>NW_027507748.1:205275071-206705272 GCF_037356315.1 Lithobates pipiens
AATACGTTTATCTTGGTCTCATCAGACCATGGGACATGGTTACAGTAATCCATGTCCTTAGTCTGCTTGGCTTCAGCAAACTGCTGGCTTTCTTGTGCATCATCTTTAGAAGAGGCTACCTACTGGGAAGACAGCCATGCAGACCAATATCATGCAGTGTGCAGCGTATGGTCTGAGCACTGACAAGCTGACCCCCCACCCCTTCAACCTCTGCAGCAATGCTGGCAGCACTTATATGTCTATTTCCCAAAGACAACCCTCTGGATATGACACTGGGCACATGCACTCAACCTCTTTGGTTGACCATGGCGAGGCCTGTTCCAAGTGGAATCTGTCCTATTAAAGTGCTGTATGGTCTTGGCCACCATGCTGCAGCTCTGTTTCAGGGTCTTGGCAATCTTCTTATAGCCTAGGCCATCTTTATGTAGAGCAACAATTCTTTTTTTCAGATCCTCAGAGAGTTCTTTGCCACGAGGTGTCGTGTTCCAGTGACCAGTATGAGAGAGTGAGAGCGATAACGCCAAATTTAACACACCTGCTCCCCTTTCATACCTAATGCTGCGTACACGCGGCCAGACTTTTTGAGGGACTAGGTCCGACAGTCTTTCTGACGGACATTCGGCGGAGTTCCGACTGACTTTCCAAATGAACGGACTTGGCCACACACAATCACACCAAAGTCCGATGGATTAGAACGTGATGACGTACGACTGGACTAGAATAGGGAAGTTCATAGCCCGTAGCCAATAGCTGCCCTAGCGTCCGTTTTTGTCCGTCGGACTAGCATACACACGAACGGATTTCTTGGTCCGGCGGAGTTCCCGGTGGGAAAATTTAAAACATGTTCTATTTCTAAAGTCCGCCGGATTTTTGGCAAGCAAAGGTCTGATGGAGCCCACACATGATCGAATTGAATCGAACCTTTGCTGTCAAAAAGTCTGGTCGTGTGTACGAGGCATAAGACCTTGTAACACTAACGAGTCACATGACACCCAGGAGGAAAAATGGCTAATTGGGCCCAATTTGGACATTTTCACTTAGGGGTGTACTCACTTTTGTTGCCAGTGCTTTAGCCCTTAATGGCTGTGTGTTGAGATATTTTGAGGGGGCAGCAAATTTACACCTTTATACAAGCTGTACACTCACTACTTTACATTGTAGCAAAGTGTCATTTCTTCAGCGTTGTCACATGAAAAGATAGAATAAAATATTTACAAAAATGTGAGGAGTGTACACACTTTTGTGAGATACTGTGTGTCAATAGACGTTTGAATGTATGTTGACGGACATGTTAAAACTAGGGTTGCCACCTGTCCGGGATTCACCCAGCCAGTCTGGGTTGTGAATTATGTGTCCGGGTGTCAGTCTACCTGAAACCCGGACACATTATTCATACAGGAATGTAGCTTGGAACAGGGCTTTACAGGGGGGCACTATGTGCACTTCATAACTATTCTCTTTGGAGTGTCCAAAGGTATCCTAGGTCTGTTACAAGTGTACACACTTTTGTGAGATACTGTGTGTCAATGGACGTTTGAATGTATGTTGACGGACATGTTAAAACTAGGGTTGCCATCTGTCCGGGATTCACCCAGCCAGTCTGGGTTGTGAATTATGTGTCCGGGTGTCAGTCCACCTGAAACCCGGACACATTATTCATACAGGAATGTAGCTTGGAACAGGGCTTTACAGGGGGGCACTATATGCACTTCCTAACTATTCTCTTTGGAGTGTCCAAAGGTATTCTAGGTCTGTTACAATCCCATCGTGTATATTTAAAAAAAACATTTGCTGTATGCCGCTAAAGTGTTTGGGTTTGGCTTGTAGAAAAGGCGACAACCCAAGTTAAAATGTGACTGAAATAGATGGAAATAAACGTTCATTTTAACATATGCCAGTGTGAATTAACCCTTAGACCCCTTTCACATGGACAGACCGGCTATCCGTTTTTTTTCCATCCGTCAACGGATGACAATACATTGCATTCCTATGGGCAAATGGATGACCATCCGTTAACCTCCGCTTCCGGTTTTATCATTTTTTTTTTTACGTACAAGGCTACGTCCACATCCGTCAAATCGGATATTAACTGACGTTAGCTGACAAGGTCCGTCAAGATCCGATCAGTTAAAGTGGTGTTCCGGTGTTGTGTTGAATACTGTCCCCCATCGGATAGTGTTCGCCCTGTACTGTGCTTGCGCAGTACGGAGGACAAGGAGACTCCGAAAGTCTCTAAAGATTAACGAGTCCAGACTCAAGCCCCACCATCCAAATGGACATAGAGTTAGAATAAAAAAAATTGCAGAGCGAAGCGAGGCCGTGCCCTCGGCACCATTCATCCTCAGATACTTTTGGAGTCTCCTTGTCCTCCGTACTGCACAAGCGCTGCGCCTGCGCAGTACGGGACGGCCACCATCCGATGGGGGGACAGTTTTTGGCAGAACACCGGACGCCTTTTTGTCTTTTTAAAAGTCAGCAGCTACAAACACTGTAGCTGCTGACTTTTAATAAGGATACTCACCTGTCCAGCGAGCCCGCGATGTCGGCTGCCCAAGGCCGATCCGTCCATCGGATCAGGTGTAGGCGCCTCCATCTTAACGAAGGGAAACAGGCAATGAAGCCTTTCCTACTGCGCATGTGCGAGTCGCTCTGCACTTTGTGAATGGCCCCGTTGTATTCTGGGACACACACATGTCCCAGAAGGCAACAGGGCCGCTCGCCGAAGAGGAGGAAGTGCCGCGGAATAGAAAGAGGCAGATTAGGAAGAACGCCTAGCAACAGCGGTTTCAGGTAAGTTAAAACTTTAATTGTATTTTTTACATTTTTTAAAGACTATTAATGACATTTTTTATTTTAGGGCGGCCCTCCACTTTAAGATCCGTTTTGAAGAAATTTTTTGTTGTTGTTGTTTATCTGTATGGGAGGAGCAATGCTTTCTGGGTAATTTCCTTAAAGGCACAGAAACTGCTGTAAACTGATCAAAACAGATACAAAAACGGATGTAAACGTGTACATTAATAGATAAAAACGCATCAGAAGGCGGATGAAACAACGGTTAAGAACTGGTACGTTTTTAACGTGTCTAAACTGTTGGTGCCTGTGTGAAAGGGGCCTTAGAATCACTCTAAATGCCTATATGCCTACTAGAACCATGCAATAAAGCCCCTCACGAGCGTTATCTATGCAGCATGGCTATTGACAGCACACGTCCACTCCCACATGCTCTTCTATACCGAGCTGCCTGTCCTTCCTTCCCACAATCCAACCTAACCTGCTACACCCCTCTCCGTCACTCTTCTACCTCACCCAACACTCTCCTGACAGACAAAGAGCTTTTCCAATGACGATGGAGCTACGGCCAACTGTCGTCATCGCCACGCCCCCATCGCTAAACCAGATGGGTCCTAACGGGAGAGAGAGAGAGAAAAAAAAAAAAAGAAAGAGTAAGTTGCTAGAGTCCCGAGGACCTTAGCGGGAGGGATGCGAGATGACGTAAGTCAACAAAGGTCACGTGCCTCCAGCGCTGCCCCAGCAGTGGCCACGCGGGGAGAGGATGGAAGGGAGGAGGAGGGGAGGAGTGAGGCGTGGCCTCTGGCAAAGCCGAGCGAGTGGGCGTGGCCGGAGCACGGCAGCGGCGGCGGCGGGCTGTGCGAGTACGTGCGCGCTATTGAGCGAGAGAAAAAGTGCGTGTGTGTGTGTGATGCTGGGTGACACCGTTCTCGCACAACTTTGTTCTGAATAAGCTCGGGGAGGAGGGGCAGGCGGCGGCGGTAGCAGCTCGTACCTGACGTGTTGAGTGGGACTGTACGGAAAGCACTATGTAAAAGTCCAAACAGTGTAAACAAGACATTAGAGAGTGTGGCCGTGTGTCCAGCATGAGGCGCCCCTTGGTCTGTAGTCTTAGCTAGTTCCCGGAGAGGAGGGGGGGGATGTGGAGGTAGTCGGAGAGGGGGGGGGGAGTGAGCCCCACAATAAGGCGGTGTGTTTACACGCCCGGCCATTTCCTCACACAGGAGTACCGCCGCCGTGTGACTGCCAGTGACGCTGCATTTCCATGAAATCGTGCGGAGTGTCGCTCTCCGCCGCAGCTGTGCTCTCTGCTGCCGCCGCTGCTGCCTCCCTCGGTGATGAGGAAAAGAAAATGGCGGCGGGAAAAGCGAGCGAGAGCGAAGAGGACTTCCCTAACCTGACAGCGGATGAGAGAGAAGCCCTGGCCGGCCTCGACAGGTTGGCTTACCCCCCGTTTATATATATATTTGTTTGTGTGTGTCCGTCCTGTGCCCGCTCACGGTCATTTGTCTCTTCTCTCTCCCCCCTCTCTCTCCTGTGTGGCCCGGGATGTGCCCCGATACAGCCGCCTCTATGGATTTTTAAGGCTTCATGAAGATGGCGCCAGAACGAAGGCCTTGCTGTCCAAGGTAAGCTTGTTTATGGAGGAGGGAAGTGTTCATGGCTGGAGCCCACACGTGTGTGTATTGTACAGGGAGGGGGGGCTGACCTCATCATACATGGGGGTCATCATAAACAATGCTGGATGATTACACTACAAAGGATCGCTCATCACCTTCCCAGGACTCTACAACTTTATCAGTATTGGGGGGGACCCCTGCCATCATGCATGGACAGGCCGTGCTGTTTACCTTCCGAGCAATCAGACACTTGTACGTGGTTTAGCATGGAGCCAATTGTATATCTAATGCAAATTACCGCTACTATGGTGGCAGATTAATATGGAGCGTGTTGTGTTTACTTTAACCACTTGACCTCTGAAAAATGTAGCCCCTTCTTGACCAGGCCATTTTTTGCAATATGGCACTGTATTACTTTAACTGACGGTTGTGCATTCATGCAACGCTGCGCCCAAATCTAATTTGTCTTTTTTTTTTTTTTTTGCCACAAATAACTTATTTTGATGGTATCTGATGATCACCCCTGCAGTTTTTACTTTTTGCTCTATAAACAAAAAAGACAAATTTGTATTTTTTGCTTATAGCAGAAAGCAAAATGTAGTATTTAAAATTTATATATATATAATTTTGAAGTATGATGGAGAGCCACACAAAGCCTTCAATCCTTCAAAGTGCTGGTAATCGGGTCCTCCCACCGACAGTCTATATACAAGAATAAAGTTCAAGAGGTTGCTGCACTTTAAGTGCAGCAACATCTTGAACGTTATTCATTCTCTCTCTAAAAAAAAAAAAAAAAAAAAAATATATATATATCTCCAATAACATCATTGAAAAATCCCAATTTTTTTCAGGAGAAATAGCGGAAATCAGTGACTTAAAGCGGACTGCGATATTGGTTTGCTCAAGTTATAGCGCCTGCAAACTATAGGATGTTTTTTTTTTTTACTAGAAATGGCAGCAATCAGCGACTTAGCCCCGGTTCACACTATTGTGTTGCCGGACATCGCATGTAATGCGCAGCGCACTGCTGTTCACATTACAAGCGATGTCTGTGCGGGTGCGATGTCAGCCATGCAGATAGTATGGCTGATATCGCACCGCATTCGGTGCAAACACGCACAGGACTCTTTTTTTTTTTTTTTTTTCAGGTCGGACCAGAATCGGATCGCATGTGTGTTCACGCACGTGCGATCCGATTCATGTCCGATCTGTCAGTTCGCAGTGCAATATGCAAGCTGAAATGGGGTTGTCGTTAACATATGACATGCCCCAGCAGTTCGCATATGGCAGTGTGAACTGCCATGCGTTCCGGGTGCGATGCGGGAAGACGCAATTGATTCACAGGGTTCTCGCATCACAATAGTGCGAACCAGCCGTTAAAGCGGACTGTGATATTGTTTTTTTCAAAAGTTACAGCGCCTGCAAACTGGGATATTTTTATTCAGTATGTTTTTTTTTTTTTTTACTAGTAATGGGGGCAATCAGCATCTTAAAGCGGACTGCAATATGGGTTTGCTCAAATTATAGCGCCTGCAAATTATAGGATATTTTTAATTTTTTTTTGTAATGGTGGCAATCAGAGACTTTTATAGCAGGACTGATATCGTGGTGTACGTTCTGACACTTTTGACGCTTTTTGGGGACCAGTGATACTAATACAGTTATCAGTGCTAAAAAGGTATAGGCATTGTCACTTTACTAATGACACTGGCTGGGAAGGGGTTAGCATCAGGAGTGATCAAAGGGTTAACTGTGGGCCTAGCCAGTGTTTTGCTATATTGTGTGAGGTGCTTTTACTAGGGGAAGAGATGGAATTGAATCAAATTTATACAAATCCCATCTCTTCCCTCCTGTCAGAATGGCGAGCTGCATTGTTTACATAGGCAGAATGTTAGTCTGTCTGCCTAATGATCGGTGGGTGCCGGCAGACATCGGGTACCATGCACCCAACAATCGGCTTTTGCTGTGTGTAATCACAGTGGAAGCGAGCTGGTGGCATGCCTCCTACTCGGGAGATTCGGATCTCATGTACATATACGTAATCCAGCGCACAAGTGCTTCTCTGTAGCAGTAAAACTGCTATAAGGTGGAACTTAAGTGGTTGAAGGAGAACGTTACTGAGGAATACTGGAAAAGCTGAAATGGACTGTGAAGAACAGTGAGGTGCAGAACTTTTAAACTGAGCAGACAATACAAGTTTTTTTATTTATTTTTTCGATCAACTCAGCGGGCTGAGTAAAAAAAAAAAAAACACCCTTCGATTGCTGTTCTAACACATCTGTTGGTGTGGCGATCTCCCAGCTGAGCTATTGTGTTCTGACAGGAGTACCACCCTCCCACCAACACACACTGATCAGCGCTTATGGTCATGTCTGCAGGCTCTGATTGGATGCTGGTTTTCCCACATGCTCATTCAACCGCCTCCTGTTGGACAGGGAGCTGTACACACAGGGTGAAAGGTGGCCGATTCCTGCCAACCAACTGTTTTCAGCCCATGTGTACCCAGCCCTAGAATATCTATGGAGCCCTGAGGTGTTTGTGGTTCATGGCCCCAATGCCATCATTCATAAAGGGTCGGTACGGACTGATCATGTTTTGACTTGAATCTCTGAAATGTTTGTACAGGGTTTAGCATGCAGCAAATTGGATTTTACACAGCAGTATTCCTAGTGGAAATTACCAGTACCATGATGGCAGATCATATGGAAGCAATGCTTATGTGTTTATACTTTAAAGGAGACATTTACAGAGAGCCCTATTGACTGTACTGTTGACCACTTGCATACTGGCAAAGCTGAAATAGACTGTAAGGAGGTGTAGAACTTTTAGAACCCCTTTGGGCCCTGAGTGGTTTGCGGGCCCTGAGCTGTTTCCTGTACATGGGGCCCCCTGCCATCATGCATATAGGGGTCAGCATGGACAGACAGTGTAGTTTGGCTTTTGACATGGATCAAGGATATCTTTTTGTACAGGGTTTGGCATGCAGCAGATTGAATCTTGCATGCAGTACTGTGATGGCAAATTATGAAACATTGCTTATGAATTGTGGATAATTTAACAGAGACCTTTACTGAGAGCCCTATAAAGGCCGCCGTTGTTGACCATTTAAATACTGGCAAACCTGAAGTAGACTGAAGAGCAGTCAGGTGCAGAACTTTTAGAACCCCTATAGGCCCTGAGTGGTGTCCACTTTGCAGGCGCTGAGCTGTGCCATCGTGGATTTAAGGTATATGGACCCTGTGCCATCATGCATTTAAGGTCATATGGACATTTGTTACAGAGTTTAGCATGCAGAAAAGCTTACACAGCAGTATACACAGTGAAAATTACCAGTACCATGAGGGCAGATAATATGGAAGTGATGCCTATGTTTGTGTGTACTTTAAAGTAAACCTTTACTGAGAGTTGTACAAAGGCCACCATTGCTCAAAACCTGAAGACTTGTAAAGCTGAAATAGACTGAGGAACACTGGAGTGAGTGCAGAACATTTTAGTATCCCCATTGGGCCCCAGACTCTTTCAGTTCACGAGCCCCTGCCATTGAGCATATAGGGTCAGCATGGACAGGCAATTGGTGTTGGGCTTTTGGTATGTCTGACATTTTGTACAGGGTTTAGCATACAGTTTTTTTACTTTGACTAGAATCTTACATAAGTCTACCTATTACAAATTAACTGTGCTATAATGGCAGATAATATGGAATCAATGCTTGTATTTTAAGAGACCTTTACTGAGTGCTGTACACAGGCCACCATTGCTGATTAAATACTGGGAAAGCTGACATGGACTGTGAAGAGCAATTGAGAACAGATCTTTTATCATTCCTATGGGCCCTGAACTGTTTCAATTTGCAGGCCCTGAGCTCTTTTCAGTTCATAGGCCCTGAAATATTGCTGTTCATTGGCCCCCTGCGATCATACATATAGGGGTCAGCAGTATTCCTAGTGCAAATTACTGCTACCATTATGGCAGATCATATGGAAGCATTGCTTATGTATTGTGTATAATTTAGGAGGCGGCCTTTACTTGCAGCCATACAAAAGATGCCATTGCTGATCACTTACTGGCAAAGCTGAAATGGACTGTGTGAAGCAGTTGAATGCAGAACTTTGAGAACTCCTATGGGCCCTGAGTGGTTTCAGTTCATTGGCCTTGCCATTGTGCATATATGGACAGATATTTGTTTGGCTTCTGGTGGAGGTTATTAAAACAATTTTCCAGGGTTTAGAACATAGTGTATGAACTCTGAATGGGATCTTTCACAGCACTATACCCATTTCATATTACTGACATCATCATGGCTGAGCTAATATGGAAGCAATGCTTCCAGGGACAGGAAGCATGCATGTGTATCATTTAGGATCATTTGATCTTTACTGAGAGCTGTACAAAGCCACAATTATTGATCACCCTTTAAAGACTTGCAAAGCTGAAATGGACTGTTAGTATCCCCAATGGGTCCTGAGCAGTTCATTTGCCCTCTGCCATCATGGATAAGGGTCAGCATGGACAGACACTGGTCTTTGGCTTCTGGAATGGGTCAATGAGACATTTGTGCAAGGTTTAGAATGTAGTGTTTGAACCTTTAATTGAAGCTCATTCTGCAGTGTCCTCATGGCAGGTTACTGGTACCATAAGACATGGAAGAACTGCTTATGTATTGTGTATATTTAAGAGACCTTTGAGTACTGTACGAAGGCCACCATTGCTGGTCATCTTAAGGCTTGCAAAGCTGAAATGGACTTTGAAGAGTACTCAAGAGCAGACGTTTATTGGCGTCCTTGTGGACTGTTTTCAGTTTGTGGATGCCTGGCTGTTTCATTTCATGGGCCCTCTGCAATCGGGTGTAGGGTTAGCATGGTCAGATTTTGGTGTTTGGCTTCTTGTATGGGTCAGTGAAACATTTTTGCAGTGTTTTGTACTCTGAACAGTATATCTTGTGGAGGTATACTCTGCAAATGACTAGAACCATAAGATAAGCAATGCTTCCCGCGACAATGTGTATGGTGTATTATGTAATGTCTATATGTAAGAGAGTCCTTTACTGGGAGTAGTACAAAGACCACCATTGCTGAGTCCCACCTAAAGATTTGCAGAGCTGAAATTGACCAGAGTGCTCAAGTTTATTAGCATCCCCATGAGCCCTGAGCAGCTTCCAGTTCCTGTGGACAGACATTTGTTTTTCCATTTTTGGTCTGTGAAACGTTTCTGCTAGATTTGCGATGCAGTGGCTGAACGTTGAATTAGTTCTTATGTGGGGTGTACTCTTTGCAGATGATGGCGGAGAACATGGAAACAGTGCTGTCAAGGAGTATGATTGTGTTTTGTAGGATCCCCTTGATAATCTTGGAGACCTTTACTCAGAAAGCAATACAAAGGTCACCATTGCTGATCACTTTTTCATAAAAAAATGTCTAAAGACTTGAAAATCTGAAATGATTTTATTAAGAGTGATAAAGTGCAGAACTATAACATCCCAATGGCCCCCCGGGGTCGGGATTCCTGACAGCTGCTTGTCCTGTGTAATGTGTGTGCAGATTGCCCCCTACTCTGTCCATTGACATGGCCCATATGGGATAATATCTCTAACCTTCTTTATTCTTATACAAAGTAGTTGTTTTTGAGTCCTTGTTATTGCAGTAACACAAGTGTTAGGATGGAGATCTGGAGCCATCATGTTTATTGCAGGTTTAGGTGCATTTTATCCAAGTGCTCCATGACCCCCTCTTTATGTTGCTGTATGAGCCTTTCCCTCTGCTATAACATAGGGGTGCCATAGAGTGCTAGTACATGGTTCTGTCCATAGACATTGCTTAGATGGGAGATCCTGCTTATTGATTATGTATAGTGCAGGCTTGGGTGCCTTGTATCCCAAATCGCCTGCCTAAGTGATCCCCGATGTAAGTCTATGAGAAGTAACCCTGGTTTATGGTGACGTGTTTTGTTGTCCATAAGCCTTTGTCAGTGCTGTGACACTGAGTGTGTTTTTGTTCTCAGTCGGCCTGTGTGTAATGGCATACAAACAATACGTCAGGCTGCATGTGCTGAGCACTGGGTGTGCAGGCTGCCTGGCTGGGCGAGCTCCATGCATGGGGGCTGTAGGTGGTCCTATACGGGGCACGGTCCTTGTGCCCGGATCGTCCAGATTTTGGCATGGTCGGAAAGTGGGGTACAACTTGTCCCGGGGGGTGACTGTTGTCAGTGGAGAGAACGGTGGGGTGGGGGTTGGGGCATCGGAAACATTAGTGAGCGCCGCTGCAGTTCAATGGCCGCTTTCTCTCCATTCTCCTCTATTTCTGTTGCGTCAAAGTTGTGTTCGGATCTCAGTCGGGATCGCTCATCCCCTCTGTCATTTAGTTTTTAAGTAATGGCTGCTCCTCCCGGCCCAAGATGGCGGGACAGGGAAGGGAGAAGAGGGGAGGAGAAAAAAGAAGAGAAAGGAGTCGCCAACAATATATTGACTGTGGATTTACAATGATGCCAAATCAGACGTGTAGTAAGGGAAAGGCGTTCAGAGCTCCCCATATGTGGTGCCCGCCTGCCCTGTGTGTTACTCGCTCACCACATTTACAGCGCGTCTAATCCCATCAACCTGTAGCTGGTCCGGAGTGTATATGGGGGAGGGGAGCTCGGACTGCCCGAGGTGTCGGTGACAGCTATGATCGGCCTGTCCCGGATCTCCACCGCCCGATCTTCTCTGCTATAAAGGCTCACAGAGTGACATTTCCCTGCCTGCATGTTGGCAGTAATGAGGCTCTCACCCAGTCCTTGCCTGGCATTCCACTTAATATACACTTTCTCCTTCACTTTCTGCAATTGGTTTTGACTTTAGAAACAAAACTTTTTTTTTTTTTTTTTTTGCTACTAACTAGTCTGTGTTTTGGAAAACAATGGCAGTGTATTTAGATTACTGCTCTAGAAGTGTCTACAGTCTGTTTATATGCCCGAGATATATACCAACCAAAATATTAGATTGCTCAATTAGTTACTTACTAAATCTTGTCTTTATTTTTTCATTCACTGTCTTTTTTTTTTTTTTTTAACTTGCCATCAGTATGTTTTGGTCAATAGTTATGTTTTGCCTTCAATTGTGTCATAAATTAAAGACGTATAATCTGCAGTTGTAATGTTTGCTTGATAACCAAAAAGAACATACAAAAGAGTGGCCGAAATATATCTACCATTTGACATTTTAAAGCAGTTGTCCCTGTGTGTTTATTTCTATTGATGTCTGTTAAGCAAGGATATTGGTGTTTCTCCCCTCTGTGCTACTTCTCAGCTGCTTGTGACAAATATTGTATGAATAAGGCTGTACTGACAGTAGCTCCAATCCCTATGAACCCTGGTAACATCATGTAGTGCCCTGGAAAGCCAGCTTAGCCATATTCAGTGAAGATCTGCTGTGACTAGCCATGCAAAGAAGTAACCAATCAGAGGCAGCCTCCTGATGTAACTGGAGAGGGACATGCAGAGAAATGAAGTGTAGGAGAGGTTGCATGTGACAGCAGACTGGTGCAGGTAAAAGGGGATTTTTGAATCAGAGAATTCTATTAGATGTTTCCAAAATACCCTTTGTTCAAACATTGGGAACATTCTGCTGAGTGTGGGGATGCAATTTAGTAATGTTAATAAATGGTAGATACCAAACTTTAATACAAATGCATTACAGGAGACACTTATCGTTTGGCTTATTTTTGCTTTGCTCGCAGCATACCTTAATACAGTTTTTCTGTTTTTACAAGTTTATGTAATTCCATTTTTTTTTTTGGAGACCATGCTTGAAACCCTCTTCCCCCCCCCCCCCCCTATTTTTTTTTTTTTTTTTTTTTTTTTTTTTTTTTTTTTTGCCACTTACCCCTTTCAGGTTCAAGTTAATGCTTCCAGAAGGCATATATAATAGAATTGCGATAGGGGACAGCTAACACTAAATTCAGACAGGGCGTTACAGGGCTGACCAGATATTTCTGGTGCTCAGTTAGAAATAATGAGTTGTTGAACACTTTTGCACCTTCTGATAAAGTGGACATTAAAGTTATGCTGGTTCTTGTACGTAGTTGATTCAATGCTAAGAGACATACGATTGATTTCTGTTCAGTGGCTTTAGTTCAGTGTGAAGGACACAAAGCACTGGTTGGAACAGATGTGGTATTAAATTGCAATAAAAGCATCCACAGCTTCATTCTCAAAAAACAGTGCTAAGAAATTATGGGGAAGACTTCCATTGTTGTCTTTAAAATTTCTAGTTGTCTGGCTGTCGTGTTGATTCACAGGCTTTCTGCTTTAAAGTGGAAGAAAAGCCTGACTATAACTATTCTTAATTTTCCCTCACCCCTCCTCCTGTCTATTGTATCAAAAAGATGTGTGTACTTATCTGTTTTTAATCTCCTCCTGTCTGTCCCCTGTGGCTGTGAGCGGCTGCTGTGGGAGAGAGAAAGGAACATGGGCAATGGCTGGGCCATAGGAGCCAATGGGTAAAGAAATAGTCGTTATCTATCATTCCCCTACACAGCTGCAGGACAATGTGACTAGACCAGAGCAGATTGAAAATAGATAAGTACACAGTTTATTTTTAGGTAGGAGGAGGGGGAAGGAACATTTTTAGGAATAGTTATAATTAGGCTTTTATACCACTTTATGTCACTTGCAAATATGTCGATCAGGAGTTTAAAACACTTTTTTTTTTTTTGGATAGAGTGGGGATGGATTAGAATGGTAGCCAATTTTTATTGCTGTCTGTGACCTAGAGCTACTAAAATCCACAAAAATGAGTTAAAAAATCATTATCACGATTCAGACCTCTTCACGATCTTAGAGGAGTTCCAGCATTTTCTGTGTTTATTAACTCAGCAGCTACAAAAAGTGTAGCTGCTGACTTTTAATGCCCACTCACCTAGAGCTGGGTAATTTTTCTAAAAATAAATAAATAAAAATCTGCGATTTAAACAAAAATAAAACGCCTCTATTCAAGATTCAAACCTCATTTATTTATTTTGATGGACACCGCGCTGGTCCTAAGGAGCTGTGTGCAGGAGTTTTTAGGCGAGGCTGCAGCTTTGGCCTAGTCTGAGGCACCTGGCCTCACGGACTAGGCCGCAGCCTTGCATGAAAACTACTGCCCGCAGCACCTTAGGACCGGTGCGGTGTCAGTGCCGGTCCTGGTGGAAAAAAAAAAAAAAACGACTTTGACCTCTCGACTCAATTCAAGATTTTAATCGTTTTTTTTTTTTTTTTCTCCAGCCCTACACTCGCCTGTCCCAGGGTGAGGCACCAGCATCACTAGTGTGTGCACCAGGCTGTGACAGCTTGTACATCCTGAATGGCCAGGCAATCTTCTGGGACCTGTGACATGTCTCAGAAGATTGCAGGGAGGGGGAGAGGAGAACTTCTGCTCGGGGTAGTGCTCCGAGTGGGAGCTGGGTACCTGTCAACTAGCTATCTGCCCCCCCCCCCCCCCAAAAGACATGCCAAATGTGGCATGTCAGGAATCCTTAATGTGCAAGTTCCACTTTTGGGTGACACTCCACTTTAAGAGCCCTTTCACATTGGCTGGCACAGTTCCGCGTTAGCGGTAAAACTCCGCTAGTTTTAGAAGCTCTTTACCATAAATATACCCGAAAAGCATTGAATTGTTTGCAGGCGATTTGGCAGCAGTGCCCATGCATTCCAATGCATGGGCACTGCAGTGGGATTTTTTTTGAATGTCCTGCAAGAGCACCGCTCCAGTGTGAAATTACTTGGGCTCTCACAGTGGAGCTGCAGGGGAGGCGTTTTTCAGGCTTTTCACAGGCGTGATTGTTTGCCCTTTAGCTCCTGGAAAATGCCTTCAGTGTGAAAGGGATCTAATACAGCATTTCCCTGATTCATGTGTTACAAGTGCAGAGTCATTCTCTGCTCAGATAAAGATAAATAAATTGCGGCGCTGCCAGCAAAATAAACTAAAAAAGGAAAAAAATATATTGTCTCAAAACATATATGGTGAAAAAAGTGAATCCACCTCACTAAGTGATAGATGTGCAATATAGGGCAATCCAATGTAGTATCTAATACAATAATAAATGTGCATAAATAAAACGATCATGCATAAATAAATGACACAATCAGAAATAGCAAAAAAAGTGGTTGAAATTAGATGTGCAAACAATGCAATAAGCAATAGGTAGTGCTCCTTAATTCAAGTCCATGCAATTGCTTCGTGAACATACATCAAAGTCCATGCACAAAAAAGTGACTTCCAAACACGTGATTGTCCAGCGACTAACTTCAGTGCCAAACAGGTGCACCACCAGTTTCCCCCAGCCTCTCACCTCAAATGCTTAGTATACAGACACTGTATGCAAGCGGAAGCTAATCCATCATCATCCGTCCAGCAGATAGTATACACCTGTACAATCCTTTCCCAGGTTCTTCACATGGCTCCCATTATAGTGGGCGGTACATAGAGCATGGAATAAAAGGACAGGGGGGCTCTCATGTGTAGTATTTGAATATAGCGATTTAATAAGGTAAATAGTCACTTACATCAAAGTAGAAAACAGCGAGTAACGTAGTACAATCCGAACTTCCGGTCTCGGCCGCGACCGGAAGTGATGAGTGTAACACCACAGCTCCTTCCCTGACACGTTGCGTCACGACCTCGTGACTTTTTCAAACTTTTAAAAAGTCACGAGGTCGTGACGCAACGTGTCAGGGAAGGAGCTGTGGTGTTGCACTCATCACTTCCGGTTGCGGCCGAGACCGGAAGTTCGGATTGTACTACGTTACTCGCTGTTTTCTACTTTGATGTAAGTGACTATTTACCTTATTAAATCGCTATATTCAAATACTACACATGAGAGCCCCCCTGTCCTTTTATTCCATGCTCTATGTACCGCCCACTATAATGGGAGCTATGTGAAGAACCTGGGAAAGGATTGTACAGGTGTATACTATCTGCTGGATGGATGATGATGGATTAGCTTCCGCTTGCATACAGTGTCTGTATACTAAGCATTTGAGGTGAGAGGCTGGGGGAAACTGGTGGTGCACCTGTTTGGCACTGAAGTTAGTCGCTGGACAATCACGTGTTTGGAAGTCACTTTTTTGTGCATGGACTTTGATGTATGTTCACGAAGCAATTGCATGGACTTGAATTAAGGAGCACTACCTATTGCTTATTGCATTGTTTGCACATCTAATTTCAACCACTTTTTTTGCTATTTCTGATTGTGTCATTTATTTATGCATGATCGTTTTATTTATGCACATTTATTATTGTATTAGATACTACATTGGATTGCCCTATATTGCACATCTATCACTTAGTGAGGTGGATTCACTTTTTTCACCATATGTTTTGAGACTATATTTTTTTCCTTTTTTAGTTTATTTTGCTGGCAGCGCCGCAATTTATTTATCTTTATTTGTATTACTTTTAGTGCTGAGATCACTATTTCTTGCCGGCTGCTTCCACACACTTATATATTTATATATATTTACATATATTGACTTTACACATTTTTTAGGTTTTTTTTCCCTACACATTCATTAGTGAGGTGAAGCGCATTAGCACTTTTCATTTATATTCTCTGCTCAGAGCTGTCAAAAGGGGGAAAAATTCCGGTGGCAAATGTTTATCAACAACGATAGAGAAACCATGCATCTCTTGGTTCTTTTAGATGAAAGGAGTGAACTTCAGTCTGTAAATGAGGTCAGTTTAACCACTTAAAGACTAAACCTTTTTTTGACACTTGTTGCTTACAAGTTAAAATCAGTTTTTTTTGCTAGAAAATTACTTAGAACCCCCAAACACACACACACACACACACACAATTTAGGGACCCTAGAGAATAAAATGGAGGACTTTGCAATATATTGTATCGCACTGTATTTACACAACGTTTTTTCAAAGCAATTTTCTAGGAAAAAATATACTTCAATGAATTAAAAAAAAAAAAAAAAAACCTTCAATTTCTTTGTATGTGAAAGATGTTAATCCAAGAATTGTGATCTTTATTCTAAGCAAAAATATTGTGATTCTCATTTTATCCAGAATCGTGCAGCTCTTCTTTGACCACAGTGAGGAGATTCTCACCTTCTATTTGTCCTGTTTACCATTATTATTAAAAGTGAAAGTAAAAGAAAATCCAAAATTTTATACGGCGTCACTTTAACTGACAATCGCGCAGTCGTGCAACCTTTTACCAAAACAAAATGTCCCCCACCCCCCACAGAGATTTCATTTGGTGATATTTTATCACCTCCTGCGGTTTTTATTTTTGCAGATAAACACTGACAATTTTGAAAAAAATAAATAAATACTTTTTTACTTTCTGCTATAATACATATCCAAAAATGCAATAAAATATTTTTAGTAAAGAAAACGCATTGAACGTATATTGATTGGTTTGCACAAAAGTTATAGCGTCTACAAAATAGGGGAAAGATTTAAGGAACTTTTCAGCTGATCCACTGTAATGTCCATGTTCGAAATGTAGGGTAAGGGCATCAATGGGACAGAGAGGCACAAACCACCATAAAAACACTTTCTAAAGTTAAAGCCCCTTTTTCACTTTACTAATGTATTTGTGCTTCTGTATCCATTGCAGAGATTTCTCATTACTTCTGTTCTCAAAGTGAGGGGAAATCTCATTGGGGTACAGACAGAAAAAACAAACCCAGAGGATTTAGTACGTGCCCACGTTATCCAGGGTAAATTAAAATTTTTACTAAAGTGTATGTAAAGCTTAAACCATATTGGTTTTGGATAAAAAGCTTAACCACTTCCCAACCTGCTCATAGTTATATGATGGCTGCAAGGTGGCTCTGCCATTCCGGACGGCCGTTGTATGACCTTCCCAGCCTTTCGCGCACGCTGTGTCACTCGGGAGCCAATGCGTGTGCCCAGTGGCCATGATATCTGCCGGAAAGCTGCGATTTCTTGTCGCAGAACAGGGACATGGATCTGTGTGTAAGCACACAGATCCACGTCCTGTCAGGGGAGAGGAGACCGATTGTGTATTCCCTGTATATAGGGACACCGATCAGTCCCCTCCCCCCACAGTTAGAATCGCACCCCAGGTGACACATTTAACCCCTTTCCTGCCAGTGGCATTTATAGTAATTGGTGCATATTTATAGCACTGATCGCTGTATAATTGTCAGTGGTCCCAAAAAAGTATCAAGGGTGATCTGTCCAGCAATATCGCAGTCCTGCCAAAAAGTGCAGATTGCCGCCATTACTAATAAAAAATAAAATAAATACAAAATCTATCACCTATTTTGTAGGCCTTTTGCACAATGCAATCAATATACGCTTATTGTGTTTTTGTTGTTTTTTTTGACCAAAAATATGTAGATTATATCCGCCTAAATTGAGGAAGAATAATTTTTATTTTTTTTTTCAATTTGGGATATTATAACGAAAAGTAAAAAATATAGATTTTATTTTCAAAAATTGTTGATCTTTTTTTGTTTATAGCGCAAAAAACACAAAACAGAGTGGATTAAATACCCCCAAAAGGAAGCTCTATTTGTGGGGGGAAAAAAATCTAAATTTTTTGTGGTAACATTGTTGCATGACTGCACACTTGTCATTCAAAATGTGACGTCGTTGAAAATTGGACTGGGGATGTAGGGGGTGAAATAGCACTGTATTAACGTGGTTAAAAAAAATAAAAAATGTAAAAACCTTTTGTATGATTTTCTAATAGTGGGGCCAGATCGACGTTTGTTTTTGACCACCGTGACGGGAAAAATGAAAAGGAGCAGAATAGAAAACGTCTTGGTCAAAGGAATTTTCAGACAGTGTATGCGTTTTTTGTTCAAAAACGACATTCATTTTAAAAATGAGAGCGATTTTCAAACGACATTCTTTCATTCAGCGAATGTACAAAGATTTTTTGTAATTAACATTCTTGTCTGAAAATCGATTATTTTAATGCCAGCATAAGGCTCGATTCACACATATGCAGTTAGCTTTTGCCCTGTTTCTACAGTGCTTTTTGCACGTCTGATTTTGCTGCGATTTGCGTATTCGATTTTTTATTTTTATGCTTTTTTGCCCAGTTTGTTTTTGGGCAGATAAAAAAAAAAAATGCAAATCGTGGCAATAACTCACTACATGCTTTTCTGCAGCTTCTCCATCCAGCACAGTTTTGCTTTGAAAAAATGTCCTTGACCCTTTCCAAATATGCAGCGGTTGAAAAAACATAGATGTGAACTTTCCCTTAGGAAACCATGTTAAATGAACTGTAGTGCGTTTCTGCAAAAAGCACCAAAAAAACGCTTAGGGGGTGAACCAGGTCTAAGATGTTTAGTAGTAGTAGCAGCAGCAGCATCCTTTTCTTCTTTTATTTTTTTTTGTGTCGCTTGTCATAATGGGGTTAGTTAAAAATTAACCCTTTATAGTACAAAAATAGCAGATAATCGCTACTATAAGGGGTTCATTTATACTGTAACAGGAATAATATATATCGTATGTTTGGGTAATATAAAAAAAGTGTGTGTATGTGTATATATATGTGTGTGTATATATATATGTGTGTGTGTGTGTATGTGTATATATAAACATTTTTTTTTCATAATCTCTCTGCAGCACCACGGTATGTGAAACTATGGAGAGAGTAGCTGACAAATTCAGCGTGATGTTGGAGATGGGCGGGAGCCTGGGTGGGTGATACCAGCAGCTATCCAGCCAATGATTGGGCTGTTTAAGAAATGGGCGGGGCTCCATACACGTAGCGGCCCGCCCAGATCCCATCCCATTGGCTGGTTTGGATAGCTGGCTCCTGCCGACTTCCAACCTCAGCGGCGCTGCTCTGCCAACAGTGTGGAGAAGGGAGTAGGAACCCCACGTTCCTCCTCCTCTTCTCCACAGTCTGCTGGTAGAGGTACAGCCAGTGTTCAATATCGGCCAAATTTTGATAATAATTGCCCGATGCCGATTTCTCCAAAATGGCCAAATATCGACCGATATATCGTCGACCTCTATGCGATGCATAGTAGTCTATTATGCTTTGCCTTTGCAGGGAATAAAAGAGGAAGTAAACTCATCAGGGTTTACTTCCTCTTTAAAGGGATTGTAAAGATAAAATTTTTATTTTTTAAAAATAACAAACATGTTATACTTTCCTCCACTGTGCAGCTCGTTTGGCACAGAGTGGCCCCGAACCTGCTCTTCTGGGGTCCCTCGGCGGCTGTCTCTGCTTCCTCCCTCAGATGCTTCTCACGTTCATGCGAGCTCCCTCGCATGGCGAGAAGCATCTGCGGGCGCGCTCCTGTGATACAGCCGGCGGCTATAGCTGCTTGCTGTATCACACGGCCCCGCCCTCCAGCGCTCCGCTTCAGTGGATGTGATTGACAGCAGCGCGAGCCAATGGCTGCGCTGCTTTCCATCCACTCCAGCCAATCAGCGGCCAGGCTGAACGGTGGAAAGGACGCTGGGGGGCGAGCGCGGGACTTTCGAGGGGGTGAGGTAAGTAAAACGGGGGGGCTGGGGGCGCCGGAACTGTCAGATGTTTTTTAACCTTAATGCATAGAATGCATTAAGGTGAAAAAACATTTACCTTTACAACCCCTTTAAGTGTTGCTTTAGCAGTGTTTTGGGGGTCATTGTCCTGCTGGAAGGCGAACCTCCATCCTAGCCTCAAATCACACACAGAGTGGTAGAGAATTTGCTCAAGCACATCCTTGTATTTAGCACCATCCATCTTTCCCTCAACTCTGACCAGTTTCCCAGTCACAGCTGCTGAAAAACATCCCCACAGCATGATGCCACCATGTTTCACTGTGGGGGTGATGTGTTGGGTTTGCACCGGTGTTTTTCTTTGGCCAAAAAGTTGCGTTTTGGTCTCATCAGACCAGAGCACCTTCCTCCATACATTTTGGGAGTCTCCCACATGCCTTTTTGCAAACTCAAAACGTGCTATTTTGTTATTTGCTGAAAGTAATGGCTTTCTTCTGGCCACGCTGACATAAAACCCAACTCTATGGAGCGTACGGCTTATTGTCGTCCTATGTACAGATACTTCAGTCTCTGCTGTGGAACTCTGCAGCTCTTTCAGGGTTACATTTGGTCTCTGTGCTGCCTCTCTGATTAATGCCCTCCTTGCCCGGTCCATGTAATTTGTTGTGCGGCCGCAGATTTGCTGTTGTGCCATGTTCTTTCCATTTGGTTATGATGGATTTGATGGTGCCCCTAGGATCATCAAAGATTTGGATATTTTTTTTTTTATTTTTTTTTTTATAACCTAACCCTGACTTGTGGCAGTGAGGGTTAAAAACCACCGTAAAGCACTTTGCAGGCGGTATAGCCAACACTGCCCCATTGATTTCAATGTTTAGGAGCAGTGAATACACTTTTATTTTTATTTTTTTATTTTTTTAGCATCCTGCCAGCGCACTGCTCCAGTGTGAGAGCCCTCTGGGCTTTCACATTGGAGAGACAGCAGCAGCTGTTTCAGGGCACTTTGCAGGCGCTATTTTAAAGTGCCCCAGTGTGAAAGGGGTCTTATTTGTTTGGAGAGTTCCTTGGTCTTCATTGCAGTGCTTGGTTAGTGGTGCTTCTTGCTTAGGTGTTGCAGCCTCTGGGGCCTTTCTAAAAGGGGTGTGTGTGTAATGACAGATCATGTGACACTTGGATTGCACACAGGTGGACATCATTTCATTATGTGACTTCTGAAGGTGATTGGTTTCACCAGAGCTTTTTATGGACTTCATAACAAAGGGGGTGAATAAATACGCACATGCCAATTATCAGTTTTTTATTTCTGTAAAAGTTTTTATGTATATATTTTTCTAATTTTATTTCTACTTGGACCATTGACCTGATCCATCACATATAATTCAGATTTTTTAAATATGTATCGGCCTAAACTGAGGAAACTTGTTTTTCTTTTTTTCTTTTTAAATTGGATTTTTTTTTTTAATAGCAAAAAGTAATAGTGTGTTTTTTCAAAATTATTGCTCTTTTTTTGTTTATAGCGGAAAAAATAAAAACCGCAGAGGTGATCAAATACCACCAAAAAGCTCTATTTGTGGGAGAAAAACATTATCAAAATTAATTTGGGTACAACGTCGCATGACCGTACAGTTCTCATTCAAAGTGTGACGGCACTGAAAGCTGAAAATTGGCCTGGGCAGGAAGGGGGCATCTTCCCACTTGCCACCTGATGAATTGGTTTTAGCAAAAGTCCCCTAAGATCTGAAAATAATTTTAAGGGTAGTAAAAAGTTCACGGGTCCATTTAAACCAAAACAACGAGGGAGGGAGAGAGAAAGTGTTCCTTGCATGTTCCCCACTCCTTATGTGAATGTGCTGTGCTTGCGAGAGGGGCCAAAAAAAATAAAAATTGGCAGTCACTATTCCCCCCCCGCCCCCCCATCTTTAACTTTTTCTCTCTGTCCTATCTCATGAACTATCCTAGCTTAATTACCATTTGTGTACATTGTTTTTTTCCTTAGTGAATTAGTATGTAAGCATGTAAAATAGTATTTGCACTGCTTTTTCCGCATTTGGTGAATTTTGCAGCCAATTTAGATGACTAAATGGGGGGCTGCGCAGATTTTTTTCCCAACGGTGAAAGTAACCTAAAAGCCAGAAATGGTGAAAATATTACTTCAAATGTCTTCCCATATCAAATTACGAATAAAAGTGCTGTGCTACATTCATAAAGTGTAGACCAACTATACTTCAAAGCAGGGGTCCTCAAACTATGGCCCTCCAGTTGTTCAGGAACTACATTTCCCATCATGCATAGTCATGTCTGTGAATGTCAGAATTTTCCAATGCCTCATGGGACTTGTAGTTTGGCAACAGCTGGAGGGCCATAGTTTGAAGATCCCTGCTTCAAAACAATTGATAAATACAATAAACACTCCAATATCAGAATTAGGGGTGCAACGGATCAAAAAACTCACGGATCGGATCATTTTTCAGATCAGCAAATAAAAATAAGACTCCACAATCTCACCCACTGCTGTAATATCCACGTCATCTTCCCCACTGTAATAAATAAATAGTCGCGCTACGGACTTCCCACCCTGTGTGTGACTGAAATAAATGAAAATTAAAATAAAAAATCGAAAATGCAAAAGCACATTACCACAACACAGTGGCGCACCGGGGACGAGTGTTTTCTCTGCATTGAGGGTTGGCACTTTTGCACTAGTCACTTTACCTTGTGTTACCACTACCTGGAACATTACTGTATGTGACTTTCCAGCGATCCAGAATGTGATTTTGAAAGTTTTTTTTCTATGCACAAGGACGTTTTTGGGATTAATTATTTTGCACAACCTTTTGAATGATTTTTTTTCTTATTATAGGCAATTTATATTTATGGGTCACAGTAGTGTCAGCACGTATTTGCACACACTGATTATTGCATTTTTCTCATTTTAATTTTGCAACGTAAAAAAATAAAAATTTCAGCACTGAAATATAGATTTGTATTGTAACACTTATAAACTAATTATTAATTTTGTATATATCTTTATAGATGGACCATCATAGGTTAGATAGATATATATTGGGTTTTAGCGCCATAGCCCACTATTTAATCCTTTTGCCCACTGTAATAGCCACAGTCATCTCCTCCACTCACTGTAATAGCCACGGTCGCCTCCCCCACTCACTGTAATAGCCACTGTTGCCTCCCCCACTCATACACACCCACACCTACACCCACCAGAGTTTTGCATTTTACGCATATTTATAATAGTAAAGTGCGTTTATGTAGTGAAATACAGGGCTTAGAACTCCATCTTACTAGTTTAAATGTTGAATTTTAAAAGCAGCGGCATCCCTGCTCACCTCACAGGTTTACTAATATGACAGATGTTCGCTGCTTTTAAAATTCAACATTTAACCAGTCAGACTGAGTTCCAAGTCCTGTATTTCGCTATATAAATGCAGTTTACTGTTATAGATACGTGTAAAATGCAAAACTCCAGTGGGTGTAACATGTCCGCTTCCTCCCTCCTTGGTGCATCCTTACTGTGGACGAGTGGAGTGTAGCAAGATGGCGGCACCGGAACGTCACTTCCGTAGCAAACTGTGATGGGTAGCCGAATATGTTACACTCGCATTGAATATTCACAGACAGCTGCCAGGTATACAAAGATGGGCACCGCACCAGAGCTAGGCCGAAGCCGTGGCCTTTCCTAAGGCTAAGGCAGCAGAGCGCTCTGCGGATCACGTGGTGTGCCGATCTGCTGAGTGTTGGCATACTGCCCTGCAGTCCAGTCTCTGAAGGGAGGGGGATCATGCTCTGCTTCAGTATGTCACAGTACATGTTGGCATTCATGGTTCCCTCAATGAACTGTAGCCCCCTAGTGCCTGCAGCACTCGTGTAGCCCCAGACCGTGACACTCCCACCACCATGCTTAGACACACTTGTCTTTGTACTCCTCACCTGTTTGCTGCCACACATGCTTGACACCATTTGAACCAAATACGTTTACCTTGGTCTCATCCGACCACAGGACATGGTTCCAGTAATCCAGGGCTCGACAACACACAGGTGCCAGGTCGCATTTGTGACTAGAATTAGCGATCTGAGGGGTCACGGCTGGGGCATCCCGTCTCCGTGCGTGCCCCGCCCTGGCGTGTGATCGCATCGGGCCGGCCCGCCGGTAATTGAGGCTGTAGCTTTGCAGCCTTCTGTAGTCCTATGCTTCCTTCTGGAATCTGGCACCCTCTTGTGGTGGCTGTTGCTATGACAAGACAGGCAATGCTAATGGAGCTTCCCCTGCTGTTTTCACTGCCCGCCCATCTCCTTCCCAAAGTGGAGAAGAGAAGGAAGTGATTGCAGCAGTCTTTTGCCTAATATTGAATATGGGGTGGCTGGTTTATTTTTTAAGTAAAAACTGTTTGTTTATTTTTTTCTTAATTAAAATTAATTTATTTTTCATCTCCCTGCATTAGTGTCACTTGAGATGTCAGTAGCAGTTCCGACCCAGTGTCAGATTGTATGCCGCACTATGGCAGTCCCGCTCTAAGTTACTGATCGCCGCTATTACTAACTAACATTAAAAAATAAAATAAAGAAAAACTCTAACATAATCTGTAGACACACATCTTTCACACAAATCTAATATAAACTTATTGTGTGTGTTTGGTTTAAAAAAAAAAAAAGACGTAGCGGAAAACGTTTTGGCCAACATTTATTGGATATGTTTTATTGCAAAAAGTAAAAAAGCTTTGTCGGTCGTTTTTAAACAAAACAAAAACCTGGTTCCTATTTTTTTTTATTTTTATTTTTATTTTATTTTTTTAGCTGGCTCCTAGATTCCAAGCAAATTTGTCAAGCCCTGCATTAATCCATGTCCTTAGTCTGCTTGTCTTCAGCAAACTGCAGGCTTTTTTTGTGCATCAGCTTTAGAGGAGGCTTCCTTCTGGGATGTCAGCCAGGCACACCAATTCTATGCAGTGTGTGGTGTATAGTCTGAGCACTGGCAGGGTGACCCACCCCCTTCCATGTCTGCAGCAGCAACGCTGGCAGCACTCATACATCTTTTTCCCAAAGACTACCTCTGGATGTGACGCTGAGCACGTGCACTCAACTTCTTTGGTTTAGACATTAAAGCAGGGTTCCACCCTAAAGTGGAACTTTCGCTCATCGAAACCCTCCCCCCCTCCGGTGTCAGTTGGCACCTTTCAGGGGGGAGGGGGGTGCAGGTACCTGTCTAACAAAGGTATTTGCACCCACTTCCGGGCTTAGACACCAACGGGAGTCTATGCTGTTTCCTGTTCCGCCACGCTGTCTGCTGGGACATACACGGGTCCCAGAGACAACGTGGACCAGTCCCAGTGGGCTGCGCGACTCGCACATGCCCAGTAGGGAACCGGAAAGTGAAGCTGCAACGCTTCACTTCCTGATCCCCTCAACTAGAATGGCGGCAGCAGCCAAGAGCCGATAGATCGGTCTCGGCTGCTGACATCGCTGTACCGTGGGACAGGTGAGTGTCCATTTATTAAGTCAGCAGCTGCAGTATTTATAGCTGCTGGCTTTTAATATTTGTTTTGTAGGTGGAATCCCTCTTTAATGGCTGTGTTGAGTTATTGTGAGGGGACATCAAAATTATACTGATATACAAGCTGTACACGCACTACTTTTACTTTACTTTGTAGCAAAGTGTAATTTTCTCCCCGTTCTGACTGGACATACCTGTAGGTCGCTCAGAGCGGGTTTCTACGCCAGGCCCCGTGATTCCTGTGAGGGCTGTGTCACAGTCATCACACTGTGTAAACAGAGACATCAGTGTGGGTTGGCTCTCCTCGTTGAGCTCAGTGTGTGTGTGTGTGTGTGTGTGGGGGGGGGGGGGTGGGTTGAAAGAATGGGGGTGCTGCAGCTTGTGACGACAACTAATTTCAGTGTTCAGTTACACAGAGCACACATGCTGCATCCATCCCCACACAGTACGCCAAGTGTCCCATGGACATCCAACATCTGTCGCAGTATAAAAGTGCTCAATAAATAAAAAAAATGTTTTAAGTGTTCCCCTGTGCTCACATGCACAGGCAGACACACATGTTGGTATGCATATATAAACTGCGATCGCATCACACATGTGGGGTATTACTGAAAACGTCAGAGCAAGAGCAATAATTCTAGCTCTGGCCCTCCTTTGTAACTAAACTGCTAGTCAATAAAATCATATTAAAAGTTGTTTCATTTTAGATTAATTATAAAGAAGGACATGTTTGGTATATATTGGTGTAACATCATCTTTTATATTTTACCAATCGGGTATTAGATTATTTGTGCATTAAAGAATATAATTGGATTTATGCGTTAGTGTGTAAAATTGCATTAGAAAATCGCTACGCAAATAACGTGTGGCATAAAATTTTGCAAAACCCACTATTTTATTCTCTAGGGCCTTTGCTACAACATGTTTGGGGGTTCTAAGTAATTTTCTAGCAAAAAATACAGATTTTACTAGTAAACAAAAAGCGTCAGAAGGCTTGATCTTAAAGTGGATAATGCCTGAAGGTACTCCTTGGCTGGTTGGGCCTCTGTGACTGGGCTGTCAGTCTCACACATGGGGTATCGCCTTATTCAGGACGAGTAGCAGAATTGGTTTTCGGATGTAGTTGCAAGTATGCCTATGTTGTATGTGAGACTTGTTAATGTGACATTTTTGTGTTTTAAATTAAACTTGGGTTTATTTTTTTTATCCATTTTCCAAAGATTTGTGGGAAAACTCGCCACTTACTAAATACCCTGTAAGGTCTACTTTCCAAAAGGGGGTGGCGGTCATTTGGGGGGTATTTATACTGTCTTGGCATGTTGGGGCCTCTAGAAATTAGATGGTCCAACAGAACCTGAGATCAGTTTCAATGATTGGTATCATAGCTTGTAGACTCTAACAGGGGTCGGCGACCTTTTTCCACTTAAGGGCCAGATTCAATGTATGTAAATGCATGGAGGGCCACATTCAGCTGCTAATAAAACGAAGATAATAAAAATCCTAACATAGTAATAGTGAAGGTTTACGTCACCTTAAGGTGCTTCGCTAATACAAGGCCAGTTCATCCTGAGGGGAGTATGTAGCTGGGGGATTCAGATTCTACTGCCCTCTCCCCCATCCTGGAACCTGAGGGTGGCTGGGGTTCCTGACCCTAGGAAAAATGGGGTTACTGCCCTCAGGGGAGATGGGATGGGGCCCATCCCCAGGGGTGATGGGGTTCCTGCCCATGGGGGGGGAGCAACCCCAGGGGTGATGGGGGGGTCATCCCCCTATTGCAGTGTCCTTTGTCCCCCTATAACAGTTTCCTCTGTCCCTTTCACCCTACAAACACACCGTTTAGGTAAAACGCTCCTACCTCTTACACAGGTGTACAGCAAGCAGAGCAGCAGAGATCGGCATCACAGGGCTGGATGGGGGGGGACTGCTGAAGTTAACTTTTCACATTAACAGGCTGGTGATTGGTTGCAGGGTGATCCAAACAACCAATCACCTGCTGACGAGCCGTGGGTTGCCGACTCCCTGCTCTTTAACATTCCCACAGACCGAATAATATACACTTAGTTTGGTTATTTTTACCAAAGAAATGTAGCAGTGTACATTTTGGTCAAAATGTATGAAGAAAAATTACGTGTTTTGCATAATTTTACAACAGAATTAAAAAAAAAATTCAAAATATTTCACATGGGTACAATGTCGCATCACCGTGATTCAAGATGGGACCGCGTTGAAAGCTGAAAAATTTGGCCTGGGCAGGAAGGGGGTGAAAGTGCCCAGTTTTGAGGTGATTAAAGGGATGCCACACTTTATATAAAATAAACCCAAAACATGTCATACTTGCCTGCTTTGTACAAGGGTTTTGTACATGGCAGCCCGATACTCTTCTGGGTTCCTCTGCCGCTTCCTACGGGGTCATTCGTGCAGACTTGCTCCCAAGCCCTGCTGCTTGCATCTATAGATACAGACAGCAGGGTTTGGCCCTGCCCCCCACACCCTCATCACAGGATTTGATTGACAGCAGCAGGAGCTAATTGCGCACACACAGTATAATCCGTGTGGTTCCTGGTCATGATTACTGTAAATTTAGCAATCTTGTTGATCACAGAGAGTGGTTGTTGCAGTAACATACACTATAGCATCTGCTCTGTTCCTGTCATCTGTGTAGTGAGCAGCGGGTCAATGTGTAAGACAGTGTTCTGTCTGAAATGCCAAAATAAAGCGGTATAAACACAAAGGGCATAGCTAGTATGCTAACTTCCTGCTTGTGTGATCGGTTGACCATTTTCCAAGTCTGCCCTAAGATTCAAGTCCGATAATCTAGGCATCCTCCAGAAAGTCATTTTTGGTGGGTGTCCTAGAGGGTTAATCTCTAACGTGTTGCAGACCTCGCAGCTTTTCTAGAGATGAGAAGTTGTGTACAGATATAAATCGAGGCAGGGGGGCACCTGCCCCGGGTGAGGCATCTAGGACGGTGCTGCTAGGGGTGTCACCCCCCCCCCCCCCCCCCACCCGCACTGGGAAAGGCTGCTCTAAAGGTGTCACTGCCACCCGTTCAAGTGTAATGGACAGGCAGGTCTCCCTCCTAGTCCTGCCCATTGCCCAAACAGCCTTTTAACTTTTCTGTGTGAGGCATCCCAGAGAAAGGGGGTGGCTTCAAAGAAGGCCATGTATTGGGGGGGGGGGGCAGAGGAGGCTCTGGGCTGGGGGTGCAGAGGAGGCCCTGGATCAGAAGGCTCCATGCACACTGGCTTAACCACTAGCTGACCAGCCGCCACAGTTGCACTGCGGCAGGTTGGCTCGGCTGGGGATATCGGCGTAGCTGTATTTCGCTACTTTAAGACGTCACAGCAGGGGCGTGCGTGTCGTGTCCCCAAGGCCGATGCGTGTGCCCGGCGGGCGCGATGACTGCCGAATACCCACGACCGCTCGTGACAGAGCGAGAACCAGGATCTGTGTGTGTAAACACACACATTCCGGTTCTATCAGGGGTGAGGAGAGAGATTGTGTGTTCATACTAAGTATGAACACCGATCTCTCTCCCCTAGTCAGTCCCACCACCCCCACAGTTAGAACACACCCAGGGAACAGTTAACCCCTTGATCACCCCTAGTGTTAACCCCTTCCCTGTCAGTGTCATTTATACAATAATCAATGGCTATTTTTAGCTTGGATCGCTGTATAAATGTCAGTGGTCCCAAAATAGTGTCAAAATTGATCTGTCTGCAGTGTCGCAGTCCTGATAAAAATCGCAGCTCGCCGCCATTACTAGTTAAAAAAAAAAATAAAAAAAAAATCTAATGACATAAATCTAGACATAAATCTAAACTTTCGCGCAAACTAATCAAAGCGCAAAAAATAAACTGCAGAGGTGATCAAATACCACCAAAAAGTTCTATTTGTGGGGAAAAAAGGATATACATTTTGTTTGGGTACAATGTCGCACGACCGCGCGATTCAGCTAAAGCGACGCACTGCTGTATCGCAAAAAATGGCCTGGTCAGGAAGGGGGCAAATCCTTCCGGGGCTGAAGTGGTTAAAAAATTTTTACTTCGACAGGAGTTGTTCTGCCTGTAAAAGCAGCTCATATTATCCTGTGTCGATGCACATTAGGATGTTTAGAGGCGGAAAAAAAACACCTGGTTCGACTTTGATTGGAGCTTGGAGGCAGAAAAAAAATGTAAAACTCGTCTAAACTTTGTACATAAAATGCTGTACATGAGCGTTTTTTTTTTTTTTATTATTTAATTTTACTCCCGAGAGAACAAACTTTTTTTTTTTTTTTTTTTTGCCCAGTGTGCATGGAATGAGAAATATTGCCTCAATAGATAGGTACATTGGCTAGGGTTAGTTACCATCATCCTATAATTGTATAGTGGAGAAGGGGGAGATAAGTCGGGGGGGGGGGGGGGGGGGCTACGCCAAGCAAGGCTCTCGCCCATCAGTGGTAATTAGGATTATTTCGTTGCCAATTGTACAAGGGATTATAAAAAATATAGCTATAATATAACAATACAAAATTAACAGGAAGTAACTGTTGAAAAAAAATCATGACAATAACATTCGAGACATTTTTGATTTAAGGGCCCCCACAGGTATGTGGAGACATAGTGATGTGGACATAGACATAGTCCTCGACAAGTCTCTGGAGACAGCAGACCATTCGGGAATGCTTGCTATCCAGCTCTAGGAAGATCACTGCAATACCATTCTCACCAGCAGTCTTCACCAGATTGTGCTGACTTTTTAGCGACAGTCTGCTGGGGCTATAAATTGTCCTACAATGCAAAGCTTAATCCCAGTTGTCATATCTATATAAGGCTACCATTGGTCCGTCCCAATAGCCCCCGCCGGGGCTCACCCTATTATACGGTGTCTCAATTGTTGCGGTCTATTGCCATAAGGGCCTTCATTGATGTTTTGGGTGATGCCTCCTGAAAAAGCGGCATAGGCTGCGAAACTTGTCGAGGACTATGTCTATCCCCACATCACTATGTCTCCACATACCTGTAAGGGCCCTTAAATCAAAAATGTCTCCAATGTTATTGTCATGTTTTTTTCAACAATTACTTACCTGTTCTTGTTAATTTTGTATTGTTTATCTATTTTGTAATACTATATATTTTTTTATAATCCCTTGTTGTACAATTGGGTACCGAAATAATCCTAATTACCACTGATGGCCGAGGCCTTGCTTGGTGTAGCCGCTGACTTATCTCCACCTTCTCCAGTGTGCATGGAGCCTTAAAGTGGTTGTAAAGGCACAAGATTTTTAACCACTTGGGTACCGCGCTATTGCCGAATGACGGCATTAGCGCGGACCTAGATTTCCGGGACTACGTCTATTGACGTCGTCCCGGTTAAGAGCGGCCTGCGCGCCCCCTGTGATCGGCGAGTCCGTGAGACTCGCCTGATCACCGATCCGTGTAAGGGGTCGATCCCGACCCCCTTATCACGTGATCAGCTGTCAGCCAATGACAGCTGATCATGTGATAGAACGGAGCCGGTAATCGGCTATTATTCCTCCTCGCGCTGACAGCGCGAGGAGAAAAAAAAAAAGCCGATCACCGGCGGCCGTGATCGGGACATCAGTCCCGATCACGGCCAGCAATGAAAGTCACCACATGCCACCTGCCAGTGCCCACCTGCCTCCCGCAGTGCCATCCTGAAGTTTAACAAAGTAAAAGTAAGTGCCCCCCGTCTGTGCCCATAATGCCCACAGTGCCACCCACAGTGCCACCCACAGTGCCACCCACAGTGCTACCCACAGTGCCACCCACAGTGCCACCCAATCTGCCTCAAAGGTGCTGCACCCCAGTGCCGCCCATCAGTGCCCAGCAGTGCCACCTATCAGAGCCACCTATCAGTGCCACCTATCAGTGCCCATCAGTCCCATCTATCTGTGGTACCTATCAGTGCCCATCCGTGCCACCCATCCGTGCCACCCATCCGTGCCATCTTATCTGTGCCCATCTTTGCCCATCAGTGCCGCCTTATCTGTGCCTATTAGTGCCGCCTTAACTATGCCTATCAGTGCCCACCAGTGCAGCCTATCAGTGCCCACCAGTGCAGCCTATCAGTGCCCACCAATGCAGCCCATCAGTGCCCACCAATGCAGCCTATCAATGCCGCCTTATCAGCGCACTTCAATGAAGGAGAAAAATGACCCGTTTGCAAAATTTTATAACAAACTATTAAAACATGATTTTTTTTTTTTTGCATCTTTTTTTGTTTGTTTAGCAAAAAATAAAACTCCGAGCTGTAACTAAATACCACCAAAAGAAAGCTCTATTTGTGGGAAAAAATGATAAAAATTTCATTTGGGTACAGTGTTGTATGCCCGCGCAATTGTCACTCAAAGTGCATCAGCGCTGAAAGCTGAAAATTGGTCTGGGACTGAGGGGGGTTTAAGTGCCCAGTAAGCAAGTGGTTAATCTATATGCATTCTATGCATGAAGAGAAAAAAAAAACCTGTGTGCAACAGCCCCTCCTAATTCTTACCTAAGCCTCCTCTCGATCCAGCGATATCCACGAGAGCCTTGGCTGTCTGGGGGACTTGCAATCCTGATTGGCTTTTGGCAGCAGTGGGAGCCACTGTCTCACACTGCTGTCAGTCACAGCCAGTGAGCCAATCGGAAGAAGCAGAGTCGAGCCATGACTCTGTGTGTGAGTGGACACACAGCCGTGGCTCGGGAGCGTGCCTCCTTTGATGCCCTCATAATAGCAAGCTGCTTGCTGTAGGGTCACCCAGAAAGAGGGTAGGGCAAGGGGTGCCAGCGAGGGACCCAAGAAGAGGAGTATCCAAGCTGTTCTGTGCAAAATCACTACACAGAGCAGGTAAATATAATATGTTTAGGGAAAAAAAACAAGACTTCAATATCACTTTAAGGGTAGATGTGTGTAGTAAAGGATATGCAATAAATCCGTTTTTATTATTTGATTAAAATGCCTATACTGTCTGCTTCATACTCGCTTGACACAGTCATTAACCACTTCCAGACCGCCCATCGTTATAAGTCGGCTGTTTGAAGAGGAATATCGTCATGGCAGCAGCTAGCTGCCATAACCCTGGTATCATTTTCTTCAGTGAGAGGTCCGGTTTCAAATAAAAGTGGTCTCTGCGGCAGATTTGACACAAGTTCACTTTTATCGGCAGGCCACTTACCGGAGCCATTGGCAGTGGCAATCGGATCTGCACCTCTGCTGGGCATGGAGACGAGCAAGGGAAAGATGGCCCCTTTCGTCTCCATAACAATGTGGGGGCGGAAGTGATGTCAAAACATCACTTCCGCCCATAGCTCTTTTTTTTTTTTTATTCAAAAAGTGTATTTTTTTCCAAAAAAAAGTGCGCTTGTAAGACCGCTGAGCAAATACGGTGTGACAAAGTATTGCAAGGACCGCCATTTTATTCTGTAGTATGTTGGGATAAAAAAATGTATGTTTGGGGGTGCTAAGTAATTTTCTAGCAAAAAAGAAAATGTTTAACTTTTAAACAACAAATCTCAGAAAGAGGCTCGGCCCTTAAGTGGTTAAAGCATATGGCAATTTAAGCCCCTCCCATTGTTGCAATATGACCACACCCACAGTTTTAGTGTGGTGCCGCTATATATTTGCAAGCTACACCACTGATATAAATTCACATTGTTGCACTTATTGTAACAAACAAAAATCATACAAACGAATATTGTGTGATGATAGATGCAGTGAAAAGAGAAAATAAGTCCCAATATATCTGACTCCAAATCAACCGATGTGGTGATGAGGAAAATCTTGTATAACTGGATATTTGCCACGCCACCTAAGATTGAGTGGACTCTTACCAGAACAATTGGGATCATTTATATGAAAAGAATCATATGGGCATGTAGGTTAATGCGTTGCTGGTGGTTTCATCTCCAAATCTCCTCCATACAAGATCACCATGGTATCTCATTTAGTAACCCAGAATAGTCCACCATACCAGAAAAGAGAACCTGGGAAGCTCACATGGTGTAAAACGATATATATCCTTTTATTAAAAAGTTTTTCTAACCACTCACAAAGTTACAACGTACAAGCGCTTAATAAAAAATACAGATCTGGCCACTTTTTAATTCCAGCGTAAGCTTTGCCCTACGTGTTTCAGTAGTCAGGGGCACAAGAGATCTGCAACAGCTTGTTAAAATTCTTGTAATTTACATGGGTCACTGAGGGGATTGCTTTTTCACTACAATTTGAGGGCAGCACAGAGGCTGAGTAGTTAGCACTTCTGCCTAGCAGCATTAGGGTTTTCAATTCAAATCCCAATCACGGCACTATCTGCACAGTATGCATGTTCTGCCTGTGTGGGTTTCCTCCCACACTTCAAAGACATGGGGGTTTATTTACTAAAGGCAAATCCACTTTGCACTACAAGTGAACTTGGAAGTGCAGTTGCTGTAGATTTGAGGGGGGCATGCAAGGAAAAAAAACAGCATTTTTGCTTGTACATGATTGGATGACATCAGCAGAACTTAACCTCATTTCAGATCTTCCCCTCAGATCTAAAGCAACTGCACTTTCAATGCACTTGTACTGCAAAGTGGGTTTGCCTTTAGTAAATCAACCCCCATGGTGGTAGGTTAATTGGATCCTGTCTAAATTGGGATTAGTATGTAGGAATGTGAGTTTGGGACCTTAGATTGTAAGCGCTATGTAAATTAATGGTGCTATATACAGTGCCTTGAAAAAGTATTGATACCCCTGGAACGTTTCCACATTTTGTCATGTTACAACCATAAGTGTATTTTATTGGGAACTTATGTGATAGACCAACACAAAGTGGCACGTAATTGTGAAGTGGAAGGAAAATGATAAATGGTTTTCAAAATGTTTTACAAATATGTGAAAAGTATGGCGTGCATTTGTATTCAGCCCCCCGAGTCAATACTTTGTAGAACCACCTTTTGTTGCAATTACATCTGCAAGTCTCTACCAGCTTTGCACATCTAGATCTGCAAATTATAGTTCAAGCTCTGTCAGATTGGATGGAGAGCGTCTGTGAACAGCAATTTAAGTCTTGCCACAGATTCTCAATTGGATTGAGGTCTGAACTTTGACTGGGCCATTCTAACACATGAATATGCTTTGATCTATTCTAAACCGTTTCACTGTAGCTTGTGCTGTATGTTTTGGACAACCCTAAACATACAGCACAAGCTACAGTGAAACGGTGTATATATACAGTACAGACCAAAAGTTTGGACACACCTTCTCATTCAAAGAGTTTTCTTTATTTTCATGACTATGAAAATTGTAGATTCACACTGAAGGCATCAAAACTATGAATTAACACACGTGGAATTATATACTGAACAAAAAAGTGTGAAACAACTGAAAATATGTCTAAAGGCCCATACACACGATCACAACAAACATGCAAATTAGCTGTTTTGGAGCAACATCCGACCGTGTGTACGCTCCATCGGACAAACTTTTTTGGTTTTCATCGGACTTTAGTTGGCTGTGCGAACGGACAAACTTTCTGGCAACAAAAGTCCGATGGAGCAAAGTCTGATCGTGTGTACAGAAAACCATAGGACTTTTGTACAAAGTACAAACAGGCATGCTCAGAACCAATGCAAAAGATCAGACAACAATACAGAAGTTGACCAAAGGTGGCGGTAAAGAGCAGAAAAACCACATGATTTGGTGAAAATTGTCTGAAAAAGTCCTGCTGTGTATATGCAATACAAGTTCAGGGCCGACGCCCTTTGTACAAAAATCCAAAGGAAAGTTTGTACAAAGTCCTATCGTGTGTATGAGGCTTTATATTCTAGTTTCTTCAAAGTAGCCGCCTTTTGCTTTGATTACTGCTCCGCACACTCTTGGCATTCTGTTGATGAGCTTCAAGAAGTAGTCACCTGAAATGGCTTTCCAACAGTCTTGAAGGAGTTCCCAGAGATGCTTAGCACTCGTTGGCCCTTTTGCCTTCACTCTGCGGTCCAGCTCACCCCAAACCATCTCGATTGGGCTCAGGTCCGGTGACTGTGTAGGCCAGGTCATCTGGCGCAGCACCCCATCACTCTTCTTCTTGGTCAAATAGCCTTTACACAGCCTGGAGGTGTGTTTGGGGTCATTGTTCTGTTGAAAAATGGTCTTCCTTTCCTGGGGCGGTCCTCATGTGAGGCAGTTTCTTTGTAGTCCTTGATGGTTTTTGCAACTGCACTCGGACACTTTCATTGTTTTCCCAATTGTTCGGACTGACTGACCTTCATTTCTTAAAGTAATGATGGCCACTCGGTTTTCTTTACTTAGCTGCTTTTTTCTTGCCATAATACAAATTCTAACAGTCTATTCAGTAGGACTATCAGCTGTGTACTGTATCCACCTCCTGCACAACACAACTGATGGTCCCAACCCCATTTATAAGGCTTGAAATCCCACTTATTAAACCTGACAGGGCATACCTGTGAAGTGAAAGCCATTTCAGGCGACTACCTCTTGAAGCTCATCAACAGAATGCCAAGAGTGTGCGGAGCAGTAATTAAAGCAAAAGGCGGCTACTTTGAAGAACCTAGAATATAAGACATATTTTCAGTTGTTTCACACTTTTTTGTTCAGTATGTAATTCCACATGTGTTAATTCATAGTTTTGATGCCTTCAGTGTGAATCTACAATTTTCATAGTCATGAAAATAAAGAAAACTCTTTGAGGTGCGTCCAAACTTTTGGTCTATAGATATACACTATATATCTATATTTCTATATGTTACACCCTGAATATGCATATACCATGTTATGAAAGCTTAACATTAAAGTTAAAGCTGTCAACAGATTCCACTTTAACCACTTCCCGACCAGCGCACGACGATGTACGTCGACAGCATGGCACGGGCAGGCATATTGGCGTACATGTACGTCCAATATTCGTTGCCGCCGTGCCATCGGGAGCGCGCCGCCGGCGGCGCGCTCCCGCGCTGGTCGGGACCCCCGTGAGTCCGGTCGCGGGACCCGCGGACTCGATCGCCGCGGGCATCCCCGCGATCGTCTCACGGAGCGGCGGAATGGAGGAAATGCTGTATAAACAACATTTTCTCATTCTGCCTAGCAACTAGTGACGCTGATCTCTGCTCCATGTGATTCGAGCAGAGATCAGTGTACACTAAATGAAAGCCCAACCCCCCCCACAGTTAGTAACACACCCCTAGGAACACTTAACCCCTACACTGCCACCCACTGGTTAACCCTTTCTGCCAGTGTCATTTACACAGGAATCACTGCATTTATATATAGCAGTGATTACTGTATAAATGACAATGGTCCCAAAGATGTGTCAAAAATGTCCGATGGGTCCCCGACAATGTCGCAGTCACAATAAAAATCGCGGATCGCCGCCATTACTAGTAAAAAAAATAATAATAAAAAATTATTAATAAAAATGCTATAAAACTATCCCTATTTTGTAAACGCTATAACTTTTGCGCAAACCAATCAATAATCGCTTATTGCGATTTTTTTTTTTTTACCAACAATATGTAGAAGAATACGTATCGGCCTAAATTGAGGGAAAAAAATGTTTTTTTATATATTTTTGGGGGATATTTATTATAACAAAAAGTAAAAAATAATGCGTTTTTTTCAAAATTGTCGCTCTATTTTTGTTTATAGCGCAAAAAATAAAAACCGCAGGGGTGATCAAATACCACCAAAAGAAAGCTCTATTTGTGGGAAAAAAAGGACGTCAATTTTGTTTGGGAGCCACGTCGCACGACCGCGCAATTGTCAGTTAAAGCGACGCAGTGCCGAATCGCAAAAAGTGGTCTGGTCTTTGACCAGCAAATTGGTCCGGTCTGAAAGTGGTTAAACTTTTTTTCCAAGGGTTGATTTCTGTGCCTTGACTGAGAGTTTTTAGCAAGGAAATTTTGCATTTAGATGCTAATAAAACCACATATTTAAAAACTTCTCTTGTCATAAAACTGTCAGGATCTGTGCTGTGTGTGTGTGTGTGTGTGTGTGTGTATGCAGACTCTCAAAACCCCAAAAATATGTATTTTTCATAGGCATATTGTATAACTAATCACCAGGTGGGCCAAGTTGCTTTGTAGCAGTACCTATTGTAGTTCTATCTTCCAGCAACTTGTTTTATTGAACCTAGGTAGGTGCACTTTCAAAAGATACTAAAAACCCTTTAAAGTCTACCACTTCAGATGAGATTTCCCTCACTTCGTGTCATGGTGACATGACAGCAAGTAACCAGAAAGAGAGTCCAAATGAATTTAATAATTTTATGCCAAATTAACTGGGCTTTAGTTGAAAGAACCTTGAATGGACTCAAAATAGAGCTTTCCTGTGTGAACCTGTGTAATTGCTGGAGTTGCTGGCCAGCAGTATCTGTGTGAGCAATCAAGGCAAGCTTATTTTGATTGCTCATGCAGATAAAGTCCCCTTTTTGTTTCTTCATTGGAGTTTATAGCAGCAAGGAAGGATGTCTCGCCATCAGAAACCCAAGAATCATCTGATTTGGATTTTCTCTTTCATTTTGTTAGAATTGTTAAAAATTGTTTAGCAGGAGTAACTTGCCAGTTGGCAACAAAAGTATTTTAAAAAGTAAAGATTTGAAGGTGCTAAGTGGCAGCTAATTATCTCCAGAAGGTGGTATAGGGATGGGAATTTAGTAAAGGACAGGCTTACTATTTGTACAAAGTTAAACTCTGCAGCTGTGCGTGAGTTTGTGTGTTTTTTTTTTTTTATTTTATTTTTTTTTATACAGCAGCTATGGTGCCTTATTATAGGCTAGATGGTTTAGAGCAGGGGTGCCCAACCTTTTCGAGGAACAAGGGCCACTTTAGCGACTTGGAAACCAGTCGTGGGCTACCATGAGAGGCGCGGGCAGATGATAGGTCTGTGTTCATTCTGCATATGCAGAGCAGACACAGCCCACTCTATGGGCCCTCTAATCCTCCCAGACAGAAGGACGGATCCCCGTCTGTTTTTTTTTTTGTTTTTTTTTAGGTGGGTGTAAATGGACACAAGTCTGTTTACATCTGCTTCTCTATAGAGATAATTGGGGGGTTCAATTGCGTCCACCTGAAAAACATACAGGCGGACCTGATCAGACCGATCATATGAAAGGGGCCTAAGGCTGCCTTCACACTGATGCACTTCACTTCTTCCTCAGGATTCCTGCACGTATCCCTGGCTGCTGCTGTCCCCCAGGTGGGTGTGGCTGGTGCTGGCTGTCCTACCAGGACGAGTCCTGCTGGCTGGTTCTCAACACACCATCCCCAAGCATCAGTGTGACAGGAGCCGGCAGTGGAAGAAGCATGTGGCTGCAGTAGAGCAGAGCCGATGCTTTCTGTATCACTCCCGTCACAGGCAGAGTACATTTGGTATCACTCAGCCTTTGACGGGATTCGGCACTATACAGGAAGCATTGGCTTTGCTTCCTCTAGTGCAAGCTCTGTTCTTAAAACTGATGCCTGGGGATGGCGGGTCTGGAACCTGCAATCTGGGCTTGCCGACCTGCCAGCCCAGAGCATGAGGTGGTGGGCCACATCAGAGTGTGCATGGCCTGTGGTTGGGTGCCCTTGGGTTAGAGGATCTACTTTCAAGCCTTACTGTAAGGCCTGGCATACACTGCTGAACTGCTGTGTGAAGTCAACAGATAGTCCTAAATAACAAGGTAAGCAAAAAAAGGAAAGCTATTGACTAAATGAGTCAATAATACAATTTTAGGTGGTCATACATATATATATATATATATATATATATATATATATATATATATATATATATATATATATATATATATATATATATATATATATATATATATATTTCAAAAAAATAGTTCATGGAAAATAATTCCAAAAACTGTCTGACAAGTTTTTCAAAACTACAGTAACTGTCATCTTTGCAATTTATGAAAAAAAACCCTGCAAAAATCTAGTGTAAGAATCCCACCAGGAATGGCCAGCAAATAAAATGTTGCTGTAGCAAGCCTATATAGCAAGCCTATATACAGTATGAGACTTCCAGTAAATGTCAGTGGGAATACAAACTAGAAATGTTTTTCTAAGTGCCTGGACTGTACAGGGTCAGCGCATTGATATCCTATGTACGTTAAAGTGGACCTTCAGTCATCAACTTTTCCATCTATTAAATCTTCTGCCCTTGGGGGGGTTTTTTTTTTCATGAAATTTTTTTTTAACAATAGAAGCTTGGAGTACATTACAAGAAAACATATGGTCTAAAAAGAGCCACCTTTTTTACAGTAAAACGAAAGCGCCATTCCAGGTTACAGATTAATACTGGGAAACACAGGTGGGGCGGGGGTGTCGGGAGGGTATTAGATCCAGGAATTTAGGTAGTGGGACGCTCCCGTGTGGCTCCGCCCCCCATCTCCCCCGAGTTCTCCGGCCCATTGAGGGAGTTTAGAATTTCTTCTGGGAGATTATTTTAGGACATGTATTGGCGGTATCTGTCTGATGTGACAAAGTGGTTCCGACAAGCCCAGGTGACCGAGAATTTGTGCATTCTATCTTGTGAGCTGTGGATTAGTTCTTCCATATTTTTAATATGGGAGATCCGCATCAGCCATTCTTTAATCGTGGGGGCGCTTTTTGAATGCCAGTGGATCGGTATGCAAAGCTTAGCCGCATTCACCATGTGCATGGCTAACGATTTGTAGTAGTCTTTTCTGAGTAGAGATGTATGGTGTAGTAAGAACTGTGCGGGTTAATAATCTAGGGTGAAAGTGGTAATCTGGGTTATCAGGTCATGGACCTCTGTCCAGAAGGGTTTCAGTTTGTCGCACGTCCACCAAATGTGGATCATGGTGCCCTCCGCTGTTTCACACCTCCAGCAAATATTAGGGACAGTTGGGGAGAATTTATGAATGCGGGATGGGGTCCTATACCATCTAGTAATTACTTTAGAACAATTCTCTTGGATGGCAACCTTCAAAAAGCATTTGTGCCCATATTCAAATATGGGATCCCAGTCTTCTTTGGTTAGAGGTGTAGGTAGGTCCCTATTCCAAGCTAACTGCGATGAGTGTGGTGCATAGTTTGGGTCCTCGAGAGGAAGGGCATAAAGGCGAGATACAAGGTGTCTTACGATGGCAGATTTCTTCAAAGGGTGCGAGTTGTCTTGACCAGTGGTCCTGCTGTGAATGTGTCGTGAGGAAATGTCTTATTTGCCTATAGGTCCAGAAGGGGAAGGAGGTGGTTTTGGAGATGGAGTTCAATTTCTCTAGAGGGATAAGGGTCCCACCCGAGAAAAATTGTGAGGCTAAGACGTCCTCATATGGCCATTCTTGGCATAAAAATTGTTGGGATTCACCTGGAGGGAAGGCTGGGTTTCCTCTCAAGGAGGTTAGAGGTCCCGGAAGGCGAGAAAATGTCCCGGATTGGGATGCTTTTTTGAAAACTGAGAGGGGTATATAAGTGGGTGTGTAGAAATGTGGGATGGCCAATGTTTTGAAGATAACCAGGGGAGTAAATGAAGAGAGTCAGGAGTGAAGGAGTTTTCCAGACATGTCAATTTTTTTTTTTTTGGGCCTTTGTATATTCCAGTCTGCTATACTAGAGTAAGGTGACACGCCATGTAGTACCTATGTAGGTCTGGTAAGCCAATACCTCCTTTGGTTTTGTGAAGCGTTAGTCTGTTATATTTAATACGGGGGGGGGGGGGGGGCGAGCGGCCCTTCCAAATAAAGGCCGAGCAGGCTTTCTTGTAGCTTGAAAAGAAATGCGGGGGAAGGTGAATCGGGATAGATTGAACTAGACGTTCAATCCCATCCAGTCTTTCAAGTGATTTTGCATCTTGAGGAGAGCCTCATGGAAGTTCCTTACATAGATTCGACAAATCGGAAGGGATCCGAATACCGAGGTAAGTTATCGCAATCGCTTCCCACTGAAAGGGGAAATATTCTTGGCAATGGAGTAGTTCCTGCGGGGTAAGGGATACGTTTAAGGCTTGAGATTTCGCGTGGTTGATTTTAAGGTTGGACAGTGTACCGAAAGTGGCTATGTCTTTGAGAAGATTGGGCAGTGAGGTTCGGGGAGATGTTAGGGAGAGCAAAATGTCATCAGCGAAGGCTGCGACTTTGTACGCCTCACCCTTCACCATCACTCCTCTTATGTCGGGGTTGCTCCGTATTCTATTGAGAAAAGGCTCAAGGGTCAGGACATAACTTAGGGGCGATAGGAGGCAGCCCTGACGTGTGTCATTGGAGATGGAGAAGGCGCTCGACAGGTGGCTATTGATCCTCACGGCAGTGGTGGGACAGGCGTAAAGGGACATAAGGCCCAGGGCCCTGAGTACTTCCTGCATATAGTCCCAGGCCACTCTATCGAACGCCTTCTCCGCATACAAGGAAAGGAAAAAGCCTTTAGAGGTTGAGGTTGTTAGCCAATGGTGAATGTTAAAGGTACGGATTGTATTGTCCCTGGCCTCTCTATCAGGGACAAATCCCACCTGATCTCTGGAGATAAGATCGGCAGTAGAGGAAGTAGCCTATTAGCCAGAATTTTCGCATACAGCTTAATATCGACATTTAAAAGGGAAATTGGTCTGTAGCTAGCTACATAGGTGGGGTCCTTCCCTTCCTTAGGGATAACAGAAATATGCGCCGACAGCATGTTACCCGGAGACGCAAGGGGATCCGCCAGTGCGTTGAAAGTGGAGAGAAGCCTAGGGGCTAGAACATTGGAGAAAAGTTTATAGTATTGGAGGGTGAAGCCATCCGGCCCCGGGCTCTTACCTGGTTTCATTTGTTTAATGGCATTATTCAACTCTATTCCTGAAAGGGGGCTCTCCATCTCTTGAATCTCTTGGGGGGGTTAAAGGTTTTGGACTGTATTGAGCAAGAAAATCTGATGTTTTTGTTTCAGGTTTCAGAAGGGGTCTGATGTCCTGGGCCAGAGTGTAAGTTGTACAGATTCGAGTAAAATCTCTCAAATTCACCTGCTATGTCCTCATTCTTGGCCAGAAGATCCCCTCGCTTGTTGCGAATGTGGTGAATTATGGTGGAAGGTTTGAAAGCTTGGACTGAGCGGGCCAGTAGGCGCCCGCTCTTGTTGCCATGCTCGTAGAAGATTTTCTGGCCAAGAATGTATATTTAGTGATCTTGCCCAGCTCATCCAGAAGTAGAGAGCGGGTGTGAATGAGTTCCTGGAGGGTAGACTGTGCTCGTGTCTGCTTGTGAATTCTAGTGATTTAATATTGCTCGTCAGTGCGTTCATCCTATCTTGGGCTTCTTTTTTGTTTTTTGCCGCTAAGGACAGTAGCTCACCCCGGATCACGCACTTGTGTGCTTCCCAGAGGCAGATAGGAGACACCTCCTGATTATCATTCTCAGAGAAATATTGGCAAATTTGTGTGCGTATGCGGTCTATAGTAGCAGGGTCCTTTAAAAGGGATGGGTTCAACCGCCAGGTTTTTGTTGTGCGAGTCTCGGGGAAGTTGAGTGTAATTGGATGGTGATCGGAAAGGAACATCGGTTCTATTGTGGACAGTTGTAGGCAGGATAGATCTGGTTGGGACAGGAAGAAATAGTCGATCCTGGAGTATTTCTGGTGGGGGGGGGGGGGGGAGAAAAAGGTATATTCTTTCGAGGAGGGGAACAGAGTGCGCCAGGCATCATGTAGACAGTTGCTGGAGTTCCTGCTTAATTTGTCGTAGGGCCTTAAAGGGTAAACTAGAGGATCCAGAGGAAAAATCTAGGATAGGGTTCAAAGGGACGTTGAAATCACCTCCGAGGACCACCACACCCTTCTGGAAAGTGGATAGAAGTTTATTGGTTTTGAAGCATAAGTACCCTTGAGAAAGGGAGAAATGTGCCTGCAGGGTCTGCGAGGGAATCAGATAATTGAAAATCTGCATGTTTAGACACTAGAATCGAAACCCCTTTGGTCTTGGAATCTGGGTTCGTGGCATGGAATGCAGTTCGGTATATATGATTGGACAGTTTGGGAATCGCATCAGACCGAAAGTGTGTTTCCTGCAAGTAGATGAAGCGTGCCTTGTGTTGTGTGAGGGAGGACAGTAGTTGTGATCTTTTCCCGGGAAGATTGAGGCCTTTTGCGTTTAATGATACACATTTCAGGGTTAGGGGGGTGGGGAAGATGGCTTACTTTGCATGGCAGAACATGGAATCGGAACTAAGTTTAGGAAGGTTAGAGGATATAGGGGCTATGAACCCGAGGCGTGAGGGTGGTACAATCGGGGGGGGGGGGGGGGGGGGAAGCACAAGATAGGGCGAAGGAGGGAGGATGGAGGGGTATTAGACTTGTCAAAGAGGAGAGGAGGAGGGGGAGACAAACTGGGGAAGTAAGGGGGTATGGGAAAAGTGGAGGGTCTACCAAAGAGGCAGAGATGAAGGGGAAGAAGCAACACCCGAGGTGGTGCCACCTAAAGGGATAAGGGTGGGGGGTGTCAGCAGACGTCCAGTAGGACCGCTGTGTGGAGCCGAGAGAACGGATGGGGACCACGAGGTCTCTGCGATCCAGGGGACACAAGTTTGGGGGCTTTGCTAAAACAAGGGTGAGAGGAATGTAGTGTAGAAGGGAACCGGCTAAACATAAACGCCACATCCCAGTTGTCAGTCAAAATTTGAACATAAACAATACACAGCAATATTAATGTGAAACATAAACAGCAACATTAATGTAACCCTCAGCTCGTATTCCAGAGTCTTCCAGGGAGTAGAGCTTCTATCAATATTATATGCCTTGCAATTACCATAAAAAAAAACGGGGGGGGGGGGGGGGGGGGGCAGAAGGTTCTATGGTGGGAGGGAGGGAGAGGGCCTAAGGAAGGTCAAGATCTTGCAAAGCCCTATCATGCCCTTGTCCCTACTTCTTCCCTATTGTCCATATGGAGCCAGCGCTAAACTCCATGGTGTCCAGTAGGTCAACGAGTCCACAATAGCGGTTCTGGTCTCGAAAAAGCCGGCAGGTTGAGCAGGAGAGAACTCTGTTGTATACTGACTAGGAAATAATCGGTGACTATGAGAGGCGCGAGCAAAAGAGTAATTTACCTCAGTAATACGAGTCAGGACTTCACAAATGTTGGGGAGAATCTGCAGTTCAGTGTTTGTGGACGTGTTTGATCGCCATTTGGGTTCAGACGTGTGGATTCCAATGCAAGAGGTGTGGGCTTCGCTTTTTCTGGGCCCTCGCTGTTAGTCCGAATTGCTTGTGTGGGTGAATGTGCATTCCGGTCAGCCAAGCAGGTATAGCAGGAGGAGAGGGTCACAAGGCAAAACACATAGAAAACGTAACTGGTCAGCAAAAAGAAAGTTAGGATTAACGTAAAGGTGGGGCACTTACGTGCATGGTGTGTCGAATGACAGTCTGGCTGTACTGCTCATGAGGCCAGGCGATCTCTCCGCGCGGACGACGAAGACGGTGACCCTGGGCTGCGATGGTAGAGATCCCGGCGGAAAGACCGGGCATTCAGAGAGTGTTGATCTGCTCTGTTCGCGGGACCTCTGGCACTGAGCTCTCAGAGATGGGTTGAGGGAGACTGGCAGCCATGGTTCCTGGGGGAAAATAGAAAGCGTACCATTCTGGAAGTTCTATTTGCGGCAGATCAAGTTGGTCGCAAAACATGTGAAGATCTTCCGGCGTGCAAATGATTGCAGATCGCCCTCTAGCGGATGCTGATAGCGCGAAGGGAAATCTCCAGCGGAATTGTATATTTCTGGAACGCAGTGCTTCCAGCAGGGGGTGCAGGTCTTTCCTCTTTTGTAGGGTGATCTGCGAGAGATCTTGAAAGAGTTTGATCTCAGCTCCATTGTGTAGAATGCGCCCTCTGTCCCTTGCTTTACGGAGGATTTCTTCCTTCAGAGGGAAATTAACAATGCAGCATGTCACATCCCTAGGTGGTTCATTGTCCCGTGGTGGGGGGCGTAAAGTGCGATGAGCCCTTTCCATTCCGATTGGTGAATCTGCTGGGCGGTCAATCAAATCGTTAAAGATTGCACAGAGGGTTTGCTGCAAGTTTCCAGGGTCACCACTCTCAGGGATACCCCGCACTCTAATATTATGCCTCCTTCCTCGATTATCGAGGTCCTTGATATGTCTGTGGAGGTCTAGAAGATGGGGCAGCTGGGAATCATGAGTGTTGTATTTGACGGATGGCTGCAGCATGGATCTGGGTCGTCTGTTCCACTTCTCCAGTGCGCTGTACTGCCATTTGTATGTCAGCTCTAAGGTCCGCTATGGCTGCAGTAAACATGTTTTTAATGTCCAGCGCTACTTTCTCCAGATCGAGGAGGCTGGGAGAGAGAGTGCGGTCAGATCCCCCCCGTCCTCAGCATGCCTGGGTCAGCTACAGGCGAGGTTCGGTGTCTGGGCCTGCAGAGCCGCGTGTGCAGACATGCGCTCGGACTGAAAGCGCTCCAGAGTAGCTCGGGAGGAGGAGGAACTGCGGGTGAACCTACTCATGGCGGCATTGTGAGGGTTAGGCAGTAAGGGTTCCCCACTTGGTTAAAGTCGGTCCCCGGATCGCAGGAGCACTAGAATTAAGCTGCCATCTTGGTCGCCGTCCAGGCCACGCCCTTTCTGCCCTTGTTTTAACTTCAGAAACCTTTTTTTTCCCTGCCAGTAAATACATTATAAAGCCCACTTCCTGTTTCTTGAATGGTAAAAAGCCCAGGCTTATGCCACCATACATCTCTCTAGAGAGAGATTGTCAGGGAGGGGGGATGAGTCATAAGAGGGCCAATGAGAGCCGCAGAGCTGGAGGCATGCCTCTGTATGTAAATCCAGGAAGTGAAAAGGCAGCAGCTTCAGCTGCATATTTAAAAAAAAAAAATTGTGGCCAGACTCAGTGGAGGGAGATTTCTGAAGCATATTTGGCAAGTACTGAATCGCAGTATATAAAATGATATGCAAAGTGGTTGGAGGGAAGCTTCAGAATGGCAAAGATGTCTTTATTACAAAATATGTGAGCAGACTGCAGTTCCTCTTTAATGCTAACAGAAGGCCCAGGTATGGGATATGCATTGCACTTTGGGGAGGTGGGGTGTTTCTCACAGTGGGTGTACCTGGAACATGGCTGCCCTATGTAAAGGGGAGAGAGCAGTTGGGGGTTAGATAAAAAACCTCTTGTAATTGCTCTTTTCTCAGATTTATAATCCGGTGTAAAATAAGTTGCAAGACCTGTGTGTTCTTCTAGATTCACAAGGTGAGTGAAGAGACATGACCTGCAGATTGTGCTTGTGTGTCCTGCTCTAATGTAGCAGGTTTTGGAGGATGTCAGCACTTGTAAAGTTTTTTGCTCTTTATTGGGAAATCTGGCATTTATTGGTTGTCTGTTGCAGCGTTCACGTTGTTACAGTGGTTATTTAGGGCCAGTTCACACCACAAGATCGCACTACAGATCTGTTCCCATTCCGTTTATACATGCATGTTAAAGCTGTTTGTGTTCCGAGGTGTGTTTTGTTATGGTTTTTGTGTTTTTGATGAGTTTCTGGATGCATTCCAGATGGGTTTTTTTTTTCACTGTACTTGCGGTGCGCTTTTGTGCTTATGAAGTGTCCCACTGCATGTTTGATGCATTTTACTGTTCCACTGCAGGAAAAATGCAGTATGTTGTATTTTTTTCTTCCTGGAATGGACTGCCCTGGAGTGAATTGTGCCGTTGGAAACCATGTGACCTACTTTCCATGCATTTTTGAAGCAGAAAGAAAATGCAATTGACTGCATGTGGTGTAAACTGGACCTTTTAATGTGAATGTTTGAGGATGGAAATATGGGACTGCCATTGCCAACTTGTTTTAAAGTGCCTCTATTCAACTCAATGTTCAAAATAAATCTGCCTCTGCAGAGAAGATATGGAATAATTGAAGCTCAACTTCACTCTCCTTTCATACTTTTCATAATATTGCACTTTCTCTCATCCTTTCACATATAAGCTTACCTGTAGGGCTGCAACTAACGATTATTTTCATAATCGATTAGTTGGCCAATTTATTGTTTTGATCGCTTAATAACCTTTAAAATAAAAAGTGGGGTGTATAATTTAGTTAACCGCTTGCCGACTGCCGCCTGTACATTTACGTCAACAGAATGGCATGGCTGCGCAAATGGGCGTACCTGGACTTCCATCTGAATTTGCTGCCGTGCCATCGTGCGCACCCGCCGCGAGTAGATCACGGGGCCTGCAGACTATGTCCGTGTGGATACCTGCAATCCTCTCACGGAGAGGAAGAATGGGGAGATGCTAATGTAAACAAGCATTTCCCCGTTCTGCCTAGTGACACTGTCACTGATCTCTGCTCCCTGTGATCGGTGCCGCACCCCCTAACAGAATCACTCCCAAGGACACGCAACCCCTTCCTAGCCAACTAGTTAACCCCTTCACTTCCCATGTCAGTTTTACTTAAAAAAAAAATTCAATTTTAAAAACGTTCGTATTCGATTTCCTAATCGTTAGTGGGGTCAAATTTGACGCTAGTTTTCAATCAGTAATGGGAAAATTCGAAAGAGCAGAATAGAAAACTTTTCGGTCAAAGGAATTTTCGGACAATGTGTGATTTTCGGCGGAAAGTAAATTCATTTTAAAACCTGAATGTTAAAATCAAGTGAATGTCAACTGACATTTTCATTCAGGCTTTTTTTTTGTATCGCCGGTCATAATGGGGTTAAAAAAACAAAACTAAAATGAGCCCTTTATAGTACAAAAAGAGCAGATAATCGCTACTATAAGGGGTTAATTTATACTGTGAAAGTAATATACTAATGTATTACTATACTACTACTAGTAATATTCTCATATATAATACACCCAGAATTGGGATATATGGGCATTTTAACTAAGAATCGGACCTGAAGCTATATGAAGGGTGATAGAAATCTATATTAAAGTAGTATTAAAAGATAAAGGTTTTTTTTCTATGGATATGATCAATGCAAGCAGTTGCACCCAGATTTTTGGAGAGCCAGGCATGCTGATTCACAGCTGTGGGCTGGTTTCATATTAGTCCTGGGGTTAGAGTTCAGGGCTCCCAGTTGGAGAGAGCTCCACCCAAGAGAGATAGGAGGTCCCTAGGAGTCGGTGGCTGCAGATGAGCAGCCTGAGCGTGCATATCTGCAGGAGGCAGAAGTGGTCTGCGAATGAGCAGCAAGAAGCTGGCCCTAGGTAAACTCGGAGACCTTGACGGAAAACTTTGTGTGGGTCTGAGGACACTAAGGCCTAGGCTTGATCCTTGAAGTGACCGTGTGGCAAGTGGGTAAGGCAGTAGGCTAAAGCGTGCGAGTTACAGCAATGGTGGAACCCCTGTGTGGGAAATTGCTGTTTTTTGTGAAACTTTTTCATTCCTTTAAAAGTGGGCTGCCATGCCCTTAAAGTGGTTGTAAACCCTTACAAAACACTTTGACCTACAGGTAAGCCTAGATTAAGGCTTACCTGCAGGTCCAAGAAATATCTCCCAAACCTATACGGTTTAGGAGATATTTGCCCGAAGACGGGCACCGCTGTCTACGGCGCATGCGCCGTAGACAGTGGCGCGCAGGCACACTGAGCGTGGCATCCTCGATAACGAAGATGCCGTGCAATGCTGCGCGTCTCTGCTCCCGTGCGCATGCACGTGAGTAACGTCATCGCGGCTTCGCCGAATGACAGCGGTGGAGCTGCGAGACCCACCGAAAAGACAGATGCGGTGGACTACAGGGGACAGCGGTGACTTCGCTGGCTCCTGTGTCAGGTAAGTGACACATAATGGGCTACTATGCGATGCATAGTAGTCCATTATGCTTTGCCTTTGCAGGGAATGAAAGAGGAAGTAAACTCATCAGGGTTTACTTCCTCTTTAACCACTTCAGCTCCGGACCAATAAACACCTTAAGGACCAGAGGTCTTTTTGCAATTTCGCACTGCGCTGCTTTAACTGGTAATTGCGCGGTCATGCAATATTGCACCCAAACGAAATTTGCGTCCTTTTCTTCCCACAAATAGAGCTTTCTTTTGATTGCCTCTGCGATTTTTTTTTTTTTTTTTTTGCGATATAAATGGAAAAAGAGCGAAAATTTTGAAAAAAAAAAGATATTTTCTTCTTTTTGTTATAAGAAAAATCGAATAAACTAAATTTTAGTCATACATTGAGGGCAAAATTTATTCAGCCACATGTCTTTAGTAAAAAAAATGTCAATAAGCGTATATTTTTTGGTTTGCGCAAAAGTTATAGCGTCTACAAACTAGAGTACATTTTCTGGAATTTACGCAGCTTTTAATTTATGACTGCCGATCTCATTTCTTGAGGTGCTAAAATGGCAGGGCAGTACAAATCCCCCCCAAATGACCCCATTTTGGAAAGTAGACACCCCAAGGAAATTGCTGATGGGTATGTTGAGCCCATTGAATATTTATTTTTTTTGTCCTAAGGGATTGAATAATGACAAAAAAAAAAAAAATTTTTTTTACAAAAAGTTGTCACTAAATGATATATTGCTCACACATGCCATGGTTATATGTGGAATTGCACCCCAAAATATATTCCGCTACTTCTCCCGAGTATGGCGATACCACGTGTGTGGGACTTTTTGGGAGTCTAGTCGCGCACGGCACCCCGAAAACCAATCACCACCTTCAGGATTTCTAAGGGTGCAAATTTTTGATTTAACTCCTCACTACCTATCACAGTTTCGAAGGCCATAAAATGCCAAAATAGCACAAAACCCCCCCAAATGACCCCATTTTGGAAAGTAGACACCCCAAGCTATTTACTGAGAGGCATGTTGAGTCCATGGAATATTTTATATTTTGCCAAAAGTTGCGGGAATATTACAAACTTTTTTTTTTTTTGCACAAAGTTGTCACTAAATGATATATTGCTCACACATGCTATGGGCAGAAGTCAAATTACACCCCAAAATAAATTCTGCTGCTTCTCCCGAGTACCGGGATACCACATGTGGGGGACTTTTTGGGAGCCTAGCCACGTACGGGACCCCGAAAACCAAGCACTGCCTTCCGGATTTGAATATAAAATGCTATAAAAAACAAACTAACCAGAGTCACCCGTAACACTTATACGGTGATCAGTGGTGAAAGGGTTAACTAGGGGCAATCAGGGGGTTCAAATTTTTATTGGGTAGTATATGGGGGTCCCTGGCGCTATATAAAAACCTGACGGGGAACCTAAATAACTAACTGGCTAACCAGCGTCACCAGTGACACTTATACTGTGATCGCTGGTGAAAGGGGGTGAAAGGGTTAACTAGCGGAAATCAGGGGGTTAAAACCATTATTGGGTAGTATATCGGGGTACCTAGCGCTATAAAAACCTGGCGGTGAACCTAAAAAAATAACTAGCTACCTAGCGACTGTAGCGACACTAATGCAGCGATCAGAAAAACGATCACTTAGTGACACTGGCAAAAGGGGGTGAAAGGGTTAACTAGCGGCAATCAGGGGGTTAAAACCATTATTGGGTAGTATATTGGGGTACCTAGCGATATAAAACCGGAACCTAAAAAAATAACTAGCTACCTAGCTACACATGCAGCGATCAGAAAAATGATCGCTTAGTGACACTGGCAAAAGGGGGTGAAAGGGTTAACTCTAGGGGCAATCAGGGGGTTAAATCTTTATTGGGGGGTGATAGGGGGCTACCCTGGACCTAACACTAACTGTCCTGACAGTTTTTACTGTCACAACTGACACTGAATGCATTGATCAGTAAAGAAATGATCAATGTAATCAGTGACACTGTGACTGGGGGGGGGGGGGGGGGGGAGGATCGGGGGGGGGGGGTTTGTGTGCCTGTGTGTACCTACATGTCAGTGTAGTGTTGGTGCACACTTACTTTTAGTCTTCTCCTCGTAGTCCGGTCAAAAAGACCGCCCCGAGGAGAATGACATCACTTCCTCCTTCCTGTGTAAACAATACACAGGGGAGGAAGCTTCTCATTGGCCAGGAGCGATCCAGAGGGGGTGGCCGAAAACCAACGGCCATCCCCTCATCACGGAGCGCTCCTGGACCGAATCGGACCGCCGTAAACAGCGGGAGGGGGTCCGATCGGACCCCCCACCCGCTGGAAGGCAATCACGTAGATGTACGTGATTGTGCCTGCCTGTGCCATTGTGCTGACGTACAAGGGCAATACGGCGGTCCTGAAGTGGTTAAAGATGCTTTCTGGACTGGCAAACCTTCTTGAAAACGCATGCACCACTGATCACCTGATCTTTACAACTGGTTAAAGTTTACTTTAATTGTAATACCTTGTATCAGGGCTTGACAAATTTGCTTGGAATCTAGGAGCCAGCTAAAGTTAGGACCCAGAGCGGTAACGGCGATCCGGACCGGTCCCTGGCCTGATATGGAGACGAGTGAGAGGAAGATAGCGCAGCCCCCCCCCCCCCCCCCCCCCACCTGTCTCCAAGTCATTGCCCATAGCTCTTAGAGGGACATTTTTTATTTTATTTTTTTCAAATGGCATTTTAGTGTAAATATGAGATCTGAGGTCTCTCTGACCCCAGATTTCATATTTAAGAGGACCTGTCATGCTTTTTTCTATTACAAGGGATTTTTACATTCCTTGTAATAGGAATAAAAGTGACGCACTTTTTTTTTTTATTCTTTTTTTTTTTTAAAGAACAGTAAAAAAAAAAACATTTTTTAAACTCGCCCTGTCCCGCCCGCATATGAAAGCGGTGTTCAAACCACACATGTGAGATAATGCCGTGATCGGTAGAGCCAGAGCAATAATTCTAGCCCTAAACCTCCTCTGTAACTCAAAACATGCAACCTGTAGAATTTTTTAAACGTTGCCTATGGAGTTTTTAAAGGGTAAAAGTTTGTCGCCATTCCATGAGCGGCGCAATTTTGACGCGTGACATGTTGGGTATCAATTTACTCGGCGTAACGTTATCTTTCACAATATAAAAAAAATTGGGCTAACTTTACTGTTTTATTTTTTAAATAAATTATTTTTCCCCCAAAAAAGTGCGCTTGTAAGTCCGCTGCGCAAATACGGTGTGACAGACAGTATTGCAACGACCACCATTTTATTCTCTAGGGTGTTAGAATAAAAGACAGGATACCCCAGCTGTGCTGCGCCAGGTCGCTAATTTTAGTCGCAAATGCGACCTGGCGCCCGGGTTTTGTCAAGCCCTGCCTTGTATTATCTCCAGTCTATCAACCCCCAGCTTCTCTGGGTTTAGATGCTGATCTTCCCTGCACAGATTCTTTAACCTCTTGCCGACTGCCTTTACGCCTATATACGTTGGCAGAAGGGATCGTACAGGCAACTAATGTACGTGGCCCTTTAAGAGGCGCGCGCGCCCGCGGCAAGCTCTGTGAGTCGGGTCGCGGGTCCCACGGACTCTATCGCCGTGGTGATACCCGCGATCGCCCCACTGAGAGGAAGAATGGGGAGATGCTAATGTAAACAAGCATCACCCCGTTCTGCCTAGTGGCCGTGCCACTGATCTCTGCTACCTGTGATTGGGAGTAGAGATCAGGGACGTGTCACACTTAGCCATGCCACCCCACAGTTAGAAACACTCCCCAGGGCACACATAACCCTTACACTACCCTCTAGTGGTTAACCCCTTCACTGCCAGTGTCATTTACACAGGAATCGGTGCATTTATATAGCACTGATTGCTGTATAAAGGACAATGGTCCCAAAAATGTGTCTATGTCTGACGTGTCCACCATAATGTCAGTCACGATAAAGATCGCTGCAATTACTAGTAAAAAAATAATAAAATTAATAAAAATGCCATAAACTATCCCTATTTTGTAAACACTCTAACTTTTGTGCAAACCAATCAATAAACGCTTATTGCGATTTCCCCTCTTCCCCAACAAAAATATATGTAGAATACGTATCGGCCTAAACTGAGGAAGAAATATTATATTTATATATATATATATATATATATATATATATATATATATATATATATATATATATATATATATATATATATATATATATATATATATATATATATATATATATATATATTTGGGGGATATTATAGCAAAATGTAAAAAATGTGTTTTTTCAAAATTGTCGCTTTTTGTTTATAGTGCAAAAAATAAAAACCGCAGAGGTGATCAAATACCACCAAAAGAAAGCTCTATTTGTGGGGGAAAGACGTCAATTTTGTTTGAGAGCCACGTCGCATGAGCGCGCAATTGTCAAACGGCGCAGTGCCGAATCGCAAAAAGTGCTCCGGTCAGAAGTGGGTACAATTTTCCGGGCCTGAAGTGGGTTAAAGTGACTTGTTTAACCACTTGAGGACCGCCGTATTGCCATTGTACGTCAGCACAATGGCACAGGCAGGCACAATCACGTACATCTACGTGATTGCCTTCCAGCGGGTGGGGGGTCCGATCGGACCCCCTCCCGCTGGTTACGGCGGTCCGATTCGGTCCAGGAGCGCTCCGTGATGAGGGGATGGCCGTTGGTTTTCGGCCACCCCCTCTGGATCGCTCCTGGCCAATGAGAAGCTTCCTCCCCTGTGTATTGTTTACACAGGAAGGAGGAAGTGATGTCATTCTCCTCGGGGCGGTCTTTTTGACCGGACTACGAGGAGAAGAGTAAAAGTAAGTGTGCACCAACACTACACTGACATGTAGGTACACACAGGCACACAAACCCCCCCCGATCCCCCCCCCCCCCCGATCCCCCCCCGATCGCCCCCCGATCCCCCCCCCCCGCCCCCCCTCCCCCCCCAGTCACAGTGTCACTGATTGCATTGATCATTTCTTTACTGATCAATGCATTCAGTGTCAGTTGTGACAGTAAAAACTGTCAGGACAGTTAGTGTTAGGTCCAGGGTAGCCCCCTATCACCCCCCAATAAAGATTTAACCCCCTGATTGCCCCTAGAGTTAACCCTTTCACCCCCTTTTGCCAGTGTCACTAAGCGATCATTTTTCTGATCGCTGCATGTGTCGCTAGTGTCGCTAGGTAGCTAGTTATTTTTTTAGGTTCACCGCCAGGTTTTTATATCGCTAGGTACCCCGATATACTACCCAATAATGTTTTTAACCCCCTGATTGCCGCTAGTTAACCCTTTCACCCCCTTTTGCCAGTGTCACTAAGCGATCGTTTTTCTGATCGCTGCATTAGTGTCGCTACAGTCGCTAGGTAGCTAGTTATTTTTTTAGGTTCACCGCCAGGTTTTTATAGCGCTAGGTACCCCGATATACTACCCAATAATGGTTTTAACCCCCTGATTTCTGCTAGTTAACCCTTTCACCCCCTTTCACCAGCGATCACAGTATAAGTGTCACTGGTGACGCTGGTTAGCCAGTTAGTTATTTAGGTTCCCCGTCAGGTTTTTATATAGCGCCAGGGACCCCCATATGCTACCTAATAAAAATTTGAACCCCCTGATTGCCCCTAGTTAACCCTTTCACCACTGATCACCGTATAAGTGTTACGGGTGACTCTGGTTAGTTTGTTTTTTATAGCATTTTATATTCAAATCCGGAAGGCAGTGCTTGGTTTTCGGGGTCCCGTACGTGGCTAGGCTCCCAAAAAGTCCCCCACATGTGGTATCCCCGTACTCGGGAGAAGCAGCAGAATTTATTTTGGGGTGTAACTTGACTTCTGCCCATAGCATGTGTGAGCAATATATCATTTAGTGACAACTTTGTGCAAAAAAAAAAAAAGTTTGTAATATTCCCGCAACTTTTGGCAAAATATAAAATATTCCATGGACTCAACATGCCTCTCAGTAAATAGCTTGGGGTGTCTACTTTCCAAAATGGGGTCATTTGGGGGGGTTTTGTGCTATTTTGGCATTTTATGGCCTTCGAAACTGTGATAGGTAGTGAGGAGTTAAATCAAAAATTTGCACCCTTAGAAATCCTGAAGGTGGTGATTGGTTTTCGGGGTGCCGTGCGCGACTAGACTCCCAAAAAGTCCCACACATGTGGTATCCCCGTACTCGGGAGAAGCAGCAGAATGTATTTTGGGGTGTCATTTCACATATGCCCATAGCATGTGTGAGCAATATATCATTTAGTGACAACTTGGTGCAAAAAAAAAAAAGTTTGTAATATTCCCGCAACTTGTGGCAAAATATAAAATATTCCATGGACTCAACATGCCTCTCAGTAAATAGCTTGGGGTGTCTACTTTCCAAAATGGGGTCATTTTGGGGGGTTTTGTGCTATTTTGGCATTTTATGGCCTTCGAAACTGTGATAGGTAGTGAGGAGTTAAATCAAAAATTTGCACCCTTAGAAATCCTGAAGGTGGTGATTGGTTTTCGGGGTGCCGTGCGCGACTAGACTCCCAAAAAGTCCCACACACGTGGTATCGCCATACTCGGGAGAAGTAGCGGAATATATTTTGGGGTGCAATTCCACATATAACCATGGCATGTGTGAGCAATATATCATTTAGTGACTTTTTTTTTTTTTTTGTCATTATTCAATCCCTTGGGACAAAAAAAATAAATATTCAATGGGCTCAACATACCCATCAGCAATTTCCTTGGGGTGTCTACTTTCCAAAATGGGGTCATTTGGGGGGGATTTGTACTGCCCTGCCATTTTAGCACCTCAAGAAATGAGATCGGCAGTCATAAATTAAAAGCTGTGTAAATTCCAGAAAATGTACTCTAGTTTGTAGACGCTATAACTTTTGCGCAAACCAAAAAATATACGCTTATTGACATTTTTTTTACTAAAGACATGTGGCTGAATAAATTTTGCCCTCAATGTATGACTAAAATTTAGTTTATTCGATTTTTCTTATAACAAAAAGAAGAAAATATCTTTTTTTTTCAAAATTTTCGCTCTTTTTCCATTTATATCGCAAAAAAAAAAAAAATCGCGGAGGCAATCAAATACCATCAAAAGAAAGCTCTATTTGTGGGAAGAAAAGGACGCAAATTTCGTTTGGGTGCAATATTGCATGACCGCGCAATTACCAGTTAAAGCAGCGCAGTGCGAAATTGCAAAAAGACCTCTGGTCCTTAAGGTGTTTATTGGTCCGGAGCTGAAGTGGTTAAAAAAAAAAAAAAATCATGCCTGTTCCATGTAATGGTTTTGCACAAAGCAGCCCTGACTTCCTCTTCTGGGGTCCCCAACAGACGCTCCTAGCTCCTCATGCCTTCAGAGTGCCCCAATAGCAAGGTAAAATGCTTCTTCTTTTAGAACCACTCACTTCCTGCCCAGGACTACATGTCCCATGAGACATTGCTCCTTTCACATGTACAAGTTTTTAGGCACTTACTGACATGTATGGACAGTGTACTGAGCTGTGTGTCTGTTGCACTGTATTTCCTGATATGTAAACAAATAATGCATTCGGCTGACCAACTAATCGAGTATGATAATAGTTGACAACTATTTTCATACTGTATTAGTTGTTTCGGCCCTATATATGGGAGTTGATTTACCTGCTTAATGCCTTGGTGAAAATTCCTATCTGGCAGGCTTTGAGAACCTTTTTCCTCTGTAATTCATTAAAACCCCTTTCACACTGAGGCGCTTTTCTTTTTTTGCGCTAAAAATAGCGACTGAAAATCGCCTATCGTGCCTCCCCAGTGTGAAAGCCCAAGTGCTTTCACACTGAGCCGGTGTGCTTGTGGGATAGAGAAAGTCCTGCAAGCAGCATCTTTGGGGCAGTTTATATACCAAACCACCCTGCCCACCATTGAAATGCGCTTCGGCAGTGCTCCCCCCTGCAAAGCACCTCTGCAGTGACAGTAAAGTGCAACTAAAATGAGCAATGTTTAACTATGGGACAGTCTAGCTGTGAGAGGGTTCCTAAGCTTACAGGTACCCACCCTATTATGTGATTGGTGAAAAGAAGTTCATTGTTAGCTCATGAGCACTGCAACACAGCTGATTGGCTTTTTGTGCTGCTTCTGTCTCCCATTCTGAGCTCTACTCTACAGATACTGCAAGAAGCTGATGCCAGGGCAAATGCAGGCACTTAAACCGCTTGCAGAAAACAAAAATGTATATTTAGAGATGTACTAAAAGTACAGCGAAAAGCTCCTGCATGACGATATAAACCAGTACCAAAGCCAGTTACTATGTGATGCTCAAGCATCAATGTAAACAAAACACTTCCTTTACCTTAGCTGACTGAGCCAAGTCCTCAGTTTGTGTTTCACAAGCTCCCCCCTCTCCGACACTGAAGCTTACAATGGGAGGGTTTCAGCAACAGAGCTAGTGCTATAAATCCGGAGGGCAAGACTAGGTGTGGCCACACCCCCTGCAAATATTTCATCCTACTGTAGCGCAAGTAAGGACAGCTGACATGAGTGGCAACTGTGAAGTAAGGAGCAGTGCAGCATCATTGCCACATCAGGATGCCACCGAAAGGTGCATTAGGTTCACTGACAACATCAACAGGCATCTGTGGGCCTTTGCATGGGACCAAGAAAATTGTCAGTGTAAATGCACTTATAATGCCTATAGGTTTACACTTTCATTGGTGGTGGTTTTTTTTTTTGCATGCTGATCTCAGATTGAATCTGAAGAGTTTACTAATGTCGCAAAAATTCTTGTACTCTCTCCATACAGTTTCACACAGTGCAGCACTGCAGGGAGCATTCAGTTTCACAGTTACACTTGTACGACAGAATAAAAAAATTTGAAAGTGATGTCATGTGTTGTAATGAATTTGTATTGCATTTTCGAATGACAGCTGTACTGATTAAATGAAAATCGTTCTACCTGGCATGGTACGGAATTATTATTTTTTGTGTATCGTATTGGCGGCACAGTGGTGTAGTGGTTAGCACTCTCACCTAGCAGTAAGAAGGGTCGCTGGTTCAAATCCCAACCACGACACTACCTGCCTGGAGTTTGCATGTTCTCCCTGTGCCTGCATGGGTTTCCTCCGGGTACTCCGGTTTCCTCCCACAATCCAAAGACATGCAGGTAGGTTAATTGGCTTCTGTCCAAAATTGGCCCTAGTATATGAATGGGGACCTTGGATTGTGGGCTCTTTGAGGGTAGGGACCAACGTGAGTGTGTAATGTACAGGGGCAATTGTTGACACTCACTCAGGTTGAACTGGATGGACTGGTGTCTATATTCAACCTTACTAACTATGAAACTATGGATTAAATGTCCTGCTCGGCTCTAGAACGGTCTGTACTAATGATCCAATATCGTACGATCGCTTCAAAGGCGCAGTATTTTTCCTACGATTTTCTGATCGTGTGTACTGGGCCCTAGGCTGTCAAATGGGAAATTCTGTAAGTAGAAGCAAACTGCCAGCCAAAGGACCAAATTGTGGCTGAATGTCAGGGTGGGCGGGACCCTGATTTCCAAACCAGCCAATGGGATGGGATCTGGGTGGGCCGATGTGTGTGTGGCCCCTCCCCTTTCTTAAGCAGCCCAATCATTGGCTGGCTAGCTGCCGGGTCCCGACCACCTCTGACATCACGCTGAATGTCCTCTCTCTCTCTCTCTCTCTCTCTCTCTCTCTCTCTCTCTCTCTCTCTCTCTCTCTCTCTCTCTCTCTCTCTAATGCCATCTGCCAGTGCCACCTGTCAATCTGTGCTACCCATTGTCACCTGCCAGTGCCACCTGCCAATGCCAGTAGAAACAAATCAGATAAGTAGATCTTCTATATCCTAGACCTTAATGAGCAATTAACCCCTGCATAGCCCCACCTTAGTTATATTTTGGTTTTCCGTAGGTGCAGGGTTCATTTTGACATCAAATATTAAGTTTGTCAGTCTTTTGACTAATATACTATTTTTAGTTTGTATTTTAGTCATCTGAATTGAAACTGTATTTTATTTTTGTTTTAGTTTCTTCACTAGCAACATGCAGCTAATGAAAACTATGATAAATATTTGTTGAGGAAAGGAACACTGAGTAGTTGGACTTGAAGTCTTTTTAAAGGGCAAGTCCACCCTTACAGAAAAATCTGTAAGGTGAAATTACACAGGATCCCCTCCTTTTTGCTAGAATACCCCCATTTTTAAAAATTTTTCATACTTCAGGGCGATATGTATTCTTCGACATATTTTTGGTAAATAAAAAAAAAAATGCAATAAGCGTATATTGATTGGTTTGCGTGGAAGCTATAGCGTCTACAAAATAGGGGATAGATTTAAAGCATTTTTACATTTTTATTTTATTTTTTATTTTTTTACTAGTAGTGGCAATGAGCGATTTGATAAAAAAAAAAAAAAAAAAGACTGCGACATTATGGCAGACATATCGGACACCGTAGACACATTTTTGGGACCATTGACGTTTATACAGCTATCAGTGCTATAAAAATGCACTGACTACTGAAAAAATGTCACTGGCAGGGAAGGGGTTAACACTAGGGGGTGAACAAGGGGTTAGCTGTGTTCCCTGTTTGTGTTTCTAACTGAAGGGGGAGGGGACTGACCTAGAGGAAGTGACCGATAGTGATTCCTAGCTAATGGGAAGTCACGATCTGTCACGCCTCTCATAACAGGGAAGTGTTTGTTTACACACACTCATCCCTGTTCTGCCTCTTGTGCCTGCAATCGCTCGTGGCCACCGATTGTGACCCGCCTACTATCCCGATCCTGCGACTCGACGTATAGCTATGACTGCTCGTGGGATCGTGCCAACCTGCTGCAGTATGAGGGTGGCTGGTCGGTGAGCGGTTAGACCTAAAAACAAATTTGTTTACATTTCAGCTCACCACTTTTATGGGGTGACTGCATTCTGTGAGTTTGGTTTTTTTTCTGCATGTAAGAGCATATGCCTGTGAACTCATGAAAAGGCCATAGTGTTCATGGACTCATTGGCTAAAATGGAGGGGAGTTTTCAGGCAGAAAAGGGGGCTCAAAAGCCCGTAAAAGCCGATTCTTTGAGATTCAGTGTGCACGAACCCTAGTACTGTTTTAAAGTTCACTCTTCTAGATCTGTCAATTGCTTCTAGAGCTTTTTTGTTAAAACATTCTCAAGATGTACCAAGTGGAGATGTTTAGGCATACGGTCCTTCAAGGCAGCCTTTGAGCTACAGGCAGTCAATAATTTTTCTGTTGGTTTTGTTTGCTATGCCGTTTTGGACTACCCAACACAAACACCCCTCTGTATTTATGGTCTTGTTCTTTGCACTGTTTGTTATAAACCAAATTATGCTGGAAAAGGCAGGGATTATAGCAATCCAATTCCTCCTGTAGGCTGCTCTATAACCAATTGTCTTTGAATCCTGTGTCACTCAATGAACTTCAATATAGAAAACTTTGTGCATTCATCCTCTTTCTATATTAAGTACAAAGTGCTCTCCTGTTTGGATGAATCAGGAAGAGTATGTCAGGGTCTATTCTCTTGTATTGGCTGATTTTTTGGGGAATAATCTCCTTGAACTTGGTGAAAATGACCGGTATAGGTAAACTGCTTTTGGCTGCTTTCACACTGGGGCGGTATTCAGGCGTTACAGCGCTAAAAATAGCGCCTGTGTAGCGCTTGAAAAAAACCGGCCCCTTTCACTCCAGTGTCAAAGCCGGAGGGCTTTCACACTGGAGCGATGCGCTGGCAGGACGGTGAAAAAAGTCCTGCTAGCCGCATCTTTGGAGCGGTGTATTCACCGCTCCTACCCATTGAAATCAGTGGGACACCGCGGCAATACCGCCGGCGCAGCGGCGCTTTGCGGGTGGGTTTAACCCTTTTTTGGCCGCTAGCGGGGGTTAAAACCACCCCGCTAGCGCCCGCAGACCGCTGCTAAAACGACGGTAAAGCGCCGCTAAAAATAACGGCACTTTACCGCCGACGCCGCTCCCGCCCCAGTGTGAAAGCAGCCTTTAGGAATCTTATTTAACCTACTACCTTTTTAATTCTTTAACCACTTGCCGCCCACCCTATAGGCAATTGACGGTGGCAAAGTGGTTTCATAATCCTGATCGGACGTCATATGACATGATCAGGATTATGAGCCGCTGCGCGCCCCCGGGGGCTCGCATCGCGGCGATTGTTGTTGCGGGGTGTCAGTCTGACACCCGGCAACTACGATCTCTGTAAAGAGTCTCCGACTGAGACTCTTTACCACGTCATCAGCCGTGTCCAATCACGGCTGATCACAGTGTAAATGGGAAGAGCCGGTGATCGGCTTTTCCTCACTCGCGTCTGACAGATCGGCTGCTCCTCTGACGGGGGGGGGGGGTCTGTGCTGATCGATTATCAGCACAGCCCCCCCGAGGATGCCCACACTGGACCACCAGGGACGCCACCAGACCACCAGGGAAAAGGTAATCCTCCCTAGACCACCAGGGATGCCAATGGTCAGCACAATGGATGCCAATCAGTGCCCATAATGGATGCCAATCAGTGCCCACAATGGGCATCACTGATTGGCATGCATTATTGTTTGGCACTGATTGGCATCCATTAGTACAGTATAACACCAATGCCGCCTATGAGTGCCCACCTGTGCCGCCTATGAGTGCCCACCTGTGCCGCCTATGAGTGCCCACCTGTGCCGCCTATGAGTGCCCGTCCGTGTCGCTCATCCGTGCCGCCTATCAATGTCCATCAATGCCACCTCATCAGTGCCACTTCATTGGTGCCACTTCATTGGTGCCACTTCATTGGTGCCACTTCATTGGTGCCCATCAGTGTAGCCCCATCAGTGCCCATCAGTGTAGCCCCATCAGTGCCCATCAGTGAAGGAGAAAACGTACTTATTTACAACGTTTTGAAACTGAAACAAACATTTTTTTTTTTTCTAAATTTTCTGTATTTTTTTATTTGTAGTGCAAAAAATAAAAACCGTAGAGGTGATCAAATACCACCAAAAGAAAGCTCTATTTGTGGGAAAAAAAATGATAAAAATTTCATTTGGGTACAGTGTAGCATGACCGCGCAATTGTCATTCAAAGTGCGACAGCGCTGAAAGCTCAAAATTGGTCTGGGCAGGAAGGTGTTTAAGTGCCCTGTATTGAAGTGGTTAAGCACATGCCTCACTTGCATTGCTCAGTAAAGTGCCATTTAAAGCCATACTTTTTATTAGAATTTTCAGTATAGTAGGGAATGGTCAAAACCCCTTGTCCGGTTAGTTTTACTGCTTGTCTCCTGCTAGAGAGAATTCCCTTCACATCTTTTAATGATGGAACAGAAATTGAGATTAATCTCTCCTTGGTGATCACAATTTCCATCTTAGAGAGTTGTCACCAGAACATGTGTCCCCGTTGAAGTATTTTCCTTCACCTCTTGATTTAACTGCTAAAATGTTGGATTTCCTCTCCCTTTCATTTTCATTGACATTGGTCACCAGGACAAGGTGAATCTACCAAGGGAGGACACAAAAAATGGCCCTTTTTTGCATGGTTTGAATTATAACTTTCAAAGCTCAGATCAGCAGTTTTTACGTTGCTTGTACTGTATGCTTCGCAAAATTGTAAAAAGCACAGTGTTCCCTATCTCATCAATAAAAGCCTGACAAGGGGTCTGGCCCTTTCCTTGTCTATCCAGACTAAAAATGATTTTACTTAACTTTAGTTTGTTTTATTGCTCTGAAAAAATAAATTGACCCCACTAATCGGCACTCTATATTCAATTAAAGGGTATGCATTGGCTATCAATTGTGATAAATATGCTTTACATAGTATTGCATTTCAGATAAATGATATGTTTTTTTAAGAAGTTGAGATAACATGTTGATAACCTTTGATTTTCTTTGATTTAGGCTGTTCGTTGCTATGAGGCCCTAATCTTAAAATCTGAAGGAAAAGTAGAGTCTGATTTCTTCTGTCAGTTAGGCCATTTCAACCTATTATTGGAAGACTATCCAAAAGGTAAGGCTAAAATGTTTTTCTATGTGGAATCGCTTAGTAAGAAACAATTATAAGCTTATGAAGCATTCCGATAACTGCATTTTTTAATTGTTATAATTATTGACTTAAGATGTTATCCATTGTTGTCCATTTTGAAAAAGGAAATGCAATGCCCTAATCTCTGATTTCATGCAACATCCTGCTGTTAGCCCTTGTACACACGGTCGGAGAATCCATCGGAATGTGTCCTATCGGACCGTTTTGTCGGATAATCCGACTGTGTGTGGTATGCATCGGACTGTTTCCGTCGGACCAAATTTTCCAACTTGCTGGAAATATTTTCCGACAAACTGCTCCGATCGGACATACTCCGATCATGTGTAGAGAATTCCGATTGGGCCAAGTGCCACGCATGCATCATATCAAAGCTATTGGCTACTAGCCTGAATGTAGTCCCATCGTAACGAAGTTACGTCATCACGTTCTGAACGATCAGATTTTCCGACAACTTTGTCCGACCGTTTTGTATGCAACAGTTTCGGACAAGATCCGTCGGACTCTATTGACAATTGCATATGCCAAAGTTTATCCTTTCATGAGCATGCACAATTTTAAGGCTTCACATGTTTGGTTTCTATTGACTCATAATTTCCTTTATTAAGTAAAAAAAAATAAAAATAAAAATGGTGTGGACTAAAATTAACCTTGATGTATTTTTTTTTTTTTTTAATTGTTTGATAAACGTGCTCTAATATGTGACACAAAAAAACTGTAACTGCCACCTTTTTATTATCCAGGGTCTTTGCATTCAGAAAACATTTTTGAGGTTGAACAAATTTTAAGGCTTCATGTACACACAGCCTACTTTTGCCGCCGGCCTCAAACGCAGTAATATTGTGCCAGGATTTTGCCACAGTTTGTCTTTGCCAGTGGATAAAACGTTCCTATCCTATATGCGGTTCTTCTGCGTTCAGGAGAGGGGTTGAGGGAGGTTGAAGCTCCCAAATTCAAGTTTAGGGGCTGTAGTGTACATGAAGCCTTAGTTCTAAAATGTTTTAACGCATCCAAAAACTGAAAATAACAGGATTTTTAAAACGGCTTACTTGTAAAATACTTTTCTTTGTACATCGGGGACACAGAGCCATAGTACTTACTATGTGGGTTACAGGGCGCTGATGGGTGATGGACACTGGCATGCCCTAAGGCAGTGATGGTGAACCTCGGCACCCCAGATGTTTTGGAACTACATTTCCCATGATGCTCATGAACTCTGCAGTGTAGCTGAGCATCATGGGAAATGTAGTTGCAAAACATCTGGGGTGCCGAGGTTCACCATCACTGCCCTAAGGCATGAAGTGTACTCCCTATATAACCCCTCCCACTACTGGGGGTCCTCAGTTTTGTAGACAAGCAATACAAGTGTATACCAAGAAGGGAGGGACCTCTGTGTCCCCTGATGTACATCAAAGAGAAGGATTTTACATAGAGGCCCGATGCACCACCCAAGAGGCACTATTAGCCCTGGATGAGTATGCTCCAACATAAGGAAGAATTTTCTTTAAGCTGAAGATTGAAAACAATCACTTGACAAATCCATTTGGAAAATAGTGGATGTTGACACTGCCTGTCCACATTTTGGACCCTCTGACAGTACAAACAAAAACGTGTTTTGTGAACCTGCTTTTAAAATAGACTGATCGCTCTTACTACATCAAGGGAATGTAGTGCTTTCTCTTCCTTAGATTGAGGCTCTGGGGAGAAAGAAGGAAAATAATATATTGGTTTAAATGAAAACCTGTTACCACTTTTGGTTGGAATTCAGGATGAGGACATAAAACCACCTCATCCTTATGCGTGATCAAATATGGCTCTTTACAAGACACAGCTGCTAGTTCTGATACTCTTCTAGCAGAAGAAATGGCAACCAAAAAGATTCATTGTCAAAAAGACCAAGGGAATTTCTCGTAAAGGCTCAAATGGCTAATTCAGCAAAGCCAATAAGACCAAATTCAAATCCCAAGGATTTAGAGGTGCCTTGATAGGGGGATTAATCCGTGTTACCCCCTGAATAAGCTACGCACCAAGTTTGGGAAGCAAGAGGCTATTGAAAAACACTGATAAGGCCTGGATCTGGTCATTGATGGAAGTCAAGGCCAACTTCATTTCAGATCCCATTTGCAGGAAATCTGGGATCCTGCTTATGACTTCCTGGGGTGCCAACCCCTGGATCCACACCAAGAAACATGCTTTCCAGACTCTATAGTAAATGATTCTGTAAGCCGGCTTCCTGGCATTAATCAAAGTATACACTACCTGAAGGAGATCACCCACGATTCTTTATAAAGTGGGATTCAACAGTCAAACTGTTAAATATTTCACCCATAAGATGGAATACCGGACCTTGTGCGAGAAGGTCTGGCTATAATGGCAGAGTCCAAAGGACTCCTACTGCCATCTTTATGATCTCGGTAAATTGAGATCTTCTGGGGCCACCAGAATCGCCTCCTTCCGTTCCAGCTTGATCCCGCAGAGAAGGCGCGAAAGTAGCAGAACTGGAGAATCCCTTGTTCCCGACACAAAGTTGTCGACTTTGTTGTTGAATCTGGACGCGAATAGGTCCATGTCCGGAACACCCCATCTGACATACCGCTAGGAAGATGTCGGGGTGAAGAGACCATTCTCCCAGAAAAAATTTTTGGTGACACAAGTAGTCCATCCGCCAACTCTATATTTCTGGAATGAAATTTCCCGATAGGCAAGGAATGTTGTGTTCTGCCCAAGCTAGAACATTATTCACCTGTTCTTGGGCTGCACAACTTCTCGTGCCCCCCTGGTGATTGATATAAGCCACAGCCGTTGCCTTGTCACAAATTTTCCAAAATGTTGATAGGCAAGGTCTTCTAACCTGGACCATCTCCCCTGGACAGAATCTTCTTCCCGGACTGCTCCCCAGCCCACTTGCATTGGGAGCCAAATGTATTTGGAAAAAACCAAGGCCTGAATCCTTTTATTCCAGACCGACAGGATGGTGTTTTGAAGCAGTCTTGAGTGAAAACTGCGTGTAAGGGACGGCCTCGAAGGAGGCGACCATTTCCCCCAACAATCTCCTTCCCAGCCGAATGGAAGGATTTTTCTTTGTTTTGATAATTTGAATTAGTCCTACAATGTAACTGATTCTTGTCTGAAGGTAAGAATACCTTCTGTACGGTATTCATAACCAGCCCCAAGTACTGTAATCTCCTTGATGTTTTTTTTTTTTTTTTTTTTTTTTTCAAATCTTCTTTTATTATTTTAGAAAAAAATCAACCATAATACATTCTAGTTCATTTACAACATTATACATAAACCCAATTCAATATATACCACCATTATTATCATCAACATACCCCCAAACACACATAAAGGAAAAAAAATAATCCACCTTACCCTTCTCTCTCCTCTTGCCTCTCCATCCCTTTTTACATTATAAATATTCCCTCAATCCATTTGAGAACCTAAGCTCTTCCCACTGCTTCCATACAATTGGTAACTGATTCCTCCTTGATGGTTTTAAGGAGGATTTTTCGAGGTTGAGTATCTAACCCAGAGATTCTGCAATCAGACTCTGGTTTAGACCTGAGACTGAATCATCTATTAAAGGTAGATCGTCTAAATAGGCTAGGACCCTTATGCCTTGAGCCCTTAATCTGGCTAAAGGAATCTTTCAGAACACCCATGGTGCTGTGGCTAAACCGAATGGCATTGCCACAACGGAAATGATTTTATGTCAGAAATTTCTGGTGTGCAGGAAAATTTGGCACATGGAGATATGCATCTTTGATATCGATTAAAGCCCAAAACTCCCCTCCTTAAAGGATGGGCAAAATCGATCAGATTGTGCGAAAGGATCGGATGTTAAAGTGCCAATTCAGATCTTTGAGATCTAGAATGAGTCTTACCTCTCCGTTTTGGTTCTAGAACCGTGAAAGGTTTGAATCAAACCCTGTTCCACTAAGGGAACCTCACCGACTAGGATAATAGATGATCCAGAGCCAGATAGACTTCTTTTTCTCTGGATCCTTGGGAACATTTTCCCTTCGAAACAAATGAGGAGATGGAAACTGTAGAAGCCATCCATCTGTCTTGACATTGTTCCTGCCAGATCTTGAGAATTGCAGGAGCCATCCCCCACCTGACGAGCGGGAGCGCCCCTTTATGAGGAGACTTTAGCATTCTGCTTTGTGGGCTTTCTGCCCCAAGATCTCTTCTGACCCTGGTGCTGCCCTTGGGGACTTCCCCTTGAACCTGACGGTTGAGGCCGTCGAGACTGTCTAGAGGCTGATGCCCCTGGCACAGGAGAGTTAGCACGCTTAAAGGAGAAACATCTGAACTACTTTTTACTGGTAAAAGAGCGTTACCCCTTAGAGATCCTTTGGATGTACTTATCCAGGTTGTCTCTAAATAGCGGTTCACCGTGAAAGGGAAAACTGGCTAAGAGCTTTTTACACAGTGCTTCAGATGAACAATTTTTCAGCCACAGAACTCTGTGAGAATGTACTAGTCCAAGCATAAGCCATGGGCCTTAAATGATAGTCTTTCATTACATCTACTGTGAAAGTGTGTTCGATACACCAGGCTATTGCTGGGCCTGCTGATCAGGCAGAATTTTAAGTATCTCCACAAGCTGTTTCTTAATGGACTGAGATACCAATTGCAGCAAGAACCGGCTGCGCTACTGAACTTGCTAAAGACTTATTGCTTTTAGAAAGAAGTTCTAACTTTTTATCTGTTGGAACCTTTAACATTAGTTCATATTCACCAGACGTGAGATTCTTGCTCACTGAGGCGATTGCAGCATCAATTGTTGGAACCCCCCTTCCATAGGATAAAGTGTGGAGAATTTCTTAGGAGGATAATGTTTATCTGGATGTTCCCATTCAGGATACATAAGCTTTTTTTTTTTTTTTTTTTTTTTTTTTTTTTAAGCCATGCATGAATAGAAAAAACCATCCCCCAGATGGGGGAGGTTCTAATGAACCCAATTAGAGGTGGGTTTCTCAAGAGCCTGTGCTGCAGGCAGCAAAAAGGTCGAGTAAGGGAATACACAAGCAACCTGTCTTGTGATGCTACTCCTACAATATTGGGATCCTCAGAAGAGGATAAATGGGTATCTTCCAAATATTTGGGAAGATCTACCTGATTCCCAGCCTCCTGCACCTCAATAAGCGGGTCCTAAGCACTAGATGGGAATCTGCTATGTTTAGCCCCACTATGGAGCATCCCTCTGAGGAGGTTGATATTCTTTTGGAAATGGATTTAGTTTATAGTGAAAACCATTGACCCTTTTAGAACCCTTAGGAGTTCCTGGTCTCATTACCACTCATAGCCTGAAGCATAAAGCAGAGGCATTACCAGCAAAAGAATGTACACTGCTAGGTTTTAGTCCAGCACTGTGAGCTACTATTAATCCTAGCCTGATAAAGTATGTGTCAAAGGGAAATGCCTGTGTCACTAACCTGAACAAACCGTCCTCTTGCTCTGTCCCTCCACAGCCAGCAGCAGCTACACATGCGCTTTAACACTTCCTCCCACGTGTGGCCGGTGTCTGACACCATTAGCCACACCCCTCGCACGAATTATGCCCTCCTCTTCTCGGAAAGTGGTTTCCTGTGCAAGCAGTAGCTCAGGCGTCCTGTAAAACAGCAGACATGGTTGGGGGGGTGTTAAACCCTCCGCTGAATGGCCACGCGTTATGTCCCCCTCTTTTCTTTAAAAAAACAAAACTGCTTTTGGGGTATCAATCCCCCAAAGGGGAAAAGGACCAACATTGGGGTCGCAGGAGTAGAACCAGTCCCCTTTTCTTACCAGAGCATCTGCTTGTGGCCGGAGGAGAGGAGACATTATAGTTTCATAGTTAGGTTGAATAAAGACACCAGACCATCCAGTGCTAACCACTACACCACTGTGCTGCCCAAATGAAATGAAGGCTTCTGCGCTGTTTCCAGCATCAGTGGTGACACATAGGCATGACAGCATTATACATAGAAGGAAAAATTCCTAAGAAAATCTCCCTTATCTTTCTAGGGTTATCTGAGATAAAGCCAATCTACGCCCTTCACGGTGGGCTCCGAAACCTACAGGGAAACCTTAGTGTACCCACAATCCTGGACCTGCGACAGCACCCTGCCAGTAAAAACTTGATGGCCTTACTACTAAAAAGTACTGGGTCCCAGGGTCCAGCTCTCTAAAAAGAGAAGTATTCGCAAGCAAAACCTTGTTTCTTTAAACACGAGGCCCAGGTACCATTCATTTAGCCCATGAAGAGGACATCAGAATGGATCTGGTCAGCATGGCTAGCCCCAGCAGGGAAGCTTTCAGTGGAGCTCAGCACATCTTTACTCCTGACCAACACTTTAGACATACAATTCTTAGGGCGTGCCAGTGTCTCTCACCTATCAGTGGCCCTATAACCCACATAATAAGTACTATGGCTCTATGTCCCCTGATGTAAGAAAATAAATAACTGGTAGACAAGTAGTTAACCACTTGAGCTCCAGTGACATACCCATACATCACGAGTTTGAGCAGTTATAAATGGTATGATGCCTGTTGACTAAAATATGACTAAAACGATGCAGATGACTAAAAATACCACTAAAATGACATTTTAGTCAAGACTATGACTGAAAGTAACACTGGTTAAATGCTTGGGAGCTGTGACAGTCTGTTACCTTGCCCTTCTAAGGCCCACTAATGGCTTGTAAGGCTTGTTTATCATTGTACTGGGCTAGAAGTAAAGATTAGTTGATGGGGTTGAAGCAAAGGCAGTCAATACAAGAACTACATGGATTTTAATGTATTTGAGTATTCTGGGTACCTCCCAATCTTGTTTTGAGAGAATTGAATGTAAGATTTGGTCTTCAACCTCTATCCAATAGCACATTTAAATCTTTTATTTTTTTACTTTTTTGTCCCCATTCACTTTCTGTTAACAGAATACAAGTATTTCCATTTTTGAAAATAATTAAATTTATTTTTAAAAGGAGATGGTAATGTAAGAATGTGAAAATTATTGATTTATTCAATGTATTGTCCATCTAGTCTAGTTTATGAAGCAGTACATGACATTCACCAGATATTTACTGCATGTGCTTTAAAGTAAGGCAATTAATGTACAGACACCTGTGAATGTTTGTGTTGCATTCACTGCTTCATTAACCACTTCCATACCGGGCCTATTCTGTCGCTCCACGTCATTTTTTGGCTAGAAAATTACTCAGAACACCAAACTATATATATATATATCTATATGCACGCCCATTTTTATTTTTTTATATATATAATGTGAAAGATGTTGTGCCGAATAAATAACCAACATGTCAAACTTTAAAATTGCGCACACTCATGGAATGACGCCAAACTTAAGTACTTAAAAATCTCCATAGGCGACGCCTTCAAATTTTTTACATGTTCAGAGTTAGAGGAAATCTAGTGCTGGAATTGTTGCTCACGCTCTAATGCATGTGGCTATACCTTGCGTGTGGTTTGAACGCCGTTTACATATGTGGGCGGGACAAACGTGTGTGTTCGCTTCTGAGCGTGAGCTACCGGGGACAGGGGCATTTTAAATTTTAATTTTTTTAAATTTTACTTTATTACTTTTACAAAAAAAAAATGTGATCACTTTTATTCCTATTACAAGGAATGTAAACATCCCTTGTAATAGGAATCCTTTGTGACAGGTCCTCTTTATGGAGAGACGCGGGGTCAGTAAGACCCCATATCTCTCGTCCAGGCTGGAAAGCATGAGATCGAAAAAAATCCACCATCTCATGCTTAACAGCCGCAATCGCGGTTTGTTTACATCCATGGCCCGGACGTGATGTCATAATGTTCCGCCCGGGCCTCCGATGGTCTTAGAGATGACTGGTGACCATCTGGTCACTGGAAATTTCTATGCTTGTCTTCTGGCGGTGGCTGATTCTTTCTCTGGGTCCCCGATGGCACGGAGAGCCCGGAGAAGTACCGGATGGGGGGGGGGGGGTGGGCCTGTAGGAACAATCAGTCGGTGGAAATGCCGCTATGATCTTTCTTATGGTGCACAGAATCACCAGAGGAAAACAAGGATATCTGATGCCTGGAGCTTCAGGCATCATTCAGATATTCCCATTGAAAGTGCAAGACTGATATGACGTGTTTGGGCAGGAAATGGTTTATAATATATGCTCCTAAGTGGAGTATGGCATGGAGGTGCATGGTGTGTTAGTACAAGTCTCTATGTACAGAAAAGGTTTGAAGAGAAACTAATAATTGCAGTCCGTTTTTTATTAGGGTAAATTAGATGTTTGAATTAGCATTTGTATTAGTCCATCACTTGATTAATGGTTAAATGTTTTATTTTTTTCCCCTCCATACAGCATTATCTGCATACCAGAGGTACTACAGTTTACAATCTGACTACTGGAAGGTGGGTAGCACTTGTATCTTGTTTTGAAAATTGCTGTAATGTCTAAAAAAGTGGTCCATTCAAAGTTCAGACTTGCCATTCAAGTGTTGTTAAACCAACACCATTAAAAACGATAAATCTGAATTACATGTTCATATACAGTCACGATGGGGTTTATTTTCTGTATTCTTTACAAAACCTGGTTGATTCTGCTCTTCTCTCTCCCTTTTGCCCATGTCCTCAATGCAGTTGGATATTTTGCAGAGCAGTGTTGGCAGCTAATTCTCAATTTCTATGCTGAGCACTTCCTCCCTATCACATCTGAGTGTGACTATAGAGGCCTCCCCCCCCACCCCAAATCCATACTATACTCTTATCCGAGCACGTACCTCAGCAGGTCAGAAAAGGGGGGTGGGGGCAAGCGGTCCCGCACCATATCCTGACCATTCCAGGCCACATGGCCTCAACGTGGTGGGGGTGGGTGCTTTGAGGCAGAAGCGCCCCCCACCCCAAAGCACCTTTTCCACATGTTGACGAGGACAAGGGCCTCTTCCTGACAACCCTGGGCGGTGGTTGTCTGTGGGCGAGGGGCTTATCGGAATCTGGGAGCTCCCTCTAACAAGAGGGCCTCCAGATCCTGGCCCCCAGCCTATATGAGTGAGTATGGGTACATTGTACCCCTACCCATTCACCTAAAAATAAGTGTCAAAAATAAACAGTATGTAGGTTTTTAAGCATTTTGTTAAGGCAGCTCCGGCATCTCTTCTGATTTCTTCTCCCCTCTCCGCCTCTTCTCCCTCTTCTGGCGATGTCTTCTGCTTCTCCCTCTGCCGGTTCTCCACTGATGTCTTCTAGCTCTCTTCAGTTTTTCTCAGTCCACTATCTATGCATTTTTTTAGCATGGGGGGTTTCCCTTAAAATCCATATAAGTCAGAAGGGCTTTTTTTTTAATTTGGGGGGGAGTTCCCCTTCAAGATCCTCGGAGCACAAGGTCAGTTAAAGCGGGGTTCCACCCTAAAGTGGAACTTCCGCTGATCGGAACCCTCCCCCCCCCCCCCTCCGGTGTCACAATTGGCACCTTTCAGGGGGGAGGGGGGGTGGAGATTCCTGTCAAAGACGGGTATTTACACCCACTTCCGGGCATAGACTCCCATGGGAGTCTACGCCATTTCCTGTCCTGTCGCGCTGTCTGCTGGGACACGCACGGGTCTCAGACAGCGCGGGCAATTCCTATTGCGCTGCGCAACTCGCGCATGCGCAGTAGGGAACCAGGAAGTGAAGCCGAATTCGCTTCACTTCCTGATTCCCTCACCTAGAATGGTGGTCGGCAGCAACTGAGAGCCGATCGATCGGCCTCGGCTGCCGGCATCGCTGGAACCCGGGACAGGTGAGTGTCCATTTATTAAGTCAGCAGCTGTATTTATAGCTGCTGGCTTTTAATATTTTTTTTTTTGTAGGTGGAATCCCTCTTTAAGACGATGATCTGTCTTCAGTGATATTCAGTGGGCTGAAGTAGGATCAAAGTCGGACTAGTTAAGATGGCTCTCATAGGGAAACATTGATTTGCATACGTCGTGCGACATGAGCTCCCAATGTCGGAGCGTTTGTCGTACAAGCGCGAACCCGGCCTTAACCGAATATCAGATTTATAAGTATATACACAAATCAACAAATAAAAAATAATAAATATTACCTATGGAAAAAATGCATTTTATTTACATTCTGTCCAAAGGTGTTTAAAATACCAATATTATAGGGTTCTACAGAAATTTATGTAAATCAAAGAGTTCAGGCCCCTGGGCTGTAAAGTATCCAGTCGATTTATACACTGTGAAAACAAAAAATGTAGCGCTAAACCGACATTAAACTCAAAAAGAAAAAAGCCTTCTTTTTTGAGTAAGTATAAGTGACCTATACTCAACAAAGAGAAAGCTAGTGTGTTAATTAACAAGCAGGTGCAGACACACAATACAAGCTATTAGTTAATTTTTTTTTTAAATCCAGACTCGTTTTGCGAAGGTTGTCTCGCAAGACGAGCAGGATTCAAGCCACTGGGGTGTACAGTATCACATTTGGCCAGAGGTGTGGGGGCACCGGTGACACTCAAAGCTGTTTGGATGCACTTGGGGACACTCTGAAACACTCCGTTCCTGAGTGTCTTTGGCGCCCCCCACCCTTGGCCACATGTGGTACTGCATACAATAGCATTCACGGTAGAACGAATTATCTGAGTTTCCATCGACTCCTATGGGTAAACGTGCTTTGTTATGAGTGCTTTCGATTACAAGCATTCTTCTGGAACAAATTATGCTTATGATCCAAGGTACCACTGTATGTCTAGCAGTTTTGTCTTTCACTTTTTGTGTTGCACCAACATATAAAAGCCACAAGGACATTTAATATATATCACATACGAGGATTGGCATGTCTTATATCCCTTTATTTCAATATTACCTCTGTGGATGTCAGAAATTTCTTTTAATCATTGAATAAACTGTATACACTATTTAAACATGGATGATCGTTCTGTGGCCCCAAAAAGGTTAAATTGAGTGTTTTTTTGTCAATTGGTCAGATCTGATCAATCTGTGTATGGTTCTACCTATACTATATGAGGGAAATAAAGGATTATAAAATTCAGGGTTTTGGGAAAAAATATGCCAGTGTTTTTTGAAGATTTTATGTATTCGAAATGAGTGTGGGTGGCATTAGTAATCTTTTATCCATCCTGTTCTCTTTTTAAGCACTTCAGTCCCAGGAGATATGACTGCTCAATGACCAGGCCATTTTTTTGGTGATAGGGCACTGCGTCGCTTTAACTGACAATTGCATGGTAGAGCAGCGCTGTACCCAAACACTGGCGGTTTTCATTTTTGCCCTAAACAAAAAGCGCCAATTTTGGGAGGAAAAAAAAATATTTTGTACTTTTTGCTATAATATCCCCAATTTTTTTTTTTTTTTTTTTAAAAGCTAATTTTTTTTCCTCAGTTTAGGCTGATATGTATTATTCTACATATTTTTGGTAATAAAAATCGCAATAAGCGTATATTTTCGCAAAAGTTATAGTGTCTACAAAATAGGGGAAAGAGTTGTGGCATTTTTATTTTTTGTTTTTTTAATTTTATCAGGATTGTGACATTATGGTGGCCAGATCAGACACTTTTAACACTCTTTTGGGACCACTGACAATTATACAGCGATCAGTGCTATAAAAATGCACTGATTACTGTGTAAATGTCACTGGCAGGGGAGGGGTTAACACTAGGGGGAGATCAAGGGGTTTACTATTAACCAGTGTGTGTTCTAACTGTAGGGGGGTGGCAGTGACTAGAGGAAATGACAGATCGCTGTTCCTAGCTAGTAGGAACTCGCAATCTGTCTCTCCTCTAAGAACAGGGATTTGCGTGTTTACACACACACATCCCTGTTCTGGCTCTCGTGCCTGCCAGCAGTGCAGCAGGTGCACGCCTGCTATCCAACTTAAAGGGACTGATGTACAGCTACGACAGGCTGCGGGATGACAGCGGCTGATCGGCAAGTGGTTAATGGGCACGTTTTTCCTTCTTTTACAACCTCTGCATGATACCACCCTTGAGTTGGCTTATTTTCCATTTAATCTAAATGTTTTTCTCGATCTTCATTATCAGTAACAATTCTGTTAACCCTTATTAATTGGCTTTTGGGAATGGATTTAACGACCCCAGGCAGATGGAAACTTTTATAGTGTAAAAGTTGGTTACGATCGGTTGGTTTTGCATAGAAATCCCTAATGAGCCTAACATTTTCTATCCTAATACACGTATCCAAAAAAAGGAATTTCTTTTTCTTTGCTTAACCACTTACTGACCGGACCATTTTGCTGGTCAAAGACCAGACCACTTTTTGCGATTCGGCACTGCGTCGCTTTAACTGACAATTGCGCGGTCATGCGACGTGGCTCCCAAACAAAATTGACGTCCTTTTTTTCCCACAAATAGAGCTTTCTTTTGGTGGTATTTGATCACCCCTGCGGTTTTAATTTTTTGCGCTATAAACAAAAATAGAGCGACAATTTTGACAAAAACGCATTATTTTTTTACTTTTTGTTATAATAAATATCCCCCAAAAATATATATAAACATTTTTTTTCCCTCAGTTTAGGCCGATACGTATTCTTCTACATATTTTTGGTAAAAAAAAATCGCAATAAGCGATTATTGATTGGTTTGCGCAAAAGTTATAGCATTTACAAAATAGGGATAGTTTTATAGCATTTTTATTAATAATTTTTTTTTTTTTTTTTTTTTACTAGTAATGGCAGCGATCAGCGATTTTTATTGTGACTACGACATTGTGGGGGACCCAATCGGACATTTTTGACACATTTTTGGGACCATTGTCATTTATACAGTAATCACTGCTATATAAATGCAGTGATTTCTGTGTAAATGACACTGGCAGTGAAGGGGTTAACCAGTGGGTGGCAGTGTATGGGGTTAAGTGTTCCTAGGGGTTTGTTACTAACTGTGAGGGGGTTGGGCTTTCATTTAGTGAACACTGATCTCTGCTCCAATCACATGGAGCAGAGATCGGCGTCACTAGTTGCTAGGCAGAATGGAGAAATGCTGTTTACACAGCATTTCCTCCATTCAGCCGTCCCGTGAGACGATCGCGGGTATGCCCGCGGTGATGGAGTCCGCGGGTCCCGCGACCAGACTCGCGGGGGTCTCGACCAGCGCCGGAGCGCGCCGTCGGCGGCTCGCTCCCGATGACAGGGCGGCATTGAAGATTGAACGTACCTGTATGCCAATATGCCTGCCCGTGACATTCTGTCGACGTACATCGTTGTGCGCTGGTCGGGAAGTGGTTAAACTTGTATTAAATCCCAAACCAGGTATCAAGTAATTTAGTGATTTATATACAAATCCAACCAATAGTAACCAACTTTTACACTATAAAAGTTTCCATCTACCTGGGGTATTTAAATCCATTCCCAAAAGCCAATTAATAGTTAACAGAAATGTTACTGATGAAGATTGAAAAAAAGCTCAGATGAAATGGAAAATAAGCTAATTCAGAGGGCCTATCTTGGCAGAGGTTGTAAAAGAAAATAGGATGTGGCCATAACAAATAGGACAAATAAAAGATTGGCATTTGTGTCCCAATTCCACACTCATTTCAAATACATAAAATCATCAAGCACTGGCATATATTGAAAGAAAAATTTAACCTAACGAAATTAATAAGACTGGAGGACCTCAATTACGAGGACCGGCTGCAAACAAGTTTATTCTTGCTGGAGAAGCGATGCTTGAGGAGGGACATGATAGCGATCTACAAATACCTCAATGGGGATCCTAGCATAGGGGAAAAAAACTATTCAGTCCCAGGAAGTGTATGAGGACATGGGGCCAGCCAATGAGACTGGAGAAGTGGCTTAACCCAAAAGGGATTGTAAAGGATCGTTTTTATTTTTTTATTTTTTTTTTAAGCAATAACAAACATTTCATACTTGTCTCCACTGTGCAGCTTGTTTTTGTACAGAATGGCCCCAAACATCCTCTTCTGGGGTCCCCTGGCAGCTCTCGCGGCTCCTCCCTGCATCAGATAACGCCCTAGGAGAAGCGATGACCTGAGGGGGTTACCTTGTGTGCATGCTCCCGAGTCCAGCATTTGCGTCCAGACACGAATGCCGGACTCGGCCTGCGTTATTAGATTTGATTGACAACAGTGCTGCTATCAAGCTATCCATGCATTAAGGTGAAAAAAACTTGAGGTTTTACAACTGCTTTAAACTGCATTGGGGGTTCTTCAGTGTCAGGGCGATAAGGATGTGGAACTCTCTCCCACAATTTGGTAACTGGGGGGGGGAGTATGGATATTTTTATAAGACTCTTGGACATAAATCTTAACATAACATACAGGGATATGGGAAATTATATTATAGTGACTGATACACGTACACAGGTTGAACTGGATGGACTATTGTGTTTTTTGTTTTTTTTCAGCCTTGCTTACTATGTAACATAACTATGGATCATATCCATGTTTAAATTGTATACAAAGTAATTCAATGATTGTGTAATTTCTGGCACCTCCACGTAGAGGTGGTAATATTGAAATAAAGGACTATTACCAGGGCTTTTTTTTTAAGCTGGAACTTGGTGGAACTCGGTTCCACCACCTCTGGCTCAGGCCCACTGCTCCCTGCTGACCACTGTTAGACCCCTTTCACACCAGGGCATTTTGCAGGCGCTATAGCGTTAGAAATAGCGCCTGCAATCCGCCCTAAAGAAACTGCACCATTGTATGTAGTGTGAAAGCCCGAGGGCTTTCACACTACAGCGGTGCGCTGGCAGGACTTCAGGGAAAAGTCCTGCCAGCAGCTTCTTTGGAGCGGTGAAGGAGCGGTGTGTTTACCGCTCCTTCACCGCTGCTCCCCATTGCAATCAATGGGGCAGCGCTGTAATACCGCCGGCAAAACGCTGCTATTGCGGCGTATTGCCGGCGGTTTTAACCCTTTCGTGGCCGCTAGCGGGGGTTAAAAGCGCCCCGCTAGCGCCCTAAATGCGCCGCAAATCCACCGATGCAATGGGCGGTGTGGTGTGAAAGGGGTCTAACTTGAAAACAAAAGTCCATTGTCTATGCTTATAAGTGACAACTTGTTCCCCATCAGATCCTCCCAAGTGGCTCCTACTGAGTGAAGGATGAGGACAAGGGAGATGCAGATACATGGGGGCAGTGCAAATGCCAACATCACCACTGGATTACCTCCCCGCAAGTGAGAGGTGGAGCCAACTATAGTATGCGGGGAGGTACTAGAGTTGGCAGGGTGCTTCAGCTCAGTACAGCAACAAAAATAAGACATGTGGAAGATGAGTTTTTAAGATGATGTGGGCAGTAGAGGGGGTGGGGGGTTGTATACAGAGGTCAGAGCTGAAGAGGGGTAATTGTGAGATGTGGACGGGGGATGCAGAGGTAAGCAGCTGTGAAAGAAGGCTGAATTCTGCACACTGTAGCGCGCTGCTAAACTCTATGCAGTAACCCACTCTCTGAACTCTGCATATTGCACTCCTGTTATTTAATGACCCTGTTAAGACCCTCCCACTATTAGTGAAATTTGACCACACCCACTATTTGATGCGGTTTGAAGGGTGTGTGTAAAGGGGGGGGGGGTGTCGTAATTCAGTTCCTGTACCTATTTTCTGAGAAAAAAAGCCCTGGATATTACATGTCAGTCCTCATGTGATGTGTTTATTAAATGTCCTTGTGGCTTTTTATATGTTGGTGAAACACAAAAAGTAAAAAACAGCATTGCTAGACATAAGTATTGAGTGAGGGATAAACTTGCAAAATTGCCATTGGCTAGACATTATGTAGAAATGGGGCACGCAGTGTCAAAAGTGACATATATGGTCATTGATGCAGTTCCCCTAAATAGCCGGGGGGGGGGGGGGGGGTTAAATGGGGACTTGATCTTAAAAAGATTGGAAGTACGGTGGATTAAGTGACTGGACACTTTACAACCCAGGAGCCTGAACTCTGACTTTGATTTATTTTTATTTCTGTAGTTTCCTATAATATTGGTATAAAAATAAAACATTGGGAGGAGATATTTTGAGGTTCATAAATATTTTCTGATCAAACCACATTATAATAGGATGTCAGGGCCAAAACTAATGGATTATGAAAATCGATTACTATTTTCATAATCAGTCGACCAGCTGATTAGTTGGCCTGCATACAGAATGCATTATTTGTTTACACATCAGGAAATACAGTACAGCACACATATAGCTCAGTACACCATACATGTCAGTAAGTGCCTGAGAACTTGAAAATGTGGGGAGCAGTGCATCATTGGACATGTTGTCCTGGGCAGGAAGTGAGTGGTTCTATAGGCAGAAGTTTTTTTACCTTGCTATAGGGGCACTTTATACTATACTTGCAGCTTGCTATTGGGGCACTCTGAAGACAGGAAGAGCCAGAAGTGTAGGTGGGGGCCCCTAGAAGAGGAGGATCTGGGCTGGTCTGTGCAAAACCATTACACAGAGCAGTTAAGTATAGCATGTTTGTTTTAACTAAAAGAAAAACAAGACTTTAAAGACTGTGCAGGGAAGATGAGCATCTGAACCCAGTGAAGGTGGAGGCTGATAGACTGGAGGTGATAGAAGGGATTGCAATTACATTTAAAGTACATTTTTACTAGTATTGTGCATTATATTTAAAACTATCATATCAATGACACACACCGTATAAATGAACCCCTTATAGTAGCGATTATCCGCTCTTTTTGTACTATAAAGGGCTCATTTTAGTTTAACCCCATTATGATAAGCGATGCAAAAAAAAGCATGCTGCTGCTACTAAACGTCTTAGGCCTCGTTCACACCTATGTGTATTTTGGAGCTTTTTGCAGAAACTCATTACAGTTCATTTAACACGGTTTCCTCTAGGACACAATCACATCTATGCTTTTTTTCAACCGCTACATTTTTGGAAAGGGTCAAGGACTTTTTCAATGCAAAACTGCTTTTTTGGTTCAATAGACTTCAATGGAGACTATGCAGAAAAGTATGTAGTACGTTTTTGCAGTAATCTTTATTTTCTGTATCCAAATTTGCCCAAAAAAAATAAGATGCTAAATCGCATAAAGATCAAAGCGCACAGTCAAAAGCACTGCAGAAACATCAAAAGCAAACTACATAGGTGTGACCCGAGCCTAATGCTGGCCACACAGATCAAAATGTAATCTGAGTCTGATATTTACCAAATTCAACCTCTAGTAGCATATACAGTATATCTCTTCTGTCAGTTAGGCCCCTTTCACACATGCAGACATTATATCCGTATTTCATCCATCCGCTTACGGATGAAATACGGACATACAATAATGACATACAATGTCATGCGAATAAACATCCGCAGACACCCGCTATCGTCCGCCTCCACTATTGTCCGATTCTGCAGACGAAGGAAAATCCTGTTTTTCTATCCGTCTGCAGAGCGGATCGGATGAACGCGGACAGACGGTCCGTGCGCATCCGATCCCCATAGAGGAGAGCGGAGAGCTGACAGGGCGGTCCCTGCACAGTGTGCAGAGACCGCCCTGTCCACCGCCGGCTCAGCGGGGACAACGGAGCGATCCCCGCTGAGCGAGCGGATCATCACGGGGCAGATCATTGCTGATCCGTCCCGTGTGAAAGGGGCCTTATTCTCAGAGTGGTTTAGAGATTTTGCTCCTTGCCTATATAGTTGGTTATTTATATTTACCACTGCATATAGATATTTAATAATGTAAAATTTACATATTAACTAAACTATACACCACACTTTAAGGTTATTAACCAAATATTAATCAAAGCCATAATCGGCCATCTAATCGATTATGAAGGAAATCGTTGCAGCCCTAGATGGAATTTATTAAATAAAATCTAAATGGGACCGTGCTGCATCAGTAAAGAATACCTAAAAGCGAATGTGCAATATAAGTGTTCAAAGCAAAAGTCCAATATTAAAGTGATGATTTCTTCTGCTGACATGCAGAGACATGTGAAGTGCTTCTTTACGTCAAAGGCCTCTATATGCATAGTGCTCCCGCCACCACATGCAATGCTCGCTCACCTCCTTACAAAACCTTACTAGGGGCCAAACATGCTTTGGACTTTGTGCAACACTCCCTTCAGGAAATCCTCGCTGGTCCTAGGTAGCCTCTGTTGGACTCTCAGGACACAGGTAACGGTCTATATCCAGTAAGGGTTCCTTCCACTGTGCTACTTCAGACTTTGATCCAGTGTAATCCACATTAACTGCCGGTAGTTTTAACAATACATGGAAAAAACAAAGTGCCTCCAATAGTGCAGTATCCGAGGGATTAAAAATGAACCTCTCCAGCCCAGCTAGTATACAACTAGCCTTTATTTAAAACCTTAAAATCATTGGTAATCGGAAAGGCCTCATTCAGTTGCGACAAGATTCCACCACCAGGCTCCACGTCTACTAGTTTCACCGCGTCACACATGGCTTCATCTGGAGGAATGAGCCAAGCGGCTATGGCGCGGGGTCAATTTGGAGTATAAGGTTTGCAAAAATTTGATTACTGTGAGTAAAAACAGCTGCAGCCTTCCCGGGACGCCTGCACATGCGCAGTAGTGACACATCGTGTTAAGACTAACTTCCAGAATAAAACTGGAAGTCGGTGTTTAACCACTTCTGGACTGCCCACCGTCGTTATATGTCGGTACTTTAAAGAGGAATATCGTTGTTATGGCAGCAAATGGCTGCCATAACCCTGGTATCCTCTTCTTCAGTAGGCAGTCTGCTTTCAGATAAGTGGTCTCTGCCACGATTTCCCCACAAGATCGCTTGACCCCGGAGAGTCAAAACGTCACTTCCACCCCTAGCTCTTAAAGGGCCTTTTTAATTTATATATATATATATATATATATATATATATATATATATATATATATACACACTTTTTTTATGGCATTTGTCTTTTTGACTCTAGATCTCATAATTTTATATATATTAATTTTTTTTTTTGTGTCAAAATAAAAGGTAAAATAAGATTTTTTATTAACTGCTTCAGCCCCGGACGATTTTACCCCCTTCCTGACCAGAGCACTTTTTACGATTCGGCACTGCGTCATTTTAATTGACAATTGCACGGTCGTGCGACACTGCACCCAAACAAAATTGACGTCCTTTTTTTATTTATTTTTATTTTGTATTTGATCACCTCTGTTTATTTTTTGCGCTATAAACAAGAGCATCAATTTTGAAAAAATTTAATATTTTTCACTTTTGGCTATAATAAAGATCCCCCCCCCCCCATAATCTATTAAAGTTTTCCTCAGTTTAGACCGATATGTATTCTTCTACATATTTTTGGTAAAACAAAAAAATTGGAATAAGCGTATATATAGATTGGTTTTCACAAAAGTTATAGCGTCTACATAATGGGGGGGGGGGTAGTTTTATGCCTTTTTTTTTATCGGGACTGCGACATGGAGGACACGTCAGACAATTTTGACATATTTTTGGGACTATTGCCATTTATACCCCCCTCGGTGTTATAAAAATGCATTGATTACTGTAAAATTGTCACTGGCAGGGAAGGGGTTAACACCAGGGGCCAATCAAGGAGTTACATGTGTTCCCTAGTGTGTTCTCTAACTGAAGTGGGCATGGGACTGCGTAGGGGAGATGACAGATCGTTGTTTATACTTTGTATGAACAGACGATCTGTGTCTTCTCCCCTCACAATCGAAAACTGTATGTTTACACACACACAGCGCCTCAAGCGATCACGGGAGCCCGGCGGTGATCGTGACTGCCAGGCACTCGCATCGGGTCCGTGGGCGAGCAGGGGCGGCACGCATCCCCTAGTGACCACAGGGAGAAGCGACGTGGCATAACATTGTTTCGCCCAGCCGTGCCATTCTGCCGCAGCACAACTGCGGCGGATGATCGGCAAGTGGTCAAATGCGTCCTATCCCGACGAGCTTGTATGCAGAAATGAATGCATACATTAGTAACGCTGTATATGAAAACGGTGTTCAAACCACACATGAGGCATTGCAACAATCGGTAGAACGAGAACAAATCTAGCACTAAACCTCCTCTGTAAGTCTAAACATGCAACCTGTAGAATTTTCTAAACATCGCCAATCGAGATTTTTACTGGTAAAAGTTTGTTGCCATTCCACAAGTCGGCACAATTTTAAAGCGTGACATGTTGGGTATCAATTTACTCGGCGTTCTCTTTCACAATATAAAAAAAAAAAATGGGGATAACTTTTTACTGATGTCCTTTTTTTTTTTTTTTTTTTTTTTCCCCCCAGAAAAGTGTGCTTGTAACACTGCTGTGCATATATGGTGTGACAAAGTATTGCAACGACTGCCATTTTATTTTCTATGGTGTTATAAAAAAATATATATTTTTTTTATTAATTTTCTAGCAAAAAAAAAAAAAACAGTTTACGAATTTAACACCAAATCTCAGGTGCTTGGTCCTTAAGTGGTTAAGAAAAGTTTGCCTGAAGCTAATCGGGTATCTGATCATTTCTTGTGACATGTATAGCTAAGGTTTAAAAATGAAAACTTTTGAGACAAACTTTTGGCTCAATAGATGGAAAAGGTGGGCAGCAGGATTTGCTTGGGCAAAAGATGAGGATTTATATTAAGTCAGCTCCAGGCAGATGTGTAATTTTATATTTGCATACAATTAGCAATTATGTGAATCTTTGGTAGCTGCCTTCTGTTCTTCCTCTGCATAGCTGCACTCAGACTGAGGGAAGAAGGGGTAGCACTAGGAGATAGCTGATCCTGCTCTGCTCTATGCACCTGCTGGCAGGGAACATGCTGTACCTGCTGGAGGAGAAGAGCAGAGTTGATGAATTTTCTGTGTATGGCAGTTTCTTCATAGTCAAATCAGCATTCTGCAGATAAGTGGCATCGTATTTTTCCCAGGGAAAGCAGTGTCATCCTTCTGGTTGTTCTCCTTGGAAAAGGTTTATATGTCACGAACCTGGCTTGACAGTTTTTTTTTTTTATTTTTTTTATTTTTTAAATCCTTTTGCAGATAACCGTTCACATATTTGTATTTCAGCTGTGTATTATGCAGATTGCTTGAAGTATAAATAAACACAAGAACTAAAATGTATATATGTTGCAGTTTACCAGTCCTTAGAAGCTGTGGCTACTTTGTTTTTTGTTTTTTTTCAGATTAATGCAGAGTTCCACCCAAAAGTGGATCTTCCACTCGTTATACTCCTTCTCCCCTCTGGTGCCACATTTGACACCTTTCGGGGGTGGAGGGGGGACAAGATAACCTCTTTCACAGATATCCTGTCCCCACTTCTGGGAACCTCAGCTGCGGGTAATTGCGCCATCGATGGGCTCCCTCCTCCTCCCTCCCTACTTCCCCAACTGTCATGCAGTAGGAGAGAGGAGCGGAGCCTCGACCCTGTGCAATAGGGTTCCCGGTGTGAAGCCATAAGGCTACAGTGCCGGTTCCCTTAATCGCAATGGAGGTGACATGCACCCGACAGCTGACAAACATCAGCTACAGTGTTGACATCGCTGGACTCCAGGAAAGGTAAGTGTCTGGTTAATAAGTCAGCAGCTGCAGTATGTGTCACTGCTGGCTTTTAATTCTTTTTTCAGTGGTCAGGCCTCGAAGTGCAGCCTGGGTGGCAACCATGGTTCCCTCCATAGATACATTGGAGGAGGGAGCCTAGTCACCAAAGGCTGTTATTTGCAGAATTAACAGATGTAAAAAAGACAAATACAGCCATGACATCTAATATCTGGTAACCAGCAATCGATTTGATTTAGATTTAACTAAACAAATTTTGATTTGTTTTTGGGTATACCTGCATTTACTTTTGTTTGGTTTATATCTGTGAAGAGAATTCAAATGTGATTTTACTTGGCTGTGAATGTTAAACTGTTTTGTACTAAAGGATTTTAGTAAATATTCAGGAAACCATGTAGTATTAGAGATGCATGGAAATTTCAGCCGCCAAAACCTTTCTGAAAATGGTGTTAGCGGAATTCTGCCGATAACTAAAAGATGCCAAAAACTGTTTTTCATGGGTCATGTGACTCAAAAATACCACGTGTTTTTGTTTTTTACATTTTTTCCCTAATTGTTTACCTGAAACTGTAAACAAGGCCTTACTGAGGTTTTTTTTGCCCCACTGTTTAAAAAAAAAACATTTTCTTTAGTTGGTGAACATTATAATTTTTTATTATTTTTTTTTGTATTTTGGGTCTCGTGCCAGCATGTACTTTGCATACATATGCATGAACATGCACATCAACTAGTGTTAAATGTGCACATCAATATGCACACTAGGCTTAAAAATATTCAGCCAGAGTTTAGCGTTTGTGTGTTTTTTTTTTTTTTTGTGGTCTTTTTTTTTTTTTTTTTTTCTCCTGCCTGTGGAAGCGTCTCAATGTTGCAGCAATACGAGCCACTATGAGCATTTTTTCCACAGTCTTTTTCTGCCTGAGGCTCTAGCATTTTATTTCTGTGCATGGACCCTAAAAAGCATGCATGTTTATAATGGAGAGAGGCCTTAATAGGGCACAAAACTGATATTAAGGGTCCCCATCAAGGTTTTATTTTCTCATTTACATAGCACCAAATAATTGCAAAGCATTTGCCAGATACATAGAGCACTATTTATATGCTGTTGTCAATGTGTTCAATGCTTTGGTCTGTGCTACTGGTCTGTTTGGCAGGAAACTGGTTAAAGCAATCATTTTAATTATATGCTTTAATGAGTTTAACAGTGCAGTGTTTGTAAATGTACCTAATACCCCAGGAATTTACTGATTAGAGTTGAATTTAGTTTGATTTACTATTGTTAAATGGAGTGTGAACACTTCAAAGTCTGATTTTCCTGTAATATGTTTTGAAGTCTATGTAAAATAGCAGAACTCTGAATGCTACGTGAGCTCTTCCTCTGAAAAGGCAATCATATGCTTATTCCCAGTGTTGATTATTTACAATGCAAAGAACATTTCATACATTTTAAATCTGGAGTTCTTATTTCATCACCTTAACATCTGCTATAATTAAATAGATCCATTGGTTGTTTTCAATGTCTCCCTATTTGGGCTTATTTCCCACTATTTAGTTCGTAGACTTCAATATTTTCTCAGGTACTTGAAGAATTTTGATGTCGTTTTTTTTTTTTTTTTTTTGTCTTTTTGTATCTGATGTGCTGAGTAGTATAGATTTAGAGCAGTTGCAAAAGCATCATTGCATTGCTTGGTCTTAAAAGGACTGATATTTAGGACTAGTGTTTTTAAACCAGCCTTTCTCTACCGGTTACCCCAATGGAACATTTGAAAGTATTCAAGTCTCATGGAACCCTTCTTAAAATAATCATACCTACATTTTGTGCTATATTGGCATGACACTGTTGAAGGATAAGTTGAAAAAAAATACGTACGAGCAAGCCAATACACTCTTGACAGGAAGAATCTATGAACTACCTCAGTGCTCAGTCCTTTTATAACATGTTACATCCTGAATATGAGTGTAATATGTTATGAAAGATGAACGTATCCTTTAATTTCGTTGACTAAATTAATGCGATTTTAGTCAACTAAAATGGCATTTTAAGCAAGACTAAAGCAAAATTGAAATACAGCGTCAATATTAAAACTAGTTCTATCACAACAGCTAAATCTGTGCATGTTTATACCTTAAATAACCTGTTGCATTTTTACTCCAGGAGTATATAATGAGTTTGGAAATTCTAGAGAGATGCTTAGATAATGCGTTACAATTTAACAAAAACTCATTGAATTTCAGTCAACTAAAGTGATTTTAGTCGAAACTGTACTGGTGATTTTAGTCAACTAAAACTCGACTAAAATCTAAAATGGCATTTTAGTCAAGACTATGACAAAAACTAAATCAAAATTTGATGTCCAAATTAACACTGGCATGAAAACTAAATGAGACTGTTTTATTCAAATAATAACACGGTATATCTAGCATAACTGACATCCACACACATTTTCACACCCTCCTGCTCTGTACAACATTTTTAGTAGTAGTTTTGAAATTAAATGAATAACAGAAATGAAATGCAGATTAGTACAATTTTGGTGCCCCCTAACATTAGTGGTCAGTATAGAAGTTGCTCCTTTCATTGTTGGCTAGAGTAGCTAGGAGATCAGTTGCCTACTTCTAAATCAGACCCAGCAAATCTCATTAGGAACCCTAATGAAACCTTGATTGAGACAGGCTGGTTTAGCCACTTCCAGCCCAAGGCCATCATATGACGTCCTTGACTTTCAGTGGGGATATCTGATGCCTGCAGCTACAGGCATCATCCAGCTATCCTCACAGTGCACAGAATCGCTGTCACTAAAAAAACGATCATAGCAGTTTCACCGCTTGATTGATCTTACTCCTGCTGCCCTCCGGTGCTTCGCCGTGCCATCGGTGACCGAAGAAATAATCCTCCACGCTGGATGATGACCATAGAGATCTCCAGTCATCTCTATGACCATTTTGGAGGCCCGGGCCCGACATTATGGCATCACGTCCGTGCCGATTGTAAAAGCCGCGATTGTGGCTGGAAAGCATGGGGTCGCTAACTTTTTTTTTTTTTTTTTTTCCTTTTGATCTCATGCTTTCCAGCCTGGAGGAGAGATGTTGGGGTCTTGTAGACCCCACATCTCTCCATAAAGAGGACCTGTCATGCACCATTCCTATTACACGGGATGTTTACATTTACAGTGATAAAAAAAAAAATTAAAGCGCCCCTGTCCCTCGTGTGCTCAAGCATAGTGAATTAACATGTGAATCCCCCCACATGTAAACGCCGCTCAAACCACACGTGAGATATCATTGCATCTGTGAGAGCAACAATTCTAGCACTAGACCGCTTCTGTAACTCTAAAATAGTAACCTGTAAAAAAGCGTTAATCGCCTATGGAGATGTTTAAGTACCGAAGTTTGGCGCCATTCTATGAGTGCAAAATTTTGAAGCGTGAAATGTTAAGTATCTATTTACTTGGTGTAACATCTTTCACGTTGTACAAACAAAATTAGGGTAATTCACTTTTTTTTTTTTTGTTTTTTTTTGTTTTTGTTTTTTTAATTTACGAAACAGTTTTGTTTCCAAAAAAACACATTTGAAAAGTTGTTGCGCAAATACTGTGCGACATAATAAGTTGCAACGAGCGCCATTTTATTCCCTAGGACATCTAAAAAAGCCATATACTGTTTGGGGTTCTAAGTAATTTTCTAGCAAAAAAAATGTTTTACTTGTAGGAGAGGAGTACCAAAATAGGCCTGGTACATATTCTTAGGAGTTCCAGGCCGCTCCCCCCCCCTCTAAAAATCTACGAATACTGTAGCAGACTTTTTTACTGTAACACTTGCCAGTCAAGGTATTCAGTTATGTCCGCGCTTGAGCCGATTCTTAAATCTGCTTTGAGCTCAGGCATCTTAAGTAAGGGAAACTGGCAGTAAAGCCTTGTGGCTCCACAGCTGGTTTCTTGCTGTGCTTTTGTGAGCCAGTCAACACACCTTCCTCAGAGGGCTACAGAGGCCATGCAGATATAAAAGGAAGGGCCGCTAGCTGGGTTATATGCGCCCCACTAGCTACTGAATAGCACAGCTAAAATTACGGTAAAGCGCCGCTAAAACTAGCAGCGTTTTACCGTCAACGCTTTCCCGCTCCAGTGTAAAAGCAGCCTTAATAAGTGATACAGAAAATTTCTTACATTTAAACATTTAACAAAACAAACCTCCAATCAGTTTACTTGTATGTATAATTTAGATAAAAAAAAACTATTAACAGGTAATCAAAGCTTTTGGACAAAAAAAAATTGCTAATTTTACTGTGTTTTTTTAAATCATTAGTGCATTTTTTTCCCCCAAAAAATGCATTTCAAAGACCTCTGTGCAAATACCGTGTGACATAAAATATTGCAACAACCGCTATTTTATTCCCTAGGATCTCTGCTAAAAATATATATAATTTTTGGGAGTTTTCTGTCAGAAAATACAGTATTTTTACTTGTAAGCAACAAGTGTCAGAAAAGATTGTTTTTAAATGGTTAAACTGAGAACTCCTACACTGAGGCTCGGTTCACACAGGGGCGACTTGTCCAGGCGACTTTGCCGCCTGACAAGTCGCGCCCCGTTCTGTACTACGGAACCGTTCTAATAGGAGCGACTCAAGTCGCTCCGACTTAGAAAAAAGGTTCCTGTACTACTTTTGCGGCGACTTCGGGCGACTTGCATTGACTTCTATACAGAAGTCGTTTTGCAAGTCGCCGCTGAGGTCGCGGCGCTGCAAGTCGTGCCGCCTACTGTGTGAACCGAGCCTCAGAGTTCAGCTCATTCAGAAGTATAAACATTGTATCTTTTTGCTCTTTTCTTGGCAGACTGCCCAGAGAAGAAAACAAGTCGCTTCACTGAAGACTCAGGCAACTTGCATTGACTTCTATTACAGAAGTCATTTGTAAGTCGTGCTGTAGTTATAATCGGCCTTTTTATCAGCACAATCGGCCGATGCCATTCCTTTAAAAACTGCAAATATCGGTCGACCTCTAGTTATAACCACTTTAAATCATTATAAAAAAGTGACTGACTTCAGCAGTACTTTATGCAAAGTATTATAAGGCTATGCATATTTTTTCCTTTTAGCTATACCAAAGTTATATTATGCCCAACCCCTCTTTTGCTAACAAGTTGATAAAAAAAAAACCTGTCCATTATATAGTATACTTGACCTGTAGGCTGCTTCAGGCCCCCTTCAGCTGCTAACAATGGGCACAGTTATGATGAGATCAAAGTAAGATCTGTGCTTCCGTGTTGGCGCCTTAAATTGGTTGTAAACCTTGCAAAGCTCATCCTTTTATAGTGTGTACTTGTCCTAATTAAGAGCACTAACTGTTATTTCTGTATGCTGCTTCGTTCCTCTGCTATCAGCATGAATCACTTCTAACAAGTGTTCCTGACACCAAGAGTAAAATGGTGACAGGTCAGGGAGCTCTGGCTGGCTGGAAGCCTCAGCTCTGTTGCTGTGGGGTGGGGGTGGTCCCCCCTCCCCTCCTCTCCAACCAGCTTTCCTCATCTCTGCAGAGTAACTTTTTGGTTCCCTACCCCCTTTTTTTCTAACCGCTCATACAAGCTTTATAAATTATGGACTTTGAAAGGATGTAGAGAGGAAATGACCGGCAATAAACAGGTACAGATTATGTAGGAGGATTTGTACTGAGGCCAGTCACGTCACTGGATATATGTAAGGGTTTCCAACCATTTTAAGTGCCCATGAAGCAATAGGTGCACATAACCGTTTTTATGATAAACTTCGTGTTATGACAGTTGTAGGAAGGTAGTTTCAAGGAACAATTTCAGGTCCCCCAATACTGCTTATGTTGGGTAGCTTTTAGGGGTCATCTCTGTTTAGTGAATTCTGTGTTTCTCAGTGGAACAGTTCTGTATGTAGGAAAAAATAACTTTACTATGATTTTTGTTTTATAGAATGCTGCCTTTCTCTATGGCCTTGGATTGGTCTACTTCCATTACAATGCATTTCACTGGTAGGTATTCTAAAGTACATCTTTCCTCTACAAAAAACAGGTCACACCTTTTCATTATAAACGTCTGATTCTGGTATTTCTGTATGTTAATATGCGGGAGGGGGTGTGCGCCTCCGTCTCTAGCAGCCTTTGCTTATGGAAACGTTAGAATCCGCTTATTGTATTTTCTTCTTTAAAATCGCCATTGTATCAAAGTTGGCTGATCATAAAGCCATGTTTACCAAGAACTGAAATGGCTGACTTTTTCTAAAATCATTTTGGGCTGGTAAAACTGAAAGCTACAGAAGGCTGGCATTTTCCATATTGCTACATACAGAGTAGGGTTCATTTATTGAAGAATTTATATCGTGAATGGTTCCTCTCTAAAATGAACCTGTACTTTGATTGCAGCCAAAATACCTGATTCACTTTTTATCAGGCAGATTAAGCATTTTATACTTTTTCCCATACTTTTCTGACCAAAGCCCTGACAAAATGGATACTGCCTGGAATGAGGGAACACGTGAAACGCGCTCATACTTTGGTTATTGGGTAGATTTCTTATCCCCTTGCTGACCGCAATTTTTGGAAAAATGCTCCTTGCCTTGAGAATGTTGATTAACCTGGCAGCAAATAGGGACTGCTCAACTGAGTGTGTCCCTAGTTCTCTGGCCTGATTTTAAACTGAAACAAAGTCTGTCTGTGTTGCCAAGGTGACTAACGCTGCTAAACTACTACTGGGCATCTAAGATTTTTTGTTTTAGAAGGGCTAAATTATAAATTGTCTGTTTTAGTATGATGCAGTCTTTAATTTGCCTTTTTAACGTTTCCAGGGCAATTAGAGCATTTCAGGAAGTGCTTTATGTCGATCCTGGCTTTTGCCGCGCCAAGGAAATTCATCTACGACTTGGACTTATGTTCAAAGTGAACACTGACTATGAGTCAAGTTTAAAGGTAAATGCACAGTTTAATGTAATGTGTCCTGTATCGGTGTGTGCTGTGCAAGTAGAAAGGGACCTCACACTAGTTGTCCAGTAAAACAATTTTTCTTAATTGTACAGTACAGGGTGCAGACTGTTCATAGATAATGACCTCTAGATTGTAAGTTCTAATGAGCAGGGCCCTCTGATTCCTCTTGTATTGAATTGTATTGTAACTGTACTGCCTGCCCTCGTGTTGTAAAGTGCTGCGCAAACTGTTGGTTCTATATAAATCCTGTATAATAATGGGTTATAGGCTGCTACCTTGAGGTGATTTGACACTGGCAAAGTTTTCAAATATGCCTACCTTGGACTTTTTTTTTTTTGCTAGGGCCCTTTAGAAGGTGGATCTCAACACCCTTATGATGTTTTATAATCCCACTCAGTGGGGGGAGGGTTATAGGGTTAAGCCAAAGGGCATGTATCCAAATGGTTTCCCAGTATTGTTCAGTCGCCTGAAGATGGCAGCCTACAACTCGGGGTCTAGCCTGTGTCTTGTGCTATACTCCCAAGATATGAAATTTACAGGTAAGTCATTTCTTTTTTGTAAACTGTTCTTTAGGACTAGTGTGAGCCTGTTTCTATATGTCTTCTGGCGGGATGATACTTGAACTTTACTTTGGTCTGAGCACTGTGTAAGGGAAGGTCAAAGATAGTAATCCATGTGTTGAATTTATTATGATCCAAACCTCTGCATAGATATTTTTCTTTGTATACAGCTTTCTTTTCATACATCTGATGGGCACCAGGTAAATAAAACCCTCAGCCGGTCCCAGAGCGGCCTGTTCACAGTGCTGGCACAAAATGTAAACACCAACTCTATTATCTGTCTGTGTGTGCAGGCTGGCTGATCTTTACTTGGGTTCCTAAAAGTTGGCCAGAGCAACAGGGTCCATATATAAATGGCAGCAAAAACTGGCAATCAAAACTCCCTTGTCTCAGTTATAGGTGGTGTCAGCCTACTGCACAACCCTGGTCACTTGGGCAGGAGGGTGATCGTGACGACCTGCAGATGCAGTCAGTCCTGTCTTACTGCTGACCTTTGATCTGCAAATGATGAAAGTGAAAAATTAAAATTTAACCCAATAATGCTACAGCTTCTATGTCACGTGGCTGCTGTAATTGGTTCTTACAGTGGTCACATCATCGCAAACCCATCCTACTAACTCCCAATCCAAATCAGTCACTGAGAGCTGTTGGTGACAGCTCGATCACTGTGCTAGGAGCAGGCAAGTGAGCACGCTCTCAGTACACATACTGAGGCCACTGTAGGAGCATGTCTGCAGCGACTGGGTGTTAAAGCCCACTTTTCTTGCTGCTGTATGTGTGATGTGGTCAGAAAAAGGTTATATCCTTATTAGCCCTCTGTTAAAGGCTCGGTTCACCTTTGAGGAAAAAAAAGCAAATTTTTGCAGGAAATTAAAAAATGCAATTTTAAATTTTTTTTAATTTTTTTTTTTTAACTGGAGCCTGCAGATTTTAGCACCGGCGATCAGTGGATCGAGAGTGCAATGTCAGGCTCATGCAAACCTTTCTCTGCCCGTACCTCTGTCATTTAGAGAGCTTGAGGAAAATTGTGGATTGTTATTGCACTTCTATCTAGAGCTGCACGATTCTGGCCAAAATGAGAATCATGATTTTTGTTGCTTAGAATTAAGATCACAATTCTCGCATCAGAACATCTTTCACATTATACAAAAAAATTGGGCTAACTTTACTGTTTCATTTAATGAATAAAAAGTTTTTTTCCCCCCCAATAAATTGCATTTGAAAGACTGCTGCGAAAATATAGTGTGACATAAAATATTGCAACAACCGTCATTTTAGTCGCTTAGCTCAAAGTAATGAACTTGTGTCTCTAAATGAGGTCAGTTTAACCACATGCCGACAGTGCACAACGATATACCATGGCATGGTAGGGCAAATGTGCTTTGGTCTTTTGGGCAAATTTATTTAAATGTGCTTTTGGGCAAATTTATTAGTGTACAGGTAAATTGACAAAAAGTATACCACGCTAAATGCAAAAAAACATACAGGTAATAAATGATACACTGGTATTATTTATTACACAGGATAACATGATGGGGTAATGACTGTAGAAAAAAACGTCTGAAGCCAAAAACAGCTACTGTAAAAACGTCCAGTGTGCATGAGGCCGTACTCTCTAAAATCTGACTGCAGCTGAAGCTTTACATAGCAATATTTTTGAGCTCTCGAATGGTACATGCATGAATGTAGTGTCATTGCTAAACACTTTTGTATGTCTGATTTACATTTGATTTTGAGATAATAGTGCATGGTCTCAATAAATTGGACCTAATGGAGACTTTTTCATCACTCATCTAAGTGCCTTACTTCAAATGTTTAAAATGTGTCTTGGTTTTTACCTCAGCATTTATACTCCCTTTAATCCAAACCTATTGTCATGAAATCTGTTAAGGCAATTAATGAACAAGTTTCGAAATATGAAAAAATACAAAACTAACCTCCTTGAGTGACCAACAGATCTGTGTGCTCATAATGCCACAATGATGACACTGTGGAAAGCTATTGCTCTTGCATAACTACATGTTTTGACCCTTATGGATACCATGGTCCTACTGTATGTGTTAACTTTATGCTGGATAAATAAATAAAAATTTTGAAAGTAAACACCATTCAAAATGTTTACAGCTCCAGTAGTGGTCATAAATGAGATCTGCTTTGACACAAATGTTTGAATCATGGAAACCTGGGTCCACCAGAGGTTGCCAGGGGTTTCTTAAGCAATGAGAAGTTTGTAGCTTTCATACAAGTTACCATTGACACCAAAGAAACATTCAGCTATCTGAAAAGGGGCATTTTCACTGACCACCAATGTAGTCGGGGTGTTTTCTTCCCACTGACCACCAGTGTAATGTAAAACAGATTGCTGATGCTGAAAATTCCAAAAAAAAAAAACAATCTACAAATATGGTGGGATAGGCCCTAATAGGGGAGGCGGGGACCCATTCATTGAGGGTGTAAGCTTTAAAAACTACATGCCTGGCAATGGTTTAAAAGGTTCCTTTGTGAGGCCTTCAAGGTGGACAAAGAGAGACTGTTTGGTAAAAGATGCTATCGCAATATGGACCCCAACCCCTCTGTCTACATCCAGGCAGTGGAGAAAACCTCATTGGTGTGTTTCGGAGCAGGACATAGGGAAGGGAAGATGACATCCTCATTGCGGAAGAGACCTTTCTGACAGCATCTGGAAAATCTCAGTTTGGAGGGACCATTTCCCCAGGCATTGGCGATTCTGAAAGTGATTCTGAATGACCATTTTCCACTTGTGGTATGTAGAGAAGAGTTTGGAATGTGATTCTCTGTCCAGAAGAGAACCAAGCTTGCTTCATTCAGGGCTGCTCAACTTCTGGTACCCCTTTGGTTTGTGTAGGCCAGAGTGTTTTCTGACTACCCGCTTTTAGCCATGATTGGTGTTTTAATGCCCAAAAGTTCTTCTCCTGAATGATTCTTCAGCTTTCAGGAGAAGTAACTTTGACTGCTTTATAACTCTGCTGCTCATAAATTCCTCTAAAAGCCTGTGTGTGCATGGGCACACTGGATGTTTTTGCAACTGCTTCTACGGGTGTCAGGCTAACATATAGAGGGAAAATAGAAAAAAAATGCCTATGTGTCCATGTACAGATAGGCTTTTAGTAGTATTTAGTGGCAGATTATTTTAGAGGCTGAAAAGTTTCACACTGCTAGTGCATCCAGGAGCAGCAGCGTTTTGGCAGAAAAAAAAATGCCCAACTCTTAAACTTTTTTTTAACACTAGGTGCATTTAACGCTTGAGCTTTTAGGAGAGTTTGCAAAATGTCCTATATGCATGAGACCTTAAAATTGCATGCACATGTGCAATGGCCGCAAATACCCAAAATTGTCCATAGTCAAAGCTTTATAAGCCTCATCAATTTAGTGTTACAGATACTGCCGGATCTCTTGAACCATGTGAGTTATCCAGACTCCTAATGCAGATGCAAAAATCAACAAGGCTGTGGAGTGGCTATGCAGTGGTGAAAAACCCAAAGTTGTCATGCATAACTATCAGCTCAGTATTGGCAAAATGGCCCGCTCTGTCTTAATCTAATTGTTTCAGGCAGTGGCCTGAGGAAGTCTTTGTAAAGAAACACATAGGTCGTGGCTAAACAGGATAGATCAATATGTCAGGTCCAGTTTGGTGTAAGGATCAAGCTGGCTGAGTGTTTCTATGCACAAACTTTGCCATTTTTATTTTCATCTCTGGTTTTAATAAACTGTATTACGCTATTTAAATTTTGTTTACACCATGCACCACACAAATCTGTTGTAGATGATCTGATTTTGGGAACGTCATAAACATTGCACTCTTGACCTTCTTTAATGGAAGGTCCAACAGCTCTGGGGAGTTTTGCTTATCAGATGGAGGAGGATTATTTTGAATTTTTTTAATCTCTGTGCTAATTTTTACAAATAACGTCATTGGTCATTAGCACCTTTTTTGTTACATGTTCCTAAAGTAGCATTAAAGCCATTTTTTAAATGTGGGACTTCTAGTAGGAAGTAGCTCTTGCTATTCAAAAAGTTTTATTGAAAGAACATCAATGTACAAGCAAAAATAAAACCTGTCCAAATTTCAGCACTTAGTGTACCCCCAGACTCCCCTCCCACTGCTGAAACGGGTAGAGATATTGCTAGCACTATGTGCAGTAAGTCTCCATGCATACTGGGCTTAAAGTCTGTTCTCTTGGGAGTATTAAACTCAGAGCATTTTTTGTACAAAGTTTAGGAGAGGTTTTTTTTCCCCTGCCTCCAAGCTCCAATCAAAAAACGCAAACCAGAAAGGTTTTTCTTTCTGCCTCTAAATGTTAAACGCGAAATATGCCTGTAAACGTCCTAATGTACATGGACACATAGGATACCATTGAGCTGCTTCTACAGGCAGAACACAAAACTCCTGTAGAAGCAACTTTTTTTTTTAAGCCAGTGTGCATGTAGCCTAAAGAGTGGACTAGAAAGCTGAAGACAGCAGATATACATGTAAAACTTATATAAAGAGGTTTGTTTCATCTCTGTGTATCATCTGAGGCTAGTCACTTCACTGGGTATAGGAGAGGGTTTACATCCACTTTAAAAGCTCTAAGATACCATATGAAGAGTGCACAATAATAAGCTGCTTATAAAAAAAAATTACAGAGAGGTAGTTGTAAGAAAAAGGAACTGGGGGAAAGTGTGTGTATTAAGGTAATTTTGCATGCGATCAAGCAGGGTAGCTTCTATTTTACTATAAATCATACACTGTGTCTCCTTGAGACTAAAAATAGAATAACACAAAGTAGAAGTCTTCCATACTTTAGCAATGGTTTGCTTAAAAGCAGTTGTCACATATAAGAGTAGTTTGAATTGCGAGCATGTCAAATCCCGGGGACGTTTATTCAATAATTGTATGGTGGAGTCAGGTGAAAAGAGGGACAACAAATAGTACAGACAGTATTTGAAACACTTCAGTCCAGTATGGGGCAGGTCCACCAAATGTCCAGGTGTGTGCCACCATCTTCACAGCTTCTAAAACAATTTGGGGAATAACTGGAATATTTGGCCAAACTCTAGCTGGAACTAGTTAAAATCTTATAGTTGGTTTCCAATGATAAAATGTTAATGGTAGAAGGTTTAGTGAATTGCCAGATATCCTGCCAATCCTTTGGTTCCAGCAGGGCATGAAGGTCAGTAGCCCAACGCTAACTATATGGAGGGTAAACCTAGATGCCCTATTAGGCAAGAGCATGCCTAGTCCATTTGTAAGAAAATTATTTTTTATCAGTATTATTGAGAGCCTGTAACTTTTGCAGATTCACCTCTAAACAAGATATTCCGATAAAACATTCCAAGGTATGATCCAGGTTAGGCATTGTAAGGGGAGCAGTAAGAAACAAATCTGCAAACTTAGTTTTGTGGTGATAACCAACCACTCAACTACTCCACTGCCTCGTATATCAGGGTTGGAGCAGAACAATTCCTCTAGGGGCACTGTGGCCAGGGCAAATAAGAGTGGAGATAGGGGGAAACCCTGACTTGTCCCACGCAAAACTGCTCTTGCTATTCTTTTAAAAAAAATTCACCTGCCACTTCTAACTCTACCCTGGTCACACTGTCTAACTTCAGGTATGGGGGTACCCCCCTGTGCTTGTTAGGATTGGAGTCTTCAACTCATGCATGCTCCACTTTAGAACTACAACCTTACATTGCACCCTTTCTCATTCAGGAGAGGTATGGCTTTGACTCCCCTCTCACTTGCTCGATAGTTGCAGTGCTAAACAGGAGAGCGTGCACACTTGAGAGTCCTGCAAGACTCCATTGGTCCCATTGAGCATACCCCTTACCAAAAGTTGGCCAGGGCTGCTGGGGCACAGTTAGAGAAACAAAAAGCATAACATAAAAAAAAAAAAGCAAGAGCATGTGTGTCATAAGCATCCAGTTTAATTGGCGATGATATTTTAAAGTGGAAGTAAACCCTCCCATCATTTTCAGCCAAGGAAGCTGCTATATTGACCTCTTTTTAATCTTCAACTGCCATGTTGTTGCACATGTGATCAGTTATGACATCAGCCATTGGATGGTGCAACAGTTTGGTTGAGAGCACAACCAATGTAACAGTTACATTTATGGCATGCCGGGAATATAACTGTTTTTTGAAACTGTTAATTTAATGGGTTTACTTCCACTTAAAGTATCTGTAACCTTTGGTTGCATTTTATGTCCCGAGCTCACAATTGGTATTGGAAATTGGTTTGTTACACTGTCCATTCAGGCAAAATGATACTATCTCCTGAAATTGCCTTCCCCTTCCCCTGGCAAGGTATATTTTTCCATCGTCTCGATCTCCCAACTGCATTAAGACGGCTGGTTCAGCAGGGACCTGCCATGTATGGGCAGGTTGAATGTACCCAAATTGATCGCTCAACTTGGGTAAATCGATGCGATTTTATTGGTTGTGGCTGATGTTTTTGGATGTGTAGGATGTTATACACACCAAAGCTTAACCCAGGGTAGACTTTTGCAGCTGAGAAGCCATAAAGAACTGTAGATTCATCAGCACACCTTGCTGAGAGGATAGTGGACTAAGACACTCACTTTGCCTGAATGGACTCTTTAAGAACATTCAAATATGTTTCTTTATTACTGCACTCTTATGTTAACACACGAATACTGACCATGGCACTAAATTTAGATCAAGCTACTACAGCCTGTAAAAGAGAATTAAAAATGTCCTTTTTGGGGGGCAGTGACTCCAGTCTTTACCCTTTTGCAGAGGCAAGACCATCCCTGGTAAATGACCCTTTCAGATGTTCTGGATTCCACAATTCTCCCTCCCCCACACTCTGGGTGGTGGTTCAAGCCAACAGTCTGTCACTAGAGGACTATGTTTATTAGACCTCCTTGGTCTAGCACAGGGATATGCCATTAGCGAACCTCCAGCTGTTGCAGAACTACAAGTCCCACAAGGCATAGCAAGACCCTGACAGCCACAAGCATGACACCCGGAGGCATGATGGGACTTGTAGTTTTGCAACAGCTGGAGGTCCACTAATTGCATATCCCTGGTCTAGCACATGGTCGCTTGAACACAAAAATTAACTATTGTACGTCTGCATAGTATTGTGTGTAAAAATGATCATCTCTTAATGCATGCAACCGTATATAGTACATGCATGTATTGTGTCCGTGATTGCAATGTGTTGAATGAATGTGTTAGAAAATGTATATAAAAATGAATATGTACAGTAAGGTACACTTACAATATCACACTGGTTACATTCTAGATCTGATTGTTTTTATTTTGTAAATGCGTGATTTCTAGCCACTATCACTTTTTTAAATTCAGGGCAGCACTTTCTAGGTAAATCCTCTTACTGTGGATTTGAATTTCTATAGACTGCTGTCTGCCTTGAGGTATTGTGTGTCGTCTCTGAACTGCAGTGGCCTCTCCTGCATAATAACCATTTCACACAGCAGTAGCCAGCCTCAGTACCGCAATATTTGTATGAGGTGCAGATGTTTTCTAGCTGCTGCTTTTGCAGACGAGAGATTTTGAAATTAAGATGGCTTTTCCTTATTTTCATCATCGGTGAGTGTGGTGTTCTCTAGCGTTGCCGTGGAATTTTGCCTATTGATTTTTTTTTTTAATTGTACCATCCATTCAGCATATGCTTGTTATCATACCTTGAACCTTGCTGCTTTTCTTTCCTTTGCATTTTGATGACAGGTCTATGTCTTGTTTTCAGTATCCAGTTAATGCTCTGTGTTTATATATTACCTTATTCAGCATTTAATTTATCTGTATGTGCCACAAAAAATATATATATATATTTTTTTATAGGTTTCATATTTTTATACTTTATTTTTCTTTTCAATTTTTTTATTTTTATTTTTTTGTATTTCATTGGTTTTCCGTTTTGAATAGCTTTGTTTTTATTGGGGTCACTTACTAAATAAATTATGTTCTGAGCACACTCTCTTTTCATAACATTCATTTCACCATTGCATAAGCTTTGTATTTGTACTACTGGATTATGTACTGCTTGTTGTGTTAATTTGCATAATGTTCTGCCATTATCTTTGTGCTATTATTTAGTTCATATTTGGTGATTTTTCTAATTCCCTAAGTAACATTGCCATGGTAACAGTCCCAAAGCTGCACAGTCTAGGCATGTGCATTAATACACAAAGGATGGATGCATTTACAGGTATGAAGGCAGAAAGATCAAATATTTGCCTTTTTTTTTATCATAATACAATTGCACCCACACAACCCCAAATGCAAAAGCATGACTTTTCTATTTAAAACATTTGATTGCAATTTTGTGTTTTTAGGAAAAAATGTCCTCAACTGTGCATCTTTGAATTGGTTTACTGTACAACCTTAATAATCTCAGTATGTCTTGGGTTTTTGTTTTTTTTTGAGATGGTATGCTGATCATTATGCAGATCTATTCCTATTGGTACTGACCTTACAATACATATAAATAACTGCTGTGGGTCTTAAATTGATTGTTTTATGAAAAATATACTGAATAAAACGCTCCTATTACCTTTTCCCACAGCATTTTCAGTTGGCTTTGATTGACTGTAATCCCTGCACTTTGTCCAAAGCTGAAAGTAAGTGTATTTATTTTATTTTTTTTATCCTATTGTGTTTGAGGCCATTCTGATAAGGACATACTTTTTCAATTGTTCTACTGTTCAGTGGTGTTGAATTGCAATTCTCCCATCTCTATTTGCATCCACTTAAAGCAAGCTACTTTTGTTTTTCTTCACTATTGGGAAGGTACCACCCAGAGGAGGCATAGTTAGAATGTTTCTGTTCTACAAATTCATTTTTTTTCTTTCATTATATTTAGATGCATAAATATAAAGTAGAGAGAATGTGGATTTGCGTGTATTAGATAAGGAAGGGTCCTTTTATCAGAGGATCGCCTCGGCTATCAGTCTCTCCTATATATTTCCTCTGATGTTTCCCAAAAGAGGTTTAAAATTGTGGTGTGTTTCTCCCCCCCTACTGCTTTTGCAAATCTGTTACATATAAAGAGAGGAGAGTAAGAATTCTTACACTCCAGTAGTTTGAGAATCTTCATATTAAAGCTGGACTCTGATTCAGAAACTTTTGTTAATTTTGATGGGTCTTGTTACCTCTAAGTTGTAAACAATGTCCGAATTGCATCACTGTGCTTTAAAATGAGATGTTTTTCTTTCTGCGGAATGATACAACTCTCTCTGTACTTCTGGCCTTCTCGGGACATAAAAATGCATGACATTTTGTGAATGACTAGGGATGGGACAAATGGGGAAAAAATGGCACTAGCGCTTCAGACCAGCAGCTCTAATATCCAGAGCAACCCAGGTACAGTGGGAGCTGTACTATAGAAGATATATAGTGTTGGTTTTAGAGCTCAACTATAATGGTTGCAGGCAGCTATGCATCTCTACTTGTGTAAAGTGGTTCAGACGGTCGCTCCTGAATGTACTTGGTCTATGTGCAAGTATCAGTGCTTACCTACGTGCAGCTACTTGCAACAATTCATGTCTATGGCTGACTGTGCAGAGAACCAGGAACTCCCAAGCGCCAATATATGATGGTTTGTTTGCACTGCATTGCAAAATAGCTGTGCAAATAACTGGAATACTGTGAAGTGATCCAGATGTTTATTACAACTTGGCAGAGTTAACATTTCTTTACATATCATAATTTACAAAAATCTATATGCCAGAAATTCTACTTTAAGCCGGTTACACAGTAACCGGTTTTTCGCATAAGATGGCGGGTTGCACGAAAAAAAAGACCGCTCTGGTTGGTGCCACTGTACACCTGCCCCCTGCCGCCAGAAGACTCCGATCATCGATCTCTGCCATTAGCTTCCAGCATGAGCGGCCAGCTTCAATCAGACGCACCGACATACACACGGGCTGAATGTCAGCTGTGTGGGGGGTTTTTTTTTTTTTTTGAACAGTGTATAGAGCTTTAAGCTGTGTCTCCAGCCCAGACTTTTTATGTCCAATTGTCTGGGGAAGGCGTAAAAGGTTTTTATTATGGGCTGTGTATCCACCGGGGAGCTTTTCCTCCTCCTAATTGTCCTTGTAGCAATTGCCACCAGGACAGAAAGTGATTGCCAATTAACAATGTTAACATTGTCTCTGAAACAAGGATTGAATAAAACTCCAGTGGTGGCTAAACAAGTATCTGAATTTAACATCTGTCCGTTCCCTGCCCCCTTTAGTAGTTAATCAAATTTCAGCTGCACTTCGCTAGTGCATGTTAAAAAGAAACAATTAAAACGATAAGTTCATCTTTGGAACAAGTTGCATGTTCCACCTATCTTTAACCTGTTTGAGCATCTGCACCTCCCATGGCCGATTTTCCCCCTTCCTGTGACAGTGGATGGAGGATCTTCTCCGTGCACCCTCTGTCACAATTTGCAAACCGCACCACTGTGCAGGGTGCCACCCACACAGCCTTAACATTCATTTACAGTTCTCTGTGAATGGATAGACTACAAGTACCATCAACCATTGTGGCTGATGGATTGTAGTTCTCAATGAACTATGAGGGTTCTGTTGAGCGCTCTGATAGTTAATGGACTCTTCCTGCCCTCGGATTGCCTGTCCATATGAGGTACAGACAGCATCCCAAGTCTTCAGGAGCCAGAGAGTGCACCAGCGATCTGTTGATTGCAGGTGCAATGCTCTACATGCTCCATAGAAAAAAAAATCACACTTCTCTTCTTTTTTTTTTTTTTTTTTTCGCCTGCAAAACAAATGCATTTACTTTTTTCTTTCAAATAGTAAACTTGACCTTTATATATTTTGGCTTGATTAGCTTAGTTGGTTAGCTTTCAGTTTAATGTATTTCAGTATGTTAGTGACCCTGTCACCACATTAAAAATATTAATATTTATAAAACCCGCTCCTTGTAATAGAAGAGTTAATATAAAGTCTTGTTATGCATTGCACCTCAATGGAAAGCTGGCAGACTGCTCTCCTTTGCCAGTTCCACATACAGTCTTTGGCAGTGTAACAATATTGAAAGTGGCAGAATAAAAGCAGAGCTCACTGGATTGCACAGATTAACACCTTTTTAATAAAGAAATGGAAACAATGCGTCTACAAAGTAAATGAACAGAGCATATAAAGAAGCCAAAGACGCCCATCTGAGTTCAGGTTGTATTAAGGGAATGCAAATTGTTCTTAAAGCGGGAGTCCGCCGGAAGTTCCGCCGTTTTTTTGTTTTTAAAGCCAGCAGCTACAAATACTGCAGCTGCTGACTTTTAAAATAAGAACACTTACTCGCCCAGCGCGTCCGCGATGTCGACACCCGAAGCCGATCTCTCGATCGTCTCTCGCGTGCTGCCGCCGCCATCTTAGGTATGGGAATCAGGAAGTGGAGCCTTTCGGCTTCATTTCCCGGTTCCCTACTGCGCATGCGCGAGTCGCGCTGCGCAATAAGGATGAACCCGCTGCCTCTGGGATCTGTGTGTTTCCCAGCAGGCAGCGGGGGACTTTTGGAAAGGTCTACGCCCCTTTCCGCAGATAGCTATGCCGGAAGTGGGTGCAGATACCTGTACTGTACAGGTACCTGCACCCCCTTCCCCCCCTGAAAGGTGCCAATTGTGGCGCCAGAGGGGGGGTGGGGTTCCAATGAGCGGAAGGTCCACTTTAGGGTGGACCTCCGCTTTAAGCTGGCCATACAGGTACAGGCTGAATGAAAAATTTAATAGATTCCCTCCAGCCACACTAAGCAGTGTGGAAGGAGGAATTTCCCAGGCCAGCTTTTGCCACCTGACTTTTGTTGAGCCAGATTGTGCCAGCAGGGCTACCCATGGCATGCATTTTGGCAGATGCGGCAGTATAGCCGATCTTGGGAATCCTGTGAACTTCATCTCTACCCAAATATTTTATTTATTTTTATTTAACTCCAGTGACCTATGAAAGTCCTTTGCTCCCTACTGCCTGCCTTTTTGTTTATATGAGCCAACGCTGAACTGGTGTAAAAAAATAAATTAAAAAAAGTGCTAGTTTGGAGTTTTAGTAGAGATCAGTTCATAGGATGTCTGAGTTCATTTTTATTGCAAGAATCCGGTTAAATTTGAGCAGTTTATGGCAGCCTTTAGAGCAGGGATCTCCAAACTATGACCCTCCAGCTGTTGTGAAACTACACGTCCCATGAAGCATTGTAATACTCTGATATTCACAGACATGACTAGGCATGATGGGAATTGTAGTTCCTGAACAACTGGAGGGTCATAGTTTGGAGACCCCTGCTTTAGAGGTTGCTGTCAAGAAGAAGTATTGAATGCAGGTGTAGTACTAGTGTAGCAGACAATGAGTTGATCATGGTACTGTATACCTTTCTTTTTCTGGGTGAGATATTAAAGGTCTTTATAGGGTTTTCATTCCTGCAGTGCTCTGGTTGTGGGTTTAAAAGGCTCTGATAGCCATTATTAGCATAGAGCTAGTATGTTCTCCTTGGTTTTCTTTTGTTCGCTGGTTCTGTTCCGCAAGGTAAAAACCTACTGTTTATTTAGGGGCTTAGTGTTACAGTGAAAAAATGTGAATGTATTATCTAGATTACATTGTAGACTCCTTCTGGAGAAGGGGGTGATGTGGATGTTTTTTTTTATTCCATTAAGAACTATGGAAATTTTGTTAGAACTATGTACATTAGTAAAATAACTAGTTAACTAACTAATCCGATTGAAACTGGTGACTAATAGAGCCACCAGCTACTCGTATTAGTATTACTGTTTTTTGTGATGGGGGTGGGGGGGAGAATTCATGGATGTAAGATGTGCAGAGGAATTTATTTTTTTCTCCTTCTGTTTTCAGTTCAGTTTCACATTGCTCACTTGTACGAAACACAGGTAAGTCTTTTGCTCATTAAAGCAAACTTGGCAGAAGGGCGTTTAACTCGCACATCAAAGACTCCCATCCAATGTTGTAGGCCAACACTGTCCAGCTTGCCAAAGCAGTGACTGTTCCAGAACAAGCCCTTAATTGACCGAGAAGACCAGTGCACCAAGACTTGCACTGTTTTTGGGAGGAGGACAGTGACAGCTGTGAGTGCTCAATGAAAGCCCCAGCTGTGATGGTTCATTTATTCTCATCGATACTTTTAATAGTGACTTTTCCTATACAGCCATTTTTTTATCATTTGGCTTTATATTATAATAAACACCTTGGTTCACATTAGTGACAATTTAGTTTATTCTAGCTAATAGCTTCCATTATTTCTTTCTTTACTCCCTTATGTGGAGCAGCATGCAGTTCTACTGTTTGCCTGAATACCAGATTTCTTATCTGTCAAAGCTTCACCACTTGCTCCCTTCTGCCTCACATAAATTTTATTTTTTTGGTCCATCTCTGTCCGTAGTGCCTTGGTTGAGTTGTGCCATTTAACCTTAAGTACATGTTTTATTTCAGGTTTGCTTTAACCAGGGTAGTAGCGCCGTAGTTTAACGACTTCAGCCCTGGAAGGATTTGTCCCCTTAATGACCATGCCATTTATTTTTTGCAATATGGTACTGCGTCACTTTAATGGACACTTGCGTGGTCGTGCGTCACTGTACCCAACAAAATTGACACCCTTTTTTTACCTACAAAAATTTGACAAAAAAAAAAAAGTGTTTATTTTTTTTTTCTCTCTTTCGCTATAAGACATCTAGAAGAAAAGAAGAAAAATCTAAAAAAACGAATGTATTGATCAGTTTAGGTGTGTGTGTGTGTGTGTGTGTGTGTGTGTGTATATATATATATATATATATATATATATATATATATATATATATATATATATATATATATATATATATATATACACACACATACATATATACACATACATATATACACATACACACACTCTACATATTTTTGGTAAAAAAAATTAAAAATTTGTTTGCGCAAACGTTAGTGTCTACAAACTACGGGATAGATTTAGGGACTTTTACATATTTGTTTTTCCCGGTAATGTCGGCGATCTACAATTTTTCTTTATTTTTTTTCCCCAGGATTGAGACAGTGGACAAATCTGACCTCAAATTACACTTTTTGGGGACCAGTGACAACATTACATTGATCAGTGCTATAAAAATGCATTGATCAATGTAAAAATGACACTGGCAGGAAAGGGGTTAACACTCAGGGGCAATCAAGGGGTTATGTGTGTTCTAACTGTAGGGGGGTGGGCTTCCTGGAACATGACTGAGATCACTGTTCCCGATCACTGGGAACAGATGATCTGTCATGTCACTAGGCAGAAGGGGGAATCTCCTCGTCTACATTCCCCATTCTGCCTCTCCTCACTACGATAGTGTGTAGCCGGCAGACATAGTCTTCGGGCGCGCTTCCGCTATCCCACCTGGCGGACAGACGTAAAAGTACGTTGATTCGCACAAGAGAGGTGACCTGCCACAGTATATCTGTGCAAGCTGGATGGCTAGTAGTGAAACACAATTTTTTGAGGGAAAATACACTTTGAATTTTTGTGAAGACAAACACAGTATAATACCCAACATAGATGTAACATCGCTCCAGGTTGGTCCGTTCCCAATTGCCTCTTAATCCTCAATCGAGGTGCTGGTCCGGTTCGCAGCCATGGCAATGGAAGAAAAAAGTGGATGACTGCACTCTACCATGCAGAAGATTCCAAAACTTTCTTGTAGACATCCATAGGTAAAAACATCACATCCCACAAAGGCAGGGTACAAGCATTGATTCCTTTCACACTAAAGAGCGCTTTGTCATAACGAACACCAAATGAATACCCATAAAATGTTAGAACGAGTAAATAGATACCAAACATATACTAAAATACTTTAAACTATCCATAGATGACACTTTAAAAGCCTTTACACAGAGAGATCCAGCCCTAGATTGCTCTTGCTCTAACATTCTTGGTGATAGCTCATGTGTGGTGCGATCGCTGTTTACATATGTGTCCGGGACCAATGTGTGTGTGCGTGGAGACTGAGGCACTTTAAAAAATGTTGTTACATTTTTTTTTTAATTAAAATGAAGCACTTTTATTGCTATCACAATGGATGAACAACATCCCTTGTGATAGCTTGGGCCATGTTAGGTCCTGTTTATGGAGAGATCTGTGGTCTATTAGATCCCAGATTTTTTCCTCTGACCTCCAGAACAACAGATCAAATCAAGATCTGTTTTAACCTGCTGCTTCGCAAGCTGGTAACGTGCAGCGCGAAACTGGAAGTGACTAAATCCTTGTTGCTTATGGTTTCTGATAACACACAGTGGGAGGAACAACATCAGCTCCTCTTACGGAGTCCGGGAAAGCCAATGCTGGCGGTCACTTCCTTACCAGGATCCCCGATCAGATGGGAGAACTTGGTAAAGGTGGTGGGAGGGGGGTACGACCCCATTCCCACCACCTGCAAATGTATTCCAGCTGCTGTATAGCCGCTAGGATTACTTTTACTGTGTAGGGAATTGCCTCCTGAAAAAAATAACGGGATCATGGTTGTAGCTTCAACCATTAACATGATATAAACTCTTCAATATCTGGATGTATATGTACGCTGTTAAGTAGCATATGTGAGCAAACTGCATCAGCTATGTAATGCATATAATGCCGTATTGAATACACATTCATATTGCTTATCTTAATTTATTTTAACAGAGAAAGTACCACGCTGCAAAAGAAGCATATGAGCAACTTCTGCAGACTGAAAACCTTCCTACACAAGTAAAGGCTACTGTTCTACAACAGCTAGGTGAGAACTGAATGTTATACTTTTTGGAAATGTTTATTCCACAGTGAGATGAAAGTTCTGACTGTCACTGTTTCGGTTTGAATGGTTTGTTTGGTAATTTCGTAAAAAATAGGGACATTTTAATCCTATGCTTATTTATTCAAAATTTTTATCCTTGACATATGAACACAATATGAAGTCCAGATAATCTATTTTCACAAGTCTTTAAAAATTGGGACTTTTGGCAGGCATTTTAAAATGCCTGCTAGGCGACCCTCAACCATCTGGTATGCAGGGTGTACTGAGCTAAATGATTCTTTACAAACTTCACATTTTCTATGCAATACATTTGAGTCGTAATATTTTACTCTTATTGCCCTCTCCTTCATCCAGGGCTCATATGACCATATCCTTGTAGGGATAATAGTTTCCTATGTTGGCAAAATATTAAGGGCCCTTTCACACCTGTCTGGTCCTATGCAATGAAGAGCAGTATTTTGTGTGTTCTAGGCATTGCAGTAAATGGCCCATTAATTTTCTGCCAAAACAGATATGACCCTTTTTTGTAAAGCACACCACCACACAGGTTAAAACTTGTGCGGTACCGCAGTGCAATAGGGTGAAGCCAGCCATCAACTTACCTGACTGTAATCTTTTCAAAGCAGAGAAGCATTCAAAGGATAAGTTCACCTTTGTTTGGTTCCCCTCCCTGCTTCTAGTGAAAGTAGAGTGGTTATCTGGAGCTCCACCTACACAGCCACGCCATTCATTCACAGTTTCTTGTGAATTAAAAAAATACTGTCATCTACTGTGGCAGATGTACTTTAGTTTGAATGAACTGCGGGTGGGCCACTCCAGATGGTTTTACCCACTTCCTGACCAGGCCAATTTTTGCGATACTGCACTGTTGCTTTAACTGACAATTGCATGGTCGTGTGTCGCTGTACCCAAGTAAAATTGATATCCTTTTCTTTCCTACAAATCTTTCTTTTGGTGGTGTTTGCACTATAAGCCCAAAAAAATAACTATTTTGAATAAACAATATTTTTTACATTCTACTATAAAACATTCCCAATACAAATCAAATTTTATCATCAGTTTAGACCAATATGTATTCTGCTACATATTTTGGTTAAAAATATCCTAATAAGAGTATATTGGATTGCGCAAAAGTTATTGTGTCTACAAAATGTGGGACAAATTTATGGCTATTTTTTTTCTAGTAGTAGCGGTGGTCATCAATTTTTAGCGGTGGACAAATTGGACACTAAGTGACAATTTTTGGGGACCATTATAGTGATTAGTGCTTAAAAAAATGCACTGGTCACTGTATAAATAGCACTGGCAGGGAAGGGGTTAACAGGGGCACGGCTACACTGGAGGAAAAAAGATTGTTTCAGCTTAGCTGAAACTCAAGATCTCTCTTGCTCCCTGTCAGATCAGAGGTTTGCCTTGTTTACATAGGCACACATCTGCTCTATCTCCAAATGCACATTTGACATATATTGGTGTGTGAACTGTCATTTGTTTAAATAAAAAATGCAGTTTTCTAATCCAGTCACCCCTGTCGATTGATATACAAAACTCAAACTAGTTACTCAAATGAACTAATTTGAGTAAGTGGTCAATGCTGTGCCTTTGAGGGAGGAAACTGCAGCATCCGGTCATCTCTTCCAATTGGAAAACGTAATGTGTTTGATTTAGAGGCAGTAAAGCCTGACTGGCTTACTGTGCTGTTTTCTACTCCGTCCTGATGTATAGGGAGTTACAAGGCGGCCAGCCTAACGGCAAATTGGGGTACAATAAAGTATAAAAACCTAATTAGTACTTTTATTATCCTAGGATGGATGCATCACACTGTGGATCAGTTGGGAGATAAAGCCACAAAAGCCAGCTTTGCCATCCAGTATCTTCAGAAATCATTAGAGGCCGATCCCAACTCTGGTCAGTCCTGGTATTTCCTTGGAAGGTAATATTTACTTGGTTAAATGTTTTCAGCAATGTCATTTCTGGTGTTAGGCTGTGCAAGTGCTGATATTTGTATGTTTTACAATATATTTTGTACAGTTTATAACAAGCTAGCACAAGTATGCCTGTCCCACAGAAGGAAAGGTTGAGGATATAACAGACAAAAGTGTCTTAGTGGGTTGCCGGCTGTATAGGGCATAGATCTGATTAGGAGCAGTATGTGCCAGGAGATGAGTGCAGACGGCATGTAGTATATGCAAAAAGTGTGGAGGGTATGCTAGGAGGCAGTACATTCTAGAAGGAGAGTGTAGAGTGTATGACAGTAGGTAGTATGCTAAAGGCATTTTGGGGAAAAAAGGTGGATATGGGCGGCATGAGGATTTGTAGGAGAGGCGTGGAGAGGGTATCAGTTGGTATGTACAGTCAGTCCTCGAGTTGCAAACATCCAGACTTAAAAATGACTCATACTTACAAACGGAGGGAGACAACAGAAAGTGAGAGGAAATCTACGCCTAGAAATGGACTGTAAGCGTTATGGGAAAAAGTAATCTCGACTGATGCTTTATCACCAATCCTTGATTTCACAACAACCTAAGATTTTCAATATCCAATTGTCACAGGGACAGAAAGTGAGGTGAAATCTTCTGCACAAGGGCACAGACCACAAAACAAACGTTACAGGGGTGTAAATCCTTCCCTGTGCTACCCAAAAAACATTTTTTTTTTTTTTGCCTGGAGTTGTATTAAAAAAATGTACCTGTTCCTACTTGCATACAAATTAAACTTGGAGTTGTAAAGGCAGATTTCTTTTTTTTTTTTTTCTTTTTTCTTTTTGTCATCTTAATGCATTCTATTAAAATAAGAAACCTTTTGTGTGTAGCAGCCACCCTTGCACCCCCCTCCCCCCTAATTGCTTACCTGAGCCCCATCTCTCTCCAGCGATGTCCATGAATTACTAAGCTGTCCAGAACACTCCTAATTGGCTGAGAGATGGCAACGGTGCCATTAGCTGTCAGTCAGCCAGCCAATCGGGAGAGAGAGCACGTGTTGGCGCTCCGTGTCTGAATGAACACATGGAGCTGTGACTTGGCTCCAATGCCCCCATAAGAAGCTGCTGACTTGATAGGAGGGAGGGGCCAGGAGCAGCAAAGAGGGACCCGAGAAGAGGAGGATCCTGACTGCTCTGTGCAAAACCAACTGCACAGAGGAGGTAAGTATAACATGTTTGTTTGTTTTTTTTTGTTTTGTTTTTAACAAAACGAGACTTTACATTGACTTTAAAGCACAGAGGAGGTAAGTATAACATGTTTGTTTTTTTTTGTTTTTTTTTTAAAGCCAGCAGCTACAAATACTGCAGCTGCTGACTTTTAAAATAGTGACACTTACCTGTCCAGCGCGCCCGCGATGTCGGCACCCGAAGCCGATCTGTAGATCGTATGTCGGGTGCTGCCGCCACCATCTTGGGTATGGGAATCAGGAAGTTCATTTCCCGGTTCCCTACTGCGCATGCGTGAATCGCGCTGCGCAATAAGGACGGTCCCCGCTGCCTCTGGGATCTGTGTGTTTCCCAGCAGGCAGCGGGGCACTTGCGGAAAGGGGCGTAATATACGCCCCTTTCCGCAGAGAGCTATCCCGGAAGTGGGTGCAGAATACCTGTACTGTACAGGTATCTGCACCCCTCCTCCCCCCTGAAAGGTGCCAATTGTGGCGCCGGAGGGGGGAGGGTTCCGATGAGCGGAGGTCCACTTTAGGGTGGACCTCCGCTTTAAGAACAAACCTACAGAATCTTCTTTGTAACCAGGGACTGCCTGTACAGAAAAGGCGTGTGGAAGGTATGATAGGCAGTATATGCAAGAGAGAATTGAATAGCCATACAGATAAATGGGGGCAAAATATGTGCACCTTAATGTATTTATCACCCATTTATAAAACTGAGTAATTTAAACCAGCAGAACATTTGATCGACTTGGGGGTGTTTTTCTTGATTTGTAATATCCAATTTTCATATTTTTTTGATCAGTGATTTTATAATCTTTTTTTTATTTTTATTTTTTTTCTGTAAAGCCACTAGTGTCACTTTAACCACTTTATCAATTTGGTTGTCTTTACCTGAATTTTTGCCTTGCCAGTCTATTGGGTTAGAGCAAGGATTTCCAAACCCCGACTCGTGGACCACATCCGGCTCGCGGGTGTGTTTTTGTCCGGCCCCCAGCTTTCCCAGACTCTGCCAACATAGCACTGCCAATCTGCTGGCTTTTAAAAGCAACTGCTGTTAGCAGTATATGTCTGTCAGGTCCAGGACAAAAAAGCTGCTCCCCGCACACCCTCCCATGCTGCCAGAGGATTGGCTGCTGTGCTAAGCTGAGGATTGGCTGCTAGGTGACGTCATCAGCGCAGCACCTCCTGGCTTCCCACCCACTGTTTACATTAGGAATCCTTTCACTTTACAGCCTGCGTGTGTAGCAGTGGGTGGGAGGTGCAAGAAAGCCAGGTCGGCTCCTACATTGAAGTAGGCTTGTACAGGAAAGTGTCAAATGGGCACAAATCTGCAAACATGTACAGGGGAGACTGCGGTGGACACTGAGATGGGGGTATACTGTGCAGATGTTTTTGGCCCCCAAATACTTGTAAAATCTACAATGTGGCCCTCGTGTTGAAAAGTTTGGAGACCCCTGGGTTAGAGTGACCACACTTTAATGAGTTAGTTGTGGATAGAATTAAGCATACTTGAACTTCTATATATATTGTAGTATTGAAGGTGTTCTTGCACGTATGAGGGACTGGCTGCTGACCTGCTAGGCTGCATGTGCTGATAAGGGATCCCATGTGTATTTTTTTAATTTTGCCGTGCAGTTCCCCATAAAATCCATACCAGACCCTAAGGGCCAGGTATGGATGGCGGTAGGGCCCTACGCTTTTTATTTTTAATTTTTTTTGGGGGGGGGGGGGGGGTGGCGGCGTTTAGTTTAGGAGATATAAGTTTAGGAGATATTCACAGTATCCTATAGGTAAACCTTATTATAGGCTTACCTGTAGGTAAAAGCAGTAGAACAGAGTTTACTACTAGAACAGAGTTTGCCACTTTAATAGCTCCTGGTACTTGGAATGCAAGATGATTGCATTTGATTTCTGTAATGCATCCCTTCTGCACAGCATTAGTATACAGGACTTAGATATAGTGGTACACCCTCATTCGCTGATTGGATTACATGACGGAGTGATCACAAGAACCTGGATACACAGTGGTATACCATTATTTGCTGACTGGATCACATGACTTGGTAGTGACTCGTGATGGCTTCCAGTGTTTGGAGTGCATGCCAACTTCTGTTTCCAGTTTTCAGAACACACTGTCCAAACAGTGTCACATTTACCGGCATCCAGCACACAGGGCTTCACTGTAACGGTATGTTTTCTTGTTAAATTGTATTTAACTGCACTAAGGTTTTTAATCGTATGTCTAGTTATGTTTTGAGGCATCCGAATAGAAAGTGTATCTATGTATGTGGTTTATTTTACTCAGCTATCTCCTTGAGAAAGTAGTCCGCCGTGGCCCTGAAACGTGGGTGTGGTGTAGTTTACTGTACGTAGTTGTACATTGCTCTTGCAAAATGACATGAGATCAACTGGTTAAGATCTGGCTCTCTTCTAATTGTTTATGGAGTCACCGTTGGCCAAGCTCTCTCAAGAAAAAGAAAGAAAAGGGTGTGGTGCAGGATGGATTTGTTAAAAAGAATAAAAACCTGACCAGAGTTCTATTCTCCCTACATTATATCCAAAACTAAGGTCTTAACCCCCCTTACCCTATCTAAAATTGGGAGGGGGGGTTTACTTTTTTTCTGCTTTTAGAATAAATATATATTAGGGGGGATATATATATATATATATATATATATATATATATATATATATATATATATATATATATATATATATATATATATATATAATATATATACACATTTTTAACAAAAAAATTATTTTTTGTTAAAAAATGTCTTGTGGAGTTATTTATGTGCTCCAGGAGTTTCAGGTCCAAAACCAGTTAAAACCGTTCAACATTTTCATTTTATTGTTGCTCTGCAAATTTTTTGACCATTAATGCTGTTTGAACCTCCTGATTTATTCAGATACAGAAGTACCTTGGATTGCGAGCATAATTTGTTCTAGAAGCATGCTTGTAATCCAAAGTACTCGTATATAAAATAGAGTTTTCTCCATAGGAATCATTGGAAACTCAGTTTGTTCCAGTGTCACTGCTAGTGTATGCAGTACTGCATGTAGCCAGAGGTGGGGTAGATACTGTGCGTCTCTGGCACCTCTGGTCACATGTGTTACTGCACACCCCAGAGGCTTGAATCCTGCTTGTCTTGCGAGACAATGTTTAAGAAAAAAAAAACAGCTAGTTTTGCAAATTGTTTGTAAACTGGACCCTATTGGACCCTTCATGTGACAGAGGCCTTACATGTAACTGCTAAAATGTATTTATATAAGCAGTTTAAACTTGTATATGATTACTTTCTTGAACATTTATCATGCTTTTTCTTTTTTGTCAGGTGCTACTCAAGTATTGGGAAGGTTCAGGATGCTTTTATATCCTACAGGCAATCTATTGATAAGTCAGAAGCAAGTGCTGACACATGGTGTTCAATAGGGTATGTACCTCTCATCAGTCCGTGAATGTATCTGCATGGTTTAGTTGGTTTTCAACTGTCATTTCTTGCCCAAACGTTTCTGCATTTATTTTTGTCCTCAAATCAACACTATTCCTTTTTCTAAATTTACCTTTATATACCCATAATCTGCTATCCCCTCATATTCTTTAGCGAACATAATTGTACTGTTGGCAGACTGCATGGCATGCAAGTGTAAAATTCATAACATTTACTTACAAAAGAAAAAAAGCAAAACATTCATTCACTATCTATTGGGTCCACATACATCTAACACCCTGACACATGTAGAAGGATAGAAAAAAATCCAGGACCATTATGTGACCACTCTACATCAGGTTAACGTTTCTAAACCAAGATGAAGAACTCCCAACATCCCTAAGTTTGCTTTTTCATTTTTAAATTCTTGTTATATAATAATATTGTAAGAAAATAACTATTTAGCCCAAGTCAATATCACATTAGTCATATATTTAATATTGGTTATCTTTTTTAAGATTCCTCTCCTGGGCACAAAGCAAATACACCCTGAAAGGATTCCTCTCCCACCTCTGCTGAGAATGGCTCAGCATTTTTTTGGCTTGCGTTGGTCCTGCAGCTAGATATGCATTTTTTTTTTTTTGTACCCAGTAACATCACAGAACCGTAAAAATCAGCAAAATGCCCTGCAGTAATGAAGATTTTAATATTGCGCTGCCTACAGGGGGGCTCTACTGTAACCATGCCAAAAGCAGTGAGAGCGCTGGCAGACCAATTACTGTAAAACTTGTGCTTGGGCACTTTCTGATATTAAGTGATGGATGTGCTTTGAGAGGGACAGGTGTTTCGATTGTCCGTGCCGCTATTTGGACACGCATACCGTTTAGAACAGCCTGATCTTGTCCTTGCTTTTTCCGTGTTCGATTCAGGTCACTTACACTGATGGAGCCATTTCCACTATTTCAGTGCTGTTTTTAAAGTTCCGAGTTCATTTTTAATTCCCATATTTATTCTTTCTACAGTATATTGCACACAAACTCTGTGACTCTTGAACTCAATATATCGGAATAGTAGAAATGGCTTAATCCAGAGTCTGAGTGTTAGTATACTGGTGAGTGTGCCCAGACGTGACGGGAGATTACTGCTAATTATTTCTCCTATCCTACTGAAGCATAACCCTGAGACATTGTCAAGGGGCGCATATGCATAAAAATGTGCTTGGCAAGGCAGAGCAAGGTTGCAGTAAAGAGGGGATGAAGGGGTTGTGTCTGAACTGGGTCGAGTTAGACAGCACTGAAATGATAATGTGAGCTGCTTCATCTTAATAAGCGGTGTTGAAGGGAATGGTCACCAAGCTCACAGAGGAGGGTGAGCTTTTTGCTGATATATGTATGATTTTGTATTTGCCCCTAAGTTTTTTTTTTCAAAAACAACAAGTTTATTGGTGGACAAGATCAGCAAGTCATACAGCATACAAAACATGTGAGAATAACAAGGCTTTCAGAATACATAGACAGATGTCACACAGGGCAACGATAAACATTACAGCTACGGTGGTCAAACCAGCTTCAAAATCACCCCAACAACCCACCCACCACCCACCGGCCAGTTCCGCCAATAGACTGGGAACTTAGAGCACACATAATTGCTAGATTTCAATTGTAAGCAAAGTGCCTACCGTACAACTTTAATCAGACTCCACACAAGTGTCCGGATTGGCAAGCCACCTATCCCATGTCTTATATTTATTGGGGCAGCCCCTATGCACATATATGACCTTCTTCAAAGGCAATGACAGATTCACCTCAAGCATCCACGCTCTAACTGTAAGTGGTACTGTGCGTAACCACAGCTTAGCGATCAGCTTTCTAGCACTGAACAGGGTCTCGTGCAAAAAGGCAGCATGACAGCGGTTGGTCTGAGCGTCAGGAAGAAGGCCTAGTAGGCAAAGTTTGGGATCAGCCTGTAACGGATAACCCATGTGATCGTGTAGAAAACGGATGACATGCAACCAAAAGGCTTGAACGTCCGGGCAGGCCCATAGTAAATGATAAAATGTGCACGGGTGAACCCCACAACGCGGACACCCCGGGTCATATGCCGTGCGGAACTTGCTCAGTCTTAGTGGGGTGAGGTAAGCCTTGTGTACAATGTAAAGTTGGGTTAGCCGGTCAGACAGCCTAGGGGAAACCAGTCCAACATTGGTGAGGATGTCCTCCCAGTCTTCAGTGTCTAATGGGCCCACATCCACCTCCCACCTATGTTTAGCTACCTCCGCAATCCCAGTTACCGTGCGCGATCTAAGTAAGGTGTATATATTTGAAATAAGCTTGGCGGGGTCCTCCCCAACTACAACCCCCACCAGAGGCATTTCTTGAGTACTAGGGAACCCGTCCGCAAACTGGGCTCGGAGGGCGTGCGAGAGTTGTGCATAACAAAAAGCCATGTGCGAGGGGAGTCTAAATTCCGCTTGTAATACTGAAAAACTGCGGACTCCCAGCGGGGAGACCACCTGATGTAAATATAGCACCCCCCTAGAGGCCCATTGCCGCACTCCTGGTAACGACCTGAGCTCCCCCAACTGGGGGTTATGCCACAGTGGCGTATGTGAATGCACCCCGTCAGCCCCAACCATCTCCTGAGCAACCTCCCAGACGCGCCGGTGCTGATCCAGCAGGGGTGTGCCGCCCCTCCCCCTCCCACCCCGCGCACGTCCACGAAACAGCACCTGTATGGGAGCATGTGTAGGGTCAAGAACTTTTCCACATATCAGCGCATGATACCTGGGGCCATCCGACTTGTGCAGGTGGTGGAAATGGGACAGCTGGGCAGCAATATAATACGAACGCAGGTCAGGGAGCGCCGCCCCCCCTAAGTCCGTGGGATTTTTAAGTGTGTTCCACGCCAGTTTATGACGGCCTGAACCCCAGACGAAAGTGTTAAGGATGGTGTCTATTGTTTTGAAAATTTTAAGGGGTATAAAAGTGGGCGAATGCCACATTTTATATAGGACCTTGGGTAAGATGATCATTTTTATAAGGTTGATTCTGCCCATTACCCCCAAAGGTAATCTGGCCCATGTTTGTGTCTTTGCCTTGATATATGGGAGTAGCGGTAAGATATTATGATTCACATAATCAAGAGGGTCCCTAGTAATCTGGACTCCCAAATATTGAATGGACGATACACGACTAAGAGGGAGGGAGGCCGCGTCGCAGGCGGAGACAGGTCTATGGGTAGGATCTGGGATTTTGTCCAATTAACCCGTAGGCCCGAGTGAACCCCAAAGTCCTCAATTATCTGAAGGGCAGCCCGCAGTGACACCCCCTCATCAGCCAGATAAAGGAGCATGTCGTCTGCGTACAAGCTTACCTTCTCGGTAATGGGGCCCGACCGAAGCCCCTGGACATGATCACTAGCGCGGAGAGAAGCCGCAAGCGGCTCCACCGCCAGAGCATAAAGGAGTGGAGACAACGGGCAGCCCTGCCTAGTCCCCCGGCCCAAGACCAAGGGCTCCGACATCTGCCCGTTCACCGCCACCCTGGCCTCCGGGGAGGAGTATAACACCCTAACCCACTGGACAAAGTTAGGGCCAAACCCAAACCGACCAAGGCATTCCCACAAATAGTCCCATTCCACTGAATCGAATGCCTTGGCCGCATCCAATGCCACCACAACCCGGGCACCCGTCCCCTCATGACATGCCTGGAGATTCATGTGTAATCTGCGGACATTCATGGCCGTGTTTTTACCCGGCATAAACCCGGTCTGGTCCGGATGAATCAGAGAGAGAATATGCGGGTTCAGCCGGGACGCCAAAATTTTTGCCATGATCTTGGTGTCAACCTGGAGCAGGGAAATTGGCCTGTATGAATCAGGGAGGGCGGGATCCTTCCCCGGTTTCGGAAGAACCACAATCGTCGCCTGCCGAAGGGATTCGGGAAGGGATCCGGTGTCAAACAGGGAATTGTATAGACGGAGAAGTTCAGGGGCGAGCACCTCTATATATGCCACGTAAAAGTCCAACGGTAGACCGTCCTGCCCAGGGGCCTTAGAGGCCGCCAGAGACATAATCGCAGCCTCCACCTCCTCCTTAGTGAAGGGGAGTTCCAGCTCAGCGGTCTGAGCCGCAGACAGTTGCGCAAATGGGACAGTCTGCAAAAAGGCCCGGGTCTCCTGCGCCGTGGCCGACGCCCTGGACGTATATAGGTCAGCATAGTACCGGCGAAACAGGTCTGCCACAGCCAGTGGGTCAGATGTCAGGGCAGCATTACGATCCATTAGCGAGACCACCACCGGAGGCCTGGCATCCTGATGGGCCAAGTAGGCCAGCAGTTTCCCAGCCCTTTCGCCCTGTTCGAAAATGCGCTGTCTCGAGAAAAAATGTTTACGCCGAGCCCGCTCAAAGTGTAGTTGCTCCACCACACGCGTTTGAAGTTTAAGCGCCGAGGCGTTGGCGTGTGTGGGAAGAGACACAAACGCATCAGTCGTCGATTCTAGCTGTGCTAGCGCCTGTCGCAAGGTCTCCTGGGATGCCCGCTTTAGTCTATTTATCCGGCTAATTAAAACCGCACGAGCATGTAGCTTGAACGCCTCCCACACCGTCCCCACCGCGGCTGTGCCCCTATTAATCTCAAAAAAATACCGCCACTCCCCCGCCAGGCCCTCACCCTCCTCCCCCAACGCCGTCAGCCAAAAGGGGTTGAGGCGCCAAGAACGGGGTCCCACCTGAGGAGCCAGGCATATAGTTGCCCAACAAGGGGCATGGTCTGAAAGAGATCTAGCATGGTATCCCGCGTCCTCCACCCGTGAGAGAAGGACATCAGACACCAGGATATAGTCAATCCTGGACATAGTGGTATGCGAGGCTGAGAAACAAGAATAAGCAGTGGCTTCAGGGTTCCTATGCCGCCATACCTCAGTCAAGGAGAACTCACCAAGAGTGCGGGACAGTCTAGTTTCCGTCGGAGTAGTCGGATCCGTGTCACTGCGTAACCTATCCCTTTGGGGGTTCAGAGTCATGTTGAAGTCCCCGAGCCAAATGGCCGGGGTTCCCGGGTATTGGGCCATATACAGCAGACCCTCATTGACCAAGCATGCAGAGTACGGGGGTGGTATATATAGGGCTATAATCAGACACGGTTTGCCATAGATATTACAGTGCATAAAAATATAGCGGCCCAGTGGATCTGTCCGCAGGGAGATCAGACCAAAGTGCAACGTCTTAGCCACAAGGACCGAGACGCCCCGAGAGTAGGGAGAATGAGTCGCGTGGTACGACCAGCCAACCCAGGGCCGCCGAAGCGCGAGCCGAAGCTGGCCGGTCACATGCGTCTCAGTCAGCACAATAATGTCAGCCCTGTATGCCTTCAGGCAACCAAAGACAGCAGTACGCTTGAGTTTATCTCTGATCCCGCGGACATTCCACGTCAAGAATTTAACAGCCGACATATACACACAGAATTACAGCCATGGACCAGGGTATACAATTTAACCACCATATCAATCCCACCCCCCCTCCCCTAGTATGACATTGCAGAAAGAACATAGAAAAACAAAAAACATATAAGTAATCCCAGGCTACAGGGATAACCACCTGTACCACCAAAAACACAACTTTAAACAGAACTACAACCAAATTCCCCCCCTCCCACCCCCACCCAGCCCTCAGCTTCCCCAACATAGCCGGAGCATTTATCCCCAACCTAGTAGATACCCGACCCCCGGACATGCGCCCAAGGGCAGCCGAGCAGCCGAGGCCGGTCAGCCCACACAATCCCCTGCGCACACGGCCCAGGCGGTATCCACCCTAACAGAGGACGACCACTCGCTGAGGCGGCGACTGTGGCCACACTAGAAGCCCATAGGAGCAATAGAGCCAACCACCCCCACCCCCAGCCCGTTAAAAAAAAGGTGTAAAAATAAGGATATCAACAAAAGGAAGACAGAAAGAAAAAAAAAAAGGGGGAAAAAACATACAGGAGTCCAGAGTCATTGTGCGCTGACCGGGAACCATACAAACCGCCATCACAAAAATGTGTACCATAGCAGTTAGAACCAGCAACAACAGAGCAATAATAAAATAAGAAAAGAGAACAGAGGATCAAGGCATACTGCCACTCCCCCCCCCTCCCCCATCCAGAGAAAGCAAAGTCCCCTCACTTCTTGCAAAAGTCCTGGTGCTTCACGAAAAGCGGGAGCCGTCGATAGTCCACTTGCCGTCACGGAACAGGTAGCAGGAGGCTTAAGGCCCATAGGCACCAATGGTGAAGAAAAAATAGATGCAAAAAGGGGAAAAAACAGAAAAACTTATGGGCTAAATAAACAAACAGAGAAGGAGCAGTCATGGGTGCAATAAACCCGCACTAGTGCGGGCGACAACAGCAAGTGGCAGTACGGAGAAACCCGGAGGGGAAAAACAGTCAAAAAGTAGGCTCACCTCCCCAAACAGGCCGCCGCTACTCAGGCCGGGCGGTTCCTAGCAGCCTCCCGTCTGTCCAGCCAGTCCGCCGCCTGCGCAGCATCATCGAAAAAATGTGCACGATCCTCCCCAACAATACGAAGCCTTGCAGGGTACATCATCGCGTACTTCAGATGATGGGTCCTCAGCCGACGCTTCACCTCCACAAAACGAGCCCTCTGCTTCTGCACCTCCGCCGAAAAATCCGGGAATACCATCAGCCGGCCAGCCTGAAAGGGTATGTTACCCTTCTCCCTGCTCAAACGTAGAATAGCATCGCGGTCTCGAAAATTAAGCAGCTTGGCTATGAATGTGCGGGGAGGCGCACCATCCGGAGGCCTCTTGGCTGGCATGCGATGCGCCCTCTCCACCACAAACGACGTGGAGAAGGCCTCCCTGCCATACGTTGAGATCAGGAGGTTCTCTAGGAAAGAGGGGGGATCCGGACCCTCAGCACCCTCCGGAAGGCCCACGAAGCGGAGGTTCGATCGGCGGGCCCTGTTCTCCAGATCGTCATGCTTCATGGCGAGGAGCTGCAATTGGCGCTGTACCTCCGCGTGGGAATGTTGGAGTGGATGCAGCGCATCCTCTGCGGTGCTAATCCGGTCCTCCGCTTCCTTGACACGGTCCCTTAATTTGGTCATGTCCTGCCGAATCAGGGAGATGTCCACCCTGATTTCCTCGATCTTGGAGGTTAAGGACGTTTGGCACGCGGAAATAGCATCAAGCACCTTTGCGGTGTCACTTGCAGGCTGCTGGTCCGCACGCTGTGTGGAAGCGCCATCTTGGTCCCCCTCCCTGTCTGCTCTCCGGAATTTCTCGAGGGAAGAAGCAGCTGAATTACTGCCTTTCTTCGGCGGAGACATCACAGGATCTCTGGCCGGTGCGTCCACGAGTCCTCCGGGTATGCACAAATGATTCCCAGTCGAGTGTAGAGAACAGGATGTCTGGGCAGGATAGGCCGGGAGCGGAGCTCAGCTCACTTGCGACCTACACCATCGCCGTCCAGGCCACGCCCCCATTTGCCCCTAAGTTTAATTCAAATTAATACAGGGCTTCCTCTGATCGGCTGTGGTGGAAGGGTGGGTGGATATCATGATTTCCACCTCAGCCAATCAGAGGAAGCTTTTTCTTAATTTATAGACTTTATTTTATTCCAGGAGGGGGGCAGGAAGTTCCTATCCCGCTAACAGAACACAGCACTGTATGTAAATGATACATACATCTTATACGGAATTCCCAGTGGGTGCATCTGTTGGTAAAGAAAAAAAATAGTTTGTATAGACCAGCTTGGTCTAAGCAAACTATTTAAAATTGCAGGAAACCTGGTGTCGGACTTTACTGCTGTGGCCTTGACTCTGTATTATAAACTCCCTCCAGGGTGCTGGTCCTAGTTTTTAGTAACAGTGCCTTCTCATGGCAGCCATACTGGAATTTTCAGCAGGAAAAACTGTCCACCCTTGGTAGTACCTGACCTGTTGGTTCAGGTCATAGCATTCGAGTTGGACTTCAATACGGCCCGATAGCAGTATTTCTTCCCATCTTACTTTAATGAAGTCCCTATCTTCAAGGGAAAGCTCCTTGGATCACCTCTACACTGCTTAGAGATGTTTTGTTTTTTGCTCCCTGAATAGATACTTATGGGATCAGGTAAGTTAAGAAGTGTTTTTTTTTTTCTCTTCCTGTACATGGGATGTTTTAAAACCCCTCCTGAATGACGGAACTTGACAATTAGTAACCAACAGATAAAAACGTCCTTTGTGCCGTGTTTACTTGCTGCGTTTAGCCGTGTTTGTGTTCAGAAGCCTTTTTTGCATTGCGAACGGTCAGAAATGTATCTCCATTAAAAACGCCTATAAACGAAATGTGGCTAAACGGGAGTTACTGCGTTTACATGCTGTTTCAGGAATTTGCCGTTTTAAATGCCTCTGAACATCTGTCCTGATCGCTTTTTTATTTATTTAAATTTTTTTAAATTTTTTTTGCTTTCCAAAAAAATGCTTCTAAGCTCAACTGCCTGGAAACGGCTATAAATGACGCAGTCTACATGTACCGATAAGATAACGGAGGAGAGTTCAGGTGCAGCTGAAAAAATGCCTAACTGCTCCTAAATGTCCGTTTACCAACATCAGTGCACATGAGGTCTTAGACGGTTTCTAGCTTTCCTTTTACCCTGACACTATACCTTCGTTCTGCTGTATGGCTCTAGTTCTTATAAGGGATCTTGGGAGTCTTTTTCCTGCTTCAAAATATTTTTCCATCCTTCTGCTTGGATCGGGTTGACCATCTTTACACTAATAGTCTATGGTTGGTGTCTCTTCCCCCATGTTGAGATGTTTCTTGCTGGTTAGGCAATTGTTCTTGGCACTTGAGTGGCAAGCATAGTTCACCATCTCTTCCTGGTCTGTAGGGCTGCAACTAACGATTATTTTCATAATTGATTAGTTGGCCGATTTGTTTTGATTAATCGGTTAATAACCTTAAAAAAAAAAGTGTGGTGTGGCTAGGTTAGAACAGCAATTTCACCAGGCTTTCCTCCAGTTTGTCTTCCCCAACAGAACCCAATAGGATAGTGATGGAGAACTCTGGAGTTGAATTGGACCTGCTGCTGGCTGAGTCGGCTGACAAGGCTATCCTTAGGTCTAATCGCACTCTTTATAGGAAAGTGAACAAGCCAGATACGCTGCTGGCTATGCGCCTTAGGCGCCCTGACAGAAATCAGGTCCCTATTAGACTCAAGATAGATAAAAACACCCACACTAGTAACCCCGTCAAGGTACTCAGTGAATTTCGTAATCGGCTGGAAGCTCTATAATAAGGCTAAATCTTTCTCCCAGCATGCTGCTGATCTGTTTCGTGACCTTCCCTTGTCCTCGGTGACTGACTCAGATAGGGAATCCCTCGAGACACCAATCACACCCGAAGAGGTTCTTGCAATTATTAAGACACTCAAACCTCACAAACGGCCTGGTCCCAATGGGCTTTCGGGCACTTACTATAAAAAATGTGCCCCCTTTCTGACTCCTCTTCTTTGTAAATCCTTTAACGCCCTACTGCAACGTCATACATTTGGCCGAGACGCTCTGACAGCTATAATAGCTATGATACCCAAACCCAACACTGATAATTCCCTGTGGTCTAATTTCAGACCCATCTCCTTGCTAAATTTGGACATTAAGCTCCTAGCCATTATTTTGGCCCTCCGTCTTAACCCTCTGGCAGGTTGATTAATAAGAATCAGGTAGGCTTCATGCCCCGGTGTCAAGCCAGTTGCAACATCAGATGGGTTGTTTTGCTTCAACATATAGCCAGAACCTGCAAAATCCCAATGCACCTGCTGTCTCTTGATATTAGAAAAGCATTCGACGCGGTGTCCTGGCCCTACCTGGATTATATCCTTAAACGTTGGGTTTTTCGGCCCACACTTTCTACAATGGGTGAATTCCCTTTACAACCAACCACAAGCCTATATTAAATACTCTGGTTTCCGCTCGGACGCTTTTCCTATTGAAAGAGGAACTAGGCAGGGCTGTCCCCTCTCCCCCCCTTATTTTTGCTTTGGCTATTAAACCCCTCGCCGCTCTAATTAGAACCTGCCCAGACATAAAAGGGCTAGAGATGGCTTCTATCTCCCATAAGATCTGCCTATTTGCCGATGACGCACTCCTTTTTGTGACCTCACCTCGGACAACTCTTCCGAACCTTATCCTTATCCTAGATAAATTTGCAACCATCTCGGGCCTGGAAGTTAATCAACTGAAGTCTAGAGCTCTGAACGTGTCTCTCCCGCCCCAAGAATTGGCCCATCTATAAAGTAACTTCCCCTTCGTCTGGTCCACTTCCACACTGCCATATTTGGGTATAAAGCTGACCGGTGACCCAGCTGCACTTTCGGGCTAACTACCACCCCATGCTTTCACACCTGACCTCACTGTTTGAGGCCTGGAAATCTTTGTGTATCCTGGTTAGGTAGAGTAATTGCCGTCAAAATGACTCTTCTGCCTAAACTCCTCTACCTGTACAGAGTTCTCCCTATCCTAATTCCGTTGTATTTCCACCGAATTGTACAGTCTCGGGTATTCAAGTACATATGGGGGTCAACCAAACCCAGGGTTCCAAGATCCGTTCTTCTCCGTGATAGACTTAGGGGTGGTCCTGGTATACCAAATTTTACTCAATACTACCAAGCTGCCCAACTGGCTCAGATCACTCTATTTCACGCCACCAGCGAAATCCCCATATGGGTCAGTCTGGAGGCGATCGAGCTATATCCCCTACTAACCAATGTACTATGGATTCCGCCTTCAGCTCGTGGCCCCATAACTAACCCGGTCACAAGCCACTCGTTAAAACTATGGGACAGGTTGCGTGGCCCCTATAAGCTGGTTTCTCCACATTCCCCTTTCCTTTCTAGGCCACCCATTGTTCTACCCGACCTTCACGGAACCCGGGTCTTTTCGCCATTGGTTTCAGGCTGGCCTCCATAGAATACTTGATCTTGTCACTGGTACCTCTCTCAAGCCCTTCCCGGTTCTTCAAGCCCAAAGTGGATTACCCTCAACTGAGGCCTTCCGGTACCTCCAAATAGTTCACTTCATCAGAACGATTGGTTCTTGCTCCTCTCTTGATGGTATGTCCTTTTTTGAAAAGATAAGCTCCTCGGACCCCCACGCCCCAGGTATTCCCTTCCTCTCTATGCTGCGCAGTGGTCCAAAGACCTGCAACTGACTCTTGATGCGGAGGACTGGTCCAAAATATGGGCCAATACCAAATCATCCACCCAAAATGTAGTGACTCTGGAGGCTAATTATAAAGTGCTTATGCGGTGGTATCTGGTCCCTGCTAGGATCTCCAAATTTCTACCAAACTACTCGCCAGCATATTTCCGAGGCTGTAGAGGGAGGGGTACACATGCCCATATGTGGTGGACATGCCCGATAGTGCAGCAATTTTGGCAAGCAGTATTTCAGATAGCTTCCACATTACTCCACGACACCTTGGCTCCTGACCCAGCTCTTTCACATCTAAACCACATACAAGGAGACTACACCAGAGCCCAATCCCGTCTCCTCCAATTGACTAAGGCTGCTAAACAGACCATCGCCAAAGTCTGGAAAATCCCAAACCTCCATATAGCTGAAACGAAAAATAAGGTAACCCAGGCCATGATCCATAGCAAGATTAAAGTGGAAGTAAACTCCCCTATCGTTTTCAGCCAAGGAAGCTGCCATCTTTGCCTCTGTTTAATCTTCAACTGCTATGATGCTGTACATGTGATTCGTTATGACACCAGCCATTGGATGGTTTGATAGTTTGGCTGAGAGCACAGCCAATGTGCAGTTAGCATTCCTGGCATGCCTTTTTTTTTTTAACTGTTTAAATCGGTGGGTTTACTTCCACTTTAAGGCAACAATATTGGATCGTGCCCCTCACCACTCTCGAATTTGGACTCCCTGGGCAGACAACTTTCTCCCTCCAGACTTTGACACAAGCCTTCTTGTGCCATAATTTAAGTCCCCCCTGAAACTGAATGGTTTGATGGCCCTCTGGGCTCCCGTGTGGTCCCACCAATGCTGACTCTTTCCCTTCCTGTCCCTTTTTCTCTTACCATGTCTCTCCTTCCTACTTTATCCTCCCCTCCTCTTTCTCCTTTAGCCTATGGCTATAAATTTCCTAGTTGTGTTCCTTGTGACAAGAACAACGTCCTTAGGCTGACTATCCCTCTTACCCTGCATTCTCCTCTGTCTCTACAATTTGTTTTACATTGATGTTGGTTAGGGGGTTATTCTCTTTTCTACTGGATACCCTCTTAGCGAATACTTCAGTATGTCCCCTTGTTCCAACTTAGAGTGCGCTAGTAATTAGTTTGGAGCCGTATAAACACCGTGATATATGCATTATGTTTTTTATATCTGGCGTTATGTGCCGTGCGCTCAGACTTGAATATTTCTGTTTGTAACTTTTATTCTTGTGTTCACAATAAAAAATTTGAAACAAAAAAAAAAGTGTGGTGTATAATATGTAAGTTTAAAAAAAACTTTATTCTTAAATATCTTTATGCCATGGTAAATATAAATAACCAACTATATGGTTAGGGAGAAAAATCTCTAATCCACTCTGAGAATAACAGACAAGATGTACTGCATATACTATTAAAGGCTGAATCTGGTAAATATCATCTGACTTGGATCTTTTTTTATTTTATTTATTAAGTCTTATTTTTAAAAAAAAAATCTTTTTTAAGAACGTTCGTTTTTCTAATCATTAAGTGGGGTCAAACTGACGTTCATTTTTAACCATAGTGATGGGAAAATTTGGAAATAATTACTTCTTGGTCAAAAGAATTTTCAGAAATTGTATGTGGTTTTCGTTCAGAAATTACATTAGTTTTAAAAACAGGTGAGCATTTCAAACATTCTTTCAGCGAATTTACAAAGCTTTTTCGTCTGAATAATCCTGTCTGAAAATTGATCTGTCTCCAGCATAAGGCTTGGGTCACACCTATGCAGTTTGCTTTTGATCTTTTTCTGCACTGCTTTTTGCTGTGCGTTTTTGATTTTTTGCGCACGTGATTTTGCGGCGATTTGCAAATTTTTTGTTGGGCAGATTAAAAAACACAAATTGCTGCAAGAACTTATTACATGCTTTGCTGCAGCTTCTCCATTGAAGTATATTGAACCAAAAAAGCACAGGTTTAAGCGGAAAAAAAGGGGAAAAAAGTCCCTGACCCTTTCCAACTATGCAGCGGCTGAAAACATAGCTGTGAACGTGTCCCATAGGAAACCATGTAAATGAACTGTGGTGTGTTTCTGCAAAAAGCACTAACAAAACCTACATAGTTGTGAACCAGGTCTAAGATGTTTTGTAAGCGGGGTTAAAAAAAAATAGCCCTTTATAGTACATAAAAGCAGATAATCAAGATAATCATTACTGTAAGGGGTTCATTTTTTTTTTTTACTGTAGAACTGTGAAAGTAATATTTATAGTAGTGATTATTTGCTCTTTCTACTATAAAGGGCTCATTTTAGTTTTTTTTAACCCCACTGTTACTGGACAATTGATTATAAAATAATTGATTCATTTCATAATCAGTTGTCGATTAATCAATTAGTTGTTTCAGCCCTACTTGTCTGTCTGTCACATTCCCCTTACCAGTTGGAGTGTTCAGATTCATCTGGTGTCTGCTTAGGGAGTTGGTCCCTCAAGTGGCTCTTGTGCTACAAGCAGACCCCGGTTTAACTCCTATTGGACCTGTTAGTACTTTGCTTACCCCTTTGACTGATTTTGGATGCGTTGACAGTTTATAACAACTTGTGACCCTCCCTCGTGGAGAAATAAAATGGGCTTTTTGTACTACCGGTAAAATCCCTTTCTGGAATCCATTGAGGGACACAGGTCCCTTCCCTCTGTTATGATCATGCTCTTGGCAATGCTTACTACAAAACTGAGGCATGCTGGTTGTAGAAGTTATCCTGTGCTGGCTTGAAAAATATTTGTTTGCCTGTGTTCAATCCTACCATAAGCTGCAACATGACGCACTATTTTCTTGGCCTTTAACCACTTGATTGCCACACTATAGCCAAAAGACAGCTACAGTGCAGCTGTTCTGGCAGGGCATCCATGGATGTCCCAGAATAGCGCCCCTCTGTGATCACGGTAAAGGGCCAATCACAGTGGCCCTGTACCATGTGATCGGCTGTGTCCAATCACAGCTGATCACAATGTAAACAGACTTGCTGGTTATTGGCAGTACTTTCCTCATGTGCTGAGGAAAGGAGAGCCAGTAACCAGCAATGCTCTGATTATCAGTGCAATCTCATCGGCGCATATTGCAGGAAATTTTTTTTGCAGGAAAAAAATCACTTAACATTTTATAACGGACTAAAAAGACTAAAATTTAGTTTAGCAAAAAATAAACTCAGTGGTGATTAACCACTTCAGCTCCGGACCAATAAACACCTTAAGGACCAGAGGTCTTTTTGCAATTTCGCACTGCGCTGCTTTAACTGGTAATTGCGCGGTCATGCAATATTGCACCCAAACGAAATTTGCGTCCTTTTCTTCCCACAAATAGAGCTTTCTTTTGATGGTATTTGATTGCCTCTGCAATTTTTTTTTTTTTGCGATATAAATGGAAAAAGAGCGAAAATTTTGAAAAAAAAAGATATTTTCTTCTTTTTGTTATAAGAAAAATCGAATAAACTAAATTTTAGTCATACATTGAGGGCAAAATTTATTCAGCCACATGTCTTTAGTAAAAAAAATGTCAATAAGCGTATATTTTTTGGTTTGCGCAAAAGTTATAGCGTCTACAAACTAGAGTACATTTTCTGGAATTTACACAACTTTTAATTTATGACTGCCGATCTCATTTCTTGAGGTGCTAAAATGGCAGGGCAGTACAAATCCCCCCCCCAAATGACCCCATTTTGGAAAGTAGACACCCCAAGGAAATTGCTGATGGGTATGTTGAGCCCATTGAATATTTATTTTTTTTGTCCTAAGGGATTGAATAATGCCAAAAAAAAAAAAAAAATTTTTTTTTTTTACAAAAAGTTGTCACTAAATGATATATTGCTCACACATGCCATGGTTATATGTGGAATTGCACCCCAAAATATATTCCGCTACTTCTCTCGAGTATGGGGATACCACATGTGTGGGACTTTTTTGGAGTCTAGTCGCGCACGGCACCCCGAAAACCAATCACCACCTTCAGGATTTCTAAGGGTGCAAATTTTTGATTTAACTCCTCACTACCTATCACAGTTTCGAAGGCCATAAAATGCCAAAATAGCACAAAACCCCCCCAAATGACCCCATTTTGGAAAGTAGACACCCCAAGCTATTTACTGAGAGGCATGTTGAGTCCATGGAATATTTTATATTTTGCCAAAAGTTGCGGGAATATTACAAACTTTTTTTTTTTTTGCACAAAGTTGTCACTAAATGATATATTGCTCACACATGCTATGGGCAGAAGTCAAATTACACCCCAAAATAAATTCTGCTGCTTCTCCCGAGTACGGGGATACCACATGTGGGGGACTTTTTGGGAGCCTAGCCACGTACGGGACCCCGAAAACCAAGCACTGCCTTCCGGATTTGAATATAAAATGCTACCAAAAAACCTGTTAGCGATGGCAGGGATCAGGCCTGACTCTGCGATCGCTGCAGTTATGTGTTTAGTGTTTTGTAAGTGACAGTGATCGATCGATACTGCACTTGGGTGGGCTGGGCAGAGGGGCAAAACGCAGGTGCCAGCAGGTATCTGGGCTGATCCCGCTAACAATGCGTTTTTTTGGAACCCTAAACTGCTGGGGACGCTAGTATAGATCTGATCAGATCAGATATTGATCTTTTCAGATTCTATACCACTACGGGAGGTGTATGCTTTGCGTGTGGGTGTTAGCGGTACTGGCACTAACCTAGCGCTGCCTGGGGCGACGCAGACCCTGACCCTAAAACCTAATTGATATCACCCGCCGGGTGATCAGGGGGTTAAACCTTTATTGGGTAATAAATGGTGGGTGCCCTGATGCTATAAAAAACAAACTAACCAGAGTCACCCGTAACACTTATACGGTGATCAGTGGTGAAAGGGTTAACTAGGGGCAATCAGGGGGTTCAAATTTTTATTAGGTAGTATATGGGGGTCCCTGGCGCTATATAAAAACCTGACGGGGAACCTAAATAACTAACTGGCTAACCAGCGTCACCAGTGACACTTATACTGTGATCGCTGGTGAAAGGGGGTGAAAGGGTTAACTAGCAGCAATCAGGGGGTTAAAACCATTATTGGGTAGTATATCGGGGTACCTAGCGCTATAAAAACCTGGCGGTGAACCTAAAAAAATAACTAGCTACCTAGCGACACTAGCGACACTGATGCAGCGTTCAGAAAAATTATCGCTTAGTGACACTGGCAAAAGGGGGTGAAAGGGTTAACTAGCGGCAATCAGGGGGTTAAAACCATTATTGGGTAGTATATCGGGGTACCTAGCGATATAAAAACCTGGCGGTGAACCTAAAAAAATAACTAGCTACCTAGCGACTGTAGCGACACTAATGCAGCGATCAGAAAAACGATCGCTTAGTGACACTGGCAAAAGGGGGTGAAAGGGTTAACTAGCGGCAATCAGGGGGTTAAAACCATTATTGGGTAGTATATCGGGGTACCTAGCGATATAAAAACCTGGCGGTGAACCTAAAAAAATAACTAGCTACCTAGCGACTGTAGCGACACTAATGCAGCGATCAGAAAAACGATCGCTTAGTGACACTGGCAAAAGGGGGTGAAAGGGTTAACTAGCGGCAATCAGGGGGTTAAAACCATTATTGGGTAGTATATCCGGGTACCTAGCGATATAAAAACCTGGCGGTGAACCTAAAAAAAATAACTAGCTACCTAGCGACACATGCAGCGATCAGAAAAATGATCGCTTAGTGACACTGGCAAAAGGGGGTGAAAGGGTTAACTCTAGGGGCAATCAGGGGGTTAAATCTTTATTGGGGGGTGATAGGGGGCTACCCTGGACCTAACACTAACTGTCCTGACAGTTTTTACTGTCACAACTGACACTGAATGCATTGATCAGTAAAGAAATGATCAATGCAATCAGTGACATTGTGACTGGGGGGGAGGGGGGGGCGATCGGGGGGGGGGGGGTTTGTGTGCCTGTGTGTACCTACATGTCAGTGTAGTGTTGGTGCACACTTACTATTAGTCTTCTCCTCGTAGTCCGGTCAAAAAGACCACCCCGAGGAGAATGACATCACTTCCTCCTTCCTGTGTAAACAATACACAGGGGAGGAAGCTTCTCATTGGCCAGGAGCGATCCAGAGGGGGTGGCCGAAAACCAACGGCCATCCCCTCATCACGGAGCGCTCCTGGAGCGAACTGGACCGCCGTAACCAGCGGGAGGGGGTCCGATCGGACCCCCCACCCGCTGGAAGGCAATCACGTACATCTACGTGATTGTGCCTGCCTGTGCCATTGTGTTGACGTACATTGGCAATACGGCGGTCCTGAAGTGGTTAAATACCACCAAAAGAAAGCTCTATTTGTGTGGGTAAAAAATGATAAAAAGGTTGTCATTCAAAGTGTGACCGCACTGAAAGCTGAAAAGCCGGTGAAGGTGCCCAGCATTAGGGGTTAATAGCCGGCATGGCCCTTTATATATCTATCAGTATTGAGCTTTGTTGACCTTAACAGGTTGGGAAATATATCGTAGTCCAAATATCGTGAATTTGACTTGAGTGTAGATCAATGTAGTACTAGAGCTGGGCGATTTTCTTTAAAAAAAAAAAAAAAAAAAAAAAGCTCAGATTTTTATTTTTATTTTTATGAACCGAATTCTAAATTTAAGCAAATAGATTTTTCTTTTGATTTTTTTTTTTTTTTTGACCTAGCCTAAATACTCCTGCACGCAGCACCTCAGGACTGGCGCGGTGGTGAAAAATTTTTTTTTTGAATCGATTTGACCTCTCAACTCGATTCAAATAGATTTTTTTCCCCAGCCCTATGTGATACTAAAGGCAACATAAAATTTATATGTTGGATCCTCGTTTGCGTTAAAGCAGACTCTTTTTCTGAATCCCCTTGTAACTTATTTTTCTTTACCTAATGATCCTGCTGTTGTTTTTCAGCTTAAAGCATTATTAAAGCTGAAAGCAATAATTTAGTGCATTGCGGCTTACCAATTCTTAGATGTAATGGTTAGAATTTTTTTTATTGCAACAGAAAAGCTCTCTTGTAGTTAGAGGGATGAGACACCATTTAACACTGGCATGGTCTTAAAGTAAAATGATCTGCTTTTACTTTATGTAAAACTTTTATTCCAAAAGTTTAGAAACGGGAGATGTTACTGGCCAGATCACCAACGGAAAATAGGAGGGGGGGGGGGGGGGGAGCCTACAAAAAAATGATTACAGCCCCTACATCTTAGTAAGCTACAATATGTTCCATTTTTGGGGTTTAATACCACTTTAAACAGACCATGCTGTGCAGTAAAAAGGGAAGTTAGTGTTGAGACAAGCCCATTTCACACTCGGGTGTTTAGCAATTGTCAGCTTTTATTCATTTACCTAAACCTTTATCCCAAAAAGAAAAACTATTTCTGTAACTGCTTAAAGTTTGACTAAAGGCAATTTTTTTTTCAATATGGCCAGAGTGGAAAAGTAATAACCTGTCAGTTTTTTTTTTTTTTTTTTGCCACCCATGTTCCATAGGGGAGACTTCCCTTTACTTTCTGTCTCATAGCCAAAACGGAAAGTGAGAAAATCCCTCAAGTGAGGGAATCCTGGAGTGTCACCAGAACTAGTGTCCCCACTGGAAGATTTCCCCTCTATTACTGTTCCAGTGGCAACCCAAACTTTGGGATTTTCTTTTACTTTTACTTTTACTTTCACTTTCGATAACAGGACACAAAACTATTAGGGTAAATCTCCCTAATGGGGGCACAGGCAGCAATAAAAACTGACAGGGGTACTCTCCCTTTGTACTATTCCGGCACTTCTCTTAACAACATAAGGGAATTTTAAGTCTGTTTTTCCTTTTTTATAATAAAAAATAAAAATCTCTGTTATGAAACGCCACCAAAATAACGTTCTATTTGCCCCAAAAAAGATCTAAAACTCGTTTACGTACAGTGTTGCATGATGGAGTAACTAGCAGTCAAACTATCTGAGTGGTGAAAACTGAAAAATGGTCCATTGATGAAAGGATATTAGACTGGTACTCAAATGGTTATTTTAGTATTGACTGTTTTTATTTTACAGTGTGCTGTATCAACAGCAGAATCAGCCCATGGATGCTCTGCAGGCCTATATTTGTGCTGTTCAGTTGGATCATGGCCATGCTGCAGCCTGGATGGATCTGGGTACACTCTATGAATCCTGCAACCAGCCTCAGGATGCTATCAAATGCTACCTAAATGCCACAAGGAGCAAACATTGTAGTAACTCCTCTGCACTTGCAGCTCGGATTAAGTACTTACAGGTACATTCTAATTTTTTTTCTTTTTTTAATAGCTTCCAGCATGTCCATGTACCATACAATTGTAGGAATATGTTAAACTTTTTTGTTTTGTCAAGTCTTCATTTCCTTAAAGAATATGTGTGCATTCTTTGTTTCATAGTTTGTGGAATATTTTTTTTTTTTAGAAGCTTGTCACCCATTTTCTTAATTCTTGTACATAGTATATTTTTTGTTTGATGTGTACATTTTTCTTTGTCATAGACTTAGGAAAACACATCCCGTGGTTTCCAAACTCTTTTGTTTTCAAACATCAAGAGTTCTCTTTTGCACATTTTTATTTATTCTCACAAAGGTTTGTATACTGGTTACCCTGTATATACTTCTGTTTTATAGAAAGACACAATTGGCAATTACAAAGCTTACTTCTTGTTAGGAAGTTGTAGTGGACATGCTCATAATAAATTAGGCCTGTGTTAAATTTCCTTTTCAAATAATTTTTCCTAGGCTCAGTTGTGTAACCTTCCTCAAGGTAGTCTACAGAGTAAAACTAAATTGCTTCCTAGTATTGAGGAGGCATGGAGCCTACCAATCCCCGCAGAGCTTACCTCCAGGCAGGGTGCCATGAACTCAGCACAGCAGGTGAGAAGTTGGGGAATTTTCTGAAAACACCCAGCTTTAAAACTTATTTTCGATCTTCAGCAGGTTTTTTCTTCTTTTTGTTCCTTGAGCTTCAAAGCTGATTTTATCTGTGTATACCTAGGGTATAGGATAGGAGTTAGATAAGGTGACCAAATCTCCCTGCATTTTGGGGTGCCAACTAAGAACCTTTGTGGATCTTCATTTTTTTTAATGCCCAACTATATTGATTTTTATTTTACACAATTTCACATCAATCCATCTTTTTCCATTTTACTGCTGGACTGAAGTCATTGTTTTGTATGTGGATCCACATTTCATATATTGTTTTGTCCAGAGGTGGTTTAAACGCCTGTCCTCTCCTGGCATGGAAACTGATACCTATTACATAGACCCATATTTTCTCTCTTACAATTCTTAGGCCTGTAAACCTCATCATCAGAATGCTGAATCTGTACTAGGCCTCAGTCAAACACCAATTTCACAGCAGTCCTTGCCACTACATATGACTCCTAGCCAGGTAGATGAACTCTCAAGTCCTGCCAAGAGGAAAAGAACTTCTAGTCCAGCAAAGGTATTTTACATAGCTAAACAATGTATGTGGCTCATGCTGTGTTTTTTTAAACCATCACCTTCATTCAGGATAATCACCAGATGGAGGACATTTTCATTAAGGGAGTTTCTATATGCAGGGAGTGTATCTCAGGCTTAGATTTTCTCAGCGGTGTTTACCATTGTTTTTCTTTTTTTGTTTAACTTTTTTCCTATTAAAATTGTGTTTTTGTTGTACCACCATTTCCATGTTTCTAGTTAAACTAACATAAATTCTCAACATGACAGTAGTTATAGGACTTTAAACAATACATTTTTCTTTTTTTTTTCTTTTAAGAATACTTCTGAAACCTGGGGCAGTGGCAATGTAGCGCCACATACTCCAGCCCAACAAGTTCATTCTTGGTCTTTGCCACCACAGAAGTTACAGGTATGAGTACATAGTGTATCTTTTCATATTGCTTTAGCTGTGTATGTGAGGACATGTCATGTAAATTTTAAAGCCTATTTCTTTAATGTGGAAATAGAAGACTGATGGATATAGAATTTTCCTACAATTGCAAGCTTTGAAACCTACCCTAAAGCCTCATACACACGGGTCGATTGTTGGCAGGGGGTTGTCTGTTGACAGACTATTCTAAAATCTTAGTTTTGTATGCTCCTTTTGACAATTGTCCAACTTTTGGCCAACAAATGTTGGATGGCAGGCTAGTAAATTTTTGACGGTTTGACATCAGATTTTCATATGGTCAGTACACAAATCCGTCGCACAAACGCGCATGCTCAAAATCAGTGCTCGTCAAACATAAAATTAGCAGAAGGGGCCCAAAGGGTGGCACTCGAGCTAAAATTCCTCATAGTACGTCACTACGTTCGTGTTTGTGGCATGACAATTGTGTACCGTTAGTATGCAAGACAAGATCCTGGCCCACGCCCCTTTGTCAAAAATAACATGCTCAGTTGGCCAACAATCGTATCGTGTATGAGGCTTAAGGTTACACAGGTGATTAAATCTCTTTGCTAATGTGAGATTTAACCTGTTTGCAGCACAGATCTGTTTTAACACTCATTGAGCAATAAAGTGCAAATTAACATTTATATAATGTATATCTTCTCTCTAGCAACTGGAGCAGCTAAGAGCGAACAGGAATAATTTAAATCCTGCACAAAAAGCATTGCTGGAACAGTTAGAGGGTCAGTTTGTCTTAATGCAGCAACATCAGCAGGTATGTAGACCTTGTTTACTGTCCTCTTTTGAGAAGCATCTCTGTGTGTGTGTGTGTTAAAAAAAAAAAAAAAAAAGACAACATTTAGACTGTAATATACCATGTTGTGGGATTTTGGCTTTTTTAACAGGTGAGACAAACAGGAGCTCCACAGGTACGATCTACTGGAATTGCTAATGGGCCAACAGCTGACTCATCACTGCCTACAAACTCTGTTTCTGGTCAGCAGCATCAAGTTGCATTAAACAGAGCGCTTAATGTCACTCAGCCTGGAATCCGTCCAGCTTGCCCTGTGCAGCCTGTGGCTAATGGACCTTTTCCGGCAGGCCAAGTTTCCTGCAGCACCACAGGGACAATGGGTAGTACAGACGCTATGTTGATAGGCAATAATCATAAAACAGGAAGTGGAAGTAATGGAAACGTGCCTTACCCGCAGCGAAATGCACTCGCTCTACCTCATAACCGCACAAACCTGACCAGCAGCACAGAGGAGCCGTGGAAAAACCAACTATCTAACTCCACTCAGGTAACTGGGGAATTTATAGTTATGCTAATGCATGCATTGGATATTTACTGTGTAAGCAGGCCCATTTTTGCATGATTGGCTTCAGTTAAAACACTAGCAGTTATATTTTTTCCATACTTTTCTCAATTTTGGCTTGATGTAAGTTTCCATATGATATCTAGAGGGCCTCCACTTTAGTAGTCCACTCTACAGTGCCGTAATGTTTTGTGTACTGCTCTCTTGCACACTCATCTGGCTACAGAAAGCTACTTGCTCAGCACCGCTGCCATTAACTTTTTTTTCAATGAATGCAAAATATTCTCTGGATGAGAGAAGGGAGGGGAAGATGGCATGACCTCCACCTCGTACAGTCAGGGAATGCCTTGTATTAATTGTAAACAAAATAAAAAGCCGTTCTTTTGCAGTGGTTCTGGGTGAGGGACCCTCTGTGGTTAGTATGCAGAGAGGAAGCCTTTGGAACAGCACCCAGAAGATTGCACCTATCACTGTATGTAGCTTGGACTACTACAGTCATTTTCAGCATCCACAGGGGACCTCCGGATTTCACATATAGATACTTGTATCAAGCCAAGCTGGCCCGATGTAAGCATGCAAAAAATAATTGCTGATGTTTCCTTTTAAACTTGTCTTGTGCATTCAAGAATTACAACAAAAGAATGCTGTATTCTTTTAACCTTGTTCTATAGTATGATTGTAACTTTAACTTTATTTTTTTATTTTTTAACGCTTTCCTTCGTTTGGATAGTGTTGTGTATAAAGTTCAAATGCATTAAAAGACAAAAACTAACTTGCAAATAACTGAGACTTTAGATGAGGCATTTAGGAAGGGACAAGTCTTAAAATGAAAAGTAGCACTAGTTATTTAAAAGCTACTACTGGTCAAAATTGTGAAAAAGTTGCATGTGGGTGCATAGGACAAATTAACGTTTGGTAACCTAACCATACCAGTGCTTGTGTTAAATGCTGACAAAGTTATTGCTAAATTAGTAGATTTTTAGCTCCACTATAAAAATTGACCACCATAGTACTAGAGGGTTCTTACTCAATTACAGACCAAAGATGGTTATAAATTGTATTTTCTGTGTTCAACAGATTCTTCTAACTGATGTGTGATTTTGCTCATCTTTTATTAGTCAAGAACTGTTATTGATCTTTTCTCTCAAAATGTCTGCAAAAATACTTATGCGCACATATTATATATGCTGTCTCATCAAAGAAACTTTTTTTTTTTTCTGTGGGGGTTGGATATATGCATCTGCGTTTGTGCACAGTGGGCTCCCAGCTCAGTGATCACTCTGGATTTTGGCTGAACTAATGGGAGGCCCAGTTTAGATCACCCGATTCCTGTCTTAGCCTCTGGTTATCACAATGGCCATTCATTGTACACTCAGCCTCTGGGTTTTCTCCTCTTAAATGCATTGCATTTTTTCATTGCTAGGGGAGAAATTTAAGTGTTAAAAAAAAAATGTAAAATAAAATGGTGTTTGAGTCCAAAGTTCAGGGTCAACGTATTTTAGGCAAAATAACTTTCGTTTCATTGTTGGTGTTAAAGTAGGATAAAAAGATCAAAATGTGTGCTATTGTTTTTGGGCTCTCTTATAGGTACAAACAAGAAAAAAATTACACCTACAGTATGTATTATTGCTGTGATTGTAGCGAGCAGGATCATTTTTATTTTGGGTTGTTTGTTTGGTAGGTCATGGTAATAACAAGTAGTAATGGCAAACATTTTTAAACTTCTTTTTTTTTTTTTTTTTGTTACCTTTTTTTGACAATTTTCCTTTTATATATTTTGTGCAAGTTTAGCTTTTAAAAAAAATAGCCCAATATGTCCTGAAAAAGGTAAAATCCACCTGGATACGCTTGCCTTTGTAACAATTGTCTTCACAAAAATGAGTACTTTATTTCAAACAAAATCTTTGTTTTGAGGGCTACAGGAGGGGTTGATAAAAACAGGCAGGTTAAGCCTGTTATGAAAATGCTTTGGGACAAATTCAGCTGGTGTCGTCTGACAAACTCACCCATTGAAATCGCAGGGAAAGTGCCACAGCCACAAGCCAAATGCTTAGTTTGCAGCTACGGCATAGTAATGACATGCAAAATCTCCCTTCAGCAAAAGGCCCCAAACCACCCCTTGTCGAAGGGAGGCGATGAACTTGTACCACCACGGTAGATATTAAAGTGATTCTGCTAAAACCTGTTCATGATGCCAAAGCCCAACGAAGGTGTTCGTCCTACCCTGGATTAAAATCCCTCAAATCCCTTCACATTTCAAGGTCAATAATTGCCTCACTGAGACGAGAGGAACACATCTAGGATGCCTATTTAAATGTTCCACTTTACCCACTACACCAGCATTTTTATACACTTTGCAGTAGCAGATGACCCTTATCCATCTGTCGCACTGCCTTTTAGCCTATTCTGTGCTCCCACAGTGTTAACAAAGATCTTGGCATCCTTAATTGCCCTTCTCAGAACTCTGGGAATCCAGATGACAGGCTTTCTGGATGTCCTTGTCCTGAAGGATGCAACTCCTCTCAGTGATTCTCCAAAACACACTTCAGCTGCTTCAAGCTTTTGGCCGGCTGACAAACGTCCAACAAAAACCTTTTCTCCAGCCTTCTATGTGCCTAGAGTAGTGGTGCCAAACTCAAATTCATTGCGGGCTGCATCAGCAGTATGGCTACCCTCAAAGGGATGGTAGTATCTGGGGTGGGCTACGTCTAGAGAGTGTAGGGTTCAGGTGTGCAACTTCAAGCCACCCCTCCCCCAAAGCTTTCTCTCCATCTCTACTCTCTCCTACCTGGCCCAGCTCTAGTACCTTCCTGTGTAGGCGGCTCTGTTTTACCTTACAGTCAATCGTTCTCTCTGGAGATCCGGCCCTGCTGTGCCCCACCGTGAGTGCATGCTAGGATCTGTAAGATCCTGAAGTCACTGATTGCAAAACTGTCCCTTGTAAACATAAAAGGGCTCTGCGACAGTGGAGGGTGAGTGCCAGAGGTGGCTGCAAAAATGTCTGGCGGGCAGGCAAAGTTTCTCTCTCTCAGTAAAATAAATTTTTCCAAGAGCTTATGCTTGACAACTGAAATCCCAAAAATCCCACAATGAGATACCTTTATTATACAGGTTATCTGCACCCCCCTGAAAGGTGCCAGTTGTGGCGCCGGGGAGGGGGCGAGAAATCCGATCAGCAGAAGTTTCACTTTCGGGTGGAACTCAACTTTAAGCATGTCTCAGTGAGGAGAGTGTTTCCTTCTCAATGCGTTTCATTGATTACATATGGCATTTCCAAAGAAGATTGTGGCTTATTTCTATAAACACATATACATTACAATAATATACAAAGCATCGAATCTATAGATGTTCAAATCACTGTATATTACTTACAATGTACACAATTCATCTAGGTTAGACTAGCCAGTTAAAAAAACATTTGTGATTTCTGCCCAAAAAAGTGTAATCTGCCTAGGGTCAACCAACAAAGCCTCAAGGAATGACAAGGACAGCTCTGTGGTCATCAAAATCTGAAGAACATAAATATTAAATATAACCATTTAGGAAACCATAATTCCTCAACCCTTCTAAATCCTTCCTGAAGGGAGCATACTTACCCCATATCAATGGTTGGTAAAGGTATGATTATAGATACATAGTTTGGCTGAAATTGTTGGCACCCCAGAATTTTTTCCAGAAAATCAAGTATTTCAAGTATCAAGTAAATCAAGTAAATCAAGTATTTCTCACAGAAAAGTATTACGGTAACACATGTTTTGCTATACACATGTTTATTCCCTTTGTATGTATTGGAACAAAACAAAAAGGGAGAAAAGCAAATTGGACATAATGTTGCACAAAACTCCAAAAATGGGCTTGTCAAAATTCTTGCACCCTTAACTTAATATTTGGTTGCACAGCCTTTGGAAAAAATAACTGAAATCAGTCGCTTCCTATAACCATCAATAAGCTGCTTACACCTCTCACCTGGAATTTTGGACCACTCTTCCTTTGCAAACTGCTCCAGGTCTCTCTTATTGGAAGGGTGCCTTTTCCCAACAGCAATTTTAAGATCTCTCTACAGGTGTTCAATGAGATTTAGATCTGGACTCATTGCTGGCCACTTTAGAACTCTCTAGCACTTTCTGGGTGCGTTTTGACGTATGTGTGGGGTCATTGTCCTGCTGGAAGACCCAAGATCTCAGACGCAAACCCAGCTTTCTGACACTAGGCTCTACGGTGCAACCCAAAATCACTTAGTAATCCTCAGATTTCATGATGCCTTGCACATATTTAAAGCACCCAGTGCCAGAGGCAGCAACACAACCCTAAAACATTGAACCTCCACCATATTTCACTGTAGGTACTGTGTTCTTTTCTTTGTAGGCCTCATTCCATTTTCGGTAAACAGAATGATGTGCTTTACCAAAAAGCTCTATGTTGGTCTCATCTGTCCACAAGATGTTTTCCCAGATAGATTTTGGCTTACTCGAGTACATTTTGGCAAACTAGTCTTGCTTTTTTATGTCTGTGTCAGAAGTGGGGTCCTCATGGGTCTCCTGCCATAGTGTTTCATTTAAATGTCAACGAATAGTTTGCGCTGACACTGATGCTCCCTGAGCTCACAGGACAGTTTGAATTTCTTTGGATCTTCTTTGGGGCTACTTATTCACCATACGGACTATCCTGCGTTGCAACCTTTCATCAATTTTTCTCTTCCGTCCCCGCTCTGAGAGATTAGCTACAGTGCCATGGGTTGCAAACTTCTTGATGATGTTGCACACTGTGGACAAAGGCAAATTTAGATCTCTGGAGATTGTTGATATTTTTCCACAATTTTGGTTCTCAAGTCCTCAGACAGTTATCTTCTCCTCTTTCTGTTGTCCATGCTTAGTGGGCACACACAGACACGCAATGCAAAGACTAAGTGAACTTCTCTCCTTTTTATCTGCTTTCAGGTGTGTGTTTTTTTATTTTTTATTTTTTTTCTATATATATATATATATATATATTGCCCACACCGGTTACTTGCCCCAGGTGAGTTTAAAGGAGCATCACATGCTTGGAACAATCTTATTTATCCACAATTTTGAAAGGGTGTCAAGAATTTTGACAAGCCCGTTTTTGGAATTTTGTTTGACATTATGTCCAATTAGCTTTTTTTCCCTCCCTTTTTTTTTTTTTTTTTTTTTTTCCTTTACACACAAAGGGAATAAACGTGTATAGCAAAACATGTTACTGCAATACTTTTCTGTGAGAAATACTTGATTTTCTGGAAAAATTTCTGGGGTGCCAACAATTTCAGCCATGACTGTAAAAAAAAAAAAATGAACCACTAAACAAAAAAATTGGAAAACTGTATATAAAATTCCACTGTGCTCAAAGTAAATAAAAAATGTTTTTCAAACATAGCATGAGTCTAGGGCTGCAACTAACGATTATTTTCATAATCGAATAATAACTAATCAGATAGCCACCTTAAAGTGGGGTGTATAATTTTAATTAATATGTAAAGTATAAAAAAAGCAATTTTTTCTTAAATATCCTTATGCAGTGGTAAGTATAAATAACTATATGATTAGGGAACAAAATCTCTAATCCACGCGGAGTAACAGAAGAGGTATACTGTATATACCAGTGATGGCGAACCTTGGCACCCCAGATGTTGTGGAACTACACTTCCCATGATTCTCATGCACTCTGCAGTGTAGTTGAGCATCACGGGAAATGTAGTTCCAAAACATCTGGGGTGCCAAGGTTCACCATCTCTGGTATATACTATTAGAGGTTGAATCTGGTAAATATTATCGGACTAGGATGAAATGTTTAAAGAAAAATGAGAGACTGTTTTGCTGATTTTCAGACAGAACTGTAATATATGCTGGCCACACAAAAACAATGTCTTCAAAAAAAAAAAAAAAAAAAAAAGGTAATTTTAAGACGTACGTTTGATTTTTCTAATAATTAGTGGGGTCAAACCGACGTTCTTTTCTACCTCAATGATGGGAAAATTCGAAGGCGCGGAATAGGAAAATTTCTTGGTGAAAAGGAATTTTCAGACAGTGTATGTGGTTTTGGTTCAGAAATTTACATTTGTTTTAAAACTGAATGTTAAAAGCAAGTGAAATTTCTAACCGACATTTTCATTCAGCGAATGTACAAAGATTTTTCGTTTGAATATTCTCGTCCAAAGATCGATGTGGGGCAGCATAAAGCCCAGCTCACACCAATGCAGTTTGCTTTTGATGTGTTTATGCAGTACTTTTTGCTGTGAATTTTGGCACACGTGATTTTGCTGTGATTTTCATTTTTTCTTTGGCCAATTTGTTGTTGGCCAGATTAACCACTTGCTTACTGGGCACTTAAACCCCCCTCCTATCAGTCCAATTTACAGCTTTCAGCATTGATGCATTTTGAATGACAATTGCACGGTCATACAACACTGTACCCAAATGAAATTTTTATAATTTTTTTTCCCCCCCAAAATAGAGCTTTCTTTGGTATTTGATCACCTGTGCAATTTTAATTTTTTGTTAAAAAAAAAGTTTAAAAAGACAATTTTTTTTGTTATAAAATTATATAGGGTAATTTTTGTTAGTCATTGATGTACGCTGATGAGGCGGCAGTGATGATCACTGATGGGGTGGCAGTGATGACTTCTATGTGGCACTGATTGGCACCACTGGGGGGCATAGGTGGCACCACTGGGGGGCATAATTGCTTCTTCCGTTTCGGGACCGATGTCCCTTTTTAAGGTGAGCCGGTGATCTGCTTTTTTCTCTCCTCCGCTGTCAGCGTGAGGAGAAGAAAAAAAACAATCAGAGCTTTTGTTTACATCATGTGATCAGCTGTCATTGGCTGACAGCTGATCACATGGTAAGGGGCCGAGTCTCGGGGACTGCGATCACAGCTCGCTCCGCACATACTCTGCAGGGCATGCGCAGGGAGAGTGCACACGGGAGGCCATCATTCGGCCATAGCGCGGATGCCAGGTGGTTAAAAAAAAACACAAATTGCTGCAAAAATGCACTACATGCTTTTCTGCAACTTCACTATTTAACTAAAAAAAACACAGTTTTGCATTGAAAAAAGTCATTGACCCTTTCCAAATATGCAGTGGCTGAAAAAAGCATAGATGCAAACAAGTCCCATAGGAAACCATGTTAAATGAACTGTAGGCTTAAGACGTTCTGATCTGTATCACCTGTCATAACGGCCCTTTTTATATTACTTTTATTATATATATATATATATGTATATAATGTGTGTATGTATGTATGTATGTATATATATATATATATATATATATATATATATATGTGTGTGTGTGTGTGTATCTATATATATGAGTGTGTGTGTGTGTGTGTATATATGTATATAATGTATATGTGTATGTATATATGTGTGTTTAAATACACCCAGAAGTGGGATGCAGTTGTACTCATAAGTTTACATGCCCTGGCAGATTTTGATTTTATGAATAAAAAAATTTAATTCATGGTTAGTGTTTGGCTGAAGCCATTTATTAATCAACTGTGTTTACTATTTTTAAATCATAATGCCAGCAAACTACCCAAATGACCCTGATTAAATGTTTACCCTGGTGATTTTGGCCTGATAACATGCATTAGTTGACACACAGGTATTTGAATGGCTATTATAGGTAACCATTCCCACCTGTGATGCATCTTGCATCTTTCATGCAGTGCTGCACTGACATTTCTGTATTCTGAGTCATGGGGAAAGCAAAAGAATTGTCAATGGATCTGCAGGGAAAAGGTAGTTGAACTGTATAAAACAGGAGATATAAAAGATATCCAAGGAATTGAGAATGCCAATGAGCAGTGTTTAAACGCTAATCAAGAAGTGGAAAATGAGGGGTTCTGTTGAAACCAAACCACAACTGCCAGGAAAGTTGTTTGGGATGCAAAGAAAAATGCACAAATAACTTCAGATGAAATACAGGGCTCTCTGAAAACATGTGGTGTGGCTCTTTCAAGATGCAAAATAAGTAGGCACTTGAAGAAAGATGGGCTGCATGGTTGAGTCACCAGATAAAAGCCATTACTACGCAAATGCCACAAAGTATCCCCCTTATAATACTGCCAAACAGCACAGAGACAAGCCTCAAACCTTCTGGCACAATGTCATTTGGATTCATGAGGCCAAAATTGAGCTTTTTGGCCACAACCATAAACGCTACATTTGGAGAGGAGCCAACAAGCCCTATGACAGGTACGGAGGTGGATCGCTGATGTTTTAGGGATGTGTGAGCTACAAAGGCAAAAAAAGTTGCTCAAAATTGATGACAAGATGAATGCAGTATGTTATGCAAAAAATACTGGAGGAACATTTGCATTCATCAGCTATGAAGATGCGCATGGTGACGTACTTGGACATTCCTACATGACAATGATCCAAAACACAAGGCCAAGTCGATCTGTCATTGGCTACAGCAGAATAAAGTGAAGGTTCTGGAGTGGCCATCTCAGTCTTCTGACCTCAATATCATCTCTAGGGAGATCTCAAACGTGCAGTTCATGAAAGATAGCCCAAGAATTTCCAGGATCTGGAGGCTTTTTGCCAAGAGGAATGGACAGCTTTACCATCTGAGAAGATAGAGCCTCATCCATAAATGCCACAAAAGAATTCCTGCTGTCATTAATGTTAAAGGAGGCAATACACGAGATAAAGAACTAGGGTATATAAACTTTTGATCAGGGTCTTTTGGGTAGTTTCTGTTGCCATTATGATTTAAAGAGTAAATACAGTTGATTGATAATAAATGGCTTCAGCCAAACACTAAAGCCGCGTACACACGGGCGGATTGTATGGCCTACTTAGTCCGTCATACAATCGAACGGACAGTCTGTCATACTTTCGAATGAACGGACTTGACCACACACAGATGCACAAACAGTCCGTCGAAAGCTTGCGCGATGACGTGTACAGCACGTACGACGGGACTAGAAATAAGAAGTCCAATACACAGCAATGCAACCTTCCGCCGTGTAAATCCTTTCTGAGCATGCGCCATTCTTAGTCCGTCGAACTAGCCTACTCACGAGCGGATTGTCCGCTGAAACCAAAGTATGACGGACAATATTACGGAAATTCCGAAATACTTAGTACGCCAGACTGCACGCTGAAAAAGTCCGCTGAAGCCCACACACGAGCGGACTGTCCGCTGAAATGTGTTTCGACGGACTAAGTAGGCCATACAGTCCGCCCGTGTGTACGCGGCTTAACCATGAGTGAAAAAAGTTTTTCTGTTCATATTCTCTGAAAAATGGCCAAGAAATCAGTCTGCCAGGATATGTAAATTTGAGCACAACTGTATATGGGTATTATAACTAGGTGTCAGACATGAAGCTATATGAAGGGTGGAATGGAGATATAAATCTTTTATATTAAAGTAGTACTAAAGGGGGGCATGGCATGAAGCAGCATGGAGTAGGACGTGTGTGCCTTAAGCTCCGTCCGTTACTCCTGCAATACATCATCCTGCACTCTACAAAACATGAAAACCAACCTGGGGACTTTCCTCACACCCTGACTAACCCCCAACAGCCCTTTGCTGCACGGTGGCCCGAATGAAGCGGCGAACGCCCGCACGGCGACCGCTGCATTCAGGAAGGTCCCCAGCCTACTCCTGGAGCCGGCGACTATCTTGGTACACCCGACTTTCCGGCCGGCGCTGTATTCTGGTCTTGCGACCTCCTCCAGGATCACCCCACACAGCATTGACACCATATATAAAGTCACCCCAGACCCCTGAGGTATGTCACCATCAAAATCACAGAAAACTGCAGCTGCAAAACTTGAATAGTACCGTGGACAGGAAAAGGAGGACATTGAGGAAGGGGGCGCTCCTCACCAAGGATGAGCTCAAGCGTGTTCACATGCTCCACGTGCAGAGCCCACCAGGAACTCGGCGCTGCGCTAATCACAGGCAGTGTGGCATTGCACGGCTGCAGATATCGGGAAATGTCTCACTGCCTGTGATTAGTGCAGCGCTGCGCCGACTTCCTGGCAGGCTCTGCACGTGGAGCATGCGAACACGCCTGAGCTCGTCCCTACTCCTCGCTAAGCAAGATGAACAGGCTAAGAAGATGTAATTTACGCCTTTTAGGACTGAAGGAAAGCACACTACCACGTTCTTAGAACAACTAATTACCACCTATGAGAGAGAAGCCTTCTCCCCCATGTTTGCAGTGGAGCGAGCGCACCGCATGCCAGCCATAGGCAATGTAACAGTTATCAAGTTTATATGTAATTTATATGTAAAAGCCTACATGTTTGCCCCGTTTTGATTAATAACCTTTGTTCAACGTAAAAAAATAGTAGTACTAAAAGCTGAGACTATTACCTCCAGTCCATCAGCCTCCACCATCTGAGTTCAGATGCTGCTCTTCCCTGCACACAGTCTTTAAAGTATTATTATTTTTATTTTTTTTAAACAACAAACATGTTATACTTACCTGCTCTGTGTAATGATTTTGCATAGAGCAGCCATGATTCTCCTCTTCTAGGGTCCCCCACCGATGCTTCTGGCTCTTTCTGCCTTCAGAGTGCCCCCATAGCAAGCTGCAAGGTAAAAAAAAACTTCTGACTTTAGAACCACTCACTTTCTCAGGCACTTACTGACATGTATTGACTGTGTAGTGAGCTGTATGTGTGCTGCACTGCATTTCCTGATATGCACTATTTTCATAATCGATTAGTTGTTTCAGCCCTATAAGAGTCCAATGCATTCAGTCCCAGGGAACGTTGAAGTAATTGTATAAACATAAAGTCCACTCCTGTATCTTCATTCTACAATAAACCTAAATCACCAATGGTGCCTTTAGTGACTACACACATACATAATATGTATGTATGTGTGTGTATGTATATAATATATATATATATATATATATATATATATATATATATATATATATATATATATATATATATATATATATATATATATATATATATATATATACATACACACACATACACACACATACACACACATACACACACATACACACACACACACACACACACACACACACACACACACACACACACACACACACACACACACACACACACACACACACAGTGCCTTGTGAAAGTATTCGGCCCCCTTGAACTTTTCAACCTTTTTGCCACATTTCAGGCTTCAAACATAAAGATATAACATTTTAATTTTTTGTGAAGAATCACCAACAAGTGGGACACAATTGTGAAGTGGAACGAAATCTATTGGATTTTTGAAACTTTGATAAGAAAATGAAAAGTGGGGCGTGCAAAATTATTCGGCCCCCTTGCGTTAATACTTTGTAGAGCCACCTTTTGCTGCGATTACAGCTGCAAGTCGCTTGGGGTATGTCTCTATCAGTTTTGCACATCGAGAGACTGAAAGTCTTGCCCATTCTTCCTTGCAAAACAGCTCGAGCTCAGTGAGGTTGGATGGAGAGCGTTTGTGAACAGCAGTTTTCAACTCTTTCCACAGATTCTCGATTGGATTCAGGTCTGGACTTTGACTTGGCCATTGTAACACCTGGATACGTTTATTTGTGAACCATTCCTTTGTAGATTTTGCTGTATGTTTGGGATCATTGTCTTGTTGGAAGATAAATCTCCGTCCCAGTTTCAGGTCTTTTTCAGACTCCAACAGGTTTTCATCCAGAATGGTCCTGTATTTGGCTGCATCCATCTTCCCCTCAATTTTAACCATCTTCCCTGTCCTTGCTGAAGAAAAGCAGGCCCAAACCATGATGCTGCCACCACCATGTTTGACAGTGGGGATGGTGTGTTGAGGGTGATGAGCTGTGTTGCTTTTACGCCAAACATATTGTTTTGCATTGTGGGCAAAAAGTTCGATTTTGGTTTCATCTGACCAGAGCACCTTCTTCCACATGCTTGGTGTGTCTCCCAGGTGGCTTGTGGCAAACTTTAGACGAGACTTTTTATGGATATCTTTGAGAAATGGCTTTCTTCTTGCCACTCTTCCATAAAGGCCAGATTTGTGCAGTGTACGACTGATTGTTGTCCTATGGACAGACTCTCCCTCCTCAGCTGTAGTTCTCTGCAGTTCATTCAGAGTGATCATGGGCCTCTTGGCTGCATCTCTAATCAGTCTTCTCCTTGTCTGAGCTAAAAGTTTAGGACGACGGCCAGGTCTTGGTAGATTTGCAGTGGTCTGATACTCCCATTTTTAAAAGGATTGCTTGCACAGTGCTCCTTGGGATGTTTAAAGCTTGGGAAATCTTTTTGTATCCAAATCCGGCTTTAAACTTCTCCACAACAGTATTACGGACCTGCCTGGTATGTTCCTTGGTCTTCATGGTGCTCTCTGCGCTTTCAACAGAACCCTGAGACTATCACAGAGCAGGTGCATTTATACAGAGACTTGATTACACACAGGTGGATTCTATTTATCACCATCAGTCATTTAGGACAACATTGGATCATTCAGAGATCCTCGCTGAACTTCTGGAGTGAGTTTGCTGCACTGAAAGTAAAGGGGCCGAATAATTTTGCACGCACCACTTTTCAGTTTTTTATTTGCTAAAAAAGTTTAAATTATCCAATAGATTTCGTTCCACTTCACAATTGTGTCCCACTTGTTGGTGATTCTTCACAAAAAATTAAAATTTTATATCTTTGTTTGAAGCCTGAAATGTGACAAAAGGTTGAAAAGTTCAAGGGGGCTGAATACTTTCGCAAGGCACTGTATATGTGTGTGTGTATATGTGTACACAAATACTATTAGGTTAAAGCTGGTACATATCATCGGACTGAGATTAAAGTTTTTATTTAAAGGATGACTTTGGTAACATGTTCCACCTATTTTTAGGGTGGGACATATAACATGTTTCCAATGCTGTACTATTTTATACACAGCGTTGTCGCTGTAAAACCAATATCAAATATGTGAAATCACAATCTATTTTATGTGTCAGACTTGATTACTACCCAATATACCTTTTTTGTATGACTGACTGGTGCAGTTCACCAAAAAGCCAACTTGTGGCCTTTGTGCTACATAAACAACTTTTATCACAGCGTTGTCTAATGATCAAATATTACTTTGTGCAATCGTGATATCACACTAGAACATCGGAACCTGTGCCGCTATAAAATGACTGGCCCAAAAAATGCTCAATAGTTTATAAGTAGAATCATTCTTCCATAAAGTGCTCCGTGCCTAAAATGGCTTCTTAGTGCTCCGTGCCAACCACTGCTTCCATGCACTCAACAGATGTAATTGACTTTATGCTTTGCAGGAAAAAAGTCACAGCATGCGTATGGAAATATTTGTGCCAGCCCTAATTTTTTTTAATCAAAACAATATTTATATGGAATATGAATCAAGCTATGAGTTTTATTAATGTGCCTCAAAAGTCAAATATTGGCATATTATTGTTTGAGTAAACCCACAGTGGCGGTTTTCCCAAATTTGACTGTAAAAGTGGAAATGCATTTTAAAGTGCTTTTTTTTTTTAACCTTTGCTGCATTCTCTGCATCAAGGTAAACATTTTAAGTGCAACGCTCAAAATTATTGCTCTCGCTCTAACGATTGTGTTTGAACACTGTTTACAAATGCGGGCACGGCTTGCGTATGCATTCGCTTCTGCGCGTAAGCACGGAGGGATGGGGCTTTTTATTTTTACTGTCCCTTTTTTAATTTCTTTTTATTTTTTTATCTTTTATTGCTGTCACAAGGAATGTAAACATCCCACTGACAGCAGTAGGCACGTGACAGGTACATTTTATGGAGAGATATGGGGTCTATAAGACTTCAAACCCCTCCCCTGCACTTAAACACATTTAAAACACCAAGGTGTTTCGTTTTTTTCTTTAAAACTCGCCGTTGATTCCTGAGTAAACCGGAAGCGATGTCATGACATCTCTTCCGGATTACCATAGCCAGGACCCGATCAAAGCTGATCTCTGCATTGTTCGGGTCTCTGGCCAGCCGGCGGATGTGCCAGCAGGTTGCTCAGATCTCCTGGTGGGGACGTTCCCTCCTGCTTGTAATAACAGCCGAGTGGCTGCTTTGGTTGTTAGAAGAGAGCCGACTGTCTAGAGTTCTAAAAACCGGTACCGTGGTGATGCCTGTCGTCACTCTGGTACTACCACTTGAAGCCAAATCAAGTACAGGTACATGATTTGGTGGCAAGTGGTTAATCATTTTTTATACATTTAACGCATCCCATCTTAACTTGCGAATGAGGGGTGCTTTAGGGAGATGGGGCCTGCCATAGGAAAAGGTGGATATGGTTAAATTGCGCGGAATATTGGGCATAATATTGGCAAACATTGAACCCCATGTACTGACTGCCACAACCCATCCCCCTTTTCTAGGGTATCTACTTTTGTTTGTAATGCCCCCATGTATATGACTGTAGCCTTCTGCTTGTCCCCAAAATAGATTATACATCTAAATGCAGACACATTCAGCTCTATATGGGAATTGTGTGCATAGACCAGAGCATAAGCATATGAACATTGGTCGCTCTATGCTACTAGCTGTGAGGTGCATTAGTGGAGAATAAGGAGCATGCATAGGACAAAAAAGCCTGAAAACAGTGGTAATAATTTGGAACAATTGATGGGTGGGGGGTGGCGTGGCTAGGGGGAGTAATATAAAAAAAAAAAAGTTTATTTTGACTTTACAGGAATATTTAAGGATTGCAGCTTACATAGTTTAGCTGCTGTATTCTGGAACCTCCAGCAATGAACTCTGTAATAGGTAGATCTTCATTATCAATTGTAACTAGAGTTGAAAACTCTAAGTTGACTTACAATGAATTAAAGGTGTGGAGGTGGGCTTAGATTTTATGGTAATGAGGATAGACTCGAGCTCCGTACATTCGGCCCTAGTGTATGTTGGTCTGTCCGACACAAGCCGGCCGTGCGTGCTGGAAAACCAGCAGGTGACCGACTCCTGACCAGTGCTCTCAGCCAATGGTTGTGATTGGAGCGTTCTGTCGGATCTCATGCTTGGATCCCAAGACGAGACATCCCTCAGTGATATTCTGAGTGCTGTAGACTAATGGTAGCCTTATTTGAGGATGAACCTTATCGCTATTCCATTCAACGCTTCTCTGAACCTGGAACAAGCATGCTCTGTTTCTTGACCTCCATATTTGCCTACCCAGCCAAGAAAGGAAATCTCTTGCTTGTTAAATCTTCAGTCCAGCCTTAAAAATGGGGAGGGAAGTAATTTCTTGTACACCCGTGGAAGGTGAAAAACATATGCCAACTCCACAGGTTGGGGAAGAATGTTCTACTCAGTTCAGGAAACTTGATCACCCAGGAAAGCCAAGCTTCCCTGTCAGCATTCTGGAGCTCTGCCATCAAACTAGCTGGGCCTCCCTTCTTCAGGTTCCTCTGATCAGCATACAGTCGGACAACATCATGGTTGCAGCCTATATCAACCAATAAGAGGGATACCTGGAGTCAGGCAGCCCTACTCATGGTCAGAAAAATACTGTCCAACTCTCTCTGATGTTCATATCCAAGGTGCAGGCTATTGGAAGTCAGATTACCTCAGCTGTCACTGCCTGGATTTTCTTTCTGCCCTGCAAAAAACATGCTTTGAACCCATCAGGGAACTTTTTCGTTCTAACTGCCTGTCCATTGGACATCTCTGAACTAATGACTCCCCCAAAAGGAGTCATTCCTGATCAGTCATGCAGACAAACACATAACAGCTGTAAAGCTACTCAGATTACTTTTACAAGAAAGATGATCATTAGCAGAAAAGGATATCTGGATCATAGCTGCAGCCTTAACCCAGATATCATCACCACCACTTAAGGACGTATATACAGTATACATATGTTGGATGGGAAATGGTTAAGAAAATGTTTAGTAGCAGGAGACATGATGGTGTATGATGTCACATAGCGACAGGCTAATTGACTAAGCAGCACTCTGTTAATATTTCAAGTGCAGTTTACTACCGCTTTAAGAGTTCAGTTTTTGCCACATGTACAGTCGGCACAGTGTAACATTTGATTTTATCCCATATAAAGCATTTGGGTAATTAGAATAGTAGTTCAAATTTTGTATTGGCTAAATTTAAAGCGCAACTTTTTGTTGAGAAAAAAAAACATTCCCCTCTGGGTGATCTGTGTACATTGCAAGGATTATAACAACCTTTGTTGCAGATTCCTATGTTTTTGTTATAAAAAAAAAAAATCCCTGTATGTTTGTATGTGCCTCTGTACTGAGTAGGTCTAATGGGAGTGGTTTCATAATTATCTGTTAGATTTGCAGCTGCAGGGCACTGAGGAAACTGCATCCCCCTAGACGTGCTCCTATTGAAAGTATCTCTCCAAAAATTACATTTTTGTTGCAGGGGATGCCTGTAATCTGATTTGTATCTTACGCAGACGTTTTGGAAAATTGGTGAGCCAATCACAAACAGGAAATGTTTCTGGGGAGTGGTCAGTACACACTCTGTGTAAAGAACAACTCCAGGTAGCCATATTGCGATTCATTCTCAGAAAATTTGCAGTGGCTGCAGAGTGAAAAGGAAAGATTTTTAACCACGTAAGCCCCGGACCATTTTGCAGGCCAAAGACCAGAGCACTTTTTGCGGTTTGCCACTGCGTCTTTTTAACTGACAATTGCGTGGTTTTGCGCCGTGGCTCCCAAACAAAATTGATGTCCCCCCCCCCTTTTTTTTTCACCCACAAATAGCTTTCTTTTAGTGGTATTTGATCACCCCAACGGTTTTTATTTTTTACGTTATAAACAAAAAAAGCATCAATTTTGAAAAAACGCATTATTTTTTACATTTTGCTATAATATCCATCCACCAAAAATTATGTAAAAAAATGTTTTTTTTTTTTCTCAGTTTAAGCCAATACATATTCTACATAATTTTGGTTAAAAAAAATCGCGATAATCGATTGATTTGTTTGCGCAAAAGCTTTTAAAAAATAGGGGATAGTTTTATGGCATTTTTATTTATTTTTTTACTAGTAATGGCAGAGATCAGTGACACTGTCACTAGGCAGAATGGGGAGATGCTTATTTACATTGGCATCTCCCCTGTTCTTCCTCCCCGTGAGACGATCGCAGGTATCCCCGCGGCGATGGAGTCCGCGGGACTCACGGAGGTTCCGACCGGCAACGTACATCGGTGTGCGCCGGTCAGCAAGTGGTTCATATTCAATTACAATATCATTACTGTCGCAATTATATTAATTATTTTACAACAGGCGCTGCAATAACTGCCACAGTTTCACCCACCTTACCTTGAGTATAGTTTTAAAAGAACTGGACTTTGCTATAAATGACTTTTGTATGCAGCATTTTTAATAACTTTTTTTGACTTGTTTCATAAAACACTTTCCTAAATTACAGCACTGAATGAGTGGGGCAAATTGAGATCTGTGTGAGGTCTCAGAACTTAGTATAACTAAAAGCAGCTTTTATTTATTTATTTTTTTTGATCGAGTGTAGATGGATTGGAACGCCTGTCTAACTTCATTATTTATTTAGTATTGTTGGTCTGTCTCAAGGTTATATGTTTTTCAGAAGACATTATCATGCAGTTTACACAAAGTTTAAAAATACCATTTTCAAAATACGTACATCAGCAATATGGTTTTTATAATGTTATTAAATCACATTCTAATGCATGTTTTTTTGCATCACTTTCAGGGGCTTCATAAAGGTCAGAATTCACATTTGGCAGGTCCTAATGGTGAACGACCTATTTCTTCCACTGGGCCTTCCCAGCATCTCCAAGCAGCTGGCACTGGTATTCAAAATCAGGTTGGACATCCTACCATGCCTAGCAATTCAGTAACACAGGGGGCTGCTCTCAATCACCTCTCCTCTCACACTGCTACCTCAGGTGGACAACAAGGCATTACTTTAACCAAAGAGAGCAAGCCTTCAGGAAATGGAACAGTGCCTGAAACAAGCAGGCTTTCTGAAGGGACACCTAACAGTACTGCCGGTGTAGAGGGACTTCCTAATCATGTCCATCAGGTGACGGCAGATACTGTTCCTAGCCCTAGCCATGGAGATTCTAAGTCACCAGGTTTACTTAGTTCAGACAATCCTCAGCTCTCTGCCTTGTTGATGAGAAAAGCCAATAACAATGTGGGTACTGGAACCTGTGACAAAGTCAACAATATTCATCCAGCTGTTCATACAAAAACTGAGAATTCTGTTGCCTCCTCCCCATCTTCAGCCATTTCCACAGCAACACCTTCTCCAAAATCTACTGAACAGACAATGACCAACAGTGTTATCAGCCTTAACAGCCCCCATAGTGGACATGATGCAGTCAATGGGGAGGGTATGGAGGACTCTCAGAGCCCTAAAAAGAAGGACCCAGCTATAATTAGCCACAAACAAAGCCCTCAGACTATACCATCCATGTCAGTTTCCATATACCCTAGCTCAACAGAAGTTTTAAAAGCATGCCGGTAAGTACCTGTTTGTTTTCACTGTAAAACATTAACTTCTGTCTCTTGATGGACTTTTGAGACTACATTGCAGTGCATCAGAGAGAGGTTTATATTCAGTAAGTACATGTTTTAAATTCTTGGTATTTATGCTAGTAATTTTTAGCATAATTTTCACTTTCTACTGGTTATTGAATTTCAAATTTTGGTTTGTAAAATGCTCCTTGTAGTAGTCATGTTGGCAGTGTGCTGTGCAAGCTTCCTGCCTTAAGTGGTTGTAAAGGCAGAATTTTTTTTCTTAATGTATTCTTTGCAGTAAGATTAACTTCTGTGTGTAGCAGTCCCCCTAATACTTGAGCCCTATCGCTATCAAGCAATGTGCACGAGTGCCTTGGCCATCTGGGACTCTCCCTCTTGATTGAGACACAGCAGCTGCGCCATTGGCTCCCATTGCTGCCAATGAAAGTCAGCCCATCAGGGGAGAGAGGAGGCGAAGCAGAAACACGGCTCCATGTCTGAATGGACGCTCAGAGCTGCAGCTTTGCACTGATGCCCCCATAGCAATCTGCTTGCTGTGGGAGCGCTTGGAAGGAGGAAAAATATAACATGTTTATTTTTTAAAGAAAAAAGTTTAGTATCACTTGACCGGGCCTTTTCTGGCACATTTATGTTTACATGTAACAATCCAAATTTGATTTCTCAGAACCCCCAAACATATACACATTTTTTAAAGCAGAGGCCCTAGAGAATAAATTGGAGGGTGTTGCAATTTTTAATGCCACATGGTATTTGCGCAGCAGTTTTTCAATTTTTTGGGAAAAAAATCACTTTTTTTTTAAACTTTAATGCAAAAAACACAATACACAAACATATGTTTTGGTAAAATATAGAAGATGATCAAAAATAACTAAACACAGCCATTAATGTCTAAACCGCTGGCAACAAAAGTGAGTACACCCTTAAGTGAAAATGTCTGAATTGGGCCCAAAGTGTCAATATTTTGTGTGGCCACCATTATTTTACAGCACTGCCTTTAACCCTCTTAGGCATAGTTTATCAGAGCTTTACATGTTGCCACTAGAGTCCTCTTCCACTCCATGACCACATCACAGAGCTGGTGGATGTTGGAGACCTATGCGCTCCTCCACCTTCTGTTTAAGGATGGTCCACAGATGCTCAATAAGGTTTAGGTCTGGAGACATGCTTCATCAGTCCATCACCTTTACCCTAGGCTTCTTTAGCAAGGCAGTGGTCTTGGAGGTGTGTTTGGGGGTCATTATCATGTTGGAATACTGCCCTGTGGCCCAGTCTCAAGGGAGGGGATCATACTCTGCTTCAGTATGTCACAGTACATGTTCTCAATACTTTAAAGCGGTTCTTCACCCTAAAGGGGAAGTTCCGCTAGTATTATCCCTCCCCCCTCCGGTGCCACAATCGGCACCTTTCGGGGGGGAGGGTGGTGCAGTTACCTGGATAATCCAGGTAACTGCACCCACTTCCGGCCAGACCGCCGCATGGCTCCGCCCACCGCCGCATGGCTCCGCCCCCCGTTGTGTTCTGGGAAACACACAGTTCCCAGAGACACAGCGGGGAACCAGCGCAGCGCGACTCGCGCATGCGCAGTAGGGAACCGGGCAGTGAAGCCCTCTTGCTTCACTTCCCGATTCCCTGACAGAGGATGGCGGCGGTGGCTGCAGCGAGACGAGCGATCGCTCGTCATCTGCCGCCGACATCGCTGGAACCTGGGACAGGTAAGTGTGATATTATTAAAAGTCAGCAGCTGCAATATTAGTAGCTGCTGGCTTTTAATATTTTTTTTTTTTTGTGCAGCTCCTCTTTAAATATATATTTCCCTCTAACTGAAATATATTTCTAATTACAATATTGTACAGGTATTAATGGAGATTTCACATAAACTCATAAGGCTACACCTGGTTGCTGCCACACATGCTTAACACCATCTGAACCAAGGAAGTTTATCTTGGTCTCATCAGACCACAGGACATAGTTCCAGTAATCCACGTCCTTAGCCTGCTTGTCTTCAGCAAACTGATTTGCTGACATTCTTGTGTATCATCTTTAGAAGAGGTTTCCTTCTGGGATGACAGCAATGCATACCAATTTGATGCAGTGTGTGGCGTTTGGTCTGCGTGCTGACAAGCTGACCTGCCCACCCCTTCAACCTCTGCAGCAATGCTGACAGCACTCATAAGTCTATTTCCCAAAGACAACCTCTGGAGGTTGACCATTACGAGGCCTGTTCTGAGTGGAACCTGTCCTGTTAAACCACTCTGTGGTCTTGGCCACCGTGCTGCAGCTCAGTTCCAGGGTCTTGGCTATTTTCTTATAGCCTAGACCATCTTTATGTAGAGCAACAATTTCTCTACGTTCAACGTAGATCATCTACGTTGATCCTCTACGTTCTTTGCCATGAGGTGCCATGTTAAACTTCCTCTGACCAGTATGAGAGTGAGAGCGATAACACAAAGTTTAATCCACCTGCTCCCCGTTCACACCTGAGGCCTATAAAGTCACATGACACTGGGGAGGGAAAATGGCTAATTGGGCCAGAGTTGGACATTTTCACTTAGAGGTTTCCTCACTTTTGTTGCCAGCGGTTTAGACATTAATGGCCGTGTATTGAGTTATTTTGAGGGGACAGCAAGTTTACACTGTTAAATAAGCTGTACACTCACTACTTTACATTTTAGCAAAGTGTCATTTCTTCAGTGTTGTCACAAAAAGAGATGAGAAAATATTTACAAAAATGTGAGGGGTGTACTCACGTGAGATACTTTATAACGTCTTTATAAATGAAACTAGGTTTCATAAAAAATATTGCTTTCTCTTATATTAACCGACTGACACAGCTCCTCTCTTTAGACCATTGGGTTGTTACACCACCTTTAGGAGAGGACTAGGCCTAACATATATTGAAAAACTCAGTACTTCTAGTTCTGCCCAAGGGGCGGTCCCTTAGGTAACAACCCCTCAGACTGCCATGCAGCTTCAGTTTTATTTTGCCTAGTGAAGGAGGACCTAGGAACCCTGACGGGCCCATCGGTCCATGTTTTTTCTGCAGAAGCTTTGCTTTTTGCACAAGTTTAAAGATCCTGTGATCTGCTATCAACAGCTGGCTGGGTGACAGGCTGGATACTCTTATCCTCATAGTCTCCCCAGCCTGGCCAGCGAGCATGTGCAGACCAGAGCTCTGCGCTGGGTTGGCCATGACAGGCCTCAGCTCCAGAGGTGTTCGGTGAACGTTAATGCTCCAGGGCACACATGACCAGGCTACTGATGTCTGTGTGCCAGGCCAGCAGCCACCCCGTACTGATCAGAGAGTGGGTCTGTGATGGAATGTCTCCCAGCTCTGCATGACTGGTAAGTACAGCTCTCCCTGCTTGGGTGGGGCTGAGAAGCTGGGCATTCCCTAGGAGGTAGATTTGGGGGTCCCTCTTCTCTCCCTGTCCCCATCTTCCCTCCCTGTGGGGGATGCTGCATGAGGCTGCTGAGTGGTGTGTGTCATATGCAGGGGTGCTCGGGGGGGGGGGGGGGGGGTTTCACCTGGGGGGGACTGCACTGGCTGGCTGTGCCCTGGATGTGTGTGGATTTTTCCCTGGGGGTTTCTGGAGGCTGTACCTGTCGGTCGTTTTAACGCTGTTCACAGCCATCGCTGCCTGTTTTGTTTCACTGTCTCTCATGGTATTCAGTGTTCGGCCATCTTTGGTGGGGCAAGGAGCAGCAGGCTTTCCTGTAGCTCGGCGGCCATTTTCTGTGTTTTATGTCCTTTATACTGGACGCTCAGAGCCATTTTCTTGAAGCCTGAACACGTTTTTGGTCAGTTTCAAGGAGTAGCTTGTTTTCCTGTAGCTCGGCGGCCATTTTCCCTGTGTCTATGTCCTTTATACTGGAGCCTGAACAAGGTGTTTGGTCAGTTTCAGCGCCATTTACAGCCGATTTGGACAGCGCAGTATGATCTCCTATGCACCTGGGAGCGGACAAAGGACACAGGCACTACTAGCTGGACAGCGCAGAACCAGTCAGGGTGGTGAGTCCTGCAGGAAAGAGCCTCTCAACCATCACTGTCCTAAGTCCCCATCAGGTGACAGACAGGGTAGGGTCAGCATGGCTTCAGAAACTGGTGTTTCTTCGTCCAAAATCCAGTCAATTGCAACCGGTTCGCCTGCAGACTGTGCAATGCCTCTGGAAGCTTTGTCAGCGATCCTCAATTCGTTCGTTGCCAAGATGGAGGCGGTGCGTGGGCACAAAGGTGGTAAAAAGCGGCCCCTGTCCGGGGAGAGCTCTGACGCAGACTCTGGCCCTGTTGAGGCTGGTGATCCCTGCTCTGTCGTTTCAGACGACGCTGACCAGGACCGTTAGGACAGTGAGGATGAGTCCCCGTCCGTGTGTGAAAAAGCTCTTGCTGGAGCACTTATCACAGCTGTGCTTGATACCCTGAAGATTCAGGAGCCAGCAGATCCCTCTGCTGATGTAGCGGCCCCTTTTGGGCCCCGTAAGCCAGCCCATTCACCTAAGGTGTTCCCGTATCTGACTTATTTTGATAAGTTAATTTACAAGGAATAGGGTTGACCGCCACAGACCTTTTCGATCCCCAAATACATGGAGGTACATTACCCCTTTGTCCAGGACCCCCCAGTATCCAGGTTAAACAAAGTAACCACGATCCCGGTAGAGGGGGCCCCTACTTCCGGCTCGCCGGGAGGCCCTTTTGGGGGCGGTAAGGGACCTGCTGAGTGGCGGGGTGATAGTACCTGTTGCAGGCTTGGCACGTTTCCATGGGTTCTACTCAACAGAGTGGAGACCGAGGGGATTCCAGTAATACTGATTGCCCCAGATGGGCCCCAGCGGCGTCCCTGGTATGCAGACCTAGTGTGCCTGGTGGCAGATGCCCTTTGGTGAGTGCCGTTACGAGAAGACCTTCTGTCTCAAGGTCCAATTCTTCATCCTGCTTTACCATCGCTTGTTTTAACGGCATGGCTATTGAGAGCCAGGTGTTGAGGAATTGGGGTCTTTCGGACTCAGTGATACCAACTATGCTGAGAGCGCAGAAATCATCTTCTCTGAAGATAGATCATCGTACCTGGAAGGCCTATATCTCCATGTGTGAGGCAAAAGGATGGCGTCCACACGCCTATTCTATATCCATGATCCTGCTGTTTCTACAGCAAGGAGTAGACTAGAATTTGGCTTTAAGCACCATTAACCACTTCGCACCCAGGCCAATTCTGACATTTCTCTCCTACATGTAAAATTCCTAATTTTTTTGCTCGAAAATTACATAGAACCCCCAAACATTATATATGTTTTTTTAGCAAAGACCCTAGAGAATACAGTGGCGGTCATTGCAACTTTTTATCTCGCACGGTATTTGCACAGCAATTTTTCGAAAGCGTTTTTTTCAGAAAAAAAAAGTTTCATGCTTAAAAAAAAAACAGTAAAGTTAGCCCAATTTTTTTGCATAATGTGAAAGAGGAGGATACGCCGAGTAAATAGATACCCAACATGTCATGCTTCAAAATTGCACACGCTCGTGGAATGGCGCCAAACTTTGGTATTTAAAAATCCCCATAGGCGACGCTTTAAATTTTTTTACTGGTTACATATTTTGGGTTACAGACGAGGTCTAGGGCTAGAATTATTGCTCTCGCTCTAACGTTCGCGGCGATAGCTCACATGTGTAGTTTGAACACCGTTTTCATATGTGGGCGGGACTTGCGTATGCGTTCGCTTCTGTGTGCGAGCTCACGGGGACAGGGGCGCTTTAAAAATTTTTTTTTTTTTTTTTTTTTAGTTTTACACTTTAAAAAAAAAAAAAATGATGACTTTTATTCTTATTACAAGGAATGTAAACATCCCTTGTAATAGCAATATGGCACGATCTGACCTATTTACAGTGAAATATGGGGTCAATAAGACCCCATATCTCACCTCTAGGCTGGGAAGAAAAAAAAATGATCCTGGCTTCCTAGCCAGATCGGCGCCGTTAATTTGAATACCGAGGCCGGGCGTGACGTCATAACATCGTGCCCGGCCTCCGAACGATCATAGAGACGCTGGGGACAATCTAGTTCGCCGGAAATCTCTATGATTACTTGCTGGGGCCGGTGGATCCTGTGACCGACTCACCGATGGAAACGGTGAGTCGGTAGAAGCACCGGAGGGTGGCGGGAGGTCGGGGGCGTCACCCGTAAGAACGATCAAGCGGCGGAACAGCCACTATGATCGTTCTTATGGTGTAGGGAATCGCCGGCTGAAAACGGCAATATCTGAATGTCTGTGGCCTCAGGCATCATTTAGATATAACCACCGAAACCCCATGACGTCAATAGACGTAGTGTGGGAACCAAGTGGTTAAAGGACAAATATCAGCTTTGGCTGTCTTTTTTTTACTCTCTAGTGAGCACTTTTGTTTCAAGGGGTCTGCAATGTGGTTGCTTCGGTGCGTCCACCGTTACCCCCCCCCCCCGTGGGATCTGAACCTGGGGTTATCGGCGCTTCAGAAACCGCCATTTGAAAATATCAGAGAGCTTCCCCTGTTGACTCTTTCCCAGAAGGGGTCTTTCTAGTGGCCATTACATCGGCCATGAGGGTTTTGGAACTGGCGGCCTTGTCTTGCAAGACGCCCTATCTGGTTATCCACCGGGATAAGGTGGTGTTGTGTCCACAACCTTCTTTTGTGCCGAAGGTGGTTTCTGTGTTCCATCTGTGTCCTAAGCTGACATATCCTAAGGGAGGTGGCCCTACATTCCCGGGACGTGGTTCAGGCTCTGAGGGTGTATTTGTCTGCGACGGCTCCCTTTCGGAAGTCAGGGAGTCCTTGTTTGTTTCGGTGACTGGTCCGAAAAAGGCATGGCGCTCTCGTTGGCCACCATTTCCAGGTGGATCAGACTAGGGCTGAAACAATCGTCAACTAATCGATTATGAAAATAATCGATTACTATTTTCATGATCGATTAATCGGCCAGTAACATAATGGGGTAAAAAAAAAAATTAGCCCTTTATAGTACAAAAAGAGCAAATCGCTACTGTAAATATTACTTTCACAGTTCTACAGTAAAAAATAAACCCCTTTTACAGTAGCAATTATCTGCTTTTTTCTTTTTGCTTTTTTTTTTTCTGTACTATAAAGGGCTAATTTTATTTTTTTAACCCCGTTATGTTACTAAATGTCTTAGGCCTGGTTCACATCTGTGTGTGTTTTGGTGCTTTTTGCAGAAACGCACTACAGTTCATTTACATGGTTTCCTATGGGACATGTTCACATCTGTACTTTTTTCACTCGCTGGGTATTTAGAAAATATTTGATCTGAGTCTGATATTTACCAGATTCACCTTATAATAGTATATACAGTATATCTCCTCTAATAGTATATACAGTATACTTACCATATAGTTTCTTATTTTTTTTTACCACTGCATACAGAGATATTTAAGAATAAATTGCCTTATTTTTTTTATTTATTTTTTTATTTTTAATTTTTTTACATATTAGCTAAATTATACACCACACTTTTTCTTAAGATTATTAACTGATTAATCGAAACTATAATCGGCCAACTAATCAATTATAAAAATCGTTAGTTGCAGCCCTAGATCAGACAGATTGTAGTACAGGCCTACGCCTTGACGGAACAGGTGCTCCCCTTTCCGGTCACGACCCACTCCACAAGGCCAATCGGAACGTCTTGGTCCTTCCGACATCAAGCGTCTGTCGCTCAAATGTGTAAAGCGGGGACTTGGTCGTCGTTTCACACTTTTACAAAATTCTAAAAGGCTGATGCCTGTTTGGCCTGTTTTTTCCCTGGGCATTCCCCAGACTTTGTTGTTACCTGTTGTTTTGCCTTCCAAAGCCACTTACTGCGATGGCCGTATTATTGCAATTGAACATACATTTTTTTGGGGGTAAAAACGCAGTACTATTAAGTAAATGCACTGTTGCATTTGTTACTGCAGTTCTGGTGCGGTTTGAGGGTAGTGCCTCTGTTGAGGAGCATCCTGTTTTTTTGTGGGTGAAAAGGTTGTTATTCCTACACTGTCGTTTTTTGTGGGTAAAGTTTTTATATTGGTTCCCACATGCCATGGTGAATGACGTTTTATGCTGTTTTTCCCACCCCTCGTTTTGGCACTGCTTGGGGACGTCCCAACGGTCTAAATAGAGGAGCTGTCAGTTGGTGAATATAAGAGAAAATAGGATTTTTTGTACTTACTGTAAAATCCTTTTCTCTGTAATTCACACTGACACAGCACCCTCCCCTCCTATTTTTCTTTACGTTATAATGCTTGTTGACGCACTGCAGCTGCATGGCAGTCTGAGGGGTTGTTACCTATGGGACTGCCCTTGGGCGGAACTAGAAGTTGAGTTTTTTCGTTAACATGTTAAGCCTAGTCCTCGCCTAAAGGTGGCGTAACAACCCAATGGTCTAGAGAGGAGCTGTCAGTCGGTGAATTACAGAGAAAAGGATTTTACGGTGAGTACAAAAAAATCCTATTTTTTGACAAACAGAAGTGCAACTTTAAAATAAAAAAAACAGTAAGCTCTATTGGTTTTAATGCCACTGCACATATTACCTGAATATATTATCAACATTAAATATTATTTTTTCTTTCAGCGGGTTAGTAGATGTTAGTGTGGTAGTGCAGTGTTAATTTTGATGTCTATGTCGATTTGTCCTAAAAAGCATTTGTTCACACCTTAAATAAGTAAAATAGAAATATGATGCAGGCATCATCCTGGTATAATACCCATTTAAAGTCCAGCAATGTACTAATTTGTCACTGGTCATCAAGTGGTTAATGACTGTTGAGATGAGCGCATTTCAATTTACAGAGCATTTGTATTCAAAGTGATTAGACTTGACACACAGATTTTCATAGAACATGGATATGCAATTAGCGGACCTCCAGCTGTTGCAAAACTACAAGTCCCATCATGCCTCTGCCTCTGGATATCATGCTTGTGGCTGTCACTCTTGCTATGCCTCATGGGACTTGTAGTTCTGCAACAGCTGGAGGTCTGCTAATTGCATATGCCTGCCATGGAGCATAAATGCAGTTTAGTAATTGTGCAGTACTAAGCAGGGTAATATGTAATGAGTTCTTTCGGCTTCCTCTCTACTAAGTCATTTTTACAAACTATATGCGTAAACATTTTTCATAATAACAATGGTTGGCATGCGAATCAAATACCGCATTTAATATTGGTATTTGTATAGCTCTGACAATTTATACAGAGCCTTACATATATATTGTACATTCCCATTAGTCCTTGCCCTCAAGGAGCTTACAGTTTAACCACTTGCTGACCACACACTGTAGCTTTACTGCTAGAGTGCGGGCTGGCTGCGCAGAAACACACACACACACACACACACACACACACACACACCCACCTATCTCTCTCCTACCCGCTGACCCCACTGTGCTGTCACTGGCTACAGTGCATGTCGCCATTACTAGAATAAAAAAAATTCCAGTATATAATGTCTGTTTAGATCCCTGTGTTTATTAACACAGGGCTCTCTTCTGTCATTCACTCAGCCCATCAGAGGGGGCCAGCCATAAATCGTTGGCTGGGACTCACTGATTGGCTTGTGCTGCAGTGAATGACAGCACATTGTTCCTGGTCCATGCATATATGTGAGCGTGGACACAGAAGAAAGACGCAATGTACAGGTATGTGATTTTGCCTGCAAGAGCCAACCTGCTACAGTAAACATACTCCCATGGGTCTGAATGCGGTTAAAGGGAAAGTGATGTACAGGAAACAATCTGCTTTGAGGCGTGATTAGGTTGTGGCATGATGGTGGCCATTTTTGTGAATTCTCTGCAAAATGGATTTGCATACTTTGATCTCTTTGACACTTGGTTTGCGCCAGCTCATCTTCGCTGAAACAAAAAGCTTTGCCACTGGCAATAATGTGATAATGCAACATTAATGTCGCTTATTAACCACTTAAGGACTGCCGCATGCCAATGTACGTTGGCAGAATGGCACCGACAGGCACAAGCACGTACATGTACGTGCTTGCCTTCCAGCAGGTGGGGGGTCCGAGCGGACCCCCTTCCGCTGGCTGCGGCGGTCCGTTTCGCTTTAGGAGCGATCCGGGATGAGGGGATGGCTGTTGGTTTCTGGCCATCCCCTCTCGATCGCTCCTGGCGAATGAGAAGCTTCCCCCGCCTGTTTAGTGTAAACACAGGCAGGGAGGAAGTGATGTCATTCTCCTCGGGGCGGTCTTTTTGACCGGACTGCGAGGAGAACGGAGAAAGTAAGTGCATCAGCACTACACTGACATGTAGGTACACAAATCCCCCCCCCCATCGCCCCGATCCGATTTAGGGTGTAATTTAACTTATGCCCATAGCATGTGTGAGCAATATATCATTTAGTGACAACTTTGTGCAAAAAAAATAATTGTAATATTCCTGCAACTTGTGGCAAAATATAAAATATTTCATGAACTCAACATGCCTCTCAGTAAATAGCTTGGGGTGTTTACTTTCCAAAATGGGGTCATTTAGGGGGGTTTTGTGTTATTTTGGCATTTTATGGACTTCGAAACTGTGATAGTTAGTGAGGAGTGAAATCAAAAATTTGCACCCTTAGAAATACTGAAGGCAGTGATTGGTTTTCGAGGTGCCGTGCGCGGCTAGACTCCCAAAAAGTCCCACATATGTGGTATCCCCGTACTCAGGAGAAGCAGCAGAATATATTTTGGGTTGCAATTCCACATATAACTATGGTTTGTGTGAGCAATATATTATTTAGTGACAACTTTTTGTAAACTTTTTTTTTTTTTGTGTCATTCAATCACTTGGGACAAAAAAAAATATTCAATGGGCTCAACATGCCCCTCAGCAATTTCTTTGGGGTGTCTACTTTCCAAAATGGGGTCATGGGGGGGGGGGGGGTTGTACTGCCCTGCCATTTTAGCACCTCAAGAAATGATAGGCAGTCATAAATTAAAAGCTGTGTAAATTCCAGAAAATGTACACTAGTTTGTAGACGCTATAACTTTTGCGCAAACCAATAAATATACGCTTATTGACATTTTTTTTTACTAAAGACATGTGGCCTAAATGTATGACTAAAATTTAGTTCATTCGATTTTTCTTATAACAAAAAGTAGAAAATATCTTTTTTTTTTTAATTTTTTTTATTTATTTTTTTCAGTCTTTTTTCCTTTTATATCGTAAAAAAATAAATATTGCAGAGGCAATCAAATACCATCAAAACAAAAGCTCTATTTGTCGGAAGAAAAGGACGCAAATTTTGTTTGGGTACAACATTGCATGACCGCGCAATTACGAGTTAAAGCAGTGCAGTGCGAAATTGTAAAAAGACCTCTGGTCCTTAGGCTGTTAATTGGTCCGGGGCTGAAGTGGTTAAACGTACACCTATATGCATAATTTATGTCCCTAGAACACCTGATGGTGCTCCCTGCATGTTTGTAGACCATAACTTTCACACAGACCAAATATACACTTATTTTGGTTATTTTTACTAGATATGTAGCAGTATAAATTTGGGCCAAAATGTATAAAGAATTGCTAATTTTCAAAATTGTATAACCGAAACAAAGAACTTTTTTTTTTTTTTTTTTTACAACATTTTCATTTTTTTTTTTTAATAGCGCAAAAAATTCAAAAAACAGTGGTCAAATATCACCAAAATAAAAACCCTATTTGTGTGGGAAAAAGGACAAAAAATGTCATATGGGTACAATGTCATTCAAAGTGTGACAGCACTGAAAGCTGAAAATGTATCTGGTTAGAAAGGGGGTTAAGTGCCCAGTGGGCAAGTGATTGATATGTAGTATACTGGAATTTGATTTTGATTTATTATGCAGGCAGTTTTACGTGACTTGAATTGCTAGCGATCAGTGGTATCCTTTGGAAAAAAATAAGCAATCACACTGCAATTTTAGTCATGCAGTCAAATGATCTGTCAGTAGAATATGCACCAAATCGCTCCCTAAATGAGCAAATTTTAAAAACTAGAATGTAATGTCCGAATGTGGTTTAATTACCATTTGTAGTATAATTAAGCTATTGAATCTTTAAGGGCTTGCAGAACAGACAGCAATGAGGGCCTTGACATTTCTCTCAGGGTGGCTTTCTTTAACCCTTCTGCTGTCGTCATGTCTACTACTGTACCATCCTTTTATCCTATAGGGTCCTCTTCTTTTTACAAAATGTTTAATGATTTGGGGTTTTTAAGCAATACTTGGGTAAAAATTTATATTTTAGCATTTCAATGTATAAAAGTGCTGCACTGTATAAGAAACAAGAAAATATTTTTCTATACAGTGTACAGCAACTGCAAATGAAGCCAAAAATACTGGTTGACAAGTGCGATGACTATATTACAATGTATCATAAATGTCCAAAACAATCTGATGATCTTTCTCCTAGATTTCTGTAGCTCTGCAAAACATAATTCATCAGTATGAAGTCATCAGGGACATGGTGCACAGCAATGTGGAACTGGTTTAAATATGCAGACAACCGACCAGATGCCTCCACAAGCAAACTCAAGGAGGCAGAGCTGCCAGTCTATTGTTACGAAGTCTCCTTGAGTTCAATTGTGGAGCCAGCTGGTGGCGTGCATGCATTTTGACGTTGTGCGCCTTGTCTCCGATGTCATACTGATGAAATATGTTGGGTGGAGCTACAGCGATCCAAGAGAATGAGACAAATGTTAAGGGCTGCCTACATCTGATCCATCCCTGAGGGTTTCTCTTATGGAGAGCGATCCCGGGCTTGCAGCAATATATAGTGTTAATGCAGTATAGATGAAAGCATGAAGTATTCAGACCCTTTTCACTCTTCTCATTTTTTTTATGTTGGAGCCTGATGCTACAGTTTAACCCCTTTGCACAGACCGCACACATATATGCGGCCTCATGGATTTGGACTTTTGTGCTGGGAGCGCTTCCAGCACAGAGACTGGGCTCTCCAACGATCGGGACCCAGGACTGTCATTTCCAAGTCACCTGATCGCTGTGATAGCCTCCGATTGGCCATCACAGTGATCAGTCACTGAGCCCACCTCTGGGTTTCCTTGGTGATTTGTATCTTTATCTTGCAGGGGAATTGTAAACAAATCAAGTGTGTTAAAAAAATATATACATAATATATATATATATATATATATATATATATATATATATATATATATATATATATATATATATATATATATATATATATATATATATATATATATATATATATATAATATATATATATATTATGTGTGTGTAAATGGGGCCTTACAATCACTTTAAGTATTCAGACCCTTTACTCAGTACTTTACTGGAGCACCAATTGCAGCCATGAGGTTTTTTTGGGTATGATGCCAAGCTTTGCACACCTGGTTTGGGGGCTCAGTCAGGTTGGATAGGGACCATTTGTGAACAAGCATTTTCAGGTCTCTCCAGAGATGTTAAATAGGGTTCAAGTCAGGGTTTTCACTGGGCCACTCTAGGACATTCAGAGTTGTCTCTTGTCACTCCTGTGTTGGCTTGGATGTATGATCGTTGTCCTGTTGGAAGGTGTACATTCAGCCCAGTCTTAGATCCTGAGCAATGTGGAAAAGGCTTTCATTGAGGATATATCTGTACTTTGCTCCATCCAGCTTTCCTTCAACCCTGACCAGTCACCCAGTCCCTGCTGCTGAAAAGAACCATCAGGTTTACCCCCGCAGCTGTTCGCAATGTGAACCGGGACTCAACACTGTCATGCTTTGAATGACAATTGTGTGGTCATGCAACACTGTACCTATAATACATTTTTATATTTTTTCTTCTTCACACAAATAGTGCTTTTTTGGCGCTATTTAATCACTACTTTTTTTTTTTTTTTTGCACAAAAAAAAAATAGGAAATTTTAAAAAATCCCCCCCCCCCCCCTTTCTTTTGTGTTCTAAAATCAGCCATTGAATAGTCTATCTGCATAAACTTATGTCAGAATTTATTCTGTTGCATCTCCTTGGTGAAAATAATTCCACAAACTATGGAATATACAGTATATCTAATTTTTGTCACAATTTTTTTTTTAGAAGATTAAGAAATTTACTTTTTTTCACCCTTTTTTTTTTTTCTACTTACTGTCACCAGTGCAGTACAGCATTATCATATGACTGGCGTGGTGCTGATCAGGGACACTGGTGACCGTATGTAAAAAAAAAAAAAAAAAAAAAGATTCCTTTTTAACACGAACCAGAGCAATGCCGTGTTACCATAGTAACACTGTACTACTCTGGATAAGTGACCAGGATTTTTTTTCACCTTACTGCTTTTACCAGTGAATTTCATTGGTATTGGCAACCATTTTACTGAATGAAACCGATTCATTCATGTCTTTTGTCATTCGTGATTGGCTAAAACGAATTACATGGCACAGATGGGCTGTGATTGGCCCGGTCTGTACCATGTGGCCAATCCCTGCTAGCAACACAATTGTGTACAATGGCTGGTATGAAAGGAAGTCATCCATTGTTTACAATTGCCATGTGATCTGTGATTGATCACATTGATCACATGGTACTGGTAGAGGGCCGGTATAGTGATCAGGAGGTTTCTTTTTAAGTTGCGATCGATTCTGCACATCACATGTTGTAACTGGTTGCCTTGTCCTGTAAGTCTTCCTATTTGTTTTCACAAAGGGTGGTTCCCTGTCCACGTCTCTCCTTCCTTTCGATAGTGGTATCCAGCTTCACCTAATTAAGGACATTGTCAGAGCCTTTCACACCCTAAGGATGTTGCCCTGATCTCCTTGGATGTGGTTTGTGTGCATCTGGCTCTTAGAACTTCCTTTTGGAGGTCAGCTTCTCTTTTTGGGATTGGTCGGTCTTCATAATGGCTTGGCAGCACCTTCTGCTACTATTTCTCATTGGATCAGGCTGGGACTTTGTCTTTATGGGTCGGGCTCCTAGCTTCCTCCTACAGCACATTCCACCAGGGCGATGAGTGCTTTTTTGGCTTTCCGATATCTGGCATCAAGTTTGCAAGGTGAATAGCTTGACATCGGTACACACCTTTTACCAAGCTTTACAAAGTTTGGGCATCTTCAGATGCATGTTTCGGCCCCAAGGTTTTTCAGGTAGCAGTTTTTCTTCTTCTCTGTATGGTTCTCAGGTGGTGTTGCGTGTTCTATCTCTGGGGTTACCCACCTCTCAATGAGGCAGGTGGATGTTTTGTTACTCGCCAATTAATGCTTTAGTAATGGGTTTTTCAATTGAGGTGAACAAAAACTCCAACCCCTGCTGAATTATACAGATATTATTTTTTCCTTGCCACAATGCAAGGCTAACATTGCTATGTACTCCTCAGTCAGCTTTCTCTTGTGACTAATGTGAGTGGCATTGATAGGCAGCCTGGAATTGATAAAATTCAAGTAAGGCTTTAGATGAGGTTCACATTTGTGCATTGTAAAGGAAGGGGAAATAGGGAAGAAGGGGATAGTGGGACTTTATATGAAACACATCACTGGGGTAGAATGAATCAATAAATATTAGTAAACACAATATTTATTAGTACAGATGAGCATAGTGCAGGGCAATATATTAACTCAATAAGTAACATACAGAATTATAATAAACATATAAGTGATTCATGATTCAAACAAGTAAAAACTAGGGCTGTGGAAATTAAAGATTAATTTCTCGATTGATTTTTTTTTTTGATCAAAATTATTTTGATCGCTACTCAGCTCTCTGCCAGCTTCCGGGTCTTCTGCGAGTTCCGTCTGAGATCCGGTGACATCACGGACATTGACGTCACTAGGGGGGGGAGTAGTCTGGTGACGTCAAAGTTCCGATTGAACGTAACGCGTACGGGGAAGGATCTACACATGTCACCCACTGCTGCCCTACAGAACTAACACGATTGTCGGCTTTACATGCTATGTTTTTATCATCTTTATGTGAGTAGTTTTTGTTTGAACACAAGAATGAAATCTTATACTTAAGCAGTGAGCACTTAGATCTTTTATTTCTTCCCATGACCTGGCGTCCTTGCTGAGATCTAAGGAGACGTCAGAGTGATTAGACTGTAAGCAAATGAAAAAATGGTAATACAGCGCTATCTAGAACTCCAATATTGACAATGTGCTTGATATAAACGAACAATAAAAATATATGTGAAAATTAAAGCTGCAACTTAAGTGAGATACCCACTATATTAATAACCATTTTCATAAGAAAGCTGCGCTGTGATGATCAAAGCCCAAATCAATGAGATTATATATATATATACACACACAGTGGTGTGAAAAAGTGTTTGCCCCCTTCCTCATTTCCTGTTCCTTTGCATGTTTGTCACACTTAAGTGTTTCGGAACATCAAACCAATTTAAACAATAGTCAAGGACAACACAAGTAAACACAAAATGCAATTTGTAAATGAAGGTGTTTATTATTAAAGGTGAAAAAAAATCCAAACCATCATGGCCCTGTGTGAAAAAGTGATTGCCCCCCTTGTTAAAACATACCACACCTGAGTTCAATTTCTCTAGCCACACCCAGGCCTGATTATTGCCACACCTGTTCACAATCAAGGCATCACTTAAATAGGAGCTGCTTGACACAGTAAGGTCCACCAGAAGATCCTTAAAAGCTACACATCATGCCGAGACCCAAAGAAATTCAGGAACAATTGAGAAAGAAAGTAATTGAGATCTATCAGTCTGGAAAGGGTTATAAAGCCATTTCCAAAGCTTTGGGAATCCAGCGAACCACAGTGAGAGCCATTATCCACAAATGGCGAAGACATGGAACAGTGGTGAACCTTCCCAGGAGTGGCCGGCCGCCCAAAATTACCCCAAGAGCGCAGCGACGACTCATCCAAGAGGTCACAAAAGACCCCACAACAACGTCCAAGGAACTGCAGGCCTCACTTGCCTCAGTTAAGGTCAGCGTTCATGCCTCCACCATCAGGAAAAGACTGGGCAAAAATGGCCTGCATGGCAGAGTTCCAAGGAGAAAACCACTGCTGAGCAAAAAGAACATCAAAGCTCGTCTCAATTTCTCCACAACACATCTTGATGATCCCCAAGACTTTTGGGACAACATTCTGTGGACCGATGAGACAAAAGTGGAACTCTTTGGAAGGTGTGTGTCCAAGTATCTCTGGCGTAGAAGGAACACTGCATTTCATAAAAAGAACATTATACCAACAGTAAAATATGGTGGTGGTAGTGTGATGGTCTGGGGCTGTTTTGCTGCTTCAGGACCTGGAAGACTTGCCGTGATAAAAGGAACTATGAATTCTGCTGTCTACCAAGAGATCCTGAAGGAGAATGTTCGACCATCTGTTCGTGTACTCAAGCTGAAACGAACTTGGGTTCTGCAGCAGGACAATGATCCTAAACACACCAGCAAGTCCACCACCGAATGGCTGAAGAAAAACAAAATGAAGACTTTGGAGTGGCCTAGCCAAAGTCCTGACCTGAATCCTATTGAGATGTTGTGGTATGACCTTAAAAAGGCCGTTCATGCTCGAAAACCCTCTAATGTAACTGAATTAGGACAATTCTGCAAAGATGAGTGGGCCAAAATTCCTCCAGGACGCTGTAAAAGCCTCATTGCACGTTATCGCAAACGCTTGGTTGCAGTTGTTGCTGCTAAGGGTGGCCCAACCAGTTATTAGGTTTAGGGGGCAATCACTTTTTCACACAGGGCCATGATGGTTTGGATTTTTTTTCACCTTTAATAATAAACACCTTCATTTACAAATTGCATTTTGTGTTTACTTGTGTTGTCCTTGACTATTGTTTAAATTGGTTTGATGTTCCGAAACACTTAAGTGTGGCAAACATGCAAAGGAACAGGAAATGAGGAAGGGGGCAAACACTTTTTCACACCACTGTGTGTATGTATGTATGTGTATATATATATATATATATATATATATATATATATATATATATATATATATATATATATATATATATATATATATATATATATATATATATATATATATATATATATATATATATATAACCAGTTAACCAAAAATATCAGTTAATACACATGTATATAGTGAAATATAATTCATTCAAAAAATAAATTATGCAAAAAATAAATTGTGTATAAATAAATTCATACACTACTATAATTCAAACTTAAATTCTCAATACAAAATAATAGTCCATCTCCAAACGAGAACACTTTTTCTTGTAATTTCCACCGTGATGAACCACACCACACCAACAGGTAGGAAAAGGACTCTCCACCACTGACAATACTGACGCTTACCAGCTAAATAGATCCCATATCAGAGATCAAATATCGCCATTAACATATCTATCACTCCTTCTGGACCTGAGCTGCATGGAGGATGTATCCCTTTAAGACACTGTGTTCCAACGTTGTTATATTCCTACGGCCACATCGATCATTTCCAATCACATGAATAAAAGGGAGGAATCGCCATAGTATAATATTGCCAACATTTTTTATATAAAATAAAGAATCACACTTACATAGGTCGTAAAAAACTAGCATCAATTATAAAAAGACTTCAGCTGGCCGGCTCCTGTAACGCTGCCCGTTGCTTCCGGGTTCAGCGTAGATTTGCGGTGACGTCAGCACGCCGCTCCTCCCTACGCCGTTTCATTAGAGAAAACGTCTTCCAGGGCCACTGGAAGACATTATCTCTAACGAAACGGCGTTAAGTTAGTAAGTTAGTTCTAAACTTGGCACATTGCCCAGGATGCTTTCTTTTGACAGCTGAGTGAGCAGATAATCTCCACTTGTTTCGCCTACTCTCAGCAGAAGAGATAGTCAGGGGAGTGAATCGAGGTCGCGTTTTTTTAACAATCGTTCAGCTCTAGTGTGCAGTGATGCAATTGATTTACACAGCACGGCCTGCATGCTTTTGCGCATGCCAGAACACATACATTTCCTTTGCATGTGTTTCACACTTAAAGTGTAAGTAGCCCCCTCTATCGTTTTTATCCAAGGAAGCTGCCATCTTTTCCTCTGTTTAATCTACAACTGCCATGATGCTGGACATGTGATCAGTTTAGATACCAGCCATTGGATGGTTTGACAGGTTGAGAGCACAACCAATGGGGAGTGTTACATTTCTGGCCTGTGCCGGAAATGAAACCGTTTTTTGGATGGGTTTGCTTCCGCTTTAAGGGACAGCCTATTGAAATGAATGGGCTGCCCTAAATGTGACGCACAAAAACGCACATGCAGCATTGCATCCACAGAAGTGTGATTGGAGGCTTTTGCTTTCTGTGAACCATGCAAAATTGACTCGCCCCACATCTATAGGATCCAGTATTAGATGACCTACAGTTAGACCCCTTTCACACTCAGGCGCTTTACAAGCTTTTAGGCGCTAAAAATAGCGCCTGTAAACTGCCCCTTCTGCAGCCCCAGTGTGAAAGGCCGAGTGCTTTTACACTGGAGCAGTGCACTTGGACAGGAAAAAAGTCCTGCAAGCAGCATCTTTGGAGCAGTGTTTACCTCCACCACCCTGCCCTTTGAAATGAATGGGTGCAGTGCTAAGCGGGCACTTTTAACCCCTTCTGGATAAAGCAGCACTTTTAACCCCTTCTGGATAAAGCGGCGCTTTACCACTAACGCCCCCACCACCCCAGTGTAAAAGGGGGTCATAAAGTTACCTATTTTTACATTCTCTCTTGATTTTTTTAACTCATGATATTAAGCCCAGTGTGAGGGTTTTGCAGCATAAAAAACACTTGTTTAATAATTGGTGTAAATGTTTATCTGCAGACAAAAATGGTGACTTTCCTAAAATGCTATTGGCTGTTACTCTAGATTAAGTATGCAGAAGTTAGCTGTAGATCTTTGATTCATGTTTTTCCATTTATCATTTAGTAACTCATTCCTTGTAATAAGTAACCTCTCTTGCAACGGTTTTAAGCTTAAAAAAGAGAGGGTTTGCTGCAAAGCACATACATTGGATTCAGTATTATTATTCAGGTTTTATATAGCGCCAACAGTTTGCGCAGCGCTTTACAACATGAGGGCAGACATTACAGCTACATTACAATTTGGTACACGAGGAATCGGAGGGTCCTGCTCGTTAGAGCTTACAATCTAAAAAATGTCACCCATTTATGATATATGGATGATGAAAATGTTTAAGCATATTTCCCAGGTTAATGCCAATACATATTTAGTTGAGTGTTTTTGAGAAATTTATTGGAATTGTGCTTTTCAAAACTTGTAAACAGTAAAAAACTGGACATGGATCAAAAGATGAATTGTGCAGTGCCACCTGGTGGTCTGAAATTATTCATGCCCTGATTTCTTTTATCAGCTAGAGGACTATGGTTACTTACTATATGTGAGCCACCACCCTCATACAAAGATTAGGACCATGCAATGTCCAAAGTACTGAAAGACCATAAGGGTCCGGTGTAAAAAATGAAGGGTATATATTGAGAATATGATCTTTGAATATGGTTTATGTTACAATAAAGCATGAGCCTCAATTTCCTCATTTAACAACCCTGGGGTAAGGATATTAGGAGAATATATCCAATAGGATTCCGGCTGACATAAACATTTAAACCGCTCTGCTGCGGGCAGGCTCCCAGGGATCGCTTCGACCCACACTTTCAGACCAGCTGTGGATTGCTGGTGATTCAAGAACGGTCTTGGAACGCTGGGTTTATCACAACCTTCTTTGAAGCGTCTGTGCTCGCCAAATCGTTTGCAAAGAGTTCGGATGATTCTGCCTACATAAAATTGGCCACATGTCAGACTGTAGACAACCTATTCGCTGGAACTATTGTGGCATTCTTTTATCACATAGGTATTACCTTTTAGCAGTAAAGCTCTTTTGGCCATGCTGTACAAACGGACAGGTTAGAGGCAATTTTTTTCTGGCATGGATACATGCCTACCAAAAGAATCAGTGGGACGTAGTTACTGTTGATCTGGCAACTATTTTTGAGCTTATTGGGTGTAACTTTCCTTTTTAATATTTTTGGCTCTATGATATGACACTTTAGGTGTTTGGGTAAGATCGCCGCACAGAATTTCTGCTGCCCCCCGACTTGCGCATGCACAGCAGGGAACAGGCTTTCTGTTTCCGCTTAGTGAAGATGCCGACGACTGTACCCAAAGCCATTCGACAAATCGGCTAGAGGTGCCAACATTGCTGGATACCTGGACAGGTAAGTGTCCTTATATTAAAAGTCAGCAGCTACAGTAATTGTAACTGCTTGATTTTTTTTTTTTTTTTTTTTTTTTTTTTTTTACAGGCTGGAACTCTACTTTAAAATCCATATATTTCCCCACTGTATTTTAGTTATTTCTACCATACTGCTATTCTGATTAACCCCACGCATTTACTTGATTTCTCTTATATCTATTCACTATACCCTGTGAGCAGGCACTGCAATGTCACACATTTCATAGTCTGCCTTCTGAACTATAGAAGTGCTAAAACATTTCAGGAGATAGTATAGGAATCGGCAACAAGGTACCGTGGGATATGTAGTCCTTAGGAAATAAAAGTAAACCGCAGGAGGAGAAGCTGCAAAGCATGCAGGGAATCCAGGAAGTTGTGGAAAGATGTCCAGCAGACGGAGATTTTTGTTAAGCAAGCTTATATTGGTTTATCAAATATATCTATTGTTTGTAATACAATGCTGCTGTTGTTAAATGAAAGTGCATGCTGTGACAATAAACTTCCTTTAATCAGATATGCAACATAATTTGAGAAGCTGAAAGTGGTGGTATCTGCATTTTGCTGAGAAAAAAGTGCCTAATGCCACCGAAATCGCACACAATTTTATCGTGATTTTACTGTGCTCATGGTGTGTTTTTCATAGGTCATGTGACTCAAAAACTGCATCAAAAACTTAACCAAGTGCAGTATTGATGCATTCTTAATTTTCAATGCATTTCAGTAGTGAGGCCCGGTTTTGTTAACTGACCAAAAATGCAGCAAGCACAATAGAAGAGCAATGGACCAGTGTGAAGACATAGAATTTAACCACTTAAGGACCGCCCACCGCATAATACTGCCGCAGGGCGGCCCTATTGCGCCAAACTACATACCTGTATGTCGTTTTGTGCACGACACTGTGGGCGCGCAAGCTGCACAGTGGGGGAGCTGATACACGGGGCCGGCGGCCGCAAAGTACACCAGCGATCGCTCCTCAGAGGCAGAACGGGGATCTGCCAATGTAAACAAAGGAGATCCCCGTTCTGACAGGCGAGTACAGTGAGATCGTCTGTTCATAGTGATCAGGAACAGCAATCTGTTTTCAATCAGTCCACTACCCCCACAGTTGTTAACCCCTTCCCTACCAGTGTCTTTTATAGAGTGATCAGTGGCTATTTTAAGCACTGATCACTGTAATGTCACTGGTCCCCAAAAAGTTTCAAAAGTATCCGATATGTCCGCCGCAATGTTGCAGTTTCGCTAAAAATCGCTGATCACCGCCATTACTACTACTAAAAAAAAAAAAGCCACAAATCTATCACCTATTTTGTAGTCGCTACAACCTTTTGCGCAAACCAATCCAATTTTTTTTATTTTATTTTTTTCTATTTTTTTATTTTTTGCCAAAAATATGTAGAATAAAAATTAGCTTAAACTGATACATACATTTTGGGGTTTTACTTTTATTTTCATTGGATATGTATTATAGCAAAAAGTTAAAAATATTGTTTTTTTTTTTAATTGTCAGTTTTTTTGTTTATAACACAAAAAATAAACACACAGGTGATCAAAAAAAAAATACATTGTCAGTTAAAGCGACGCAGTACCGTATCGCAAAAAATGGCTTGTTCATTAAGGGGTCTAAATCCTTCCGGGGCTGAAGTGGTTGAAGGGATGCATTTTTCTTGACCTTTTTAATTTTCTCAATACTGACGACAAATTCATATTCATTTAAATAATATTCAAAAGTTGAATATAATATATATATATATATATATATATATATATATATATATATATATAATGAACATCATTTTAAAAACAGTTTCAATCTTTGGCCAAGTGCATCCTGCATTTTTGGTTTCGGCACCAAAATTTCCATTCGGTGCTACCTTTTTAATAAGTTTTCCAACTAATCCTTCAAACGTTTATGGTGTCCTTATTTGCATACTTACAGGCATTTTGTACAATGGTACCTGTATTGTAAATTGATTTCACGAAGCATAGCTTGGCCAGGATAGATAAGTATCTCAGTGAAAGCAAGTTTAAGCAATCATTTGTTAGAATTATTGCTTGCCTCATTTCTGGAATAGATCTCGCCATTCCATAGATATTGGTATCATCATTTGAGTCCACCTGGTAGAATAAAAGCTGATTTACAACCTTCAGAGCCAGTAAGTGTAGCGCATGTTTAATAATGTTGTGCATGTTTTTATTTTGTCTAGGAATCTTGGCAAGAATGGTCTATCAAACAGTAGCATTTTACTGGACAAGTGCCCCCCACCAAGACCACCTCCACCCCCTTATCCACCGTTACCAACAGATAAATTAAATCCACCTACGCCTAGCATTTATGTGAGTATGGAAAAACTATGCTTAAAAACATGTAGTAACACCATTTGGCTTATGGGCTGCATTTGTTTTATAGTTAGCCAGTGATGTGTGCCAGAAGTTTAAACTAAATTTGATGTTCCCTACGATAAAGTTTCTAAATGCCAGTTCTCAAGTACCCCTAACAGGTCATGTATTCAGGCTTTCCCTCAGATGAAACTGCTGTGGTCATTACAAAGGCAGTGAAACTGATCAAATCACCTGTTCAAAATAATGAAAAGCCTGAAAGCTTCATTTTGTTGGGGGTACTTGAGGACTGAGGTTAAGAAAAACTATGTATTAGACTCCCCATTGCGGGGCAACACTGCAGTGTCTGGATTAACTTCAAACTTCTGGGTAAGCATAATTAGTAACACCACCCAACAGCCATAAAGCTTCCTGGTGGGGTGCAGGTCCAAGGGTGTGCATCCCCTGAAAAAATGGAGCCCCAGTCCTTGAAGGCTTTTTAACGGAGCCCGTCGTGAAGGGTGTAGATTGGATCTGTCTGGTTTTACAACAGAATCCTTGCAGTGGGATAAGGTAAGTGGAGATTCCTAAGGAATTTTTAATTTTGTTTGGATTGTCTCCTTTAAAAGTAAATGTCATGCCTAAAGTCACCACTGGGGGCTGTTAAGAGCACGTACCTTGTCATGCTTGCCATTCCTCGCTCTGTCGCAGAAGCTGCAGGCTTCCTCCGGGCTAAGCAGTCCCAAGCCTAGGAAGTTGATGATGGAGGGAGGATTTATTTTTTTTCTAAAAACACCCTCCACCTGGCCACAGGCTCTCCCCTCTCCTGGATAGGTGGGGAAGCCAGAGAGATCGGCAGATGCCACTCTGCTCTATCACCGCCTCAGCAGTGGGTGCGATTCTGCGGTTCTCCTTATCCTCGACAACCCATACCCCCCCCCCCCCCCTCCATCCCGATCGGAGGTCTGCTCTCGCATGGGAAAACACTCTTTTCTCTTATATTCACCGACCGACACAGCTCCTTTTTGTAACAAAATGGGTTGTCAGCCCTATCACTGGAGATTACTAGGCAAGACTTCAGAACTTTTAGTTCTGCCTAGGGGCCGGTCCCTAGGCTACAACCCCACAGCCTGTTTTAGCAGAACTCAGATTTTTCTTGCTTAGTGAGGAGATAAGACCTAGGAACCCTGCGGGCCCATAGGTCCATGTTTTTTTTGGTGCAGAAGCTTGGCTTTTTGGGCAAGATGAATGATCCTGTGATCTTCTATCAACAGCCGGCTGGATGACAGGCTGGTTCACCTATCCTTGTAGTCTCCCCAGTCTGGCCATCGAGCGTGTGCAGGTCGCAGCTACGGCTCGAAAGGCCACGACATACCTCGGCTTCAGAGGTGGTCACTGAGCTTTATGCTCCAGGGCGTACATATGACCGTGCTACTGATGTCTGCGTCACAGTATGCCGAGGCCAGTAGTCTTCCCTGTACTGATCAGGAGCTAACTACTGAGGAATGTCTCCCAACTTCAGGACTGGTAAGTACAGCTCTTCCTGCCTGTAAGGGTGGAGCAGCTGGGCATTCCCTGGGAGGTCGATTCGGGGGCCCCCCTCTTTCCCCTTTCCCTAACTCCCTCCTCCCCCCCCCCCCCTCACGGGGGGCGGGGGGGTGCCTGTACACGTGCTGAGCGGTGTGTGTATGCCTGGGCTCTCACCTGGGGGTTTTAGCTGTTCTGGGTGCCTGGGTCCTGCAGCTTAGTCCCGCTGGATGCCTGTGTAAGTGCAGCACTGCCCTGCCACATGTTCTCTCTAGTCCCCCATAGCGCTGTTCGGCGGCCATTTTAAGTATGGGCAAGGGTCAGACTGGCTTCAGGCAGCCATTTTCCGGGTGATTCCCTAATGAGAACACCAACGGCCATTTTCTTGTAGCTGGACCATGTTTTTGTGCTCTAGCAGCTGCCCCTGTGCCCTCTGCTTCCTGTTTGGTTATCACAGGGAGCTAGGGAGGTTATCCTGTGTTCTAAACAAGTGTGATTGCTCGCCCACAGTTCGTATCTCTGCCTTTCAGTCTAGCTACTGCTCATCGGGTTTTTACAAAGGTCCTGGCCCCTCCTCTGGCCAGATTAAGGGCCCAAGTTATAACGATTATAGCATATCTAGACGATCTGCTCTTGATAGACCAGTGGGTAGCACTCTTAGACCAAAGTATGGTCACCATAGTCAACTATCTGGAATACCTAGGTTGGATTCTCAACCTAGAGAAATCTTCCTTAAAACCATCAAGGAGATTAGAATACTTGGGTCTGATCATAGATACAGCCCAGAAAAGGGTATTCTTGCCCCAGGCAAAGATCAGCACTATAAAGGATCTAATTCAGGTGGTCAAAGCAAAAAAGAATCCTTCTATCCAGCTTTGCGTGAGGTTGTTGGAAAAGATGGTAGCTTCATTTGAGGCTGTTCCTTATGCATGGTTTCATTCAAGACTGCTGCAAAACAATATCCTATCAGCTTGGAACAAGGTCTAAGCTCTAGATTTCCCAATGCGTCTGTCTCCAAAGGTGTGCCGGAGCCTCAGTTGGTGGTTGATAAAAAAAATCTGCAGACGGGAAAATCCTTCCTACCAGTTACCTGGAAGGTGGTAACAGAAGATGCCATCCTTTTGGTTTGGGGTGCAATCCTGGAAGAGGCACCTGTCCAAGGGAAGATGGTCCAGAACAGAAAGGACCTTGCCCATCAACATTCTAGAGATTCGGGGCAGTGTGCTTGGCCCTGAGAGCCTGGAGAATTCAGGTTGTGGAAATGTCCTGTCAGGATCCAATCCGACAATGCCATGGCAGTGGCTTAAATCATTCACCAAGGGGCACAAGAAGTTGTGCGGCCCAGAGAGGGGAATCCTATCCTAACCTGATCATAAAACGATGTACCTTAGATATCGGCAGTCTTCATTTCAGGAATAGAAAATTGGCAGGCGGACTACGTGAGCCGCCAGCAGTTGTTCCCGGGAGAATGGGCCCTTCACCCCGATATCTTCCTGGCAATATGCCAAAGATGGAGGTACCAGCCGTAGACCTGTTTGCGTGCAGGTTCAACAAGATCGACAACTTTGTGTCAAGAAAAAAGGGATCCGCTAGCATGCGGAACGTATGCCTTGGTGGTCCTGTGAATTCAGTTTTCACTGATTTATACATTCCCTCCTATTCTGCTGCCACGACTTCTTCGTAGAATCAAGCAGGAAGGGAAATGGGTGATTCTTGAGGCCTAGATCTTGGTATGCAGAGATCATAAAGATGGCAGTAGGGGACCCATGGACCCTACCACCATGTCCAGATCTACTCTCGCAAGGTCTGGTATTCCATCCTACCTTACAAACGCTAAATTTAACGGTTTGGATATTGCAACCCACATTATGAAGAAGCGTGGGCTGTCGGGTTCAGTGGTAGCTACCTTGATTAATGCAGGAAAGCCAGCCTCTAGAATCATATATTATAGAGACTGGAAGGCATATGGTTTGAATCCAGGGGTTGGCATCCCAGAAAGTATGTCATAGGGAGAATCCTTGACTTTCTGCAAATGAGGTTAGATGAAGCTGGCCTTGACTACTATCAAAGGCCAGATCTCGGCCTTCTCAGTATTTCAACGACCGCTTGCTTCCCTTTCTTTTGGCATTCTTAGCTTTATACAGGGGGTAACGCAGCTTAATCCACCGGTTAGGTCACCCCTGAACCCTTGGGACTTGAATTTAGTTCTGTCTGCATTGCAGAAACAGCCTTTAGAGCGGATACGACATATTCCCTTTGTCCTTTTGACAAGGAAACTAGTTTTTCTGGTAGCAATATCTTTTGCAAGATGGGTTGACTGCTCTTTCTTGCAAAGAGCCATATTTAATTATTCACAAGGATAGGGTGGTATTGTGTCCTCAGCCTAACTTTCTACCGAAGGTAGTGTCAGGTTTTCATCTAAACTAGGATATCGTTCTACCTTTGTTTTTTCCAGAACCCTGTTCTATGGAAGAAAAGTTGCTACATTCTCTTGATGTAATGAGAGCAGTCACTCTACTTGAAGGCGACTGCTCTAATTAAAAAAACTGAAGTTTTGTTTGTGTTGCCTGAAGGTCCTAAAAAAAAGGACAGGCAGCATTGAAATCTACTATTTCTAAGTGGATTCAGCAAGTAATTGTTCAAGATTATGGTTTGAAAAGGAAGATTCCACCTTTTCAAATCAAAGTGCACGCCACCAGGGCTGTTAGTGCTTTGTGGGCAGTGCATCACCAAGCCTCCATGGCTCAAATCTGCAAGGCCACAACTTGGTCTTCAGTCCATACATTAACCAGATTCTATCAGGTGGATGTAAAAAGGCATAAGGAAATTGCCTTTCGGCACAGTTTGCTGTAGGCAGCAGTGAAGGTCCTCTGGTCTCATGGTGCCCTACTTTTGTTGTCTCCCTCCCCTCAGCATTGCTCTCGGACATTCCACATAGTAACTACTAAGGATCTGTGTTCCATGATGTACGATAAAGAAAATAGGAGTTTTATAACTTACCTGTAAAATCCTTTTCTTGGAGTACATCATGGGACACAGAGGTCCCTCCCCTCTTGTGATGCACGTATATTGCTTTGCTACAAAAACGGAGGTACACTCAGTAATGGGAGGGGTTATATAGGGAGTGAACGTCCTGTCTTAGGGTGTGGACTATATCGGTGGTCTCCAACCTTTTTGGCTCCGGGGGCCTGCTGCATGGAAGAAAATTGTCACAAGGACCGGGGGGTGGCGAACACACGCATGGGGTGGGTGGTAAGTGAATTTCGCAGGCAATTTATTGGGGCAACAGCTGGTCTTCTGCTGTTGGTACTTCAATCATACGGAACCATGGTTGGTATGGTGTCAGATTGACTGAAGCGCATTATTTCTTATATTACATCGTAATATAAAAGAAATGGTTCAACGCACCATAATGCAGAATCAGTGGGCGCCCTGAGTGTCACTTTCCATGTCGCCTGCCACCTGATGAGGAATGCCACTTGCCACGCTTGCCTGCCACCAGATGAGGAATGCCACGCTGCCTGCCAACAAATGAGGAATGCCACTTGCCACGCCACCTGCCACCAGTTGAGGAATGCCAATTGCCACGCTGCCTGCCACCAAATGAGGAATGCCACTTGCCACATCACCTGCCTGTGCCACCAGATGAGCATTGTCACTGCATTGGTGACACTGGTTCATCTCTCTGCTCCCCGCCGCACCTCTGACATTCTGTATGCTGTGAGGACGGAAGAGCGGTGATGCTAGGCGACCAGGGAGAGACGTCATCTCTTTTCTCGCCAGCTCGCTTTCCTCTCTGATCCACCGATGCCAATGTAATGCCGCCCGCCACAGCCCGGCTGCAAAGACGCTATGGCCCAGTAGTGGGCCGTGGCCTGGGGGTTGACGACACCTGGACTATATAACCCACATAGAAATTTCTATGTCTGTGTGTCCCGTGATGTACTCAAAAGGATTTTTACAGGTAAGCTGTTATAAAACTCCTATTTTTGCATGATTTGGATAAAAGGCTCAATTTGTTCACACCTATTATTGGTGGTCCTTGGAGCTATAGTTAAAGGCTCTTGTAAAAGAATTGTTTTGTAATGGAGAAGGTAATTGCCGGCAATTGTTTTTTGTTGCTTTCTAACACCTTGATAAATACCAGCTCAGATTGAAACTGTTAGCCTATACACTTAAACCTGGTGTTCACCCTTAACATAGTCACTGTCCCACTATTTAAAAAATAAAAAATGCCCCTCGCCCCCACAATTCTGTCGACCATAAATTAAGTAAAACCTGTACTGAGAAATGTGCAGGATGCCATTGTTGAAATAACTCCAGATGTGGACTTTGTTCCATGTCTTAACTGCAAACCACTGTAGACATTCGATCTAGAGGACATTTAGGCTAGTGGACAACCATGATAATGGTATTTTTAGGATAGCTTGGATGTTTCCTCCATAGAGGTTTCTTTTAGGGGGGGGGGGGGTGTTAATGTAAATGGAATTGTTTGCTTCTGAGCTGCTTTTCTTGCTTTTCATGCAAGTTGATATGAATCCTAAAGTAACTTAACAGGTTGAAGTATTTGCTTTTGATTCTGAGTATTAACCCCATCTACAGAGGCCCTAAGTGGGTTGTCCATTTTATTTTAGCCCTCGTTCACATTGAAGCCATGTGGCCACATTGAAGGCACCGATTGGCAAAAGTAGCTCCTGCCACTACTTTTGCCGATTTTGAGTGCAACTTCAATAGAAATCTGTGCATGAAGCCACACAGATGTCTTTCAAGTCACATGGACATGTGGCTTTGAAATCGTGCGGCTTCAGATGAAGTCGCACGATTTCAAAGCAGAGTTTAGTGTGATTGAGGCCTCAATCCTGGACTCTGACTTCTCCTTCAGCTCCCACATCCAATCAACTGGGTACATCTTGCCACTTTAACCTCTTCAACATTTCCAGAACTTGCTCCTTCCTAACGACATGACTAAACAATTTTATTCACTCCTTGGTGATTTCCCACCTTGACTACTGCAACTCTCTCCTCACTGGCCTACCCCTACACAAGATATCCCCCCTTCAGTCTATTATTAATGCTGCTGCTAGACTAATACTCTCTCTGCCAATCCCTTTTACTGGCTTCCCCTACCCCATCATATTCTAAAATTCAAAATTCTAACCACAACATACAAAGCCATCCACAACATCACTCCCAGCTACATCACCAACCTCATCTGTAGATATTGTCTCCCTGCTCCTCCCTTGTTACCTCCTTCCATGCTCGCCTTTAGATTGTAGGCTTCAGAAGCGGGGCCCTCCTATTCCTACTGTATTGTTGTACTGTCTCCCCCACCCCACTTTGTAAAGCACTGCACAAACGGTTGCCGCTATACAAATCCCTGTGTAATAATAATTTCATGTTTTCTGTGTTTCCTACAGTTGGAGAATAAGCGAGATGCTTTCTTTCCACCTCTGCATCAGTTCTGCACAAGTCCAAACAATCCTGTCACTGTTATCCGTGGCCTTGCTGGAGCACTTAAACTAGGTTTGTTTGTCTTGTAAGTACATTCAAAAGGCAATTTGTTTTTTATTGCCTGTAGTTAAAATATGTTTTACTCTTGTATTGATAGATCTTGGATTATTCTCTACTAAAACACTGGTTGAAGCAAATACAGAGCATATAGTTGAAGTGAGGACACAATTATTACAGCCTTCAGATGAAAACTGGGACCCCACTGGAACAAAGAAAATTTGGCGTTGTGAGAGTAGTCGCTCACATACTACCATTGCAAAATATGCACAGTACCAGGCTGCTTCATTCCAGGAGTCATTAAGGGTTAGTAACAATTTCTTGCTTTGTATTTGGAGAAAACAATACTATTGCTTAAAGTCCACTTTTTGCAAAAAAATTTCATAAATGCACACATATTTTCAGTAAAAAAAAGTACATTCAAAGGATACTTGGGGCAGACAGTTACTGAGCTGCAGGAAGGGTTAGTGAAATAAGAGGGTTCTAATTAGCACGGTCAGAGTTTGAGAACCACCAGCCATCTGCTATGGTGGCAGACAGATCTCTGTGAATAAATGACACACACTATTTTTATTCTATAAAATGTGAGAGCGGCTTAAGGGAGAAAAACCTCACCCATTGTTACAGAAAAGGTGAACTTCGCTTAGAGTTTTTTGGAAATTGTGGGTGCCAGGCTCCTGCAAAACTCTTCCATCCTGCTCGATGTCCATGCATAGGTACCGACTTTCAGTTGGTCAGCCATAGGAAGTGTCAGTTGACTACGAGTGTGGTGATTACTGCACTCGTGTTCCCTGAAGAACAATAAATCTATTGTGGTAGAAGACAAGGATTGCAGTTTATTCACATATCTGTGAATGAATTATGTGGCTGTGCAGGTGGAGCCTTGCATAGCCCTGAAAATGTAAAAAGTGCCAGTGGCACGGGTTCCCATTAGCACGGTTATCAAATACAGGTATAACAATGTCAAAGGTTGGTTTGACCCTTAAAGTGGAACCGAAAGCTCAAAGTGAAAAAATGATTTTATTGGGGATATTTCAAAATGTTAGTGGTTGTAAAGGTAAAAGACCAAATAACCCCCCCCCCTTATATTACGGACCTGGAGCTGATCTCAAACCCGCACTGTGCACTCTGCAGCAGCCCTTCTCCTCTCTCGGCTCTCATAGGCTTGGCTTAGAGCAGCCGCAGTCATTGGATTCTGCTGCTGTCAGTCAAAATGAGCAGGGGGAGGAGCCAAGAGCGCCAGCAGGAGCACACAAAAAAGAGGAGGATCGGGGCTGCTCTGTGCAAAACCATTGCACAGTGCAGGTAAATATATTGACCATATAATATCTTTTTAATTCTGCCTAAGCAGTACCATGAAAAATGTAACCTTTTGTCATAAATTCTTTCAAAAAATAGCAGTGAGTCTCCTTATATGTGAGGGTGCCATAGTACTCCTGTGCCTACAGCCTCGTAGCTATATCTGCAGTGTGAAAGCTAAGCCACTGTTGCCTCTTAGCTAATCTCAGCAGATTAGAAGTAGGATTTGTCAATGTCCCTGTTGTGCTGCTCACTCTTCTTTCTCGAGGCTCTGACATGAAGAAGCAAAGCCCTGCCTCTATTATGATTGCCTCCACACCTATACAGTGCAGAACTAGACATTACAAGTCGGTAATGGGGAAGGATCAGCTGCAGGTGACTACACAGGTTACTAATCCTGTGACATTTGCCTATGTGCACATCTTCGAGTTTAGAGAGTTTCACAGGATAACGTTTTGTTTTTCATACATCATGGTACACAGAGTCAGGCTAATATTAATTACCTGCTTGGTTATACTTCATTAGGTGAATTGACACTGGTAGACCAAAGGTCTTCGGACAGGAAGTAATCCCCTATATAACCCCTCCCATACAGGAAGCACTTGCGTTTTTTACCATTGTCTGCAAGGTGGAAATCACAGGCTTGTTTGAGCTCTCTGAGCTCCAGGTCTCTAGTCCCATGAACGGTTCCAAAAATGAATTGGGGTTGATCGGATACAGTAGTCTCTGGGCGCTGGACACTACAGCGCTAAGACATTTCCTGCAGGGTGCTGTACAGGTCCAAGGGAGTGGACCCTAAACCTGAAAGGGTACCCTGTCCTTGAAAGTCCAAGTGACAGGAACCTGCCGTGAAGGATGAAGATTGGGCCCTTAGCTTCCAAGTGGCCCTGTGCCTGGATGGGTAATTGAAACCCCTTTATTTTATTGTGGGTTGTCCCAGTGATTGTAACAATCAGTCAAGCTAGCTAAAGGCTGGACATCTGTGGGGTGACGATATGGGGGAGTTCTGGGCTAGCTGTGGGTGTTTGCAAAGTGTACCTTCTTTGCTTGTGTCTAGCTGGCTTTTTTTTTTTCCAGACTTTTATCGCTTAAGAACTGGTCAGCTAAGTCTCCTTGTAAAAAGTTATTGGCAGATTTCCTGTTTTAGGGGGCATGTTTATTCGGTGATCACTTAGACAAATCCTAAAGATTTCCGGAGGGAAGAGTTCTCTACGTCCCTTGTTTAAAAACCCAGGGACTGCTTCCTCAAATGTCTCCATGTCAGGGCGGTTCCGCCACCAACAGGGCGCTAGGGCCAAGGGCAAGCCGCAAGCCCAGTGCCAAAAAAAGCCCTGGGTCCAAAATTCTTCTAAAACAGCATCAAGCTCTCCTTTTGAGGAGAGGTCCCCACTCCATCGGGTGGGGGAAGGTTTCTGCCATTTGCGGATATTTGGAAAACATCAATTCAGGACGAATGGATCACCTCAATTATATCTTGCGGTTACAAGCTGGAGTTACGGGGTGGGGGTGTAGAGGGGGTGCCCCATCAAAGGTTCTAAGATCCAGCATTCCCTCGGATCCTCCAAAAATAAACTTATTGCTTCAGGCACTACATCATCTAGTGCATCAAGGAGTGATTGTAGAGGTTCCGGTACCGGAAAAGTACACAGGGTTTTACTCAAACCTGACTACGGTTCAGAAACAAAACAGGGACACAAGGCCTGTTCTGGGCGTAAGGTCCCTGAACAATTACCTATTGATACAATCCTTTTGGATGGAGTCTGTCCACTTAGTAGTAACCTTGATCCAGAGGGGGGACTTTTTAGGCTCCAACGATATAAACGAGTACTTAAATGTACCTATCTTTCAACCTCTTCAGAGGTTCCTTCGGTTTGCAATAGAGGAACGTCCTTTTCAGTTTGTGGCTCTACAGTTTGAGCTTGGTACAGCTCCCCGGTGTTCACAAAGGTCCTAGCACCAGTACTGAGTTTAAGGGCCCAAGGGATCCCTATGCTTGGTTATCTGGATGACCACCTGCTCAGAAATCACTCAGTACAGGCTCTAGAACAGAGCATAATATACACAGTGAGGTATTTGAAAAGTCAGCCTTGAGACCAAGTATTCTTGCCCCCTGTAAGGCTCTGTGCCCTGAAGGATCAGGTGTGTCAGATAAGGGCCGCCAGACAACCCTCCATTCGGCACTGTACAAGTCTTCTAGGGAGGATGGTATCCTCCTCCAAGGCAGTGCCCTATGCCCAGTTCCATTCCAGGCCTTTACAACAAGACATCTTGTTAGCTTGGAACAGAAGAAAAGCCCTGGATTATCCAATGTGCTTATCTCCTCAGGCATGTTTAAGCATAAACTGGTGATTGCAGGATCAGATTCTGCGAAAGGGAAAATCCTTTCTCCTGGTAACTTGGAGTACTGACGACAGATGCCAGTCTCTCAGGCTGGGGAACGACCCTAGACGGGCTCACAGCCCAGAGGAAATGGTCAGGGAAAGAGCAGACCCTGCCTATCAACGTCCTAGAATTACGGGCAGTACGTCTAGCACTACGATCCTGGACAGTGTAGCTTCAGGACTGCCCTATCAGGGTTCAGTCTGACAATGCCATGGCAGTGGCCTATATAAACCACCAAGGTTGTACCAGGAGTCGTTCAGCTCTGAAGCAGGTGAACTACATATTAGCCTGGGCCGAGGGATTTGTGCCAATAATATCAGCAGTCCATATCCTGGGAGTAGAGAACTGGAAGGCAGATTATCTCAGCCGCCAGCAGATCTGCCTTGGGCAGAACGACGCTTTAAGAAAATCCCACGGACCGAGTGGAGGAGGAAAGAAGAAAGTTGGCAGCACATAAAGATTGATTTTTGTAAAGCTGCATAATCTGAAGGATTTTGAGAACAGTATTTAACTTGAAGGAACAGTGCCGTCAAATCAAAAAAGCCATTGGTACAATCATAAGTGGAACTTTCTAGAAACTAGAGAGGTCTACCAATTGTCAGCAAAAGGATATTGGGTGTTTTTTGACCACACAACATCTAAACCCATACTAATAAGTTGAGAACACACTTCATGGGGGAATCGGCACATGTATGTTGGATTTTGATGGATTTTTTTTTTTTTGACAAAGGAGGACACTGGTTATAATTAGAAATAAAACAAAATCAATGTTTGAGTTTATTGATGTGGATTTTATTTGAATATATATATATATATATATATATATATATATATATATATATATATATATATTTAATCCTGAGAGCCTTTTCACATTTTATTTTATTTACATTCATTTCAGTTGGCTGTACGTATTGGTTATTGAAAAGGAGAAAATATATATTTTTCAAAATGACTTTTATGCATTATTTTAATTGGAATACATGTATGATGCAAATTCAATTTGGATTAAATGCTCTTAAAATATGCATTCACAACTTTGATAGCATGTTTGTACAATTAAACGCTTTTGTGTTTTCTATGCTTTTCTCAAGGAGGAGAATGAGAAAAAAAGCCACCACAAAGATCACTCAGACAGTGAATCCACATCCTCAGACAAGTGAGTAGAAATCTATATTGATTTCCTAATTAACCACTTAAATATTGAAGAGATTTTTTTTCTTAGTTTCTGTTAAACTTTGCATATACACAAATTTTAATATACACATTATGTAGTCTGTAAAAGTTATAGCATCTACAAACTTTGGCACATCTATCTGAAAATCAATTCTGATGTACTGACTAACTTCTTGAGGCCCCAAATGACCTTTTTTTGGAAAGTAGACAGTCTGAGGTGTTTAGTGAGAAGAAACGTGCTTTTGTTTTTTTGTCACTTTTTTTGGAAAATAACGTTTTTTTTTTTTTTTTTTACATACTGTCACCAGTGCAGTACATCATCATTATTATATAACTGGTGTGGCGATGACCAGGGACTCTAACAGTATGTGAAAAAAGAAAAAAAATAATTTTTTTAAATTTTTTTTAAATTTTTCTGTACCGCTCTGGGAAGTTGCTTAGGGTTTGTTGTTTTTACACACTGTACATATAGCAGTGACACTTTTTTTTTTTTCTGAATGACAGTGTGTAGACACTGTCTATTGTGATTAGCTGTGATTGGTCACAGCTATTCATATGGTACAAACAGGCTGTGATTGGTCACAGTGATCACACAGTACAGACAGGACCAATCACAGCTAGTAACACAATTTCTAACAATGAATGGCATAAAAGGAAGCTATTCATTGTTTACACCGTTCATGTGATCCGCTGTGTTTGGTCACAGCGATCACGACACTGGCAGCAGGCCGGTATAGTAATCAGTTATCCACCATGTCCGGTGGATGCAGCAGGCGATTGCTCTGCTGGGTGTGTTCCCGGAAAGGACGTTCTACCATAACAATGGGGTTCCCGTCTGTCTATCATTTTACAGTTACATGGGCGGGAATCAGTTAAAGGTATCCTTTGCCATTGTGATTGATCTTGCAAAGTTTAATTTTGTCAGCCCGTCACCTGATTCTCTGCATTATGTAGCACTGTCAATTTTGTTTTCAGGGCAGTTAAGTGGAGATTTTAACTAATTAACGTTTTTGTGTCCCATCATTTACCATCATTTGAGATCTTCTGTTAATCATTTGTAGCCCAATCAGCACAAATTGGGCTACCCTGTTGCCAGAACTTGAAAAGTAATGCAGTGATTTCATAAACCAGGGGAATTTGTAATATTAAAGTGGATGTAAAACCACTCTCATCCTTTCTAAACTACTGCCATAGTGGTTATCTATAAGGATATACATGCCTCCTGCATGTACCCTTACCTGTCAAATGTCTCCCCTCTGTCTGAGACCTGAAAAACTGCAGATTCTGTGGGTGGGTCTGTTGTCCACAGCTCAGTGGGTGGAGTCATGTCAGTAGACTCCCTGCCCCTGTCTACACTTCCCTTGTCAAGATGCATTTTCTCCTGTGTATTTCTTACATTGAACTAATGTTGGTTTTGTGGATTATACCCCATAATCACCAACATCCAGAAGAAAGGAGGGGGGGATGGGAAGTAGACAGAATGACTTTATCACACTTGTGCATGAGATATGTAAATCACTTGTCAGTAGGGATGAGCTCCGGGGTGTTCGCATGGTCCACGCGCTGAGCACACCAGGAAGTCGGCGCTGCGCTAATCACAGGCAATGAGACATTGCCCGATCTCTGCTGCCTGTGATTAGCGCATCACCGACTTCCTGGCGGACTCATCGCGTGGACAATGCGAACACGCCTGAGCTCATCCCTACTTGTCACTCACAGCAAGGGGTGAAAACAGACGTCTATTTCTCTGACCCCCTTTTTCTCACTGAAAAAAAAGGGGATTGCTCAGAGCTGTATTAACTTTTTGTGGCAAGACTGGGCACAGGTTACATGAAATCCTATACTGTACAAGGTACAAGCCTTTAAAAAAAAAAAAAAAAAGTTTACATCTACTTTAAAGGTCGGCTGCCAGTATAATAGTGTGTACTAGAATAGATTCAGGTCATGACACACTTTAACCTTAAATATTTGTCTAATGTATTGATCACTTAAAATATGACCGATATCTTTTAGTATATTATAAAGCAGAAAAAGTTTCTTTTTTTTTTTTTTGTGTCCACCATTGTGATGTTTTTGTCTTTGTCTAAAGCCTGAGTTTAAAGTTGAAAAAAATCAAAAGATTAGCAATGAAAAGCAATCTATGACTGGAGGAGGCATACATTTAATTCATCTGCCCATCTTCCATTCATAAAGCGAGCACTTTTCACTCACGGAAGTAGTATTACAACTTCTATGAATACATGTAAGGGGAGGTTGGTGGAAAGGACAGGCATATTCGGTACTCTGAATGCTTATGGCATATTTTCGGCTATATTCACCCCGCAGCCCTGGAAGATCACCGCTAAGGGGGAGGTGTGGAGGGCAGAGTACTTGGATTTCAGCTGCATCAGGGACACTTTTCATTGAAAATTGTATTGAGTACTGTCCCTTGTGCTGATTTTTTATTTATTTTTTTATCTTAACTATTCCAAATGTGATTTCATTAATGCAGTCTGCTCTTTTCTTTTTTAGCCCTGGTAGGAAGAGAAGAGGCCCTTTTAAAACCATTAAATTTGGGACCAACATTGACTTGTCTGATGATAGAAAGTATGTATGTTGCTGTTTAAATGTATATTTTATGTGCTGTTTAAAACAATTATGTATTGCGCTTTGAGGAGGTTGTTTTTTGTAATAATTACCTCGAAATGTCAGGACTAGGAACCTGAGAGGATGGAAATAATGTTTTTGAAGGCACAGGCTCTTGAAGTTGTTGGGGGGGGGGGGGGGGGGGTTCAGATGCTGTCATGATAGGAGCATTCCAATTAAAGAATGTTTTGTTTTTAAACATGAACAATCGTTCATGTTTTGGGTCGGTGGTAGAAAAGCAAGCATAAGGCTTTTATTGTCTTTACAGATTATTTTTAAGCTAGAATAGTGCCTCAGAGACAATCTGGTCATAAGGAAAATTGCTAGGATGTGTTGTTGTTTTTTTAGCAGAAGAAACTTTACATATTTATGCAAAAAAAAAAAAAATTCCCATCTCACCTAGAAAATGTTTTTTATATTGGTGACTATAGCCTTATTTCCAATGACCGGGACAATGTAACGATTGCCCGTATGCACAGAGGTTTCATCTGTATTGGCCAATAAGTGGCAGAAAAGTGAAGCCAGAAACCCAGAAAAGATGTTTCTGGCAAACAGATCAAATAGGACCACTCTCATCCCTGGACTAAAAGAAAAACTTCAGAAGAAAGCTTTAAATATAAACCCCTGCAAGCATCTGTATACAGTCTTAAATCCTGCCATGCAGAGAATTGCAGGGGCCAATAATACAGTTTTACAATATCTTACGGAATTTGTTAAACTAATACATTACCTTTTGTGGTGCTCTTTGCTCAGTCCAGCTTACAGAAGTAAATGGCAATCATGAGAATTCACACATGACATGCTGATCAACTGAAATTACTGGTGTTTACTGGGTTACAGTGCTGTGAAAACACTTTTTTTTTTGGCATATTTGTGATCATTCAGATCTTCAAACTATTTTTAATATTCTGCAAAAATAACCTGAGTAAATGCAAAATGCAGTTTATAAATGTTTTTATTTAATAAAGGAAAAAACTCTTCAAATCTGGTTAGTCCTATGTGAACAACTAATTGCCCCATAAACCCAAGCGCGTAAATGGAAGAAGTTTGGAACCATCAGAACTCTTTCTAGAATGGGCCACCAGGCCAAAGTTATGGATCAAAGGAGAAGGACCTTGGTCACCTCTCTAAGAACTCAGTGGTCACTCTGACAGAGCTCCAACATTTCTCTGTGGAGAGAAGGAACCTTCCAGAAGAACCATCTCTGCAGCACTCCACCAATCAGGCCTGTATGGTAGAGTGACCAGACAGAAGCCACTCCTATAAGGCACATGGCAGCCGGCCTGGAGTAGGCCAAAAGGCACCTGAAGAAATCTGACCATGAGAAACAAAATTCTCTGGTCTGATGAAACAAAGCTTGAACTCTTAAGCCTGAATAGCAAGCATATTGTGTGCAGGAAACCAGGCACCTCTCATCATCTGGCCTATACCATCCCTACAGTGAAGCATGGTGATGGCAGCATCATGCTGTGGGGATGTTTTTTAGTGGCAGGAACTGGGAGACTAGTCAGGATCAAGGAACCTCAGCCTGGGGCAAAAGGTTCATCTTCCAACAGGACAATGACTCTAAGCACAGAGCAAAGATAACAAAGGAGTCAAGTCTTTGAATGCAATGCCAAGCTGCAGTTTCCAAAGTGATCAAAGTCCTTTCTTGTATTGAGAGGTATGGACTCTTATTTTGCCCCTGTACAAATCATTAGTAAGACCTTATCTGGAATATGTAGTTCCATTTTGGACACCAGTTCTCAAAAGGATATCTGGGAACTGTAGAGTGTGCAGAGAAGGGCAACACAACTAAGAGGCATGGAGGAACTTCGCTACGAGGAAAGATTAGAGGAACCAAATTCACTCTTGTGAAGAGGAGCTTAAGGAGGATATGATTAACATGTAAAAAATACATAAGTGGTCCATATAGAGAACTTGGTGTTATTCACTTTAAGGTCATCAGACGACAAGGGGTCACTCTTTACGTCTAGAGGAAAAAAGATTTAATCTCCAAATACAGAAAGGTTTCTTCACAGTAAGAGATGTGAAAATGTGGAATAGACTCCCTCCGGAGGTAGTTCTGGCCAGCAGAGTAGATTAAGGAAAAAAATCCAGGCCTTTTATAAAGCAATGTACATACTATAACTGGGTACTGACTTTTATAGGTAAAGTTTATCCAGAGAAAATCAGATTCCTTCACTGGTGCCAACGGTGCTTCAACAAAGTATTGAGCAAAGAATGTGAATACGTCTCGGGGAACTTCACAGGGCTGTTTGTCAGCTGTGGATTGTAAATCCCTCCTGACCTCCCAGCAGCAGCGTGTGTAAATGCCTGTAGTGCAGCGGATTAGTTCACTTTTTAAGGGAGTGAGGTTGGTTTTTAATTCAAAGCAGAGTTCTAGTCAATTTTGTGTTTGTTAAAAGTCAGCAGCTACAAAAAAGTATCTTCTCACTTTTAATAGACACTCACCTGTACCACAATCCAGCAATGTGGCCACCCAAACCCTCCCTTCTCTCCCCTGCCTGTCCATGGAGCTTGCAATACTACTGTGGGCATCCGGCTGTGACAGCTCGCAGCTTCACAGCCGGGTGCGCATGTCTCACTGCGCTGTCCTTCATAGCTGGTCAATCTTCTGGGACCTGTGATGTGTCCCAGAAGATTTCAAGGAGGAGGGGTGGCCCAAGCGGAAGTGGGAGCTCGTTGGTATTCATGATGCATCGTGGAATCAAATTCTATTGTTGACCAATGAAGATGTGCACCTCTAATTGCAATGGTACAAATAAATGGCCACTGCCCATGCCTATAACTGGCCTTTGCAGCAAGGAGAACATGGAAGGGCATCGTATGTCAAACGGAAATTTAGGACCTGGACGACTAGCCATAATTGATGGAACCATGATTTCTGGGCTCTACCAGAAAATCCTGAAGGATAATATCCAGCCACCAGTTTGGGACCTTAATCCCAAGCACACAAGGGTTATGCAGCAGAACAATGATCTGAAACACACTAGCAAGTCCATCTCTGAATGGCTCTGAAAAAAAAAATGTAAGGCTTCGGAGTGGTTTAGTCAAAGTCCAGACTTAAACCAGATTGAGATGCTGTGGCATGACCTTAAAAAGGCCGTTCATGCTAGCAAAATTTCCAATGTGGCTGAATTAAAACAATTCTGCAAAGAGTGTGCCAAAATACCTCTACAGCGATGTGAAAGACTTATTGCTAGTTATCGCAAATGCTTGATTGCAGCTGTTGCCACCAAGAGTTGCACAGCCAGTTAGGTTTAGGGTCTATTACTTTTTCACATGGACCTAGGCAGGTTTAAACAGCTTTTTCCCCTTATTAAATGAAATCCTCATTTTAAAAACTGCACTTTGTATTTACATGTGATATCTTTGTGTAGTATTAAAATTCCTTTAATGATCTGAATCAGTTAAAGAGAGGAAGTAAAGGCAGTTAAAAAATAAAAATAAAAAATGCAACCTGCAAGGCAAAGGCATAATGAGCTAGTATGCTACGCATACTAGCTCATTATGAATAACTTACCTGAGAACGAAGCGGTCCTCAGTCTTCATGTTCGCCGCTGCCATGTATCCCGGAGTAACTTCCGGGTCTATCTGCTCCGGCTGTGATTCGCCGGAGCCAAGATGTCACTCTCGCGCATGCGCACGGGAGCCGACACGAGCGGCATATCTCCACGATCTGCGGCCTGCCCAGTGCGCCTGCGCGCCGCTGTCTTTTTGTAAATATCTCCTAAACCTACATGCTTTAGGAGATATTTCTTGGACCTACAGATAAGCCTTAATCTAGGCTTACCTGTAGGTCAAAGTGGTTTGTAAGAGTTTACAACCACTTTGTGTGACAAGCAAAAAAATAAAATCGGGATGGGGCAAATTCTTTATCACAGCACTGTATCTAAAGTAAAAAAACAGTTGAATAAAGTGATAGTGCAAGGAAGGCAGGGTGGTAAAGAAGCTTGTGCAAACAATAAGTCATTCAAGTGGGAGCAATTGTAGGATTGATAGGTGATGAAGTATATTTATACACGGGCTCTAGGGGTCCAGCAGAGACTTGTTACTGACCTGGAAATTTCAAACTGAGCATATGAGGAAAACAAATAATAGTAGAGGCTAACCTCCGTGAAGTCATCTTGTCAAAATGTTAAGCAGATTCAGAGATATGTACAGTTGAATTATGTACTTGGGCTCGGTCCACATATATGCGAATTGGATGTGTTTAGAACCTAATCCGATGTGAATGCCAAGTGACCCGGACCGGCTCACAATGATGCCGGTTCAAACATGTCTGAGATGGGTGTGGTCCTTTAAAAAAAAAAAGCCCTGTGTGATTTCAGGTCCAGTTCAAGTGCGAATTCAAGTAAAAATTTGCACCTGAACCAGTGAACAAAACTGCACAGGACTCCTTTTTAAAGATGGACTGCAAATCTAGCTTCTGGCAGCTAAATTGAACAGCAAGGGAATAGTGGGAAGGGGGATCAAAGTAGCCTGTTTATTTACCCTCCATAAGGGATAACATAGGTTTGTTTGGTACCAGGTCCTAAGGCCAAATTTTGATCGTTAAACGCTAACAATTCAAAACCTTCAAAAACATAACATTTTTTGATTACTTTTTCAGTCGAGTTAAAAAAAATGTTTTTCACATATCCATTTGAATTCTTAAAATCCTTTCCCCTAAGGTGGAAATTACAGCTACATGAATTGACCAAACTTCCAGCATTTGCACGTGTGGTATCGGCCGGAAATCTCCTGAGTCATGTTGGTCACACCATATTGGGAATGAACACCGTACAGTTATATATGAAGGTACCAGGCAGCAGAACACCAGGTTTGTGCTATAACTTGGTTTCAGAAACAGCGGTTAAAACTTTTTGCTATAGGAATCCATATTCTGAAATCATTCAAACTTTGCACTAAAGGAAAGCAGTTTTTACCATCTGATTAGCAGTAGTAGAATATTGTATCAGGTAGCCATGGATTATTGTAGAAAACTTTTAGTTCAAGTGATGCCCTTTGTTGGCCAACTTAAAGCAGTAATAAAATGTAACTAAATGCAAAACTTTTTTTTAGAAAAACAGACCATTAACCATTAGAACACCAATTAAGTTGTTGCTGTATGTGCCCCTGTTAAGCAGATTTACAGATTTATCTTCTGTTTACCATTATCCGTGAAAAAAGAAAATCCAACATTTTGGATTGTCCCTAGCAGAGTAATAGAGGGGAGATCTTCCAATGGGGTCACTGGCTCTCGTGGCCCTGGTGACAACCAGAAATTGCTTCACTTTGGAGCAATTTAAATTCACTTCCTATTTTGTCTATTGGACACAGATAACAAAAAACTAAACTCTCAAGCTATAATCTTCCCTTACTCTATATCAAAATGAGAAAGAAAAAAAAATACCTATAGTTGTTCTTTCAGCCCAAAAACTTAATCTTTTGCGGCTTCTTCCCAAACCTTAACTATGGTGGCTGCATTTGTTTCTTAGTTTATTTTTATTTTTTCTTTCTTTTTCAGCTGGTGATCCATTAACACACTTTTATTTCTTAGAGAGCCTCCTTTCCACTGGAGGAGCAGCACTCGCATGCTCTCGCTCTGTCGTGTGCCCTCTCGATCGAGTCCTCGCCCCCCCCCCTCTCTCGATCGAGCCCTCGCCCCCCCCTCTCTCGATCGAGCCCTCGCCCCCCCCCTCTCGATCGAGCCCTCGCCCCCCCCTCTCTCGATCGAGCCCTCGCCCCCCCCCCCCCTCTTGATCGAGCCCTCGCCGCCCCACCTCTCTCGATCGAGCCCTCGCCGCCCCACCTCTCTGGATCGAGCCCTCGCCGCCCCACCTCTCTCGATCGAGCCCTCGCCGCCCCACCTCTCTCGATCGAGCCCTCGCCGCCCCCCCCCCCCTCTCTCGATCGAGCCCTCGCCGCCCCCCCTCTCTCGATCGAGCCCTCGCCGCCCCCCCCCCTCTCTCGATCGAGCCCTCGCCGCCCCCCCCCCTCTCTCGATCGAGCCCTCGCCGCCCCCCCCCTCTCTCGATCGAGCCCTCGCCGCCCCCTCTCTCGATCGAGCCCTCGCCCCCCCCCCCCTCTCTCGATCGAGCCCTCGCCCCCCCCCCTCTCGATCGAGCCCTCGCCCCCCCCCTCTCTCGATCGAGCCCTCGCCCCCCCTCTCTCGATCGAGCCCTCGCCCCCCCTCTCTCGATCGAGCCCTCGCCCCCCCCTCTCTCGATCGAACCCTCGCCCCCCCTCTCTCGATCGAACCCTCGCCCCCCCCCTCTCTCGATCGAACCCTCGCCCCCCCCCTCTCGATCGAGCCCTCGCCCCCCCCCCCCCCGATCGAGCCCTCGCCCCCCCCCTCGATCGAGCCCTCGCCCCCCCCCCCTCTCTCGATCGAGCCCTCTCCCCCCCCCTCTCGATCGAGCCCTCGCCCCCCCCCCTCTCTCGATCGAGCCCTCTCCCCCCCCCTCTCGATCGAGCCCTCGCCCCCCCCTCTCTCGATCGAGCCCTCGCCCCCCCCCCCCCTCTCTCGATCGAGCCCTCGCCCCCCCTCTCTCGATCGAGCCCTCGCCCCCCTCTCTCGATCGAGCCCTCGCCCCCCCCCCCCTCGATCGAGCCCTCGCCCCCCCCCCCCCTCTCGATCGAGCCCTCGCCCCCCCCCCCTCTCTCGATCGAGCCCTCGCCCCCCCCCCTCTCTCGATCGAGCCCTCGCCCCCCCCTCTCTCGATCGAGCCCTCGCCCCCCCCCCCTCTCTCGATCGAGCCCTCGCCCCCCCCCCTCTCTCGATCGAGCCCTCGCCCCCCCCCCCTCTCTCGATCGAGCCCTCGCCCCCCCCCCCCCTCTCTCGATCGAGCCCTCGCCCCCCCCCCCTCTCTCGATCGAGCCCTCGCCCCCCCTCTCTCGATCGAGCTCTCGATCGAGCCCTCGCCGCCCCCCCCCCTCTCTCGATCGAGCCCTCGCCGCCCCCCCTCTCTCGATCGAGCCCTCGCCGCCCCCCCTCTCTCGATCGAGCCCTCGCCGCCCCCCCTCTCTCGATCGAGCCCTCGCCGCCCCCCCCCCTCTCTCGATCGAGCCCTCGCCGCCCCCCCCCCCTCTCTCGATCGAGCCCTCGCCGCCCCCCCCCCCTCTCTCGATCGAGCCCTCGCCGCCCCCCCCCCCCCCCTCTCTCGATCGAGCCCTCGCCGCCCCCCCCCCCCCTCTCTCGATCGAGCCCTCGCCGCCCCCCCCCCCCCCTCTCTCGATCGAGCCCTCGCACCCACACTCGTGCACTTTTCCGTTCAGAAGCAGTAACAGGGCTTGATTTGTTTTTCTATTTAACTTCAGCCAATGTGAATTTTGCATTTGGTTATGACTGCAGTATCTTTCCGCTCTACTAGGTGTATTTTATTTACTGATATGTTGATACTCAACTTTACATGATGCTGTTTATTTAAAAAAATACTACCTAAAAGTATAATATCATTTTTGTTCCCTTCATTTAGGTCATCAAGAGAACAATAATTTTTGCTCTGTGAATATAAATATTGGGCCCGGAGATTGTGAATGGTTTGTGGTCCCAGAGACATACTGGTGTGTGATGAATGACTTTTGTGAAAAGTAAGTATTAACACTTGAAACACAGACTATAAAAGTAATGTTGTCCTGATGAAGAATTACAGAGGCTGCAATTGCCAACCTTCATACTGAAATCAGTAGCTATCTGGCTGCTATGCCTATTTGCTAGTGCTGACTACTGGCTGTTCAGGCATCAAGTGCTGCATTATGAAAGCCATGGTCATATGCTCCCCATATCTGAGAGTTACTAGAACTATCAATGTGTGCCAACAGGTGAACTGAGGTAGTGGAGGAAAGTCTAGAATAAAAACACAAATATCAATGTTTGAAGGTTTGGGACAGAACCAGGTTGCTGGACCGCAGGCAAAGTATAGGTTTACCTGTAAAAGGTGTAAGGCTGGACACACTCATTAAGTCTTTGGTTGGACTTTCCTCTAACATTTATATTGTTTTTCATCTGAGTATAGACCTATTTGTGGTCATGCCCCCATGTCCTTGATCTTGGTTTCATATTGAAAATACTGTGCTCTTGAACTATATTCATCCCACTTGATGTATTTAAAGCTTGGTCTTGCCCATGTCTTCACTTTCCCTTCTTTCTCCCAGACTGTACATATTAAGTTCTTGAAGTCACTCTCGATATGCTTTATCCCTCAGACCTTTCACCATTTTTGTTACCCATCTCTCGACTCGTTCTAGCTTATATCTTTTTGTAAGCGAGGTCTCCAGAACTGGACAACGTATTCTAAATGAGGTCTCACTAAAGCACTCTATAGGGAAATCAGGACCTCCTCCCTCCTACTGATGGACCCCTCTGGTGATGCATCCTAGAACCACATTGATGCACATTCACTTGAAACATTTAAATTTTTTCAAAATGTAAACAAAAAGGTGCCTTCTATACATCAGCAAGTTTGCTGTAAAATGTAGGAGAGCACATATACATTGCCTAAGTCACAAAAACTAGTTCTACATTTGTAATCATATCTGCATGGGGTCCTATTTTATTCATTACATATGCAGGTTCTGTTTCTTGCATTGCAGAGCTACAATATCTTTACTGCTTTTCTGACCATGCACGTCCATAGGTTTGTCGGTGCATTCCCTGCATATTCCTAAGTAGGACTAGTGTTGTTACCCTAGGGCAGGGATGGCGAACCTTGGCACCCCAGATGTTTTGGAACTACATTTCCCATGACTCTCAACTACACTGCAGAGTTCATGATCACAGGCTCATTGACACCGTATGCACGTTAAGGTAGATATAAGACATTTGCTTGCTAATAAGAAGATTCACACTTGTGCTGTGTGCAAAAACCTTTGCATTTTCGCATTTGACTTTCCCTCACCTTGCCGTGTCCCTTTAGGGTAAAAAAAAGACCTGGTAAATTGAACAAAAAAAAAGACCAATTAATTGGGTCAATCCAGAAAAGATTTTCACGCCTCCAAAAATCATTGCCGAACTCTATCCAGTGGAAAAAGAGGTAACTAAAAATTGGTCTGTTCTGCTAGTTGATCCTGCCATCTCAAACTTAAAACAAACATCTTGCGTTTCCAATTAAAGATGTACCTCCGTACCAGGCAGCACTAAATTGCAAACTGTGGTAGAGATCCAAACTGAGTCACTGTCCCATCCAGACCAGCAAGAGCATGCTGTTTAGGAGCCAGTTCTTTCCCCGAGATTCTGTTACTGTCATTCTCACAGCAGAGCAGAGAGCGTGAGGCACATCAGCACGGATGCATGGTAGGAGCTGCCAGAGATCACTTTTCAGGTTAACCAGCAGGCGATTGGTTCCAAAGATGCGGGGGGGGGGAGGCTGCAGCAGGCTGCAGGGGGGTATGTGAAGGAGGATAGAGGTGTGGGGGGTGGGTGGTATTAGGGGACTGAGGACACTGCCATGGGGGTTATGTGATCCAGGCCAGAGGACACCGCTGTGGGGAGATAATATGAAGCAGGACAGAGGACACTTACTGTGTTGTGGGTGATGTGAAGGAAGGTTGAGGACACTGCTGTGAATGAATGTCACGTGCAGGGGGTTTTGAATTGCTATTGTAAAGGGGGACTGAGGACATTAATGTGAAGGGAAAACTGTGTTTTGGGGAGGGGGTGATGTAAATTGGATTGTGATAGAGGGATCTCTGTGAACTTTATTTCATTCCCCCCGATTTATATAAAAGATTGTGCAGATAGAAAACCTGAGACTTAAAGTATAACTGATGGAAAAACTTTTTTTTTTTTTTTTTTTTTTTAAGATTGCAGAGGGATTAGAACAATTATCAGTTTTTATTGCGGTTTGTGCCCCCATTAACCGCTTGCCAACCAGCGCGTGCCAATTTACGTTGCAGAATGGTGCTGGTGGGCAAAAGGGCGTACAGGTACGTCCCCTTTAAGAAGCAGTGCTGCAGGCGCGTGCACCTCGCAGTCTCAGTGACCACGGGTCCCACGGACTCCATGTCCGCCGGATGCCCACGATCGTGTCATGGAGGGGTAGAATGGGAAGATGCTTTTGTGAACAAAGCATTTCCGTGTTCTGCCTAATGACAGGACAGAGATCACTGCTCTCTGTCATCTAGAGCAGTGATCGCTGTCATGTGAGATGTAGCCCCCCCCCCCACAGAATCACTCCCTAGGACACACTTAACCCCTTCATCACCCCCTAGTTGTTAACCACTTCACTGCCAGTGTCATTTACACAGTAATCCATGCATTTTCATAATACTGATCTCTGTATAAATGACAATGGTCCCAAAATAGTGTAAAAAATGTCCGATCTGTCTGCCATAATGTTGCAGTTAAAAATTACAGATCGCCGCCATTACCAATAATATTTTTTTTTAAAATAAAAATGCCATAAAACTACGCTATAAATTTTGCGCAAACCAATTAATATGCGCTTATTGAGTTTTGTGTTACCAAAAATATGTAGAATACATATCGGCCTAAACTGAGGGAAAAAATAGTTTTTATATATATATTGGGGGGGGATATTGTAGCAAACAGTAAAATATATTGCTTTTTTTTTTCAAAATATACCCTTTTTTTGTTTTATAGCGCAAAACATAAAAACCGCAGAGGCGCTCAAATAACAAAAAGCTCTATTTGTGGGAAAAAGACGTCAATTTTGTTTGGGTACAACGTTGCTCGGCCGTGTAATTGTCAGTTAAAGCGACGCATTGCTGAATCGCAAAAAGTGCTCTGTCAGGCAGGGGGTTAATTCTTCCGGGGCTGAAGCGGTTAAGGAGATCCATTCTCTCCATTTGTCCTTTTCTATGGGACAGGAGTTGAAGGGTAATGTCCATAATGGGACACGGGGGCAAAAAAAAAAATCTGATGGGTTATAACCCTTCCTTGCTCTAGCCAAATTGAAAAAATGTTGTCTATAGTTCTATATTGAAGTGGTTGTACACCCTTTACAATCAATTTTACCTACAGGTAAGCCTTAATATAGCCTCTACGGTTTAGGAGATATTTACAAAAATGCCTTGCGCCGATGTCTACGACGCGTGCACACTTTAGAAAGGGCAGATCGAGCCGTTTCTAATAGGGGTCATGCCATGACTGGCAGCCAGTCAGATCCAGAGTTCATGGCCCCGGAAGGAAGAGGGGTGAAGATGGACTCTCGCTGCTAGTGGGGACAGCGGTAACATCGCAGGCTTCGGTTTCAGGTAAGTGACACATAATGGGCTACTATGTGATACATAATATCCCATTATGCTTTACCTTTGTAGGGAAAGAAAGAGGAAGTAAAACCCACCAGGATTGACTGACTGTGCAACACTGAGCCCTCCTGCAGGGACACCCAATCGGGGCAATCAGACAGTGGTAGCTGATGTAGGCCACACCCATGGCAAAGTAATCCAAATCACCTCATGGATGGAGACACGCTGTCCATCAATCTCTGCTGTCCACATTACAGGAGTGGACAACTTGAAGGTGGTTTACCTCAGCCATTGCTGCCTGGACCATAGGAATGGGCCTTTCATCTGGACATCTTCAACCCAATATGTCAGATAGGAGGCCCCAGATGTAGATATTCTGGCCTCCTAACTTTACCTCTGTTTATGCTAGGACCCAGTGCCTCTAGCATTGGCATTGGATGCCTTGATAATCCACTGGTCACCACTCATGGTGATCTATGCCTGCCCTTCAGTGCCAAATCTTTTATTGTCACTGGACACTTCTGACAAATGCCTTATTTAAAGCCTTATTTGCTCCAGTGGGGGCTGCTTTACAGCTGACCAATGTGGCTGTAAGCGTGCACCAAAGCCTTAAGGTCTGGGCCCATCACAAGATGAGAGAGGGATCCTACTAATAGAGATATCAAAACAGAAGCCTGAAAAATTTCCTGCATGCTTTCAAGTTCTCAGTAGTATATTCCTTGAAGGACCATTCAACAACTTCCTCATTTAGGGGTCTTGTCTGTACACATGTGCAGGATTTTATGACCTGAAGCATTTGTTGGTGGAGTTACTCTGCAAGAAGCAAATGGAAGGTTTACCCTTCTGCTTTGACTTATTGCATCCAGAAAGTGCCAGGGTGGGCAAGAGTACCCTGTTGCCACTCAGTCCAAGCCTACATTTCAGAAACCTGCTGTTCCAACTACTTTCCAGAAGCATTCCTTTTACCAGTTTCAGGCCTCTGGCTCCAAGCCCAATTAAACAAAAAGCAATGAATTCCAAAGCCCTCTAAGCTTGCAGACAAGTCCACTTCCAAATGAAGGGGCACCGCCACATGCTCAAGTGGGGGGGACCATTTTCAGGCCTTTGCGGCCACTTGACAGTGGGAGGTTACAGTCTGTGTTTAATCACGTGTGATTAAATCACCTTAAGGGACATGGCTACACGGCAACTGAATCTTGATGCTGAGTGTTATCTGTGAGTGCGAGGAGTGGTTGGAGACGCAGCAAACGGGCACCTGGCATGTAACGAACATATACCAAAGGCGATTTGTTTTTATTTGTGATGTAAGCGCATTACTTTTTTATTAAAATTGTTACCCAAGAGGTTTTCTACACTATTGGAGGCTTCGTTGATTTTATCTCTACATGTGAAGAGAGCTACCATCCATTTGAATCTGAGGCGATCAGAGTGGAGATTGGGTTGATCATCTGCATAAAGCTTAAAGTGATTTAATCACACACGCAATTGAAATCTACAATCTGGTGAGCCTCATTCTGTAAGGGTATGGTTTGACACATATGCACTTTGTAGGATCTACGGTGTTCAGATTTTCCACTTTATGAAGAGTTGCACTATTTTCATATTTGTTTCTTTGTTGATATTTATGATGGACAGTTATTTTTGATTTTATTATGGACACTTGAGTATTTTTTATTGTTGTTTTTAGGCTACTGTGATTATGTAGTCTGACACTACATTGTTTTTCACCTTTTCGTTTTATAAGTTTCTCTCTGGACAGAAGTTCAGGTTGGAGTTGATGCCGTCTGTGATGGCCTCACTTCATCATGGATTATTTCTGTTGTCCATGGGCATCAAGGAAGCTTTTCTGCAAATTCTGATCTCACCTCCTCACCAAATGTTTTTGCGGTGGAGACTACCATTTTCAATTTTGTGACTGTCATTTGACCTGTCCACAGCTATCAAAGTGTTTGCCAAGGCCCTGGTCATGGGGCTCTTGCATACCCTGGGAATGCGTATTATAGGGTATCTGGACAACTTATGAGAGTTCATACTTTTACAATATTTTACGTAGATGTGCAAACTTGCAGAATACACTTTCTTGGTGAGGTTTGCTGATGGCTGTATGAGGTTTTAACCTGTTTTAACTTGGGGTCTGTTGGCCTTGTTGCAATTTTACCCTCCCTTCCTATTCAGTGCTTTGTATATGAAGATGCCCTGTGTCATGGGATGTATGATAAAGAAAATGGGATTTTTGGTTTGCTTGTAAAATCCTTTTTTGAAGGACATCACAGGAATCCCACTCCTCTTCCTTTGTGGTTCACGACTTGAGCCAAAAACCGAAACCTTGCTTAGGGAGGGGTTATGCCTAGGGGGGATTTCCTGATTTTTATTTTTTGCCAGTGTTCAATCACCTGTAGGCGGCAGCATAACACTATCGTAATGCATATTAAGATGCCCTGAGAAGTGCTCCAAGAAAAGGTTTACAGATGAACCAAAAATCTAATTAAGCACAAGTTCACAAGTCCAAGTCTTTTTGAGTTGTATGTAAAGGCAGTGTTTGTTCCTGTTTTCAAAAAGTAATGGGCAAACAAAAGTTTGTTGACACAAGGATATAACCTGAAACCTATTCAGTCTGCAGCCCTACCCTCTTTCATTGAATCTGGGGGTTCTTCCCCCTGTAGTGCCCTAAGCATATTTGAAGTTGGTGTGGCTGTGTGAGATTGTCCCCACAGAACTGATCCAGAACAAGTATGCAAATCATGAGTTCTGACCTGTTGACCCAATAACAGCATGTAGCATTGAAATTAAAGTGGTTGTAAAGGCACAAGGTTTTTTACCTTCATGCATTCTATGCATGAAGGTGAAAAAAAACTAAAAACTTTTGTGTGCACCAGCCCCCCCCCCCAATACTTACCTGAGCCCCCCTCTTGATACAGAGATGTCCACGAGAGCCTTGTCTCTATGGGGATTTATACTCCTGATTTGGCTTTTGGCAGCAGCTGCTTGTTGTGGGGGCACCCAGCAGGAGGGAGTGGCCAGGTGCACCGTTGTGGGACCTGAGAAGAGAAGGATCCAGACTGTTATGTGCAAAACAATTCCACAGAGCAGGTAAGTATAACATGTTTTTTTTTTTTTTTTTCTTTAAAATATCAGACTTTAATATCCCTTTAAGACATTGGTCAGGCATTAAGCAGTTCAGAAGACTGGCATTGGCAGCCTTTGTATTGCTCTTAAGACAGGATTCCTTTAACTTTTGCAGCGGTTTTGTCATTGACAAGCATGATTAGTAGTAAAATAATTTGCACCCACCATGTGCTGCTGATTTATTATTTTTATTTGACTTTGTGGTTTATGACTTAATAACCTTCATTATCTATATGTGTTTTGCAGAAATAATATCAATTATCTTTTGGGATCTTGGTGGCCCAACCTTGAAGACTTGTATGAAGCAAATGTTCCAGTTTATAGGTTCATTCAAAGGCCGGGAGATTTAGTTTGGATAAATGCTGGAACAGTCCATTGGGTTCAGGCAATCGGCTGGTGTAATAACATTGCATGGAATGTTGGCCCTCTTACAGGTTTGTACAATCTTCACATGAGGCTAAACTATTCATGTAAATTAAACTGCTAACTATATAAAAGAAGCAAACCAGTTGCATAGTATAAATGTTTATCTAGATTTAACTTTACTGCACCAGTCCATCCCAATTAGTTTGTCTGGAGTGAATTTTCTGAGTTGGGTACAATTGATGTGTTTACTGGTTAGGATTAGTACCTGACTAAATACTTTCACTGTCAAATGGTCAGTTTCCACATTTGCATTGTGATTTTGATGCCATTTTATGATTTGGTAATTTTCTTTTTTCAGCTTACCAGTATAAGTTGGCTGTGGAAAGGTACGAATGGAATAAATTGCAGTGTGTGAAATCTATAGTACCAATGGTTCATCTCTCTTGGAACATGGCAAGGAACATCAAAGTGTCTGATCCAAAACTCTTTGAAATGATTAAGTAAGTTGGTAGCACTTTCTTCATTGTATTTATGTATCTGCCCTTTTCATTCTGTAGTTGTGCTCACTTGTTTAGTTTAATTACAGAACTGAATCTTTTTAGCTTTTTTAATTATTCTATATGTGAAACCCATAACTTGGAAAAAATTTACATTTCCCTTTTAACTTTCATTATGTTTTTCCTGTATTTGAAAATAACTTAGTGTTACCCTAAAAAAATAAATAAATGGATCCGGCTTCCTTTAACGGGTTCCCAACCTGGGTGAGCCGTCATAGCTGTATATTGGCTCTTTAAGACTCTGTAGGAGGCCTGCGCCCACAGCATGTCCCAAGAGCCCGGGCAAGATGACCACCGGGCACCTACAATCGCTCATGACGGAGCGAGAACCGGGATTACACAGAGGGAACACAGTTAACCACCTGATCGCCCCCTAGTGTTAACCCCTTCCCTGCTAGTGACATTTATACAGTAATCAGTGCATTTTTTTCTTATTTCAGGGGACACAGCCATAGTACTTACTATGTGGGTTATAGGGCCACTTATAGGTAATGGACACTGGCACGCCCTAAGGCAAGAAGTGTACTCTCTATATAACACCTCCCACTACTGGGAGTCCTCAGTTTTTTCGCCAGTGTCTAAGGTGTTGGTCATGAGTAAAGATGTGCTGAGTTCCACTGGAAGCAATCCTTGCTGGGGCTAGCCATGCTGACTGGGTCCGTTCAGAGTGTCCTTTCATGGGCTAAAGAATGGTACCTGAGCCTCGTGTCTGAAGAAACAAGGTTTTGCTTGGGAATGCTTCTCTTTTTAGAGAGCTGGACCCTGGGATCCAGTACTTTTTGGTAGTAAGGCCATAAAGTTTTTACTGGCAGGGTGCTGTTGCAGGTCCAGGATTGTGGGTAACCTCTAGGTTCCCCTGTTCCTGAAGGTTTCGGAGCCCCATCGTGAGGGGTGAAGATTGGGTTTATCTCAATAACCCTGCAGCGAGGAAAGGTAAGTGGAGATTTTCTTATGAATTTCTCCTTTTAAGTTATAATGTTGTCATGCCTATGTGTCACCACTGGGGGCTGTATTGAGCACCCACCGCCTGATTCTGGAAACAGCGCTGTTAGAAGCCTTTATTCCTCCTCTCATCCGGCCACAACAAGCAGAGCCTCCGGTAAGAAAGGGGGGAATGGTTCTCCTCCTGTGCCCCCAATGTTGGAATCTTTCCCTTCGGGGGACCTTTTATGCCAAAAAAAAAAACACGCGGACGCTCAGTGGTAGTTTTTACCCGTGAACAAGCCCCCCAACCCGCCCATCAGCCACTAGCCACCCGTGGAGGAAGTTGTTAAAGCACTGTGTGTGAAGTTGCTGCTGGCCATGGAGGGACACATGAGCAGGAGATTGGCTTACTTCAGGTTGGTGACACAGGCATTTCTTCCTTTGACACATCATTACTTTACTAGGCTAGGTATTATAGCGCTGAACTATAACCTAGCAGTGTATGTTTTTTGGTAGTGCCTCTGCATTTGTGCTTCAGGCCATTGGAAAAGGGACCAGAAACTCCTCTAAAGGGGTCAATGGTTTCACAATAAACTAAGTCTGTTTCCAAAAGAATGTCGTTGTCCCCTAAGAGTGATGTGGCCGGTCAGATTGAGCCGTCAGGGGAAACTGTTGTTGCAGCTGCACTAGACACTTCAGTCCCTGTATATATCACACAAGAGGTTTTTTCTTCTACCATTTGTAATTTGGAAAAGAAGATTGATGCTATGATCTCTCTCCATAGTGGGGATAAACCTAGCAGATCCCCATCTAGTGCTCAGGACCCTCTTATTGAGGTGCAGGGGATCAGGTAGATCTTCCCAATGATTTGGAAGATACTTGTATATCCTTTTCCGAGGATCCTAATATAGGAGAAGCATCACAAGACAGGTTGCTTGTGCACTCTCTTACTAAATTGGTTTGTGTAACCTTTTTGCTGCCTTGAGCAACCCACCTCTAATTTGGGATCATTAAAACCTCCCCTATTTGGGGATGCTTTTCCTATTCATGCATGGCTAAAAAAGCATATGTATTCTGAATGGGAACATCCTGATAAACAATATTTTCCTCCTTAGAAATTCTCCACACTTTATCCTATGGAAGAGGATTTCTATAAGAAATGGGGGGTTCCAGCAATTGATGCTGCAATCGCCTCAGTGAACAAGAATCTGACATGTCCATTGGATAATAAGCTAATGTTAAAGGATCCAACAGATAAAAAGTTGGAACTCCTTTCTTAAAGCAATATGTCTTTAGCAAGTTCAGTAGCACAGCCGGTTCTTGCAACAATTGGTGTATCTCAGTTCATTAAGGAACAGTTTGTGAAGATACTTAAAATTCGGCCTGATCAGCAGGTCCAGCAATGGGCTGGTGTATCAGACGCACTATGTTTCACATTAGATGCTATGAAAGATTGTATCATCCAAGCCTCATGGCTTATGCTTGGACTAGTGCATTCTCGCAGAGTTCTATGGCTGAAAAATTGGTCAGCCGAAGCACAGTGTAAAAAGCTCTTAGCCAGTTTCCCCTTTATTGGTGAACGACTATTTGGAGACTATCTGGATAAATACATCCAAAGGATCTCTAATGGGAAAAGCTTTTACCAGTAAAGAAAAAGTTTAAACATTTCTCCTTTAAGCATATTGCCTCACCTGTGCGAGGGGCATTAGCCTCTAGGCAGTCGTGACGGCCTCAACCGTCAGGTTCAAGGGGAAGACCCCAAGGGCAGCACCAGGGTCAGAAGAGATCTTGGGGCAGAAAGCCCAAAAAGCAGAATGCTAATGCCTCATGTAGGGGCGCCCCCACTCGCTTGGGTGGGGGGGGAAGGCTCCTGCAATTCTCAAAGATCTGGCAGGGACAATGTCAAGACATATGGGTGGCTTTTGCAGAGTTTCTTGATCCTCGTTTTCTAAGGTCAAATGTTCCCAAGGATCCAGAGAAAAATTAGACTCTTTCTAGCTCTGGATCATCTATTACACCAGTTGGTGATATTAGAGGTTCCCTTAGTGGAACAGGGCACACGTTTGTTTTTATTTATTTTTTTATTATTCAAACCTTTTTATGGTTCCAAAACCAAATGGAGGGTAAGACCCATTCTAGATCTCAAAGATCTGAATTGGCACTTAAACATCCGATCCTTTCCCATGGAGTCAATCCAGTTGTTTCCATCCTGCAAAAAGGGGCGTTTGTGGCTTCAATCGATATCAAAGATGCAATATTTCCCACTCACCAGAAATTTCTGTGCTTCGAAATAGTAAATCATCATTTTCAGTTTGTAGGCCCTGCCATTCAGTCTAGCCACAACACCATGGGTGTTGTCAAATATTCTGGCTCCTCCTTTAGCCAGATTAAGGGCTGAAGGCATTACGGTCCTAGCCTATTTAGACAATCTACTTTTAATATATCAGTCTCATTCCTTGCTGGGTGCTGTAATAAAATCAAAAGGCCCTTCAACAAAGTATTGAAGGGTGTGCACACTTATGCAACCATATTATTTAAATTTTTCATTTTTACTTCCCTTCCACCTAGACGATTCTAGTTTGTTCAACTGAGTTGTACAGTTTATAGTTCATCTTAAAGGTGGGAAAAAATCAGAAATTTTGTATCTTTTGTCTTATTCTTTTACACCACAGAAACCTGACATTTAAACAGGAGTGTGCAAACTTTTTATATCCACTGTACATCACAGTAGCAGTGTTCAAAAGGGAAAGACTGGTGCACAGATGGCATTCACATTGGAAAGTGTCTTGCCACTATGGTGTTTGGCTAGGAATTGTTTTAAGCCATTTCTGTACCAGCTCTCTAGGGTTTTCCCTAGTTTGGAATGCCTGGGATGCAATCATGGGCCCTCCCCTCCCTCTCATCCTTGTAGGGGGATGATGCATCAGGGGAACTGATAGCTGCAGCTGGTGGGCGGGGTTGAGAACTCCCACTGACATCAGGAGAGGAGTGAGGTGGGCCAGACCGGCAGTCACATGAGCGGCATATACAGTTATACACACACTAAGACGGTAAAGCGGAGCTAAAAATGCCATAAAACTATCCCTTATTTGTAAACGCTATAACTTTTGCCCAAACCAATCAATCGCTTATTGCGTTATTTATTTATTTTATTTTTTTCGGGTTTTTCCCCCAAAAATATGTAAAATACGTATCGGCCTAAACTGAGGAAAATCGTTTTTTTTATATATATTTTTGGGGGATATTTATATAGCAAAAAGTTAATGTGTTTTTTTTTTTTTTTTTGGTTTGTTTTTTCAAAATTCTCTTTTTTTTTTTTTTTTGTTTATAGTGCAAAAAATAAAAACCGCAGGGGTGATCAAATACCACCAAAAGAAAGCTCTATTTGTGGGGGGAAAAAAAGGACGTCAATTGGTTTGGGAGCCACGTCGCACGACCATGCAATTGAGTTAAAGCGTCGCAGTACCGAATCGCAAAAAGTGCTCTGGTCAGGAAGGGGGTAAATTCTTCCGGGGCTGAAGTGGTTAATGGATTATAACTCTGCATTTATTACCACACAGGTATTTTAACAGCAGTATATAGAGTACAAATGTGTTTGTACTCACAGTGGCTCCTACACGTGCTCTGTACTGGCATTTCCCCGGATTCCCCCGTTTGCACATTCCACTGTGTTAACTCCTAGTGTGCTGGAAGGTGCAAACAGGGGAGCTCAGAGAAATGTCAGCACAGAGACCGTAGTATAGGGAACTTCACAGGGCTGTTTGTCAGTTGTGGATTCTAATCCCTCCTGACCTCCCAGCAGCCATGTGTGTGAATTCCTGTACCCTGTAGTGCACCGGATTAGTGCACTTCTTAAAACGGAGTTCCACCCGTTTTTTAGTTTATTAAAAGTCAGCAGCTACAAAAAGTTTAGCTGCTGACTTTTAATAAACATTTACCTGTCCCACGGTCCATCGATGCAGCAGCACGGAGCCTCACTCCTCTCTCCCCTCCTCGGTGCCGTCATATCTACTGCTTATGGCTTTGCGGCCGGGCATGCACTTCACGAGCCACACTGCACTCTGCCATTGGCCAGCCAATCTTCTGGGACCTGTGTTGTGTCCCAGAAGATCGCTGCCAGGGAGGGGCTGCCTAGGGAGAGAGAAGGAGCCACCTAGGCAGTCGGGACAGGAACCCAATCCCCCCCCCAGGGGATGAGGAGTTCTTAAAGCGGAAGTTCCACTTTTGGGTTGAACTCCGCTTTAAAGGAGTGTGGTTATTTTTAATTCAAAGCGAGTTCCAGTAAATTAAGTCAGCAGCTACAAAAAGTGTATGTTCTGACTTAATAAAAACGCTCATCTGTCCCAAAATCCAGTGACGTGGCACCCCAAACCCTCCATTCTCTCCCCTGCCTGTCCACGGCGCTGGCAATACTACTGTGGGCATCCGGCTGTGACAGCTTGCAGCTTCACAGCTGGGTGCGCATGTCTCGCTGTCCTGCATAGCCGGGCAATCTTCTGGGACCTGTGATGTGTCCCAGAAGATTGCAGGGAGTTAGGGTGGCCCAAGCGAAAGTGGGAGCGCGTCAGTAATCGTGATGCATCGCAGAATCAAATCATTGACCAGATAATCATAATCGAATCGTGAGACCAGTGAAGATGTGTACCCCTAATACAAATCATGAAAACATACAAAAAGGTATTTTTGGCAAACTATACACTCTGTGATATCATTATAAACATAACAAGACTTGTGAGCATATAAGGAACAATCAAGTAATAGTTAAAAAATTAAATATAACTTTTTCATGAAAAGGAGAATAAGGTTGTTGGGTACCTCCTGATCTAACCAGGAAGTATGATTGATCTTAATATACATATACACATCCATATAAGTGTCTGAGGATGTAAATCTATTTGACTTTAAGTGCTCTTCGAATAGGGGGGGGGGCAGGGGAAGAGTTGATCAAGATTTGGATGTAATCTTAAAGGGAAAAAACCTGGCAGTTGAACCATATATTATGAAATTTTATAGATGTGCCTTTTATGAAACTAGTGAGATTTTCCATGTGTCACAAATTTGGTTGAACCATTGTTTTATAGTGTGAGGTGTAGAGGACTTCCAAAAAGTTGGGATGCAGGATCAGGCTGCACTACTAACCAAATGAATAATAATCACATTTTTTTAGAGGAATGTTGAGACCCCTTTCACACTGGGGCGCTTTGCAGGCGCCCTGAAAGAGCCGCTCCTGTGTCTCTTCACACTGGAGCGGTGCGCTGGCAGTACGCTAAAAAAAGTTCTGCTAGCAGCATCTTTGGCGCAGTGAAGGAGCGATGTATATACCACTCCTCCACCGCTCCTGCCCATTGAAATCAATGGGGCAGTGCGGCTATACCGCAAATACGACGGTAGAGCGGATCTAAACATAGCGGCGCTTTACCGCCAACCCTACCCCAGTGTGAAAGGGGCCTTATGGTATAATCAGTGTACCTTTTGAGTAAGGATATGAACATAAATCCAAAAACGGCAATGGCTCTTAAAGGAGCCGGCTTGTAGCTACGGCGATTTGCGTGAAAGTCAACCTGCCGCAGTATGATAGTGGCTGGTCGGCAAGTGGTTAAAGTGGATGTAAACCTGAAAACAACTTTATTTTTTTTTATTTTTACTTTTTAATAAAGACTTTTTCCTGATACAGTAGAGGTCAATTCAAAATCCTCTTGTGTTTTTTTTTCTTTTTTTTTTCTTTTTACCTTAGTAAAAAAAAAAAAGACACAGATAAGTTTAAGTCGCCACATCCCTCACTGCTGTGTCTGACCTCTGATTTCTTTATCTCATGAAAAAACATGAGAGCAGAGAGTGTCTCCCAGTCCAGCTTTACATCCCCCCCTCCTTTCTTCCCAAGCTCTCCCAGGATTGACTTCTCCATACCTCAGCATGATTGGGATGCTGAAATCATGTGGTGCCTTTCCTGAGTCTTGACTGGATGTTACTCATCATGGAGCGTGATCCACCAGATCAGCGTGGCTGAGGAGGATATTCATGGTACAGTCTGCTCCCAGGATGCCAGCAGAGAGTAGGAGAGTTTAACGAGCAGGGCCCTCTGATTCCCTGTCTTGTATTGTATTATGTCTGCCCTAATGTTGTAAAGAGCTGCGTTAACTGTCGGCGCTATATAAATCCTGTATAATAAAAATAGAGGTGGCTGGGCAGTCTCCTCCTCCTGCCCACCAATTCGAGGTTTGCGGTGCTCCTACAACTGAAGGGGGTTACAGAGAAAAGCTAAGGGGTACATGCAGGAGTCATGTACAGTCAGGTCCATAGATATTGGGACATGAACATAATTCTAATCATTTTGGCTCTATACACCACCACAATGGATTTGAAATGAAACAAACATTGTTTTAACTGCAGCCTTTCAGCTTTCATTTGAGGGTATTTACATCCAAATCAGGTTAACCGTGTAGGAATTACAAAAGTTTGTATATGTGCCTCACACTTTTTAAGGGACCAAAAGTAATGGGACAGATTAACAATCATCCATCAAACTTTCACTTTTTAATACTTGGTTGCAAATCCTTTGCATTAAATTACAGCCTGATGTCTGGAATACATAGACATCACCAGACACTGGATTTCATTCCTGGTGATGCTCTGCCAGGCCTCTACTGCAACTGTTTTCAGTTCCTGCTTGTTGAGGCATTTTCCCTTCAGTTTTGTCTTCAGAAAGTGACATGCATGCTCAATGGGATTCGGGTCAGGTGTTTGACTTGGCCATTGCATAACATTCCACTTCTTTCCCTTTAAAAAACTTTGGTTGCTTTTGCAGTATGCTTCGGGTCATTGTCCATCTGCACTGTGAAGCACCGTCCAATGAGTTCTGAAGCATTTTGCAGAATATGAGCCGATATTGCCCGGAAAACACTTCAGAATCAATAAATACGAGAACCAGTTCCATTGGCAGCCATACACGCCCACGCCAAGACACTACCACCACCATGCTTCACTGATGAGGTGGTAGGCTTTGGATCATTAGCAGTTCCTTTCCTTCGCCATACTCTTCTCTTCCCATCACTCTGGTACAAGTTGATCTTGGTCTCATCTGCCCATAGGATGTTGTTCCAGAACTGTGAAGGCTTTTTTAGGTGTTTGGCAAACTCCTAATCTGGCCTTCCTGTTTTTGAGGCTCACCAATGGTTTACATCTTGTGAACCCTCTGTATTCACTCTGGTGAAGTCTTCTCTTGATTGTTGACTTTAACACACACACACACCCCTACCTCCTAGAGAGTGATCTTGATCTGGCCAACTGTTGTGAAGGGTGCTTTCTTCACCAGGGAAAGATTTCTTCGGTCATCCACCAGTTGTTTTCCCTTGTCCTTACGGGTCTTTGGTTTGCTGAGCTCACCGTTGCGTTCTTTCTTTTTAAGAATGTTTGTTCCAAACAGTTGATTTGGCCACAGCTAATGTTTTTGCTATCTCTCTGATGGGTTTGTTTTGTTTTCTCTTTCGTTCTTTGACAGACACAGCATCTTCATCTTGACCTTAGGGTTATATCGCCCCTTTAGAAGAAGACTAGGCAGAACATGTTAAAAATGGCAAAGCTGCACAGTACTGCCCAGGGGGCAGTCCTACTGGCTATAACCCCTCACACGGCATCCAATGTAGGACATGGCTACTGGTGAGACCATTGGTCCTAGGAGTCCCTACAGGAGGGGTAAGTATGGTTCCACCTGTGTCGGCAGGATGGAGCAGCTGGGCATTCCCTGAGAGGTCGACTAGGGGGGTCTCTCACTCTCCCTTTCTTCTTTCCATTTCCCTTCCCTCCTCCCCATGCTATATGCCGCTGTGTGACTGGGCACATGGGGGTGCGGTGCACGTACCGGGGGGGGGGGGGGCTCCGGGTCCTGGCAAGGAGCTGCGCTGGCTGTTGGGGGTACACTTGTCCTCTTCCCTGTTTATGGGCCATGGTGGGGTGTTTTGGCATTTGTGCCATGTGGGGAGGCTGTGGCCAATTTTTCTGTAGCCACAGCCAGTTTTTTTGCTTTCGGCCATTTTCTGGAGGTCCAGCGGGCATTTTCCCGGCGCCCTCAGGTGGTTTTTGCAGAGGCAGCCATTTTCTAGTAGCCTCAGTTTGTTTTACCTCTAGCGCTGGGTGCTTGTTTCCTTCTAGAACAGCGCACTTTTTACACAGAACACCTCGTGACTGACACAGCGGACAGCTAGGGGCATGGACATTTTGTGTGACTTGCCTTAGGTCCTTAAGTGGTGACAGGTGAGTGTGGGTCAGCATGGCGTCAGAAGCTGGCGCTTCTTCCCTAGACATCCCTGTTATGGCAACCGGTTCACCTGCACCTGCAGGGCCTATGGATGCTCTGTCAGCGGTCCTGGAGGGCTTTGTTGCCAGGGTGGAAGCAGCATGTGGGGCGCAAGGGGAGTGTAAAAAAAAAAAAAAAAACCCCTCCCCCACCACCATCTGGGTAAAGCTCTGATTCAGACTCGGGTCCCACTGTGGCATACGGCCCCTGTTCTGACATGTCGGAGGATGCGGACCAGGACCATTTGGACAGTGAGAATGACTGTGTCCGGGTCAGCACAGGAAAAAGCGCTTGTAGGGGCACTTATCACAGCGGTGCGAGATACCCTAAAGATGGAGTATACGGTGGGAGCATCTACAGTGTTTCGGTCCCTTTCAGGTCTCACAAGCTGACCCACGCGGCTAAGGCATTTCCTTACCCAACTTATTTTGTTACGTTTACAAAGAGTGGGGAAGACCGCAGCGGGCCTCTTCAGTCCCGAAACGCATAGCGTTGGATTACCCCTTTGAGGAGAGTTTCCCGAACAAATGGACATCTCTGATTGTTGACCCCCCCCCCCCGGTTTCCAGGTTAAATAAGGTAACCATGATCCGATGGAAGCGACCCCTGCCGACAGGAGGGCCTAGACAGTTGCCCGGTCCATGTTTACGGTGGAGGGGTCATCATTGCAGCCAGTGTTTTCCACGGCCCTAGTGTCACAGGTGCTTACTGAATGGGCTAAATTGTTGCACCATGAGTTGGAGAAGCAACAGGCTTCCCCGGTCTGCGAGCTGGCGGACCAGTTGGTGCAGGGCCTTAAGGATGTCTGCGATGCGCCCTTAGATATGGCCCCTTTGCTCTCTAGAGCCTCAGTATCAGTAGTGCTATGTCGCCTGATTTGGCTGCAATGCTGGTCTGTGGACCAGGCATCCAAGAAAGCACTGGCGGATTTGCCCTTCCAGGGAGAGAGGCCATTTTCCTTGCTGGATGACATTAAGAATGTTACTGGGGGTCAGAATAAGTTACTCCCACAGTCCAGGAAAACTCGAGGAGCCACGCCATAGGCAAGGGTCCTCCTTTTCCTCTCAGAAGCGGATTTTTCGTCTGCCCAGGTCGGCGGGTAAAAGCTCCCAGTCCGACAAGGTGCCCGCTGAGGGACAAAATCGTCTTTGGTTTCGCAAACCAAACAAGCCTGCGAGCAAATTTGTTACCGCATGAAGGTTTGCCCCCCCCCCCGCCGGACTCTCGGGTGGGGGGTCACCTTCGGGAGTTTACAACTCGGTAGACCCTCCCTACTTTCTGACCAGTGGGTCTGCGAACTGGTTTCATCAGGATACAAGATAGTTTTTCTTCTCCGCCAAACGAATTTCCCTCCAACATTCTTCATCTTCTGGCTCGTCGGGAAGCCCTGTTCGGGGGAGTAAAGGACCTGCTGCTGCGCTGGCTGATAGTGCCTGTACCAATGCCAGAAAGGTTTCAGGGATTCTACTCCAATCTGTAGTCCCAATGAAGGAAGGGGTCTGTCCGGTCCTAGATCTCAAGGCCCTCAACAGCTTTGTGAAAAAGTATAAGGGTTCAGGATGGAATCGGTTCGCTCAGTGGTCGCTGCACTCCGTCAGGGGGATTTTCTGGCATCCCTGGACATCAAGGACGCATACTTGCATGTCCCCATATGCATCAGAGGTTTCATCTAAATTGGGAAATTGTGCTTCCATCCTTATGTCCTTGGCCGTCGCACACCAAAGAGGTTGCTTTGCATTCCCTGGACGTGGTCCTGGTCTGTGGGTTTATCTGTCTGCTACAGCTCCTTTCCCGGAGATCGGACTCCCTGTTTGTATCAGTGGCTGGTCCGCAGAAGGGCCTGGCAGTCTCGTCGGCCACCATTTCTTGTGGATCAGACAGATCATGGTTTAGGCTTATGCCATAAGTGGGCGGGCGCCCCCCTTTCCTGTCATGGCACATTCTACCAGGGCAATTGGTGCCTCTTGGGCTTTCCAACATCAAGCATCTGTTTCTCAGGTGTGTAAAGCAGCGACCTGGTCATCTGTTCACACTTTTCACAAAATTTTTCAAGGTTGATGTGGGCGCATCTTCAGATGCTTGCATTCGGCCGCAAGGTTTTACAGGCGGCTGTTTAAGGTTGCAACTCAGTTGAGGAGCACTGGTTGTTATGGGTGGAGTTATTTTCTTGCTGTTCCCACCCCTTTTTTCTTTGACACTACTTGGGGACGTCCCTAAGGTCAAGATGAAGATGCTGTGTCCTTCAATGAACGAAAGAGAAAATAGGATTTTTGTACTCTTCGTAAAATCCTTTTTATCTGAAGTTCATTGATGGACACAGCACTCACCCCTCCTATTTATGTTTGTACTGCTTTTGACGAACTGAGCTGCTGGATGCAGTGAGAGGGGTTATAGCCAGTAGGACTGCCCCCGGGCGGTACTGTTCAGTTTTGCTGGTTTTGAACATGTTCTGCCTAGTCCTCTCCTAAAGGGGCGATATAACGCTAAGGTCAAGATGAAGATGCTATGTCTGTCAATGAACTTCAGAGAAAAGGATTTTACGGTGAGTACAAAAATCCTATTTTCTTTTTTTTTCAGCCTAATGATGGCTTGCTTTACAGATAGTGACAATTCTTTGGATCTCCTATTGAGTTGACAGCAACAGATTCCAAATGCAAATGGCACACTTGAAATTAACTCTGGACCTTTTATCTGCTGCTTGTAAATGGGATAATGAGGGAATAAACACACACCTGGCCATGGAACATCAGAGCAGCCAATTGTCCCATTACTTTTGGTCCCTTAAAAATTGGTTGGCACGTATACAAACTGTTGTAATTCCTACACCACTCACCTGATTTGGATGTAAATGCCCTCAAATTAAAGCTGGAAGTCTGCAGTTAAAGCACATCATGTTTCATTTCAAATTCATTGTGGTGGTGTATAGAGCTAAAAAGATTAGAATTGTGTCGATGTCCCAATATTTATGGACTTGACTGTATATGTGCAGAGATTAATATTGTGCTATTAGTTTATACAGGGTGGGTTTACATCCACTTTAAAGTTTTTAACAGTTTTGTTCTACCTTTTTTTGGTAATAAAAATTGTAAAAAGCATATATGGATTGGTTTGCGCAAAAGTTATAGTGTCTGCAAAATGGGGGATACATTTATGGCATTTTTATTTTTCACTTGTAATGGCGGCGATCTGCGATATTTATCGAGACTGCAACATTATGGCCGGTGCATCGGACACTTCTGACACATTTTTGGGTCGATTGCCAATTATATAGCGATCAGTCCTATAAAAATGCACTGATTACTGCAAAAAAGCCACTGGCAGGGAAGGTGTTAACACTAGTGGGCGATCAAGGGGCTAACTGTGTTCCCTGTGTGTGTATTCTAACTGTGGGGATGGGACTGACTATAGGAGATGAGATCATGGTTTTCAGCTCCTAGGTACTCACGATCTCTCTCACAGAACTGGGATGTGTGTGTTTACACATACGTACGTCCCTGTTCTGCCTCTCGTGGCCAGCGGTCATCACGACCACCGGTTACATGCATCGGCACCCATCAACCCCCCCGTGCCTGCTATCCCACTTAAAGGGACCAACGTATAGCTACGATGGTTCTCAGGATTGTGCTGACTTGCCGCAGTATGATGGCGGCTGGTCGAAAAGTGGTTAAAGCATGTTATACAGCACAATGCTTATGCTGTGTATTTTGGCCCCCTGTATCGCCTGAAATACCTGGTTGGTCCTGCCAATTTCTCCCCCTTACATTGACCACAATATATATCACCATTCACCGATCTAGCACCATTGTCAGTGTACGTGCCTCCGTCATAAGCTGCTATCTGCAGCTCTCCTGTCTCTCCCTCTGTCCTCCTCCTGCTTCTTCTTCCCCTTCCCTCCCTGCCTGTCATCTCTCACTATCTCTGATCTGCTCCTCCCTACTGCTTCAAATCTAACTGATCTGTATATCATCCCATCTGTCACATAAAAAGCTGTGTCCTAGTGCCTATGCTTTATAATAAAAAAAAGATTTATACCGGTTTTAACAGTGTCGTCCAGCGATCACACGACTCCAGGCTCTCTGCTCTCCTCCCCTCCTCCCTGGCTGATGGCAGGGGAATCTTGGCCCTGCACACTGGAGATATTCTACAGGGAGATCTGAGACCCCGGAGTCATCTTATAGATTTCTACCTGTTTTAACAGTGTCTTCCAGCAATATTTATTTTATATATTTATATATAGATCTATATAAAACAGGCATGAGAATGCAGCTTTTTATCTGACAGAGGGGGTGATATAAAGATGAGATAGTGGCTTAACCACTTTAATGAATGCAGAAGTAATGCATTCATAAAAGTACTCAGAGCTATATTGACTCCAACTTTATAAAGTAACTAATGGTGATCCCAGCCATTTCTCTCAGTTTTTGTAATTTTGTTTGTACGTTTTTATATTAAAGGTCAAAGATTGTTTTTGTCTTATTTAGGTACTGCTTACTGAGGACATTGAAGCAGTGCCAGGCTTTAAGAGAAGCTCTTATAGCCACAGGCAAGGAGGTTGTATGGCATGGCCGAACAAAAGAGGAACCTGCACATTACTGTAACATCTGTGAGGTTGGTTACTGATCAGTTCAGTAGTAGACATCTATACTTGTAATATTTCCTAGAAGAAAATATATGGATTGTTATGTAACTAATTGTGTTTTATTTACAGGTGGAAGTCCTCAATTTGCTTTTTATTACAAAAGAAAGCAATTCTCGGAAGACCTATATAGTTCATTGCCATGACTGTGCACGAAAAACAAATCCAGATCTGGAAAACTTTGTGGTGCTAGAACAGTACAAAATTGAGGAACTAATGCAAATTTACGATTTATTTACACTAGTAAGTATATGTCAGTAGTAATTGCACAAAGGTTTAAAATTTTACTCTTGTGTTTGATATTTTCTGAATAAAAACTCTGAATCCTCTTTCCAGTGCTATCAGATATACTAGTTAAATCCAAGCTCAGTTTTCTTTGTGGCAAGGTTTTTTGTTTTTGTTTGTTTTTTTATTGGAATACCTCTTAAGATTTTGAGGCTTTTTTTTTTGAGAGAAACCTTTTCTTTCATTGATGTGAATTAGGTGCTTTCAATGCAGTTTAGTGAAAGCTGAAATATAATCTCCTTTATATTATGCCTTCCCTGGTTTCCCCCTCCCTCCTTTATAAACATGCTCATGATATTTTTAAATCAAACTTTCCATTTTCATCACATACTCTTGTTTATACCTAGTTATGTCATCACTAGACGTGAGCTTGGGTGTGTTTTGAATTCTAGTTCAAACCTACGTGAGCAAGCCTGCCAGGAAGCTGTCATTTTTCTGGGCCAATCGACACTGGCCCAGGTATTCCACATGCCCATATCTGCGCACAGACATGCGTCCTTTGTAAACATGCAGCTTGAGGAAAGCGCAAGCTGCAGATTGTCCCAGTGCAAGCAACAGCTTCCTGCTGGGCAAATTCACATGAGTTTTGGGCTTGGATCTGAACACATCCACTCACCCAGGCAGATCCCTAGTCATCACTGGGTCTCTGGCAAATTTGGCCAAAATTTATTTCAGTGTAACTGTGTAAATGTCACTATTTCTATTGAGATACCATTAAGATGTATCAGTAATATAGTGTCCAAGCATCAGCTAGCTTCTGTAAAGAAAAGTTATTTTTATACACATTAAAGCCATTTAACTGCTTGCTGACCAGTGCACAATGATATCCGATGACAAAGCTGCCCAAATGGGCATACCTGTACGTCCCCTTTAAGACACGGCATTGTGGTCACTCCGTGACCGCGCTTCTCGCAGACTCTCCACCCGTGTCTCGCAATCGTGTCACAAGGCATTTCCCTGTTCTGCCTAGTGACATGGCAGATCTACTGCTCCCTGTCATCAAGAGCAGTGATCGCTGTCATGTCAGTGGTAGCCCATCCAACCCACACAGTTGGAATCCTCCCTAGGACACAGTTAACCCCTTGATCGCCCCTAGTGTTTAACCTCTTCCCAGCCAGTGTCATTTATACAATAATCAGTGCATTTTTTATAGCACTGATCACTGTATAAATGACAATGGTTCCAAAGTGGTGTCAAGTGTTCGATGTGTCTGCCATAATGTCGCAGTCACAATAAAAAATCGCAAGTCTCCGCCATTACTAATGAAAAAAAAATATTTATAATAAAAATGCCATAAATCTATCCCCTATTTTTTAGACGCTATAACTTTTGCGCAAACCAATTAATATATGCTTTTTACCAAAAATATGTAGAAGAATGCATATTGGCCTAAACTGAGAATGTTTTTATGTATTTTGGGGATATTTATTATATCAAAAAGTAAAAAATATTGCTTTTTTTTCTCCCAAATTTTTTTTGTTTATAGCGCAAAAATAAAAACCACAGAGGTAATCAAATACCACCAAAAGAAAAGGCTATTTGTGGGGGAAAAAAGGACGTAAATTTTGTTTTGGTGCAGTGCTGCACGACCACGCAATTGTCAGTTAAAGCGACGTAGTGCTGTATCGTAAAAAGTAATCTGGTCAAGAAGGGCGTAAATTCTTCCAGGGCTGAAGTGGTTAAAGATGCATACACAAACCATATTGGGCTATGAATAGCTTTCTTCCTTATGAGGTTATTGTGAACATGTAAAAAATGCTAAGGGGGTAGCTATGGCGCTCACCTACTATTATTATTACACCTAGTCACTACGGGGGTCAGTTTCAGATCAAAAAGTATAACTAAAGTGAATGCTTATCACCCAAAATGCTTAATTGTAATTTACACCTAAATAAAAATTCCAAATGTGCAATATATATAATGGCTAACAAATGGCAGTATAAGTGTTCTAGAGACCACTAATTATATTATTCCAAAATACTATGTGGTGGTACAGAAATTTTTTTTCTCAATATTCCACCCTTTCCACAGTGTTAAGTGCATATGTGCATTTGTGCAAATCACAATTGATATTATCATAAAGTGCTTATAAAATGCCACAATCACAGTATGTGCTATCACAAAAGTGCTAAGTGCTTCTGTAAGTGCCACAATATATAAATACAGTGTTTTACACTTCCACCATAACGCCTCCAAAGGTATAAAGTCGCTAAATGGAAAAATACAAATATAAATTGATGAACCAGTCCAACAGCAGAAATTGGTATCAAAAAAGTTCCTTTGTATTCAGAGCAAAAATGACAGTGTGCTTCAGTGCTTAGTGGATTCCTGGATTGCAACCGGTGCGATTTCCATGCATAAAGACAGTATTCCGCACTCACCAGCTCCCCTGTCCCTTAAATGGTTAATGCGCCTCCACAGTGTGAGCCCCCGTGTCGCTATATAGAGCTGCTCCGGGTTACCATCCAGTTGTATTCCTCATTGTAAATGGAAATGAGACATACATAGTGTAATCCCGTTTAAAAGCCAAAGTTTATTGTATGCAAAAAGTTGCTACTCACATAAATGAAGGATAAAACAGCGCCTCGTATGTGCTGATTACAGCGTTTGAATTCACCGCCGTTGCGAGAGAGTTTTCACCATAGGCCACGCCCTACGCGTTTCGTCATTGGACGTCGTCTGGAGCCCATCTGCATTGCATGATCCACTGAACTGTTGCACTATATTGATTATATAGTAAAATTGGTTGGGCCCCTAACTCACAATATATCATGTGCTTTCGTTGCAACATAACTCGTCATTTCAATAAGTCTCACCCGATTACATCTGGGGTCCTCCCGTCAGTCTGAGTTTGCCTTCCAAGCTAAACAAGCTAGTTGGCATGTTCCTACTCCCATACACTCATCTATTTTTATTATATTTATTATAATCCGGTTCATTTCTGCTATAATTATATAACTTGCTTACACTGTGGAGCACTGGATTAAGCAGGAAAAAGTATTTTGGACAAAAAGGGAAAAAAGACAGTTAATACTGGATGTTCACCAGCCATGAAATGTCTGGTTTTGTCTTGCTGCAGGTTCTAATAAATACTGTGAAAACTTTACAGTAAGCAGTTTCACTACATGAGAGGACTGTACAATTGCATAAGACTGAAGTCTGCTTACACCTCAAATTCTGAGGTAGGACTATAGCCATTGACGAACATGTACAGGACTTTAACCGCTTGACCTCCATAAGATTTACCCCACTTTGTGACCAGGCCTTATTTTGCTATACAGCACGTTGTTACTGCAGCTGACAATTGCATGGTCTTGCACCAATGTACCTAAATACATGTAATTTTCTTCACCACAAGTAGAGCTTTCTTTTGGTGGTATTTGATCACACCTGCGGTTTTTAATTTTTGAACCATATACAAAACAAGACTGACAATTTTGAAAAAAAATATATATTTTTCTTTGTGCTATAAAACCTATCCAGTAAAAATAATGTAAATCTAATTTCTTCATAAATTTAGGCAAATATGTATTCCGTTACATGTTTTTGGTAAATACAATCCCAATAAGTGTATATTGATTAGTTTACCCGAGCCTTATAGCGTCTACAACTATGGGATAGAAGTGAATAGTTTAGCATTGCATATGCGCTGCTAATGTCCAAAAAACACAAGAACTGCCGCAACCACTATTATGGTAAATGCCAACCACTAAACAATATGTAAGAGAAATGGTTCACTGTTCAAGAATAAAACGTGCCCTTACCCTTCACAAAACTCAGAAAGCATATCAAGAATAATATACATGTACTGATAATGAAAAAAACGTTTAGTGACACACATGCACCGCCCGAAGCGTTGCGTCACGTGACAAGTGGTATAATGCATGGGTATATTAAAGCCTTGCTGTGTTAGGCGACTTGTAGTAGCATATGGTGAATAGAGCCGTGCTTTATAAAAAAAAAAAATAATAAAAAAATTTTTTTTCTTTCCAGGCTCCTCCAATGCCTTCACCATCTTCTTGACATTTTTCTGTGGACAGTAAATACGGACATTTCTGATATTCAGGAAGCAACCCAGTTCTGCACCACTGTTTTTATTTTTAGGGTTTTTTTTCCTTTTATTTTTTTAGGTAGCTGTTCCATAAAGGCTGCTGGCTGAAAGCTGCGTCTATGCAACCTTCCAAGTGCGGAGTGTCAACCAGCTGGACAGGAGATGTTCTCCTATTCCAGGACTTTACTATAAATAATGCTGATCCAGCTATTCATTAAAGAAGAAATCCACGTTTTGTATATATGTATCTGACAAAACTGGCAACATTTTACAGACTACTGACTTGAAAATCACTTTAGGGTTTTTCCTTACAATTTTTGTTTTTCTCTGCTTTCTCTGTTTAACTAAAAATGTTTAATTTCTATCCCACATCCTTTTCCAGTTTTGATTTAAGTACTAACTTAGCTGGTTGTCTTTGTAAAGTAGTTAGAACTTTTATGTCTTTTGGGCAATTTTTTAATGTGAAATGTGATTTTCTTTTATTTTTTTATTTTTTGTTTTTTTCTTCTTTTTCTTTGGGGGGGTTTTTTTTTTCAATTCTTAACCAGCTTTCAGTTTTTCATTTCTGTTTTGAAAACCATGACGGTTACAATTTATGTTTCCTAAAAAAAAAATAAAAACAAAAAAAAAAAGTATGAAAAAAAATATATAAAAAAGAAAACTAACAGCCAAGTCACAAAGATAAATGGGTTGCACATAGACTAAGGAATAAACTTCAGATTTGTGATTTTTGTTTCTAATCTTGATGTAAATTTACACTATTTATAAATACATATTTATTGCTTGAAAATATTTGTGAATGGAATGCTGTTATTTTTTCCAGATTACCTGCCATTGAAATTTAAGGAGTTCTGTCATTTGAAACACTACTCCTGTTACATTTTCTATGTGTAAATAAAACTGCTTAGCATTGTACAGAAACTTTTATTAAAACTGTTTAATGTTTAAAACGTTTTTTTTTTTTCTGTTTGAATTTTACCAGAATCAATGTACAGTGCTTAGTCTTTTATTCATGTTCAGATCTACATATATAAATATATATATTTATATATACACGTGTGTGTGTATATATGTAAATAGATATCAATTATTGTGTGGGAGGCCGACTACGTTTTATATAAGGTCTATATCACTAGTAGATAAGATGTCTACTGTAAGTATTGCTTACAAAACTGTTTTTGTTTGTTTTTTTATTATAAATATATAGTACGTTATAATCTGCGGTGTCCCTCAGATTTTTTTTTTAATTGTTAAAGATGCAATAAAACAAAACATTTAAGCCCTGTCAACTATGATGAAATAGCTGTCCAATAACTTAGACTTGTTTTGTATTTCCTGGCATAAGATGGTGATATTTATCTCTGCACTTCAGAATGCTACATTGGCTGACATTCCAAAAGAACCCAGGAAATTCTAGGAAACGGGTAACAATGACCTGTTGAGAAGAGTTCTTTAAAAAGTACCTATTTTTGCTTAATATGCAGTGTATCCCAAAGAAATATGTAATAAAGTTCTCCTGATTCTAGAATTTATATTCTTTTAATATTGGTTTTCGTGCATCACTTATGCTTTCAAATTCTCTTACAGTGTGATATATATATATATATATATATATATATATTTTTTTTTTCCCAGATGCCGCTGAAAAACAATTAGACTTTATTTTTGAGCCTGAAACGCAATGCAAATAAAACAACATAATTTAATTTATGTTGAAGTTGTGTAGTGTTCTTTTCAGAGTTGTCAATTGTAGCAACAAATACATTTATATACACAGTTGATTGTAAACTTATGTGCGTTTTGTCACCCAGCACTTAGTGTTACTAAACCCACAACACTAAAATCAATCTGTATATGCAGCATAGCATGCTTGTTATATGCACTGTGGAAGGGGTTAATCATTTGCATTGTGTAAAAAGGCTGAAGAAGGCCAGCTAACACAGGCAGGGTAGCCGACCTGCACATGCTCTGTTGTCTTTTATGCTGGAGAGAACATTTACTTGTTCTCAGAGCTAGTCAGGTCGCATGATATTGACATCACAAATGCGGGTGTGTATACAGGCTGTAGTGGAAATCTCTTCCTGCCTGAACTCTCAGCACTGAAGAAGCACTGCAATTATCATGTAACCGTAGCATACGGAACATCCAAAAAAGGTATATAGTGGCAATATTTTAATGTAAAAAGATAGGCTATGGGCACTGTGGGGGGGGGGGGGGGGTTATGAACAATTTTCATATTACTGGGCTTTAGTAACACTTTGAGGTTGTGGACAAAACATTCTCAAATTTAAAAATCCTCTGTAGCATTTGATGGTCATTCTGTTTTTTTTTTTTTTCACTTTTGCCCATTTCATGCTTTACTTGCCTGGCCTTTCTCACTATTTTCTGTGTATCTTGTACATACAGTAAACTTTTTTTTTTTTTTTTTTTTTTTTTTTTTTTCCCTATATGTTCTGTATTGGCAACTGATGAGCACACTTGCCTAACTTTGCACCCCATGCATGGTATTCTACTAGCTGTATTTGCTTGTTTTGTATAGTGTAATGTCAGGAAAGAATGGTTTGCTCTGCCCTTGTAAGATAATTAAAACATTTTAAAGATATACAGTGGTGTGAAAGTGTTTGCCCCCTTCCTCATTTCCTGTTCCTTTGCATGTTTGTCACACTTAAGTGTTTCGGAACATCAAACCAATTTAAACAATAGTCAAGGACAACATAAGTAAACACAAAATGCAATTTGTAAATGAAGGTGTTTATTATTAAAGGTGAAAAAAAATCCAAACCATTATGGCCCTGTGTGAAAAAGTGATTGCCCCCTAAACCTAATAACTGGTTGGGCCACCCTTAGCAGCATCAACTGCAACCAAGCGTTTGCGATAACGTGCAATGAGGCTTTTACAGCGTCCTGGAGGAATTTTGGCCCACTCATCTTTGCAGAATTGTCCTAATTCAGTTACATTAGAGGGTTTTCGAGCATGAACGGCCTTTTTAAGGTCATACCACAACATCTCAATAGGATTCAGGTCAGGACTTTGGCTAGGCCACTCCAAAGTCTTCATTTTGTTTTTCTTCAGCCATTCGGTGGTGGACTTGCTGGTGTGTTTAGGATCATTGTCCTGCTGCAGAACCCAAGTTCGTTTCAGCTTGAGTACACGAACAGATGGTCGGACATTCTCCTTCAGGATCTCTTGGTAGACAGCAGAATTCATAGTTCCTTTTATCACGGCAAGTCTTCCAGGTCCTGAAGCAGCAAAACAGCCCCAGACCATCACACTACCACCACCATATTTTACTGTTGGTATAATGTTCTTTTTATGAAATGCAGTGTTCCTTCTACGCCAGATATACTTGGACACACACCTTCCAAAGAGTTCCACTTTTGTCTCATCGGTCCACAGAATGTTGTCCCAAAAGTCTTGGGGATCATCAAGATGTGTTGTGGAGAAATTGAGACGAGCTTTGATGTTCTTTTTGCTCAGCAGTGGTTTTCTCCTTGGAACTCTGCCATGCAGGCCATTTTTGCCCAGTCTTTTCCTGATGGTGGAGGCATGAACGCTGACCTTAACTGAGGCAAGTGAGGCCTGCAGTTCCTTGGATGTTGTTGTGGGGTCTTTTGTGACCTCTTGGATGAGTCGTCGCTGCGCTCTTGGGGTAATTTTGGGCGGCCGGCCACTCCTGGGAAGGTTCACCACTGTTCCATGTCTTCGCCATTTGTGGATAATGGCTCTCACTGTGGTTCGCTGGATTCCCAAAGCTTTGGAAATGGCTTTATAACCCTTTCCAGACTGATAGATCTCAATTACTTTCTTTCTCAATTGTTCCTGAATTTCTTTGGGTCTCGGCATGATGTGTAGCTTTTAAGGATCTTCTGGTGGACCTTACTGTGTCAAGCAGCTCCTATTTAAGTGATGCCTTGATTGTGAACAGGTGTGGCAATAATCAGGCCTGGGTGTGGCTAGAGAAATTGAACTCAGGTGTGGACAACCACAGTTATAGTATGTTTTAACAAGGGGGGCAATCACTTTTTCACACAGGGCCATGATGGTTTGGATTTTTTTTCACCTTTTAATAATAAACACCTTCATTTAAAAATTGCATTTTGTGTTTACTTGTGTTGTCCTTGACTATTGTTTAAATTGGTTTGATGTTCCGAAACACTTAAGTGTGACAAACATGCAAAGGAACAGGAAATGAGGAAGGGGGCAAACACTTTTTCACACCACTGTATAACTAAAATTCAGTTATTTTAGGTTTTTATTGAAACCTGAGTATTGCACTAATGAGGTTCAGTTTTTTTTCACAGCATAGACAGAGGAAACGTATCATATTTCCCTTAGGGAAAACAGCAAATCGCTTTAAAGGAAAGGTAATATTTTAACCACTTTCAGGCCGGACCAATTTGCTGATCAAAGACCAGACCACTTTTTGCGATTCGGCACTGCGTCGCTTTAACTGACAATTGCGCGGTCGTGCGACGTGGCTCCCAAACAAAATCAACGTCCTTTTTTTCCCACAAATAGAGCTTTCTTTTGGTGGTATTTGATCACCCCTGCGGTTTTTCTTTTTTGCGCTATAAACAAAAATAGAGCGACAATTTTGAAAAAAACGCATTATTTTTTACTTTTTGTTATAATAAATATCCCCCAAAAATATATAAAAAAAACATTTTTTTCCCTCAGTTTAGGTCGATACGTATTCTTCTACATATTTTTGGTTAAAAAAAATCGCAATAAGCGATTGGTTTGCGCAAAAGTTATAGCGTTTACAAAATAGGGATAGTTTTATAGCATTTTTATTAATAATTTTTTATTATTTTTTTTTTTACTAGTAATGGCGGCTAACAGCGATTTTTATTGTGACTGCGACATTGTGGGGGACTCATCGGACATTTATGACACATTTTGGGACCATTGTCATTTATACAGTAATCACTGCTATATAAATGCAGTGATTCCTGTGTAAATGACACTGGCAGTGAAGGGGTTAACCAGTGGGTGGCAGTGTAGGGGTTAAGTGTTCCTAGGGGTGTGTTACTAACTGTGGGGGGGGGGGGGGTTGGGCTTTCATTTAGTGAACACTGATCTCTGCTCCAATCACATGGAGCAGAGATCAGCGTTACTAGTTGCTAGGCAGAATGGAGAAATGCTGTTTACAACGGCATTTCTTCATTTGGCCGCTCCGTGAGACGATCGCGGGTATGCCCGTGGCGATCGAGTCCGCGGGTCCCGCGACCGGACTCACGGGGGTCCCGACCAGCGCGGGAGCGCGCCGCCGGCGGGCATCCCGATGGCAGGGCGGCAAATTTAAAGGGACGTACATGTACGCCCATTTGCCTGCCCGTGCCATTCTGTCGACGTACATCGTCGTGCGCTGGTCGGCAAATGGTTAAACTGCCATCTCTGACCTATCTTGGTGATGCAAATTCCCTGGCTTATATGCTGATACAGTAACTCTAAATCCTTCTGTATTGTAATTGTACTGCCCCACTCTACATTGTGAAGCACTGCGCAAACTGTTAGCGATATATAAATCCTGTATAATAGTGTAACTGGCCCAAAAATATATGGCTCTGGAGTTGCTGCTATTTAACTAGAATTTTCAGAAGGTCAACAACGATACCCTAAAATCTCTCCTAAATACACGAGGCTACTTTTTAAAAAGGGTTTGCTGTACATCTGTTTCTCTGTTTTATAATGGTTCACCTAAAATGTTGATGGCTTATTTAAAAATAAACATTACACCCCATAATGTTTTATAAAAAGACTTGGGGTTGCATTAACTGCTGAATACATAAAGTGTTACCAAACCCAGGACCCTGCAGTCACTATATCTGGTTTCCTACACTACACAGAAAATAGAAATGCAAATATTTTAGTAAATATAAACTGCTAAATACCGTTTCTCATCAGCGGTATCTAGCAGTCTTGTAACTTAGTGTCTGACGGAGCACTGGTTAAAGCTTTTAGGAGGTTTCAATCCCCTCTGACTGTCCTATGAGGCTGTATGACTCCTGTGGACAGTGCTGATTGACCTTGTGCTGATCAAATGCCTCCAAAAAAAAAAACGATAGCAATCCATCCCAAACTGAGCATATGCAGAGTGCCTCCAAGGCTCTGTACTACCAGTAGATGGATTGGGGACTGTGGAAGGAGGAGGATCAGAGAAGACATGATTAACCACTTACAGACCGGACCATTTTGCTGGTCAAAGACCAGACCACTTTTTGCGATTCGGCACTGCGTCGCTTTAACTGACAATTGCGCGGTCGTGGGACGTGGCTCCCAAACAAAATTTACGTCCTTTTTTCCCACAAATAGAGCTTTCTTTTGGTGGTATTTGATCACCCCTGCGGTTTTAATTTTTTGCGCTATAAACAAAAATAGAGCGACAATTTTGAAAAAAAAACACATTATTTTTTACTTTTTGTTATAATAAATATCCCCCAAAAATATATAAAAAAAACTTTTTTTTTCCCCTCAGTTTAGGCCGATACGTATTCTTCTACATATTTTTGGTAAAAAAAATCGCAATAAGCGATTGATTGGTTTGCGCAAAAGTTATAGCGTTTACAATATAGGGATAGTTTTATAGCATTTTTATTAATTTATTATTTTTTTTTTTTACTAGTAATGGCGGCGATCAGCAATTTTTATTGACTTCGACATTGTGGGGGACCCATCGGACATTTTTGGGACCATTGTCATTTATATAGTAATCACTGCTATATAAATGCAGTGATTCCTGTGTAAATGACACTGGCAGTGAAGGGGTTAACCAGTGGGTGGCAGTGTAGGGGTTAAGTGTTCCTAGGGGTGTGTTACTTACTGTGGGGGGGTTGGGCTTTCATTTAGTGAACACTGATCTCTGCTCCAATCACATGGAGCAGAGGTCAGCGTCACTAGTTGCTAGGCAGAATGGAGAAATTCTGTTTACACTTCATTTCCTCCATTCAGCCGTCCCGTGAGACGATCGCGGGTATGCCCGCGGCGATCGAGTCCGCGGGTCCCGCGACTGGACTCACGGGGGTCCCGACCAGCGCGGGAGCATTGAATATTGGACATACCTGTATGCCAATATGCCTGCCCGTGCCATTCTGTTGACGTACATCGTCGTGCGCTGGTCGGGAACTGGTTAAACAGCATTTTTACAGTGCAGAATTAACCCCTTAGGTTCCACAGTGAGTATAACCAGCATGCTTTACTGCAAACAGACTGATTTTACTGTTGTGGGTTTAGTAATGCCTTAACCACTTCAGCCCCGGACCAATAAACACCTTAAGGACCAGAGGTCTTTTTCCAATTTCGCACGGCGCTGCTTTAACTGGTAATTGCGCGGTCATGCAATATTGCACCCAAACGAAATTTGCGTCCTTTTCTTCCCACAAATAGAGCTTTCTTTTGATGGTATTTGCCTCTGCGATTTTTATTTTTTGCGATATAAATGGAAAAAGAGCGAAAATTTTGAAAAAAAAGATATTTTCTTCTTTTTGTTATAAGAAAAATCGAATAAACTAAATTTTAGTCATACATTGAGGGCAAAATTTATTCAGCCACATGTCTTTAGTAAAAAAAATGTCAAGCGTATATTTTTTGGTTTGCGCAAAAGTTATAGCGTCTACAAACTAGAGTACATTTTCTGGAATTTACACAGCTTTTAATTTATGACTGCCTATCTCATTTCTTGAGGTGCTAAAATGGCAGGGCAGTACAACCCCCCCCCCAAATGACCCCATTTTGGAAAGTAGACACCCCAAGGAAATTGCTGATGGGTATGTTGAGCCCATTGAATATTTTTTTTTTTTTTTGTCCTAAGGGATTGAATAATGACAAAAAAAAAAAAAAATTACAAAAAGTTGTCACTAAATGATATATTGCTCACACATGCCATGGGCATATGTGAAATGACACCCCAAAATACATTCTGCTTCTTCTGAGTACAGGGATACCACATGTGTGGGACTTTTTGGGAGCCTAGCCGCGTACGGGACCCCGCAATCCAAGCACCGCCTTCAGGATTTCTAAGGGCATACATTTTTTTATTTTACTCCTCACTACCTATCACAGTTTTGAAGGCCATAAAATGTCAAGATGGCACAAAACCCCCCCAAATGACCCCATTTTGGGAAGTAGACACCCCAAGCTATTTTCTGAGGGCCATGTTGAGACCATTAAATATATATTTTTTTTTTGTCCCAAGGGATTGAATAATGACAAAAAAATAAAAAAATTTTTTTACAAAAAGTTGTCACTAAATGATATATTGCTCACACATGCCATGGTTATATGTGGAATTGCACCCCAAAATATATTCCGCTACTTCTCCCGAGTATGGGGATACCACATGTGTGGGACTTTTTGGGAGTCTAATCGCGCACGGCACCCTGAAAACCAATCACCACCTTCAGGATTTCTAAGGGTGTAAATTTTAGATTTTACTCCTCACTACCTATCAGTTTCGAAGGCCATAAAATGCCAAAATAGCACAAAACCCCCCAAAATGACCCCATTTTGGAAAGTAGACACCCCAAGCTATTTACTGAGAGGCATGTTGAGTCCATGGAATATTTTATATTTTGCCACAAGTTGCGGGAATATTACAAACTTTTTTTTTTGCACAAAGTTGTCACTAAATGATATATTGCTCACACATGCTATGGGCATAAGTCAAATTACACCCCAAAATAAATTCTGCTGCTTCTCCCGAGTACGGGGATACCACATATGGGGGACTTTTTGGGAGCCTAGCCACGTACGGGCCCCCGAAAACCAAGCACTGCCTTCCGGATTTAAATATAAAATGCTACCAAAAAAAACTGTTAGCGATCGCAGGGATCAGGCCTGACTCTGCGATCGCTGCAGTTATGTGTTTAGTGTTTTGTAAGTGACAGTGATCGATCGATACTGCACTTGGGTGGGCTAGGCAGAGGGGCAAAACGCAGGTGCTAGCAGGTATCTGGGCTGATCCCGCTAACAATGCGTTTTTTTGGAACCCTTAACTGCCGGGGGACGCTAGTATAGATCTGATCAGATCAGATATTGATCTGTTCAGATTCTATACCACTACGGGAGGTTTATGCTTTGCGCGTGGGTGTTAGCGGTACTGGCACTAACCTAGAGCTGCCTGGGGCGACGCAGACCATGACCCTAAAACCTAATTGATATCACCCGCCGGGTGATCAGGGGGTTAAACCTTTATTGGGTAATAAATGGTGGGTGCCCTGATGCTATAAAAAAACAAACTAACCAGAGTCACCCGTAACGCTTATACGGTGATCAGTGGTGAAAGGGTTAACTAGGGGCAATCAGGGGGTTCAAATTTTTATTAGGTAGTATATGGGGGTCCCTGGTGCTATATAAAAACCTGACAGGGAACCTAAATAACTAACTGGCTAACCAGCGTCACCAGTGACACTTATACTGTGATCGCTGGTGAAAGGGTTAACTAGGGGCAATTGGGTAGTATATGGGGGTACCTAGCGCTATAAAAACCTGGCGGTGAACCTAAAAAAATAACTAGCTACCTAGCAACACTAGCGACACTAATGCAGCGATCAGAAAAATGATCGCTTAGTGACACTGGCAAAAGGGGGTGAAAGGGTTAACTAGCGGCAATCAGGGGGTTAAAACCATAATTGGGTAGTATATCGGGGTACCTAGCGCTATAAAAACCTGGCGGTGAACCTAAAAAAATAACTAGCTACCTAGCGACACTAATGCAGCGATCAGAAAAATGATCGCTTAGTGACACTGGCAAAAGGGGGTGAAAGGGTTAACTAGCAGCAATCAGGGGGTTAAAACCATTATTGGGTAGTATATCGGGGTACCTAGCGCTATAAAAACCTGGCGGTGAACCTACAAAAATAAATAGCTACCTAGCGACACTGATGCAGCGATCAGAAAAATGATCGCTTAGTGACACTGGCAAAAGGGGGTGAAAGGGTTAACTAGGGGCAATCAGGGGGTTAAATCTTTATTGGGGGGTGATAGGGGGCTACCCTGGACCTAACACTAACTGTCCTGACAGTTTTTACTGTCACAACTGACACTGAATGCAGTGATCAGTAAAGAAATGATCACTGCAATCAGTGACACTGTGACTGGGGGGGGGGGGTTTGTGTGCCTGTGTGTACCTACATGTCAGTGTAGTGTTGGTGCACACTTACTTTGTGTCTTCTCCTCGTAGTCCGGTCAAAAAGACCGCCCCGAGGAGAATGACATCACTTCCTCCTTCCTGTGTAAACAATACACAGTGGGAGGAAGCTTCTCATTGGCCAGGAGCGATCCAGAGGGGGTGGCCTCCCGGAGGGAACGCTCCCGGAGGGAAACGGACCGCCGTATCCAGCGGGAGGGGGTCCGATCGGACCCCCCACCCGCTGGAAGGCAGGCACGTACATGTACGTGCTTGTGCCTGCCTGTGCCATTGTGTTGACGTACATTGGCAATACGGCGGTCCTTAAGTGGTTAAACTGTAAAACAGGGTAATTATACTATGTGCGGAAGAGAAAAACTGGCACGTTTAACCACAAAATTCTGAAGATCAATATTGGGGAATGAAACCACTCCTGTAAAATTCGAGAGGAAAAAAGTGTCACCCCTTTTAGAGTCCATTGGCACTGACATTGGACATTAAAGTTGCATGAAAAATTGCACACCAATTCAAATTACTCAGTCGCCTGCACTACCTTGGTGTGACTTTTGAGTTGACTGTAATCAATAGAATGTGAAGTTGAATCAAAATCGCACTACAAAGTCACTCTGATAAACATGCGACTTTGACACGCGAATGTGAAACGAATCTTAATGCAAACAATCTTCTTGAGTGATTGACAATAATCCTAAAGGAACTACCAATAAATAAATGTGCTGCTCTTATATTACAATGTGTATAAATAAATGGTCTCTATATTACTCACACTAAGTGTATGAGTTTAAATAGTGTTTACGCAATATATTCACAAAATGGCCACAAAATAGATGTCCCTGAAGACATCATGATGAAATGTGGGATGGAGTCTGAGGGAGAACTAGCTGTTTACCGAGTGTGGGGTGAGCATTGGTCGTGAGTGGGTTATCTTCACTGTAGCAGTGCTGACTTTATATACAAAATTATTTTCATCTGAAACACTATAGAGCATTCTTAGAGATTCAACAGGGAAAGGTAGTTTAATGGGGCTGAATACTTTTGCTGCCTGGAGGAATCTTGTTGCCAGCTGAGTTCTAAAGATGATATACCAACTGTCGTTTGTTATGAGCGTCAAGTATTAAGGTTAGAGGATGCTTTTATGGGTTCAGTGGAGGTCCTGTTCTTTGGGAGAATAACATTTTCCTTGCATCTACTGGAAGCATTGCAATTGGATGAACAAATTCTCACAGATGGACATTTTTCAATAGTTGATGTTTTGTTCATTTATGGTGATATACAGTTAGGTCCATATATTTGGACACAGGCACAATTTTAGATTTATTTCAGGTATTTAACAAAACATATTCAAGCTATAGTTCTATAATTGATATGGGCTGAAAGTACACTCAGGTTTAATTTGAGGGTGTGTACATCCAAATCGGAGGAAGGGTTTAGGAATTACAGCTCTTAAGTCGCCATCTCCCTTTTTCTTGGGACCAAAAGTAATTGGATAATTGAATCAAAAGCCGTTTCGTGGGCAACTACTTTATTTCTTCATCAATTAAGCAGGTAAAAGGTCTGAAGTTGATTCTAAGTGTAGTATTTGCATTTGGAATCTATTGCCGTGAATCTACATCATGTGTTCAAAGGACCTGTCCATGCAAGTGAAACAGGCCATTGTAAGGCTTCAAAAGCAAATTCATCAGAGATAACAGCAACATTAGGAGTGGCCAAATCAACAGTTTGGTACATTCTGAGGAAAGAAGAATGCACTGGTGAGCTCAGCAGCATAAAAAGGCCTAGACGTCCATGGAAGTCAACAATGGTGGATAATCGCAGGATCCTCTCTATGGTAAAGAAAAACCCATTCACAACATCAAGACAAATGAAGGCCACTCTCCAGGAGGTGGGGGTATAATAGCCAGTCAACAATCAAGAGAAGACTTCTCGAGAGCAAATGCATGTGGGTTCACCACAAGGTGCAAACCATTCATAAGCCTAAAGAGTAAAAAAGCCAGATTAGACTTTTCCAAAAAAAAAAATTATTCTGCACCAGAATGACGGGAATAAAAAACTGGAGAAGGTTTGGAACAGCTCATGAGCTCATGCACACATCATCTCTAAAACATGGTGGAGGTAGTGTGACGGCATGGGCATGCATGGCTTCCAGTGGCACTGGGTCATTGGTGTTTGTTGTGACAGAAGCAGCCGGATTAATTCTGCAGTGTTTAGAGATATACTGTCAGCCCAGATTCAGCCAAATTCAGCAAAGTTGATTTGAAAACTCGCTGCAAAAGCGACCCAGGAGCTTTTGAAGGAAAAGTGGAATATTTTGCAATGGCCGAGTCAATCGCCTGATCTCAACCCAATTCAACATGCGTTTCACTTGCTGAAGGCATAATGGTAGAAAGAGCCACAAAGAACTAAAGACATCTGCAGTTAGAGCATGGCAAAGCATCAGAAAGGAAGAAGCTCAGTCTGGTCATGTCCACAGGTTCCAGACTTCAGGCAGTCATTGCCAGTAAAGGATTCTCAACAAAATATAAAAAATTAACATTTTATTTATAATTATATTCATTTGTCCAATTACATTTGATCCCATAAAAATGGGGGACTATGTATAAAAATGGTTGCAGATCTTAAAATTTGTACTTGATATTTATGTTCAAACCCCTGAATTAAAGCTGCAAGGCTGCACTTCAAATTTATTTGGATTGTTTTAATTTTATTCTGGTGGCATACAGAGCCAAAAGTATGAAAATTGTGCCTGTGTCCAAATATATATATATATATATATATATAGACCTAAGACCCCCTTTCTCACTGAGCCATCAGCGGTAAAGCGGCACTATTCTGGCACTAGCGGGGTGGTTTTAAGCCCCTGCTAGCAGCCGAAAAGGGGTTAAATCTGCCAGCGGAGCAGCGTTATCGCAGTGCTGCCCCATTGATTTCAATGGAGAGCAGGGGTGGAGGAGCGGCGAGTTCATCGCTCCAAAGAAGCTGCTGGCAGGACTTTTTCTGATGCCCTGCCAGCGCACCGCTCCAGTGTGAGAGCCCTCTGGCTTTCACACTGGAGTGAATGGAGCAGCTGTTTTAGGGCGTTTTGCAGGCGTTAATTTTAACACTATAGCGCCTGCAAAATGCTCCAGTGTGAAAGGGGTCTAATTGTATACATATTATTGTGTTTATACAGCGGGTAAAATAAGTATAGAACACCATTTTTCTAGGTAAATATATTTCTAAAGGTGCTATTCAGCTGAAATTTTCAAAACATGTTGGTAACCATCCATACATACAGCGAAACCAAAACAAATAAGTTCATAAATTAAGTAATGCATAATAAAATGGAATATAGCCATTCTCAAGTTCCAGTTTGAGCATCCCAGTATCCAAACTGACCTAGCGTGCCAGGGCCTATCACAGGCACCTTTGCCACTCTTTGTCATGCCACACCCTGTCACCAGTTCCAGGGGGTCTTTGACAAGAGGAGTAAGAGAAGCCCCTTGTAAACTCGCCATCTACCTGATAACTGGCAAGTTTTATGAATAGCTAATGCCTCGTACCCTGAGCATTATATTACCTAATACGCATGTGGTCACATGTCTGTTTCTGTGCATTGGAGAGCACAATCCACCTGTATCCTCCACCTCAAGCTTGCGCTCTACTAATAGGTCCAGTGCTGTTTACATCGGACTCATGTGGCCCTCTGTTCCTAGAGTCTATCCCCTCTTCGGAGTCTTCCCTAGCTCCTTCAGGTGTGGCTGGCTCCTCTGCTTTCTTGGCTGAGGTCTTTACTACAGTCATGCATGATTTTATGGCCCATAACAAGCCCACAAGTGTGCTTCCATGTTTTTCCTTGCAGATTCTGTATCTGAGCCTTCAGACGCAGATTTTCCTCAGTCCTTGCCAGACAAACTTACCACTGAGGTGTCGCAATCTGCCCTTACTCCTGAATTAAAAGAGAACATTTTGTCTTGTGTGATGCACACCACTTTGAAACGGAAGAGTCAGCCCATTGCTTCTTCCAGTGCTATGTCCAGTACTGGGCCCTTGAGCGTCCCTAACACTACAAAGAATTTCCCAGTGCAGTCCGTGTCCCAATGATAAAAATAGCCTTTGCGCTACTATATATATATATATATATATATATATATATATATATATATTATGTGTAGAAAATCCTAGGTCTATGGTAAAACTCCCATTAGTGAATATTATATGCCTGGTGAGCAAAATAAATAAAATAAACTACATTAAGGTGCTAATATAAAGTGCTATCAGGAATAGTTAAAGTGAATGTGCATTATCAACAATAATAAAGGTAAATATACACGTGCAAATTGCAGTAAAAGTGCTAGACAATGCAGCAGGATATATTAGTATTCACATAATACTAAGGCCCCTTTCACACTGGACAGCGCGGCAATACCGCCGGTAAGGCGCCTCTGCAGTGGCACTTTTAACCCTTTTTCAGCCGCAGCTAAAACGACGGTAAAGCGCCCCTATTTTTATTTTTATTTTCTTTACTGCCGACGGCCGCACCGCCCCAGTATGAGAGGGGCCTAAATAAAAATCCAAGTCAACAGTGATCCTGCGCAAACAAAGTAGTGTATATATAAAAGAGCAATCATAAAGTGACAAGTGCTAATAAATAAACGGATTATAAACACTAATAATAGTCCAAAATATTGAGGAAAGTGTGCACCATTTCATAAATCCATATACGTGAGTCTCTCAGTAGCATAAACCACACGCAGGACACTGAAACATATCCCTTTAAGCAAAGACAAACACTGAAGTGAACCAAAGTCTGGGCTCTCAGAACTCTCACCTCCACTCCTTAGTTATAACCACATCAAGTAAAAGTAAATCTTCAGTTCGTCCTATTATTCACCACCAACCTTCCACTGTTGTACGCTGCAGCTCGATAATGTGGGCACATGGGTTAGACCACCAGGGGGCCATCTATCCCTGCAGCAGATGTATTATACTTCAGGCAGCTACCCCCACAAAGATATGTCACTCAACAGAGAATAGAGGGAGGGGGAAAGAGGCTCCAATAGTGTAGAATTTAAAAGTACCAACTTTTGATTTATTAATAATAACAATTAAACTCTCACATTTAATAAAAACATAAACAGCTCAAAAGAAAAATGACTGCTTGGCGTCTTCCGCCAGTCTTACGTCACTTCCCTTATTACGTTCGGATCACAGTCACTCCCTACGCGTTACGTCAATCACATGACTTCATCAGGTCTTCATCCCAACTTTGTCAAACCCTGGCTGATCAGTCAAAATCCTTTAAAAGGGTACCTGTCACTGTTTTAGTTGATCTCTTGATTGTAGAACATTTGGTTCTATTTCTTATGGCTTTAAGCTGCAATTATGATGGGCTGCTCAAGGTTTCCCATTTCATATCCTGTATGGGTCTCCTGTCAGTATGCATGCAGGAGGCCAATATGGTTAGTGTGTTGGACTGCAGTACTAGTGTCTGAGGCTCATGGCTTTCAAGAAACCACATCTCTTCATATCCACTTTGGATACCATTATCAAGGATGCTGTTGGTGGCAAGAACACCCATCTTTCTCGGCCACAAAAGCCCATGATGCAGACTGAGAAGGCTCATCCTTCACTGTCGGTTAAGAAAAGTAAACTTCCTCACAATTCACTTGACATCAGTTTAAAACTCCAAGCATGGCTCCCAGTCCACCCAATATTTGGACAAACCTTTCTAAAGATGAAGGTGCACCTCCACTTTCCAATTGGGGAGATGTCTGTTAACCTTTGTGGAAAGCTTGCACCTCAGACCCGTGGGTGTGGTATGTGGCTTCCAGGGGCTACAAGCTAGAGTTTTGCTCCCTGTCCCCCCCAGTCTTCTCATTTCCAACCTTCCGGTATCATCTTACAGATTAGCAGATCTCTGTTTAGCCCTCTCAGGCCTTTTGAATCGAGGTGTAATTTTCCAAATACCCGTGACAGAAAAGTTTTAGGGGTTTTAATCCAACCTGTTTACAGTTCCAAAACCCATCTACCCCCCATCAAACACTGAATATCTTTTTTCAAGATAAGAAATTCCACATGGAATCCCCAGGTCTGTCATCACCTTCCTTTTAACCACTTAAGCCCTGGACCATTTGGCTGGCCAAAGACCAGACCGCTTTTTGCCATTCGGCACTGCATTGCTTCAACTGAAAATTGCACGGTCGTGCAACGTGGCTCCCAAACAAAATTGACGTCCTTTTTTTTCCCTCAAATAGAGCTTTCTTTTGGTGGTATTTGATCAATGTTTTTATTTTTTGCGCTATAAACAAAAAAGCAACAATTTTGAAAAAAATACACATTATTAACTTTTTGCTATAATATCCCCCAAAAATATATATAAAAAAAAAAATTCCAAGTCATCTTCCAGGACGGCTTACCAAGATAGGCTCCTCACACCTAGCACAGAAAACACATGATCCACATTATAAAAGCAGCACACATGCCTTAGCCCCTCAGTATTTGTATTTCCTCCGGCCAGACAGGAGCTCCAAACAGATGTTTATTTTTCCGGCCTTTGTGCTAGGTGGCAGGGGCCTCCCAACGTCCATACCCAGAACAAACAGGGGTATGAGTCAGTTTTGGCCACCCAGTGACCTGATAGAGCGGTCTGGGGTGAAGGTAAGGGACCCCCTCTCCCAATTGAGTTGTAGCCTCAGTGAGGTACCTGTGAGGAGTGGAGGAGGTGATCCAGTGGGTCCATCCAAAATGGCACAGCAGGCTGTTCTCCTAGTGGAGGCGCAGGCCACCGCATGGTCCGGGTACCTTTTTCTGCTGTTTACAGAGATCTCCATGTGCAGGGCTTCTCTCTGCCCAGCATGTGGCTCATGCTGGTGGCGCAGAGTGATGAGGTAAGGACTGGGTGACAGGAAGTGACATGGCAGGAAGGTACCATCTTGGTACTTCCAGTGAAGCCTAGCTGGGGATAACAGGGCTGTGCCGGAGGGCAGCGTCAGATCCACAGCGAAGAAAATAGGGGGCAGACTGCTCCTTCCCTTCTCTTATCCTCCTGTGGAGGGGCACAGGGGGCGCTGTGTTTTCTTCAGGAGCCTGTTTTTTGTTATGCTTAGTGTGGACAGATGTCGCACATACTAGCATAGGCCCCGGATGCTTTTTGGATGCTTTATCAATGCTAAATAAGGCAGTAGCCTATATAGCAGATGCATCCACGGAGTCTGTTAGATTCTCCGCCAGGTCTACAGCATTAATTAATGAAGTGAGGAGGGCTATCTGGCTGAAGTCCTGGGGATAAGACAGTGTCAAAGGCCAAACTCTGTCCCCTCCCCTTTAATGGAGATTTGCTCTTTGGTAAAGAGCTAGAATTTGTCCTAGAGAGGTCGACTGATAAAAAGAAAGGGTTTCCTTTCGCAAAATAAAAAATATTTTTCCCTTCCAAAGAGCTATGTCTTCCCTCCTACAGAGTATGCTGGAGGAGAAGGTGATAAGCTTCATCCCCCCCAACCCTAAGAAAAGTTTTTTTTTTATTCTCACGGCAAGTGAACATGTACGTAAGGGAAACCCCTATTAAAAGGGCCCCAGTCTTGGAAGGTTTAACTACGCTTCCTGCTGTGATGCAGCGAGGATAAGGTAAGGGGAGAAGCCTAGGAACTGTAAAAGGTCCACCTATGCTTTTTCTCCCATATATAAATATAATTAACTCTTTATGCCTTTAAAATGTCTCCTCTAGAGGGAGTATATTACACTTGCCTAGTACGATGCCTTTTTCAGCAGCTCTGTGTCTGGCTATAGCAGCGGGTGTGGTCCCAGCAGCCAGAGTGGGTTCTTAATTGAACAGATGGTGTTCCTCTTCTGAGGGCTCTAAAGGGGTTACAGTAGTAGTTTATGAACATACAAAAGCAGCTATTTGCATTTTTTTTGTATAAAGTGAAGTCTTCCTTTAAAGCTAGGAGCCTAACAAACACTCCCCTCCCCCCTCCCCTGCTGGAGAGGTGTGGTAACAGCTTACACTATTTGTAATCAGGTTCTCATCTGAGGCTTAACACAGGCACTCTCATTTTAATATGCTGAAGGCAGAAGTTTGTCACACTAAAAGCAGGAGCACCGGGCATGTAAATGTGTGTAAAGGGAAATATTATGGTACTCGGCATCAACGGCTGATCCTTATGGTGTCATTGTTTTTTTTTTGCCAAAACTATTGTTCAGCAAATACCATAACTTGTTTCTTAAAGCGCCTCTGCTTTGTGCTTCGCACATTTGACTTCCAGTGTACCACAAGGGTACCAAGGTTTCCGCCCCTAGGCTCTGGGATCTCCAGTCATGCCTCCACGCTGTCATCCTCTCCGGAGATACCAGACATTGCAAGCCAGGGTGAGTCATTAGAAGCAATTGGTGGTGCAACTGCTTCTCACACTTCAGCTCCTGTATATGTGACTGAAGATGCATTTTCCTCTGCCCCGCAGGGTTTAGAAGGAAGATTAGCGGCTTTAATCGCATCCTCCATTAAAAGGGGCGCACGGGGGCGCACGAGTGCCTCTGGCGGTGCGCAAGCGCCCCCTAGTGGCCGTTTATGCTACTGACGTAGCGTAACGGCGATTCGCACAGCCGAGCTAAGCTGCCACAGTACAACTGCGGCGGCTGGTCGGCATGCGATTAGAGGAAAACTTTCTGGACATCAAGGATGCCCACCTGCATGTCCCTATATTTTCAATTCACCAGTGTTTCTTACACTTTGCTGTGGTACCCATGCATTTTCAATTTGTGGCCCTACCATTTGGCCTTTTGTCTGCACCTTGGGTGGTCACCAAGGTGCTGGCCTCAGTACTAGCCCTGCTGCAATTTCTGGACATACCCATTGTGGGATACGTATGACCTCCTATAAGGCCTGGTTCCCACCTGTGCAGGTTACAGTTTGCATATTCCAGGTGCATTTTGCATTTTTCAATACACGTTTTTGATGCATTGAAGTCTATGAAACCAGAAAATCTGAAAAAAGTACCTGGTCCTTTCCATAAAATGCACAGATGTGAACATGATCCATAGGAAACCATGTTAAATGGACTGTATTGTGTTTCTGCAAAAAGGAAAATTCACAAAAAAATGCATAGGTGTGAACCAGGCCTTAGAGTCTATTTCTCAGCCACTGCACCTTTTAAAAAAAAAAAAAGCCTGATTCTCTAAGTCAGAAGTCAAACAAATCTGATTTCTTTTTATTAGGCGGTAAGGTAAAACCATAGAAAGGTGGCAGTGAATGTGGTATACTTGGTTTTGGAAAAGGGTTTGACCCAGTTCCCCACACATGGCTAATGTGTAAGGTAAAGTCTACACGGCTTGGAAAAATCAGTTTGTAAATGATAGAAATCTGACTAAAAGACTGAATTCGGAGAGTAGTGGTTAATGATTCTTACTCTGAATGGTCTAAGGTTATCAGTGGTGGTCCCCTTACTTTTTAATATATTTATAAATGATATAAGGTCTGGGATTAAAAGTACAATTTCAGTCTTTGGCTTGACAGAGCTTCTTATCTTACACCCAAATCATAAGCCCGCAACCAAAACCTCCTGGTCTCCACCAACCGTCTTTGGGCAGACTATCTCCCCAAAGACCAAAGCCAAGAGTCTCTGGGTTATTTTAGACGCACAAATGTCAATGGATGCGCTAATAGGAGCAGTAGTCTGTGGATCTCACCATCTGCTGCGCATGCTTCGCAGACTCATCCCTTTTATCCCAAAGAATGACAAAGCAGTGGTAGTTGGAACAAACTTGCTTTACATAGGATTACCACAATATCAACTTGCGCGATTACAACTGATCCAAAACACAGCGGCAAGGCTGATAACAGGTAAAAAAAAACCTGGGAATCCATCTCTCCTTCGCTGAGGAGCTTACATTGGCTAACCGTAAAAAATCGGATCACGTTCAAGACCCTTTGCCTCACCCACAAATGCGTGCATAGAGAAGCTCCACAATACCTAATGGAGAAAATAAATCATTACACACCAAACCGCAGTCTTTGATCAGCCAACAAAAACCTCCTCCTCGTGCCCAAAGCCCAGTATAAATCCAAGGGGGATCAGAGATTCGCTGTCCAAGGTCCTCGGCTATGGAATGCTCTACCAATCAACATCCGCATGGAAGAAAATCACCTGGCTTTTAGGAAAAAACTCAAGACCTTCCTCTTTTAGCAGATGATCAAAGCTCGCCACAGCGCCTAGAGGCAATTCAGTTGGCATTGTGCACTATACAAGTATTTCATTCATTCATTCATTCAGTCTTTGCAGATGACACCAAGCTATGAAGTGGAAAAACATCCTTGCATGATGACTCCAACTTACAAACTGACCTCAATGCACGGTTTATTTGGGCAACTGTGGCAATTGAGGTTTAATGTTGCTAAATGTAAAGTTATGCACTTGAGGGCTAATAATTTGCACGCATCATACATACTAGGGGCAGTACAACTGGGGGAATCAGTGGTGGAGAAAGATCTGTGTGTTTTGGTAGATCATAAGTTTAATAAGAGCATGCAATGCCAAGCTGCAGTTTGCAAAGCAAGCAAAGTCCTTTCTTGTATTAAGAAAGGTTTAAACTCCAGAGAGAAAAATATCATGTTGCCCCTGCACAAATTATTATAAAGACCTCATCTGGAGTATGCAATTCAGTTTTGCGCACCAGTTCACAAAAAGGATATTGGTATTGGGGACAAAACTAATAAGAGGCATGGAGGAGCTCAGCTATGAAGATTAGAAGAAATCAATTTATTATTTTTTGAGAAGAAGAAATGGGGGGAGGGAATATGATCAATGTATACAAATACCTAAGTGGCCAATATAGTGAACTTGGTGTTGCGTTCTTCACTTTAACTCTCTTCTTCTAGACATAAAGACCTTAATCTCCAAATATGGAAAGATTTCTTCACAGTAAGAGCTGTGAAAATGTGGACTAGAGTCCCTTAAGAGACGGTTCTGGCTAGCTCAGTAGATTGTTTAAAAAGTTGATCCAGAGAATGTCCAATTGCCTCTCGGGGGGATCAGGAAGGATTTTTTTCCTCTGCTGCAGCAAATTGGACCATGCTTTGACGTTTTTTTTTTTTGCCTTCCTCTGAAACAACTGTGTGTATAGGATTGTGCATATGGGATTGTATGATTCCCCTCCCCCTTTTATTGGTTGAACTGGATGGACTTGTGTTTTTTTTCAATCTATGTATTTGTCTTTGGGGATGGTCCCTGTAAGGGTTCTCAGGACCCTTTTTTCACAATCTCTAACGGGCCCAGACAAACCATCCTCTAAACCAGTGTTTCTCAATTCCAGTCCTCAAGGCGCCCTAACAGGTCATGTTTTCAGGCTTTCCATTATTTTGCATAGGTGATTTGATCAGTTTCGCTGCCTAAGCCCTTGTACACACGGTCGGACATTCCGACAACAAAATCCGTCGGATTTTGTCCAAAACTGGTGTTGCATACACACGGTCGAACAAAGTTGTCGGAAAATCCGATCGTTCGTAACATGATGATGTTATTTCGTTACGACGGGACTACGTTCAGGCTAGTAGCCAATAGCTTTGCTCTAGGAATTTGATTTTGAGCACTTTGTTCGATCGGAATTCTCTACAAACGATCGGACAAAGTCCGATCGGATCATGTTGTTGGAAAATTGTATAGCCTAGCTCTAAAACTTTGTCAGTCGGATATTCTGACGGAAACAGTCCAATGGAGCCCACACACGGTCGGATTATCCGACAACACGGTCCGATTGGACATTTTCCGTCTGAATGTCCGACCGTGTGTACAAGGGCTTAGTAATTACCACAGCTGTTTCATCTGAGGGAAATCCTGAAAACATGACATGTTTGGGTGCCTTGAGGACTGCAGTTGAAAAACACTGCTCTAAACCAGGTGTCTCAAAACCACTGGACCCGGCGGTCACAGATGATCTCGTGTGCGCGCCCCAGGGGGCGCGCGAGAGCAGAATTCTGGGAGGCCGTTAATTAACGGCCTCTCAGAGTTAAACAACCGCCCTGAAGCCGTTAATCGGCAATGGGCGGTTGTTAAGTGGTTAATATGTGAGTTGATATATTGAAGTGATGTGTGTGGTGTTTGAATACATTTTTAAACGGTATCACGCTATGTGGAGCATTGTATTTCACTTTTTACATATGGGTGAGCCTTGCCTGGAATGATTGAGGGATAAACCCAAGGGGGGTTTATACTGCTTTTTTGCCAAACACAAAAGTGGGAGGCAACATCAGTCAGTGAGTGCGTTTCCACTGGGCGAGGTGTCACAAGCACATTGGTTTGGGGGAAGTCTGAAGGAGTTTGTGAAGATTGATTCCTTTCTGTGATTTTCAACATTCTGTTAAATGGACTTTTAGTTCTCTATATCACTGTATCACGGGGTGAGAAATTGATTTATTTTAACTTTGCACATTTGTTACATTATGAGCGCTACTTAAATTATCTTTCAAACATTTTTGCAGTACACGTTTAGAGGTATAATTTATTTGTATAAGTGTTATTCTCACTAAGGCAGCAGCTTTGTTTCTTTGACTGATATTTGTTTTTGTTTTTTATTTTTCATTTTTTCACTGATAGTTATCACCGATTATTTATTGGCGCAGTGGGGGCAGTGCATTTTTGAAGGGCCATACTCATTGCCAGCAGATTAGGCTAAATCCAGAATAGAATAGAATTTGACTTACTCATGACAGCGGGGCTTGATGATGCTCCCGTATGCTTTGCTGACACCTGAACGCTGGAGCATCATGCAACAGGGTTAAACTTTCAGTGTGCATGAGGCTTTACATCTGTGTCCCCATCAGTCTCCCCATTCATTTGCGTCTCCATCAGTCTCCCCATTCATCTGTGTCCCCATCATTTTCCCCATTCATCTGTGTCCCCATCAGAGTCCCTCCATACAGTCCCCATCACTCATCAGGGTATCCCCACAAATTGGTGTCCCCATTAGTGCCCCCCCCACACACACACACACATTTTTGTGTCCCTATCACTTATCAGAGCCTCCCTGCACATTTGTGTCCCTATCACAGCCCACCCCACCTGCATATTTGTGCCATCATCAGAGCCAGCACCACACACACATTTTTTGTGCCCCCCCCTTCAGGACAATCAGCCCCCCCCCCACATGTTTGCATCCCTATCAGAGCCATCAGCCGCCCCCACATGTTTTTGTCCCCATCAGAACCATCACCCCCCACACGTTTGTGTCCCCTTCAGAACCATACGCCCCTCCATGTTTGTGTCCCCATCAGAGCCATCAGTTCCCCCCTATGTTTGTGTCCCCATCAAAGGCATCAGCCCCCCCCCCCACACAGTTGTGTCCTCATCAAAGCCATCAGCCCCCACACAGTTGTGTCTCCATCAGAGCCATCAGCCCCCCCCCATGTTTGTGTCCCCATCAAAGCCATCAGCTCCTCCCCACATTTGTGTCATCATCAGAGCCATCAGCCCCCCCCCCCCACACGTTTGTGTCCCTATCAGAGTCACCCCCCACACATTTGTGTCCCCATCAGAGCCATCACCCCCCCACATTTGTGTCATCAAAGCCATCAGCCACCCCCATATTTGGCACCCCACCGAACCCATCAGGCCCCCCCACATGTTTGTGTCCCCATCAGCCCCCTACACATGTTTGTGTTGCCATAAGCCCTCCCCTACATGTTTGTGTCCCCATCAGGCGCCCCCACATGTTTGTGTCCCCATTAGAGCCATCAGCCCCCCCACATGTTTGTGTCCCCATCAGTGCCACCAGCCCGCCACATTTTCTGTACCCATCAGAGCCATCGCCCTCCCCACATGTTTGTGTCCCAATAACAGCCTTCCGCCCACCTCCCACATGTTTGTGTACCCATGAGAGCCATCAGCCCCCTCCCACATGTTTGTGTCCCCATCAGAGCCATCAGCTCTCCCTGACATATTTGTGTCCCCATTAGAGCCATTCAACCCACCCCCCACACATTTATAACCATCTCAGTTCCCCCTTGCATGTGTACTTTTACTTTACCAGCGCATCTCAGACATTGCTTACACTGGCTGTGCAGACTTGCTGTACCTCCCGACTCCCACCTTTCTGGTATTATACACTAGTTACTGGTTAACAGTGAGGTGGGAGGTGGCAACAGGTCTGCACTAAAGCCACTTATTGGCTCCTAGGATGCCTGCGGTCCCAGCAGCCAACACAGTGAGACATCGGGAGGTGCAGTGCACAACTGACAGGCGGACGTCAACTGTGGCCCAGAAAAAATGACCTGGCAGGCCATACTTTGGAGACCCCTGCTCTAAAATTTTGGCCTCAAGCATCGGGTTCTACCCATTTCTGTCGAGGTGCACTCTTCTTGATCTTTTTGCTTTTTTTTACTTTTATACATCAAGTATCTGTTTGCAAGGCTGCCTCCTGGTTCTCAGTTTACACATTCTCTAAGTTCTACTGGGTGAATGTTCAGGACTCAACTGATACCAGCTTTGGGGATTGAGGCCTTCAGGTGGTCCAGGCAGTCCCAATTTATTTTGTTTTGTTTCTTGAGCTTGTTAGTGTTTGCTGTTTTGCCTCTCAGTTAACTGCCTTTAGACATCCCAAAAGTTAATGTCTTCCTGTGTCCCTCAATGGACTAGGAAGAAAATAGGATTTTTCTACTTGCCATGAAATTCTTTTCTTGGAGTCTATTGAGGGATACGGGTCCCACCCTCTGTGTTTTAAAATAAAGCTTTGGTACTGCTTGCTACAGAACTAATCATGATTGTAGTTGGAGGGGATTACCCTGGTCTGACATACAGTTTATTTGTTTGCCAGTGTCCAATCCTCCTCTATGCAACAGTAAAAACCCCACTTGGATTACTTCCTCTGTCCCTTAATAGACACCAAGAAAGGTGTTTTACAGTGGGGACAAAAGTCCTATTTTGTGAACTGGTACCCAAAACTGAACTCCATATTTTAGATGTAGTCTTACTAATGCTTTTTACAGGATCAATGATCTACAAGAACACCCATCTTGTAGGCACTTAAAGCGGGATTCCACCCTAAAGTGGAACCTCCGCTGATCGGATCCCTCCCCCCCTCCGGTGTCACAATTGACACCTTTCAGGGGGGAGGGGGGTGGAGATACCTGTCAAAGACAGGTATTTTCCCCCACTTCCGGGCATAGACTCCCGTGGGAGTCTACGCCATTTCCTGCCCTGCCGCGCTGTCTGCTGGGACACACACGGGTCCCAGTGACAGCGCAGAGATTTCCTATTGCGCGGCGCGGCTCGCGCATGCGCAGTAGGGAACCGGGAAGTGAAGCCGTTTCGCTTCATTTCCTGATTCCCTCACCTAGAATGGTGACTGCAGCAGCCGAGAGCCGAGCGATCGATCGGCCTCGGCTGCCGGCATCGCTGGAACCCGGGACAGGTGAGTGTCCATTTATTAAAAGTCAGCAGCTGTAGTATTTATAGCTGCTGGCTTTTAATATTTTTTTTTTGGTGGAATCCCTCTTTAAATCCTCTACATAGCTTGGTATTATCTGCAGACGCAGAAATTGTACTTTTAAATCCAAACTCTATATAATTTGTAAATAGGCCATCCCCCCTCTTACTCTACCTCAATACATTTTCCCTCTTACAGTAGGCCAATCCTCATGAAAGCAAAGAAATCTCCACATAGTGTAAAACCATTTAAAAAGCAGATGATGTCTTTTCAGACAAAACAGACAAAACATGGGTTCTACAACAGTTATTGGATTGTATAATGATATGCCTGTTTATTTCCTACTGGATATAAGTGCAATATTCTTTTAATAAATATTATTTTTTAATGGTTTTACATTAGAGATTTCTTTGCTTTCATGATGATTGACCTACTGAAAGAGCGAGAAGTTTACGTTGCTTGATGTGGAATCGGATTGGTGACCGGCTATACAGCAATACGTTTGGGAGATCTCATTCTCTTGATGCCCATTTGACTCAGTGTTGATGGCATTTGAGTCAACACAATCTGGTAAGTGCATTTAAACCTTTGTATCAGTGGCGGCTTACATGCTAGGGTGACTTCTTGGTTGGATTTGTTTGGTTCCCTTCTATCAAAACTGAAGTTTAATGCATCAGTGATTTTCACCTGTAAAAAGATTCGTTTGCTGATGTCACACATGGGTTTTTTGCTATTTTTAATTCTCATTCACTGTTAAGCGTGGATATTCTTATCTGGATATGATTGCATGCCATATTATTATTTGGTTGGATACACATTTTTGCATCATAGTAACTTAGATATGTCACTTTATATCACCATATATAGCGCAGCACTTTCTAACCTTTTTTGTGATTGTACAACAGTTTGTCAAGTTGTGGTGCTTGCAGCTGCTCAATTTAAAGGCTAATAAATCTGATATAAGAGAAAACTCAGTCTCCTGCTTGCAAATATCTTAGCTGCCGATGGTGACACTTTAAAATGGTGTGTTGTTTGTTCAAGTAGTTCAGCTAGAAGTGAAACCTCTTTTCACTTACCTTGAACTGCTGCCTCCATGACGTGGACTATGCAATTTATACCTTTTTAGTAGGGATGAGCTTCGTGTTCGAGTCGAACATACGTTCGACTCGAACATTGGCTGTTCGGCCGTTCGGCGAATTCCGAACGTTTTGGCCGTTCGCGTCAAAATTCGAGTGACGCGCGCGCGGACCACAATGCACTGCGTTGGCGCAGTGCATTGCTGCCCGATGATTGGCCAAGCATGCACTGTGACCCCGCATGCTTGGCCAATCGCAGCGCCGGCAGCGAGGAGAGCCATGATTGGCCACAGGCATCCTGCCTGTGGCCAATCATAGCTCAGGCTGTGTAGTGCACGCCCCACACTATATAAGGCCGCCTTTAAGGCGGCCTCCTGTAGTGTGTTACTTTGCATCTGAAGCAGTGGGTGTTCTGTGTACCTTCAACACAGTACACACCAATCGTTTTTGGCTGATTTCCTATCTTGCTGCTGTGTAGTGGTTGTTGTCTGTGCCCTGACTGCAGTATACACCACTATATTCACCTCACCTATATAGCTAGTGATCTAGCTTTAACCACTTAACAACTGCCCATTGCCGATTAACGGCTTCAGGGCGGTTGTTTAACTCAGAGAGGCCGTTAATTAACGGCCTCCCAGAATTCTGCTCTCGCGTGCCCCGAGGTGTGCGCACTCGAGAGCATCCGTGACCGCATCACGGTAAACGGCCGCTCATAGCGGCCGTTTACCACGTGATTGCTCCGTCAAATGACTTCACTTGGAAACAAACCGGCGTCATGTTATGACGCCTGTTCCTCCCTCCCCTTTCTGTACCGATCGGTACAGCGGAGGGGAAAGAGATCGGTGTCAGCAGCGATGTGGGCTGCATCTGCAGTGCCCACATCGCTGCTCACCGAATGTAACCCCTCAATTCCCTGCCAATACTCTGCAATACCAGTGCATACTCTGCAGTACCCTGCCATTACTCTGCAGTACCCCGCCATTACTCTGCAGTACCCCGCCATTACTCTGCAGTGCAGTACCCTGCCATTACTCTGCAGTACCCCGCCATTACTCTGCAGTACCCCGCCATTACTCTGCAGTGCAGTACCCCGCCATTACTCTGCAGTGCAGTACCCTGCCATTACTCTGCAGTACCCCCCATTACTCTGCAGTAACCCCCATTACTCTGCAGTACCCCCCAATACTCTGCAGTACCCGCAATTACTCTGCAGTACCCCCAATACTCTGCAGTACCCTGCTATTACTCTGTAGTACCCCGCCAATACCCCGCCAATACCCCGCCAATACTCTGTAATACCCTGCCATAAATTGCCATACCCAGCCATACTCAGAGATACCCAGCCATACTCGGTGATACCCTGAAATACCCAGCCATAGACGCCCCCCACCCCTCACCGCCCTCCGGTGCTTCTACCAACTCGCCAGTACGATCAAAGCCAGAATCTTTTTTTTATTTTTTATTTCAGGCTTCCCAGCCTAGAGGTGAGATGTGGGGTCATATTGACCCCCCAGATTTCACTGTAAAGAGGACCTGTCACCCCATATTCCTATTACAAGGGATGTTTACATTTCTTGTAATAGGAATAAAAGTGATCAAAAATATATTTTTGGGAAAAAAAATGTCAAACTAAAATAAATAAAGTAAAATGAACAATAAAAAAATAAAATAAAAATTAAAGCGCCCATGTCCCCATGTGCTCGCATGTGCCACACATGTGAGGTATCGCCGAGAATGTTAGAGCGAGAGCAATAATTCTAGTCCTAGACCTCCTCTGCAACTCAAAACATGTAACCAGTAAAAAAATATTTAAAGCGTCGCCTATGGGGATTTTTTAAGTAGCGACGTTTGGCGCCATTCCACGGGCATGTGCAATTTTGAAGAGTGACATGTTTGATATCTATTTACTCAGCATAACTTCATCTTTCACTTTATGCAAACATTGGGCTAACAAGTGGTTAATAATAGAGCTTGCAGTCAGTAGTGTTAGGAGATAGTGCGTGCTGTCTGCGTGCTCTGTACCCAGTACATACCGCTATAATATAGGGCAGGCCCCTACTTTCAAACATCCAACTTACAAACATCTCCTACTTGCAAACGCAAGGAGACAGCAGCAAGTGAGATGAAAAAAGATGGAACGACAAAACAAATTATACAGGGGTGATAACCCTTCCCTATGTTTTCCAAAAAGCTTAAAGATAGTTTTTTTGACTGGAGCTACACTTTAAAAATGTACCGGTTGAAAATGACAAACAGATTCAACTTAACACAACAAACCTACACAGTCCCTGTCTTGTTTGCACCGCCTGTATACTGCTGTTCTGAGTATATAGGGCCTGGGGGCCACACGCATTTCCTTTTTTTAATATGGGTACGGGGTTCCCCTTAATATGCGTACAAGACCCAAATAGGCTGGTAATGGGCAGGGAGGGCTACCCATGCCATGTTTCTCAATGATTTTCAACCATATTGCAGGAACCAGATATAACATTAAAACCGCAAGCAGTTTTAAATGGTGTTATTTCCGTTTAATGTAATTTTGTGCAGGGACTGTTCTAAACACGGGAAACACGTGGCACTTCACAGGCATACTACAGACACCCCGCAGGCACCATATTTAAAGGAATATTTCACTTTTTTTTTTTCACTTTAATCGTCATTAAAATCAGTGCTCCCGCCAAAACGGTAGTTTTTAAAACTTTTTTTTGCAGTGACCCATGTCCCCTGAGGCAGGAGGCAGGTCGCCAAACCCTTTTTAGGACACTATCTTGCATATTAGCCGTTAAAATGAGCACTTTCCAATTCGAACGTTCGAGTCCCATAGACTTCAATGGGGTTCTAACGTTCGTACCGAACGCGGGGGTCGTTCGCAAGTTCTGGTGCGAACCGAACCGGGGGGTGTTCGGCTCATCCCTACTTTTTAGGTATATTCAGGTTTTTTGACACAAAATTCACTGTAGCAAGTTGATATTACTGCCCTGATCCTAAACCGTGTTACTGCATCTGAGATGTATATTAATGCTGGATATTATCCATAAAGAATTTAAAAAATAGGTTATAAGTAAACTGAACCTTAGGGCACACTTTTAACCATTTAAGCCAGTTTTATATCCCTTTATAGACAGTTTTTTATAAGAATATAGACTTTAACTTACACATTAGCCAACTGTCAGGTGCGTGTATGGAGATTGAGATGCTAAGTGGGCTCCCCTTGCGGCTAAGTGCAGCGCGTTTCTGAAGTTGGGAACAGGAAACACGATGCCTGAAGAAGCATGGTTGGCCGGGTGCTTGCTTGATGAGCTCGGCCTCTGAGGGATGGCCAGAGCAGATGGAGGAGAACTTGCTGTGTTCAGATGAATGGAGAAACCAGGAGCCAGGCCAGGGGTCATACACAGATAGATCAGTCCAGAGAATACACAGGGGCAAGCAAAGGTCAAACACAAGCAGAGTACATGTACAAGCCGAAGGTCAAGCCGGGAGATCAGAAAGCAGATGCAGAGTCCAGAAGCAGGCCAAGGGTCATGCTAGGAGATCAGGAAACATGGTCAAGGCAAGCCGGGTCACAATGAGTATCTCAGATCAGAAAGCAAGGTCAAGGTACACAAGGGAGCTGAGAAGATAATCCAGCAATGTCCTGTGGTTACAGGCCAGCTTAAATAGTGCCACTGGTGCCAGCGTCTGTCACGCCAGTTGTGGGCCGCCACGCACGCACATACATTACTGGACCTGCACCGGTATGTGCCAATGCGTGCTGATGCGAACTGGCATGCGCCGATGTGCACGTCCCGGGGCCCTCCATGGGTGTCCATTAGTGTTCTGGGCGGCATTGCCAGCACCGCGACAGCCATGTCCCTGACACCAACTGTGGAGATCTGTGTCAAATGCTTTAGAAAAATCCAGGCATGCTATATCCATAACCTTTGTCTAATTTTTAACTTCCTACATAGTTTTGGGGACAAACTAGAATTCTTTTGGCAACATCGTCTTGCAAAATTGTTTATTTTCTATACAATCTATAAACAAAGAGGTAAAACAATTTTTTTCTATTTTGACCAGCTTTTATAAAAATAAAAAAAAGTTGATTTATTGTGCATATATATATATATATATATATATATATATATATATATATATATATATATGTTATATTTTTCTCCCATTAAAAATTACACACAAGTAATATTTCTGGTGCAGAGCATTGACAACTGTTCCTGTTTTGTACCACAAAGCGATAATAGAGGCAAGGGCTGTGAGCAGGAGGAAATAAGCAGGACATTGGAGATACATCCCAATAACTTTTGCTAAAGTTTTTTTTAATCAGGTATCTTCTACATTTAAAATCCTAAAGTCATTAAATATAGGCACCACATTGACCTTGATTTAGTTATTGGTACCAAAGCAGTCATTTAAGAGTCTCTAAAAATCATAAACTATGGCTTTGAAATAACCAAGCTCAATTATTTGGGTGCACATGGGTGTAATCCATCTGGTCCAGGTGCTTTATTCACCATTAGTTTGTCTCTGGACCATATCAATTTTGAGCTATTGTGGTTTATGTGATGTAATATTTTGGACCTGAGCTCCACCATTTTACTTTCTGCACACAGAGCTGAAGAAGGTATTTAATCAATGTGACCTTCCTTTCTCCCCATTGTAGGAGGCCTACATCCTGAGACATAATTTTACTATTAATATATAGTATATTTATCCATATTATCCATTTATGCAGCTGCTTTCTGAACTAAGATGCTATTGAAAAAAAAATGTCAGAATCTGGGTCTAAACCTGCGAATTCTGCTGTGTCCGGTGATGTCTCTTCTTGCTGAGCCACTTGGGATACTGGACAGCTCCCTTGACTATACCTTGAGTCAAGGGAGCTCCTCCTATGATCTCCCTGATTTAAGCCATGTCTCTGCACTTCCTGTTTGCCAGATTATTGTGCTCTCCCAGGCCAATATTTGCTGTTGTCATTCCTGCTGCTATCCATATCTTCACTATCACTCATTACCGATCTGTGACTTGTTCCTCGACTACGTTTCTGCTTGATCCCAACCTGCATCCACTTGTTACTGACCTTTGTCTTGTTTTCTGACTACTCTTCTGCTTATCTCTACCAGTTACATCTACTACTGGACCCCAGCTTGCTCACTTGAGAACCATGACCAGGTATTAGCACACAGGAAAACCCATCTCCACCATCAGGAGCTCTAGTGAACAGCGCTTAGTACCGAGGCTTCACACCTCAGATGAGCCTGTGCCATCCGCCAGGGTGACCTGCTTCTGTACTTATCCAGCTGGTTGGTGGATGCCTCTCTACGGCTATAGCTACTGGTCCCTGAGCCTAACTTCTGACCATGACAATACACATTCTTGTAATTCCTTGTACTTAACTAGTGATGTTTACTGTCTTGGCAATGAGTATACATGCCTTAATTAGCTCCATACTCTGCTCCTGCCACTCATTATATAGTATGACTATTGACTTTAGGCAGGGAAGACTAAAGCTGGAAAGGGAAAACAAAATTGATGGCAATTTTGTCAAAAACCTTTTTTTCGCTTGGTTTAAACAGGGCAATTTCAATCCCATCTCCTTATAGCTGATAAAAACACCACATTGTCACTTGCTTTGCGCTTTCAACAAAGCAATGAATTGATATTTCAGTCAAATTGTTACATATATGGCCAGCTTAAAAAAAGCTTTCCTTCTGCCTGCAACACTTTTCTAGATTGTTCTTGTATGGCAGACATTTGGGAGACTGTGTTTAGACATGATTAAATGACTGATGGCCCATTGACGTGCAGTGCTTAAAATTTACAGCAGCACATGCAGAAAGTGGACATATTATTGTAGTGCAGTACCCAGGATACCATGTCTTGTGCTGTGCTATGCTGCAATGCACATGTGATTTAAAGGGGTTTAGGGTGCCATTCGCAATGAATGCCACTGCAGCAAACCAATGCATATAATGTGTGCTGCCCCTCGTTGCAGTTATTGCTCTGCAATGGTGGGAATGGGCCTTGAAGCTCAAGTACTTTTTTCCCATTGAAGATGCCTTATTCCAGGCGTGTAAAACTGGCGGCCCTGCATCTGTTGTGGAACTACAAGTCCCATCATGCCTCTGCCTGTTGGAGTCATGCTTGTAACTGTCAGCCTTGCAATGAGTCATGGGACTTGTAGTTCCGTAACAGCTGGAGGGCCGCCATTTTGACACCTGTGCCTTATTCAGTTAAACTTGCTTAATATTGTGAAATAATATAATTTTTAATAATATAATTTTTTAGGAATAAAGCAATGATTTTTCAACTTATTAGGAAAGATATTAACAATGTGTTTATAAAACCTGATGCGTTATTTTTAAAGTTTAAGCATGGTTTTATTTGCCTCTCACATTGCATGTCAATTGAATAATTTCCTTTAGTTTACACTTTAGCTGTCAAGTATCAGATTTTCACATTTTTAATCTGTGTGAATTCAGAATTTTAACAGTGGAGAGATGTACATAGAGACAGGTTTATACCAAATTATTTTTAGATGTTGCTTTATTCAGTGGTGCTAAAGGGACCCATTACACTTTTGCATTTGTTAATGCATGGGTGATAATGTGGGGTTTTGTGCACTTAATTTTTTAATGGGCTCTTAAAGCACAACAAATGCATCTGCACCATTTTTGACAATAACACATCACAACACTCCCAGAATTCACATTTGTGATCTGTGTTGCGATAAATTGCCCATGCATTTAATGCTACTGTTTAAATGTGTTGGGGTGCTATTTTGAATGGAAATACACAAGGGGTCGCCCTGGGACTTTAAGTGAGGTGGCCACAGTAGGCCAAAATAACAGCAGTAAATATAGTAAAACCATTTATTCAAGAAGTAATGTACATACATGCATGATGGTAGACAGTAGCATAGCCAATAAAATATTGCACCTGATAAAAGTAACGGTACATGTAGATATCATGCAATAGGCACAGGCATCAAATTTACCCGGTGTGTTTCGCAAGGCATATCTCGTTTCTCAGAGATAGATGCATGTGTGATGTATCTAAATTGAACGCAAAGATATGTGTGGCACAGTGATAGATATTGAAGCAAATGGTGAAGGGGAATCGGGGTATGGAACCCCATACTAACCAATCTGCTGAGCCCAAGTGCCAAATTGCTGTATCCCAAGGAAGTGACAAGTGTATGGCATGGGAGCTGAGGGGGAGAGACCAAACAAAATTGGAGGGCGGATATGGTGGGATTGCCTCATTCCTTGTTTTTCACTTCACTTGGGACAGCTGATTCTGCGGTTGGCAGTTATTATTCTACACAGGTACACTCATTTCTTATACTCCAGCACTTTCATGCCTGACATTGGGTCTGTCTCATACATATAAACATATTTTGTTGACACATATCGTAACCATTCCTTCCCTTTTGCTCTAGGGATTGTTTTCCTAGATATCCTTTTTTGGTTTCTGCACTTTTCCCACATTCCCTCATATCTACCCCTGGGTCTCCATGTCCTGCTCCATCATTAGGTTGGTGCATATACATATATATTTATATGCTCAGTTATACAATTTGTATGTCCACTTTGCATCCATCTGCGATATCGATTCACCAAAATTTATGTTACAGCTGACATTTACAAATTAACTATGTGAGACCTTCAGGGTTAAACACTCCCACCCATGCCATGGTGATGGTTTTGATCAGTCTCTCCCCCTCAGCTCCCATGCCATACACTTATTGCTGTCACCTCTTGGGATACAGCAATTTGGCAGTTTGGCTCTGCAGATTGTTAAGTATGGGGGTCCATACCCCTGATCCCCTTTCACCATTTGCTTCAATATCTATCACTGTGTCACACATATCTTTGTGTTCAATTTAGATCACACATGCATCTACCCCTGAGGATGCGAGCTACGTCTCACAAAACGTTTCGGGTTACTTTGATGCCTGTGCCTACTGTATGATATCTACATGTATCAATGTTACGTTTATCACGTGTAATATTTTATTGGCTATGCTACTGTCTACCATCATGCATGTATGTACATTACTTCTTGAGTAAATGGTTTTACTGTATTTACTGCTGTTATTTTGGCCTACTGTGACCACCTCACTTAAAGTCCCAGGGCGATCCTCTGTTTTTGCTATGTATAGGGATGGAGGTGTATCACTGGCGACACCAGACCTTTCCTCTTTTCTGCTATTTTGAATGAATGGCAACCTACATGTACTAAACATTACAACACATTGGGACCACATGTACTAAAATGCTGGTCACTGAGGGTGTAAGCTCTAGGGATGGGCTCGGACATCAGCTGTTAGTTTGTTTGTAGAACAAACATATGGAGCACTTGCAGCAAGTTCACCTGCGAGATCACAGTGCATTGACGGCTTCTGACTGGCATAATCATGCATCAGACCTGCATGCATTGGCCAATCACAGGGGGATATACTGTGAGAGCCATGATTGGCCAAAGGCAGGGTGCCTTTGGCCAATCATGGCTCAGGCGGTAAGTCCGCGCCCCACACTATATAAGGCTGCTGCTTACATGGTAGCCATATATAGTGAATGTTCAAAAAGCCCTCCGGCAAACGCTGCGCTATAACCAAGGTGAAATATATAGTATAATATAAGTAGCCAGCACCAAAAAAGTCCAGTACCAAGTACCTCTTACACAAATATAAAAACAAAAATAGATGCAGCGCTAATAACAAACCCGTGACTGAATAACATAATTAATTTATCCGTGAATAATGAATGCAATTCAATAATCAAAAAAGAAAAAAATTGGTGAACAAAAAAAAGAAAACGAATGCAGAGTCCCATTAGAAACAATGGTGAGAAAAAAATATATAAAGTGTCCACACAATAGGTGAATAATAATGATCTCCGTGATCTATCTTCAACAGCATGCAATTGCAATGTGCGTCCTCTTCACCACAAATAATATATAGATTGCCTGCTTACCAGAGGGCGATGACTGCCAAAAGAACAGTCTCGCCTGGCGTTTGGGAAATAGGTCTCCCGCAACCCTTTAGGTGTTCAGGGAGCCTCCGTATGAAACACTGGATGACAGAGCCAATACAGGAAACCAATATCTGCAATGAGGGATTAACAGAACACAAGTTCCCTGTGAGAGTTCCTGGGGGAAGGGTTATTGCAGAACACCTTAAGAGTGTCAGAAGTGTGGCCAACATGTACTGTGACATACTGAAGCAGAGCATACTCCTCTCCTTTCAGAGACTGGACCACAGGCAGTATTCCAACATGATAACGACCCCAAACACACCTCCAAGGTGACCACTGCCTTACTAAAGAAGCTGAGGGTAAAGGTGATGGACCGTCCAAGCATATCTCCGGACCTAAACCCTATTGAGCATCTGTGGAGAATCCTCAAATGGAAGGTGGAGGAGCGCAAGGTCTCTAACATCCACCAGCTCTGTGATGTCATCATGGAGGAGTGGAAGAGGACTCCACTGGCAACCTGTGAAGCTCTGGTGAACTCCATGCCCAAGAGCATTAAGGCAATGCTGGAAAATAATGGTGGCCACTCAAAATATTGATACTTTGGGCCCGATTTGGACATTTTCACTTAGGGGTGTACTTTTGTTGCCAGTGGTTTAGACTTTAATGGCTGTGTGTTGAGTTATTTTGATGGGACAGCAAATTTACACTGTTATAGAAGCTGTAAACTCACTACTTTACATTGTAGCAAAGTGTCATTTTGTCAGTGTTGTCACATGAAAAAATATAATAAAATATTTTCAAAATATAAAAATATATATATATGTGTGTGTATAAAATACATTGCAGAGTATATAGTGAAGTCAGAGTATTATATATGTAAAAAAAAAAAAAAACAGCGTGCCCCCCCCAAAATCCATACCAGGCCCGTTGGGTCTGGCATAGATTTTAAGGAAAACGCCACGCCAAAATAGAAATAAATGATGTGGGGTCCTCAAAACCCATACCGAAGTTCTCTTCCCAATAACCCTGGCTGGTGGTTGTCAGAGTCTGTGAGCGGGAAGTTTATCGGAATTTGGAAGCCCCCTTTAACAAGGGGGCCACCAGATCCCGCCCCCCTATGTGAATAGGTATCGGGTAAATTGTACCCCTACCCATTCACCAAAAAAAGTGTCAAAAAGTAACAAACCACAACAGACAGTTTTTGACAATTCCTTTATTAAAAAGGAAAAAAAGTGTCCCGTGATCTCCAACCATCTTCAGTCACGCCACCCGACAGATCCGAAAAATAGAAAAAAGCTCCACCTCCATGGGTGGCCTTTTGGCAACTGCTGTCTTTTTGCTTTGACAGCTGTTTATATTAGTATTGGCGGGGCCACCCAGTGATGTAACCGAGTGACCCAGCACCCCACGTCATGTGAAGTCAGAGGAGGTGGGGTCATCCCGTTACATTAGCGGGTGGCGCCGCCATTGCCTATATAAGAGCTGTCCAAGCAAAAAGACAGCACTCAATGGAAGGCCTCCCATGAAAGCATTTTTTTCTATGTTTTGGGTCCATCGGGCGGCGTGATTGGCGAAGCATTTACATTGTGGGACACTTTTTTTTTCTTTTTTAATAAAGGAGTTGTCAAAACTGTGTGGTTTTTACTTTTTGGCACTTTTTTTGGTGAATGGGTAGGGTTGAAATGTACCCGATACCCATTCACATAGGGGGGACCGGGATCTGGAGGCCCCCTTAATCCGGGGGCCACATTCTGATAAGCCACCCGCGGGCAGACTGGGACAAGGTGCTTTGGGGTGGGGGGCACAGAACCCCTACCCCCCCGCCACAAAGCTCCCACCCCCCCATGTTGAGGGCATGTGGCCTGGTATGGTTCAGAAGGGGGGTCACTTGCTTTTCTCCCCCCTATGCTGACCTCCAGGCTGCATGCTCGAATAAGGGTCAGGTATGGATTTTAGGGGTGACCCCACGCCAATTGTTTTAAAAATGTCACCTTAAAATCCATACCAGAACCGAAGGACCTAGTATAGACCCCACGCCATTTTTTTCATAGATTTTTCATCTATATTGCTGGGTTCCAGCAATACATTACATCTGCGCGCAAGTTTGAATTACATTTTTTCCTTTAGAAATGCCATTATTGCTGCAGCACGGTTCTACAAGTTGAACAGATGCACCACTTTAGAGGCAGACTGAGGGACCCCCCCCCCCCCAGACACAATATTTAAAGGAATATTTTTTATTATCATTTTTATTGTTTCACTTTAAGCATCATAAAAATTACTGCTCTTGAAAAAACGATTGTTTAAAAAAAAAAAGAATGCATTGATACATGTCCCCTAGGGCAGTACCCAGGCCCCCATACATTTTTTATGGCAATAACTTGCATTTAAGCATTTAAAATTAGCACTTTTGATTTTTCATGTTCTTGTCCCATGGACTTTAATAGGGTTTGTATGTGCGCACAAATTTTTTGCCTGTTCGCATGTTCTGGTGCAAACCGAACCGGGGGGGGGGGGGGGGGTGTTTGGCCCATCCCTACTCCCTATGCTCAGAAGTATAGGGCAATTCTCCTTGATCCTACTAGCCAATTGAAGTATAGTGGAAGAAAAGGAAAGTTTAATATAACATGTTGATGGGCCAGTCTTTAAAGAAAATCTGTTGCTTTACCCCTGTTAAATCCAAATCCTCTACCTTATGTACTATAGAAAACTTACAGTGACTCAACGTATAAATTGCCCATGTTGTTACTTGTACTGCTTCCAAAATCACACTTTGTACTATACCATATAACACATCTTGCTTAGCAAGTAGTGTCAACTATATTTACACTCTGGATATCTGTATGCAAACCGTGGATCACATGCTCTCCATGGCCTCAAGATGTTCATTAGTTTCTCAGATATTTTCCATGCCTCCAGGTCGTTGATGAGATTGTCTGAACAGACTCCAATAAACTTGTCGATTTCTTGCTGAGTGGAATGAGGAAACTTCCCTGATAATAAATATGGGAGAATGTTTTTGCACACCAAAATAAGATTCTGCCTCTCAGTTATGTTGGAGCAAGATGATAATATTGGTGGACAGTCAGATGATAAGCAGCTAAATAAATCGGTTTCTTCAATGTTTCTGTCTCTGCCTGATTTTTCTGAAAAACAAAGTCAATAATGCATTAGGATGCAGATAAATTAACAATACTGACAGCAAAGTAATTCTATTGTATGTGAATTCTATAAAAAATCTAATCAAGATTATTCAGTAAGGCAAAACAATACTGATGTGCAATCCATTGCAACCAACCGGTAATCTTCTGTAATTTCTAGAATGATGTCCCTACAGTGATCAAGAAATCAAAAACACTGGAAACCAAATGCTTATATAATAGGAAGTCTCTCCAGTGAGGATGCAGGCTGCAACAAAACACTGCTGTAAATAGGGGAAAGTTTTGTAACCTTTGAAAGACAATAACCTGACAAATAATAAAATAAAATAGTAAAATAAAATAAAATAATATCCTGACGAAGAAATCTTTGTCAGGTTACTATTATTGCATGTGTCTCCTTTTCTAATGAAAATGGCTCTTCTTTTTTTTTTGCCCTGCTTCTTCAGGCACAGGAAGAAAGCTAAAATCTCTTCAATAGACAGCAAAAAAGCTTAAAGTGGTTGTAAAGGCACGCTTAAAAAAAATAAACATGTTATACTTACTTCCTCTGTGCAGTTTATTTTGCACAGAGCAGCCCATATCCTCCTCTTCTCGGGTCCCTCTTTGCTGCTCCTAGCCCCTCACTCACAGCCAGCAGCTTGTTACAGGTTGTCACCCCAGCTGAGTCAGAGCTCTGTGTATCCATTCAGACATGGAATCCCTGACCTGCCCCCCCCCCCCCCGATTGGCTGACTGACTTTGATCGACAGATGCTGGAGCCAATAGCGCCGCTACTCTGTCTTAGCCAATCAGGAGGGTACTGGATGGCTGAGAGGATCGTGGACATTGGTGGAGAGAGAAGGAGATCAGATAGGTAATTGGTGGTGCTGCTACACACAGAAGGTTTTTTTTTTATTTTAATGCATAGAATGCATTAAAGCGGGAGTCCGCCGGGAGTCCGCCGTTTTTTTTTTTTTTTAAAGCCAGCAGCTACAATTACTGCAGCTGCTGACTTTTAAAATAATGACACTTACCCGCCCAGCGCGCCCGCGATGTCGGCATCCGAAGCTGATCTCTCGATCGTCTCTCGGGTGCTGCCGCCGCCATCTTGGGTATGGGAATCAGGAAGTGGAGCCTTTTGGCTTCATTTCCCGGTTCCCTACTGCGCATGCGCGAGTCGCGCTGTGCAATAAGGATGGTCCCCGCTGTCTCTCTGTGTTTGTCTCTGTGTTTCCCAGCAGGCAGCGGGGGACCTTCGGAAAGGGGTGTAGATTCTGTGGAAAGGGGCGTACCTTCTGCAGAATCTACGCTGGAAGTGGGTGCAGATACCTGTACTGTACAGGTACCTGCACCCCCCTCCCCCTGAAAGGTGCCAATTGTGGCGCCGGAGGGGGGGAGGGTTCCAATGAGCAGAAGGTCCACTTTAGGGTGGACCTCTGCTTTAATATGAAAAAAAACCTTCTGCCTTTACAACTTGTTTTAAAACATTTTTTTTTATTATTCTCAAGTCTCTTCAAAGCAAAATAAAAAAGAGTTTGACTTGATGTAGGCTCTTAGAAGTAGCGATGCAGCTAAAATTCAACCTTTAGTCCCCATACACACAGGGCTTTTTTACACCCGCTTTTTCCTGGCGTTAGTAGTGTTATTTCAGCTCTTTATTTTAAATATTGAAAGGATAGAACAAGTCCAGAGATGGACCACTGCCGGGGTACTTTCCCTTGTGGCCAATGCCCCTTTGTCCTTGAATTCTATCTGGCGCCACTGGTAGGCTCCCAAACGGAGAGCTTTATACGCTCCATATATAAGCACATTGTGGCACCTCGGGTGTTGTTTACCTGATGCTTTGCAATTGTGGAGCCTTTTATGTGGGCAAGACTGTTAGGGAGCTCAGGCAGAGAGTGGGTGATCAGTTGTACCATTCCACAAATGGGAAACTGACAACTATCGGCCAACACATTGGCCTTTATCTTAAATTTGACCTCCAAACGGCCAAGTTTGTGGCACTAGAAGTGGTACCCCCTGATGTCAGGGGAGGTAACCGAGACAAAATAATATTACAAAGGGAAGCCCTTTAGATTGAAAGACTAGACATCATGGTGCCATCTGGCCTCAACAAAGTTAACTCCTTCAAACCTTTTTTATAAAAAATAAAAATAAACACCTCTCTGTCTGGGCTACCTGGCTGTCTTGCCCATATTTTCAAGTAGAATTTCATTTGCCTCTGTTACATTTTCTTGATTCATTTTATTGATCTTATGTTAATCTTTGCTCTTAATTCCGAGTATCTTCATGGATTGATAGGCCTGCAGGTATGCACTCTTCTTCCATGAATCTCTGCCTTGATGTGTGCACCTTTGAGGAACTATGTAATTCCTCTTTATTGTCACAAATTTTTTTACTGTTACATTAAATGTAAAATGATCTGTATATATTCTGTATAATTTGTAACCTGAAATTTTTATGGATCTATATAATGTATTTTGTGCAGCTTCTGTTTTTTGTTTCCCCACTTTTGGTGCCTTCACTGGCGTCAGGCTCCTGGTGTTTACCTGTGCGGCGATTGGTAGGGTCCCTGGGGGTTATAGAGACCTCATTCCCTTTCCTTTTGGGTCTCCTTTCCCCTTGCACACGTCCTGGCCCGAGCATCTGCTGGGCTATAGGGCATGTGCGCAGGCACGCGCATTGGCTTCACGCATGCACACTGCGGGTTCTTTTATGCTCGGGAGCGCATGCGGTGTGTTCACGCACGCTCTGCGGGACCCTTGACCCCGTGACGCTGTGCGCTGATGACGCGGCGCCGGCGTCTATTAACGGGGTTAGGAGGAACATATAGGCGGGTGTTCCCGCTTATCAGGCAGGTCAGTAGTGACCCGGAGGATATCTACTACAGCCTTTACAGATGGTAAGCTCTGTGCTCCTGCCTTGCTACTTTTTAGCTGGTGGTTATACAACCATGTATGATTATCTTAAATGTCTACTAATGCAGCCTTTGTTTATATTAATATCTTAGGTTGCTATTTCCATTACCATTTCCCCTTTTGGCTTTATCTCGGGGCTACCAGTCCTCTGTGAGATCCAGGCTGGTTTGTTCAGGTGGTTTCTTTTAACCATCCGGATACCTTCAGTAACCCTCTCCTCCGGGTGAAATATCTACTCTTGATATCATTGCCCAATAGGTATTTCTTGTTTATATTGGCCTATACATTCTGGGTTTTCACTCCCTTCACTTAATTTACTCCAGCACCTTATACGTCTCTCATTTTCTACTTTGACACGTATGCTCTTTCAAGATGTTTTTTTCTTAATTTGCACATTGGTTTGGTTTAAATTTCTGTTGCGTTTTTGCAACAGTCTTAGTCACCACTCACTCTGCACTATGCTCTCCACTCCTCCATTCCCTCACCTCATCTGTTTTTCCCCATGTCCCCTCTTTATAGTCCTATTTTTGTTTCCCCGTTCCCATCCATTTCCCTTTGTCCCCTCCTTGGTTTGCTTTGCTGCTCAATATTTATTTTTTACTACATTATTAAAATTTCCCACCTCCCCCTTTCCCCCCTCCCTTTTTCCCAATGATCCTGTTCTCCGTTTTTTTACCTAATTCCCCTCCCCTTCTCACTCCCTTCCACCTTCCCTTCCCTTGCCTCTTTCTTCTCACCCCCTCCTTTCCTCTCCCCCCTTTTTCCCTCCTTTCTTCCTGCCCCCCACCGCCTCTCCATTTTCTCCCCCCCCTTTTCCCTTTTTCCTCCTTTTTTCACTTTGTTCTGTCTCTCCCACACTCCACGTCCTCCCCCTCTTTCATCACCACCCCATTGTCCTTTTCCCTATCCACAATATATTCACCTAAAGGTTGGTTGCCTGTCTCCCAAACAGCCTATGTCCCTCACACCCTTCACATTATCCCACACACTCGGTGTGGAGTTGGTCATTTCTTATAGCTCTTGCCATTTTATATTATGGCGAGACCTACAACTAATTAATTTTTATGATTTTTACATACTTGGCAACTCAATACATTATTTTTCTATCCAGGCACTGGCCCTTTGTCTATTAATGACCTCCCCCAGTCGCCACGGGAGGCTCTACTGGGTGTTCTGTTTACCCTGATGGTGCTGAAAGTGGGGTAAGAAGCTGTTTGATATTTGGTTTGTTACCCTTATTCCCCCCCTCCTTTTTTATATTACTTTTTATTATTTTTCATTATACATTATTTTCAAAAAATACACTTTTTCTTTAATATCAATGCTATTATATCATATGTTTATATCTCTTTCAGATGTATGTTGTGTATTTCTTGAAGAAGCTATGTCATAGCGAAACAAGTCGAAATACCCCACCATATGTACCTGTTTGTTTTATTGATTAATTGTTTCTATGTATGAATACATTGACGTATATTTTTATATATCTGTTTATACAATTATTTATATTCAATTTTCAATAAATTTTCAACTTGTACCGTGATAGTCCGCACGCTCTCCTTTCCTGGTAGTTCTGGTTGGGGACACAACTCCCAAATCCCTATTCTAAGTCCAGAGATAAGAACAAAGTACTGGGGGATAAAGGGAGTTTTCAGGAAGTTAATATCTACAGTTTTAAGGAAAGGGGAGACATGATAAAACCTTTTAAATACATTAAGGGTGTGAATAGGGTTCAGCAGGGCAGTATTTTCAATATGAAACTAAAATCAAGAACACATGGATATGACCTCAAACTATCAGGGGAACATTTAAAACGAATCTTAAAAAGTATTATTTTATCAGAAGAGTAGCGGATGCTTGGAATGAACTTCCAGCAAAGGTAGTGAGTCAGTAAATAATAATGCCGCGTACATACGAGTGGAATGTCTGACAGAAAAAGTCAGACGAAAGTTTTTCATCGTATATTCCGATCGTGTGTATGCCTCATTGGACATTTCTTTAGAAAATGCTGGCGGACCTAGAAATAGGAATATTTCTGACGGAACCAATTCCTATCGGGAAAACCGCTCATCTGTATGCTGTTCCGACTGACCAAAAACGACACATGCTCTGAAGCAAGTACGAGACGGAAGATATTGGCTATTGAACTTCCTATTTTCTAGTCATGTCGTACTCGTTGTATGTCACCGCATTCTTGACGATTGGACTTTAGTGTGATCGTGTGTACGCAAGACAGTTTCAATGGAATTCCGTTGGAACTCCGTTGGAAAAACCTTCAGAGTTTATTCCGACAGGAAAACTGGTCGTGTGTACAGGGCATAAGTGTATTCAAACAGTGGGACAAACAAAGATCTATACTCCGACAAAAAAACAATGGCCCAGCTTGATGAACCACAGTGTTTTTTCTGCCCCTACTCTTCTATGAAATAAAAAGGAAACACAAACTCTAGCAGAAACTGTTAAAATCATTTTAAAATGCAAAAAAGTTAAGTTATAGTGAATCGTTGCATAATAGAACTTTGGTTTGGTCACAAAAGTTTTGATAAGCCCCTGACTTGAAAGAATTCATAATAAAGGAATGTGAAAACTATCCCATAGTCTACTCTCCACATAAACCACATCAGAAATGATCATAGTATAAAAAGAGATTTTTGTATAAGGTATAAAACGATTCATATTAATCCCGTCATTTATACATTTCCCATTATCTCAATAATCACTCTAAGCCATCTCTTAAAGGTGACCTATGTAGTTTTCCACATACAGAGTATAAGACTTTAAAGTGTTACTAAACCCACAACAGTAAAATCAGTCTGTATATGCATTAAAGCATGCTTGTCATACTTACTGTGGAACCTAAGAGGTTAATCCTCCACATTGTGTAAAAAGGCTGTTTGATCCTGGTTTCTCTGATCCTCCCCTTCTTCCACTGTCCCTTGATAATTTCCTAATAACAGTTTATAAAGTTAGGCTGCATATGCTCAGTTTGGTGTGCATTGCTAGAGAGTTTTTTTTTTCTTGGGAGAGGGCATGTGATCAGCACAGGACCAATCAACACTGTCCAAACAGAGGGTCAATGGTCCCACAGTCTCATAGAACAGTCATAAAACTCCACCTACAAGCTTTAACCCGGGGCTTGGCTGGACACTGATGGAAGTCACGAGACTGCTCTAACTGCTGATGAGAAAATGTATTTAGCAGTTTATATTTACTAAAATAATTGCATCTCCATGTTCTGTGTACTGTGGGAGACCAGATATAGTGAATGCCGTGCCCAGGCTTTAGTAACACTTTAAGTGTTAAGGAGATAGAGGGTTTAAGTCTGCTTATATTTCTTAAAAACATGGGAGTCACATGAAAGAGCAATTGCAATAGGTCTGTGAAACCACAAAACCTAAATTCTGAGACATAACTGCCTAGACCTTCTCCAAAAGAACCTAAAAGAGCTGGAGTCAAACAAAAAAGAAGAGGTTGCCACCATCTAAGTGTAGCTTAATTATTAATGCCAAAAAAAAGCATGTATGCACTCAATGCAAGATACAGGAAAGACAGCAGTGAACATCATCCTTCAGTCCCAACTGGAAGAGGACAAGGAACCCAAAAGGAACAGAGCCGATTGGCAGAGTTCACCAGTGAAGCGGCTGGTGTATGCAGAGTGATTCCAGGAATCTGCTAGAATCCAGGCGGCAGTAGGGTTAGCCAGGGTGGAATGAAAGGTGGTGTAGTGAAGCAGCTGGAGGTTCTGGTCTCAGTTGGTGATGTCATACGCTGATGCGTTTGTGGGTGTGGCTACCTGTTTTAGGACTGTGTACTCTCCATTGTCAAGTTTGGAGTGTAGTGCAGGAAGGCGCATATATTGTGTGTGTGTTTGTAAATATAAATATTTTATTATATCTTTTCATGTGACAACACTGAAGAAATTACATTTTTCTACAATGTAAAGTAGTGAGTGTACAGGTTGTATAACAGTGTAAATTTGCTGCCCCCTCAACATAACTCAACACACAGCCATTAATGTCTAAACCACTGACAACAAAAGTGAGTACACCCCTAAGTGAAAATTTCCAAATTGGGCTCAATAAGCCATTTTCCATCCCCGATGTCATGTGATTCATTGGTGTTACTCAGTTGTGAATGGGGTACAGGTGTGTTAAATTTTTTATTATCGCTCTCACTCTCTCATACTGGTTACTGGAAGTTCAACATGGCACCTCATGGCAAAGAACTCTCTGAGGATCTGAAAAAAAGAAGAATTATTGCTCTACATAAAGATGACCTAGGCTATAAGAAGATTGCCAAAACCCTGAAACTGAGCTGCAGCATGATGGCCAAGACCATACGGGACAGGACAGGTTTCATTTAGATCAGGCCTCGCCATGGTCGACCAAAGAAGTTGAGTGCGTGTGCTCCGCGTCATATCCAGAGAAATAGACGTAAGAGCACTGCCAGCATTGCTGCAGAGGTTGAAGGGGTGGGGGGTCAGCCTGTCAGTGCTCAGACCATACACCGCACACTGCATCAAATTGGTCTGCATGGCTGTGGTCCCAGAAGGAAGCCTCTTATAAAGATGATGCACAAAAAAGGCCGCAAACAGTTTGCTGAAGACAAGCAGACTAAGGACATGGATTACTGGAACCATGACCCGTGGTCTGATGAGACCAAGATAAACTTATTTGGTTCAGATGGTGACAAGCGTGTTTGGTGGCAAGCAGGTGAGGAGTACAAAGACAAGTGTGTCTTGCCTACAATCAAGTATGATGGTGGGAGTGTCATGTTACAGTTCATTTAGGAAACCATGAATGCCAAAATGTACTGTGACATACTGAAGCAGAGCATGATCCCCTCCCTATGGAGACTGGGCAACAGGGGATTATTCCAACATGATAACGACCCCAAACACACGTCCAAGATGATCACTGCCTTGCTAAGGAAGCTGAGGGTAAAGGTGATGGACTGACCAAGCATGTCTCCAGACCTAAACTCTATTTAGCATCTCTGGGGCATCCTCAAACGGAAGGTGGAGGAGCGCAAGGTCTCTAACATCCACCAGCTCAGTGATGTCGTCATGGAGGAGTGGAAGAGGACTCCAGTGGCAACCTGTGAAGCTCCGGTGAACTCCATGCCCAAGAGCGTTAAGGCAGTGCTGGAAATAATGGTAGCCACACAAAATATTGACACTTTGGGCCCAATTTGGACATCTTCTTTTAGGGGTGTACTCACTTTTGTTGTCAGTGGTTAAGATATTAATAAGTTCATAACACAGCAAAGGATGGGGTAATATGGCGCTCCCTGGGATTTTGAAAAAAAAAAAGCCAACTACAATATATGTATAAATATATTTCTTGAACATCACGGGACACAGGAGCTTCATTACATAGTGGGTTATATAGGCACCTCTGGTGATTGGACACTGGTTAACCCCAATTAAGGAGAATTCCTCCCCTATATAACCCCTCCCATATGGGAGGCACCTCAGTTTTGTAGCAAAGCAATAAGAAACCACGTAAAACCCAAGAGGGGCAGGAGCCCTGTGTCCCGTGATGTACTCTCAAGAAAATGATTTTACAGGTAAGCTGTATATAAAAATCCCATTTTCTTGATCATACATCACGGGACACAGGAGCTTCATTACATAGTGGGATGTCCCAAAGCAATGCTCAGATTGAGGGGAGGGAGACACAGATCATAATTATAGACTGCCAGGGACCGGAGGACCTAAACTGTAGCCTGCAGTACACTGCGCCCGAAGGCGATATCCTCTTGCCCTCTGACATCCACCTGATAGAATCTGGTGAATGTGTGGACTGATGACCAAGTTGCAGCCTTACAGATCTGAGCCAGGGAGGCCTGATGATGCACTGCCCAAGAAGCACTTACAGCCCTAGTAGAGTGCGCTTTCACCCGAAAAGGAGGGATCTTCCCTTTAACACTATTGGCTTGAGAAATCCACCTTGAGAGAGTGGATTTTGACGCCGCCTGGCCCTTCCGGCAAAATAAACAAGCAATCAATTTTCCTTATCTGAGCAGTTGCTTGAAGATATATACTGATTGCTCTAACCACATCCAAAGTGTGCAAAGATTCTTCTTCTGCGGACTGTGGGTCCGGAAAAAAGGATGGTAGGATTACGTCTTGATTCAAATGGAATCCCGAAACCACCTTAGGTAGAAAGGACCTGTTGGGACGCATGACCACCCGGTCCTTATGAATAATTAGATACGGCTCCTTGCTGGAAAGAGCTGCTAGCTCTGAAACTCTTCTAGCCGTGGATATGGCTACCAAGAAAACCAATTTTTTAGTCAGGAGAACTAATGAAGCCAGATGCAAAGGTTCAAATGGTTGCCCCCTGCAAAGCCGAGAGAACCAAATTCAGATCCCATGGGCATACCGGAGGTTTGACTCGCGGTCTTATCCGCATGGCCCCCTGGATGAAAGCCCGCACCAGGGAATGCGATGCAAGTGGCTTCTGAAAAAACACTGATAGGGCCGAAATCTGCACCTTGATAGTGCTTATGGCCAAATTAATTTCTAGGCCTGACTGAAGAAAAGCCAAGATCCTACTAATGACATACTTTCTAGGATGCCATTTCCTGAGTTCACACCAGGAAACAAATGCACTCCAGATTTTGTAATAAATAAGCCTGGAGGCCGGCTTTCTGGCATTGACCAGAGTATAAAGGACTGGCCCCGAAAGGCCACGGTCTCTCAGAATGTGGGTCTCAGCAGCCAAACCGTCAAATTTAGACTGTGTAAACCAGGATGGTAAATTGGACCCTGTGAGAGCAGATCTGGCCGAAGAGGGAGGACCCATGGCCTGCCTACTGCCAACTTCATGATCTCTGCGTACCATGGTTGCCTGGGCCAGGCCGGGGCTACCAAAAGGACTGATTTTGTCTCCCTCTTGACTCTTCCCAGGAACTGCAACAGAAGCGGACTCGGGGGGAAGGCATAGATCAGATTGTACTGATCCAAGGGAACTGTCAGAGCATCTGACCCCTGAGCAAGTGTATCTCTTGTCCTTGACACAAACTTGTCCAGTTTCTTGTTGAACCTGGATGCAAACAGATCTACGTCTGGAGTACCCCACCTGTTACATATGTTCCGAAACACGTCGGGGTGCAGAGCCCATACAAAATCCTCTGCACACTCTGCAATTATGCTGCCTTCATTCTCATTATGATTTATCCCGCCCACAGTATACACTCCTCGCTCTCTACCCACTGCCCAATCTCCCGGTACCGCCCCCCCTCTCCTTCTCCTCCCCCCCCACCATTCTGTATTTAAAGGGGCCTCTACCAACATGGCCACTGTCAAAGCCATTACCAAAGCCTGATGAAGGAGCATGCATGCGCCGAAGCGCCGCCTACCTCAGCCCGACGCTTGATGACACAGACTCTCTGAAAGACACTACCCAGGGCACTACAGTGACCAGCACCTCTCCGACCATCCTGAAAATCATCCACAGGAATGGACTAAGCCACCGAACATCGGCTGAAAGGAAAACGCTGTGAACCCTGTACTGCAGCCCCACGAGTCGTGCCTATGGACGGATGAAACATTTTATTTATGATGTGCCTTTACACCACTAACCCAATGTGAGTGTTTTTAAACCGTTTTAATAAATTTGAATCATTTCTTACTGCACTTAGAGGGTGCCATCTCTCCCCTTATTTATGGTTTAGATATTAATGGCTGTGTGTCGCGTTATTTTGAGGGGACAGAAAATGTACACAGTTATACAATCTGTTCACTCACTACTTTACATTGTAGCAAAGTGTAATTTCTTCAGTGTTGTCACATGAAAAGATATAATAAAATATTTACAAAAATGTGAGGGGTGTACTGACTTTTGTGAGATACTGATATTGTATTTTATTGGGATTTTATGTGATAGACCAACACAAAGTGGCACATAATTGCGCAGTGGAAGGAAAATGATAAATGTTTTTCAATTTTTTTTTACAAATAAATATGTCAAAAGAGTGGTGTGCATTTGTATTCAGCCCCCTTTATTCTGATACCCCTAACTAAAATCTACGGGACCCAATTCCCTTCAGAAGTCACCTAATTAGTAGAGTCCACCTGTGTGTAATTTATTCTCAGGGTTTTTTTAGAGAACCTTAGTGAACCAACAGCATCATGAAGGCCAAGGAAAACATCTGACAGGTCAGGGATAAAGATCTGGAAACGTGTAAAGCAGTGTTATAAGGTTATAAAGGTTATAAAAAAATATCCCAAGCTTTGAACATCTCACGGAGCACTGTTCAATCCATTATCCAAAAAGGGAAAGAGTACGACACAACTGCAAACCTACCAAGACATGGTCATCCACCAAAACTGGCAAGTCCATCAAGGAGAGGATTAATCAGAGAAGCAGCCAAGAGGCAATGGTAACTTTGGAGGAGCTGCAGAGATCCACAGCTCACGTTGGAGAATCTGTCCACAGGAAAACTATTAGTTGTGCACTCCACAAATCTAGCCTTTATGGAAGAGTGGCAAGAAGAAAGCCATTGTTGAAAGAAAGCCATAAGAAGTCCAGTTTGAAGATTACGAGAAGCCATGTGGGGGACACAACAAACATGTGGAAAAAGGTGATCTGATCAGACTAGATGAGACCAAAATTTAACTTTTTGGCCTGAAAGCAAAATGCTATGTGTGGCGGAAACCTAACAGTGCCCATCATCCTGAACACACCATCCCCACTGTGAAACATGATGGTGGCACCATCATGTTGTGGTGATGCTTTTCTTCAGCAGGGACAGGGAAGCTGGTCAGAGTTGATGGGAAGATGATTGGAGCCAAATACATGGCAATCTTAGAAGAAAAATGGTAAGAGTCTGCGAAAGACTTGAGACTGGGGAGGAGGTTCACCTTCAGGCAGGGCAATGACCCTAAACATACAGCCAGAGCTACAATGCAATGGTTTAGATCTAAGAATAGGTATGTGTTAGAATGACCCAGTCAAAGCCCAGACCGAAATCCAATTGAGAATCTGTGGCAAAACTTGAAAATTGCTGTTCACAGATGCTCTCCATCCAATCTGACAGAGCTTGAGCTATTTTGCTAAAAATGTCACAGCCTAGATTTACAGCTGTAAATGCAGCAAAAGGTGGTTCTACAAAGTATTGACTCAAGGAGGCTGAGTAAAAATGCATGCCACACTTTTCATATATTTGTAAATAAATTTGAAAACCTTCACAATTATGTGCCACTTTGTGTTGGTCTATAACATAAAATCCCAATAAAATACATTTACATTTTTAGTTGAACCATGACAAAATGTGGAAAATTTCAAGGGGTATGAATAATTTTTTAAGGCACTGTATATATGTTGTGGATCAGCTCGGACCGGAACAAGGACGAATAACAAAAACTTTATGCATAAAAAAGCATGATATACAATATCCCAGGCAGGAAATTAAATACAGAGAAAAGAAAGGCTATACATATAACTAAAGCAGCATATCTTCAATGAAAAAAATTGTTTGTGAAATTTTAAATAAATTAAAGGATAAAAAAAGTTAAAATAAGCTTGAAAATTAATAAATGAATGAACCATAAATACTCTGTACTTGGGCACATATAGGAAGGGCTCACTGGGTTTAAGGGGCAACAGAAATTAGTAAAATAAAAGCACAGTACATAAGGGAATAATAAATATTGATTGCAAATTTGAGGTATATGAAATGAAAAAATTATCACTGCACAATAAAGGAGCCTGTGTAACTGACTCATAAAAGGATAAGGAAAACACTTTAGATAACTATTGATTTCTATTTCTTCATTTAACCCTAATGATAGGAATGTTTTGAGAGAGAATATCCAATAAGTTTCCTACCTCACAGAGCTTTCTAAACTGTTCGGCCTTATGCCGTGTGCACACAACCAGACTTTCCGGCAGACTAGGTCAGACGAAATCAGCCCATCGGACATTCCGATCGTGTGTGGGCTAATCCGATAATTTTTCATTTAAAAAATCTGACGGACCTAGAAATAGAACATGTTTCAAATCTGTCCGACGGACTCAATTCCTATCGGGAAAACCATTCGTCTATATGCTAGTCCGACTGTCCAAACACGACGCAAGGGAAGCTATTGACTACTGGCTGTTGAACTCCCTTGTTTAGTCCCATCTTACGTCATCACGTTCAAAATGAATGGACTTTCAAACAGACTTAGTCCATTCGTGTGTGGGCAAGTCCTTTCGTTCGAAAATACAGTCCATCGTGAAGACTGTCGGACGTAGTCTGCCGGAAAGTCCGGTCGTGTGTACACTGCATTAACGCAATTTTTGGGTATGTTATGTTCTCTGCTGCTGATAACAGAAGAATGAAGCACCAGAGCGAAACCAGACTTAGAGCTTTGGAGAGAGATAATTAAATACTAGATATACAGTATATGTGCTTTGCTCAGATTCCATGACTGAGGTTTACAGCCACTTTAATGTATTGTCTTATCACTGTAGCACATAGAAAGTCCTTTTTTAGAAACAAATATTCTGTGGTTTCTGAAGGGTTCTTATAATCTGAATCCCTATCACAGAGCAATTATGCAGTTCAGAAAAGCCAAAAGCCATTATCTGCATACTTTTTCTGGATCAGTGGCTCAAATTAGTGAAGCAAGAGGGGGACAGCATGTTAAAGTAGCTAGAATTTTTCTGAGTGAAAGGTCAACAATGGCAGCCTCCATGTTTCTCGAAAGAAAACTATAGTTTTTATATATTTCCTCAGGCTCTGAATAAACACTTAAAAGCATATTCAAACTGAAAATGACAAAGGTAATATGTCTTTAGATGTGGTGGCTGAATTTTTTTTTTTTTTTAAGGCTTTTTCCCCCCTTTTATTTTTACCTGGTTATCCTTCCTATGGTGGAAACACTCACTCACCGTGCTTTATCCATGGAGGATGTTGTCAGCCTAGGTTGCTCTCCTGATTTGGACTACAAACACCTCCCCTCTACACATCCCTTTTACATAGGAACAAGGGGTAGTTTAGTTTACAGATAGCCTGAAAATCTGATAACATTGTATAAAATTCTAGTTTAGTGCAAAACTATGTTACAAGGACACTTGAACTCAGGCAAGGTCAACATGTATTTTCTATACCTGCATAAATGTACTTTATAGTAAATAGTATAGTTAGTATATAGATCGCTAAGTTGTTTTTTTGTTTTTTACCTTTTTGCAAGTCGATGATGCCAAGACTGCTGGTATCTCTAACAAATAAACGCCCGTCACTAAATGTTCCAAATGTGCTTCCATCAATTTGTGTAAAATAAAAGAAGTAATTCAAGTCATTGTTGCTCAAATGGTGTATGGTTTGAAGAAGTTGGTATACCAGGTCTGCTGCTATTTCAGGAGCCGAGTTGTTGAAGGAAATTAGTGGATGGGAACTTGTGCTCACGAACAGGCGCCCACACGAACCTAAGTACTTTGGGAAAGGCCATCCCTCTGCACCAGGAAAAATCTAAAACAACAATAATAAAATATTCTAAGGATAATATTTAAGGAACAAAAGGTTAAAGAATATGTAAGTCCAACATTTTATATTCCTGATATATGCCTGCTGTACCATGTATTTGTGAAATACCTCATGTTCCTGCCAGTCCCCCTGCTTTCCTATCAAAAATTGACGATTAGGTATGAGACAACAGCGACAATGATCGGACTTGGCCTGACAGGTGCCTCCCCCCTGCAAGCCATTCACTGGGATAACCAGTAAACCGCTGTGTCTCCTCCCTGAGCTCCTTATGCAGCTGAGAACAGGGGGGATGTGATCACGTATAAAAAAAGGGGGGAGGAGGCATTGATAAGGGTTTTTATATCTATAAACATGTTTTTCCTTTAATTTTTATTTAAACTGAATGGGTTGTTTTATAGGGTGAGGGTTTACATACACTTTAATGTGTACATTTTTATTTAGTTTCAATATCAAAGTGTTGGCAATGTTAACAAGCGCTTGTTCAGACCAGATGCATTGGGCTGTGCTGGTCAACCTTGCCCAATGCAGTCTCAATGTATAGACAAAGCAAAAAACCTTGTTCCCTATAGTGACAGATTACAACCCCACGCTTTGATGATACGCACTGAAAAAAATGTTTGTTTTTTAGTGCAGCATAGTGTGACACAATCTACCTCCTGTAGCTAACAGAACTGAATGAAATGTCACAAAGTGACAGTTCAATAAAGATTTAACAACAAAAGGTTACAGTGGGATGCACATTGACACCGCTGCCTTTGTATCATATATCAGCAGCCATGCCCTAGCGCACTCTGCTGGTGTGAACCCTGAAAACTTTAAAATGAGTTTTTTTGACTTACCTGGTAATTATCTTTTATCTAAAATCGAATTATCAGTACAGTAGACAGGACTTGTATTGCTGGCAATAGATGATTTAGCAGGGGCCAGCTGAGATTCAAACCATCTATGGGCAGGATGATTGCCCATAAGTCAATTCATCGGTACAACCAGCATTTTGTATTTTTGGGCATTCAATTATTGGAACAGCTCCCCTTATCCCCCCCCCCCCTCAGGAAAACACAATAACTCTGCTGGGGGAAGGGAAGAAAAAAAGGGGGAAGGAATTATAAGAACTTACCGTAAATTAAGGAAATTATGTTAGGACTATTTAAAGACATCCCTCACATGGAAAGGTGACAGTTGCCTCTGAAGCAGCTGGTGTGTCCAGCGAAACAGGTCAGGCTTCCAGCTTGGTCCCATGCAGCCAGCTTTTGGGACACCTCCTCTTCTACCTTCTCCATTCCTTTAAAGAGGAAGTAAACCCTGATGAGTTTACTTCCTCTTTGATTTCCTGCAAAGGTAAAGCATAATGGACTACTATGCATCGCATAGTAGCCCATAATGTGTCACTTACCTGACACAGGAGCCAGCGAAGTCACCACTGTCCCCTGTAGTCTGGAGCATCCATCTTCTCGGTGGGTCTCGCTGCTCCGGCGCTGTCATTCAACGAATCCGCGATGACGTCACTCCTGCACATGCGCACGGGAGCCGCCACTCGTGGCATATCGCCGTTGACAGTGGCGCGCTCAGTGCGCCTGCACGCCGCTGTCTACGGCGCATGCACCGTAGACAGCGGTGCCTGTATTTTGGCAAATATCTCCTAAACCGTGTAGGTTTAGGAGATATTTCTTGGACCTACAGGTAAGCCTTAATCTAGATTTACCTGTAGGTCAAAGTGGTTTGTAAGGGTTTACAACCAGTTTAGGGGATTGCTGTTATCCTGGATATGGACTGATACACCTTTACTACCACAAATACAGCTTGGACTTTTCAAGATCCACATGGATGGCTAAGGACACTTTTGTTGAGTGTTGAATGGCTTTTGGTTTATTTTCAAATCATACTGATGGCTCCCACACTGGGCAATGATAAACCACATATCGCACCATTGGAGAAGTTTCAAATGTGATTCATTTGCCAATTAAGGGAAGACAGCAGACGCTTGCTAATGTACCATAAGAGCATACCTCCCAACTTTTAAACTTCAGAATGAGGGACATTCGAGGGAGGAAGTGAACTGTGGTGTGCATAGCATAGCAAAATGGGTGTGTCCAAATGCTTAGGGTGGGAGGGGCTGAAGGGGTGTTATTTAAAAAAAAAAATGCTTCCTTGTGAAAAAAGATTTGATTGCTGTGCCACAAGCTGGAGTCTCAAGGACACAAACCCCAGTACAATCATTAAAACAAAAAAAAGAATAAAAAGCTTCCATTACAAATGATTTTGCACAAGCTGTGGAAGAGTGCATTATGCTAAGTGTGGAAGGATTGAGGAGTGCGCTTCGTACATAGCTAGTTCAGGAATGTGTTACGTACAAGGTGCAAGGTTAAGGAATGTGTTATGTACAAGGTGCAAGGTTCAGGAATGCGTTGCATACAAGGTGCAAGGTTCAGGGGTGCATTTCATACAGAGTGCAAGGTTTAATAATGCGTTACGTACAAGGTGCAAGGGTTGCATTTCATACAGAGTGCAAGGTTCAGGTACAAGGAGCAAGGTTCAAGAGTGCATTTTGTTCTGAGTGCAAGGTTCAGTAATGCAATATGTACAGAGTGCAAGGTTCAGGAGTGCGTTGTAAAGAGTGCAAGGTTCAGGAGTGCGTTGTAAAGAGTGCAAGGTTCAGGAGTGCGTTGTACAGAGTGCAAGGTTCAGGAGTGTGTTATACAGAGTGCTAGGTTCAGGAATTAGTTAAACTGCAAAGACACCAATTAATTAAACATAGCACACTTATCTTCTAAAATCTTGATTACCAGCATACAGGAGCCGAGGCAAGAATGGCGGCATCAGATGGACAATAAATGAGTGCAGCCTAGCAGGACATGCAGCAGTGTAAACATTCATCCAGCACAGCCAGGGACTGGTGGGAAAGCCGGCAGGCATACAGCCGCAATAAGAGCGAGTGCAGTTGTCAAATCTAAGCTCTGATGTCGGGAATGGGTGGGGCTGATATGCGGAGCTCCACCCCTTTACCCCATGCATAAAGAAAACAGCTGCTGTTTATACATTGGCCAAGAAAGAAGGTGGCAGGGGGCAGAACCAATTGTAATTACTGTCGGTGCACCCACAGCAGTGTATAATAAACCTGTGTGGGTGCACATATAGTAGTTACAACTGATCATGCCCCTTGCTACCTTCTTCCCTGGCCAGCAGTGTATAAACGCTGGCTGTTTTATCTATGCAGGGGACAAAGTAGCCTGCACATCGTCCCTGCCCATCCCTGATTTCAGAGCTTTAATTTGATAGCTACACTCACTCTCCCTCCCACTGCAGCCATATGCCCTTGGCTTGCTTACCACTCCCTGGCTGCACTGTATGGATTGTCACATGGTTGCATATCCTGCTAGGCTGTCAGGGAAAAGTCCCTGTACACTGGGACCGTGGGACAAAGATTGAAATGCAGGAAACTCCCGCCCAATTCGGGGCTGTTGGAAGGTATGTAAGATCCCTCCCTGGGTGTTTTCCAGTTGTATTTGTATTTTACGCTTACCATATAAGCCATCACTTCACTGTCATTTCAAGCTGGATACGTAAGGACTGATCCCACATAGGATACTCTTATGGTCTTCATAGGCTACTAACCACATGCAGTGGCCTATTGCATCACCCTCAGCTGGGTTGATCTCACATCACGATCAAAACAGTGTTGGCCACACAAGGGCAACAGTGTCCACATGTGGTTTGGATCTTTTTGTATATCCAGGTGAAGGTCTTTTGGCACACTTTGTATAACATTAGATTCTAACTAGCTCTGGAATATAATTCACCATAGAATCCTTTCTAAGGGATTTTCTGCAACATTCAAACAGGAGCTATAAAGCATCATCTTATAATTGGAGGAGGCACTCGTACATAATTATTGATTTTGCTGACACATATTGTACCCCAATAATACAAAGTGGGCTTTGTATTGTCTAGATAGTTGGGAGTGGGTTATGGAATGGATGGACAGGAAGAGTCACATTATTATTATTTATTTATATTATTATTACTATTATTATTATTATAATACATGAGTTCTATAGTGCCAACAGTTTCCACAGCACTTTACAAAGATGTAGCCAGGAGCTGGCTAATACTGCCTGTATTGTCAGGAGACATTTTGCAGTACTTGCTACAGCGAGACTGTTCTCTCCTATTGCTCAGCCAGGACTCACATCACATGTCATCACATCCTGAAAGCAGAGTGAATGAGAACTAAGAGTGGAGCAAAGCATCTTGGGACATGTAGTCCAAAGAACTAGGGTTTGCATTCCCGTCAGATTGTTATGGACTACAAGTACCAGCAGGCTGGAGAAGAGAACAGAATGCTGGTAATAAAAAGCCCGTGTTGGGGCGGAATCACTCTCTTGGGACCACGTCCTGGATTCTGAAAGCAGTGACTCGGTGCTAGATTGTGCTGCGGCTGGGTTGCTGCCTGTGCTACAGGAAGAGAGAGTCATCACAAGCGGGTGCGGGAGCATTGGCTGCCAGCCACATCTGATCGTTCGGCTGCAGCTTGGAGGCCACCCTCATTACATTCATGGCCGATCCAGGTGGAAGGTAGCACAGTGCTACGCAGGTTCAAGCGCTGTCCCTTGAGCCAGACTCTGTACCCCCACCCATTTACATCTGGGATCTGGGGGCCCCACCTTGTTAAAGGGGGCTTCCAGATTCCAATAATCCCCTGCCCACATTCCCTTGTCTCTCATCAACACACAAGGAACTGCTATGGGGGAAAATTTTGTGCCCTCTTATGCCAACCTAGCAATGGCTTTCTGGGAGAACTCATATATTCTCCAAAATAACCCATTTGCACGCAATATTGTATTTTTTGGTCATTACATAGACGACATTATCATAATTTGGGATGGCTCAGTCAATGTGACCAATTCGTGTACTACTGCAAAACACCAATCCCTTTTCTTGACCTGGAATTGGGTCATGGTGAGGTCACCTCCACTATTGTCTCTTAAAACTATATAAAACCCAGTGCAGGTAATTCATATCTGCATTATCTTCCGAAATGGATTGACAATATTCCGAAGGGTCAGTTTTGTCGACTACGACAGAACTGGACGAGAGAGAGCGACTACATCGACCAAAGCATCCTACTAAAAAAGAAGTTTAGAGATAAAGATTACCCTGAAGCCCACATTGACCAAGCATTTCAACACTATCTTAAAGGTAAACCTCTGAAAGTATCCCGTAAACCAGATAATTATATTGTTCGGTTCACCACTACCTTCCATTTTAATAAAAAAAAAATGGAAAACATTTTGGCCAAACATTGGTGTATCCTATTGCAGAATCCACTCCTGAAACCTTTCATTCCAGACATACCGAGGACTACATACTGTAGAGCACCTAATTTGAAAACTAAAATAGCTCCTAGCAAAATTAGATCTAGATGTAACCTTCCTGTCCTCATACCACTGGTTAGGATGTTCCAGTATCGCAAGCCTTTATGCAAAATGTGTAAATATGTCAAACACGGCCAAAAGTCCTTCACCACTAAAGGAACTACCTATGAATTGAAGGACTTTTATAATTGTTCTTCAGATTTTGTTGTTCATGGGCTGCACTATAAGAGTCTAGGACCAGATTTGGAGAACATAGAAGATCGATTGAAAGTGGCACCGACCCGCATAGTGTGCCCAGACATTTCTTTCAGGCCCACCAACAGTCCACAACAGGTCTGCAAGTTTGGGTGATCAAGCAAATTTCCAACTCTCTCCCAGCTGCAGAACGTTTCAAAAAGCTTTGTGCGAGAGAAACATTCTGGATTTATAATTTAGATATTCTCTCTGGCGGAATCAATGAAGGTAGCAGGAGCAGAAAAATTGGGCCTTTCAGGTTGCAAACAGCAATGGTGTGATCTGCTGCACACGTGTCGAAAAAGGCCAACACCAAGGAACTTTTAAAAAAGTCAGCAGAGAGTCAGCAGCGCCCTGCACCTGTGGAGCTCTGTGGTGTGATGCAATAGGGTGGCTGCCCTTAAGCTGCTCCCTGGAGGACATCATGCTTCATTGGAGTTGTGCCTCCTCCTCACTTTCCTCCTCTCTTCTCCCAGGAACCCAAGTACAGGCAGTGACCTCATTATCCCCTCCCTCCTCATTACTGGAGCAAACTTGGCAGTATGCTGTAGCTGAGGGAACATAAATGCCAGTTTCCTGTCCTTCTATGGCTCCCCCTCTCTCTATGCTCACATTACTCCCTTCCTCAACCTAGGAACCAACATTGGCACCTTCAAATTTCTGCGCATTCTCCAGCAGCATGTAACCGACACTACTGTCGAATAATTCTGGTGACTCCTTCATGTATGATGGTGGGGCTTACGGAAGGAGTAACTGTGAACAAGGAGCCGGTGGAATAGGCCGCTTTGGCAGCTGCATTGGAAGGCAAACTACTCTGAACCTGGTTGACAGAGGATGAGTAAGATGAGGATGGCTTGGTTATCCACTTCACCAACTCTGTGGATGGCCAGCAGCAGAAAAAAAGGACAAGCGTGCCCCAAGGCCTCCTACCATGTCTACGACCACCATTGTTGACTGTAGACACAGAGGCTCCTTGCCCTCTTTTAATGGCCTGTGAGCGTCTGCCTCTCCTTGATGGCCTTCCGGACATTTTTTTTTGTAACACTGTACTTGACTGTATTATATGCTGTGTACACCGCCTGAAGTGTATTAGAAACAGTACCACACTGAATGCACTCTATATATAGGCTACACATAATGCAGAGTATATATATATATATATATATATATATATATATATATATAAAAATACACCACCTGAAATGTATTAGCAACTGTACATGCTGTATTATACACTGTGTACACCTCCTGCACTGTATTTGAAACTGTACACCGGCTGAACTGTATTATATACTGTGTACACCACCTGAAGTGTATTAGAAACTATACACACTGTACACCGAATGCACTGTATTCAAATCTGTACAATGGCTGCACTGTATTATATACTGTGTACACCACCAGAAGTGTATTAGAAACTGTACACTGGCTGCACAGTATTATATACTGTGTACACCACCTGAAGTGTATTATAAACTATACACCACAGGGGCTGTTTCCGGGGGAGGAGTCTGTGATGGTGCGTGTCAGCACCTAGCGTCCTGGTGTGCTCCATGGCCCCCACCGTTCGGAGAATGCCGCTGAGTGCGGCTCCCTGCTAATCCCCCCCTGTCGGCCTCCTTGACTCGATCCTATCCCCCTCGGAAAACAAGGATTTTCCCCCCACCTATCCTCCTACCTTCCCCCTCTGTCTCTCCCCCCCGGTCCGGGATAAGCATCAGCACTCCGGGTGACGATTTGGACCTTTAATGGGGTCCGTGGGGCTCCAGCGGGTGTACGGATGTGTGCCGGCGTGACCGGTCTACTGGATCAGCAGGCAGTGCAGGGCTGCGCTTTGGAAAACTTCGGTATACTTCGCTAACCCTCGGAAAGCCTGCTGTGAGTTCCGGACGCCACCTACTGGACAAAGCAAGATATAGCTCCCAGGACTCAGGAAGGTATCGTATTGTATTGTACTGACAAAAAGGCAGAAATCTAATGAAGGTCAGTAAAAAAAAAAAGGGGGGATGAATCTGAAAGAAAATGTTGAATATTTGAAGGCTAAATATATCATATAACTATAACAACAAGATAAACCTCACTACAAAGTAAACGGTAAATGGTAAATGGACGGAAAAATTATAAAAAAAGTAAAAAATATACTGTATCATAATATCCGTTAAACAGGGGAATGCTTGGAAAATTTACTTGTAAGGGTCAATACATAAGCCGGAACATACAATTTCTGTGGTGTAACATCAGTGCCAAGACAATTCGTAAATATAGTGATAAAACTATTTCTCAGCAGTCACGGGAGGCTGTCGATACCCCAGGACAATAAATAAATTAAAAAAAAAAAAAAAAAAGGGGGAGAGAGAAAAGGGAAGAGGAACACATAATAATAGCAATAAAAGGTGTTCAACTATTGCTGAGCAAGATGAAGGGAAAATCAGCAAAAGCAGGGGCCACCCCAAAATCCCCACGCCGGAGCTTAGTAGCCAGTCCAGGTGCAATGAATAAATACGTTACACAGACGGCAGCCATAGAGAAGCAGCAAGTAGAAAAAGCTCAATTGCAATACACAAAAACTCAACAGACAGAAACCAGTGACAAAGGGGAAAGAGAAAAGAACAAAAAAGAGAAAAGAAAACATCAAGCGCTAAAAAGCTCCGTACAGGATCTAGAAATATTGGCTGATGTCCCACTAGAAGAAGGACCAAGATTAACAACTGAATCAGATTGTATGGTTGAACCCTTAATAATTCAACAGATACAGCAGGATAACATCCAGGTTTTGCCCACTAAAGATGAGATGATCTCCATGTTTGCAGCTCTGGAAAATACCATGAAAGCTGAAATGGAAAGATTACACAAAAACCTTGGTCACATACTTGAAAGGGTAGAAGAGGTGGAAAAAACAGTGGAAAAAGAAACGAAGATAATAAAGAACCTGGAAGCAGAAATACAAAACCTAAAAATAACACAAAAAGATCAAGCATACAAGATCGAAGAACAAGAAAATAGACATAGAAGGAAAAACCTTAGAATACGTGGGGTGCCAGACGCACAACAACGTGAGGATCTGACAGAAATAATTATGAAGATCTGTAATCCCTTAATGAATAAAGAAATAACTAATGAGATAAAAATAGTGAGGGCGCATAGAATAAGGAAACCTAAGGGTTTCCCACAAGAAATGCCACGGGATATCATAGTGCGATTCCAAAATGAAGAGGAAAAATATCAAATATGGAAGAATATAAGATTAAAAGCACCTTTAAGATACGAAGGAAAAGACATTCAAATATTCCAAGATTTCTCACAGGAAACTCTGAAGAGAAATGTACGATGGGGGGAGGACGAAAACTGGTCCCGCCCCTCGGTGCCTGGGGAGGGGGGGGGGGGAAGTGAGATAGAGAGAGATGTAAATTAGTGGAGGTGGGAGTTTTAGCCTGGTGGGACGTTTTTCTTCTTTGTTCCTGCCCGGTCCCCTCCCCTCCCCCTCTTCGTTGGGGGGGAGGGGGATGGGAGGGGTTGGGTTGGGGGGGTCGGAGGGGGGAGGTGGGGGGTGGTGGAGCCCCTAATGGGCGTGATAACCACCTTGCCAATAGAAGGCGAGATGGGTGATGGCACCATTAAACAGAATTCCACCCTAGGGCCAAGGGATAATTGGAACAAGGGTGTTCCAGATAAAAGGTCCCGGACCAATGGGTCAACTATACATCTGGTGGGGGGACAGGGAGGGGGGAGAGCGGGGAGGGTTAAGGGGAGGAGGGAGGTGGGTAAAGGGAAGGGTGGGAGGGTTAAATCTGTTAACACGAAACCACAGCTCCTAGAAAAAAATGTTAGAATTTTTTTTAAGTACGTATAATGTCAGAAATCAAAATAGCAACATATAATGTTAGAGGAATGAATTCTCCAAAAAAAAGAAATAATATACTGAGGGAGATAGAGGGATACTCGGTGGATATCGTGTTTTTACAAGAAACGCACCTGACGCTAGATTTATGTATTAGATTAAACACACAGAAGTATCCAACGTGGTATTACGCAGATACCCCAACAAGGGGCTCCAGGGGAGTGGCAATTGGGATCTCTAAAAAAGTCAAATGGAAAATGGAAGAAATAATAATAGATCCACAGGGGAGGTTTCTATTTGTAAAAGGATGTATAGAAAGAAATAGATATACATTAGTAAATATATACTGTCCCAATAAAGGCCCAAAAAAATATCTGAATAAAATCCTGAATAAATTAGATATACATAAACAGGGTCATATAATCCTGGGTGGGGATCTAAATTTTGCCATGGATCCGTATATAGATAGTACTTCACTGGGTATGGTACATGAAATTAAACAACATGGAATCTTAAAAAAGAAGATGGCCCAGCAACAATTAATGGACACGTGGCGAATATTTAATACAGGGAAAAAAGATTACACATATTATTCCACAGTACACGACATGTATGTCAGATTGGACTACATACTCGTTGATCATGAATTATTAGAAAACATACTAGAAGCAAAAGTAGGATCCATAACCCTCTCAGATCATGCACCGGCAATAATAAAATTAAAAGATCCAGGAAAAGAATTTAGTAAAGGGATATGGAGACTTAATGAGTCCCTATTAGAAAACGTAGAAACAGAAAATATCGTTAAAAATGAAATTGAACAATATTTTTTATTGAATAATTCGGAAGAGATCCCAAGGGCTACACTCTGGGAGGCCCATAAAGCTTTAATTAGGGGGAAATTAATCTCTATAGGGTCCTGGAAAAAAAAAGAAAGTGAAAAGCAGCAAAATGATTTAAAAGAAGAACTATATTTATTAGAACAAAAACATAAGTCTCATCTCGATAAAAACATATATAAAGAAATAATACATAAACGTACCCAATTAAAAAATAGAATGGAGCAAGAAGTAAGTAAAATCTATAAAAATGTAGCAAAAGAGAGATATATGTGGGGAAACAAGACGGGGAAACATTTGGCCAGATTGGTAAGAGATAAAAAAGCTATTAACTACATAGAAAAGATTAAGAACGCGAAAGGCAAAATAAAATATAGAACATCAGAAATAGCAGAAGCGTTTAAAACATACTATGGCGCCCTATACTCAATTAGGAGCAGGGAGACTGAAAGTCAAAAGGAGACTAGAAAAATCAAAATACAGGAATACCTGAAGGAAATAGACCTACCAAAAATAACTCCAGAGATGGCCAGAAACTTAGAAGACCCGATCACCCCAGAAGAAATAGAGAACGCAATAAAGGATATGCCCAATGGGAAAAGCCCAGGACCAGATGGTTTTACCATCAGATATTATAAAAAATTTAAACAACAACTGGTCCCCCAGCTATGTAAATTTTGGAATAAACTGGTAGAGGATGAGTCCATGAGAAAAGAATCACTACTAGCAAATATTACCCTTATACCAAAACCCGGTAAAGATCCTTCGATCTGCTCTAATTATCGACCAATTGCGTTGCTGAACACGGACACTAAATTATATGCAAAAGTATTAGCAACGAGGATAAAAAAACTACTCCCAGAAATGATTAATGGAGATCAAGTAGGGTTGGTCCCAGGAAGGGAGGGACGAGATAACAGCCTTCGAACGCTGTTACTAATGGGGAAGGATGGAGAAACTAAACCTCCAATGATATTGGTTTCGATTAATGCTGAAAAAGCCTTCGATCGAGTAGATTGGAGCTTTATCATGGAAACACTACAGACATACGGCTTTGGGCCAAAAATGATGAAATGGGTGAATAACTTATATATGTATCGATCAGCCAGAGTGGGGGTTAATGGGAGTATGTCGTCTGCCTTTGATATGCATAACGCTACAAGACAGGGGTGTCCCCTCTCGCCTTTACTATATGTGATAGCTCTGGAACCCCTATTAGCAAAAATTCGAATTAATTCAGTCATAGAAGGAATAAGAATGGGGGGGGGGAAGAACATAAAGTGGCGGCATATGCAGACGACATACTCCTATATATGACTAACCCCCAAACATCGTTATCAGGTCTGATAAAGGAGATAGGAGATTACGGGGCCCTCTCTAATTTTAAAATAAATCCAATCAAAACTGTTATTCTGAATATCGGCTTAAACTCGCAAGAAGAAGAATTGACACGGCATAAATTCCCTTTTACATGGGAAAAAAAAGAAATAATATATTTAGGGATTAAAATAACAACGTCAATTCAAGGGTTATATCAAGCTAATTATATCCCGCTAATAAATGAAATCAAGGAGTTACTCACAAAGATGAACAAAGGAACAATATCCTGGATGGGAAGAATTAATGTGTTGAAGATGGTGGTATTACCAAAAATTACATATAAAATGCAAATGCTTCCGATAAAAATACCAATTTGTTTTTTTAATATAATAAGAGCGTTATTCTTAAAATTTATATGGCAAAACAAAAAACCTAGGATAAAATATAATTTATTAACAAGGAAAAAAAACCGGGGAGGAATGGCACTACCAGATATACACAGATATTACTTAGCAATCACTATATCGAGATTGGTCGAATGGTCAAACTCAACCACTAAAAAGAAATGGGTAAAAATGGAGGAGATATTGATGGGGTCACAATTACAAAAAAATATTTGGATTCCACCAAAATTTAGAGTAATTAGTAGTAGGACACATGAAATCACACTAACGACACTGAAAAAATGGGACACAATACAAAGTAAAAACAAATGGCAACACAATTCACCCCTAATCCCTTTAGAGGGCACGAGTTTTTTTACACCAGGACACGACACTCCATTAGGGAAACAAATGAAGGACTTACTATTAAAAGACATTATAAGGGAGGGGAAGTTAATGCCAAAACTCGATTTAATGATGAAGCATAAATGGCAAAGGTTAAAAGATTGGGAATATCAGCAGATTCAGCACTTTGTGAATTCCATCCCAAAACCATTAAGAAATGAAAGTAGTTTAACACTAATGGAAAAACTATGTACAAGGAAATCAGCAGTTAAGCATTGTGTCTCACAGATATATGATGGCCTTTCTGAACTAGAGGGCCAAGGAAATATCCCATCTATAGTCAAATGGGAAAAAGATCTTGGCTATAGAGTGGATGAGACCCAAATGATTAACTCGATATATGATTCCATATATGATATAAGATCAATTGAAGTAAATTACAAATGCTCAATGAGATGGCACTTAACACCAGATAAATTACATCAAATTGATCCCTCCAAAATGTAGTATACCAGGATCAATTTTTCATTTCTGGTGGGAATGCCCAGTAATAAACCAATACTGGAGTAAAATAATAGAATATATAGAGAAGATAACAGGGCAAAAAATACATTTATCCCCAGGGGAGTGTTTGTTCTTGGGAGTAGAGGAAAAGATGAGTAAGCAATCCAAAAGAAGAACAAGAAATTCATTAATACCCGTCCTACTTAATGCTGCAAAAGCCATAATACCAAAAAATTGGTTACAGGTGAAAGGACCCCCCGATAAGAGAATGGATTCAAAAAATTGAATATATAAATAATATGGAGTATCTAAGAAAAATGGAGGAAGATAGAATGACACAATTCCGTAGAACATGGGAAAAATGGAGAATATTTAAAAAGACGAAGCATTATACACAAGCATTAATGGAATGAAGAGCTGTGGAGATAGGGAAGGTTAACAGATAATTAGAGAAGAGGGAAGGGTGGGGGTGGTATAATTGAATTAAATAAAAATTAAATGACTAGGACAAGGTAACAACTATATGAGGGCAAATATAATTTAGGAGATGATAGTTTTACTGTTTTTTCTATTCTCTTTTTTTTTTTCTCTCTTAAAATGTATATGGTCTTCTCTTCTTAATGGATAAACATTAAACTGATATAAGGTATAACGAGAAGATTAAAAAAAAAAAAAAAAGAGATAGTGAAAAGAAAAAGATACATTGCCACAATGATGTTAACAACAAAGATTAGGATTCTGAGAGTCAAACTGATTAGAAATTACTAATAACAAGAATCCTACTGAGTGGCAAAGAAAAAAAAAAAAAAAAAAAATAAATAAAATAAAAAAAATAAAAAAATAAAAAAACTATACACCACCTAATGCACTGTATAGGCTACACTGAATGCAGAATATATATATATATCATTAACACATCAGTGTGTACATTCTTACCTAATTTTACACTTGCATATATTAGGTATACCGTTTTTGTCTCTGTTTTTATACATGTTGTGATGCCTACCCCTGCCTACCCCTGGTCACACGCCCCCCCTTGGCACTGCGCTCCATGCTGCCTTCCATCCTCTTCCTCCCGGAAAGACACAGGACTAGCTGACATCTATTCCTGTCACACTACAGTCACTGCACAAATGGACTGGCGTGGTTCACATCTACTCCATTGGAAAACTCCAGGCACTGCTGCTCCTGTGAAAAGCGTGTGTTTGACAGGTGATGAGGAGGCAATATGTCGCCTCCTCGCTACCTGATTTAAACCCATAATTTCTGTGCAATGCACGTGATTGCAACATGGTAATATGACAATTAGAGGTTTCAATCAAGTGTGAGGAGGCGACAGCATGCCCTGTAATTTTTGTCTTCTCCTATGTTGTTCAGGTAGGTCTCTCCACACTTTGAGGTTGCCTACCCCTGGTCAAATGGAAACATTTACAAAAATGAAAGCCAGGAAAAATTGGGACATTGTCCATAGAATTTAGGTGCCAACTTTCATTCTCTAACCAAGAAAAATAAAAGGCTGAATTGGGTTTAATATTACAAAAACTACTTCCACTTGTTTATGAGCAATACTTTTATACAACTCTGCCAGAAAAGATCATCTAATAATTACCTGTAAGACAATGGGATGAGCATTCACAGAAAGTGTGTAAAGGAGTCTCATTTTATCCTTGTCAGTCAGGTGTGTCATGTATACACTGCAAGCATCAAACACTTCGGTGTAACGTCGTATTATTCGATCTAAGAGGCGCTGTGAGGGACAGCGAAGAAACTGCACAGGTAGACCCTAAAAAATAAAAATTAACAAAATGAATATTTTGATTTTGCTCTCACAGTGGTAATATGTACCAAAACACCTATAGGAATGTTACTTATAATTGCTATATAGCATGTATTCCCCTTGCTCTTTCCAATATTTTGTAATGTTACATGAGTTTTCCTGGAAACAAAATAGGCTATATGAATAAAAAAGCATGTTTTTCTAATGGTTTGAAAATTTAAAAAAAACAGAACGGTCTTAACTGCATATGCATTCTAAAGCCGCGTACACACGTAGCGGTATGTCCGATGTACTTAGTCTGGCGGACTTCCCGCCAGACTGTCCGTCGGACTTTCCGAACGGGCTACTTGCCCACACACGGCACTTTTTGAGCGGACTAATACGGCGTACTAAGTCCGCCGTACTATCCGCCCTACTTTTGAAATGAACGGACTCGCCCACACACGCGGAGGAAAGTCCGCTCATTTCGAGCGCGTCTCCAGGTAGGCGGGGCCCGCGAGGGAGACGTCGCTGGCCCCGCAGCCTGGTATGGACTTAAAGGGGAACCACAACGCCGAAAAAAATCGGCGTGGGGGTCCCCCCCAAGTCCACAACAGACCCTTGTCCGAGCACGCTACCCGGCCGGCTAGGAAAGGGGGGCGAGCGAGCGCCCCCCTCCTGAGCCGTACCAGGCCGCGTGCCCTCAACATGGGGGGTGCCTTGGGGAAGGGGGGGCCGCGCGGCCCCCCACCCCAAAGCACCTTGTCCCCATGTTGATGAGGACAAGGGCCTCTTCCCGACAACCCTGGCCGTTGGTTGTCGGGGTCTGCGGGCGGGGGGCTTATCGGAATCTGGGAGCCCCCTTTAATAAGGGGGCCCCCGGATACCGGCCCCCCACCCTATGTGAATGAGTATGGAGTACAATGTACCCCTACCCATTCACCTGTAAAATAAAGTACAAAAAAAACCACAACACACAAGATAAAATAATTTATTGCACAGCTCCGGGGGTCTTCCGTCTTCGGGGGTCTTCTCGCCGGACTCCTCCGCTATCTTCTTGTAGCTCTTTTACTAGTGAGGTCTTGTCCCCCTCTTCGGTTCTTCTGCCGGGCCACCGCGCCTTCTTATAGCTCTTTTACAGGCGGTGGCCTGGTCTTCTGTCGCCGCCGCCGCCTCCTTCCGTTCTTTTTCTTCTTCTTCTCCAGGAGATGTTGACTCGACGATCTCTCCGGCCGCAATGCCAGGGACGCGCTGCGCTGCCACTTATATAGGGACAAGGGGCGGTGTCACATGGGTTTATGTCACATGGGTTGGTGTCACATGGTGACCCCGCCCCCTTACGATGTCACAGTCCCGGAGGATGCTGGGACTGTCGCCATGTGACATCAACCCATGTGACCAACCCATGTGACACCGCCCCTTGTCCCTATATAAGTGGCAGCGCAGCGCGTCCCTGGCATTGCGGCCGGAGAGATCGTCGAGTCAACATCTCCTGGAGAAGAAGAAGAAGAAGAAGAAGAAGAAGAAGAACGGAAGGAGGCGGCGGCGGCGGCGGCAGAAGAATCGAAGAGGGGGACAAGACCCCCGAAGTCGGAAGAAGAGGCCACGGCGATGAAGAAGAATGCCGGGCTCCTCCGCTAGTAAAAGAGCTACAAGAAGATAGCGGAGGAGTCCGGCGAGAAGACCCCCGAAGACGGAAGACCCCTGGAGCTGTGCAATAAATTATTTTATCTTGTGTGTTGTGTTTTTTTTGTACTTTATTTTACAGGTGAATGGGTAGGGGTACATTGTACCCCATACTCATTCACATAGGGTGGGGGGCCGGTATCCGGGGGCCCCCTTATTAAAGGGGGCTCCCGGATTCCGGCCGGGTAGCGTGCTCAGACAAGGGTCTGTTGTGGACTTGGGGGGGACCCCCACGCCGATTTTTTCGGCGTTGGGGTTCCCCTTTAAGTCCATACCAGGCGGCGGGTCCAGCGACGTCTCCTTCGCGGGCCCCGCCTACCTGGAGACCCGCTCGAAATGAGCGGACTTTTCTCCGGGCGGGAAAAGTCCGCTCATTTCAAAAGTACGGCGGACTGGCATACACATGGCCGGATTGTCCGCCGAAATGCGAGTCCGGCGCGAAGATTGGAGTGCAACACGGCATTCTAAGTCCGCTGTACTTTCGGGTCAAAAAAGTATGCCGGAGGCTACACACGGGGGGATTGTTTGGCGGACTTGAGTTTGCCGGACTTTTCCACCCGCTTGTTTGATCGTGTGTACGTGGCATAATTCTGTGTTTTAACATATACCGGTAAATGAAGTTAGTTGCCTTCACATAGGTAGTTGAATGGAGTCCACGTGTGGTAAAATATCACAAGATTTCAGAATAAATAAAGATGTTCAAAAAAGCTCCAGAGTTTGTTAGAAGTTATATCTAAGTCAGAAACATGGCACTAGCATGTTTGAAACTTTTTTTATCACATTTCACTCACATTTTTGTAAATATTTTATTATATCTTTTCATGTGACAACACTGAAGAAATTACACTTTGCTACAATGTAAAGTAGTGAGTGTACAGCTTGTACATTCTCTTCAATTTAGATATCCTTTAAACCAGTTATTAATTAATGTAAAGAATGTAGCACAACTCTAATGATCAGGTCAGAGGGGATTTGTAAGTAAAGCAGCCAGGAGTCTAATGGTAACTCTAAAGAAGCTGTAGCGAACCACAGCTCCAGTGAAAGAAATTGTGCAGAAAAAAAACCAATTATAACCCAGATACTGCACAAAGTTGGGCTTTATGAAAATGCGAACAAAAGAAAGCCATATCATATCACGTTTGTAGTTTGCCATATTGTATGTGGAACCTGGCAAATGTGTAAAAACGTTGTTTGGCCTGATCTGACAAAACTTAGTGCCACAGCACTAAGAAAGTGATCAGGATAAAGGGAAATATAAACGGAGTCAAATACTGGTGAATTCTGTAAGAAAACTCATTGTAGTCAACAAAAGACCTGAACAGAGGGCCACCTTTCACTAGTACAATGACAAACGCAAACCGAGGCTACACTGGAGGGGATTAAAATCAAGAGCCTGAATGAACTAAAATAGTTTCATCAAAGCCCACTCCAATCAAATTAGGAATCTATAACAAGACCTGAAAGAATAATGTCCAGTCCATACGATCAGATTTTCCGACAACAAATGTTGGATGTGAGCGTGTTGACTGAAAGTCTGACCCTGTGAATGCTCCATTGAACATTTGTTGTCAGACTTTCCGCCAACAAAACGTTGTTGTCAGACTTTCCGATCGCGTGTACACAAGTCCGTCGCACAAAAGTTCACGCAAGCTAGGAATCAAGTACAAGCCGGAGGCACATGGTCTTGTAAAACTAGTGTTCGTAATGGAGATATCATGTATGTCTTTTATGTCACTATATTCGTAATTGTTGGCCAACATTTGTGTAACGTGTGTATGCAAGACAAGTTGGAGCCAACATCCGCCGGACAATCCGCCCGTGTGTGGGCTCCGGCGGACTTTTTTTCCTAAAAGTCCGGCGGACTTATGCCGCGTACACATAATCAGACTATCCAGTGGACTTAGCCCGGCGGACAAACCGCCGGACTTTGAAGCGGACGTCCGCCGGACTTTCCGAACGAGCGGACCTGCACACACATGACCAGACTTTTGAAATGAATGGACCTTCCCACACACGGAGGAAAGTCCGTTCATTTTGAACGTGGCTCCATGTAGACGGGACTAGTGAAGGAAGTCAGAAGAGAAGAGAAGAGAAGGTTGCGGCGGTGATGACGACGACAGAAGACCGGGCCACCGCTAGTAAAAGAGCTGGAAGAAGGAGTGGAGGCCTGGGAAGAAGAACCGAAGAAGGGGACAAGACCCCCGAAGTTGGAAGAAGAGGCGGCGGCGTCGACAGAAGACCGGGCCACCCCTAGTAAAAGAGCTAAAGGAAGAAAGCGGAGGCCCCACAAGAAGAATCAAAGAGGGGGAAAAGACCCCTGAAGAGGGGGACAAGACCCCCGAAGTCAGAAGAAGACCCCCGGACGACAGCGGCGACGAAGAAAAAAGCCGGGCTCCTCCACTAGTAAAAGAGCTAGCAGACGATAGCAGAGGAGTCTGGCGAGAAGACCCCCCAAGACGGAAGAAGACCCTCGGAGCTGTGTAATAAATTATTTTAAAACCTTGCGTTCTGTTTTATTTACATTTTTTTTCACCAGGTGAATGGGTAGGGGTACTTTTGGGAAAAAAAAGTCAGCCGGAGCCCATACACTGGCGGATTGTCCGGCGGACCAGAGTTCAGAGACCAAGTCCGCCGGATAGTTTGATCGTGTGTACGTAAGAAAGAAGTTTTGACTATCCGGCTGTCTGTGTGCTAGTCCGAGGGGACTTTTGGAATGGACGGACTTGCCCGCACACGGAGCAAAGTCCATTCATTTTGAACGTGGCTCCAGGTAGACGGGACTAGTGAAGGAAGTCAATGTCGCCGCCTTCAGTGGCGAGATTGACACCTCGCTGGCCCCGTCACCTGGTATGGACTTAAAGGGGAAGCCCTACTCTGAATAATCGGTGTGGGGGTCCCACCAAAGCCCATATCAGACCCTTATCCGAGCACGCAGCCCGGCTGGTCAGGAAAGGGGGTGGGGACGAGCGAGCGCCCCCCTCCTGAGCCATTCCAGGCCGCGTGCCCTTAACATGAGTATGGGGTACAATGTACCCCTATCTATTCACCTGGTGAAAAAAATGTAAATAAAACACAACACAAGGTTTTAAAATAATTTATTGCACAGCTCCGGGGGTCTTCTTCCGTCTTGGGGGGTCTTCTCGCCGGACTCCTCCACTATCTTCTGCTAGCTCTTTTACTAGCGGAGGAGCCTGGCTTTCTTCTTCGTCGCCGCCATCTGGGGGTCTTCTTCCTACTTCGGGGGTCTTGTCCCCCTCTTTGGTTCTTCTTGCCAGGCCTCCGCTTTCTTCCTATAGCTCTTTTACTAGCGGTGGCCCGGTCTTCTGTTGCCGCCTCTTCTTCCGACTTCGGGGGTCTTGTCCTCCTCTTCGGTTCTTCTTGCCGGGCCTCCGCTTTCTTCTCCCAGCTCTTTTACTAGTGGTGGCCCAGTCTTCTGTTGCCGCCACCGCCACCTTCTCTTCTTCTTCTTCTCTTCTTCTTTGAGATGTTGACTCGACGCTCTCTCTGGCCGCAATGACAGGGACCCGTTGTGTGGCGACTTATATAGGGACAATGGGCAGGGTCACCGGGTGATGTCCCCTCCCCTTATGATGTCACAGTCCCAGCATCCTCCGGGACGGGATAGTTTTGCATGTTGTACAGCTGTGATATCAATGAATACCAAACCTCTGTTACTGATGTAACAAAATTTACATAAAATGCTGTTAGGTAAATCCTGCATTTCTCCCTCAAATTTGTAACCTATTCTGGTACTACAGTATTGTAAAGGTGCCACAAGGTTTCTGAAGCTACGTCTCATGCCGCGTACACATGATCAGACTATCCAGCGGACTTGGTTCGGCGGACCAGAGTCCGCCGGACAATCCGCCCGTGTGTGGGCTCCGGCAGACTTTTTCTTTCCAAAAGTCCGGTGGACTTAGAAAGAAGTTTTGACTCAAAATTGTCCGCCGATACAGTAGTCGAGCTAGTCCATTCATTTTGAATGTGGCTCCAGTTAGACGGGACTAGCAAAGGAGGTCAATGTTGCCGCCTCCATCTGCGAGATTAACACCTCGCTGGCCACGTCACCTGGTATGGACTTAAAGGGGAAGCCCTACACCAAAAAATGGGCGTCGGGGTCCCCCCAGAGTCTATATCAGATCCTTATCCAAGTACGCAGCCTAGCCAGTCAGGAAAGGGGGTGGGGACAGTGAGCGCCCCCATCCTGAGCCGTACCAGGCCGCGTGCCCTCAACATGGGGGGGCGCTTTGGGGAAGGGGGGGCCCTGTGCTAGTAAAAGAGCTGAAAGAAGAAAGCGGAGGCCCGGCAAGAAGAACCGAAGAGGGGGACAAGACCCCCGAAGTCAGAAGAAGACCCCGGACGACGGCGACGACGAAGAAGAAAGCTGGGCTCCTCCACTAGTAAAAGAGCTAGCAGAAGATAGCGGAGGAGTCCAGCGAGAAGACCCCCCAAGGCGGAAGACCACCGGAGCTGTCCAATAAATTATTTTAAAAACATGTGTTGTGTTTTTTTCTTTACACACTTTTTCACCAGGTGAATGGGTAGGGGTACACGGTACCCCAATACTCATTAACATAGGGAGGGGGCCGGTATCTGGGGGCCTCCTTATTAAAGGGGGCTCCCGGATTCCGATAAGCCCCTGCCTGCAGACCCCCACAACCAACGGCCAGGGTTGCCAGGAAGAGGACCTTGTCCTCATCAACATGGGGACAAGTCTCTTTGGGGTGGGGGCCACAGGGGCCCCCTTCCCCAAAGCACCCCCCCATGTTGAGGGCACGTGGCCTGGTACGACTCGGGGGGGGGGGGCGCTCGCTCATCCCCACCCCTTTTCCTGACCGGCCGGGCTGCGTGCTCGGATAAGGGTCTGATATGGACTCTGGGGGGGGCCCCACGCCGATTTTTCGGCGTAGGGCTTCCCCTTTAAGTCCATACCAGGTGACGGGGCCAGCGAGGTGTCAATCTCGTCGATGAAGGTGATGACATTGACCTCCTTTGCCATTCCCGTCTACCTGGAGCCACGTTCAAAATTAATGGACTTTTCTCCATGTGTGGGCAAGTCCATTCATTTTAAAAGTCTGGCGGACTCACGCCATGGTCCGGTCCGGCAGATTGTCCGCCGAAAAAGTCCGGTCGTGTGTGGGCAGGTCCACTCGTTCGGAAAGTCTGGCGGACCTCCGCTACAGTCCGGTGGTTTGTCCGATCGTGTGTACGCGGCATCAGTTGCCATATTTCAAATGTTACTGCAGGGTAAATGCTGCATTGCATCTTGAAGTTTGCAGCCTATTCCATGGTTCCAGAAGTGTAAAGACGGCACAGAATGTTTTTGCAGTTGGGCCTCAGCACTCAAAATTCCACTGTTTACTGCAGGGTAAATACCACTTTTATATGTCTCAAAATTTGCACCCCCTTCCGGTGCTGTGGCCCTATAGAGGTCCCACACAATGATTCTACAGCTAGACCTCAGCTGCTAAATTTCTAATGTTTGTTGAAGCTCTTTTCTCTCATATAATAAACTCTAATGTATATTTCAAATTAAAACCTGCCTTTGCTTATTCAGACCGCTTACATACTGTGCAGCAGCTATACAATATCTGTGGCTATTGTCTCAAAATGATTTACTCATGTAAATAATTAATGTTTATTTCAAGATAAAACATGCCTTGTCTATGCTTCATACATTGTGGTCTTACCAAACCAAGCTTATTATAGCTGCTGCCACTGTACCATATTTGTGGCTATTGTCTCTCAAATAATACAGTCTAACAAACCCTATTAAAGTCTATGGGGCCCGTACTTGAAAAATTAAAATTCCCCATTTTGAAGGCTTACATGTCTTGACAAAGTATTCACACCACTTGAAATTTTCCACATTTGTCATGTTACAACCAAAAACTTAAATGTATTTTATTGGGATTTTATGTTATAGACCAGGGGTCTCCAAACTTTTCAAACAAAGGGCCAGTTTATTGTCCTTTATACTTTATTATTATTTAATTTTCAAGTCTTGCCATAGATTCTCAATTGGATTTAGGTCTAGCCTTTGACTGAGCCATTCTAACACATGAATATGCTCTGATCTAAACCATTCCATTGTAGCTCTGGCTACATGTTTAGGGCTGTTGTCCTGCTGGAAGGTGAACCTACGCCCCAGTCTCAAGTCTTTTGCAGACTTTTGCAGACTCTAACAGGTTTTCTTCTAGGATTGCCCTGTATTTGGCTCCATTCGTCTTCCCATCAACTCTAACTAGCTTCCCTGTCCCTGCTGAAGAAATGCATCCCCCAAAATATGATGCTGCCACCACCATGTTTCACAGTGTGGATGGTGTGTTCAGGGTAATGTTAGTTTTCTGCCACACATAGTGTTTTTCTTTTAGGCTAAAAAGTTCAATTTTGGTCTCATCTGACCAGAGCACCTTCTTCCACATATTTTCTGTGTCCCCCACATGGCTTCTCACAAACTGCAAATCAATGGCTTTCTTCTTACCACTCTTCCATAAAGGCCAGATTTGTGGAGTGCACGACTAATAGTTTTCCTGTGGACAGATTCTCCCACCTGAGCTGTGGATCTCTTTAGCTCCTCCATGAGCCTCTTGGCTTCTTCTCTGTTTAATGCTCTCCTTGTCCGGACTGTCAGTTTAGGTGGACGGCCATGTCTTGGTAGGTTTGCAGCTGTGTCATACTCTTTCCATCTTCAGATGATGGATTTCTCTGTGAGATATTCAAAGCTTGTGATATGTTTTTCTATTCTAACCCTTCTTTAAACTTCTCCACAACTATATCCCTGTTTGGTGTATTCCTTGGCCTTCATGATGCTGTTTGTTCACTGAGGTTCTCTAAAAATCTTCTAAGGGTTACACAGAACAGCTGTATTTATACTCAGATTAAATTACACACAGGCGGACTCTATTTACTAATTAGGTGACTTCTGAAGGCAATTGATTCCACTAGATTTTAATTAGGGATATCAGAGTAAAGGGGGCTGAATACAAATGCATGCCACACTTTTCAGATATTTATTTGTAACAAATTTTGAAAAACATTTATTATTTTCTATCCACTTTACAATTATGTGCCACTTTGTGTTGGTCTATCACATAAAATCACAAAAAATACATTTTTGTTTTTGGTTGTAACATGAAAAAATTTGGAAAATTTCAGAGGGGTATGATGACTTTTTCAAGGCACTGTATATACAAGTTATTGCCCATAAAAAGGGTATGGGGGTCCAGGTACTGCATTGGGGGACATGTACCAATGCAAAAAAAGTTTAAAAAAGAGAAATTTTACAGAAGCAGTGATTTTATTGATGCTTAAAGTGAAACAATAAAAATGAAAAATTCCTTTAAATATAGTGCATGGGTGGTCTGCCTGTAAAGTGGTCATCTGTACCGTGTATAGAACCAGCTGCAGCAAAACTGACATTTGTAAAGAAAATAAAATTACATTTGAATTGATTTTCCCTGCATGCTTTCTTTATTTGGACAAGCTGGAATTTAGATGCTGGGCATGTCGGTGGCAGGGAATGTATTTTTTTTTGGATGCAGCAGCTGGGGCAGAGAAATTTGCGTGCTATACTCTATAGCTGGTGGTGTGCTGCTGGCAGACGTGTTGCAAGAACCTGTGACACCATTTGCTATGCCATCATCCCTGTCAGTGGAGGCTGCTGAGAGGTCATGAGATATAGTGGGGTAGACATGAAAGATGAGGCGTGAGGAGGAGAACAGTTGTGTCTCTTGTGTGTGAGACTTTCAGGTGCTCTTGCCAACAGGCTGAGTGGTGGGAGGTTAAATCTCTTGTCAAGCATGTGGTACCCAAATGCTGGTGTTTTTGCCATGCTTGATCTGCTTGTGGCAGAGATTGCAAATTGCAACAGTGCGATTGGCTGCACATGTGCTAAAAAAGACTCACACAGCTGAGTTGTTGGAAGTAGGCTATATAACAGCTCCACAATCTGATGCAATAGGGTGGCTGCTCTCTGCTCTTCCATGATGCCTGCCTCTGGAGGACATCCTGCCTTGTTAGAGTTGTGCATTCCCCTCACTTTCCTCCTCTGCTCTATCCGACACCCAAGTCACGTCAGTGACCTCATCATCATCCTCTCCATCCTCACCATTACTGGAGCAAACGTCTTCCTCTGCATGCTGTGATAGCACTGGCAACAACACTAAACAGAGACAAATGTGCCCTGCCTGAGGACGAGCCACTACCACCTTTGCCTGTGGACACAGACACTGCTGGCCCCCTCATAGAGGTAAGGGAACATCTGCCTCTCCTTGTTGGCCTCCCAGACATAATGGTTGAGGGGGACGTATTACCCAAATTTAATAGAAACAGGAAAATGAGTGATTGGATGCACTTTATTGAATGAAATGTTGTGTTTGGTGCACTTTAAATTGAGGACTGATGCCTACTTGAGGGTCCTTAAAGAACTCAAGTTCAAGTAATTGTCAGACCATTGTTCCTAACTTTTACGAAATCTACTGACTGGAATGGTACCAGCTGATTGGAGAAAATTCAATGTAGCACCAATATTTTAAAAAGGGCCAAGATACATCCCTGGGAATTATAGACCAGTTATAACATCAATAGTATGCATGCTCTTGGAGGGGATGATTAGGGACTATATACAAGATTTTCATAGTGAAAACTGTATCATTAGCAGTAATCAGCATGGATTCATTATTGTTATCGTTTGGCAATATCGTTATTGCCAAACCAATCTATTAACTTCCTAAGAGGAGGTGAGCTAGATAAAGGAAGGCCGTTAGATGTGGTGTATCTGGACTTTGAAAAGACATTTGATATAGTTCCCCATAAATGCTTACTGTACAAACTTAGGTCTGTTGGCATGGACCATAGGGTGAGTACATGAATTGAAAACTGGCTACAGTGGCGAGTTCAGAGGGTAATGATAAATGGGGATGCTCAGAATGGTCCGGTGTGGAAAGCGGGGTCCCCCAGGGTTTTGTCCTGGGACCAATCCTATTTAATTTGTTCATATACGATCTGGAGGATGAGATAAACAGCTCAATCTCAGTATTTGCGGATGATACAAAGCTAAGCAGGGCAATAATTTTTCTGCCGGATGTGGAAACCTTACAAGAAGTTATGAACAAATTAAAGTGGATGTAAACCCAATGTTATCCTTTTTAAACTACTGCCATAGGGGTTAGCTAGAAGGATATACATGCCTCCTGCATGTATCTTTATCTGTCAAATGTCTCCCCTCTGTCTGTTATGAGACCCTAAAAACTGCACATTCTGTGGGTGGGTCTGTTGTCATGAGCTCGGTGGGTGGAGTCGTGATGTCAGTAGACTCCCCGCCCACCTCTACACTCCCCTTGTCAATATGCATATTATCCTGTGTATTTCTTATGCACACACGAGCGGACTGTATGGCATACTTAGTTCGTCATACAATCCGACGGACAGTCCGTCGTACTTTCCACTGAACGAACTTGACCACACACGGATGCACAAACAGTCCGTCGAAAGCTTGCGCAATGACGTGTACAGCACGTATGACGGGACTAGAAATAGGAAGTCCAAGACACAGCAAAGCACCCTTCCGCCGTGTAAATCCTTTCTGGGCATGCGCCATTCTTAGTCCGTCGAACTAGCCTACTGACGACCGTACTGTCCGCTGAAACCAAAGTACGACGGACAGAATTTCGAAAAAACTGAAATACTTAGTACGCCGGACTGCACGCTGAAAAAGTCCGCTGAAGCCCACACACGAGCGGATTGTCCGCTGAAATGTGTTTCGACGGACTAAGTACACACAGTCCGCTCGTGTGTACGCGGCATTACACAGAACTTCTGCTATGATATATAACATCCAGTGAAAAGACATGAAAGTAACCACATGACTTCAGCATGCCCAATCATGCTGAGGTGGGGAAAATCCAATCCTTGCAGAGCAGCAGAAGAAAGAAGTGAGAGGGAATTAAAAAATAATGCATGTCTCTTAGGCTAGTGCACAAGATATGTATATCACTTGTCACTCACAGCAAGGGGGAGGATTTGACAAAGTTTTTCTCTGTTTGTCAAGATTTATCTCACTGAACAATAAAAGAGGATTGCTCAGAGCTGGATTAACTCTTTGTGGCAAGACTGGGCTCAAATGATAGGAAATCTTATACTCTACATTATGACATAAAAAAAGAAAAACATTTTCGGGTTTAGATCCACTTTAACCTCCCTGGTGGTATGATTATTTCTGATTTTAGGTGCTGAAAGCGGTACAATTATTTTGCATGGAAATTTGGTGTTTTATATTGTAGGCCTGTAATTCTTAAGCCCCGTACACACGAGAGGACTTATGTCCGACAGACTTCCGAAGGAGTTCCGTCGGAGTTCTGCCGGAGTTCCGACGGAGTTCTGACGGACTTTTCGGCGGAGCGGACTTGGCCACACACAATCACACTAAACTCCGACGGATTCGAACGTGATGACGTACGACTGGATTCGAATACGGAAGTTCATAGCCAGTAGCCAATAGCTGCCCTAGCGTCGGTTTTAGTCCGTCGGAATAGCACACACACGAGCGGAGTTTTCGAAGGGACCCGGGTCCGGCGGAGTTCCGTCGGGAAAATTTGAAGCATGTTCCATATTCTAAAGTCCTTCGGACTTTGGCGAGTCAAAAGTCCGTTGCAGCCCACACACGATCGAATAGTCTGACGGACTCAGTCCGTCGGACTTTGGACGTTGAAAAGTCCGCTCGTGTGTACGCGGCTTAAGGAATAACTCTCTTAAATCTGTTCAAACCAGAGTCTAGTAGACATCCCGGGTATGATAAAGTTTATAATATAATAAATAACTATAAATAATTATAACAAATAATAATAAAAATTATTCAATAATGTAATCAAATCCAAAAACACTGAAATTTGCAGAATTGTCGCTGTCATTAGATTTAGTGTTTGATGACGGATCTCCCCACAAATCGCTATCGCTCAATTCTGCAAGTGATTCTAATTTATTATCGCTGTTTTCTAGCTGGTCTAAAATCACTTTTGACATAAAGGGACACTTTTTGGTTGCTATGGACAACCTCCAATTCCATTGTGAAAAAAAGCAATTGAACCTCAACTGCACAAATTCCGCACCATGTGAAAAAACTGAAAAAAACAAAAAACAAAAAAAGCTGCTCCCTTGGAAAGTGAAAAAACACCTTGATGAATAATAGCAGTAATTTAGGGGAGCTCTAGAATAATCTAAATGTGAAGAATAAGTCAACCAATATCAATATCAAAGTGGCATTGGAACAAATAATTAGGACAATAATCTAATCACCATACACAAAATATATCAATATATGAAATAAACTGAAAACTGGTGAACCACCAATCATAGGATAAAGTCCCAATAACGTGTCTCTACATGGAAAAATTCTGAAGGATCCAAGTGTGGAAACAAATAATATAATTGTCGTATAGCGGCAGATCCAAAAGGCTTGCGACTCCCTCCACCAAGCAAACAGCAATACACCACTTGTGAAGATGCAAGTCCAAACTGCTTACCAGATTCGTTTGACCACTTTAATTAAAAAGTAAGTCAAACAGCGCCTGTACAGGTCATGCCTGCTCATATGGATACTGATGGAAATGACAATGGATAGTACGTTCCCCTTCACAGACTCAGGCGGTATATATGAAAAAATACAGAAGGATCCATAGCGTGATACTGACTTTAATAAAAAAATATATAAAAACAGACAGCCAAATGGCTCCTTACGTGGTTGTGTCACTGACCCGGCACTGGGGCTGCTCGCCTTGACAGAAAGGCTCACTCTCCGACCGAACGAAAAGGTCCTTCCGCATTCGCTAGTGGCGTGCGTTCCAGGCCTTCAGACTGACAACCAGAGGGCCGGAAGTGGCGTCAAAAAGCGTGACCAGGTACCGCTCCAAATTCCAGGCAGAAAAAAATGTATTTATAATATAAAAGTGCATGTAGGGCACTGGACAGACCACTAGGGACAAAGGGGATGTGTATTTTTTTTATACAGTACTGTAATCTTACAGATTACAGTATACTGTATGTGTTTTGTGTTTTAACTTTTTTGAATTTGACGCCGATCTCTGCTCCCGTGCGTCGTAACGTCGCAGGGAACAGAGCTCAGCGGCATTTGGGCACTGTGTGAATCGAGCGGAGAGCGGCTCACACAAACAGAGGGGAGGACATCGCAGGATAAAGGGGACAAGCTAAGTAAGTCTCCATGTATCCTGCAATGCGATCCCGAGTCTGGCTCGGGATTACCTCTAGTGGTACTGAAATTCCACCCTGAGCCAGACTCGGGAATACCACCAGGCAGGTTAATGTGGTGGGCAACTACATGGCAAATGAGGCTTAATGTAGAAAAATGTAACAGGCATAGAATTAGCTCAATGTCGACCATCAGTTATGATAATAGTACTGACTGGAGCCGCTGGGATCAAGGATAATGGTGATAAGATCCAGAAAAGCTATCAGAGATCTGCATGGGAGCCTCGGAAAATCTGTCAGATAAAGCTGTCAAAAGCCTGGGCGCTTGTAGCCAATCAGGAACCGTTTCAGAGGCAAAAACCACACCAACTTCATCAACTTAACCACTTCCCACCCGGCCACTGCATATAAACGGCAGGGTGGGAGCTCTCTACTCCTGACAGGACGTTAGTGAACGTCATGTCAAAGAAGCGGGATCGCGCGGGCGCGCTCCCGCGCAGCTGCGCGATCCCGGTGCGCGCGTGTCCCCCGCACACGCCGCATCTCGGATCGGCAGGAGAGCAATGTCATTTGCCCTCCTGATCCGCACGATGGCTGTGTCTAATCACAGCCATCGTAAGGTAAACAAAGGGGGATGGGCGGCAGATAACCGGTGATCGCGCCGCCACGTGCCCGCGCAGCGGCGCGATCCCGATCTGCCTGAGACCCCCGGAGACCGGAGAGAAAAATACAACAGGAGGGCCATGTGATTGGCCCTCCTGATCACATGACGACTGTGTCCAATCACAGTCGTCATGTAATGTAAATAGAGAGCAGTTGTAACTGCTCTCATCTCTTCCTCTCCTCACACAGAACCTGTCAGTGAGGAGAGGAAGAGAAATCTTTGCTTCAGCCGGGAAGATCAGTGAGTTTTCTAGCTGTTTGTCTGCTGTTTACCCACTGATCTCCCAGCTAGTGTCCCCCAAAACACAGTGTCCCCAAAAACACAGTGTCCCCAAAAACACAGTGTCCCCAAAAACACACAGTGTCCCCAAAAACACAGTGTCCCCAAAAACACCTGGCACATCGGCCCGCCATCTGACACATCAGCCACCCGCCATCACCAGGCGCATCTGACCCGCCATCACCAGGCGCATCTGACCCGCCATCACCAGGCGCATCTGACCCGCCATCACCAGGCGCATCTGACCCGCCATCACCAGGCGCATCTGACCCGCCATCACCAGGCGCATCTGCCCGCCATCACCAGGCGCATCTGCCCGCCATCACCAGGCGCATCTGCCCCGCCATCACCAGGCGCATCTGCCCCGCCATCACCAGGCGCATCTGACCCGCCATCACCAGGCGCATCTGACCCGCCATCACCAGGCGCATCTGCCCCGCCATCACCAGGCGCATCTGCCCGCCATCACCAGGCGCATCTGCCCGCCATCACCAGGCGCATCTGCCCGCCATCACCAGGCGCATCTGCCCGCCATCACCAGGCGCATCTGCCCCGCCATCACCAGGCGCATCTGACCCGCCATCACCAGGCGCATCTGACCCGCCATCACCAGGCGCATCTGACCCGCCATCACCAGGCGCATCTGCCCCGCCATCACCAGGCGCATCTGACGCCCGCCATCACCAGGCGCATCTGCCCGCCATCACCAGGCGCATCTGCCCGCCATCACCAGGCGCATCTGACGTCCGCCATCACCAGGCGCATCTGACGCCCGCCATCACCAGGCCCATCTGACGCCCGCCATCATCAGGCCCATCTGACGCCTGCCATCATCAGGCCCATCTGACGCCCGCCATCATCAGGCCCATCTGACGCCCGCCATCATCAGGCTCATCTGACGCCCGCCATCATCAGGCCCATCTGACGCCCGCCATCATCAGGCCCATCTGACGCCCGCCATCATCAGGCCCATCTGACGCCCGCCATCAGGCCCATCTGACGCCCGCCATCAGGCACATCTGACGCCCGCCATCTGACATCTTCCGCCCGCCATCTGACAGTCAACATGACTAAAAGGTCGTACAGCGCAGAGGAGGCTTTCCAGATGCTCCAGAGTATGTCGGACGAGAGTAGCGGGGAACTCTCTCCGTCAGACTCGGATAGCGATTATGAGCCAGTGGAAAGCAGTGGCTCCGAGATGGAAACCGAGGAAGATAGAATCCTAACAAGGAGAAACAGGAGAAATGAGCAGGCGCAGACATCAAACAGCAGCGCACCACTCCAGGATGATATGCAGGCATCCACCAGCAGCGCAGCACTCCGGGATAGGCAGGCATCCACCAGCAGTTCTGCAACCTTCCTTGAAGATAGGAACGGAGCATCCCATCAACGAGGCAGTGCCCATACTAGCCTTCCAGATGTTCTGCTGTATCCAACATGGCTGCCCGATACGTCAGTAGAACCTGTTATTCCCCTTTTTACATCCCAGCCAGGCCCTCAGATACAGATGGAAAATGTAACCCCACTTTATTATTTTCATTTATTTTTTACCAATGATCTCCTAACTGACATTGTGGAGCAATGTAATCTATATGCCAGCCAACATATAGCCAACAATCCCAGTTCCTCCTATGCCCGTCCTTTTTTTTGGAAACCCCTCACCGTGGAAGAATTTAAAATTTTCCTTGGCCTAACCCTCAACATGGGGCTAACAAAAAAAAATGAAGTCCATTCCTACTGGTCTACCCAACCTATCCACCACATGCTGGTCTATTCATCAATTATGTCCAGAAACCGTTATGAGATGATCATGAGATTTTTACATTTCAATAACAATGCCCAATGCCTCCCTCGAAATCATCCCAGTTATGATAAATTATTCAAAATTCGGCCCCTAATCAATTTTTTTTCCGCCAGTTTCAAACAGATGTTTACCCCTGATAAAAATATTTGTGTGGATGAATCCCTATTACACTTCACTGGGCGACTTGGAATACAACAATACATGCCCAGTAAAAGAGCCAGACGTGGGGTAAAATTTTATAAGGCGTGTGACAGGGCCACGGGTTACACATATGACTTCATAATTTATGAGGGAAAAGACAGACAGCTAAACCCCCCTGGATGCCCTACCTACATGGGAACAAGTGGCAAAATTGTCTGGCAGCTGATCCAACCATTGCTTGGGAAAGGTTACCACCTATATGTAGACAATTTCTACACAAGTCTCCCACTTTTCCGCCATCTATACCTAAAGCAGACTGTGGCCTGTGGGACAGCACGGACCAACCGCAAAGGTTTCCCACAGGTGTTGGTCACCAAGAAATTAAAACAGGGTGAAATGGCCAGTATGCGGACTGACGAGGTACTAGCGGTGAAGTGGAGAGATAAAAAAAGAGATGTCTACATCCTTTCCACAATACACAATGACACCTTGGTGGAACTGCAAAGAAGAAAAGGCCCCATCCAGAAGCCAAAATGTATCCACGAGTATAACTTATACATGGGGGGGGGTGGATATGAATGACCAGATGATGCAGCCCTACTTGGCCACCAGGAGATCACTGTTTTGGTACAAGAAAGTCGCCGTTTATTTGATGCAATTGGCCATGTTCAATTCTTATATTATTTTTTCTAAGAGCACCCAAAGTTCCCTGACCTATCTAAGATTCCAAGAAGATGTCATCACAGCCCTTGTCTATCCCCATGGCCAACCCACTCAACTAATTCGCTCTGATGCAGTAGCCAGACTCCATGAAAGGCACTTTCCCGACATCCTCCCTCCTACCCAAACAGGTCGCAAACCCCAAAAAAGATGCCGTGTGTGTACAAGTAGAGGAATTCGCCGTGACACCCGATACTACTGTCCAGACTGTCCCTCCCAGCCAGGCCTCTGCATTGGAACTTGCTATCGAAGCTATCATACTTCAGTAAACTATTAGTAAAGTGAAGATGATTTCTTTCCAGTATCCACTTTCTGCCATTTCTGTGTATGACCCGGACTGTTAAATGACTATGCCTCTGCCAAACATATTTCTGCCTTCAACGTGAATTGACCTCGGCCTGTTAAATGACCATGCTTTTTGCCTGCCTCCTGAACTGATCATTTGCCCTGCCACTGTACAGCACAGGGGTCTCACATGTGAGGGGCTCCAGAAAAAGTTTTCCGAGTGGAGAAAACCGTTTTCTCGGATTAGGGTCTGGAGACTCGGAGGCTTCGTAGAGATTTGGGTGGGAAGAAGCCTCTACCCCTGTCCTCGGGTCTTACCTGACCAAGGCCCAATGTACAAAGTGCCGCCTGCTGCCATCTGAACTGGCCCTGCCTTTGCCTGCCACCTAAACTGGCCATGCCTGTGCCTGCCACCTGAACTGGACATGCCTATGCCTGAACTGCCTGCTAAACCTTGGACTGTACTGAACCATGTTCATAATTTTCCATATCTGTCTGCTGCCTGGACAATTCCTGGACATTTCCTTTGGCTGTCTAGAAAATGCTTTGACTGCTCTGGAACGGTGTCCCTGTCTGCTAAAACCACAGGTGAGCCTTTTTTTTTACCCTTTGCTCAGCAGAATGTATTTTGGTGTGTAATTCTTGGTGTGTACATGCTATATGTTAGAAGCCTGAAGGTGGTACTTGTATGTTGGGCTTCTGTATGCGGCCAGGCTGTGGAAAAGTCTGACACATGGGGTATCGCCATACTCAGGACGAGTAGCAGAATGTATTTTGGGGTGTCATTTTGGCTATGTACATGTTATGTGTTAGAAAGATCTTCTAAATTGACAACTTTGTGAAAAAAAAATAGGTTTTTATTTTCTTTCCACATTTTCCAAAAACTTGTGGAAAGAAATTATATGTTCAAAAGACTCATTATGCCTCACAGAATATACATTGGGTTGTTTTCTTTCCAAAATGGGGTCACTTTGTGGGTAATTCCATTGTCCTGGTGCTCCAGGGCCTTCAAAAATGTAATAGGTACTCAGGAAATGAAATGTGTAATTTATGCCTTTAGAACGCCTGATGGTGCTATATGGATGTTGGGCCTCTGTATGTTGCTAGGCTGTGGAAAAGTCTGACACATGGGGTATCGCCATACTCAGGACGAGTAGCAGAATGAATTTTGGGGTGTCATTTTGGCTATGTACATGTTATGTGTTAGAAAGATCTTCTAAATTGACAACTTTGTGAAAAAAAAATAGGTTTTCATTTTCTTTCCACGTTTTCCAAAAACTTGTGGAAAGAAATTATATGTTCAAAAGACTCATTATGCCTCACAGAATATACATTGGGTTGTTTTCTTTCCAAAATGGGGTCACTTTGTGGGTAATTCCATTGTCCTGGTGCTCCAGGGCCTTCAAAAATGTAATAGGTACTCAGGAAATGAAATGTGTTTCATGTGTTGAAATGTGTTAATTTATGCCTTTAGAACGCCTGATGGTGCTACATGGATGTTGGGCCTCTGTATGTGGCCAGGCTGTGGAAAAGTCTGACACATGGGGTATCTCCATACTCAGGACGAATAGCAGAATGTATTTTGGGGTGTAATTGCAATTATGCCTGCACCATGTGTGAGAAATAACTTGTAAATATGGTAATTTCGTGAAAAAAAAAATATATATATATATTTCTTAATTTTCCAAAGCATTGTGGGGAAAAAATTGCAACTTCAAAAAATTCACTACGCCTCTTACCAATTACCGCAGACTGTCTTCTTTCCAAAAAGGGGTCATTTGGGGGGTTATTGTACTGTCCTGACTTTTTAGGGCCTCAAGAACTGAGATAGGCCATCAGTGCATTAGGATTGATACATTTTCAATTATGCATAGCATGGCTTGTAGGCTCTATAACTTTCACACAAACCAATGATCATACACTTATCAGGATTTTTTTTACCAAAGACATGTAGTAGAATACATTTTGGCCTAAATTTTCGCCAAAATTAGATTTTTTTGGTTTCTTTTAAAAGAGAAAGTAGAAAATTTTGTTTTTTTTTCAAAAAAATCGCTCTTTTTTCGCTTATATTACAAAAAATAATAAATGAAGTGGTGAATAAATACCACCAAAAGAAAGCTCTATTTGTGTGAACAAAATGATAAAAAATTCATTTGGTTACAGTGTAGCATGACTGAGTAATTGTCATTCAAAGTAAGAGAGCACTGAAAGCTGAAAATTGGTCTGGGAAGGAAGGGGGTTTAAGTGTCCTGTATTGAGGTGGTTAAGGAGGCATGGTTTTGCCTCTGAAACAGTTCCTAATTGGCTATTAACACCCAGGATTTTGGCAGCTCCAAATTACAGTTCTTCTGAGGTTCCCATGGTGGCTCTCTGGCAGCTTCTATAGATCTTTTCACTGGCATCTACTGCCTCTCCATGATCCCAGTGGCTCCAATCATGATTATTATCACTACTGATGGCTTCATATTAAGCTAATTCTATGCCAGTTTCACATTTTTTACATTTTGTATTAATAAAAACTTGCTGCACTATTGGCAGCCTGGCGCCTCTCTCTACCCTTCCCTTATTATAAAAAAAAGTCCCTCCCTCACATTTTAGTTCAGCTTTCATTCAACAGAAACCAGCCGACATTTGGCCCGTGTGTACAGCAGCCTGTCTGACATTCAGCTCCTTTGGCTGAATGAAAAAAAAACCTCATAGTGTGTACTAGACATAACTTCAATCTCTCACACTGTCATGATGCTGGGCCAGTTTCTACCAAATACAAACCTGAAGTCTACATTTTGATTTTATTGGGAATAACTGGGCATATGGGAATTAGAAGGGGTACAGGGAATGTGGGATTTATGCACTGTATTTTGACATTTTATTTAACATTTAAGACAATGCAGTGAGGTGCTCAAAAAAAGAAGCTCACAAAATATACTATTAAACAGTTGTGCTTCTTACCAATTTCTAAAAAGTTGAGGGTTTTAGCCTTATTATATTTTTTTAAAAGTAAATTTCCCTTTCCTTTTAGATTTGTTGTGGCTGCTACTTCCACCATTCAATTCTGGCCAATTACCACTAGATAAAAAAAAAAATTAGAGGCTGCTCTTTTTTACCATACATACAGAACCTAATCTTTACACATTGCATGTACTCATTTTATTAGCCATTTTTGAAATGTATTATTTTTTTCACATTCAGTGGACTATTTTCGTTGGGTTTCTGGTATTTATACAGCAGCTAACATCTTAAAACAGCATTATATTCCACGTGTTCTGCAATAAATAAAAGTGCTTCTCTGCAAACAGAAATAGCTGTGCTCTAATTGATTGCTACACATGTTTTTTGCTGTTAGGTGTGAACTTTCTCCTTCTAAAGTAAGCATTAACAAACTGACTGAAAATGTGTAAAAATTCACAGTATTTCACCTTTTTCAATAAAATGTCCTATTTTTAAAAGCTCTTTGAGTCTGACCATGCCATAACTAAAGCAAAGTGCTTACAATATTTTAGACATTTTAATAAAAAATTGAATTAATTTTCTTCAGCCTCAACCTAGTCTAGTGGTTAAAATTTTCCAGGGAATGTCTTATATTAAAGTCTTTTTTTTTTTGTTTAAAAATACCAAACATATCATACTTACAGGGCTGGTGCAAGGATTTTTGACTCTGTAGGCAAAACCTAATTTTGCCACCCCCCCTTTGGCTCCACCCCTGACCCCACCCTCTTTGCCCTGCCAATTCAGCCTGTGTGTTCTAGGCTTTTGGGTTGCCAGAGGTAAAAGTAAGATAAACATAAGAGCTTAAAACTGTTTTTCATAGGGGAATATCTCTCTGTGCAGTGTCGTCTCTCTCCGGACATGCCTGAAATTTGTTATATACATTCAAACTGTCATATCGGGGAGGATGTGGGGAGAGGGATATATCAGGGTATGGGACAGCCAGGAGGGAAAAAAGAGGGGGGGGGGTCTCAGCATCAAAGGACTTGTAGTGCCCAAGTTGCCCATAAAGTGTGCTATAGGAAGTGGTCAGAGACATTTATAATTGAACTCAAAATAACTTTATTTTTTAACAATAAACAATAAAGACGTCACCTCTTTCTAACCTTGTGTGGAGTAAAGTCTTGTCCTCATACAGAAATTCTGTTGAGGAGGAGGTCCAATGAGGAGTGCTGGAGCCAAAGGTACCATAGCATTTTGAATTTTTCCAAGTATCATCTATCTTTGCCTGTAACTCATCCATGAGCATCGTGTCATTAAGGATATCTATCCATCTGGTGATAGGGGGAATGGTGTCCATTTTCCAGTACAGAAAGATGACATGACGGGCAGCTGATAAGAATCTGATAAGATTCTTCTTGTGAGACTGGATTGGTCCTGGGAGGATGGATAGAAGACCCAATGAAGGGGACCGAGTTAAAGAGGCCTGATATACATTATTGTAAATACTGAAAACCTTGCCCCAAAATGGGCAGACCCTGTCACACTCTCACCACACATGAATATACAAACCCTCTCCTCTGTGACAGCGCCAACATATGTCCGAAGTACCGTGACTGGATCTCTGTACCACCGTGATTATAATTTGAAATTCTTCTCCTGTGTGAATCCTGATCCGGACGATATACGTGTAAGTGTGAATGATGTGGACTATTGTTCTGGGGAAATCTCTATGCTCAGGTCCCTTGACCACTTTTGCGTGTAGTTAGGGAGAGAATCGCATTTGTGGGACTGTATGTCTCTATATATCAAAGACAGGGTGTATCTGGGGAATCTGCGAGAGACTACACATATCCTCGAATGTCGCAAGTGGTCTGTGGACCTGTCCTGAAAGATGCAGTGTCCAGCTGTGTTGATTCAGGGAAATTAAGGAGAGCCAGTCAGTCTGAATGGGTGACTGACTCTTTGGTGGTGGTTGGAATTGTCCTGTGGTGGGGTGAACGAACTACCTGGCTGTAGTTCCCATGTATATGAGCCGCATTGTCCTCTGGAGACATAAGTCAGGAGTGAAGGATTGTCGAATAGAGAGGCGAGAGGGATAGGGTCAGTGGATAGAGCGAGTTTGTTATGTTTGCTATACCATAAGGTAAGCGCTGCAGTTGTCATGGGAGAAGCCCCGGTTTATGTACCAAATTTAACGTGATATCCCAAAGAAGGGCCCGAAGGTCTACCTGTGCCATGTCTTGCTCTATGATTGTGGATGGTTGGTTAAGGGTCTCGGGAACCATTCAAGGAGACTCGAAATTATGGCAGAGGTATGGTACAATATAAAATCTGGAAGGCCAATGCCTCCTCAAATTTTAAGGGTACATAAGATTTTGTGCTGGGTCTGGGAGGGTGGTGTTGCCATATGAACTTGACCGATAGGGAGCAAAGCAAGAGGAAGAATGCGTTGGGTAGGAGTATGGGTAGTGTTTGGAATAGGTATAGCAATTTAGGTAGAATCTCCATCTTTCATTCATTCATCCCCACCGTGTAAGCTTGAGATCATGCCAGGATTCTAGAGAGCGTTGAACTATAATTTAAAATTAAAATTTAAAATTCAAAGTACTAACAATAATTTATAAAGCCATCCATAACTCTGCCCCTAGTTACATCACTAACCTAATCCCAAAATACCAACCAAGCCGCTCTCTTCGGTCATCCCAAGACCTCCTGCTCTCTAGTTCCCTTGTCACCACCCCCCATGTTCGTCTCCAGGATTTCTCCAGAGTTTCTCCCATCCTTTGGAACTCCCTACCCCAATCTGTCCGACTGTCCCCTAATCTATCCATTTTTAGACGATCCCTGAAAGCCCTTCTCTTCAAAGAAGCCTAACCTGCTTCTAACTAACACTGTTTTACTTCCATCAGCTCATCCCCCACAGCTATTACCTTTTGTATCAATTGACCCTTCCTTTTTAGATTGTAAGCTCTAACGAGCAGGGCCCTCTGATTGCTCTTGTACCAAATTGTAATGTAACTGTAATGTCTGCCCTCATGTTGTAAAGCGCTGAGCAAACTGTTGGCACTATATAAAACCTGTATAATAATAATAATAATAATAATAATAAGGCGTATATGTCTTGTAAGTCTTTAGGAATCTCTGTCCCCAGATATTTAACCAAGCATGATTGCCAGTGGAAAGGGAATTTTCCCTGAATAAGGGCTACATCTTTTGGTCCCAGAGAGATGTTTAAGGCTTCTGTTTTGGCTATGTTTAATTTGAAGTTGCTATGCACTCCAAAACAGTCAAGCTCCAGAATGGCAGGAATGCTAACTTGTGGCTGAGTGACTTAGAGAAACACATCATCTGCGTAAAGCGATAGTTTGCGAGGTGCTGAGGGTGTGGGGATCCCGTGAATAGTCATTGCTGCAGATGGCTTGGGCCAGATGTTCAACTGTGAGCGCAAACAATAACGGCTATAACAGGCATCCCTGCCTTGTACTGTTTTTTTTATCTCTAAGGCCTCCGAGGACTCCTGGTTGGCTATTACTTTGGCTGAGGGGGAAGTATAGTGACATTATTTTAGTTAACATCCATGGGCCTAGGCCTATTTGATGTAGGGATGCCTGTAGGAAGGGCCAGCTCACTCTATCGAAAGCTTTCTCTGCGTCACACGCCAGTAAGCAGGCGGGGAATATTGTGGTGTTTGGCATAGGATATGAGGTGTAGGGTTTTCGTGGTGCTGTCCTTAGCTTCCCAGCCTGGAATAAATCCAGCTTGGTCACTATGGATTATGGAAGGAAGCAGGAGGGCTATATATTTGGCTATGATTTTGGAGAAGAGCTTGAGATCAGTGCTCAATAGGGAAATGGGCCTATAGTTGCTGCATTGTGAATGGTCTTTTCCGGGTTTTGATTGTACTACTATCTGGGCCTGAAGGAGTTGTCATCATAAAGGATATGTCTCTTCCACTTCCTCGAATGCTCATGCCATGATTGGAGCTAGTTGTTGTGTGATTTTTTTTTATAAAACTGGGGGGTAAATCCATCTGGGCCTGGGCTCTTGCCATTCTTAAGACCTTTGATCATGAGTAAAAAGCCGGAGGAGGTTATGAATAGTTCCAAAGTTTCTGCTTCTGAAGGAGATATTCTAGGTAATGCTGTGTCCTGTATGTATTGGTGAAGGTCCAAGGGGGGTTATGAAGTCTGTGTCTCAGGTGGGGGGAGGTTGTAGAGCTTGGAGTAGAAATCCTTCCATTTGGAAATGATTTCAGAATTCCTGTATTTCTTTTGTTTGTATGGGGAAACAACATGAGGAATGTTTTATCTCTGTTGTCTAGGGTGAATGACCCGTGCCAAGCGTTTGCCGCATTTATTAGCTTGAGAATAGAGAATGTGGCGTCCTTTGTTACATGCTGTCAGTGATCTTTCTGCAAAGAGGTGCAGCAGGTTCCTCCTTGCGTTAGAGAGTTGAGCTAGTGTTTTGGGATCTAAAGTGCGGTTGTGTTTGGTATTGAGTGAGGCGATCAGGCAAAAGAGGCGCTGTTTGTGCTCTGTGCTAGATTTTTTCAGAATGGAGCCATGTTGAATGAAAGTACTCTCAACACACATTTCAAGGTTTCCCATTTAGTCAACGCAGATGTCTCATGTCGATTATGGGTCTGGACAAAGTCTGTAATGGCTTTTGACACTGCAACAATGCATGCAATGTCATTCAGAAGATTATCATTCAGTCTCCAAGTGTTTTTCGTTGTGTGCGTTGTGGTAAACTGCCAAGAGTTACGTGTACTGGAGCATGGTCTGACCATAATTTTAGGCCAATCCCACAAGTAGGGTCTAGAACTAATAATGTTTGTGTTAGAAACCATGAATCAGACCGAGACAGAAGTACAATTAAATCCAGTCTAGTAACCGGATAAGGTAGTCAGCCAGGCCAGAGTTCAATAACCAGATTGGGTAATCAGCCAGGCCAGAAGTCAGGGATCCAAGTAGAGCAACAACAAGCAAGATAAGGAGCCAAACGGGATGTCAGCAAGCCAGTCTTTAAACAGAACCGCAGGAGATGGTTTCTTGTGATGTGACTAAGGCGATGGGCAGAGGTGAAGTGAGCTGGACAGCTTTAAGTAGGCAAGTCAGACAAGCATGATCAGGAGCAGCTGGTAACTGTGGAGAGAGATGAGAGCTGGCAATTAGCCGACAGCTGAGCAACCAGCCCAGAGAAGGAAGGGCTAAGCCAGCCCTGACAGTTTGTGAGAGAAAAATTTAATCTATTCTGCTGTAGGATTTATGTGCAAGGGAGTAATATGTGTAGGCTCTCTCAGCGAGGTGTAGGAGTCGCCATGTGTCAACTAGGGATAACTCCGTTAAGGTGGTACATATTTGGTACATATTTTAGATAATGTAGAAGGTGTGATGTGTGACTTACCAGTGGATGAGTCCAGTCTTGGGATGAGGGGGATATTGAAGTCGCCTCCTAAGATTAAATTGGGGGTCCCAAAGGTTTTCAGACGGGCTGTCACAGAGGAAAGGAAGTGGAGCTGCTCCTGATTTGGAAGATAAACATTGGCAATTGTAAAAACAGTCTGTAAATGTTGCAATTTCAAAAACAAGAATCTGCCTTTCGGATCTATGTCAGTATCTCCCGGGGTAAAGGAGCTGTGGAAGGCCACTGAAACCCCTTTCGTTCTAGATATGGGATTAGTGCTGTGAAACCATGTTGTAAAGTGTTTATCTGGAAGTGATGGGACAGTGTCCGCGCAAAAATGCGTTTCCTGTAATAATAGTATCTGCGTTTTGGCTTTGTGGAAATGATCTGTCTGCGTTTTTCAAGTGTATTAAATCCTCAACAAGATACCTTAGTGAGATAGCGAGGCTATCTTAAACTCTAAGCCCTTGTACACACGGTCGGACATTCCGACAACCAAATCCGTCTGATAAATTCCGATGGATTTAGTCCGGAAGTGGTCCAGAAGTGGTGTTGCATACACACGGTCGGACTAAGTGTTCGGAATTTCCGGTTGGCAAGAACGCAGTGACGTAAGCCGCGTACGACGGGACTAGAATAGGGAAGTTCAGCACCACGTCCAGCACCCTTTGGGCTTCTTCTGCTGATCTCGTGTTTATCGCGTGTTAGTAGAAGTTTGGTTAGAGACGATTTGCGCTTTTCAGATTTGTGCTTCAGATCGTTACTGCTCTCCAGTTTGTGCTTGTCGGTGTGTATCTGCTTATCAGTGTGTGTAGTCAGTTAGCATTTGTTGCTCATTGTGGACTATATCTTGGTATAGTACGCTTTGATTTTCATTGCTTATTGTCTGCTCGTTTCTGGTTTTCAGTTCGTTCTTTCAGGCCTTGCTGTTTATTGGTGCTTTCTGTTGTCCGTTCTGACCAGCTGACCGTTTTCAAGCCATGTTTCACGTACGTACTCGTCGTAGAGTTCATGCTGTGCAGGGGCTTGGTGTTGGGCTTTTAGCTTTGACACAAGCCTGGTCCATGAACAGGGCGAGGAGGAGTTCGTGGACCAAGAATTGGTTGCTCCAGTGTGACCAGTTCTCGCATATGCCTTTGCTCCGTGAGATCCGGGAGAATAATCCTGATGATTTCAGGAATTATCTCCGATGACGGACCCTGTTTTTCACCGTCTGCTGGCTTTGCTGTCCCCTTATATCAGCAGGCAGGATACCTGAAGGGCAAGCCATCACTCCGGAGCAGAGGCTCATCGCCATGTTGCGCTACTTGGTGACAGTGAGAAGTCTTCAGGACCTCAAATTCTCGACAGGCATCTCCCCCCAGGCTCTGGAAATCATTATTCCAGAGAGCTGTTCTGCCATCATTCAGGTCCTGCAGAAGGACTATATGAAGGTAAGTTTTCTCCTTTAACATCACATTCTATGTATTTAATGTTTGCTAATGTATTGGATTTCTTTCATCATTCCCTAATTACCATGATTGCAATATGCTCTAATTGATATGCTGTGCCCCTTTGTCCTCATGCATGCTGGAAGCTTTTCAAGTTCCTTTTTTGTCCTTCATGCATATTTGCCTTCACTAACTTCCCCGGCATGCTCTTCTGGGCCCATAAACCTATAGTCTAGTCACTTAGCAATGTATTTTGTCAGCTCCATACTATTGCTTTCCCCTAAACATCCCCTAAAATGAGTACAAATGTTATGTGTGTGCTTAACCACTTGCCGCCCGCCCTATTACAAATTGACGGCGGCAAAGTGGTTTCATAATCCTGATCGGCCGTCATATGACGTCCTCAGGATTATGAGCCGCTGCGCGCCCCCGGGGGCGCGCATCGCGGCGAACGTTGTTGCGGGGTGTCAGTCTGACACCCTGCAACTATGATCTCGGTAAAGAGTCTCCGACGGAGACTCTTTACCATGTGATCAGCCGTGTCCAATCACGGCTGATCACAGTGTAAATAGGAAGAGCCGGTGATCGGCTTTTCCTCACTCGCGTCTGTCAGACGCGAGTAGAGGAGAGCCGATCGGCTGCTCCTCTGACGGGGGGCCTGTGCTGATCGATTATCAGCACAGCCCCCCCGAGGATGCCCACACTGGACCACCAGGGACGCCACCAGACCACCAAGGATGCCCAGGATAAGGTATGCCACCCTAGACCACCAGGGATTCCAGTCAGTGCCACAATAGATGCCAATCAGTGCCCATAATGGATGCCAATCAGTGCCCACAATGGGCATCACTGATTGGCATGCATTATTGTTTGGCACTGATTGGCATCCATTAGTACAGTATATTATAATACAATGCCGCCTATCAGTTCCCATCCGTGCCGCCTATCAGTGCCCATCCATGCCACCTATCAGTGCCCATCCATGCCCACCTGTGCCGCCTACCCATGCCCACCTGTGCCGCCTACCCATGCCCACCAGTGCCGCCTATCCATGCCCATCCATGCCGCCCATCCATGCCAGCTATCAGTGCCAATTTGTGCCACCTATCAGTGCCCATCCGTGTCGCCCATCAGTGCCACCCATCAGTGCCACCTATCAGTGCCCATCAGTGCCGCCTATCAGTGCCACATATCAGTGTCCATCAATGCCACCTCATCAGTGCCACTTCATTGGTGCCACCTCATCGGTGCCCATCAGTGCCGCCTTATCATTGCCCATCAGTGTATCCCCATCAGTGCCCATCAGTGAAGGAGAAAATGTACTTATTTACAAAGTTTTGAAACTGAAACAAAAAAAAACATTTTTTTTTCAAAATTTTCAGTATTTTTTTATTTGTTTAGCAAAAAATAAAAACCGCAGAGGTGATCAAATACCACCAAAAGAAAGCTCTATTTGTGGGAATAAAATGATAAAAATTTCATTTGGGTACAGTGTAGCATGACCGCGCAATTGTCATTCAAAGTGCAACAGCGCTGAAAGCTCAAAATTGGTCTGGGCAGGAAGGTGTTTAAGTGCCCGGTATTGAAGTGGTTAAATTCATGCAGAGTGCCAGAGGTTTTTTTTTGGTTGGGCCAAACTTATTAGGAACCCCCCTCCCCCCAACTGCTAGGTCAGCTGATAGCAATCCTCTATCTGCTGACATTGCCAAGCCCAATACACACTATACCTACCTTTTTTTCTGGTCAGATTTATGGATGAATTCACCAAAGCATGTAGTGCAAAGGCCTGCCTCAATACTTTCAAATGCTACAGTTTAAAGTTTTTTTTCTCCTATTATTATCTTGATAGGTAATAGCAGAATGTCAAAATGTGCTTCCATTTGTTCTTTTTTTTGTATTATGACACTCCTTACCTGTCTGGTGGACTGCCAATAGTGTAAGTAAGGAGGGGCTGGCCAAAGTATCACACATTATTTATGCATTCAGCTCTCAATGAAGTGGAGAGGGTTACCTGTCCAAAACATCCTCCCCTATTTTTTTTATTTCCTAAAGGCAAATCCACTATGCACTACAAGTGCAATGCAAAAGTACACCTGAAACTGCACTTGGAGTGCAAAGTGGATTTGCCTTTAGTAAATACCACCCATTGCCACAGAAAACAATAACTTTACTCCAAATACTGCTTTTGCGCATTGAAAAAGGAAGCCACACATTGTTGATAATTTCACTTTTTACTCAAAGCACATTCACATGTGCGTATAGAAATGGGTTTTAAAACAAACCAACATATTTGATGTATATAACATTATTTTGGGGAACATTTTTATAACTTGGCGTTTTTGTGTAAACAGGCATGTATCAAAGCATAACATACAGAACACATGAACTTACAAAGTTCAACTCTGAAAAGTGAAGACAATATCAGACATGAGTATGTACAAACTGTGCTGATATTGCCTTCATCAGATGGGTTGTCACCCCTGGAAAAGCCAAATTTGGAAGATGCACACAAATTGAAAATCATAAAGTGGCCATTTTCCTCCTGATCCCATGCCTAATGTCAACATGTGCTATCTCCCATCATGGGGTATCAATGTACGTGTTTTGGGGGTGCAATCCCTTCATCTCAGCCACTTTAGTAGCAAGGAAAGGGTTGCACCCACAAAACACATACATTGATCCCCCATGATGGGAGATAACACATGTTGACACACTGTGTGCATCTTCCAAATTTGGCTTTTCTAAAAATATTAAAGTGTTTTTGAAAATGTAAAAACGATGCTAGCTAGTTTGGGGTGTTTCAGACTCTCCCCAAAACATCATGATGCTCTTCATTTTTTGTTGAACATCATTGATGTTTTTCTGTATATTCTCTAAATCGCGATTGCACCCCATTATCTCCCCAATGAGGATCTGGGCACTTTCACTGGTAAAATGCGATTCTTCTTCCACATCACCTAAAAAAAACAAAAAAAAAACACACCATGTATTATAAATATGCAGACATACATTGATTAGCTTACCAGAAGCTGTGGTCTCCGACACTCACCTGTTGTGGTGCCAATTTCACCAATTTCAACAATCTCCTCCTCCTCTGCTTCTGCTGTTGGTATTTCCCCTTCTTTGGGAGGTGTGGGGTCCCTGGTGTCCTCAGACGTCCCGAGTCTTCTCTCCCCTATGAGAATGTAAAAAAGGAATACTTAGCACATTGATATTTGAGGGCAGAACTAGGAATATGAAACATTGCTTGGAAGTGTCATACAATTGTGTTTTTTGGCAAAATTCAAAGGTGAAAACATTATTTTTTACACTTTCTAAAGCTGGAATACTTACCTGTAGTGTGAACAAATGTAGTTAAGTGCAACTTGGCAAAACATTGTTTTTGGAGTGGGCTAACGAACAATGTTGATTACGAATGATTGAATCCATGAACATGAAAGTGGCCATTTTAAACTGTACAACATTACATTAAAGCACATGGAGCAGTATGCAAGCAATAATAATAATATGAACACACAACAACTACTTACTTATTTGAAGAACACTCTTGATCCTTCTGTACTGATCGTGCTCCCTCAGTTTCAGGTCTGACGAGCGTTTTCTCAGTTGATCCTTGGACCATCGTACCCCAAAATTCTTCTGAAGACTCTTCACAACTTTAGCCATGATCTTGGCCTTTCTGATATTTGGGTTTGGGTAAGGTCCATACTTCCCATCATAGGCGTTCCTCTTCAATATGTCCACCATCTCCAACATCTCAACAAAAGACATATTTGAGGCCTTAAATATTCTCCTCCGGGATCGGGACGTTTCAGGCTCCAGGCTTTCCTCATCCTCCTCCTCGTTAGTGGAATTATTATTGCGCACCTGCTGTGTCTCCGCCATGTGCTCTCCCCACTGCGCTGAAAGAGAAGGGGCCGGGAATAGTCTAGAAAGAACGTCAGGAGCGGGCGGAGTTTGACGCATGCGCATTATATATAAAACGCACGTGTGTCGTACGTACGATCTGTGAGCAGAGTGAGGAGCTGATGCGCCGATCGTGCAAAGGAAGGTACAATTTTTAACTTGATACATCACTAGCCTATACTGCTTCTATATAGGCCTATGTTGGGACAAGATTAGGAGAGTTTAGCATGGCATTATTATTAGGGTTTGTCTTGTGTTGTGTCTTGCAGACAAGATGGATCCCTTCAAGGAATCATATTTTATGGGGCTATTCATTGATCTGCTCAGGGAGTTGCCCTGCCTGTGGCAGATGAACAACCCCTTTTATAAGGACCTAAGAAAGAGGAAGGCAGCGCTGGAGAAATTGCTTGGTTTTGTAAAGACCATGGTCCCCACGGCAGACATGACCTATGTGAAGGCCAAAATTGGTGCCCTGAGGGGTATATATCTGTCAGGGCTGGCTTAGCCCTTCCTCCTCTGGGCTGGCCGCTCAGCTGTCAGCTAATTGCCAGCTCTCTTCTCTCTCCACAGTTACCAGCTGTTCCCTATGATGCTCGTCTGACCTGCCTATTTAAAGCTTTCCAGCTCATTTCTCCATTGCCTTCACATTTGGTCACATCACAGGGAACCATCTCCTGCTGTTTGTTTCAAGACTGGCGTGCTGACATCCCACCTGGCTTCTTATTCTGCTTGTGGTTGCTCTCCTTGGATCCCTGACTTCCGGCCTGGCTGATTACCCGATCTGGTTAATGAACTTTGGACTGGCTGACTACCCGATCTGGCTACAGGACTCTGGCTATGCTTTACTACACTTTTTTCTATTTACCTTTTTATTTTTATTAATAAACAAGTGTGATTTGATTGTACTTCTGTCTCAGTCTGTTTCATGGTTCCTGACAATATCTCAGGGAGTGCAAGAAGCACCAGAACTCCCTGAGATCAGGAGACCCAGATGCCATTTATATCCCCAGGATGGTGTACTACGAGAGGCTGCATTTTCTGGCAGACCAGGGGGAACCCAGGCCACCACTCTACAGTCTTCTTTCAAGGCTTTCTTCACCCCCAGCTGAGACTTCCGATGTCCAACCTGGGCCTTGCAGGCAGCAACATGTGGAGGAGCCCAGCTTGAGACAGGTATAGCATTGTTGAACATATATCTTGTTGTACATTTAATGATGTTACCTAGATGTTATTATTGATCAGTAAGTTGTGATTTAACAAAGTGGTTTACATATCAATAGACAGTAGTGACCAAAAATGATTGGGACAAGAATGAAAAATGCTGGGCTTAGAATGATAGTCTGTTCTATTTGGTAACATTAAATTTGCAACAGTCATGAGCACAAAATTGTGTGATTGATGACCAAAAAACTAAAACTATGTCCCATTTTCATACACAGGAAGACCTCAGCCGGGAGGAGGCTGTCGCAAGTGGTCGACCATCGCCCTCCTTCTCCTCCTCCTCCTGCCCCAACTACAGGAGCTGAGCCACAGCCTGGAAGGAAGCCTGGCGGGAAGTGACCAAGGAAGACCAGAGAGTGATGGCCTGGGTTCAGTCTGGTCTGACAGAAGATGCAGCCTCTTGTAGGACCACAGCCTGGGGACATAGATGGCATCTGCTCTTCCTGATCTCTTGGACTTCTGGACCAGACTGCTCTCCCTGAGATATGTACTCCTCAGGCCACCAATTTTGCATTTTCAAATTAGTTCATGTCTGCCCTGGGGGCCAAAGGCTTCACCAACTTGACCAGTTTATCCAGCACTGCCTTCCTGTTTATTTGCTTGACACCTAAATAAAGATTTTTTTTTGGTTGAAGAAATACTTGCCTATGTGTTTTACTTCAAAAAGGACAGTTTATTTGTGAGTAGACAGGTACATTTCAAAAATACAAAGTCAAATGAATAACAAGGGGCACCAACACCAAACAACCTCCTCTAGATTAAAAAATAAAATAAAAAGATAATAAAGGTGTTGTGGTAAGTTGACACACAAAACACACCAAAAAATTTGCAAACATGAGCAAACTGTCAGAAAAGGAAATCTTGATTAAAAAAACCAACCATAAAATTGAAAAACAAAAAACAAAAAAATGATTGGGGAGATGTGACGAATTAAAATATTGTATTCATGAAATGAGGAAAAAGAATAAAGAAATAAGTTTGGGAGAAGTGTGTGTGAATATGAGCAGCAAAACAACTTCATTCTTGTAGCATTATAAAGAAAAAGAGAATGCGCTGCATTAAAGAATTTTTAACATTGCAGCGTGACCAATGTGCTATATCGATTACGAGCGGTAGTTTTACCTGACCAAGCGCTTCTGCGTGGCACCTTGTCCGTCGGACTAGGCTACACACGATCAGAACTGACACGATCGGATCATGTTGTCGGAAAGTTTTATAGCCAAGCTCTCAAACTTGGTCCGTCGGATATTCCGACAGAAACAGTCTGATGGAGCCCACACACTGTTGGATTATCCGACAACACGGTCCGATCGGACATTTTCCATCGGAATGCCCGACCGTGTGTAAAAGGGCTAAGGCAGTCGCCATAGTGTGAGGATCATGGAATAAAGTTTTGAGTATCTGTGGGTCCTGAAATGAAAAGGCCTAATGTTGAGTTGTTGAGCTGAGATGAGAAGGGGAAGAGAGGGGAGGTGAACAAGGAAGTGAGGTAAAAAAGGGAAGGGAGGTGTGTACTGCAACAGTAATAAGTATGGTAAAGCTGTGTGCATGTCGAGTACAAGATCAAGATGGGAAAGGTGTCTTAGGGAGCAGTGCTTTATTTTGGTGTGAGTTCTATGATTGAGCAAGTTGTTGCTATCTGCAGGGAGACTGCTCCCTCTAGTGTCCATTTGGGGTAGAAGTGATGGGCACTACATAATAGAACTAAAATGTAATTCAAATGCAGAGGCAGGGAAGACTCTGCTAACCCTATTGTGGAGAATGTGTTTAGTCTAATCAGAGGAGCTCCTATTGGTGTCTAATTATGTTAAAAACATTTCAAACAGCACCTTAATCTAACTAAGTTATTATTAATTGAGCTAGAGGTGGTATTCTCAGGGTATTCTCAGGATCACCTTATATCTAAGTTACAACTGTGCATATTATAACAGTTATACAAAACAAACAAAACAAAAAGTAACTTATAACATGTGCAAAAACATTTGAAACTTAGCCCTGAGGAAAGCTGTAACAGCTGTGGAGTTCGTCTCTTCCCCTCTTCTCGGGATAGCGACTAACTGTGGGGGTTACTCGCCTCTTCCGGGATCTTGGGTCAGAGAGGGAAAAAAAAGGACAAAAACAGGGGACAAAAAAATCAGTTCACATATAAATTGAGAGGATAAGATTCCCACCGGCCGGAGGGGAGGATGGTGCTTCATCTTTTAGGATTGCTTTTCCCATCCAGAGGAGAGACGGAAGCCTAGAGTTGCTGATCTAAGGGGCCATTCTAGAACCTGGATTTGTGGAAGTTCAAAAGTGCCCAGGAAGTTATCCCGGTCCCCTAGTGTTCAGAAAATAGCTGACTTGCCATTATGGGATGCAGATAGGTGGAATGGGAACCCCCACATGTATTTGATCTGCTTGGCTTGTAATGCATCTGTTACTGGTTTCAGGGCTTTTTGCATGAGTAGTGTCTGTCACGATAGATCTGTCAGGAGCATGGCAGGTATGTCATTGAACAAAATGGATTCCTGGGAACGAGCTGCTTGCATAATGTCAGATTTCACATTGAAAATATGAATGCAGCAAATTACATCTCTTGGGCAAGCTGGGTTGGGATTGCGGGGTCCTAGGGATCTGTGAATTCTGTCTATTTCAAGTGGTGTCTCTTTGGGTTTATTCAGAAGCTGATTAAACATAACGGCGGCGGCCATTGCTAGATCTTTATTTTCCACAGATTCTGGCAGACCGCAAATGCGGATATTGTTGCGATGGCTTCTGTTCTCTTGGCCGTCCAGACCATAAAACAGTTATTGAATTTGCTTAGTGTGTTCTTGCAGAATTTGCTCATGTTCTGAGATTCTGGAGGCTGATTCTTCTACAGTGGTCTCAATATCTTCTATATGGTGGCCTATGTCTTTGCGGAGGTCACTGATCTCCCTCCTGTATGATCTCTCCAGCCTGCTTATGTAGGATTCAATGTCCTGCTTTGTGGGGAGGGCCTTAATATAGGCTTCCATGTCCCAGCTTTCCCCCTGGCTGTGGTGAGGAGGAGAGGGACTTCTGGGATGATTGGGACTCCTTGGGTGGTGGGTTTCTGGGTCTGAGGACCGGGGTGAGTGAGGGGGATGCGTGGCCTGTACCTTAGAGGCAATATGTGCTGCCACGCAGCCCGGCCAGTCAGGAAAGGGGGTGGGGACGAGCGAACCCTTGGTTTTCGGGGTCTGCGGACGGGGGGCTTATCAGATTCCGGGAGCCCCCTTTAATAAAGATTCCAGCCCCCCACCCTATGTGAATGAGTATGGGGTACAATGTACCCCTACCCATTCACCTGGGGAAAAAAGTGTAAATAAAAAAACACAACACAGGTTTTTAAAATACTTTATTAGACAGCTCCGGTGGTCTTCTTTCGTCTTGATGGGGTTATCCTCCGGGACTGTGCACGGAGGACAGAGATGGGAACAGAGCATCCTCCGGGACTGTGACATCATAAGGGGTGGGGACATGTGACATCACCCAGTGACCATGCCCATTGTCCCTATATAAGTCGCCGCACAACGTGTCCCCAGCATTACGGCCGGAGACAGCGTTGTGTCAACATCAGAAGAAGAAGAAGAAGCAAAAGAAGCAGAAGGCAGCAGCGGCAATGGCAACAGCGACAGAAGACCTGGCCAACGCTAGTAAAAGAGCTGGAAGAAGAAAGCGGAGGCCTGGCAAGAAGAACCGAAGGGTGGGACAAGACCCCCGAAGAGTGGGAAAAGACCCCCGAAGTCGGAAGAAGACTCCCGGACGGAGCCGGCGACGAAGGAGTCCGGCGAGAAAACCCCATCAAGACGGAAGAAGACCCCCAGAGCTGTCTCATAAAATATTTTAAAAACCGGTGTTGTGTTTTTTATTTACACTTTTTTTCCCCAGGTGAATGTACCCCATACTCATTCACATAGGGTGGGGGGCTGGAATCTGGGGGCCCCCTTATTAACAGTGGCTCCCGGATTCTAATAAGAACGGGGCTAGCGAGGTGTCAATCTTGCCGATGGAGGCGGTGACATTCACTTCCTTCGCTAGTTCCGTCTACCTGGAGTCACATTCAAAATGAATGGACTTTACTCCGTGTGTGGGCAAGTCCGTTCATTTCAAAAGTCCACCAGACCTAGTCCGTCCGGTCGTGTGTGGGCAGGTCCGCTCGTTCAGAAAGCCCGGCGGACCTCCGCTACAAAGTCCGACGGGTTGTCCACCGGATAGTCCGATTGTGTGTACGCGGTATTAGTGACACCATCTTCCCATGTCGGGGGGCTTGGTTCTACACACTACACACTGCAGCTGGCGTGTCCTTTCCATGGTTAGCCATTACCCATCAATTTCAGCTCAGTTCCTGAGCGCTGTCAACCCTTTTTGTCTTAAGTGATAATATCAACCTACTCGGTGTCCTTCAGAGAGCCCAGTAAATATCCACCGTAGATCATAAAACATAACCACATTTTTAAAGACACTTTCATGGTACCGATTTTGTCATGCACACATAGAAAGAAATACTTTTTCTTTCTTTTATTCTTGGTTTTCATTTTTGTTTGGGATGTTGTGTTTATTATGCCCAGCAAAGCCTTTTGTAATGTTGCACCCTTACAACTGTTTGCTATTTGTTTTTTTTTTTTAGTTATTTGAAGTTTGAGAAGCCTGGGATAAAAGGAATATACTATGGCTCATTGGTTTCTATACTGTCAAATCAAATCATTAAAAAAAAAAAAAATCACCCTTATGCCATCACTAATAGATAATTTAATATTAGATGCTGGTAAAAGTGTTTATTTAATTAAAAGTGTCTGCTATCTCTTATAATCTCTAAGTATACTCAGGGGGCAAAGGATAAGACTAACTTCTCTGGTATATAGTGCAATAGTTTAATAGTTTATCTTTTTATTTTTTGCATCTCTCTTTGAGCCCTATTGCTTAATTCACAATAAAGTGTATGCAGAACTGATAGGTGTTTTAAAAATTCCCTACACTAAATCGAAACTTAAATTAAAAAAAATGGCTATAGATATACTGTAACTGTTAATCTTGTTTGTTTTTGTGCCAAAGCTTGTAACACAAAGGTAATTTTGCCTCTTTTTTTATAATCAATGGCTTTAGCATTTTAGGTTTTTCCCAGTGCAAGATAAGTAAAATTAGCATTTTGAAATGTAGTAGTTTGTGTTTTCTACACACAGAAATGGTATGTTGTTCCTGGAAATAACCTGTATGCCAGACTCAGAGATATTTAGTACAGTGGTTTACCACTTCCACCGGATGCCAGCTAGTTACACTAGACAGAAACATACACTTACAATCTGACACAGGGCTGCTTGCAAACATCGTAGTCTTATCACATAACAAGATCTGAAATTGTTAGGAAGAACAAATGCATAAATCTGCATTTACCTCAATCAATTTATTACAGTAGGTTGCTGCACACTTATGTATTATGTCTGTATATTTAATATGTGTCCACTATGATTCAGTGCCCTCAAGGTCTCTGGTATTTTTTATACTGTGTAACAAAACTAAATTGGAATGCCAGACAAAACTTTGTAATCATTTTGTATCTGGTGGGGAAGGGTTATAACTTGTTGCATGTCTACTTTTTGGGGATGTCTGCTCCTGTTTGCTGTGTGTTTGCTGGAATAAGAAGTCAGGGAATGAGAAATGAAACACTTCCACATTTTTCCTACTGCATATAAAGAATTTATAGAAAAAAATAATCATTTATAAATATCACCTACAAAATATTCACTTTGGAATCAGTTTCACCCTATTTAGGGTGCTTTGTGTAGCTCCAGTAAGAACTTTCCATGAAAATCTAGATGAGAAGGTCCAAATCACCCCAATTGGTTCCTTTCAACGTGAAGGAGATTCTAATTTATACCCAAATATTCTGGGTTGAATAACTTCTCATCCTGTCAGAGGGCACAGCTCAGTGTCCCAGGGGGAAACCTCTTTTTGCATTCATAGATTTGCATCTTTCCTTTATAACCCACAGGTTATGGCAGGGTAAAAGGTATGGTTATAGACTAGATCATCTAAAACTTTTAAAAGTCAGTGCATGTCTTTTTACTGGAGACTGCACTACAGATTGCAGGTCTGAATCTGTATATGAGAACCTTTAAAGAAGAGCTATACTTTGTTTGCTGTTCCCTAAAAAGGTCTAGCAGAGGGCCACGAACCAGTCACCTGTACTGGCAAAGGGTTCCTTGCAGGTGAAATTTTTCCCAGGATTGACCTACAATGTCTTGTTCTTTGCTGTTATTCTGTTTGGCTTTTGCCAAAGAGCAAGGCCTTGTTTCCTAATGTCAGTCCCACTCTAAAGGCTGGTGATCAAATTAACTGATAAATGCTAAGCTGTTCGCTACTGGGAGGAGTGATCAAAAAACAACAGAGGTGAAGAAGGCACAGTTTCTCAAAATAATTATAGTTGGAGAAAAGAGGTCCTTGCACAAAATGTCTCCCCGGTACAGCATACCGTACTTTCCAGCAGGTCACCAGATAATATAAAGCACAGTATCGAATGAACACAAAAGTGCTTAGGAAGTCACTCTGAATTTGAAAATAGGCATCGGGAATGGGTGGTACCTGCCTTAGATGAGTCCCTACTGCAAAGGAGTGCCTCCGCACATGCCAGATACACAAAAACTTCTCATCAGGAGTTATCATGGCACTATATATAGCCCCAATTAACATTATTAAATATTGCCTATAAGACAGTCAATCTTCACTTTTGAGATATAGCTGCACTATAAGTGAACCATGCCAATTCTCTTGCTATCCCATCTAATGCCGCGTACACACGACCGGACTTTTCGAAAGACTAGGTCCGACAGTCTTCCCGACGGACCTTCAGCAGAGTTCCAATGGACTTTCCAAACTAACGGACTTGGCCACACACAAGCACACCAAAGTCCGACAGATTCCAATGTGATGACGTACTACCGTACTAGAATAAGGAAGTTCATAGCCAGTAGCCAATAGCTGCCCTAGTGTCGGTTTTCATCCGTCGGACTAGCATACAGACGAACTGATTTTTCGACTATACTTGAGTCCGTTGGAAAGATTTGAAACATGTTTTATTTCTAGGTCCGTCAGACTTTTGGGGAAAAAAAGTCAGCTGGAGCCCATACAGGATCAGAATATCTGACGGATTCATTCTGTCACACCTAGTCCGTTGAAAAATACGGTCGTGTGTACAAGGCATAACAGTACTTCTGTGTAGACCCTGTCTTATGCTCTTTATTGCTCCTTTTCTCTGGAACTCCCTAGATAGCAGCTGTGATAACTGTAAATCAGATTTTAAGGCTGGGTTTACATTGTTTCGTTAATGTGTGTGTTGGTGAGCTGCAGTGCAGCTTATTCTTAACGCCCCCCCTAACACATCTTGCCAACACAACACAATACATGGTAATACCTTTTTTGGTGTGTTAGGTAGCCCACTCAAATTAATAGATTTCCTAAGTACAACACACATGTGTTAACACCCTGCAACAATGTAAATCCAGAAAGTAAACCAAAACCAAAAGTAACGTTAGACCGTACACAGTCTGACTGAACATAGTGACATAATCCTTCCTTTCCTGATTTTCTTGAAATAGTAAAATATGTAATTCCAGCCAATAGGAAACAAGAGAAGAAGTAATCTAAATGGAAAGTAGACGTAAATACAGTGCATTTCACACAGATATTTCATGGCTACTATCTAAAGATTCGATAGAGAGCTGTCACATGTGTGAGAGAGCAATACCTAGCTTACTACAGCCTTTCTGCTCAGGTAATTCTATATGATTATATGGGATTTCAGATTCCTTGCAATGACAGAACAAACAGTGTACAGTCATAGTCAGGCAGTGCATACTAAGATTTTGTGAACAAATGGGTCCACTGATACCTAAGTGTTTATGCTCAATTATTACAGTCCTCATAGTGTTCATTAACCCCTTGACCTCTGGATGATTTACTACCCTTCCCAACCAGGCCATTTTTTTTGCAACACAGCACTATATTTCTTTAACTTAAAATTGCATGGTCATGAGACACTGTACCCAAATAAACTGTATGTCCTTTCTTTCCTATAAATAGAGCTTTCTTTTGGTGCTATTTGATCACCTCTTCGTTTTTTATTGTTTGCGCTATAAACAAAAAAAAGACAATATTTTTTACTTTTTGATATAAAACATATCCAATCAAAAAGTTGAAAAAAACAGATTCCGATAAGCGCCCCACCCGCAGACTCTGACAACTAGGGATGGCCGAACGGTTCGCCCGGCGGTCGTTTCGCGGCAAATTTCGGCTGTTCGCCGTCCGCCCGATTGGCGGACTATTGCCGCCGTTCCCCCGGCGGACTTCCGTGTTTACTGTGTAAAAGAACTTTGACCTATGATGACACATCCATCATGGGGTACAGGACAGCCAATTGAGACATTACAGCACATGGACACTTGGACATTCCCCCTAACTTATAAATAGACCCGATCCGGCAGCCATTTTACATTCTTTCTTCTGTCACTATAGGGAGAGGTTGCTGTGTGGAGCAGGGGGAGACTTCTGTGACCCAAATCGCTATTTATTAGGTCCACAAAAGTTCTTTTAAGGACTGGTATCATGGTATAGGTGTTAGGTGTAGTTCAGGATATAGGTTTGAGGCAGTGCTGTGCTAGTGATTGTTGCAGCAGCCTGAGTGTCTTTTGTCAGTGTAGAGAAAGGGACAGGACACTGTGTGCTGCAGGGACAGTCAGTGTAATCATTAGCTGTCACTATTAGGTCCACAAAAGTGCAATTCAAGTTATTGTTCCAGCAGCCTCTGTTTTGTCAGTTTATATAGGGACAGGCAGGAAGCTGTGTGTGAGGCAGTGAGGGACAGTCAGTTTAATCAGTAGCTGTTACTATTAGGTCCACAAAGGTTCTTTTCGGGACTGGTATGGTAATAGGCTTGTACACGTATAATATTCTTTCTTCCAAATATAGAAAGAATATTATACTTGACTGCTGCCCTTCTGCTGCAGTCTGCTAATCATTCACAACCTACTTGTTCCACAAAGGTCCTTATAAGGACTGGTAAGGTCTAGGGTGCTACAGTACATAGGGTTGAGTGAGGTACAGTCTGCTATTCCTTAAGGCCTGCAATAGGTCCACAATACATAGGGTTGAGGTGCACTACTGCTGACCGCTGCCCTATACTGCAGAAGTCCTTCATCAGTATAGGCACTGACGTACAGTCTGCTAATCATTCACAACCGACTTGTTCCACAAAGGTCCTTATAAGGACTGGCAAGGTCTAGGGTGCTACAGTACATAGGGTTGAGTGGGGTACAGTCTGCTATTCCATAAGGACTGGTATAGGTCCACAATACATAGGGTTGAGGTGCACTACTGCTGACCACTGCCCTATACTGCAGCAGTCCTTCATCAGTATAGGGACTGACGTACAGTCTGCTAATCATTCACAACCTACTTGTTCCACAAAGGTCCTTATAAGGACTGGTAAGGTCTAGGGTGCTACAGTACATAGGGTTAAGTGAGGTACAGTCCGCTATTCCATAAGGACTGGTATAGGTCCACAATACATAGGGTTGAGGTGCACTACTGGTGACCGCTGCCCTATACTGCAGCAGTCCTTTATCAGTATAGGGACTGAGAGTTATGTCACAGGGTCATTTAAAAAATGACAGGCAGAGGAAGAGGCAGGCCCTTCTGCAGGGGTGGTAGGGGTAGGGCAGGAGCAACAGGCTTGAGCCAAAGAGGGAAGTTGCAGAAGGTGTGTTCAATTCATTTAAAGGACGCACCAGACTTGGTTGAGTGGCTCACTCAGCCTTACACTTCTGCACCCTCCTCATCCTCTCGATCTGCACCCTCTTCTTCACTCTCTGCTATGTGCACCCCCAAAGACACTACCACCAACAACAACACCACCACCACCACCACATACCTTCCGCTTGAGTCACAGGAATTATTTTCTGATCCATATCAAGACATTTCTGATGCGCAGCCACTCTAGGTATTGGATCAGGAAGAGGAGGTAGCAACAACCGCTACTCAGCAGTCTGACGACAGTACTCAGACCAGCCCAAGGAGGAGGTTGGTCCCCGGTGTTGCTGCCTACTCCGAGATCTCTACTTATAGCGGTGGGGAAGGTGACGTCGATGATGACGTGTCTAGTGATGTCACGTGGGTGCCCACAAGAGAGGAAGAGGAGGGGAGTTCAGAGGGAGATATGGACCAGCAGATAGGGAGGAGAAGCAGGAATAACTTGCATTGCACAGAAGGGACAAAGCAGACTGCAAATGTATCAGGAGCGAGTCATCGACCATGTACGGTCACATCTGGCGCTCCCAGGACACCGGCACATGGCTCCGCAGTGTGGGCTTTTTTTAACGTGTCCGCTGCTGACAATAGCATTGCCATCTGCAATCTTTGCAGTCAACGTATTAGTCGCGGTAAGCCCAACACTCACCTAGGGACGACCGCCTTAAGAAGGCACATGAGCAGCCATCACGAGCCCAGTGGGAGCAACGGAACACACAAAGCCACACTCCAGGGTCTCACCGTCCAGCCTCGTCTTCTACTTCTCCTTCTCCTCTCTCCTTACAATTGTCCTCCACTCCACCTTCCATCACGCCAAGCTCACGTTTTACTGCAAAAAGGCAGGCATCCGTGGGCCTGATGTTCGAGCGTAAAAAAATGATGACGCTGGATAACCCTCTTGCCCAACGGTTGACGGCTGGCTTGTCAGAACTCATAGCCCGCCAACTACTGCCATATAAACTGGTGGACTCGGAGGCCTTTCGAAAATTTGTGGCCATTGGAACACTACAATGGAAGGTCCCAGGAAGGAGGTATTTCTCACAGAAGGGCATCCCAGAGCTATATGGCCATGTTCAGCGGCAAGTGAATGTATCTCTGGCACACAGTGTCTGTGCCAAGATACATCTGACCACAGACACGTGGTCTAGCAAACACCCAGCAGGGAAGGTATATCACTTTTACTGCCCCCTGGGTGAACCTTCTGACGGCCGTCAAGCATGTAACCCGTGGCACCCGTGTAGATTTGGTTTTACCGCCACGGATTGCATGCAGGCCTGGCTCTTCTTCTTCTCCTCCTCCTACTCCATCCTCCTCCCCGCCTGACTCCTCCTTTTCCGCTGCTAGCCTCTCTTCCGCTGCGCCGCCCAAGCTCCCCAGAACCTATTTGACATGCCAGGTGAGACGTTACCATGCCGTGCTGCGTCTGTTGTGCCTGGAAGCCAAGAGCCACACTGGCCCGGCAATCCTTTCAGCTTTGCGTTCACAGGCAGATCAGTGGCTAACACCGCTCAATTTGACAGTTGGTAAAGTGGTGTGTGACAACGGTGCCAATCTGCTTAACGCATTGAAACAGGGCAAAATTACGCACGTGCCATGCATGGCACACGTCTTAAACTTGGCCGTGCAACGATTCGTTGTCAAATACCCTGGGATCCAGGACATCTTTCTGCAGGCAAGGAAAATCTCGGCCCATTTCAGAAGATCTTACACGGCCATGGCTCGCCTTGCTGACATTCAACGGTGACACAATCTGCCGGTCAGACGTCTTATTTGCGATTGCCCGACGCGATGGAATTCAACCTTCTATATGCTTGATAGGCTGCTCCAGCAGAAACGTGCAGTTAATGTCTACCTGTATGAACTCTGCAGCAGAACAGGTTTTGGGGAGCTGGGGTTTTTTTCACTGCGCCAGTGGCTGCTCATGCGCGACGCATGCAGACTTCTGCGGCCATTTGAGGAGATCACCAAACTGGTCAGTCGCAGCCATGGCACCATCAGTGACATGGTGCCTTATGCCTTCTTTATGGAGCGTGCATTGCATGTGTCATTGATCAAGCTGTGGAGGAGCAGGAGCGGGAAGATGAGGAAGTTGCAATGCTGGATGAATTCCCAGGGGGGGCTACTCTATCTGACACAAGTGAACAACAGGAGTCTGAAGAGGAGTCAGAGGAGGATGGTGCCGGGGCGGATGAGGAGGAGCAAGAAGAGCATGCTTTAAACCTTTCTGGGATCCCTGTTGTTGTGCGTGGATGGGGAGAGGAGAATGAAGAGGACGACATTATCCTGGATGATGAGCAGGAGCCAGGCCACCACACCGCTTCCAGTTTAGTGCAAATGGGGGCCTTCATGCTCCAGTGTTTTAATAGGGACCCGTATAAAAAGCATAAGGGTCAAGGACCAGTACTGGGTGGCAACGTACTTAGACCCCCGGTACAAACACAAAATGGTGGAAATGTTACCGCCGTCACAGAGGGCTGTCAGAATGGAGCACTTCCAGGCCTTGCTTCGAGAAATGCTGCATTCTGCTTTTGCGTGCGCTGGCAGAGGAGCAATTCCCACTCCCAGAGAAGGAGTTGCGGGTACCAATCCAACAGCGCCTGCAAGAAGAGGCCGGTTTTAAGATGTGTTGGTGACTTCGGATATGAGGTCATTCTTTCAGCCGACCCATCGACAGGTGTCATCCGGATCCAGCATCAGGGAACGCCTTGACCGCCAGGTGTCCGACTACATCGGGTTAACGGCCGATGTGGACGCTCTGAGGAGTGATGAACCCCTGGACTACTGGGTGGGCAGGCTTGACCTCTGGCCAGAGCTTGCCCAATTTGCAATTGAACTGTTGGCTTGCCCCTCGTCCAGTGTCCTGTCCGAAAGGACGTTCAGCGCAGCAGGGGGGATCGTGACCGATAAGCGTACTCGCCTAGCTCACGACAGTGTTAACTACCTCACATTTCTAAAAATGAATGAGGCATGGATCTCGGAGGAATTCAACACATGTGACCAGTAGACCATGTATATGTCTATAAACAATTTTTTTAATCGAGCACACAGACCTTCTTTCTTCATTTGGCTCACTTCCTTGTCAAAAAAAAAGCACACCGTACTATATGCCCGTACCCTCCTCTTTGAAGAGGTTGAGCGGTGTCATATTTCTACTGGGGCTTCTTATTATGAGGGGCTCCCACCATCCCTGTGCTGTGCTGACTTCCTCCTGGGGCTGCTTATTATGAGGGGCTCCCACCATCCCTGTGCTGACTACCTCCTGGGGCTGTACCTCTGCTGTGCATATTATGAGGGGCTCCCACCATCCCTGTGCTATGCTCATTATGAGGGGCTCCCACCATTCCTGTGCTATGCTCATTATGAGGGGCTCCCACCATCCCTGTGCTATGCCGACTTGCTCCTGGGGCTGCTTACGGTGCATGTGTCAGTGCTGTATATCACGGTGCTGTTGTCAGTGCTGTATATCACAGTGCTGGTGTGAGTGCTTTATGTCATGCTGCTGATGTCATTGCTCTCTATCACGGTGCTGCTGTCAGTGCTGTATGCCACGGTGCTGGTGTTAGTGCTTTATGTCACGATGCTGATGTCAGTGCTCTCTATCATGGTGCTGTTGTCAGATCACTCTATCACGGTGCAGGTGTCATTGCTGTATGTCACGCTGCTGATGTCAGTGCTCTCTATCACGGTGCTGCTGTCAGTGCTGTATATCACGGTGCTGGTGTTAGTGCTTTATGTCACGCTGCTGATGTCAGTGCGCTCTATCACGGTGCTGTTGTCAGATCACTCTATCACGGTGCAGGTGTCATTGCTGTATGTCACGCTGCTGATGTCAGTGCTCTCTATCACGGTGCTGCTGTCAGTGCTGTATGTCACGGTGCTGGTGTTAGTGCTTTATGTCACGCTGCTGATGTCAGTGCTCTCTATCACGGTGCTGTTGTCAGATCACTCTATCACGGTGCAGGTGTCATTGCTGTATGTCACGCTGCTGATGTCAGTGCTCTCTAAAACGGTGCTGCTGTCAGTGCTGTATATCACGGTGCTGGTGTTAGTGCTTTATGTCACGCTGCTGATGTCAGTGCTCTCTATCACGGTGCTGGTGTCAGATCACTCTATCACGGTGCAGGTGTCATTGCTGTATGTCACGCTGCTGATGTCAGTGCTCTCTACCACGGTGCTGGTGTCAGATGACTCTATCACGGTGCAGGTGTCATTGCTGTATGTCACGCTGCTGGTGATCATCTCCTGCACCCTCTTCTTTGCCTACCCTGACCTTCCCTCTCCTCCATTGCCTTCATGCACTCTACAGTCCTGAATTGTAACAACAATTTCACATATAAAAAAAGAATGCTTGTAGTTGTCAATCCTAGATTCACCTCATACATGTGTTATGTCATTGGCCATGTGGTGGGACTTTGTTTGCACAGCTATTAATTATTTTGTGGCTGCAAATTTGACCTGTAGGTTTGCAAAATTCGCCTCCCATTGAAGTCAATGGGGCCCGCCGCGAACGTTACGGTTCGTGAACTATCGCGGCGTTCGCGGTCCGCGTTCGCGAAACGTCCCGTCGGAAGTTCGTCCATCACTACTGACAACCACTGGATAGGGTTGTCAGGAAGAGGCCCTTATCCTCATCAACATGGGGGCAAGATGCTTTGTATGCCCCCCCCCCGTTGAGGGCATACTGCCTGGTATGGTTCAGGAGGGGGGTGCTCGTTTTTCCCCTCCCTCTTCTGACCTGCCGGGTGGCATGCTCATATAAGGGTCTGGTATGGATTTTGGAGGGGGGAGGGGAGCCCACACCATTTAAAAAATAGAATTGGCGTGGGGGTCCACTCTGAATCCATACTAGACCTGAGGAGCCTGGTATGGACCTGGGGGAGGGGAGGGGGAATCCCACGGCATTTTTTTATGCATTTTTTGTGCCTTTTGCTGATTTGCACTACAGCCCATTTAACATGGTATCCTATGGAACATGTTCTGTAATGCAAATCTGCAAAAAGCACTAAAAATGCATAGGTGAGAATCAAGCCTTAAAGTGTATCTAAATCCAAAACTTTTTTTATTATATAGCAGTGATAGGCTAGAACTCCTGGAACCTCCATGAGGTTATTAATGCTGGATATGTCTCTACTATGGAGAGCCACTCTCTCTATTGTCTTCAGAACAGGAATAGAAGAGACATCGTCCAAAGGGTACTCTTGTTCCAGTGACAAATAGGAGGGCATTTATCTCACTTTAGAGAGGTTCTCTCTCACTTCATGTTGTGTCTACAGGACAGGAGGTGGAAGGATTTCTACAATGGGAAACAGATGTGAAAATAATAATAAAAAAGCACACCAAGATTTTAACTATTTTCTACTCTATCCAAAATGAAAAAAATGGAGTCTAGACACTCGAAAAATGGTTCCGCTCATGCTATATGAGCCTCAGCACCAGCATGAGGCCTTAATGGAACACAGATAACAGTTTTTAAATAAAATATAAGTAGTTTTAGCACAGCCAATGTCAAAGAACATAGAAAGCCTAGTTGTTTCTGTTTGTTGCCTTTTTTACTGCAATCATGCAAATGATCCACATTGGCAGTGCCAGTGGAAACAGGGGGTCCTCGTAGTAGCTTTCATAACTGCAACACTCAACGGAACTGATTAATATACTGTAGTAAGCAGAGATCAACACAACTGATTTCCATGTGCAGGGGGGGACAGCTCAACGTTCAGCGCTAATGAATAAATTGATTGTGAGCCATCTTTTGTTGATAGCTCCTCTTGTGTTAATCATTATGGATGCCACGTGTTGACTTTTATTAAACAAATGTGTCATTCTGAAATAAATAAATACTTCAGTCATATTCAAGTCACATAAAATACATCTTAGCTTAATTGCTGAAAAGCAAACAGCTTGCCTTTTCAGGAAATGTAACTTGAAAATGTTATAAAGCCAAGTCTCTTTCTCTTATAGTTATGTTAATTACATTTTGCACATGTCCTCATTAGCTACTGCTGTAATTACTGTAAGATTCTCAAGAAAATTCAATGTAAATACCAACAATCAAAATATTTACAAAAAGTGAAATGAGAAATTTGTTGAAAATAGCAAGAACAGACAAAAACTACTCTAACATACATACTGAGCAGATGGTTGATTGATGGTTGATGTTTAAAAGGTTTCTTAAAGTGATATTGCAACTGCATCTCTTATTAGTACCCCACCAATGAATCAGACACATACCAGTACTTATGTTTTCATTTTATGTGAATTTATTTATATTACTATACAGGGTCAATATCGGGTGCATACTGTATTCTTTTTGTTTTTGCAATCTTCCATAGAAGAATACACTGCGGGCGATGCGAGGCGACACGACTCGCCTCGCCGCGCTCTCGCAAGTCGCCCCCGTTCTGTACAATGGAACCGTTCTGAGAGGAGCGACTCGAGTCGCTCCGACTCAGAAAAAAGGTTCCTGTACTACTTCTGGACGACCTGGGGGCGACTTGCATTGACTTCTATACAGAAGTCATCTGCAAGTTGCCGCTGAGGTCGCGGCAGGTCATGGCGAGGCAAGTCGGTGTCGCCTCGCATCGCCTGCAGTGTGAACCGGCCCTAAGGTTCACGTTTTTGCAGAAAAAAAAAACACTTGTGAAATTGCACCCATTCCCAACCTGCAGAGAAATGCGCTGCACTTGACCAGATCTGCGGGGGATGCCATTAATGCTTAATGGTACCCCAACATATTGCTAATACCAGTACATTTGTTTTTTGTGCATACCAAAGCGCGTGGTACCGCAACACCATGCAATTCAATGTGGTATGATTTTTAAATAGGGTCAGGGACTACTTTCCTCACATTTCTCATTGGTAGGGCAAAACACAGGCAGGGCCAGTGCTACCACTAGGTACTACCACTAGGCAAACAAGGCAGCCGCCTAGGGCGCACTGCTGCCTAGGGTGCCCGGCCACTGTTGTCCCTACTCTCTTCTTCTCTACAGTAAGCAAATAAGTCTCAGCATCAGCGGGCAGCCTCCGCTCTGTTCACACATAGTGTCAGAGGTGCAGCAGCGGCGCAGGACTGTGTCAGTGTCCCGACTACCGAATTAATGGAAACAAGCAAACATTCATTGATGGGCACTGGTAGGCTGCATTTGGTGGGTGCTGGTGAGGCTGCATTGATGGCCTCTGGTACTCTGCATTGATGGGCGTTAGTGAGGCTGCATTCAATGGGCGCTGGTGGGCTGCATTTGATGGGCACATCAATAAAAAGGTGGGGTATACATGGGCAGGGCTGGGCTCAGCCCTTCCTTCTCTGAGCTGGCAGCAAATTGTCAGCTCCTATTTCTCAACAGTGACTCACCTGTTGATGATATCCTGCTCATCAGTCCTACTTACTTAAGCCGTCCAGCCCAGACGATCTCTGCCTTCATCTTGATCACATCTCTAGCGATGCTCTCCTGTGTTCCTGTTAAAGACTTGCTTGGCTGACATTCTTTCTGGCTCCAGATCCTGCTTGCTGTTCTACTATGCTGATCTCTGGCTCCCAGATCTTTTTGGCTTGTCTGACTATCCGTTCCGGTTCCTGAACTCTGGCTATGTTTTGACTATCTCATCTTTTACTCTGTTTACCTTTTTTTTATTATTATTAAACAAGTGTGATTTATCTATACTTTTGTCTCGGTCTGATTCATGGTTTCTGACAGTAGGCCAAGGCCATGAATTCAGAAGATGCAGTTAATCCACTTGTTGGTAATATTTTTTCCAGACTGGATGACCATGATCACCGCATGGATCAGTTTTCCATGGCGTTACAGATGCTCCTCAGTCACACGGCTCACCTGTAATCTCCCACTGGGGCCGCTCTGGTAGAACCTGTTTTGCGGGCTGACCCTGCTTTTGCCCCAGTCTCTGTGCAGGCGTCCTCCTCGAGTATTACCTCTATAGGAGGCATGTCTGGTTTTGCTCTGCTTCCCCAGCGATTTGGGGGGTGATCCAGTTCAATGCAGAGGGTTTCTCAACCAGGTTGAGATATACTTTGAGATGCTGCCCCAGGCATTTCTCATGGACAGAAGCAAAGTAGGTTTTGTGATATCTTTGCTTTCTAGGAGAGCCTTGGCCTGGGCAAATCCTCTATGGGAAACGCAAAAAACGGTTGTCTTGAGTTACCCAGAGTTTGTGGCTTCCTTTAAAAGGGTATTTGACGTTCTCGCACACTCCTTTTCTGCTGCCAAAAGCCTCATGTCCATCAAACAGGGCCTCCCCTTCCCCAAAGCACCCCCCATGTTGAGGGCATGCGGCCTGGAACGGCTCAGGAGGTACGGCTCTCTCGTCCCCACCCCCTTTCCTGACCGACTGGGCTGCGTGCTCGGATAAGGGTCTGATATAGACCCGGGGGGACCCCCGTTTTTTCGGCGTAGGGCTTCCCCTTTAAGTCCATACCAGGTGATGGAGCCAGTGAGGTGTCAATCTCGCCGATGGAGGCGGCGACATTGACCTCCTTCGCTAGTTCCGTCTACCTGCAGCCACGTTCAAAATTAACAGACTTTTCTCCGTGTGAGCAAGTCCATTCATTTAAAAAGTCAGGCGGACTAGCACACAGACGGCCAGATTGTCCGCCGGACTGCCGAGTCCGGCGAACAATTTTGGGTCAAAACTTCTTTCTAAGTCTGCTGGACTTTTGGGGAAAGTCCGATCGTGTGTACGCGGCATTAGTCAGTTTTTTTAACTAGTTAAATAAGAACAGAGAAGAACTAAATATGGTCATCCACATTCAAGTGGGAATTAAGATGAATGTCTAAAAAATGGTTTAACTGTAACTCCACTTGAAAAAAAAAAGTATAACAAATCAAAAAAAAAATATATATATAGCATATAAAATTGCTACATAAGCCATACTGTAACTTAACCTTTCATTTGCAATCTGAATCTGCTGTAATTTTCTGTAACATTAAATGCAAATTGGCAACATTGTTGATGAACAGAACACCCCCAGAAATGCAATTTTCTGCTTGTAATTGGCTAGGTTGATTTTTTTCCTGAAGTCTGAAATAAGATTCAAGTCATGTTTTAGGCACTTCCTGCAACAGAAATTTTAGTTTTGGTGAGATACTCCCCAAAGGCTAAATAGTTCTAAAGGGATGCCAACCCTGCAGCTTTTCTCATCAGAACACTAAGAGCATGCCAGGTGATTATAATGAACAAGTCCCTCTTATTCAGAATCTGAATAATCTATTAGATTGTAAGCTCTTATGAGCAAGGTCCTCCTAACCCTCTTGTATTTTATTGTATTATAACTGTACTGTCTCCCTTTTTATTGTAGAGCACGGTGTAAACTGTTGGTACTATATAAATCCTGTATAATAATAATAATATATCCAAAGTGCATAGTGAAGCAAACTGCTTTTACTTCAGAGTAGATAAAGACAGCAATCTGCAACAAATTTTTGTAAAATTCTTGCAATGTACATTGATCACCCAGAAGGAAATCTTTTTTCTCAACAAAAGTGGAGTTATTCTTTAAAGACTGCATGGTTAAATCCACAGTAGTAACAGGATATTCCTGTTGTAATATTAATTCTCATCTTTGTATGAACATTAGCAGGGTTGAGTGGAGTGGTTTTGGTGAAATTGTTAATTCAGCTTTAATTTTCACACTGCAGACTGCATAGGTGAAATTTGCTTTAAAGTGCTGACATGGTGATCAAAGGATTAAAGTGTATGTCACCCTTACTAATTAAGATTTAGCATTGATTGGTATCCTCAGCACCACATCCCTGATAACAATAAATATAGAAAAACATTTTTTTTTAGGATACTTTGACTTCAACCTTAGGAAAAAACAATAAACATCATTCATTCAAATAATGTATGTTATATTGTACAAAGCATACAAAAATCCCCCAAATTATTAAAAGGAGTACTATACATCAGTACTCCAAAAAGTTTAACAGTGTGAAGCACTGGTATATATTCCTTTTACTATTTTTGGGGATTTTAGTATGCTTTAAAATAGATATTATTTTAATGAAGGATGTTTATAAATTTTTCCCAAAGTTGAAGTCAAAGCACCTTAAAAGCTCCACACTTTTCTGGGTTTTTTTTTTTAGTCAGTGTACGTAAACCTTAAAACTCATAAGCCCTTAAATAAAGATATTTAAAGTAAACAAAGAAAAAAGGTTCTTTATACTGTACCTTTATAATGCACATTTTAAAAACAGTCACATGACCGCTTCTCAGTTTTTTTTATACTTATCAACTACAAGTTTTATTAATTTGCTGCCTGTTTCTAAAGAAGTATGAGAAATATTTTAAAAAAATAAAAAAATAAATGAATCCAAGGCAAAGATTTTTGCATCCAAGGCATGAGGTGTGGAGACTGCTTGTGAGATTTGGCAGCTTCCGCCGACATCACATAAGAAGGGAGCTGTTATTCTCCATTGGGACAGCAGCTTACAAGACAAGTGTTTCTGCATAAGTCTGTTATTTTACCCTGGGTCTGATGTAATGTAGAAGAAGCAGGCTGGCAGGATCAACACTTGTGTTTGGGCTTCTTTAAAAAATGTATATTATACCAAAACATATTGTATGCTGAAATGTATAGTGGACATGAGAATTGATTGAAGTAAATGTTTTTTAGGTTTAGCTTACATTTTAATAATAAACAAAGCCATGTTACTTTTCTTACAAAAGATGAGACCCAGTAAGATAACAAAAACCTTAAAAAACATTTTTTAAATGTTTAAAAGTAAAATATTTTCCAAAATGTTAGGTTAGGGTGCCCTTGCTGCTCACTGGCTAATGTCATGTTCCCAGCTAAGAAAAAAAGACTGTTTTTGCCACAAGACAAACTTCCCAGAACACCAAAAAGAAAGAGTCCAAAGACACCCAGAAACTGGTCTTTAACCAATATTAGTTAAAACACTGAGAACCAGATGGGGAAGCAGGGTGACATTTATATGATATATACTGTATATGCATATAATATATATATATATATATATATATATATATATATATATATATATATATATATATATATATATATCTCTATCTATCTATCTATCTATCTATATATATATATATATATATATACAAAAATATGTACAACATCAATCATAAAAAATTATACATGTGGGTAGCCCAGAACGAAAAAAAATGAGTAACTAAGGCTGAGCATGCTGCTATGTGCTGCAGACAGGGAACTCCATCTGTGTAAAAACAGTAAGTGAATGGGAAATACACAGTGCAAGAGCCCTAATAGTTTTAATAATTCTACCCAGATTTTGTGGGCCACATGGACAACAAATACATTAGACTATGTGAGTCAAAGAACATGTCAAAAATGAATTTATAAAAAAGATACGATCCTAAAAAGTCTGCTGGCCATGGTTAATAAAGGGGCAGGTCAAGCAATCACACTTACAACACTGAAATATTCACTTAAGGACTGAAAAAGTGGGCAAGAGGCAACTGAGAGCCAATTTCAATTTGGAAATTTTACCTGGGCTATGATGTTTTTTTAAACTTGTAGCTTTCCTGAACACAACCCAAAGGTAATCAGCAATCCTAGTGACCAGTTTGAGATCACATTGCAGAAAAAATGGGGCACTCAAAAGTCACCGTTTCTCCCTTATGGCCATCTGGTGCTCGGGAATTACTGGTGTATTTGAGAAGATATCCTTCAAAAACCAGATTATTAGACTCAGCACTTCTCAACCAGCACCTGGCTCTGATAGCAAAAATCCTCCTGCCTAGCACAGTTCCTGAGCAACCTGTAAAACCGGCTATACAAAATGTTCTGTTTTCATGCAGGATAATTACAACTATTTTTGTGTAAACAAGAGTTGCCTCCTGTGGACTTAAAATGTCTAGGAGAACATATCCTCCTAGAGACCTTGTAGATTAGATTAACATCCAAGAAGTTCCAACCCTTGCCAGATGATAATCAGATCATCTATGTATCCACCATAGAGGATGATGTGTTCAGCAAATGTTGGCCCATATATGAAGACTTTTCCAGTATCTCATACAAATGTTGGCATAACTGGGGCAAAACTTGCCCCCGTAGCTGTCCCAACCTTCTGTATGAAGAATTTCTCAATGAAACTGAAATAGTTGTGTTTAAAAATAAAATCTTCTGCCTCCACTATGAATTTGGCTTGATGACGGTTTAAATTATTGTGTTTGGCAAAAAATAAATACTCAAAGGCTTTCAGACCTATTGGATTAGGTGTGGATGTGTACAAAGACAAAACCTCAAGGGAAACCCAAATATATTCTGCTTACCGTGTTTAGTCCTCCAAAATCTTGAGAATGTGACATGTGTCTTTAAACTAAGCTGGTAAAGTAGTTACTTTGGGTTTCAAAAATAAATCAACATAATTGGACAGCCCACTAGTGAGGCTGTCTACAGGAAGCCCAGGAGGTGTAGTCAGGTTTTTGTGTACTTTAGATAAATTATAAAAATAGGGAGTACTAAAGTCATTCCAGAACAAAAAAGCCTGTTCCCTCTTTTTCAGGATGCCTTTCCTTGCTGCTTGGTGGAGGAAGTTAATCAGCTCTCACTTGAATTCAGGGATGGGTCCCTGAGTAGTTTAGTATAGGTGGTATCATCCAAAAGAAGTCTCTGTGACTCCTTAAGATAATCCTCACAATCCTAGATCACTATGCTACCACTCTTGTTGGCCTGTCTAAAGACCAGGCCCTCCTGTTGCAGATTCTGAAAGAACTGACACTCCTGGGAGGATAGATTTTAATGGATCTTATTAGACTTACAGACCTGCATACGGTCCCTATATACAACCTGATAAAAGGCCTCTATACAGGGGCCCTTTCTCTGATAGGGATTAAAAATTTACCTAGGACAAAAAGCAGTATGCACTACCTCTTTGTCACGAAATTGAGAAATCAAATCAGGCAAGCTAGACAAACAGGCCCCTGCTTCACTAGTAGTATTAAATTAAATGGCCATTAGGGCATCTAAAGCAGCTGAATCCACCCTTCAACCCAGAAGCCACTATCAGTTTTATCAACGATCAGCTCCTTGTAAGAGACCTTAAAGTGGAAGTAAACTCCCCTATCGTTTTCAGCCAAGGAAGCTGCCATCTTTGCCTCTGTTTAATCTTCAACTGCTATGATGCTGCACATGTGATTCGTTATGACACCAGCCATTGGATGGTTTGATAGTTTGGCTGAGAGCACAGCCAATGGGCAGTTAGCATTGCCAGCATGCCTTTTTTTAAATTGTTTAAATCAATGGGTTTACTTCCACTTTAAAGATTTTAGAACTTCCTAAACCCTCAGTGACTATTTAAAGCATATTTCCACTTTTTCAGCCAAATTGAGATAACACCTACTTTACATTTGTTGCATATTCCCATTCACAAAGCATGCTTTAAAAAATATTTAAAACATTTCAGCTTATATTTTTAGATGCTCTTTTCTGCAAAATTTACCACTGTAAAATCCTGTAACTGTAAATTGTGTTTGTCATAATAAACCCTGCCTGATGTAAACTAGATTTGCACACTATCTATCCTAACAAAGGGTTACACATTTAGAGGCTAGGCTACTCCATTGTATGTTAATGTAAACTGGATTCAGACAGTTCCCAGCCTTTCTACACGGGAAGATCACTTGAATGTCTTGAGAAATTCTTGCAATCAGCCATGACGCCTTCTCCTAAGACACATGTAAAAGGTAGGAAATATAAAAAACAATGGTAACCTATGTGAATGGGAACACATAACAAATATGTGTGTTTTTCTCAAATGTAACTGCAAAAGCATAAATAAACTTTAAAGCATATTACACAATTAAAAAATACCAAAATACCTTACTTTACAAACTGTCTCCAATGCATTTTGACAAAAGGGTGAATTTTGCCAGAATGTCTTGATTTTCACACAATTTTAGTTTTATTCATCAATACTAATTATCTAGCATGGACACTTTTCATTCAGTACCCTTCATGTGTCCCAGAAGGTGGAGGAGCACATAGTGTATAGTGCAAACATAATGCAAATTCTATTGGTCACAAAAACAGAATTATTAACAAAATAAGATTATTACCGTATTTATTGGCGTATAACACGCGCCGGCGTATAACACGCATCCCAAGTTTAGGAGGGAATTTTAAGGAAAAATGCCCATCAATGCAGCCTTATCAGTGTCCATCTGCAGCCTTGTCCAGTGTAATTTGCAGCCTTGTCCAGTGTAATTTGCAGCCTTGCCCAGTGACATTTCAGCCTTGTCAGTGTCATTTGCAGCCTTGCCCAGTGACATTTCAGCCTTGTCAGTGTCATTTGCAGCCTTGTCAGTGTCATTTGCAGCCTTGCCCTGTGACATTGCAGCCTTGCTCAGTGACATTGCAGTTTAAATATGGTGCCGCCGAGATACGCACAGCCGTCCTGTGTATCTCGGCTCCTCTTAGCTCCTCTCGCAGTCCCGCCCTGTGAGGGACTGGGCATGACTGTGAGCGGAGCCGTGCGGCGTCGATATACATACATAGCCGAGTGTACTCGGCTAGTCTCGGCTCCTCTTGGCTCCGCTCGCAGTCACGCCCAGTCCCTGTGTTATGTCCATTATAGGGCGGGACTGGGCGTGATTGTGAGTGGAACCGAGAGGAGCCGAGAGGAGCTGAGACTAGCCGAGTACACTTGGCTATGTATGTATATCGGCGCCGCTCGCTCCTCCGCTCAAAATTAGTGGAGGATCGCCAGGGATTGGTGTATAACACGCACCCACGATTTCCCCCTAATTTTAAGGGGAAAAAAGTGCATGTTATACGCCGATAAATACGGTAATTATTTTTATAATTATTAACAAAATAAGGAAAGCATTCAGAAAAACAATACACACAACATGCATCATTCCCTGTCAGATGCATTTTTTCTATTTCAACATTTGAGCAGAAGAAAAAAGGTGATATTTATAAACAGGAACACTGTGGTAGACCCAGTACAACTGATATTCTCTCAGGATCATGTTGCCTGATTCAGGATCAGTATAATATCACCAGCCATAATTAAAGAGGAGGTCCGTTTAAAAAAAAAAAAAAAAAAAGTCAGCAGCTGCAAACACTGCAGCTGCTGACTTAATAAACACACTCACCTGTCCAGGGCGCCCGCGATGTCGGCCGCCCGAGGCCGACCCGTCCCTCGGCTCTCGGGTCTCGGCGCCGCCATTCCCTCTAAGGGAAACAGGCAGTGGGGCTTTATGGCTTCACTGCCCGTTTCCTACTGCGCATGCGCGAGTCCCGCAGCTACTGCGCATGCGCGAGTCCCGCAGCGCTTTCTGAATGGGACGCGCTGTGTTCTGGAACACACAGTTCCCAGAACACAGCGCGACCTATTACCCAGAAGACGCCGCGACGAAGAGAGAAGACAGAAGATCTCCGCGGAGGAGGAAGAGGAAGATTAGGAGAAAGTGCCTAGCAACAGGCATTTCTGGTAAGTAAAAAAAAAAAATTTTTTTCATTTTATTTTTTTTATATTTTTTTGTAATTTTTTATATTTTTTTGTTTTCAGGGTGGCCCTCCACTTTAAGACAATGTTACATAGGTACAATTAGTTTAGCATTAACAGCATCTAAATAAATGTATTTTTGTCAGGGTTAAAATGAGTTCCAACATACCAGAACCACAATATAATCATTGTTACTTGAGCAAAGGCTAAAATTGCCCCTGTTTTTGAATAAGATAAATCATAACCTAGAAACCACGGTGCCAGATACAAAGAGGTTATAGTACTGCTAGAGACAGACCCATCTGTCTTCATGTTAGAGACCTGACGACAAGATCAGTGGGGATGGGGAGATCCTCTAATCTTTGTCTAATCAGCCTGCAATGCAGCTTCTCACATAAGCAGAAACTGTGGTGTGGCACTGAAAGTCAGAGTCAGCCTATCTACTTTGTGCCTTAGTCTCTAGTAGTTTCTAATTTGACATGCAACCAGACCTCTGACTACCAGAAGCAACTTTCTACAGGGGTCACCCAAGCTGAGTCAGAGCTCCATGTATCCATATTAAATTCACATCTGTGGTCACATGAGCATTTGTGGGGGTAATATCTTGGCAACGTACTGTATATTAAAACAAACTCACCTATAAATATCAACCTTCATTTTCTGCTATCATACAGTACTCTAAACTTTATGAATCTGAATGACATTGAATAGGTACAATAAATGTAAAAATAATTTCTACAGACTTTTTAGAAAATAACTTGTTGTTGATTCTTTTTTTTAAAAAAGGAAAAAATATAAGCGATTCCTGCTCTAAACATGCCATAGCATGTCATAAGAAGGGATGGTCGCACACTGATAAAGTCACCTTTTAAAATGTCTTATCGAAAGCTAACATAGCAGGAGTAAAACTGACCCCCTTAAATGCATTTTGCTCCTTCCACAGTACTTGGTCATAGAGGGGGGCACTGTGGAGGGGATACAGGTTTACAGTATATACACAAAAAAATAGGGGGGGGGGGGGAGGGAGAGAGAATGGGGGCAGTAAATGGGGCAGAAGATAGGACAGGGAAAAAATGGACCGAAGGGGGAGGGAGATTAGCTCCTCCAAGGGCGAGGCTGGTGTGAATTTTTCTGTACACTCTGTAATATGCTCTATCTATATATATTATATAGATAAAACACTAAATCATATATTAGGGATACTAATGACTTTCTATCAAAAATCAGAGAAATTCCATCATGCCGGGGTGAGGAGATTCTGGTTACCTGGGATGCGACGAGCCTTTATACATCTATCATCAGGCAGGGATTGATGCCACATTGGACTCATCAGAAATAGTAACAAATATTCTGATACTCAAGTTGCACTATTTGAGAAACTATTTCCTGTGGTACTATTTAATAATTATTTTTTGTTTAAGGATCAATTCTACATACAACTGAATGGAGTTGGGATGGGCTCCAATGTTGCCCCCGCCATATACTTGTTCATTCATGAATGAGATTGAGCACAGATACATTTTCATGAATGAGTTGTTTCAGAGACATTGCGCCACCTGGTGGCAATATATTGATGATATCTTTGTGATATGGCGGGGCAACATTGAATCCCTGTCATTGTTTGATGATATGTTTAATGGATTTTTTCCAAATATCCAATATAAAATCAACATTGGTGGCAATTTTATTCAATTTTTGGATACAAGGATATATATTGATTGGGGTCAGATTAACTCCGATTTTATATTAAACCCACAGATAGAAATTAACTTCTTTTATTTAACAGCTATTATCCACCTCATGTGTTTAAATCCATTATGAGAAGCCAATTGCTAAGGGTTAAGTGTATTGTTAGCAATGAGATGGTCAGGAAAACTAGACTGAACGATATGTGTCAGAAATTCAGGGAACGTGGCTACTCAGAGAGGCTGATTAGATATATTGATGATATCTTTGTGATATGGCGGGGCAACATTGAATCCCTGTCATTGTTTGATGATATGTTTAATGGATTTTTTCCAAATATCCAATATAAAATCAACATTGGTGGCAATTTTATTCAATTTTTGGATACAAGGATATATATTGATTGGGGTCAGATTAACTCCGATTTTATATTAAACCCACAGATAGAAATTAACTTCTTTTATTTAACAGCTATTATCCACCTCATGTGTTTAAATCCATTATGAGAATCCAATTGCTAAGGGTTAAGTGTATTGTTAGCAATGAGATGGTCAGGAAAACTAGACTGAACGATATGTGTCAGAAATTCAGGGAACGTGGCTACTCAGAGAGGCTGATTAGATAGGAAATTAATAGAATCCAACAAGATGTTATCACCTTTGAGTCTAAACAACGTATATCGGAGAGACTAAGATTGCCATTTATCTGTCAGTTCAACAGTTACAGTGAGAAGATCTTTATGTGTGGGAAGAGTCATTATTTTTAACAAAACAATTATCCTTTTTATTCCCCCATTTCTGCACTTGATACATTAAATGTTCTGGTTGAACAAAAATAGTTCTAAAAGATTTTTCTTCTTTCATTTTTGATTATAAAGCCCAGTGAGATATAGGGGGTTATTTACTAAAGGAAAATCCACTTTGCACTGCAAGTGCATTTGGAAGTAAAGTCGCTGTAGATCCGAGGGGGGCATGCAAGGAAAATAAAACATAGCATTTTAGCTTGCGCATGATTGGATGATAAAATTAGCAGAACTTCCACTCATTTCAGATCTACCCCTTAGATTTAGAGCAACTGCACTTCCTAGTGCACTTTCAGTGCACCTGCAGTGCAAAGTGGATTTTCCTTTAGTAAATAACCCCCATAGTGTTGTATTTGTTAAACCTGAAACTCCAGGATAAGCAAATATTGTGAAAATACAATATTCATGTATATTTCAACTTTAATCTTGTTATACGTTGTGTAAGACCCCTTTACTCAGAGCTGAATCAGTCCAAGTAGATCCGCCTGCTCAGCGGGGATCTCTCGGCTGAGCAGGAGGATGACAGGTCTATGCAGAGCAGACACGAACCCAGCCTGCTATCCTCTATGGGGAGGTCAGATGGAAATGGACTTCATGTTCTTTTTCATCCAATTGTCTTCTGCTATCCACCCAACGGATAGTGAACCCATCCCCATCTATCTGTTTTTAGCGGACCGGATCAAATCAGATGCTGGTGAGTGACAGCGAACACATGTCCACTGACATTCTCCACCCCATAGAGAACAATGGGTGGTCTGATCAGGTCCCCCTGAAAAAAGGACAGGCGGACCCAATTGGCCCGCTGGTGTGAAAGGGACCTATTTCTACTAGATCTGTGCAGTAATCCAGTGTGAAACTTTTTCTTTGCGCAAGAACTTCCTGTAATGAAGACCAGCCCCTACTGCTCTTTCTCATTGTGTAAGGCAACTGGTCTTGTATATACCACCACCTCCTGTAGTTTTATGCAGGCAACCTCAGTGGGGGGCCCACTGGGTCCCTCCCATAGTTCTGCTATCCGCACAGGTTTGTACAAGGTAATAACTGGGTTTGCGAAGGCATTTAGAGCAGACACAGTGGACTTAATTCTTATATCTTATATACCCACTTGCCTGTACTAAGTCTGGGGTGAGGCGTTTTGCTGTCCTCCACTTTTGGAATCTCTTTGTTTTCCTCAATATCATCTCTATACTGCACAATTTCTTCTTAGTAAAGGTGCTGCAGATTCTTTTGTCTGCCAGATCATGTTGACTTTTACTAGACAGCCGATAAATCTCAACAGGTCTCCAGCTTTCCCCATCATCACTGTGGTTTCCAGCGTAGCTCTGAAGATCAGCAGGAGGAAGTCTTAAATGAGGTGCAAGCCAGTTCTGAAACCTGACATAGGTGAGACAAACACCAGCCTATGATTAGGTTGACTGTATTACTGATTATATTTCAAAAGCAAAAATACATTTCAAAAACAAATTTTCATTTTTCTTGTTTGAATTTAAAAAGGCAGGAATTAGCACGATTGGCACAATGTCTAAAAAAAATGACTGGAGTTAGGCTTCACTTAACATATAAAATACAACTTATACAACATTATTTTTTTTAAATAGCTAGCAAATAAATGTGTAATGATAAATCAAGATAGGTTATTAAAATTAGGCTCAATTCAATACACTATAACAATTGTCACTTGCCATATCTAATGTTGTTTTAGAAAAGTGAGTTGAAAAAAAACATGCACATGTTATAGCTTGGTGCATAAAGCCTACTCTTCCTTGTTGTGCCTTAACTAACTCACAAAGCCACCTAGTCAGCTTCTTAATTTTAACATAAATGCAGGTAATTTTAAATGGACATTCCCCCTCCACTCACAAATAATGTCAAGATATGTTAGATAACCATATACAGTATTTGCAGGGTTCTACTTAAACTGGTATATTAAATATAAATATAGAGAAACAATAGAAGCTGGCATGGTAGGCACAGGGGGGAGCCCTAGAGTGGCCATCTTTTGGGCATTTAAGGAGGCTGCCAAACAATGCCGGGGTTGAGTGGCTCTGGTATCTGGTCGGGGTGTTCTCTTGCTGAGGGACCAGTGGATGAGCATATACAGCAGCTTATCACAGGCTTGGTTTCATGACCCCTCGCTGTTGATCCTACAGGGAGTCATGCGTTTTGGACTTGCTGTGGTGGAACATATTTGGGTATTATTTTCTAGATTTTTACATTTTCTCTAAACTCTTGACTTGTGGGTATTTTTGGGACTGATCTTTTTGGGGTCCATCCTACAGGACTTGTAATTATTACCTGTTACTTTTCCACAGCACACCTGTAAAGCTCATCATGTATACAAGAAGAGGGCCCACTTTTTGGAACATGGGGCGCAACATCCACCAAGCTACTATAAGTTAAATGCCCCCTCCGAATTTTTTTATAGCTTGCATTTTTCTCTCACCCCTATTCCCTTTGAATATATTTTCTCATTTTTTACATAATTTGCATAAGGATTTGTATTTATGATTTATTAGGGGGTAAAGCCACTCACTCAAGGGCTTCATATAGTCATCCATACCCTATTGTGTCTCCTCCTGTCTGGGGCAATGTTTGATGTTTCCTGTTCGGATGCAGCACTACTTAAACAAGTTTATGGTCATTTATGTGTCAGGACGCAACCACCATATGATAATACCTAAGAGGTGTTGTTTGTTTACATATCATGATATGCGTTAACTCTGATTTATTGCTTGTAATATTAGGGTCTCCAGATGAAGCAGCTAAACGTAAAAACACATTGAGAGCATTTGAACAGTTACGATTATTATATGTTTACATTACAGGCATGCCTCACTTTTAAGTAGACAATGGGGTTTATTTACTAAAGCTGGAAAATGCAAAATCAGGCTCACGTTTTTCTTAGTTTCTGTCAGTAAATTTTGTAAACAAGTAATTTTTCTCCTTCAATAATGTGTGCTGATGAGACGGCACTGATGGGCACTGATAGGCTGTACTGATGGGCACTGATAGGCTGCACTTATGGGCACTGATGAGACGGCACTGAAGGCCACTTATTAGGTGGCACTGATAGGCTGCACTGATGAGTACTGATAGACTGCACTGATGGACACTGATAGGTGGCACTGATGGGCACTGATAGGTGTCACGGATGGGCGGTACTGATAGGCAGCACTGATGAGCAGTCACTAATGGGCACTGAAAGACAGCACTGACTGTCATCACTAATGGGCACTTCTGGGGCTTTACTGTAATCAGGGCACTGATGATCAGTGCCTGATTACCTGTCCTGGTCTCCCCATGGGGACTATTCCTCCATTAGGTCTGCCTCTTCTGTTAGCTCATCATTTTCCAAATATGGACATTTCCATATTTGGGTAATGACATCACCAGTTGCCCCTGTCCCCATGCTTACATTTAGCTTTTGGGCCAGGGAATCTCCCAGTCTACAGATGAGAGATGAATAGGACTATAACAGAGTATTATTCAGCTTCCCAGACATGCCCTATTCTGAGCACCTGCACCAGGAAGACCAGCTGCTCAGATGCAGTGTTTTCATGTGTGTGGGGGGTGTGCCATGTGTGGCAATGCTTCCTGCTCATCACATGTGGGGAAAACTGTAAAAAAACACCCTGGCTGGCAGAAAATGCACCGCAGCACCAATACGGTCTTCCCTACAGTGGTCTATGGAGCTTGCCCCATGTCAGCATGGGCAGTAGTGGTGGCTTCTCATGCAGGCACCAGGGGCACTCGATGTATGGATTTCAATGAGGTGTTTTTTTCAAAGCACATGATTAGAGCCCGAGACTCTAATTTGCTTCAAAAAGGGTGGGCTCAGGACGCAGAGCCCGTCCAGTTATGTGACATTAGCGAATTAATATTCGCTAATGTCTTCCTGTTACTCCTCCTGGCCAATCAGGAAGGGGGTCCTCAGACCCTACATTCTGGGAGTCCTAAGACCCGATTGGCCATGCGTCCTAAGTCCTGATTGGCCATGAGGAGAAGCAACTGGCAGGAATCGGGAGGAGAAACAGGGGGAAGCCGCCAAAGCCACTACCTGGATGGGGCAAGTTCAGGGCTGGAGGGTGATGGGCGAGCGATGCGCCGATAGAATGACAGGAGGGAAGGCAGCGGGCCTCCCTTCCTGAAGAAAATTGAGCACCAGCCACCACTGATGGGCAGATGTCAGGGAACAAAGTGACAGCTGTCTCTGCTCTGTCTCTTGAAACCAAATCCTTACTGAAACAAAAAAAGCGGCTCCAGGTGAGTGGGTCTCTAGTTAATCCCAACACATACTAGTCAGGTGTTAGGCCAGCTTGCATGCTGTGTATCTTAAGAAAGTGATTCTGGGTGGCTGCACTTCCAAAATTCCCTTTATTGAAGCTTCACATGACATATTACCTGTAATGGTAATGACGAAGCACCAACATGTACGCGATACGCGTCTACCTCTTTGCCCCCTGTTCCATCTGTCAACCACTTGTCATATAAAGCTTAAAAAAAAAGATTTTTTAAAGTGCAGCCATCTAAAATAATTTCCTTATGGTGCCATATCTTTACCTTGCTGTGCTGTAAATTTGCCCTTCACCCAGGAGAGTTGGTGCTGACGACATAATCTCACATTTCAGTTAAACCTCCAAGTTACTGGAGGTTTAACTGAAATGAAAGCCAGTCAAGTGAAGAAGAAGCCTGGGTCAGTCAGGTACAGTAAATCCATGTTTTTTTAAAAGGATATATGTATATAGGTATATAGGTGTTAGTGTGTGTATATATGTATGTGTGTGATTGAGTGTATGTGTTCTGACAGTGTGAACCCCTACCACTGTAGTAGTGGGATTTTGGAAGGCACAGGGTTCTCATGTATGTGGAGTAAGGAGCTCCAGAGTATCAGTTCTATTTTTTTCTGTTTTCTCCAGGCTTTAAAATACACAGATCAGGGTCTGGAATCCAGGGGCTTCAAAGAGCTTTGGGTGGAAATAAGCCTCTACCCTGTATCCAGGTCTTAACAGAGACCGGCAGGCTATTTGGGCAGGTGTGCACAGTCTTTATATTCATAAGTCATTAGGCCTGGACATAACCCAGGGATACACCCCTCCCCAGGCACCCCGTGCTGCTGAAAGAGAGTAGCAGTGACAGGAATCAGCAGCTGGGAGACCAGATATATGTACCTACACCAAGAAACCGGGACCAGACCATATGTATATATTTTTACAGTGAAATATATTTACAATGAACAATAACCACATATCAACAGCCATAAACGTGAAAATAAAAACTAAATGACAAAATGCGCAACCAGCAACCTAGAAAACAAACTATATATGCATATTAGATATACACAAGGCAGTTGAAAACTGGAGGAGCTGGGAGCAAGGCAGTGAGGGTATTGTGTACAGGGCAGGGGCAGGAGCAAGAGCAATAGCTAGAATGAATAGCAACAGAGTTTTGGAGCAGCACAGTGGTATGGCATGAATCATATGGAGTGCTGTTTAGTACACTGCTTACTCCTGGTCCCTGCACCCTGTATGTTATACACTTTTGACCTTTGCATGCTGCACATAACACTGCTCAACCCTTTACACTTTACATAACACACTCCTGACCCCTGCACTTTAAACACTCTTTACAATTAGTGAAGAACAGGTCATGTGATTCTAGCATGCACTCCTGAGTCCATATAAAAACTGATTAGCTCACCTGGAGCTGTGTAGTGTTTCTAAGTCAGGTGTGATGTCAGCTGCAGAAGATGATCAGGCTGCCACATTGGGGGGAAAGAGGCAGTTTGGCATCTTTGACCTGGACACTGGATGACCTTCCATTTTAACAGAAACTTGTGAAGATATAAAAATTGTAACTGCATAGTTGAATTGTGCACATCCATATCATCCTAGTGTTTACATCATTACCTAGTGAGTTGCACAACCGAAGCAAGCATTATGCCAATTAAATCTGAAAAGTCTGAATATTTTTTGTCTGTGTTTGCATGTTTTTCAGGTCACTGACTTACTAAACAGTAAAATTACATCCCTGGAACCTTTTCTTTTACATAACATGTTAACAATGCAACTGCCATATTTTACTTTCAGAAAGTACAGTAGTAATTGAATACACATTAGGATGATGGTGATAGAGGTCATTCCATTTAGTTTCAATTTTTTTATTTTTTTATTTTCAATAGAGGCAAAATAACAAAAATAAAAATAAAGTCATATGAACATGTAACAGTGTACATCATATAACAGATAGCCAATGAATGACATAAAAAGATAACATAAAGAACAGTCCAAAGCATACAGTAAAACTACCATAGAGAGGATACATAACAGGATTGCAAGCCATTTATGACAGTGGTCATCAACCCTGTCCTCAGTGCCCACTAACAAGCCAGCTTTGCAAGATAACTGAAATACATCACAGGTGATATCATTTGCTGCTCAGTAGTGATGAACGAACTTCCGTTCGCGAACGCGAACCGTGAAAGTGGGCAAAAGTTTGCGAACCGCAAAGTTCGCGGCGGGCCCCATTGACTTTAATGGCAGGCAAACCTTAAAAACCTACAGGGCATATTTTAAGCCACAAAATAGTTACTTGCTGTGCACACATAGTCCCACCACATGGACACTGACATTCTTTTTTTATCTGTGAAATTTTGACAATTCAGGAGCGCATGAAGGCCATGGAGGAGAGGCAAGGTCAGGGCAGGCTATGAAGGGGGTGCAGGATATGATCAGTGCCACAGTCAGGGCAGCGCAGTCCTGTGCCAGTGTCCCAATGTGCCAACCTGTGCTTGAGCCCCTCCCTCTGCCCGGCCCTTACCCCCACCTATGCAGGGCTCCACTGCGGTGGTCCGGAGGTGCCAGTCCAGTGCTGATCCTCAGCCATGGTGCTAGCACTGCCTGCTGATTGGCTTCTCCGCTGCTATCTCCCTCACTGTCTGAAACCAGCACCACAATAGAGACTGGGCACTGACACCAGCACCGTGATAGAGAGCACTGACACCAGCACCAAGATAGAGAGCACTGACACCAGCACCTAGATAGAGAGCACTGACACCAGCACCATGATAGAGAGCACTGACTCCAGCACCATGATAGAGAGCACTGAGACCACACCAGCATCGAGATAGAGAGCACTGACACCAGCACCGTGATAGAGAGCACTGACACCAGAACCGAGATAGAGAGCACTGACACCAGCACCTAGATAGAGAGCACTGACACCAGCATCATGATAGAGAGCACTGACTCCAGCACCATGATAGAGAGCACTGAGACCACACCAGCACCGAGATAGAGAGCACTGACACCAGCCCCTTGATAGAGAGCACTGACACCAGCACCGAGATAGAGAGCACTGACACCAGCACCTAGATAGAGAGCACTGACACCAGCACCATGATAGAGAGCACTGACACCAGCACTGAGATAGAGAGCACTGACACCACACCAGCACCGTGATAGAGAGCACTGACACCAGCACCGAGATAGAGAGAGAGCATTGACACCAGCCCAGAGATAGAGAGCACTGATACCACACCAGCACCGTGATAGAGAGTATACAGAATATACTTTGTATCTTTGAAAGAAAGTATATTATACGTGTACAACCCTATATACTGTACACCTATACCAGTCCTTAAAAGGACCTTTGTGCACCTAGTAGCTAGTGATTTGCAGACTGTCCCTCAGTCCCTACACTGATAAAAGACAACTGCAGAATCGGTCAGCAGTCAAGTATAATAGGCTTTCTATATTTGAAAGAAAGTATATTATACGTGTACAACCCTATATACTGTACACCTATACCAGTCCTTAAAAGGACCTTTGTGCACCTAGTAGCTAGTGATTTGCAGACTGTCCCTCAGTCCCTACACTGATAAAAGACAGCTGCAGAATTGGTCAGCAGTGCACTCAGCAATCAGCAGCACAGCAGTCAGCAGCAGTGCACCAGAACCCTATATACTGTACACCTATACCAGTCCTTAAAAGGACTTTTGTGGACCTAGTAACTAGTGATTTGTGTCACTACAGTCGGTCCCTGCTCCACACAGCAACCTCTCCCTACACTGACAAAAGACAGAATGTAAAATGGCTGCCAGATCAGGTCTAGTTATAAGGTAGGGGGAATGTCCAATTGTCCATGTGCTGAAATGTCACGCAAAATTCGCTGCGAACCGACCGCCGGGTGAACCGCAAGGCCATCTCTACTGCTGAGTGATTGCAGTATTCTAGTCTGCATCTCCCCAAGGTAATACATAAAACCTGGCCTGTTAGTGGGCCCTGAGGACAGGGTTGATGACCACTGATTTATGACATTGCCACAATTCTGAACTACCAATAGTCCTATGCTAACAATATGTGCCTATGGGTTCTCCAGGCTTCCCATCTGTGATTAAACAGATGCAACCTGTCCTGTAGGGTATATAGGATCCTTTCCATTATCATCCCTACATCTATTCTATTCAGTACGGAGGAAAGCGGAACTACAGGGGATTTCCAATGAAGAACAATGGCCCACAATGTAGCTACACAAATAGTATGTATAAGACATTCTTCCCTGCAGGGAGTTCCTGGGATTGTCGCCCCCAGTAAGCAAATTGGGACTGTGAGCTGCAGAGGAGTACCGGTTATTGCCGAAACCACGGCAGTCACTTCCTCAAATCGGGGCCAGCTGCGCACAGTCCCAAAAAATGTGTTTAAACATGCCCAGCTGTTGGCAACCTCTGAAGCATAAACCAGATGTTCCTGGGAACATTACCCAGAGCCTAGAAGGACTGTAATACCATCTGGTCATTACCTTGTAGGCTGTCTCTCTGACCGCCAGTGATTTAGTGGCCTTACGTAAATTTATCAGCATGGCATCCCAGTCCTTTGGGGTAAATTGTTCATCACAGTCAGATTCCCATTTAATTCTGTATAGAGTTCAGCTGACAAATATTAACCTAATGCTGTTTTGTAAAGAGTGCAAATGAGACCCTTGCCTCTAGGGGCATCCCAACATATTTGCTCATAGGACGTGGGAGGCAGGGAAGAGGTAAGGTTAAAATGTGTTAGATAAAAATGCCTGAATTGTTTAAAGTCAAAGTATTCCCCTAGTAGGATTTTTTTCTGTGCTCAAAGCTGTTCAAATGTAACAAATGTATCTCCAGACTGAAGATCCGCTAGAGTGATTAGGGAATTGGATTCCCACCATGCAAAACTGTCTGGGTGATTAAACTCAGTGACAAATAGTGGTTCCCCAAGAAAGGATGAGCCCGGGGGGGGGGGGGGGCAGGTGAAATTAGGTTAAGCTTGTTTTTATATCGGTGCCAGAGGTTGAGAGAGTGGGAAACAATGCAGTTGAAGCTGTAAAGCTTGTGTGTAAAGTTGGAGGGTGACCATAGCATGGACATGAGGTTATAGGGCCTGACGGATTTGGCCTCAAATTTGACCCAGGGTACTTTCGAATCTGGGAAAAGCGTGCGGATAGGAAGTAAAACCAAAGATTGGGAAGACCTAGGCCTCCGGTAGCCTGGGATTTATAGAGAATGTGTTTGGAGAATGTGGGGCGCTTATTCTGCCAAATAAATCTATTAATATCTTGTTGTAGCTTGTCAATACAGGATTTAGTAATATTAATGGGGGGGATCGGAAAAGAAATAAGAGTTTTGGTAATAAGGTCATTTTGACTGCCATGACTCTTCCCAAGAATGATATTTGGTATGAACTCCAAAATTTAAGTAAGTTCCGCAGTCTGGACAAGCAAGCTGGGTAATCAGCCTCATAAATAGAGGATAAATGTGGTGTGATGTAGATGCCAAGGTAAGGAATTTTTGTCAGTCGACCAATAGAATGGAAAAGAACTATGAAGTATCTCACACCGGGCAGATTGGAGATTAATTGGAATCACGGTGGACTTAGATATATTCACCCCGAGTCCAGAAATAGAGGCAAATTTTGTTAGAATGGTACACAAGTTGGGAAGGGAGACATGGGGTTGAGTCATAAAGATCATGACGTCATCTGCATACATGCAAAGCTTAAAGGGAGAAGAAGCAAGGGAATAGCCAGATATGTCTGGGTGTTATTTGATGGTGATCGCAAGGTGTTCCAATGCAAGGGCAAATAGTAAGGGAGACAGCGGGCATCCCTGTCGGGTGCCTCTGCCCAGTGTGAAAAAGTCTGAGTTGCACCCTGGCAATTTGATTCTTGTTTTGGGTTGATAATATAGGGCCTGTATAGCATGTAAGAATTCATTTTTAAAGCCCATTTGTTGTAAGACAGAAAACAAATTAGAGCCAGAGAATACTATCAAAGGCTTTATTGAGGTCAAGACTCAGTAGTAGGGTCTGCTTTTTGTGTAAGTTAGCGTCTTGAAGGATGTTCAGGGCCAGGTGAATGTTGTCTGTGATAAGTCTGTTTGGAATGAAGCCTGATTGATCGGCAGAGGTCAGGGTTCCAATAATATTGGCCAATCTATCTGCTAGGGCACGACTGAAAATTTTGAGATCATTATTGATGACCGAAATTGGCCTATAATTTTGCAAGAGAGAATGGAATTTAAAAGATTTTGGTAACAGAGACATATTGGCTAGGGTCAGCTCATTTGGAAAACGTTCTCCATTGAGAATTTTGTTAAACATGGTAGTTAAATGTGGGATCAAAACAGGGGCATAATGTTTGTAATAACTGGCTGCAAATCCATCTGGCCCTGGAGCAACCGATCTTTTAAGGGATTTGATTACCTTAAGAGGTTCCTCCTGCGTAAATGGTGCACTTAGGGTTTCTATTTGTGAGGATGTTGAGGGTGGTGGTAGAGAGGATAGCCAGTCTCGTGAAGCTTGGGATGTGAAGGCGGGAGGGTGGGAAAGCAAGTTGGAGTATAATTTTTCAAACACTGTCATGGGCTACCCTTAAAGTGCTAGGGGATATTTCAGGAGTTTTGTTTAATGTAAAGTATTCTTGAATGAAGGTGGAAATTTCTTGTCGTGTGATAAGGTCTGCCAGAAGGGAGTAATTCAGACGCCACAAATAGGGTGTGTCTGATAGGCCTATAAGGGTAGTGGTTAAGGTCACTATATTGTGATCAGACCATGGACATACAAGAATTTCAGAGTTCGTGGAGTTGGCTAGAATGATAGGGGTACAGAAGATATAATCCAGTCTAGCAAAAGATTTGTGGGGGGAGAATACAATGTGTAGTCCCTAGCTCCAGTGTTATGTGAGTGCCATGCATCTGCTAATTGAAAAGATTGTAATGTTTTGGACATAGGTTCGACCAAAAGCCACCAAGGTATATGAGGCTGTGCTTCTGTCTAATTGAGGGTGAGCTACTAGGTTAAAATCACCTCCGACATACATATGTGGTGACGAATATCGTTCTAGGATTTTACAAAAATGTGGCAAAGAAGGTGGCCTTTGCTACATTAGGTGTATACACATTTGCAAGAGTTATTTCCCGCCCAGCTAAAATCCCTTTGAATATCAGAAAAGACTATCAGGGTCTCTATATACCTGTTGTACCTCTAAGGGGAATCTGTTGTGCAACAGTATAGCCACTCATCTAGTTTTTGCATGATATAGGGTAAAGTAAGCCTGTTTGTATGATCTATGGAAAAGGGTATGATGTTTATCGGAGGCAAAGTGGGTCTACTGTAGCAAGACAATTTTGGCTCCCAGTTTTTTGTAGGACGTAAAGGCTTTTTTCGGTTTGTAGGGAGAATTAAAGCCCTGCACATTGTGGGTAACGCAAGTAATTACCATTTATAAACTAGGGTCAGATTACGCTCACCTGAAAAGAATAGCTTTAAATTTCGTGCTCTGCCAGAATTCTCCAAAACAAAGGAAAAGCCAGATGGGAGGTACCCGTCAGAAAGTACAGTATTAGGTGCATCACAGAGTATGCTATAAATGGAATGCTTGGTAGCTGAAAAAAACAAATCTGAAACAGTAAATTTTTAAACAAGTTAACAACATCAAGAATAACCAACATAACTACAGTTGCAAAAAAAAAGTATGTGAACCCTTTTGGAATGATATAGATTTCTGCACAAATTGGTCATAAAATGTGATCTGATCTTCATCTAAGTCACAACAATAGACAGTCTGCTTAAACTAATAACACACAAAGAATTAAATGTTACCATGTTTTTATTGAACACACTGAGTAAACATTCACAGTGCAGGTGGAAAAAGTATGTGAACCCTTGGATTTAATAACTGGCTGAACCTCCTTTGGCAGCAATAACTTCAACCAATCGTTTCCTGTAATTGCAGATCAGACATGCACAATGGTCAGGAATAATTCTTGACCATTCCTCTTTACAGAACTGTTTCAGTTCAGCAATATTCTTGGGATGTCTGGTGTGAATCGCTTTCTTGAGGTCATGTCACAGCATCTCAATCGGTTTGAGGTCAGTGACTGGGCCACTCCAGAAGGTGTATTTTCTTTTGTTTAAGCCATTCTGTTGTTGATTTACTTCTATGCTTTGAGTCGTTGTCCTGTTGCAACACCCATCTTCTGTGGAGCTTCAGCTTGTGGACAGATGACCTTAAGTTCTCCTGCAAAATGTCTTGATAAACTTGGGAACTCATTTTTCCTTTGCTGATAGCAATCCGTCCAGGCCCTGACGCAGCAAAGCAGACCCAAACCCCACCACCATACTTCACAGTTGGGATGAGGTTTTGATGTTGATGTGCTGTGCCTCTTTCTCCACACATAGTGCTGTGTGTTTCTTCCAAACAACTCAACTTTGGTTTCCTCTGTCCATAGCATATTTTGCCAGTACTGCTGTGGAACATCCAGGTGCTCTTGTGCAAACTGTAAACGTGCAGCAATGTTTTTTTTGGACAGCAGTGGCTTCCTCTGTGGTATCCTACCATGAAATCCATTCTTGTTTAGTGTTTTATGTATCATAGATTTGATAACAGGGATGTTAGAATTTGCCAGAGACTTTTGTAAGTCTTTAGCTGACACTCTAGGATTCTTCTTCACCTCATTGAGCAGTCTGCGCTGTGCTCTTGTAGTCATCTTTACAGGACGCCCACTCCTAGGGAGAGTAGCAGCAGTGCTGAACTTTCTCCATTTATAGATAATTTGTCTTACCATGGACTGATGAATAGCAAGGCTTTTGGAGATACTTTTATAACCCTTTCCAGCTTTATGCAAGTCAACAATTCTTAATCGTAGGTCTCCTGAGAGCTCTTTTGTGCAAGCCATCATTCACATCAGGCAATGCTTCTTGTGAAAAGCAAACCCAGAAATGGTGTGTGTTTTTTATAGGGCAGGGCAGCTGTAACCAACACCTCCAATCTCATCTCATTGATTGAACTCCAGTTGGCTGACACCTCACTCCAATTAGCTCTTGGAGATCTCATTAGTCAATGGGGTTCACATACTTTTTCCACCTGCACTGTGAATGTTTACATGGTGTGTTCAAAAAAAACATGGTAACATTTCATTCTTTGTGTTAGTTTAAGCAGACTGTAAATGTCTATTGTTGTGATTTAGATGAAGATCAGATCACATTTTATGACCAATTTGTGCAGAAATCCATATCATTCCAAATGGGTTCACATACTTTTTTTTGTAACTGTATACTGAATTGGTAAATTATTGGGTCAAGATGCATGTAGCATAAACCTGAAACGAAGAAATTGGTCATGTGAGGGCCCCCCCCTCCAAAAGTCATATCGTGAATTTGAGTAGAACCATGGCATGGTAACGACATTCGCCGAACTAGCCAACAGAATTTGAAAAGCATGCATATTGTGTGCATATTGTGTGCATGCCACCATTATATATATAAAAACAATAATAATGGCAGTCTGTGCCTACATCCAAAACCTAGAGGTAAATCCTTACAGAGAACCGGCAAGTATTTCCAGTCCACCTCTCTGCACAGGCGTATATAAAGAGGCAGGTCCACTAGGAGAATCAAAAGAGAAAAAAAAAACGGGTATATGGATGTTAGCCTTGCTTAGACAATCAGAGGGTCAAGGGTCACTTGAAGTCCAACATTTTACTGATCTCACACATTTTCTGAGTGTAAAGGCAACTGCACATCCTGTAAAATGAAGGTAAGACACACTGCAAGTTTAATTTTTCATTTATAAATAATTAATAGCAAAAAATAACAGAATGAAAGAACAATAGCAATATACTGTACAGCGGGTAAAATAAGTATTGAAGACGTCACCATTTTTCTAGGTAAATATATTTCTAAAGGTGCCATTGACATGCAATGTTCACCACATGTTGGTAGCAACCTATGCAATCCATACATACAAAGAAACCAAAACAAATAAGGGCAGAAATTAAGTTATGTTATGTGTAATAAAATGGAATGACACAGGGAAAACAAATTGAACATGCTAACTGAAATTTACTTCGTACAAATTTTTTTTTTGGTAATGAGAAGAATCAAGAAGCCTCCTGTATGGAGAAACTAGCTGCATGCATTGCTCAAGTATGATTTTGGCCCATTCTTCCACACAAACAGTCTTCAAATCTTGAAGGTTTTGTGGGTCTCTTCTTTGAACTCTGATCTTTAGTTCTTTCCATAGTTTTTCTACTGGATTCAAGTCAGGTGATTGGCTGGGCCATTCTAGCAGCTTTATTTTCTTTCTTTGAAACCAACTGAGAGTTTCCTTAGCTTTGCATTTGGGATCATTGTTTTGTCAAAATGTCATGTGAACATTTCATACCAATAGCACATTTAGAAATATATTTACCTTGATAAATGGTGATATGTTCAATACTTATTTTACCCTCTGTATGTGGGGAATTGCTATGTATTGTAGCACTACTCTTGTAGGAGCCACTGGACTTCCCCAAACTCCAGTCTCTCTTTAAAGGCCTGAAACCGCTGCCACAGATGGGGGTAGTTCTGGTTCCAGTATTGCTTGGGTACATACATAACGTTCTATACTTCATCTTCGCACTAGGTGACCCACTTGGTATCTACTTCCTCCATGATTTCTTGTGAAACATAAGGGAAATCATAGAAGTTTTCTTTGTGCCCAGTATCCTGGTTATGGTGTTCAGCTGCTGATTTTTTATTGGTTTTTACTAAGCGCAGATTTTCCTACTTTTTCTATAAGGGAAATCATAGCCTTATTCCAAGGCTAACTACCGTTGCACAATTCACTGAAAATAGGAAAGTCTTGGCAGTTCATCTGGGTCTCTTGATGAGGTGACTTTTGGCTCTCTTGATGAGATGGCTGTAGACCTCATCTTGTGCCCAAGCTTGGGCCATAGTGCAAGGTGGGGATAGGTCAGACCTTTCTGCATACTCTTTGCTGAGGCCAAGTCCTGCAACACATTGCCTTAGCTGGGCAATATGCTCCCTTTCAGCATTATCTGGGTCAGAGGCTTGTGAGCCCACCTTCACATCAGTTCCCCAGTCCAACTGGGTTCCTGCCACTGATTCTCAGTCCTCCAACCCCTCCTCTATGGACAGGTCAAATGCCCCTGGCCCCTTCCTACCTGAGGAACTTGCGGAATAAGGCCTCCAGATCCTGTAGGTCTCTGAGATTCTCATTACAACCATCTGGTCTTTCGCTTTGGTAGTGGGGTGCTGTCCATCCGCTGATGACTGTATTCCTTGTACTTCAGTATCAGTTAGAATCGTGCTCTGCAGTCTGCCTGCCTATCTGGGTACTTGTCACCTTCCACCGCAACTTTGCTGCTTACACTCGGTTCTCTCCCCCTTGTGTACGCCATCTTGGTGTTCTCTCCATGTGGCTTCCTCTCGGCTACACCTGGAAGTGATGAAACAGATACGCTCCACTTTTCATTTTGGTTGAATCTGGGTGGCGACCCTGTCCCCTTCTCTTGATAGACTGGCACACTGGTGATTGTTCCACCTATTGGGCAGACTCTTCCAGCGCTTATTATCACATGCCCAAAGTTAACTTTTTCACCACCATCACTCAGAAGAACTCCAGCCTTAGCAGTCTCTACTGTAAAGCAGGAAGCATCTGCAGCGACACACATTGATGGCAGGTTCACTTGTCCCGCAACAGGCTTCACCGGCACTCTCACTCTAATGCCCAATGTTAACTCCTTCACCGCTGACTGAAAATGCTTTGGCACTGGCTACAGACTCTACAGCAAAGCAAACATTTTCCCTTGCAGCATAAACACTGGTGGTGACACTGCCTGTCACTAGGCAGACCTCACTGTGGCTTTTGCTCCCTGAGTTAACTCTTTCACTGTTGCCTCTTTGAAATGCTCCTGTACTGGCAGTTGAGCAGATAAAATCCCCACTGTGACATGACATTTCTCCATACCGATTGCCTCCCAGCAATCCGACATCCCGATTGCCTTACCGCAATCCACACAATAATACTGACAGTCTCTCCCATTTTGTTCCCTTACCAACAGCAACCACTGCAATATCCCGTTTTAAGCCCCCAATGTAATTTGACTCTCGTAGGAGCCACTGGAATTTTGCCCAGGTTTTTCCCCAATGGATTGCCCCACAGCCAGGCACACGAACACAGTCACCTTTTCCTTCAATAACCAGTTTAAGGGTGTTGTTTTTGTTGTTATTTTTGGAGAACTTGACTAGGGTTGAAGGAATTAAGTGGAATACTCCAAAAAATGTACAAGTTGGGGACAATGAACTCCTTTCTATAAAGCTGAAGCAGAAGTACCTGCGTATAGCAGAGAAAACAAGAAATAGGCACTTCTGAGTAAAACTGTTTGTGTTTAATAGAACAAATGTATAAAAAGATTTGCATTGTAGTATTTTTAAACAGACACAGCGAAGTCCAATGAAAATGCACAATCTCTGTTTTAGCTGTCAGCAGTGATCTCATCCTGTTGATCTGTAGGCGGCCGGGTTCCTGGCCTGCAGGAGTCTCTTGGCGCTCAGGCGGTATCCAGAACGAGGTCTGGAACACAGTTGATGGATCACAGGAGAGGGCTGGAATGCAACGTATGGCGGGATGGCGTCATGAATGTTACAGAGACTGATTTCAGGGCATGCACACTGGGGGGATGTTAGCAGTGCATGCTCCTTAGGATGGTCTGTGGGGATCTCGGCTAAGAACTGTGTTAAAGTGAGCGAGATTTTTTGGCAATTTTCACATCTTTGGGGTCTTTTTTTGATCTGGGATGTGTAGTAATTACTGGTCTTGGTGCCTATATTTCTCCCTCTCCCTCTTTTCTTTTGCAGTTTGCAGTACTTGTTACACCCTTTATACTGATCATCCCACCTACCGGTACATGCTGATATTTGTATACCTAGGTAGGTTTTCTTACACAGTTTTTTAACATACCTATAGATCTCTTTTTTTTTCAGCCTTGTGATCTATGTGCTTTTGCCCTGAGGTTTTTTGGGCTTGGGCCCTTAGCACAAATACAAGCGCTGTGCCCGGATCAGGACGCAGCGTCTTTTGATGCTATTGGGGTTGCTTAATCCCTTTTTGATATGCTTCTAAGTCTATCATGGAGATCTTGAGTTCCATATTGGAATACTGTGTGTGGGGAGCCAGGTGCGAGGTTGCATATCCCTTATTTTTAACCAAGTGGATGCTTGTGTGTATTGTCAATGAATACAATGTAAGTGAGCCACATTTGTGAACAATCTTGGATAGAATCTGTTTGCAGTTGCACTAATTATTAACTACTTGTATTTTACATTCCTCCAGATACTAATCTCTCCGTAAAGAACCCTGATGAAGGAAACAATTTCTCTGAAACGTGTCAGGTTCAGGGAGATATGTTCATTTGTCATTGACAGGTTTTTATTTTGTATCCACATTTACATGTATTTATATATTTTCATACATATTTTCAATTTTTTAAACAATACATTTTTATTAAAATTTTCAGTTTTAGGCTCCATGCACACTGAAGCTGATAAACTGCAGTTTATTGGAGTTTGGGCGTTTTTTGTAAAAGCCCATAAACTCCACTCTATGTTAGCCTATGTGTCCATGCACACATGGACGTTTTTCAGCTTTAATGAGCAGTGGAGTTTATGGTCTTTTTTCTGAACGCCAGAAATTCGCGTTCAAAGTGCCGTTTTTCAGCGCCAAAAAACGACAAACGCCGATAAACGCTCATAAACGCTTGTAAACGCTCATAAACGCTCGTTCATTAGTGTTCGGCATTCTATTTTTCAATGCATTGTGGGATTTATGGAGTGTCCTCTGTGTATTTTTATAAAAAAACGCCCATTAACGCTAACGCTGTAAAACGCTCATAAACGCTAGTATAAAACGCTGTTAAAAGCAGGTTTTTAAACCAGCGTTTTGTGCCAGCAATCTGGCGTCCAGAAATAGCTTTTTTGAGCTTCAGTGTGCATGGAGCCTTACAGGGCAGAAAATATACAAACTGACTTTCGTGCATAAAAATTTTACAATCCGCTTCAGAAGGAGACAATATAGACAGGTCCCATTTACAATGTAAGTACAAAATTAACAAGAGAATGCGATATATTACAACCACACATTTCTATTCAGACATTATCACCATTAACTAGGACCGTAGTGCCCTCCCACTGCAGGTGCCCCTTGCGGGATCTAACTGCACCCCCAAAGGAGAGCCCGGACAGACCCTTTGTTCAATCGTGTATTATGCAAAAATCAAGCAACATGCACTTCCATTACTCAGAAGGTATAGCAGTAACTCAAAAAGTAACAGTGCTGACTCCCCATGATATCTACTACACATCTTAAAGAAAGTCAGAAAATGGAAAGAAAAAATAACTAAAACCATAACAGGTAAAGGGAAGGGGGGGGGGAACCCATAACTAGGTTCCAAGGCAGGATACTGTCATTCCCCAAAAAGTTTGAAAAAAAAGCAAGGTATAATTCCATCATTTAACTATGGTACATTAGCCTTGTACCAGTCGCACCACGGTTGCCAGTTATTTTGAAAAGCAGTACGTTTGCCTGATGCCGATGCCAAGATTAGCTCATAGTTATAGTGAATAGCAAGAGTCCAAATGACCTCTGGGACCTCCGGAGGATGAGGGGATTTCCAGATCCTGAGAAGTACTAATCTAGCTGCCAAAAATAAGTGAGTCACAAACTGTCTAAGTGGAGGTGGTATGTCTTCTATCCCTACGTTAAGCAAAGCCAAGGCAGGGGAAGGGGGCATCGTGATGCCGGTGACCTGTCGGAATATTGCAAAAATTCTCATCCAGTAACCAGCTAGTTTGCTGCATGACCACAGTATATGAAAAATTGTTCCCACTTGAGAGCAATTCCGCCAACACAGTGGAGAGATGGAAGAGTTAAACTTGGCTAAATGATATGGAGTTAGATACCTTTTTTGCGTAGTTTTGTGCGCTAATTCCCAAAGGGAGGTTCATTTGGTGGCAGAATATGTGCGGTGGATAGCTATGCTCCATTGCTCTTCGGAGATAGGGACACCAAGATCCCTCTCCCAAGCCAGCATGGGCCCAGTCTTTTCTAATAATGATTTGTCATCGAGAGTGTTATAAAATAAAGAGATTCCACCCTTTTTCTCGCTCCCTCTATCAAGATACTGTTTGACTCGCCAATTAACTTTATAAGGTGTAATATGTTTACCGGTAATATAAGACTGAACTCGATAATAATTAAAGTATTCCGAGTGCGCTAGGCCGTACTCCTCTTGCACTTTTGCAAAGGGTTTAAGCTGAGATTCACTAAACAGGTCGTGAACCCAATGGATTCCCGAGTTGTACCAATTTTGCAGGGAAAGCTCCGGGATTAGTAACGTTAAGATTGATATAGGTAGTTGTATTGTGGAGGATAGGCCACTCTGGGGTTGTGTAGAAACGAATAGTTTCCAGGAGCGTAGGGATGCCAACACCGGGAGCGGAAGACCTGCCGGTGTCCGCGCCAGGTGCGGGAATGCCAGGGTGAAATTTCTCAAGTTATTGCCCGGGACACTGTGCTGCTCTATTTCCCCCCATAGCGAGGATGGTTCGTTAGCAAACCAGTCTCTCAGCTGAGCTAAGATAGCTGCTCTGTAGTAATCCGCCAGCACAGGCAAGCCGAGACCCCCAGCTTGTCTAGATTTACTCAATTTTTTAAACGCGCTTCTAGCTCTCCTACCTTCCCAGAGAAATCCTGATAGCATAGTCTGCAATTTACTAAAAAAAATGGTTTGTAACCGGAACAGGGACCGTGCGAAAGATATAGAGCAGCTGGGGCAATAGTTGCATTTTGAACGCCGCAAGGCGTCCTGACCATAAAAGAATATGTTTGCTGAGGATTTGGAGACCGGATCTTAATTTGTCCACCAAGGGAATATAGTTAGCTTTAAAGAGTTGGTTAGGGTGGGGGGTTAGTGTAATCCCTAAGTAAGAAATCCCAGAGTCTTGCCATAGAAAAGGGTAAGTGTTCTGCAGGAGTTTCCTTTCATGTAGGGGAATTCCCAGATCAAGAACATAGGACTTGGATGAGTTCACTTTGTAATAGGAGACTTTGCTAAAGTATTCGAGAATCTTGGCGACATGCATCAGAGAAGTCGTTGGTCTGGTAATCATTAGGATCACGTCGTCCGCGAAAAGGCCGACTACGTGTTTGCGACTATTGACTTCGAACCCATAGACATTAGGGTCTTGTCTGATGCACGCAGCCAATGGCTCAATAAGCATATTAAAGATCAAAGGGGATAATGGACACCCCTGTCGGGTGCCATTCGTGATTTGGAAGGGTTTCAACAACATTCCAGAGGAGTATACCCTAGCCGAAGGAGAGGTATAGAGAGCCAATATGGCTGATAGGATATGGCCGGTAAAACCAAATGAACCCAACACCCCAGACAGATAACCCCAATGGACCCGGTCAAACGCCTTCTCCGCATCCAAAGCAAGGAGCAGAGAGGGCGTTCGCCGAGCCCGAGCCAAGTCAATTACATTTAGAAACACGCCTTGTGGCGTCCGAGATCTGTCGCCCCTTAGTGAATCCCGATTGGTCAACATTTATGATAGTAGATAGCATCGGCATCAGGCGTAGTGCCAGCATTTTAGCTAGGTCATTGTTTAACAAGGATATAGGCCTAAAATTTTGAGGAACCTCCGGGGCTTTGCCCGGTTTAGGCAGAGTCACAATAATTGCTTCCAACATTTCTGGCGGAAAGAGGGCAGAGGCAGCAGCATTCTCATAGACCTTGAGGAGATGGGGACCCAGAACAGCCTTAAAAATCTTATAATATTCTTCAGTCAGCCCATCAGGACCTGGGGATTTGTTGCTTGGTAATATGTCTATAGCCCTATACATCTCAGTAAGCATGAAAGGCAGATTTAGGCTATCCAGCTGGTCAGAGGTTAGAGTAGGGATCTTTGCTTTTGCTAAGAAATTCGCTATGTCCTCCCTAGAAGGCTCTGGGGTAGAGCTATGTCTACTCAGATTGTAAAGAGATTCGTAGTAATCACTAAAGGAGTCAGCTATCCTTTGCGGATCGTATTCCTTGGTATTAGTCTTGGGATTGAACAGATGAGGAATCTTCGATTTAAACCGTTGTCCCTGTAGTCTACGCGCCAAGGCTTTCCCAGCCTTATTGCCCGTAGAATAGAAGGACAATTTTAACCTCTGCTCCACTCGCTCAAACTTGTGCAATAACACGAGTCTGAGTTCATGCCTCAAACGTCCTAAAGCAGCGTGGTAAGATGGAGAGGGAGTGGATTTGTTCAGATTTTCTAAAATTGTAATCTGGTTGAGAAGGTCGTCCGTCTGCCTCTGCCTCTTCAACCGCGCCCCTTGCTGAATAAAAATTCCACGAATAAACGCCTTATGGGCATTCCATACTGTAACAGGAGAGATCTCAGGGGTAGAATTAATCTGAAAATACTCAGAGAGGTGGTCCTCCAATAAGCGTTTGGTAGTGGGTTCTTGCATTAATTGGGAGTTAGATCGCCACAAAAAGGCAGCGTTGGGGGGACTTTTGTCTGCGATGGTGATCAGCACTGATGCATGATCCGACCATGTGATTGAATTAATTTTAGTGTGCATAATATTCTGGAGGAGCCACCTATCTGAGAGGAAGAGATCAATCCTACTATAAAAACGATGCCGATGAGAGTAGAAAGAGTAATCTCTCTCATCAGCATGTCTGCAACGCCATACATCAAAGATATCGTTGGTTCTTAGGAAGTTATTCAGAGATTGAGATTTCCTAACAGAAGCACAGGTTGAATCCAACTTGGGATCCGGTACAATATTAAAGTCTCCGCACAACAACAATGCTCCTTGTCTGACCTTATCTATTTTCTTCATAAGTCTGTTCAGGAAGCGAATCTGACGAACATTAGGTACATAGACATTTACTAGTGTATAACGAATATTATTAATATCGCACACCAATATGATGTATCGACCATTAGAGTCGGACAGTTCCTGGTGCAATGTAAAGGAGACAGTATCTCTAATAGCTATCATTGTGCCTCTCTTCTTCTGCTGAGCGCTAGATAGAAAATAATGTTGGAAACCTCTTGACGTGCATTTGGGAGGGGAATCTTTATGAAAGTGCGTCTCCTGAACGCAAAGCACATCACAGTGCGATGACTGGGCCTCTTTCCATAGAGAAAATCTCTTGGCCGGGTGGTTTAGACCGTGGGCATTGATTGACATAATGTTAAGCAGCATGACATCTATAGGACGGGGTGTTAGTCACGGGGAAACACTTGTACTCACTGCCGAACTCATCCCGGTTTAGCTTGGAATAGTAGTGGTATATATACAGTGAGTAGAGTGTCTCCGCCACGGACTCATCATATAGCGAGAGTGTTGGAATCCTGGAATTGGAAAGACTTGGATGTGGGAGTAGCACAGACAGCTCCTGTGGGAAAGACAGAAAAGGGGAAAAACAACCAAAACAAAAACTGAGTAAAAGGAGGGTTATCATAACCCGTGTGCAGATCTTATCTGCTCAGGTAAGTGGGGTCTGTATTGACCAACAGAGCAAGGCTCCGTCAGGCGGGGCCCAGAATGGGCTGGGTAATATAGCACAGCGGTCGCCAGCAAGCAGCCAAACTAACTTCCAGTGACATGGTGCAGCTATTCGGCCTGCGACCGACCGTTTGGGCTGCGTGTGTCAGGAGGTGGGGGAGAGTCGTCGGTGAGGATCTTCCATTTCTTTAGAAGCTGAAGGCCCTTGTCAGGTGAAGAAATCACATAGTTAGACCCCTCCCTGCTCACAACCAACTTGGTGGGAAAACCCCACTTGTAATTGATGCTGTGGTTCCTCAGAACTTTGGTAATGTTATTCAGATTTTTGCGGAGCTGCAAAGTGTGCTGTGAGAGGTCCGCATAGAACTGAATATTAGAAAACTCTGTATTGCGGTGCTCCCCTCTCCTGGTGATTTGCATTAGACGGTCCTTAGTCTGGTAGAAGTGCATACGAAAGAGGACATCCCTAGGGATATTTTCAGGGATAAATGAAGGTTTAGGGATGCGGTGTATTCTATTTATAGATACCTCTATAGACGAAAGATCTGGCATAAGAGTGGTCAGTAGATTGGTAACATAGGGACGCAGGTCTGCTGAGGTCACCGACTCGGGGATACCCCTTAGCTTCACATTGTTCCTCCTGGCCCTGTCCTCCAGGTCTGCCAGCTTAGCTTTAATCCAATTCTGCTCTTCTTCCACTGAGTCATGGGCATCTATGAGATCATTTATGGTGGTGGCATATTCCCCCATTTTGGTTTCAACATGACTCACCCTGTCTCCCACTTCCTTAAGTTCTGTGCTAAAACTTCTCATACAAGACATCATGTCCGTATGAATAGTGCTGCGCAAAGAGATAAGCATGTCTTTAAGGGTGGTGCCAAGGACAGGTTGATTTGATGTAGGAAAGGCAGTAATGGAGTCAGGGAGTTCCCTGGTGTCATCCTGGGAGTCAAGGGGGGATCTCACCTCGTGCTGCTGTTGCGGATCGGAGCTGTCCCTTCTGCTCCTGGCCTTGGCTGGACTTCTGCTCAGCGGGGTAGATGCTTGTGAGTCCCCCGGGGAATGTTCACCGCTAGCATGTGTTTTGCCCTCGGAACGCTCCAGGCTGCTAGATGTGGAGAACGCGCCGGCGCCATCTTGGCCATGCTGTCTCGGCAGCTGCATGAAGTATGCAGTCAGTTTGCGGGGCTTCCTCTCCGCTTTTTTTCTCCTAGACATGTCGGCAAACTGTGCCCGGATCGAACCGCCGCTATAGGGCTGCAAACCGACGCCGCTGTGCCCCGTGAGCCGCTCCGTTGTCCTGCACTGCACTGGAGCTCTGAGCTTATGCTGCCATCTTGGCTAAGGTCAAGCCCAGATTCCATATTTTCAATTTTGATATGTTTTTTGTATAATAAAATTCAATTTACATATAAATCTTTTTCTCATCCTGGTAGTGCCTATAAATTCACAAATTTAGGGGTAGCCCTCCTTTTTTCCTGTTGTCTAACATAAGGAAATGATTCCGGACGGCTGCTCTTCCAAAAATCCTTTTATTGAAGCTTCATATGACAAAGGATTGACAGATGGAGCAGGGGACAAAGAGGTAGACGCGTTTTGTGTTACATTTCAATCCCCTCTCATACAAAATTCATAAAAACTCGCTAGCCAGACACCTTCTAAATGCTGCAAAAGCTTTAATTCCACTGTATTGGAAATCTACGCACATTCCAACCACCAAAGAATGGTTACAAAAGGTGAACACCCTCTATGACATAGAAGAAACAATAGCAATGAAAAGAGAATTCAACTCACACTTCCACAAACTGTGGAGACTTTGGTATCTTTTACCTTAACCGAGGAATGCATAAAACTGATTGGGACCTGAAACGTATAATAATACATATAATACGTATAAATGTAATTATACTCTTGCTATATCTGAATTTAGACCACATCCTAAGAAATAAAATTTCCAACCTTTGAATCACTTTGACAAATCTACAAAAACCATATTTGACACTATATGACACTATTTCGATGTAAGACATAATGGGATAGATAAAAGGTAAAAAATATATCTCTGCACTGTGATGAAATGGCCGCTGGCACAGATAAGCAATATACCCAACTTAAAAACAATATTCACGAAAAGAGTAGTGCCAAACAATTATATAAGTATCAAACAGTGATGAAAAAAAGTGATGCAGAATAAAGTCCAAAAACTAATGTAGTGGGTGGCCTGCATCTCCTGTGGCTTTGTCAAGCTGGCCACTGCTGCATACACAGGCTTTCCTGAGGGAGTGTGTGCCTGTTAGCCCCTATGGGGGATTTCTCTCCCTCCCTTTCCTCCCTAATACTGACTGATAGTTAATGTAAGCGGTGCTCACACAGGCATCCACCCACTCTGCTCCCTCCCCTGTGTCCCTATTAGCAGTAGGAGGAGAGCCAATTACAGGAGTAAGTACAGGAGTCAATCAGAAGGACTTTAGCAGCAGCTGAAAAGGATCATGGGATATGTAATCCATATCACAAATGACCCTGTTGACTTATATAGGGGCAGGGACAAAACCCAGCATGTTCTGGGAGAAAAGGAACGAAAGACTTCATCTTGTTGTCTGAGGGGATTTTAGTCACCACGAGGTAGGAGAAGAGACTGGACCTACGGGAGAGGTGTTACTTCCTGGGTCAGTTCACCATGTTTGTTTCGAGCATCCACAACTGGTCGAGGACATCCATCCTGAGAGGGGGAGTTAAAGCGTTCCAGTGTGAGGTGACCAGTCAGGTTAACCGAAGAGCCTTCCTGTTCCAGGACATTCGTTTGGGCCTTGACAGCAGGATTGGTGAGAGGTGACTTGCCCATCTGCAGGAAACAAGGACACTGCACATAGACAGAGTTGCCTCACTTTTGCCTACACTTACCAGAACCTGGGTCTCATTAACGGCCTGTTAAGCAGTCACAGTGTCCGCCTTGTTATTCGGATACTGTCAGCATACCACAGATACACTTTGCCAAGCAGAAGTTTGCGTGCACCAACTAAAGTGACTAGCTGACGATATAGGGCCTCATCCTTCTTCCAAGGGACTGGAGTTACTGGTGCCATATGGGCAAGCACGCACATGTCCAGGGCTCTGTATATTTAGTGGGCGTGCGGGATAGGTTACCTTGGGAGTTAAGGCACTTAATTTTGATTTGGGTACAGTGTTTGTAGTTGGGCCTGTGGTGTCAGGGGACAGAAGAGAGAGGTCTGACATAAGAGAGGGTCATTCCCCTGCTTTCCTCCTGCCTGGACTCATAGAGCCAATTCATGTAGAGGTAACCAATCTGATATAGAGTTGCCATTGCTGAAGTGTTTGCCTCTGCTCTTGGGGTTATTCCCAGGTTTGGAATCCCCTAAAGCAGCCTGAATATAGTATTGAGCTATATTGCTCTTGGTCTTAGTTATTACTGTTTTGTTGGCTCACTTTATATATTTCTCATTGGTCCTTCCACTTACACTATTGCCAGGTGTGCCAGAGGGGGCGGAGACTGTTATTAGGGTTGAGAGGCAGAGTAGGGAACCAAACATACTTAAGCGGCTCCTTCGGGCATACGCGAAAAACACAATAAAAACATATAAAGTCCTTTCAGCAGAACCAAAAAAAGGATAATGCGCAGAATCCCATGGAAGGATAAAGCTTGTGAAAACAAATCCAGTGTGATGGTGTGCAGTAACATCAACTAATGCATCTTGCAGTGAAAAAAGGTGATCCAATGAAGTGTTCCAAGATTAACCAGGGAGGAGACACTAGTGCTGACATCATGCCGCTGTCCAATTCTGGATTGGCAGTGGCAATGAATGTAAGGATTGTTTTGTTATATTCTGGCTTTTAATATTGATACAATCGTAATAAAGTTACTACACTGTGAAGACTTTATTTGGCTCCTGACAAGCTTTCTTTACCTTAGCTACATCTTGATGAGGAGTGTCGCTGGACAGCCCATTTTAACTGGATTACTGATATTATTGAATGGGTGTTTGCTGCTGTAACAGTAGCCATCCTTTCTGGTGAGTGTCCATTCCACTGGTGTGTGGTGGTTGATATCGAAGCACTTCATTGGATCACATTTCTTCACTGTAAGATGCATTAGTTGATGTAACTGCTCAACATCACACTGGATTTGCATTTACAAGCTTTATCCTTCCATGGGATTCTGTGCATAAGCCTTTTTTTGGTTCTGCTGAAAGGATCTTACATGTTTTTATTGTGTTTTTTATGAGTTTTTTTTACTTTGTACAAGAAAATTCAGTTTAGTGTAATTTTAAATGGGACAAATTATAGAATAACATTTTAAGTTTTTATTCACAAAACTACGGTACTTAAAAAAATAACAACACTGAGCAAAATAAAAAAAAGAACAAGTATTTTTTCAATATTTTTATGTCTTTTTGTCTTTAGATTACAAGAATTAAAACATGTTTGCAAGACAATATTGCCATTTGCCTGCCCGTGCCATTCTGTCGACGTACATCGTCGTGCGCTGGTCGGCAAGTGGTTAAACTGCCATCTCTGACCTATCTTGGTGATGCAAATTCCCTGGCTTATATGCTGATTTAGTTTAGCGCTGCACCATTACCACATCTTGGTGAAATGCATAGTCAACAAGGGAGGCGAAATTTAAATGTTTTTTAAGGGTACAGCGATCTAAATTCTTGCTGGTTCAGCAGAAGGAAAGGGGAGGAAGGGTTCGTACCACAATGTGCAAATATGCACAACATATTTGCATATTATGGCACACTTAGTTAGTAATATGTTCTCCCTTGCCACTTTGTCACCCCTACTGCCATAATTTTAAATTTTGGCAAACTTAGTTCTGCTTTCAATTGTAGATACCAAAACATGACCCCTAATTACCTTTTTTTTTTTAAATGGTGGATGCAGAAAGAAAAACGAAAAATAGAAAACTTAAACCAACATTTCATAAATAATGAGAAAAAATTAGAAAAAGGAAAACTAAAAACTAAAATACCCTAAACACACCCCCAAAAGTATACCCTATATATAAAAAGAAAAAAGAAAACGTTTTTAAAGAAGGCTCAGTGAAGGAAATTGAGCATCTCCTTTTTGTTGAAATTTTGCTGATAGCAAAATCAGTAATTTCACAGCAAAATTAATTTTACTATACTCACTCTGCTCATCCTACCCTCCAGCAAGGGAGCTAATGTTGAGACGCCACCAAGCTCCACCCAGTACATTTTTGTCATGTTGACCTCATGGCTAAGCATGGTGATGTTTCATAACAGCTCATATCCTATTCAATCAGCTGTATATTGGTAAGTTTAATGTGAAAAAAGATATAATGAATTAAAAATAAAATCGCCTGTCTGGAACATGCTTTAAAAAAGAACATGCAATAGATTAATATGTAATCTGTTTTGAGAGGATTACTTTTCTGTCTTTGTATTTTAAGACTTTTATAAGGCGATTTTTCTTTTTCTTTTTTTTTTCTTATAATAGAGTTTCACACATATACTTTGAGAGCTGAATAAAATGTAAATTGTAAAGTGCAACTCCATAGATTAGCAATTATAACTAATCGTTAGCTTACTTTGTAGGAGAAGTTTCAGAAGCATTTATGTGAAATCACAGTGGAGATGACTTATAGATACTTAGAAAAGCACGATCAAAGGAGAAGATTACAGTATCTTAAATTAAATTAGCTTACATTACACACTGGAAACAGATTTCATATTTGGATTTAACTATAAAAAGAGGTCAGGGGCTTAAAACACTTAGCAAATAGCTGCTATTAGTTCAGTACAGGGGCTGATGCAATTCAGGTTTGTCTTTTACGGTACTTAAAGATAAAATGCCTGTATACATAAACAAAAAAAGCTTTAAATAGTTTATTTCTAAAGAAGAACTCTGATAAACACCTCCTGTATTAGTGTGGGATCTGGGGTTGCAGTGGTTGCAAGTCCATTAAAATCATATTTTGTTACTGCAGTCAAATCCTCCTTCACAACAGATTTGTCAAGTGCAAATGGCAAAACAATTCCATTTGTATCCCGTCATGTTGGTCATGTGATATCAGAAACTGAGAATGCATTTAGAAGGGTCATTATGCTCTATATCAGTAGTGGTCAACTTTCTAGATATGGAGGCCCTCAAGTGTGGCCTTCAACATTCCTGGTTCTCTGCCTATCTATCACAGCGCTCCTTCAGTGTCACCTACAACTCTGTATCCTCCTCTCCATTGCCTCTTTCTGTGGGGGTCCCCCAAGGCTCTGTTCTTGGACCCCTTCTCTTCTCTATTTATACCTCCTCCTTGGTCACTTGATAACCACCCACGGCTTCCAATACCACTTATACGCCGATGACACCCAAATCTATCTGTCTACTCCTCACCTCACTCCTTCAGTGTCCTCTAGCATTACTAACCTGCTAACTGACATATCAGCATGGATGTCACACCATTTCCATAAACTAAACCTCTCAAAAACTGAGCTATTAATAATCCCCCCTGCACATGCCCCCCTCCATGACTTTTCCATCAAAATCAACAATGCAACCATCAGGCCCTCCCCCCACGCCAGGGTACTAGGTGTAACCCTAGACTCTGACTTGTCATTTCAGCCCCAAGTCCAATCGTTGTCAAAAGTTTGTAGATTTCACCTCCGTAACATCTCTAAAATTCGCCCCTTTTTAACAAATGAAACTACTAAGCTCCTCATTCACTCCCTTGTTATCTCTCGCCTTGACTATTGCAACTTCCTTCTCATTGGCCTGCCTCTCCATAGGCTATCTCCTCTTCAGTCTATCATGAATGCTGCTGCCAGACTTATCCACCTTACCAACCGCTCAGTGTCTGCCAACCCTCTCCTCCAATCCCTACACTGGCTCCCAATCACCCAGCGAATTAAATTCAAAATACTAACCACCACATACAAAGCCATTCACAACTCTGCCCCGAGCTACATCACCAATCTTGTCTCCAAATATCACCCAAACCGTCCCCTCTGTTCTTCTCAAGACCTCCTACTCTCAAGCTCTCTCGTCTCCTCCTCCCACACTCGTCTCCAGGATTTCTCCAGAGCCTCTCCAATCCTCTGGAACTCACTACCTCCACCGGTCCGGCTATCCCCTACTCTTGCTACCTTCAGGCGATCCCTGAAAACTCATCTATTCAGGGAAGCCTATCACGTCTCAAACTAATCTCCTACCACTTCCATCAACTAATTCCCGACAGTTATAACCTTCTGTACCACCTGCCCCATCCTTTTAGATTGTAAGCTCTTCTGAGCAGGGCCCTCTTAATCCTCTTGTATTTAATTGTATTGTAACCGTATTGTCTCCCTTTTATATTGTAAAGTGCTGCGTAAATTGCTGGCGCTATATAAATCCTGAATAATAATAATAACCAAAGGGTCGCACATTCAATTTTTGTGAATTTTCAGCTTCAGAGACAGCAGACACACAACAGGATAAAGTCAAAGACCATGGGCATGATACGAGAGATGGTCAGAGACTATGGGCATAACACAGGAGATGGTCTGAGACTGTGGTCATTAAAAAGAGCTGGTAAGAGACTGAGGACATATTACAGGAGATGGTCAGAGACTGCAGACATGGTACTAGAGATGGTTAAAGACTGCAAACATATTACAAAATATTGTCAGAGACAGCAGGCATGATACTAGAGATGATTAGAGACTGCAGATATGATACTAGGGATGGTCATAGACTGCAGGTATGATACAAGATATGGTCAGAGAGTGTAAATATGATACTAGGGATGGTTATAGACTGCAGGCATTATATAAGAGATGGTCATAGACTGCAGGCATTATATAAGAGATGGTCAGAGACTGCAGACATGATATAGTAGATGGTCAGAGACTGCAGATATGATGTAGGAGAGGATCAGAGACTGCGGATATGATGCAGGAAATGTTCAGAGACTGCAGGTATAATACTAGAGATTGCATGTATGATATAGGAGATGGTCAGGGGCTGCAGACATGATACAAGAGTTGCTCAAAGACTGCAAACATGATACAAAAGATGGGTAGAGACAGAGCTTAATTTTTTGTGAAGAATCACCAACAAGTGGGACACAATTGTGAAGTGGAACGAAATCTATTGGATATTTTAAACTTTTTTAGCAAATGGAAAATTGAAAAGTGGTGCGTGCAAAATTATTCGGCCCCTTTACTTTCAGTGCAGCAAACTCACTCCAGAAGTACAGCGAGGATCTCTGAATGATCCAATGTTGTCCTAAATGACTGATGGTGATAAATAGAATCCACCTGTGTGTAATCAAGTCTCTGTATAAATGCACCTGCTCTGTGATAGTCTCAGGGTTCTGTTGAAAGTGCAGAGAGCATCATGAAGACCAAGGAACACACCAGGCAGGTCCGTAATACTGTTGTGGAGAAGTTTAAAGCCGGATTTGGATACAAAAAGATTTCCCAAGCTTTAAACATCCCAAGGAGCACTGTGCAAGCAATCATTTTGAAATGGAAGGAGTATCAGACCACTGCAAATCTACCAAGACCTGTCCGTCCCTCTAAACTTTCAGCTCAGACAAGGAGAAGACTGATCAGAGATGCAGCCAAGAGGCCCATGATCACTCTGGATGAACGGCAGAGAACTACAGCTGAGGTAGGAGAGTCTGTCCATAGGACAACAATCAGTCGTACACTGCACAAATCTGGCCTTTATGGAAGAGTGGCAAGAAGAAAGCCATTTCTCAAAGATATCCATAAAAAGTCTCGTCTAAAGTTTGCCACAAGCCACCTGGGAGACACACCAAACATGTGGAAGAAGGTCAGATGAAACCAAAATCAAACTTTTTGCCCACAATGCAAAACGATATGTTTGGCATAAAAGCAACACAGCTCATCAACCTCAACACACCATCCCCACTGTCAAACATGGTGGTGGCAGCATCATGGTTTGGGCCTGCTTTTCTTCAGCAGGGACAGGGAAGATGGTTAAAATTGAGGGGAAGATGGATGCAGCCAAATACAGGACCATTCTGGATGAAAACCTGTTGGAGTCTGCAAAAGACCTGAAACTGGGATGGAGATTTATCTTCCAACAAGACAATGATCCCAAACATACAGCAAAATCTACAAAGGAATGGTTCACAAATAAACGTATCCAGGTATTAGAATGGCCAAGTCAAAGTCCAGACCTGAATCCAATCGAGAATCTGTGGAAAGAGCTGAAAACTGCTGTTCACAAACGCTCTCCATCCAACCTCACTGAGCTTGAGCTTTTTTGCAAGGAAGAATGGGCAAGAATTTCAGTCTCTCGATGTGCAAAACTGATAGAGACATACCCCAAGCGACTTGCAGCTGTAATCACAGCAAAAGGTGGCTCTACAAAGTATTAACGCAAGGGGGCCGAATAATTTTGCACGCCCCACTTTTCATTTTTTTATTAGTTAAAAAAGTTTCAAAAATTTAATAGATTTCGTTCCACTTCACAATTGTGTCCCACTTGTTGGTGATTCTTCACAAAAAATAAAAATGTTATATCTTTATGTTTGAAGCCTGAAATGTGGCAAGAGGTTGAAAAGTTCAAGGGGGCCGAATACTTTCGCAAGGCACTGTACTTGCCAAATAATTAGCATTTCTGACCATCCAGTCCTGAGATTTACACAACTGTGCCCCACAGCACAGTCCTGCCTGGCAGCAGGGCCGTCTTTAATATTGATTGGACCCTGGGCAAACATTTTAATGGGGCCCCCCAGCTAAATTCAAAATGAGTTTACTGCAGCAGATCAGGTAGCGATTGTGATTGGTTGATAGAGGTTACAGCACATCATTTCCGCTTGCTGATTGGTTGCTAGAGGTTACAAAACATTACTGCTCATTAATTGGTTTCTAGAGGTTACTGCAAATCATTATTGCTCACTGATTGGTTGCTAGAGGTTACTGCACATCATAACCTCTGCATCAAATTGTGCGTGTGGCTAAACTGCACTAGCATTGAGGGCTACACTATGTACAGAGTGCATAGTTGAAAGGTGTGCTACATACACACAGGGTTGAAGGGTGCACTATGTACAGAATGCAGCATTCAGGGGTATCCTAGGTACAGAGTGCAGGGATGCACTATTTACAGAGTGCAGGGTTGGGGGGTGCTAGGTGCAGAGTGCAAGGTTGAGGGGTGCGCTATGTGCAGAATTCTGTGTTGAGGGGTATGCTACTTTCAGAGTGCAGGGTTGAGGGGAACACTATGTGCAGAGTGCAAGGTTCATGGGTGCGCTACATACAGAGTGCAGGGACAGGGGTGAGCTATGTACAGAGTGCAGGGACAGGGGTGAGCTATGTACAGAGGGCAGGGTTAAGGGGTGCACTAGGTGCAGGGGATGAGGTGGGTGCAGAGTGCAGGAAGGGGGTGAGGGATGGAAGCAGAGTGCAGGTGGTGAGGTGGGTGCAGGGTGCAGGGGGTGAGGTGGGTGCCGAGTGCAGGGGGTGAGGTGGGTGCAGGGTGCAGGGGGTGAGGGGTGGGTGCAGAGGGTGAGGTGGGTGCAGAGTGCAGAGAGGGGGCGAGGTGGGTGCAGAGTGCAGGGGGCGAGGGGTGGGTGCAGAGTGCAGGGAGGGGGTGAGGTGGGTGCAGAGTGCCTGGGTGAGGTGGGTGCAGAGTGCAGGGAGGGGGTGAGGGGAGGGTGCAGAGTGCAGGGAGGGGGTGAGGGGTGGGTGCAGAGTGCAGGTGGTGAGGGGTGGGTGCAGAGTGCAGGGAGGGGGTGAGGGGTGGGTACAGAGTGCAGAGAGGGGGTGAGGGGTGGGTGCAGAGTGCAGGGAGGGGGTGAGGGGTGGGTGCATAGTGCAGGTGGTAAGGGGTGGGTGCAGAGTAAAGGTGGTGAGGTGAGTGCAGAGTGAAGGGGGTGAGGGGTGGGTGCAGAGTGCAGGTGGTGTGGTGGGTGCAGAGTGCAGGGGGTGAGCGGTGGGTGCAGAGTGCAGGGGAGTGAGGGGTGAGGGGTGGGTGCAGAGTGCAGGGAGGGGGTGAGGGGTGGGTGCATAGTGCAGGTGGTGAGGGGTGGGTGCAGAGTGCAGGTGGTGAGGTGGGTGCAGAGTGCAGGTGGTGAGGGGTGGATGCAGAGTGCAGGTGGTGAGGGGTGGATGCAGAGTGCAGGTGGTGAGGTGGGTGCAGATTGCAGGGGGTGAGCGGTGGGTGCAGAGTGCAGGGGAGTGAGGGGTGGGTGCAGAGTGCAGGGAGGGGGTGAGGGGTGAGGGGTGGGTGCAGAGTGCAGGTGGTGAGGGTGGGTGCAGAGTGCAGGGGGTGAGGGGTGGGTGCAGAGTGCAGGGGGTGAGGGGTGGGTGCAGAGTGCAGGGGGTGAGGGGTGGGTGCAGAGTGCAGGGAGGGGGTGAGGGGTGGGTACAGAGTGTTGGGAGGGGGTGAGGGGTAGGTACAGAGTGCAGGGAGGGGGTGAGGGGTGGGTGCAGAGTGCAGGTGGTGAGGTGGGTGCAGAGTGTAGGGATGCATGGCTCTCCTCCCCTCCAGATTCCAGTACAGAGCTCCACACTCCACTCTCCCCCCAAGTACAAGGTAAAACTTTCCTCCCTCAAAGCCCCCCACCCCTCTGCCATTCCAGTACAGAGTTTTCCTCTGTCCCAAAAGCTACTCACAGCATGTTGTCCAGTCCCCCGATGTCCGTGCAGCATGCCAGTGTGAGGTAGCTTCCCCTGTGCAGATTCCCCGCCCCCTTCCTCCTCTTCTCTCATAGAGTGTGTGTGTATCAGACACTCCCCAGAGCGGCCGCCGGGAGAGGAGCACTGTCACTTGGAAATAGAGAAGCATCGCTTCTGTTTTTCCAAGTAACATCAGCAAGTAGCCGGCGGGCAGTGCAGGGCTCAAAAGGTGGGCAGCGCAGGGCCCCCAACAATGACAGGGCCCTGGGCAGCTGCCCCTTTTGCCCTGCGTTAAAGACGGCCCTGCCTGGCAGGGCAAGAGACTTGATTTTTCTCTGCTGCAGTTAAGTTACATTTGTAGGTCTTGCCCCTCCCCCAGCTCATGATTGGACAATGAAAGAAAAAACAGCAGACTAATATGTTTATCTGTCACAGTCCCCCCTATCAATACTTTCCTTGTTAGCAGATAAGCACTACATCACAAGGACTGGTTCTTTGTGCTGCTTCTCCCCATCCCAGTCTGAGCGCTGCTGCACAGGGATTGAAAGAAGCTGTATTAATGAATACAGATTTGCATTAATTTGTGTTGAGTTTGACTTTGGCTACCTAACTTCAATTGATCTTACAGTACTGCAGGCAAAGCAACAGTTATATAGGGCGTTTGTCTTTTCTGGATATTAGTAATCCTGTCAGCTTCAGAAACTGAGGCAAAATTAGGACATATTTGGAGAAGAAAAAAATCTCTATTAGATTACATTTGATTAGATATTTTTTTCCTTAGTAAAAACAAATCTCCATTCATGAATTCTTTAATAGTGCCTCAATAATCTTTTTTTTTGTTACTAAAGATTAGGGATGAGCTTCGTGTTCGAGTCGAACATATTTTCGACTCTAAAATCGGCTGTTCGCCCGTTCAGTGAATTCCGAACGTTATGGGCCGTTCGCGCCAAATTCGTGTGGCGCTCATGGCCCACAATGCACTGCGATGGCGCAGTGCATTGCTGGCTCATGATTGGCCAAGCATGCACTGTGACCCCTCATGCTTGGCCAATCACAGCGCCGGCAGCGAGGAGAGCCATGATTGGCCACAGGCAGGATGCCTGTGGTCAATCATAGCTCAGGCTGTGTAGTACACGCCCCACACTATATAAGGCCGCCAGCGCGGCGGCCTTGTGTAGTGTGTTGGCGTCTGAAGCAGTTAGTGGGTGTTCTGTGTACCTTCAACACAGTATACACCGATCGTTATCGGCCGATTTTTCGTTCTTGCTCTTCTGTAGTGGTTGTTGTCTGCGTGCCCTGACTGCAGTATACACCGCTATATTCACCTATATAGCTAGCGATATATCTATCTTTTATAATAGAGCTTGCAGTCAGTGTTAGGAGCTTGTACGTGCTGTCTGCGTGCTCTGAACCCAGTATACACCGCTATATCCACCTATATAGCAAACTATCTTGCTCGTTTTAAATAGAGCTTGCAGTCAGCGGTAGGAGCTTGTGCGTGCTGTCTGCGTGCTCTGAACCCAGTATACACCGCTATATCCACCTATATAGCAAACTATCTTGCTCGTTTTAAATAGAGCTTGCAGTCAGCGGTAGGAGCTTGTGCGTGTTGTCTGCGTGCTCTGAACCCAGTATACACCGCTATATCCACCTATATAGCAAACTATCTTGCTCGTTTTAAATAGAGCTTGCAGTCAGCGGTAGGAGCTTGTGCGTGCTGTCTGCGTGCTCTGAACCCAGTATACACCGCTATATCCACCTATATAGCAAACTATCTTGCTTGTTTTAAATAGAGCTTGCAGTCAGCAGTAGGAGCTTGTACGTGCTGTCTGCGTGCTCTGAACCCAGTATACACCGCTATATCCACCTATATAGCAAACTATCTTGCTCGTTTTAAATAGAGCTTGCAGTCAGCGGTAGGAGCTTGTGCATGCTGTCTGCATGCTCTGAACCCAGTATACACCGCTATATCCACCTATATAGGAAACTATCTTGCTCGTTTTAAATAGAGCTTGCAGTCAGCGGTAGGAGCTTGTGCGTGCTGTCTGCGTGCTCTGATCCCAGTATACACCGCTATATCCACCTATATAGCAAACTATCTTGCTCGTTTTAAATAGAGCTTGCAGTCAACGGTAGGAGCTTGTGCGTGCTGTCTGCGTGCTCTGAACCCAGTATACACCGCTATATCCACCTACATAGCTCTTCTCTATTTGAGCCATCTGCCATCTGCAGGAGTTAGTGGAAGTTGTGTGTGCCTCCAGTACAATATACACTACCCAATTGCTGCTTTCCCAACTCCCTTCAGGCCATTACCATGTCTGGAAGGCCAGCAAGGAGAGGCAGACAGGCGCGAGCCGATAAAAGTGGGCAAACAGGCTCTGTGTCTAGAGACAACAGTGCTGGTTGTGGACGCGGTGCATCGTCATCATCAGCACGTGGCCATGGGACACGCTTGTCCTTCTTTTCGGCAGCTGGACATGTTGAGCCGCAACATGCCAACGACTTGGTAGAGTGGATAACCAAGCCCTCTTCATCCTCCTCATCCTCTCTCACCCAGTCTCAGGGTACTAGCAAAGCAGCTGCCAATGCATCGTCTTCCCTCCTCTCAATGTCATCATCAGTGACTCCTTCCCTAGACCCACCACGTCCTCCTGAGGAGTCTCCTGAACTCTTTGAGCACAGTGTTGGGTACATGCTCCAGGAGGATGCCCAGTGTTTTGTAGGCTCTGATGATGATACTCAGCTAGAGGAAGGCAGTAGCGTGAATGCAGAGAGAGAGGATGCTCAAGAAGGACAGCAATCTGGCAGGCATGTTCCACAAGCTGCAGCATACTGCCAGGTTTGCTCCAGCGATGAAGAGGGAGGGGATGATGAGGGCACTGACTCCACGTGGGTGCCTGGTAGGAGAGAGGAGGAGGAGGAGGAGGAGGCACATGTCCAACGAGGCAGGATGCCCTCCGGGGGGCCAGCTTAGAGGCAGCACACGGACTGAATCACACCGCAGAGCTCCGCCTGTGCAGGGCGCTGCCTCTGCGCGTTATTCTAAAAGTTCTTTGGTGTGGGCCTTTTTTGAGACGAGTGCATCAGATCACACCGCTGCTATTTGCAACATATGTCTCAAGCGTATCTCGCGTGGCCAAAACATCAGCCGCTTGGGCAACACATGCTTGACCAGACATATGTTGACCTGCCATGCAGCTCGTTTGCAAGCGTACCTTAAAGACCCACACCAAAGAACAAAGCGGACCTCTCCTTGCTCCTCATCAGCTGGGATCTCCAACCCCACTAGACCTTCAGTCCTCTCTGAAACCTGCTCTGAGAGGAATGAAGGTGTACAATTAGGTGTGTCACAGCCAAGTGCTTCCGGGCACTCTGCTAGCAGTACACCCACGTCCGATTATAGCAGGCAAATGTCCCTGCCCCAGCTGCTGGACCGGCGAAAGAAGTTCACTCCCAGCCATCCACATGCCCAGTGGTTGAATGCTAGCTTGGCTAAATTGCTAGCACTTCAACTGCTGCCTTTTCAGTTGGTAGACTCGGCCCCCTTCCGTGAGTTTGTACAATGTGCGGTTCCTCAGTGGCAGGTCCCCAAACGCCACTTTTTCTCAAGGAAGGCGATTCCGGCTCTCTACCGGCATGTGGAAGGCTATGTTCTTGCCTCGCTGGACAGGGCGGTCAGCGGTAAGGTGCATATTACCGCTGACTCATGGTCCAGCAGGCATGGACAGGGACGTTACCTGTCTTTCACGGCCCATTGGGTCACTCTTCTGGCAGCTGGGAAGGATGCAGGACAAGGTGCAGTAGTGTTGGAGGTTGTTCCGTCAACCACGCCTCCAAAATGCTACTATTGGTTGTGACACACCTCTCTCCTCCACCCCCTCCTCTTCTTCTTCCTCTATGGCCTCTTCCAGTGCTCTGTCCTCAGAACCAGCGGTGCTCTGTAGGCGTTCCAGGGGCTATGCAAGTACGCAGGCAAAACGATGCCATGCCGTGCTTGCGCTGGTTTGTTTGGGGTACAGGAGCCACACTGAGGCGGATGTTTTGTCAGCTCTGCAGGGGCAGGCCGAGAGGTGGTTGACGCCACACCAGCTTAAGCCAGGAATAGTGGTTTGCGACAATGGCACCAACCTCCTCTCCGCCCTCCGACAGGGACAACTGACCCATGTGCCCTGTGTAGCTCACGTCCTTAACCTGGTGGTGCAGCGGTTCTTGGGCAGGTACCCGGGCTTACAGGATGTCCTCAAGCAGGCCAGGAAAGTCTGTGTGCATTTCTGCCAATCATTTAATGCCTGTGCTCGGCTGGCTGAGCTCCAAAAGGAGTTGAACCTGCCCAAGAACCGCCTTATATGTGACATGCCCACCAGGAGGAACTCAACGTTGGCCATGCTGCAGCGGCTGCACACGCAGCAGAGGGCCATCAATGAGTACCTGTGCGACTACGGCACCAGGACAGGGTCAGGGGAACTCGGTTTTTTCTCACCACGCCAGTGGGGCATGATCAGGGATGCATGCACTGTCCTGTCACAGTTTGAGGAGGCCACAAGGATGGTGAGCAGTGACAGTGCATGCATCAGTGACACTGTTCCTCTTGTCCACCTCTTGGAGCATATGCTGCGTGAAATAATAGACAGGGCACTGGAGGCAGAACAGAGGCAGGAAGAGGAGGACTTCCTTGCCTCTCAAGGCCCCCTTTATCCAGACAGTGTTCCTGCTGTGCCACCCATCACACAGGAAGAGGATGAGGAGGAGGAGGAGGAGGAGGAGGATGATTGTGTCAGCATGGAGGTGGAGGCTGGCACTCAGCATCAGCAGCAGTCTTGTAGGGATGATTTACAGTCCCAAGAAACCCGTGGACTTGTACGTGGCTGGCAGGAGGTAGCTGCGGATCATGTTGTCCTTAGTGACCCAGAGGACTCCGGACCGAATGCCTCAGCTAACCTACGCTGCATGGCCTCCCTGATCCTGCACAGCCTGAGGAAGGATCCTCGTATTCTTCGGATCAAGGAGAGGGACCATTACTGGCTGGCCACTCTCCTTGATCCATGGTACAAGGGTAAGGTTGCCGACCTTATCTTGCCATCGCAGAGGGAGCAGAGGATGAGACATCTCCGGGAGGCCTTGCAGAAAGGTCTGTGCAACGCGTTCCCAGAGACTGGGAGGTTACAAACTCCTGGTCCTGGACAACGTGTTGCTGAGGCATCGGTCAGAAGGAGCGGTGGAGAAGGTGGCCGTCTGACCGATGCTTTCAGACAATTTTTTAGTCCTCAGCCCCAAGGTATGATCGGTTCCAGCAACCATCGCCAGCGTCTGATTTACATGGTGCAGGAATACCTTGGGGCAAGGTCAGACTTGGACACCTTTCCCACCGAAAATCCTCTGGCTTACTGGGTCTTGAGGATGGATCACTGGCCAGAGCTTGCACAGTATGCAATTGAGCTACTGGCCTGTCCTGCATCCAGCGTTCTTTCGGAACGCACCTTCAGTGCTGCTGGTGGCTTTGTTACCGATGACAGAGTGCGCCTGTCCACCGAATCAGTTAATCGACTGACCTTCATCAAGATGAATCAGTCTTGGATCACCCACAGCTACCAAGCACCTGAAGCTGATGTAACCGAATAATTTATTTTGAAATATCACATCCCTTCAAGACTGCCTATGCTGATGCTGAGTGACTGTCCTGTTATGTTGATTGTCTATCCTCTTTCTCCTCCGCTGATATGTTGGAAGAACATTTCTGGTTCTGGGTGATGCCATCAGCCCAATTTTTCTGCCCCTGTTTAACAGGGGCGTTTAATTACAATTTTTGATGCAATGCTTTGCAGCAGGGCTAATTCCTGCACTACAACTAGAGTATATGGGAGAGGTTGAAGTGTGGTGGCACCAGCACCAGTGTCTAAGCCCAATTTTTCTGCCCCTGTTTAACAGGGGCGTTTAATTACAATTTTTGATGCAATGCTTTGCAGCAGGGCTAATTCCTGCACTAAAACTAGAGTATATGGGAGAGGTTGCAGTGTCGTGGCACCAGCAGCAGTGCCTAAGGCCCAATTTTTCTGCCCCTGTTTAACAGGGGCGTTTAATTACAATTTTTGATGCAATGCTTTGCAGCAGGGCTAATTCCTGCACTAAAACTAGACTATATGGGAGAGGTTGCAGTGTCGTGGCACCAGCACCAGTGCCTAAGGCCCAATTTTTCGACCCCTGTTTAACAGGGACATGTAATTACAATTCTTGATATAATATTTCACAGGAGGGCCCATTCCTGTGCCCACCCAGAGTAACTGTGAGGACTTATAGTGTTGTGGCACCAGCACCACAACCACCAAAGGTCAATTTTTCTACCACTGTTCAACAATGGCATGTAATTACAATTCTTGATATAATCGTTCACAGCAGGGCGCTCCAGCGCCCACCAAGAGTCACTTTGAGGGCTTACAATGTTGTGGCAAAACCAACACCTTTTTCCGCCATTTCTGCAGAGCATATAGGGCAGGCCCCTACTTTCAAACATCCAACTTACAAACATCTCCTACTTGCAAAACGGAAGGAGACAACAGCAAGTGAGATGAAAAAAGATGTACGACAAAACAAATTATACAGGGGTGATAACCCTTCCCTATGTTTTCCAAAAAGCTTAAAAATCGTTTTTTTGACTGGAGCTACACTTTAACCACTTGAGATCCGCGCTATAGCCAAATGACGGCTACAGCGCGGATCTCCTTTTCCGGGACGACGTCAATAGACGTAGTCCCGTGTACGAGCGGCCTGCGTGTCCCCTGAGGGGCGCGCGCGGCGCGCTCTGTGATCGGCGAGGCCATGAGACTCGCCTGATCACCGATCCGTGCAAGGGGTCGATCCCGACCCCTTATCACGTGATCAGCTGTCAGCCAATGACAGCTGATCATGTGATATAATGGAGCCGGTAATCGGCTAGTATTCCTCCTCGCGCTGACAGCACGAGGAGAAAAAAAAAAGCTGATCACTGGCGGCCGTGATCGGGACACACGGCCAGCAATGCAAGCGCCCACCTGCCCCCTGCCAGTGCCCACCTGCCCCCTGCAGTGCCACCCTAATTAAAAGTAAGTGCCCCCCGTCAGTGCCACCCAGCAGTGCCCATAGTGCCACCCAGCAGTGCCCACAGTGCCACCCAGCAGTGCACACAGTGCCACCCAGCAGTGCCACCCACAGTGCCCACAATCTGCCTCAAAGGTGCTGCACCCCAGTGCCGCCCATCAGAGCCCAGCAGTGCCGCCCATCAGTGCCCAGCAGTGCTGCCCATCAGTGCCCAGCAGTGCCACCTATCAGAGCCACCTATCAGTGCCACCTATCAGTGCCCATCAGTCCCATCTATCAGTGGTACCTATCAGTGCCCATCCATGCCACCCATCCGTGCCACCCATCCGTGCCACCCATCCGTGCCATCTTATCTGTGCCCATCTTTGCCCATCAGTGCCGCCTTATCTGTGCCCATCGGTGCCGCCTTATCTGTGCCTATTAGTGCCGCCTTAACTATGCCTATCAGTGCCCACCAATGCAGCCTATCAGTGCCCACCAATGCAGCCCATCAGTGCCAACCAATGCAGCCTATCAGTGCCGCCTAATCAGCGCACTTCAATGAAGGAGAAAAATGACCTGTTTGCAAAATTTTATAACAAACTATTAAAACATGATTTTTTTTTTTTTGCATTTTTTTTTGTTTGTTTAGCAAAAAATAAAACTCTGAGCTGTAACTAAATACCACCAAAAGAAAGCTCTGTTTGTGGGAAAAAAATGATAAAAATTTCATTTGGGTACAGTGTTGTATGCCCGCGCAATTGTCATTCAAAGTGCATCAGCGCTGAAAGCTGAAAATTGGTCTGGGACTGAGGGGGGTTTAAGTGCCCAGTAAGCAAGTGGTTAAAAATGTACCAGTTGAAAATTACAAACAGATTCAACTTAACACAACAAACCTACACAGTCCCTGTCTTGTTTGCATGTTCTGTGTATATAGGGCCTGGGGACCACACGCATTTCCTTTTTTTAATATGGGTACGGGGTTCCCCTTAATATGCGTACAAGACCCAAAGGGGCTGGTAATGGGCAGGGAGGGCTACCCATGCCATTTTTCTCAATGATTTTCAACCATATTGCAGGAACCAGATATAACATTAAAACCGCAAGCAGTTTTAAATGATGTTATTTCCGTTTAATGTCATTTTGTGCAGGGACTGTTCTAAACACGGGAAACACGTGGCACTTCACAGGCATACTACAGACACCCCCCAGGCACGATATTTAAAGGAATATTTCACTTTTTTTTTCACTTTAATCGTCATTAAAATCAGTGCTCCCGCCAAAACAGCCATTTTTAAAAACATTTTAGGCATTGACCCATGTCCCCTGGGGCAGGAGCCAGGTCCCCAAACCCTTTTTAGGACAGCATCTTGCATATTAGCCGTTAAAATTAGCACTTTTAATTTCGAACGTTTGAGTCCCATAGACCAGTGTTCATCAACCCTGTCCTCAGGGCCCACCAACAGGCCAGGTTTGCAAAATAACTGAAATACATCACAGGTGATATCATTTGCTGGTCAGTGATTGTAGTATTCTAGTCTTCATCGCCCCAAGGTAATACCGAAAACCTGGCCTGAGGATAGGGTTGATGACCACTGCCATAGACTTCAATGGGGTTCTAAAGTTCATACAAATTTGGGGTCCGTTCGAAAGTTCTGGTGCGAACCGAACTGGGGGGTGTTCGGCTCATCCCTACTAAAGATAAACATTATACAAATGTCGCACACCCCATGTAGGAGCTGCAAATAAAAGGGATCCCCCCACTCCTGCACAGCTAGGCACACCGAATTTTCACAAGCACCCAGAGTCAGAGAACATTCTGTGGCTTTATTTTTGTTATTTATTAGAGGGTTACTAACTTGGATAGGGATGAGAAGTTATGGGATGCCCACTTGACATCAGCAATCTTCAAGGACTACTTCCTATATACATCTATATACAGTCTACTTCACTTTCCTCTTGCACACACACTTGCTTGCTCCAGCTGAATCACTCCAAGATGATCTGACAGGCTCCAAGTCAGATCTTAGCAATAGCCACTTGCAGGCAGGAACTCGCAGCCCATTTTTTGGTGTAGCTCAAATGTAGAAAACAACTTGTAACTCTCCTCTATGGCCACTAATCTTAGCACTACCTCTTCGGGCATGGCTAATCCACCTGGCTGCAGCTGCCCCTTTCACCAGCCCTCCTGGCTGCCTCTCCACACCAGTCCACCCGACTGACTCTTTACTAGCCCACCCAGCTGACTCTCAGGAGATCTCTCAGGAAAGGATTGAAGACTTAAGCACAACGCTGTCTTCAAGGGAGACTGGCTACAGGTGGCAGTCTCCCCCTTGTGTTAGTCCCCAACAGTGTTGTACTACTCACTCTGTCCTCTCTTGCTCCTGTGCCTCCAGGAAGACCTCCTACTGTGTATTTTTAGCAGGATTCTTCCAGCACCCGGACCCAGGCACCAAGGCTGGTCCCCCCCCCTTAGACTAGGGGCACCCTGGAGGGCCACGACAGCCTCAACACTGTTAACTCAGTCCCCTTGCCAGCCCACTACTGGGGATTGGCTGAGGCCTCATACACAATAGGGGGCGCTACACAAACATATTTTATTCTTTATTTTGTTGCATTATTTCAGAGCAGGTTTTTCTTATTACCTGTGCCCATACAGAGAAGTACTTATGCTAGTGGTGACAGTAGTTGATATGCGATGGGAGTTTATATCTGTGTAGCACCCTCTACATTTTTTTTGGTAGAGTAGGTAAATTTTCAGGCTTGGCGTGTTTGTTTGATCTGGGTTGGGAGTAACCCAGTAACAAAGCTGACGACTCACAGGCAGCATTACCAAGAACTCACACTTCTTTCCAGAATATTCTAGTGTTTTCTGGAAGGGAAGGAGGAGGGGGGAGGTGGTTCTGTCTGGGGTTTTCTAAGGAGCCCTAAGCAATCCCCAATCTGGATTGACAAACGGCAGGCCTCCTTAACCACTTCCCACCCGGCCAATGCATATATACGGCCGGGTGGGAGCCGTCTACTCCTGATAGGACGTTCAGGAACGTCATTCAGGAGTAGCGGGATCGCGCGCGGCGGCGCGATCCCGATGTGCTCGTGTCACCCGGACACGGCACATCTCAGATCGGCAGGAGGGCTCTGTGATTGGCCCTCCTGATCACATGACGGCCGTGTCCAATCACGGCCGTCATGTGATGTAAACAAACAGCCGGTTGCTAGGCAATCGGCTCTCCTCTCCTCACACGGAAGTCACCGCTGAGGAGAGGAGAGCAGAACGCTGCAGCCGGCTGATGATCAGTGAGTATGGGCTGCTTTTTACAGCTTTTTACTCACTGATCATCAGTGTAGTGTAAACACACAACACACCACACAGTACAAACACAGTCCCCACATATGTCCCCAAAACACACATGTCCCCAAAACATACATGTCCCCAAATAATAAAAACACATGTCCCTAATAATAAAAACATGTCCCCCACATATGTCCCACTAAAATCACATGTCCCAATGATTATCTGCACACATATGTACGTGATCACCTGCACACATATGTACATGATCATTTGCGTACATATGTCCGTGATCACACAAACCAATTATTATACACTTAACGGAATTTTTTTTACCAAAAACATGTAGCAGAATACATTTTGGCTTAAATTTATGACAAAATTTGATTTTATTGGATTTCTTTTCAAATAGAAAAAAGAAAATATTGTTTTTTTTCCAAATTTCCGCTTTTTTTGCGCTTATATCGCAAAAAAAAAAAAACGGAGTCGTGAATAAATAACACCAAAATAAAGCTCTATTTGTGCGAACAAAATGATAACAATTTCATTTGGGTACAGTGTAGCATGACCGCGCAATTGTCACTGAAAGCGCTAGAGCGCTGAAAGCTGAAAATTGGGCTGGGAAGGAAGGGGGTGAAAGTGCCCTGTATTGTAGTGGTTAAATACCTAGGGTCAGCCCAGCTGGGGAGGAGTTTTTCGGGAAGAAGCTGGAGATGGAGTGCTAGGCTGTCAGGGCCTTTGAGGAAGTTCCCTAGTCTGAGGTAGGGATGAGCCGAACACCCCCCGGTTTGGTTCTCGGCAGAACATGCGAACGGACCAAAAGTTTGCGCGAACATTCAAACACCGTTAAAGTCTATGGGACCCAAACGTGAAAAATCAAAAGTGCGAATTTTAAAGGCTAATATGCAAGTTATTGTCCTAGAAAGTGTTTTGGGACCCGGGTCCTACCCCAGGGGACATGTATCAATGCAAAAAAAGTTTTAAAAACTGCCTTTTTTTCGGGAGCAGTGATTTTAATAATGCTTAATAATGCTTAAAGTGAAAAAATAAAAGTGAAATATTCCTTTGAATATCGTACCTGGGGGGGACTATAGTATGCCTGTTTCCCGTGTTTAGAACAGTCTCTGCACAAAATGACCTTTCTAAAGGAATAAAAGTCATTTAAAACTGCTTGCGGCTGTAATGTAATGTCGGTCCCGGCAATAAGGATGAAAATTATTGAGAAAAACATGGGTACCCCCCCCAGCCCATTACCAGGCCCTTTAGGTCTTGTATGGATATGGATATTAAGGGGAACCCCACATCCAAATTTAAAAAAGAAAAGGCGTGGGGCCCCCAAGCCATATATATTCTGAACAGCAGTATAGAGGCAGTCCAAACAAGACAGGGACTGTAGGTTTGTTCTTTGTAAGTCGGATGTTTGAAAGTAGGGGACCGCCTGTATATACTATATGGCCTGCTCTATATACTCTGCAGAAAGTTGGGCCTTAGGTGTTTGTGGTACCAGAACACTGTAAGCCCTCACAGTTACTCTTGGTGGGCACTGGAACAAGCCCTGCTGTGAAATATTATATTTTAAGAATTGTAATTACACGCCCCTTTTGAACAGGGACAGAAAAATTGGGCCTTTGGTGGTGGTGGTGCCACAACACTGTAAGCCCTCACAGTTACTCTTGGTGGGTGCAGGTACAATGCCTTGCGAAAGTATTCGGCCCCCTTGAACTTTTCAACCTTTTGCCACATTTCAGGCTTCAAACATAAAGATATAAAATTTTAATTTTTTGTGAAGAATTACCAACAAGTGGGACACAATTGTGAAGTGGAACGAGATCTATTGGATTTTTGAAACTTTTTTAACTAATAAAAAAATGAAAAGTGGGGAGTGCAAAATTATTCGGCCCCCTTGCGTTAATACTTTGTAGAGCCACCTTTTGCTGCGATTACAGCTGCAAGTTGCTTGGGGTATGTCTCTATCAGTTTTGCACATCGAGAGACTGAAATTCTTGCCCATTCTTTCTTGCAAAACAGCTCGAGCTCAGTGAGGTTGGATGGAGAGCGTTTGTGAACAGCAGTTTTCAGCTCTTTCCACAGATTCTCGATTGGATTCAGGTCTGGACTTTGACTTGGCCATTCTAACACCTGGATACGTTTATTTGTGAACCATTCCTTTGTAGATTTTTCTGTATGTTTGGGATCATTGTCTTGTTGCAAGATAAATCTCCGTCCCAGTTTCAGGTCTTTTGCAGACTCCAACAGGTTTTCATCCAGAATGGTCCTGTATTTGGCTGCATCCATCTTCCCCTCAATTTTAACCATCTTCCCTGTCCCTGCTGAAGAAAAGCAGGCCCAAACCATGATGCTGCCACCACCATGTTTGAAAGTGGGGATGGTGTGTTGAGGGTGATGAGCTGTGTTGCTTTTACACCAAACATATCGTTTTGCATTGTGGGCAAAAAGTTCGATTTTGGTTTCATCTGACCAGAGCACCTTCTTCCACATGTTTGGGGTGTCTCCCAGGTGGCTTGTGGCAAACTTTAGACAAGACTTTTTATGGATATCTTTGAGAAATGGCTTTCTTCTTGCCACTCTTCCATAAAGGCCAGATTTGTGCAGTGTACGACTGATTGTTGTCCTATGGACAGACTCTCCCACCTCAGCTGTAGTTCTCTGCCGTTCATCCAGAGTGATCATGGGCCTCTTGGCTGCATCTCTGATCAGTCTTTTCCTTGTCTGAGCTGAAAGTTTAGAGGGACGGACAGGTCTTGGTAGATTTGCAGTGGTCTGATACTCCTTCCATTTCAAAATGATCGCTTGCACAGTGCTCCTTGGGATGTTTAAAGCTTGGGAAATCTTTTTGTATCCAAATCCGGCTTTAAACTTCTCCACAACAGTATTACGGACCTGCATGGTGTGTTCCTTGGTCTTCTTGATGCTCTCTGCGCTTTCAACAGAACCCTGAGACTATCACAGAGCAGGTGCATTTATACAGAGACTTGATTACACACAGGTGGATTCTATTTATCACCATCAGTCATTTAGGACAACATTGGATCATTCAGAGATCCTCGCTGAACTTCTGGAGTGAGTTTGCTGCACTGAAAGTAAAGGTGCCGAATAATTTTGCACGCACCACTTTTCAGTTTTTTATTTGCTAAAAAAGTTTAAAATATCCAATAGATTTTGTTCCACTTCACAATTGTGTCCCACTTGTTGGTAATTCTTCACAAAAAATTAAAATTTTATATCTTTACGTTTGAAGCCTGAAATGTGGCAAAAGGTTGAAAAGTTCAAGGGGGCCGAATACTTTCGCAAGGCACTGTATGTGCCCTGCTGTGAAATATTGGATAAAAAATTGTAATTACACTCCCCTGTTAAACATGGGCAGAAAAATTGGGTCTTAAGAATTGGTGGTGGTGCCACAACACTGCAACCCCTCACAGATTATGTTGTTGAGCACAGGAACGAGCCCTGCTGTCAGAGGCGGCTCTCTAATTAGGCAAAATAGGCGATTGCCTAAGGCCCCGCAGTCTTAAGTGCCTCTCAATCGAGTAATTTGCCTGTAACTAATCCGGTGGCAGCAAGTGCGGGGAGCGGGACAGTAGAGTCCTCTAGGTGGCGCAGTGGCTGGATGACAGACGGCATGAGGGCGGCATGTCCATGTGGGACCCTCACTTGAGCTTCTCTCTTGTGCCGCTCACCAGACCTCTCCTCCGCACCTGCCTCCTATTTGGTTCTGGAGTCGGAGCGGGGTGTTTCTGAAAAACTACCCAGCTGGATAGTCCCACCATGAGTGTGAAGAGGGAGGAACTCTTATGCTGCCGACCAGAGCAAAGGTGAGTGCCCGTGCCGTGCAGCCTTCCCTGTGTGCCTGAATAGGAGGAGCGGTGGGGAGACTGCACATAGATAGTGGAATTGATTTTTACATATTAATCCATACAGCCGCTGAATGTCTGCAGGGAGGAGAGGAGGAGAAGTGATCATTCAGCGGTTGCATGAAGGAATATGGAAAAATCAATTCCACTATCTATGTGCAGTCTCCACACCACTCCTCCTATCTAACTTTTTCTGCATCCCCGTTCTCTCCGGCCCCTCCGTGCGCTCCCTGGCTCCGCCTCTCCGTGCGCTCCCTGGCTCCGCCCCTCCGTGCGCTCCCTGGCCCCGCCCCTCCTGCTCTCCAGCCCCCTTTGTGCTCCCTGGCTCCTCCCCTTCTTGTACTCCCTTTCTCCACGCCTCCTGCTCTTTAGCCCCTCCCTTTGCTCCCTGGCTCCACCCCTCCTGCTCTCCAGCCAATTCTTGTCCTCCCTGGCTCCACCCCCATTTCGCCAGCACCCCCTGCTCTCCAATTCTTTCTGCTTCCCCTCTCAAGCTCCCCCCCAGCACTCTCCACCCCCCACCCTTAGCACTATCTGGCCCCCAGCACTCTCCACCCTACACCCCCTACTTCTCTCTCTTGCCCCCATCACTCTCCACCTTCCACCCCCAGCACTCTCCACCCCCAGCACTCTCTGGCCCCCAGCACTCTCCAGCCCCCACCCCCAGCACTCTCTGGCCCCCAGCACTCTCCAGCCCCCACCCCCAGCACTCTCTGGCCCCCAGCACTCTCCAGCCCCCACCCCCAGCACTCTCTGGCCCCAGCACTCTCCGCCCCCCACCCCCCAGCACGCAATGCCCCCCACCCCCCAGTACTCCCTGGCCCCCAGCACTCTCCACCCCCCAACCCCCAGCATTCTCTGGCCCCCAGCACCTTCCAGTCCCCACCCCCCAGCACTCTCTGGTCCCCACCCCCCAGCACTCTCTGGTCCCCACCCCCCAGCACACTCTGGTCCCCACCCCCCAGCACTCTCTGGTCCCCACCCCCCAGCACTCTCTGGTCCCCAGCACTCTCTGGTCCCCACCCCCCAGCACTCTCCGGTCCCCACCCCCCAGCACTCTCCGGTCCCCACCCCCCAGCACTCTCCGGTCCCCACCCCCCAGCACTCTACAGCTCCTCCCTGCTCTTTTCCCCCCAGGGACTGCAGACAGGGACAGATATCTAGATCTCTCTCTCCCCCTTTCCCTCACCCTCTCTTTCTCACCTCCCCCTCTCTCTCTCTTACCCCTCTATCCCCCTCTATCTTTCTCCCCCCTCTCTCTTACCCCCTCTCTCCCTCCCCCTCTCTCTCTTACCCCCCTCTCCCTCCTACCCCCCTCTCCCTCCCCCTCTCTCTCCTCTCTCTCTCACCCCTTCCCACCCCTTTCTCTCTCCCTTCCCTTCTCTCCATTCCCTCCCTTCTCTCCATTCCCTCCATTCCCTCCCTTCCCTCCCTTCTCTCCCTTCCCTCCCTTCCCTCCCTTCTCTCCCTTCTCTCCCTTCCCTCCCTTCTCTCCCTTCCCTCCCCTCCCTCGCTCTCTCCCCTTCCCCCCTCTCTCCCTTCCCCCTCTCTCCTTTCCCCCCTCTCTCCCTTCCCCCTCTCTCCCTTTCCCCCTCTCTCCCTTCCCTCTATCCCCCCTTCCTTCCCTTCCTCTCTCCCTCCCTCCCTTCCTCTCTCCCCTCCTCCCTCTCTCCATTCCCTCTATCCCCCCTTCCCTTCCTCCCTCCCTCTCTCCCTCCCTCCCTCTCTCCCTTCCTCCCTTCCTTCCTCTCTCCCTTGCTTCCCTCTCTCCCTTGCTTCCCTCTCTCCCTCCGCTTCCCTCTCTCCCTCCGCTTCCCTCCCTCTCTCCTCCCTCTCCCTTCCTCTCTCCCCCTCCCTTCCCTCCTTCTCTTCTCCCTTGCTTCCTCTCTATCTCACTTCCTTCCCTCTCTATCTCACTTCCTTCCCTCTCTATCTCACTTCCTTCCCTATCTCCCTTCCTTCCCTCTCTATCTCCCTTCCTTCCCTCTCTATCTCCCTTCCTTCCCTCTCTATCTCACTTCCTTCCCTCTCTATCTCACTTCCTTCCCTCCCTCTCTGCCTTCCTTGCTTCCCTCTTTCCCTTCCTTCCTTTCCTCTCTCTCCCTTCCTTCCCTCCCTCTCCCTTCCCTCTCTCTCCCCTCCCTTCCTTCCCTCCCTCTCTCCCCTCCCTTCCTTCCCTCCCTCCCTTCCTTCCCTCTCTCCCATACCTTCCTTCCCTCCCTCTCTCCCTCCCTATCTCCCTCCCTTCCTTCCCTCCCTCTCTCCCCTCCCTTCCTTCCCTCCCTCTCTCCCCTCCCTCCCTCTCTCCCCTCCCTCCCCTCCCTCTCTCCCCTCCCCTCCCTCCCTTCCCTCCCTCTCTCCCTTCCCTCCCTCTCTCCCCTCCCCTCCCTTCCCTCCCTCTCTCCCCTCCCCTCCCTTCCCTCCCTCTCTCCCCTCCCCTCCCTTCCCTCCCTCTCTCCCCTCCCCTCTCTTCCCTCCCTCTCTCCCTTCCCCTCTTTCCCCTCCCTTCCCTCCCTCTTTCTTCTCCCTTCCCTCCCTCTTTCTTCTCCATTCCTTCCCTCTCTCTCTTCCCCCTTCCTTCCCTCTCTCTCTTCTCCCTTCCTTCCCTCCCCTTCTTCTCCCTTCCTTCCCTCCCTCTCTTCTCCCTTCCTTCCCTCCCTCTCTTCTCCCTTCCTTCCCTCCCTCTCTTCTCCCTTCCTTCCCTCCCTCTCTCCTTCCCTCTCTCCTCCCTTCCTTCCCTCCCTCTTTTCTCCCTTCCTTCCCTCCCTCTCTCCTTCCCTCTCTCCTCCCTTCCTTCCCTCCCTTTCTTCTCCCTTCCTTCCCTCCCTCTCTTCTCCCTTCCTTCCCTCCCTCTCTCCTTCCCTCTCTCCTCCCTTCCTTCCCTCACTCTCTCCTCCCTTCCTTCCCTCTCTCCCTTCCTTCCCTCTCTCTCTTCCTTCCTCTTTCTTCCCCCTTCCTTCCCCCTTTCTTCCCCCTTCCTTCCCCCTTCCTTCCCCCTTCCTTCCCTCTTCCTTCCCTCTTCCTTCCCTCTCCTCCCCTCCCTCTCTCCTCCCTCTCTCCTCCCTCTCCTCCCTCTCTCTCCCCCACCCCTCCTCTCCTCTTTCCACCTCTCTCTCCCCCTTTTGTGCACCCTTTATCTACCCCCCTCTCTGCCTCCCTCTCGGTCACCCACTCTCCCTCTCACTCACAATGTCTTTCTCCCCTCCCCCTCTCTATCTTTCCCTCCCCCTATCTCTCACAATCTCTCGCTCCCCCTCCCCTCTCTCACCCCTTCTCTCTGTCTCCCTTCCCCTCTCTTGCTCCCCCTGCACTGTGCTGGGATCCCCCCACTCTACTTACTCTGCGGGTGTGGAATGGCTCAGTGACAACCCCTCCCCATTCTCCCAAGACACAGGAAATTCTTAGAGGGGTTGCCACCTTGGTGGGCCCCAGATGTTTTAATGGCTGCATATGTCTGATGGGTGAGGAGAGTGCCCTGGAAGTGGTGCAGATGAACTGTTTGCTAGATCGGTGCATCTTTTTGCAGCCATTTTTATTGCTTGAATTTTTTTCCCATTATGGGCGTGATTGGGGCCTCATGTGTAAGTTTCGCCTAAGGCCTCACAAATCCTAGAGCTGCCTCTGCCTGCTGTGAAATATTAGAGCAAATATTGTAATTACATGCCCCTGTTAAACAGGGGCAGTAAAATTGGGCCTTGGGCTGTGGTGGTGATACAACACTGTAAAGCCACGCGGATACTCTTGTTGAGCGCAGAAACGGAAGCCGCTGTGAAATATTAGAGCAAATATTGTAATTACGTGCCCCTGTTCAACAGGGGCAGAAAAATTGCACCTTATGCCCCATACACACGGTTAGACATTCCAACTACAAAATCCGTCAAATTTGTGTGTCGGAAATTCTGACGCACGATTGGATTTTGTTGTCGGAAAATCCAATCGTGTGTAGGCTCCATCAGACTTTTTCCATCAGAATTTCCGACACAAAGTTTGGGAGCAGGATCTAAAATTTTCCGACAACAAAATCCGATCGTTTAAATTGCACATTTTCCGTCGGAAATCCGACCTTGTGTACAGGGCATTAGGCACGTGGTGATCCTTGGTGGAAGATTTTCAGCACAGCAAAAAACTTGTTTCCCTACCAGTATACGTTTTCCATAGACAGTTTATGAAAATATATATCTGCATTTGATAGTGGATAAGAAAAAGCGCTGCTGCAGTATTTTAAAGGACTCTTTATTGGTGGCACAATACTGCAACCCCTCACAGATACTCTAGTTGAGCGCAGGAACGAGCTCTGCTGTTAAATATTTGATCAGAAAATTGTAATTACACGCCCCTGTTAAACAGGGGCAGAAAAATTGGGTCTTAGGCAGTGGTGGGGGTGCCAAAACACTGTAACCCTTCACAGATACTCTAGTTGAGCACAAGAACGATCCCTGCTGCGAAATATTACAGTAAAAATTGCAATTGCACGCCCCTGTTAAACAGGGTGAGAAAAAGGGACTTAGGCACTGGTGGTGGTGCCCTGAAAGAAAAATGTTCTTAGAAGCTATCAACATGAACATTGAGGAGGAATAGGATAGTCACTCAGCATACAAAGCCTCCAGCAGCACTGAATGTGCGTTCAGAAAGAATACTGGATGCAGGACAGGCCAGTAACTCAATTGCATATTGTGCAAGCTCTGGCCAGTGATCCATCTTCAAGACCCAGTAAAGGTCTCCAAGTCTGATCTGGCCCCTAGGTATTCCTGCACCATGTAAATCAGACACTGGCGATGGTTGCTGGAACCAATCAGACTTTGGGAGTGCGGACTAAAGAATTGCCTGAATGCATCAGTCAGACGGCCACCTTCTCCACCGCTCCTTCTGTGACTGACCGAAGCCTCAGCAACACGTTGTCCAGGAGGACAAGGAAATTGTAACTTCCCATCCTCTGCTCCCTCTGCGAAGGCTGGATAAGTTCCGCCACCTTACCCTTGTAACGTGGATCCTTGATACCACGAATCCGGGGGTCCTTTCGCAGGATTTGAAGGATCAAGGAGGCCATCCAGCGAAGGTTTGCTGAGGCATTTGATCCGGAGTCCTCTGGGTCACCAAGGATGACATGATCCACAGCCACCTCCTCCCAGCCAGGTACAAGTCCATGGGTTTCTGGGGACTGAAAATGATCCCTTGAAGACTGCTGCTGATGCTGAGTGCTAGCTCCACCTCCATGCTTACACAATCCTCCTCCTCCTCCTCTTCCTGTGTGATCGGCGGGCCCGCAGGAATACTGTCTGGATAAAGGGGGCCTTGAGAGGTAAGGAAGTCCTCCTCTTCCTCCCTCTGTTCTGCCTCAAGTGCCCTGTCCATTATTCCATGAAGCGTGTGCTCCAACAGGAAGACAAGAGGAACAGTGTCACTGATGAATGCAGTGTCACTGCTCACCATCCTTATGGCCTCCTCAAATGGTGACAGGACAGTGCAAGCATCCTTGATCAGTAGCCACTGGCCTGGCGAATAAAAGCCAAGCTCCCCTGACCCTGTCCTGATGATATACTCACACATGTGCTCATTTATGGCCTTTTTCTGCATGTGCGGCTGCTGCAGCATTGCCAATGTTGAGTTTCACCTGGTAGGCATGTCACAAATGAGGAGGTTTTTAGCCAGCGGAAATGTCCACAGACTTTACTAGCCTATCTCAGGAGATCCTGTAAGCCCCGGGTACCTGCACAAGAACCACTGCACCACCAAATTAAGGACGTGAGCCAAACGGGGAACATGGGTCAAGTGTCCCTATCGGAGGGTGGAGAGGAGGTTGGTTCCATTGTCGCAAACCACCATTCCTGGCTGAAGCTGGCATGGCATCAACCACTTCTGAGTCTGCACCGTCAGAGCTGAAAGAATCTCTGCCCCAGTGTGGCACTTGTCCCCTAAGCAGACTAACTCAAGCACCGCATGCCATCTTTTTGCCTGAGTGCTTGCGTAGCCCCTTGAACACCTATGGAGCACAGCTGGTTCCGAGGACAAATTTGCAGAGGAAGAGGCCATAGAGAAAGAAGAAGAGGAGGTGGAGAAGAGAGGCTGGCAGAATCACCACTACTAGCATTTTGGAGGTGTGGTGGCAGAACAAGCTCCAACAATACTGCACCCTGTCCTGCATCCAGCTGCCAGCAGATTTACCCAGTGCGCCATGAAAGAAAGGTAACGTCTCTGTCCATGCCTGCTGGACCATGAATCAACGGTAATATGCACCTTACTGCTGACTGCCCTGTCCAACAAGGCCAAGACCTTGCCCTCCACATGCTGGTAGAGAAAAGGAATGGCCTTCATGAAAAGAAATGGCATTTGGAAACCTGCCGCTAAGGTACCGCACATTCCACAAATTCACGAAAGGGGAGAGACTACCAGCTGAAAAGGCAGCAGTTGGAGTGCTAGCAATTTAGTCAAGCAAACATTCAGCTGCTGAGCATATGGATGACTGGGACCGAATTTCTTTCGACAGTTTAGCAACTGGGGTAGGGAAATTTGCCTGCCGCAATCAGATGTTGATGTAGCGATAGCAGATTGCCCGCAAGTACTTGGCACACCTAATTCTACACCTTCATTCCTCTCAGTTCAGGTTTCTGAGAGGACTGAAGGTATAGTGTGGTTGGAGATCCCAGCTGATGAGGAGCAAGAAGAGGTCTGCCTTGTTCTTTGGTGTGGGTCTTTTAAGTACTGTTGCCAACGGACTTCATGGGAGGTCAACATATGTCTGGTCAAGCATGTGGTGCCCAAGCGGCTGCTGTTTTGGCCATGCTTGATACTCTTCAGACATATGTTGCAAACGGCAATGGTGCGATCTGCTGCACACGTATCAAAAAAGGCCCACACCAAAGAACTTTTAAAAATACACGGGGAGTCAGCAGCACCCTGAACGTGCGGGGCTCTGCAATGTGATGCAGTCGGGTGACTGCCCTTAAGCTGGCCTCTTGAGGGCATCTTGCCTCATTGGAGATGTGCCTCCTCCTCCTCTGCCTCCTCCTCTCTTCTATCAGGCACCCACATAGAATCAGTGACCTCATCATCCCCTCCCTCCTCATCACTGGAGCAAACCTGGCAGTATGCTGCAGCTGGGGGAACATGACTGACAGTTTCTTGTCCTTTTTAGGCATCCCCCCTCTCTGGGCTCATATTACTGCCTTCCTCAACCAGGGTAACATCATTGGAGCCTTCAAAATGCTGCGCATCCTCCTGCAGCATGTACCCAACACTATGGTTGAACAGTTTGGGGGACTCCTCCATGCATGATGGTGGGGCTAGGGAAGGAGTGACTGATGACATTGAGCCAATGGAATAGGCCATTTTGGCAGCCGCATTGGCAGGCAAACTACTCTGAGCCTGGGTGAAAGAGCATGAGGAGGGTGAGGACGGCTTAGTTATCCACTCTACCAACTCTTCTGCATGTTGTGGATCAACACTGTCAGCTGCTGAAAAAAATTACAAGTGTGCCCCACAGCCACATGCTAAGGATGCACCATGTCCATGACCAGCACTGTTGACTGTAGACACAGAGCATGCTTGCCCACTTTTAGTGGCCTGTGAGCGTCAGCCTTTCCTTGGTGGCCTTCCAGACATGCTGTAAAATTTTATTAGCAAAACACCGCCTTTTTACTAGAAAAAGTACACCAGGAATGGTCTGCAGTCAGATAAAAGCTTGGATAGACTGGAATGCAGTGAATATATATGTAGGAGATTGTATATATATTTAATGTACTGCAGATCACTGAATCACATGCCTGCCTGAAAGTATATTTGAAAATGTACACCAGGAATGTCCTGCAGTCAGATATAGGCTTGGCTAGACTAGAATGCAGTGGATATATATGTAGGGGACTGTATATATATTTTATGCACTGCAGATCACTGAATCACCTGCCTGCCTGAAAGTGTATTTGAAAATGTACACCAGGAATGGCTTGCAGTCAGATATAGGCTTGGCTAGTCTAGAATGCAGTGAATATATATGTAAAAGACTGTATATATATTTTATGCACTACAGCTCACTGAATCACCTGCTTGCCTGAAAGTGTATTTGAAAACGTACACCAGGAATGGCTTGCAGTCAGATATAGGCTTGGCTAGACTAGAATGCAGTGAATATATATGTAAAAGACTGTATATATATTTTATGCACTACAGCTCACTGAATCACCTGCTTGCCTGAAAGTGTATTTGAAAACGTACACCAGGAATGGCTTGCAGTCAGATATAGGCTTGGCTAGACTAGAATGCAGTGGATATATATGTAGGAGATTGTATATATATTTTATGCACTGCAGCTCACTGAATCACATGCCTGCCTGAAAGTATATTTGAAAATGTACTACACCAGGAATGGCCTGCAGTCAGATATAGGCTTGGCTAGACTGGAATGCAGTGGATATATATATATATATATATATATATATATATATATATATATATATATATATATTAGGGCTGTTACTGATTAAAATTTTCCTGTTCGATTAATCGATTTTTTTAAATTGATTAATCGACTAATTTCGGTTAATTATAATGCACATACAGTTTTTACTTTTTTTTTTATTAAACTTTAAGAAAAACGTAGAAAGTTAGTTTAACGTTAACTGTAATGTCCACATCTCCCCCATACTGTACGGTCCACATTTCCCCACATCTCCCCCCATGCTGTATTGTCCACATCTCCCCCCATGCTGTACTGTCCACATCTCCCCCCATGCTGTACTGTCCACATCTACCCCCCATGCTGTACTGTCCACATCTACCCCCATAAAGTACTGCCCACATCTTCCCCCATAAAGTACTGCCCACATCTCCCCCCCATAAAGTACTGCCCACATCTCCCCCCATAAAGTACTGTCCACATCTCCCCCCCATAAAGTACTGCCCACATCTCCCCCCATAAAGTACTGTCCACATCTCCCCCCATGCTGTATTGTCCACATCTCCCCCCATGCTGTACTGTCCACATCTACCCCCCATAAAGTACTGCCCACATCTACCCCCCATAAAGTACTGTCCACATCTCCCCCCATAAAGTACTGCCCACATCTCCCTCCATCTCCCCACATCTCCCCCATACCTTAATATTCATGATTGTCTGCTCTGTCTAGAATAGACAGCAGGCAGACCTGTCCGTCCTCAGAGTAGACACAAGCAGGCGGGCGATGATGACGTCAGCGCGCACGTCTAGGCCGCAGTCGGGTGGACCAAGATGGCCGCGGCTCCGGAGCTAGGCCGAAGCCGTGGCCTTTCCTATGGGCAAGACCGCGGCGCTCACTCCGCGAATCGTCCTTGATCAAAATTATTTTGATCAATCAAAGAAATTAACGATTAATCGAACAATTAATCCTTAATTTCCGCAGCCCTAATATATATATATATATATATATATATATATATATATATATATATATATATATTGTGACAGAGCGAGGCTCTGTCCCTATGAAATTAGAGGTAAAGGAGACACAGAGTTTGCATATCTGCGGACTGCAGGACTACAGAGTGTAGAGTTTAAATGGAGAAAACTGCTCTGTCAGTTTTCTCCAGGTTTTGCTAGCTCCAGATGGGATTCTGTAGTATGGAGATCCCTGAGAGTTATGGGTGGGACGGGATCTCCAACCCTGTGTCCGGGTCTTGAGGCTAACGAGCAGGGTGTGTGCCCAGCTGCACACAGCCCATATAACGAGGGTATTTGTGTAGGATGGTGGTGTGTGAGCAGCTTGCTGCTTGAAGCTGTGCATGTCCAAAGCTGTGTGAAGGACTTGAAGCTGTGTGCGTCCAAGGAGCCGTGTGCTGTGTGTCGAAGGGTTGGAAGCTGTGTGCGTCCAAGCAGTTTGTTGGACGGGGCAAGTACCTATAGCAGCAGTACTGCTGAAGAGTAGCCAGGTGGGCTAGCATTTTCGTTCTGATTTTGCTGTATTTAATTTAAGCTTGGACCCCTGCGTGGGATTACTGGATGAACAGTACAACAGAAACGGACTGCAGTCAGATCTAGATAAACTGGATACTGTGGATATATATATATATATATATATATATATATATATATATATATATATATATATACACAAGCCTGGTTGTAATGGTTGTAATATATACACTGCAGCTAACTGAATTGCCTGCCTGCTCAATCTAAATGAAATTACACTCTCTCTAGGTCAATGCCTGCAACACACTACACAGGGCCGATGTGCAGACGGCCATATATAGTGTGGGGCGTGGACTTAACCCCCTGAGCCATAATTGGCCAAAGGTACCCTGGCTTTGGCCCATTATGGCTCTTTGCTGATGGCGCTGTGATTGACTAAAGCATGCGGGTCATAGTGCATGCTTGGCCAGTCATCAGACAGCAATGCACTGCGATGCCGCAGTGCATTATGGGGTGTGACGCCCCGCTCGAATTTGGCACGAACACCCCATAATGTTCTAATTTCGGCGAACAATTGGACAGCCAATGTTTGAGTCAAACTCATGTTCGACACAAACATAAAGCTCATCCCAAGTCTGGGGGGTGACCTTTGGCCTGAGGCTAGGGTGCAGACAGGACCCTTCTCACAACACACAGAGGTGTCCTGGACATTTGGCACAGGAGCAGGAAAAGACAGTGGGAGAACACTGCCAGGCAAAGTCTCCAGGAGAGGAACAACAGGTCGCAGCCAAGAGGGCTGGTGAATGTCACACAGTGGGGAGATATGGGAGGCGTGCCTGAGAGGACTGGGAAAGTGCAGTCTCAGGGGGTTGCAGAGCCAGAGGAGTGGACTGGGGTGTCAGTAAAGAGAGGCAGCTGCAGCCATGAGGACTGGCAGGGCCTGAAGATGTGATACTGGGCTCAGTAGCCACATGGACAGCTAGCACTAAGGACTACCATATGTTTGCCACACTAACCAGTGTCAGGCCTACAAATCAGTGCTAGCTGGTCTGGGAAGTGCAAGCAAGTGATGTGATGGAGGTGTTAAGGAGAGATAGTCTGAGTGCAAGAGTTGTGCTGGAGGAGAAGTGTGGAGGTGTATATACAGACTCACTACCCATACATACTTCCAAGTTTAACCACCTCAATACAGTGCACTTACACTCCCTTCCTGACCAGACCAATTTTCAGCTTTCAGTGCTCTCACATGAAACTTTTTTTTTCCCTTTTTCCATACAAATAGAGCTTTCTTTTAGTGGTATTTAATCTAGTGTTTTTTTTTTTTGTGCTATAAATAAAAAAAAATTTACATTTTGTGAAAAAATGCCTTTCTTTGTTTCTGTCATAAAATTTTGCTAATTAGTAATTTTTCTTCATAAATTTTGGGCAAAATTTATACTGCAACATATCTTTGGTAAAAATAACCCAAATTAGTGTATATTATTTGGTCTTTGTGAAAGTTATAGTCTACAAACTATGGTGCCAATCACTGAAAATTAATCACATCTGATCAGGCCTTCAGGACATCAGGTGTATCTCATTTCTTGAGACACTAACAAGTCATGAAAATACAAATAACCCCCCAAATGACCCCTTTTAGAAAGTAGACATTCCGAGGTATTAAGTAAGTAGCATGGCAAGTTTTTTAAGTTTTCATTTTTTCCCACAATTCTTTGCAAAATGAAGATTTTTTTTTATTTTACAAAATTGTCATATTATCAGGTCACACACAGCATATGCATACAATAAATTACACCCCAAAATACATTCTGCTACTCTTCCCGAGTTTGGCAATACCACATGTGTGAGACTTTTACACAGCCTGGCCACATACAGAGCACCAACATTGAAGTAGCACCTTCAGGCGTTCTGCTAGCAAAAATGACACATCTCATTTCATAACCACCTATTACAATTTGAAGGCCCTAGAGCACCAGGACAATGGAATTGCCCACAAAATGACCCCATTTTGGAAAGCTAACACCCCAATGTATAATCTATGAGGCATAATGAGTCTTTTGAACGGTTCATTTTTTTCCAGAAGTTTTTGTAAAATGTGGAAAAAATTATTATTATTTTTTTACACAAAGTTGTCAATTTATAAGATATTTCTAACACATAGCATGTATATAGCAAAAATTACATGCCAAAACACATTCTGCTACTCCTCCCGAGTATGGCGATACCACATGTGTAGGACTTTTACACAGCCTGGTCACATAGAGAGGCTGAACATTGAAGTAGTACCTTCAGGCGTTCTAGGAGCATACATGACACATCTCATTTCATTCCTAACCATCACACTTTTGAAGGTCCAGGAGCACGAGGAAAATGGAATTACCCACAAAATGACCCTATTTTGGAAAGCAAACACCCCAATGTATATTCTATGAGGCATGGGCTGCAAATAGGTACTCGGGTACTCTGATGGGCTACAGATAGTTACTCAGGTACACTGATGGGCTGGTGACAGGTACTTCAGTACTCTGATGGCCTGGTGACAGGTACTCGGGTACTCTGATGGCCTGGTGACAGGTACTTGGGTACTTTGATGGCCTGGTGACAGGTACTCGGGTACTCTGATGGCCTGGTGACAGGTTCTCTGATGGCCTGGTGACTGGTATTCAGGTACTCTGAAGGGCGGTGATAGGTACTCAGGTACTCATATGGACTGTGACAGGTACTCGGGTACTTGACATTCTTGAAGCCCACATCACACTCATTCCCAAACCAAGCAAAGACGTCACAATAGTATCTAACTACCGACCCATATCCCTCTTCAATGTGGATGGGAAAATTTATGCTAAAATTCGTGTAAATGCATACTACCCCTACTTCCCAAACTGATATCACTGGACCAGGTAGGATTTATCCCTGGACGAGAAGCCAGGGATAACACCATAAAAGCTATTAACATTCACTACTACCTCCAAACAGAGATTCTTCCTTTCCCTTGATGCGGGGAAGGCGTTTGACAGAGTGACTTGGGACTATATGTCAGCTTCATTACTGGCTATGGGATATCCTTCCCACTTTCTTCACTTGATAATGCCATTGTACTCTAACCCCATTGCCAGGATCAGAGTCAACGGCCGCCTGTCAAGCACCTTCTCCGTCTTGAATGGCACACGTCAGGGATGCCCCCTCTCCCCACTTATTTTTGTGCTCACTATGCAACACATGCTACGCAAAGTAAGAGCAAACTCGGATATTAAAGGCATTGACATCCTAAACAAAGATTGTAAAATCGCAGCGTATGCGGATGATATCCTTCTCTTCCTCTCTGATTCCATAACCACCATCCCCAACCTGCTTAAGGACTTTACCCTCTTTAATTCTATCTCTAACTTACAAATACATTTTACAAAATCAAAAGCCCTAAACATTTCCCTACCTCTAACCTTGGTTTCACAATGTCAGGCCAATTCCCATTTTGAATGGGAACCACAAGCCCTTAATTATCTATGTATTCAAATCCCAGTGAAACTTTCTGAATTATACAACAGGAATTATTTACAGATCACCAAAACTATCCCACAGGACCTCCACAAATGGATATCGGGGCACTTCTCATGGTTTGGCCATCTAGCTATAACAAAAATTAATGTCTTGTCCGGAATCCTATATTTCTTTCAGATGGTCCCAATTAAAATCCCCTTATCTTTCTTTACAAATTATAAGCGACTCTGCAGAAACTTCATTTGGGCATTTAAATCTCCAAGACTTAGCTGGGATAAAATGATCCTACCCAAGTCGTAAAGAGGCCTAGGACTCCCTGATATATACAGATATCATTGGTCATGTCACCTTACCAGAATAATCGATTGGCATATACATAGGCCTACTAAAGATTGGATTACACTTGAGGAATCCTTTACGCAAGTACCACTTTACCACCTACCTTGGATTAACTTCAAATCAATCCCCAAGACAAACATTTCCCACCCACTTACAGGTCCCATGCTTTTTACTTTCAAAACGGTGTGTAATACATTGGAGGTGATACCCTCTCCTGGTCCAATGCCTCCTATAGATCAAAACCTTCCTTCCTGGCTTCTTTGAGGGTAATGAGTCTCACCCTAACTCCGACTCGCCACTTAGAGCACAACAATTGTTCCACAATGAAGATATTATCACATATGCCACCCTATCCTCTCGATTCCCAGAAAGAAACCTTCCCTTCCCTTAAGTTGCAACTCAACCTTGGGCACACTACTTCACATTTGGTTGGATTGCCCACATCTACAACCATTCTTTCAAAAGGTACATGATACAATTATCCAAATCACTACTTATACCCCAGACTTTTCGTCAGCCCAATACATGCTTCATCACACATCTATACCATACACAACGTATAAGAAATCCCTCACACTCCACCTCATTAATGCAGAAAAACAATGTATACCTGCTCTGTGGAGAAGTGCCACCCCTCCCAAAGTTACTGACTGGCTGTAACGTGTGGAACGCATAGAAGACATGGAAAACCTAATTCATCAGGCTAGAGAGAATGCAACGATATATCGGAAAACATGGGCCTGCTGGTTGCACTTCCGAGATTCTGCAGACTTTCAGGAACTACATCATTCCACGTGCTACCCCCCCACCACACATTATCAATAAACTACTTACTCTTACTATTATAACAACCTTCATAGGCAGGGCCAAATTGAAAGTGTTACGTAAAACGACTCTATATAACGGCCCTATACTGAAGGTTTACTACACAAAACCCTCATACCTGAGGTGAGGGCCAGTAAAGCCCATGCGTAAGCCATTACTATAAATTTGAGTCATAACTACATCTGCCCTCCCCCCCCCCATCACAGTATGATCCCGTTTGGGGTGGTAGGGATAGGGGAAGGCCTGCTTTGGTTTACCTGACACTCATGTGCAAACCCTCAGAGGACTACCCTCCCAAACCATGTGGTAGTGACAATTGTATCCACACTCAACTACACCTGCTACGAATGATACGAAAATAGTGTGTATTTCTAGTATCCATGGGAGCTGTATATGAAACGTGATCTTTATTGTTGCCTATACTGTTGATTGTAAGACTACAAATATCTGGTGTATTGATTACAAATGTGTTGATCTTGTTTGTATAACTTGAAAATTTTATAAACTTTTTTGAAAAAAAAAATACATTTACCGTTTTTGGTTGTAACATGACAAAATGTGGAAAATCTCAAGGGGTATGAACACTTTTACAAAGCACTGTATATGAAACAGATGGATAGATAGTAAAAGTAGAAATATATTGTACATTATACAAATATATATATATATATATATATATATTCGAAAAAAACTAAACCATAATTGGTAAATAGGTTAGATAAGATATATTATTTAGAGAGATATATAAAACTTATTGTAGTTTATACAGATAGATATCTTTATAGATACACATTGAAATGAGAGATATAAAGGTAAATAGGTTAGATAAGATATATTGTGTAGATAGATAGATATGCTAACCTTATTTCTTCTTTAAAGAATTTCTTGCAAGCAGAAGTTCCAATGCAAGCATTACATTTGTCGAGTCCAAGAAAGCTTTTGCCAAAATTATAGGAGCTTTTCAGTTTGGAATCTGAAGAGTTGGTTGCACCAACACTTTCTCTTTCCATGATAATGAGAAAAGAAACACAAAAGTAAAATTTCTGTAAAAAAGATGAACATATCCAAAAATTCATTTTTGTATCAGATCAGTTTCATAATCTCGTGAACAACTTCATCAAAGATCCATCAAAAAGAAATGTAACTTTCTACTTCCAAATGGAAAGAAGTGTTGCTGGCAATGAGAGGAAGAAGGAAACTTGTGGAGGATATAGATAATATTGATTGCTATGGTTACTCTTCCTATGCTAACTTCACAGGTTTGAGCTTTTGAGCTAGAAACCTTTAAAGAATTCAGATGAAAATGTCAGATCAGTGGAATCAAAAATACTTGCCACTTTATCGTGTACACAATCAACATTTTTAAATAATTGTTTGTAAGTAAAAATAACACACAAACATATCTGACCTTTAACAATCAGCATGCACACATAAAAATGTCATACAACACAATATTTGATTAAAAAAAAATGTGTTAATTGAATAGAATTTGGTAATCATAATTGTTACCTTTAAGATACAGCAGGTAATATAAACTCACTGGCCACTTTTTTAGGTACACCTTGCTAGTAATGAGCTGGAACCACTTTTTGCCTTCAGAACAGCCTTAATTATGTTTTGTGTTGAAAACATTCCTCAGAGATTTTGGTTCCATATTGATATGATAGCATCACACAGTCGCTGTAGATTTGTTGGCTGCACATCCATGATGCACATCTTCCATTCCACCACATCCCAAAGGAGCTCTATTGGACTGAGATCTGGTGACTGTGGAGGCCATTGGAGTACAGTGAACTCATTGTCATGCTCAGGAAACCAGATGGAGATGATTTGAGCTTTGTGACATGGTGAATTTTCCTGTTGGAAGTACCCATCAGAAGATGGGTATACTGTAGTCATAAAGGGATGGACATGGGCAGCAACAATACTCAGGTAGGCCATGGCATTTAAATGATGCTCAATTAGTACTAAGGAGCCCAAAATGTGCCAAGAAAATTTCCCCCACACCATTACACCACCAGTCTGAACCATTGATACTACGAAGGACGAATTCATGCTTTCATGTTGTTTATGCCAAATTCTGACCCTACCATATGAATGTCGCAGCACAAATCGAGACTCATCAGACCAGGCAATGTTTTTCCAATATTCTATTGTGCAGTTTTTTTTGAGCCAGTGCGAATTGTAGCCTCAGTTTCCTGTTCTTAGTTGACTGGCGCCTGGTGTGGTCTTCTGCTACTGTAGCCCATCTGATTCATGGTTTGATGCGTTATGCATTCAGAGATGGTATTCAGCATACCTTGGTTGTAACGAGTGGTTATATGAGTGGCTGTTGCTTTTCTATCATCTTGAACTGGTCTGCCCATTCTCCTCTGACATCAACAAGGCATTTACGTCCACACAAATCACTGGATATTTTATCTTTTTCTGACAATGCTCTGTAAACCCTAGAGATAGTTGTGTGTGAAAATCCCAGTAGATCAGCAATTTATGAAATACTCAGACAGCCCATTTGGCACCAACAACCATGCCACATTCAAAGTCACTTAAATCCCCTTTCTTCACCATTCTGAGGTTTGGTTTGAACTTCAGCAAGTCATCTTCACCAAGTCTAGACTAACAACTAATTAGCTGAGAGTTTCCCTCACCATCTATCTAGTAAAAAAGTCAGCAGGGCAGTAAGTAAGCAGAAACCTCTGCTTACTTACTGCCCTGCTGATTTGTTGCCATGTGATTGGCTGATTAGCAAGCAATTGAACAGGTATACCTAATAAAGTGGCTGGTGAGTGTAGATTTAAAAGGTAAGTTTTCTTAGTTTTGGACAGTGGAGAAGAGTTGAAACCCCTGTTTAATTTTACTGCCCTTTTTGGATTCTGTTAGAGAGGTTTCTGCTTACTTACTGCCCTGTAGGGATGGACGAACTTCCGACGGGACGTTTCGCGAACGCGGACCGCAAACGCGGCCGATAGTTCGCGAACCGTAACGTTCGCGGCGGGCCCCATTGACTTCAATGGGAGGCGAAGTTTGCAAACCTACAGGTCGAATTTGCAGCCACAAAGTAATTACTAGCTGTGCAAACATAGTCCCACCACATGGCCAATGACATAACACATGTATGAGGTGAATCTGGGATCGACAAATAAAAGCATTCTTTTTTTATATGTGAAATTGTGACAATTCAGGACTGTGGAGCGCATGAAGGCAATGGAGGAGAGGGAAGGTCAGGGTAGGCAAAGAAGAGGGTGCAGGAGATGATCACCAGCAGCGTGACATACAGCAATGACACCTGCACCGTGATAGAGTGATCTGACACCAGCACCGTGATAGAGAGCACTGACATCAGCAGCGTGACATACACCAATGACACCTGCACCGTGATAGAGTGATCTGACACCAGCACCGTGATAGAGAGCACTGACATCAGCAGCGTGACATACAGCAATGACACCTGCACTGTGATAGAATGATCTGACACCAGCACCGTGATAGAGAGCACTGACATCAGCAGCGTGACATAAAGCACTGACACCAGCACCATGATATACAGCACTGACACCAGCACCGTGATATACAGCACTGACACCTGCACCGTGAGCAGCCCCAGGAGTAAGTCAGCATAGCACAGGGATGGTGGGAGCCCCTCATAATGAGCATAGCACAGGGATGGTGGGAGCCCCTCATAATGATCATAGCACAGGGATGGTGGGAGCCCCTTATAATATGCACAGTAGAGGTACAGCCCCAGGAGTAAGTCAGCATAGCACAGGGATGGTGGGAGCACCTCATAATAAGCAGCCCCAGGAGGAAGTCAGAATAGCACAGGGATGGTTGGAGTCCCTCATAATGAGCATAGCACAGGGATGGTGGGAGCCCCTCATAATATGCACAGCAGAGGTACAGCCCCAGGAGTAAGTCAGCATAGCACAGGGATGGTGGGAGCCCCTCATAATAAGCAGTCCTAGGAGGAAGTCAGCACAGCACAGGGATGGTGGGAGCCCCTCATAATGAGCATAGCACAGGGATGGTGGGAGCTCCTCATAATATTCACAGCAGAGGTACAGCCCCAGGAGGAAGTCAGCACAGCACAGGGATGGTGGGAGTCCCTCATAATGAGCATAGCACAGGGATGGTGGGAGCCCCTCATAATAAGCAGCCCCAGGAGGAAGTCAGCATAGCACAGGGATGGTGGGAGCCCCTCATAATGAGCATAGCACAGGGATGGTGTGAGCCCCTCATAATATGCACAGCAGAGGTACAGCCCCAGGAGGAAGTCAGCACAGCACAGGGATGGTGGGAGCCCCTCATAATAAGCAGCCCCAGGAGGAAGTCAGCACAGCACAGGGATGGTGGGAGCCCCTCATAATGAGCATAGCACAGGGATGGTGGGAGCCCCTCATAATGAGCATAGCACAGGGATGGTGGGAGCCCCTCATAATATGCACAGCAGAGGTACAGCCCCAGGAGGAAGTCAGCACAGCACAGGGATGGTGGGAGCCCCTCATGATAAGCAGCCCCAGGAGGAAGTCAGCATAGCACAGGGATGGTGGGAGCCCCTCATAATAAGCAGCCCCAGGAGGAAGTCAGCATAGCACAGGGATGGTGGAAGCCCCTCATAATGAGCACAGGCGCTGTTGGATTGGTACCCGCAACTCCTTCTCTGGGAGTGGGAATTGCTCCTCTGCCAGCGCACACAAAAGCAGAATGCAGCATTTCTCGAAACAAGGCCTGGAAGTGCTCCATTCTGACAGCCCTCTGTGACGGCGGTAACATTTCCACCATTTTGTGTTTTTACCGGGGGTCTAAGTACGTTGCCACCCAGTACTGGTCCTTGACCCTTATGCTTTTTATACGGGGGTCCCTATTAAAACACTGGAGCATGAAGGCCCCATTTGCACTAAACTGGAAGTGGTGTGGTGGCCTGGCTCCTGCTCATCATCCAGGATAATGTCGTCCTCTTCATTCTCCTCTCCCCATCCACGCACAACAACGGGGATCCCAGAAAGGTTTAAAGCATGCTCTTCTTGCTCCTCCTCATCCGCCCCAGCACCATCCTCCTCTGACTCCTCTTCAGACTCCTGTTGTTCACTTGTCTCTTGATAGAGTAGCCCCCCCTGGGAATTCATCCAGCATTGCGACTTCCTCATCTTCCCGCTCCTGCTCCTCCACAGCTTGATCAATGACACGACGCAATGCACTCTTCATAAAGAAGGCAAAAGGTACCATGTCACCGATGGCGCAATGGCTGCGACTGACCAGTTTGGTGATCTCCTCAAATGGCCACAGAAGTCTGCATGCGTTGCGCATGAGCAGCCACTGGCGTGGTGAAAAAAACCCCAGCTCCCCAGAACCTGTTCTGCCGCAGAGTTCATACAGGTAGACGTTAACTGCACGTTTCTGCTGGAGCAGCCTATCAAGCATATAGAAGGTTGAGTTCCATCGCGTCGGGCAATCGCAAATAAGACGTCTGACCAGCAGATTGTGTCGCCACTGAATGTCAGCAAGGCGAGCCATGGCCGTGTAAGATCTTCTGAAATGGGCCGAGATTTTCCTTGCCTGCCGCAAGATGTCCTGGACCCCAGGGTATTTGACAACGAATCGCTGCACGACCAAGTTTAAGACGTGTGCCATGCATGGCACGTGCGTAATTTTTCCCTGTTTCAATGCGCTAAGCAGATTGGCACCGTTGTCACACACCACTTTACCAACTGTCAAATTGAGGGGTGTTAGCCACTGATCTGCCTGTGAACGCAAAGCTGAAAGGAGTGCCGGGCCAGTGTGGCTCTTGGCTTCCAGGCAAAACAGACGCAGCACGGCATGGCAACGTCTCACCTGGCATGTCAAATAGGTTCTGGGGAGCTTGGGCGGCGCAGCGGAAGAGACGCTAGCAGCGGTAAAGGAGGAGTCAGCCGAGGAGGAGAGGGAGGAGGATGGAGTAGGAGGAGGAGGAGAAGAAGAGCCAGGCTTGCATGCAATCCGTGGCGGTAAAACCAAATCTTCATGGGTGCCACGGGTTACATGCTTGACGGCCGTCAGAAGGTTCACCCAGTGGGCAGTAAAAGTGATATATCTTCCCTGCCTGTGTTTGCTAGACTACGTGTCTGTGGTCAGATGTATCTTGGCACAGACACTGTGTGCCAGAGATACATTCACTTGCCGCTGAACATGGCCATATAGCTCTGGGATGCCCTTCTGTGAGAAATACTTCCTTCCTGGGACCTTCCATTGTAGTGTTCCAATGGCCACAAATTTTCGAAAGGCCTCCGAGTCCACCAGTTTATATGGCAGTAGTTGGCGGGCTATCAGTTCTGACAAGCCAGCCGTCAACCGTTGGGCAAGAGGGTTATCCGGCGTCATCATTTTTTTACGCTCGAACATTAGGCCCACGGAAGCCTGCCTTTTTGCAGAAAAACGTGAGCTTGGCATGATGGAAGGTGGAGTGGAGGACAATTGTGAGGAGAGAGGAGAAGGTGAAGTAGAAGACGAGGCTGGACGGTGAGAGCCTGGAGTGTGGCTTTGTGTGTTCCGTTGCTCCCACTGTGCTCGGTGATGGCAGCTCATGTGCCTTCTTAAGGCGGTCGTCCCTAGGTGAGTGTTGGGCTTACCGCGACTAATGCGTTGACTGCAAAGATTGCAGATAGCAACACTATTGCCAGCAGCGGACACGTTAAAAAAAGTCCACACTGCGGAGCCATGTGCCGGCGTCCTGGGAGCGACAGATGTGACCGTACATGGTCGATGACTCGCTCCTGATACATTTGCAGTCTGCTTTGTCCCTCCTGTGCAATGTAAGTTATTCCTGCTTCTCCTCCCTATCTGCTGGTCCATATCTCCATCTGAACTCCCCTCCTCTTCCTCTCTTGTGGGCACCCACGTGACATCACTAGACACGTCATCATCAACGTCACCTTCCCCACCGCTATAAGTAGAGATCTCAGAGTAGGCAGCAACACCGGGGACCAACCTCCTCCTTGGACTGATCTGGGTACTGTCGTCAGACTGCTGAGTGGCGGTTGTTGCTACCTCCTCTTCCTGATCCAATGTCAAGAGTGGCTGCGCATCAGAAATGTCTTGATATGGATCGGAAAATAATTCCTGTGACTCAAGCGGAAGGTATGTGGTGGTGTTGTTGGTGGTAGTGTCTTTGGGGGTGCACATAGCAGAGAGTGAAGAAGAGGGTGCAGATCGAGAGGATGAGGAGGGTGCAGAAGAGTAAGGCTGAGTGAGCCAGTCAACCAATTCTGGTGCTTCCTTTGACGTAATCGCACGCACCTTCTGCAATTTCCCACTTTGGCTCAAGCCTGTTGCTCCTGCCCTACCCCTACCACCCCTGCGGAAGGGCCTGCCTCTTCCTCTGCCTGTCTTTTTTTAAATGACCCTGTGACAAAACTCTCAGTCACTATACTGATAAAGGACTGCTGCAGAATAGGGCAGTAGTGCACCTCAACCCTATATATTGTGGACCTATACCAGTCCTTAAGGATTAGCAGACTGTACCTCACTCAACCCTATGTACTGTAGTACACTATACCTTACCAGTCCTTATAAGGACCTTTGTGGAACTAGTAGGTTGTGATTAGCAGACTGTACCTCAGTCCCTATACTGATAAAGGACTGCTGCAGAATTGGGCAGCAGTCAGCAGTAGTGCACCTCAACCCTATATATTGTGGACCTATACCAGTCCTTAAGGATTAGCAGACTGTACCTCACTCAACCCTATATACTGAAGTACACTATACCTTACCAGTCCTTAGAAGGACCTTTGTGGAACTAGTAGGTTGTGGTTAGCAGACTGTACCTCAGTCCCTATACTGATAAAGGACTGCTACAGAATAGGGCAGCAGTCAGCAGTAGTGCACCTCAACCCTATATATTGTGGACCTATACCAGTCCTTAAGGATTAGCAGACTGTACCTCACTCAACCCTATGTACTGTAGTACACTATACCTTGCCAGTCCTTATAAGGACCTTTGTGGAACTAGTAGGTTGTGATTAGCAGACTGTACCTCAGTCCCTATACTGATAAAGGACTGCTGCAGAATAGGGCAGCAGTCAGCAGTAGTGCACCTCAACCCTATATATTGTGGACCTATACCAGCCCTTAAGGATTAGCAGACTGTACCTCACTCAACCCTATATAGTCTAGTACGCTATACCTTACCAGTCCTTAGAAGTAGTGATGGCCGAACGGTTCGCCCGGCGGTCGTTTCGCGGCGAATTTCCGACTTTCGCCGTCCGCGGGTTCGAACGCCTTTTTCCGTCGTTCGCCCCGGCGGACTTACGTGTTTAATGTATACAAGAACTTTAACCTTTCGTGACACGTTTATCATGTGTTACAGGACAACCAATTGAGACATGACAGCTCATGGACACTTGGACATTCCCCCTAACCTATAAATACACCCGATCCGGTGGCCATTTTACATTCTTTCTTCTGTCACTGTAGGGAAAGGATCCTGTGTGGAGTAGGGACAGAGAAAACGCTAGCTATTTGGTACACAAAAGTTCTTTTCAGGACTGGTATAGGTGTTAGGTCAGCAGCCTGAGTTTCTTTTGTCAGTTTAGATAAAGGGACAGAGCGCTGTATGCTGCTATTTTAGGGACAGCTCAGCCAGATTAGTCTTTCTTCATCATCATCATCATCATCATCATTAGCTGTTACTATCAGGTCCACAAAAGAGCTGTTCCAGCTAATCGTTCCAGCCTACTCTTTTTTGCCAATTTGTATAGGGACAGGCAGGAAGCAGTGTTGTCAGGCAGTGAGGATAATTTTAAAGACTTGCTGTTACTATTAGTTCCACAAAGGTTCTTTTCAGGACTGGTATCAGTGGTACGGTAATAGGCTTGTACACGTATAATATTCTTTCTTCCAAATATAGAAAGAATATTATACTTGACTGCTGCCCTTCTGCTGCAGTCTGCTAATCATTCACAACTCACTTGTTCCACAAAGCTCTTTATCAGGACTGGTAACTTGGTCTGTCTAGGGTGCTACGGTACATAGGCTTGGGTGCGGTACAGTCTGCTGTTCTGTAAGGACCGCTATCGGTCCACAATACATAGGGTTGCCGTGCACTACTGCTGACCGCTGCCCTATACTGCAGCAGTCCTTCATTGGTATAGGGACTGACGTACAGTCTGCTAATCACTAACACACAACCTGCTTGGTCCACAAAAGTTCTTATAAGGACTGGTAACTTGGTATAGGGTGCTACGGTACATAGGCCTGAGTGCAGTACAGTCTGCTGTTCTGTAAGGACCGCTATCGGTCCACAATACATAGGGTTGCCGTGCACTACTGCTGACCGCTGCCCTATACTGCAGCAGTCCTTCAGCGGTATAGGGACTGACGTACAGTCTGCTAATCACTAACACACAACCTGCTTGGTCCACAAAAGTTCTTATAAGGACTGGTAACTTGGTATAGGGTGCTACGGTACATAGGCCTGAGTGCGTTACAGTCTGCTGTTCTGTAAGGACCGCTATCGGTCCACAATACATAGGGTTGCCGTGCACTACTGCTGACCGCTGCCCTATACTGCAGCAGTCCTTCATTGGTATAGGGACTGACGTACAGTCTGCTAATCACTAACACACAACCTGCTTGGTCCACAAAAGTTCTTATAAGGACTGGTAACTTGGTATAGGGTGCTACGGTACATAGGCCTGAGTGCAGTACAGTCTGCTGTTCTGTAAGGACCGCTATCGGTCCACAATACATAGGGTTGCCGTGCACTACTGCTGACCGCTGCCCTATACTGCAGCAGTCCTTCATTGGTATAGGGACTGACGTACAGTCTGCTAATCACTAACACACAACCTGCTTGGTCCACAAAAGTTCTTATAAGGACTGGTAACTTGGTATAGGGTGCTACGGTACATAGGCCTGAGTGCAGTACAGTCTGCTGTTCTGTAAGGACCGCTATCGGTCCACAATACATAGGGTTGCCGTGCACTACTGCTGACCGCTGCCCTATACTGCAGCAGTCCTTCAGCGGTATAGGGACTGACGCACAGTCTGCTAAACACTAACACACAACCTGCTTGGTCCACAAAAGTTCTTATAAGGACTGGTAACTTGGTATAGGGTGCTACGGTACATAGGCCTGAGTGCAGTACAGTCTGCTGTTCTGTAAGGACCGCTATCGGTCCACAATACATAGGGTTGCCGTGCACTACTGCTGACCGCTGCCCTATACTGCAGCAGTCCTTCAGCGGTATAGGGACTGACGCACAGTCTGCTAAACACTAACACACAACCTGCTTGGTCCACAAAAGTTCTTATAAGGACTGGTAACTTGGTATAGGGTGCTACGGTACATAGGCCTGAGTGCAGTACAGTCTGCTGTTCTGTAAGGACCGCTATCGGTCCACAATACATAGGGTTGCCGTGCACTACTGCTGACCGCTGCCCTATACTGCAGCAGTCCTTCAGCGGTATAGGGACTGACGCACAGTCTGCTAAACACTAACACACAACCTGCTTGGTCCACAAAAGTTCTTATAAGGACTGGTAACTTGGTATAGGGTGCTACGGTACATAGGCCTGAGTGCAGTACAGTCTGCTGTTCTGTAAGGACCGCTATCGGTCCACAATACATAGGGTTGCCGTGCACTACTGCTGACCGCTGCCCTATACTGCAGCAGTCCTTCATTGGTATAGGGACTGACGTACAGTCTGCTAATCACTAACACACAACCTGCTTGGTCCACAAAAGTTCTTATAAGGACTGGTAACTTGGTATAGGGTGCTACGGTACATAGGCCTGAGTGCGTTACAGTCTGCTGTTCTGTAAGGACCGCTATCGGTCCACAATACATAGGGTTGCCGTGCACTACTGCTGACCGCTGCCCTATACTGCAGCAGTCCTTCATTGGTATAGGGACTGACGTACAGTCTGCTAATCACTAACACACAACCTGCTTGGTCCACAAAAGTTCTTATAAGGACTGGTAACTTGGTATAGGGTGCTACGGTACATAGGCCTGAGTGCAGTACAGTCTGCTGTTCTGTAAGGACCGCTATCGGTCCACAATACATAGGGTTGCCGTGCACTACTGCTGACCGCTGCCCTATACTGCAGCAGTCCTTCATTGGTATAGGGACTGACGTACAGTCTGCTAATCACTAACACACAACCTGCTTGGTCCACAAAAGTTCTTATAAGGACTGGTAACTTGGTATAGGGTGCTACGGTACATAGGCCTGAGTGCAGTACAGTCTGCTGTTCTGTAAGGACCGCTATCGGTCCACAATACATAGGGTTGCCGTGCACTACTGCTGACCGCTGCCCTATACTGCAGCAGTCCTTCAGCGGTATAGGGACTGACGCACAGTCTGCTAAACACTAACACACAACCTGCTTGGTCCACAAAAGTTCTTATAAGGACTGGTAACTTGGTATAGGGTGCTACGGTACATAGGCCTGAGTGCAGTACAGTCTGCTGTTCTGTAAGGACCGCTATCGGTCCACAATACATAGGGTTGCCGTGCACTACTGCTGACCGCTGCCCTATACTGCAGCAGTCCTTCAGCGGTATAGGGACTGACGCACAGTCTGCTAAACACTAACACACAACCTGCTTGGTCCACAAAAGTTCTTATAAGGACTGGTAACTTGGTATAGGGTGCTACGGTACATAGGCCTGAGTGCAGTACAGTCTGCTGTTCTGTAAGGACCGCTATCGGTCCACAATACATAGGGTTGCCGTGCACTACTGCTGACCGCTGCCCTATACTGCAGCAGTCCTTCAGCGGTATAGGGACTGACGCACAGTCTGCTAAACACTAACACACAACCTGCTTGGTCCACAAAAGTTCTTATAAGGACTGGTAACTTGGTATAGGGTGCTACGGTACATAGGCCTGAGTGCAGTACAGTCTGCTGTTCTGTAAGGACCGCTATCGGTCCACAATACATAGGGTTGCCGTGCACTACTGCTGACCGCTGCCCTATACTGCAGCAGTCCTTCATTGGTATAGGGACTGACGTACAGTCTGCTAATCACTAACACACAACCTGCTTGGTCCACAAAAGTTCTTATAAGGACTGGTAACTTGGTATAGGGTGCTACGGTACATAGGCCTGAGTGCGTTACAGTCTGCTGTTCTGTAAGGACCGCTATCGGTCCACAATACATAGGGTTGACGTGCACTACTGCTGACCGCTGCCCTATACTGCAGCAGTCCTTCAGCGGTATAGGGACTAAGAGTTTTGTCACAGGGTGATTTAAAAAATGACAGGCAGAGGAAGAGGCAGGCCCTTCCGCAGGGGTGGTAGGGGTAGGGCAGGAGCAACAGCCTTGAGCCAAAGTGGGAAGTTGCAGAAGGTGCGTTCAATTACTTTAAAGGACGCACCAGACTTGGTTGAGTGGCTCACTCAGCCTTATTCTTCTGCACCCTCCTCATCCTCTCGATCTGCACCCTCTTCTTCACTCTCTGCTATGTGCACCCCCAAAGACACTACCACCAACAACACGACCACCACCACCACCACCACATACCTTCCGCTTGAGTCACTGGAATTATTTTCCGATCCATATCAAGAGGACATTTCTGATGCGCAGCCACTCTTGGTATTGGATCAGGAAGAGGAGGTAGCAACAAGCGCTACTCAGCAGTCTGACGCCAGTACCCAGATCAGCCCAAGGAGGAGGTTGGTCCCCGGTGTTGCTGCCTACTCTACTTATAGCGGTGGGGAAGGTGACGTTGATGATGACGTGTCTAGTGATGTCACGTGGGTGCCCACAAGAGAGGAAGAGGAGGGGAGTTCAGAGGGAGATATGGACCAGCAGATAGGGAGGAGAAGCAGCAATGACTTACATTGCACAGCAGGGACAAAGCAGACTGCAAATGTATCAGGAGCGAGTCATCGACCATGTACGGTCACATCTGGCGCTCCCAGGACACCGGCACATGGCTCCGCAGTGTGGGCTTTTTTTAACGTGTCCGCTGCTGACAATAGCGTTGCCATCTGCAATCTTTGCAGTCAACGCGTTAGTCGCGGTAAGCCCAATACTCACCTAGGGACGACCGCCTTAAGAAGGCACATGAGCAGCCATCACCGAGCCCAGTGGGAGCAACGGAACACACAAAGCCACACTGCAGGCTCTCACCGTCCAGCCTCGTCTTCTACTTCTCCTTCTCCTCTCTCCTCACAATTGTCCTCCACTCCACCTTCCATCACGCCAAGCTCACATTTTTCTGCAAAAAGGCAGGCTTCCGTGGGCCTAATGTTTGAGCGTAAAAAAATGATGACGCCGGATAACCCTCTTGCCCAACGGTTGGCGGCTGGCTTGTCAGAACTCATAGCCCGCCAACTACTGCCATATAAACTGGTGGACTCGGAGGCCTTTCGCAAATTTGTGGCCATTGGAACACCACAATGGAAGGTCCCAGGAAGGAAGTATTTCTCAGAGAAGGGCATCCCAGAGCTATATGGCCATGTTCAGCGGCAAGTGAATGTATCTCTGGCACACAGTGTCGGTGCCAAGATACATCTGACCACAGACACGTGGTCTAGCAAACACGGGCAGGGAAGGTATATCAGTTTTACTGCCCACTGGGTGAACCTTCTGACGGCCGTCAAGCATGTAACCCGTGGCACCCGTGTAGATTTGGTTTTACCGCCACGGATTGCATGCAGGCCTGACTCTTCTTCTCCTCCTCCTACTCCATCCTCCTCCCTCTCCTCCTCAGCTGCCTCCTCCTTTTCCGCTGCTAGCGTCTCTTCCACTGCACCGCCCAAGCTCCCCAGAACCTATTCCACATGCCAGGTGAGACGTTGCCATGCCGTGCTGCGTCTGTTGTGCCTGGAAGCAAAGAGCCACACTGGCCCGGCACTCCTTTCAGCTTTGCGTTCACAGGCAGATGAGTGGCTAACACCGCTCAATTTGACAGTTGGTAAAGTGGTGTGTGACAACGGTGCCAATCTGCTTAGCGCATTGAAACAGGGCAAAATCACGCACGTGCCGTGCATGGCACACGTCTTAAACTTGGTCGTGCAGCGATTCCTTGTCAAATACCCTGGGGTCCAGGACATCTTGCGGCAGGCAAGGAAAATCTCGGCCCATTTCAGAAGATCTTACACGGCCATGGCTCGCCTTGCTGACATTCAGCGGCGACACCATCTGCCGGTCAGACGTCTTATTTGCGATTGCCCGACGCGATGGAACTCAACCTTCTATATGCTTGATAGGCTGCTCCAGCAGAAACGTGCAGTTAACGTCTACCTGTATGAACTCTGCGAAAGAAACGGTTCTGGGGAGCTGGGTTTTTTTTCACCGCGCCAGTGGCTGCTCATGCGCGACACATGCAGACTTCTGCGGCCATTTGAGGAGATCACCAAACTGGTCAGTCGCAGCCATGGCGCCATCAGTGACATGGTACCTTATGCCTTCTTTCTGGAGCGTGCATTGCGTCGTGTCATTGATCAGGCTGTGGAGGAGCAGGAGCGGGAAGATGAGGAAGTCGCAATGCTGGATGAATTCCCAGGGGGGGCTACTCTATCTGAGACAAGTCAACAACAGGAGTCTGATGAGGAGTCAGAGGAGGATGGTGCCGGGGCGGATGAGCAGGAGCAAGAAGAGCATGCTTTAAACCTTTCTGGGATCCCTGTTGTGCGAGGATGGGGAGAGGAGAATGAAGAGGACGACATTATCCTGGATGATGAGCAGGAGCCAGGCCACCACACCGCTTCCACTTTAGTGCAAATGGGGGCCTTCATGCTCCAGTGTTTTAATAGGGACCCCCGTATAAAAAGCATGAGGGTCAAGGACCAGTACTGGGTGGCAACGTACTTAGACCCCCGGTACAAACACAAAATGGCGGAAATGTTACCGCCGTCGCAGAGGGCTGTCAGAATGCAGCACTTCCAGGCCTTGCTTCGAGAAATGCTGCATTCTGCTTTTGCGTGCGCTGGCAGAGGAGCAATTCCCACTCCCAGAGAAGGATTTGCGGGTACCAATCCAACAGCGCCTGCAAGAAGAGGCCGGTTTGAAGATGTGTTGGTGACTTCGGATATGAGGTCATTCTTTCAGCCGACCCATCGACAGGTGTCATCCGGATCCAGCATCAGGGAACGCCTAGACCGTCAGGTGTCCGACTACATTGGGTTAACGGCCGATGTGGACGCTCTGAGGAGTGATGAACCCCTAGACTACTGGGTGGGCAGGCTTGACCTCTGGCCAGAGCTTGCCCAATTTGCAATCGAACTGTTGGCTTGCCCCTCATCCAGTGTCCTGTCCGAAAGGACGTTCAGCGCAGCAGGGGGGATTGTGACCGATAAGCGTACTCGCCTAGCTCACCACAGTGTTAACTACCTCACATTTCTAAAAATGAATGAGGCATGGATCTCGGAGGAATTCAACACATGTGATCAGTAGACCATGTATATGTCTATAAACAATTTTTGGAATCAAGCACACAGACCTTCTTAATTCATTTGGCTCACTTCCCTGACCCAAAAAAGCACACCGTACTATATGCCCCTACCCTCCTCTTTGAAGAGGTTGAGCGGTGTCATATTTCTACTGGGGCTGCTTATTATGAGGGGTTCCCACCATCCCTGTGCTGTGCTGACTTCCTCCTGGGTGTTCTTATTATGAGGGGCTCCCACCATCCCTGTGCTGTGCTGACTTCCTCCTGGGGGTTCTTATTATGAGGGGATCACACCATCCCTGTGCTGTGCTGACTTCCTCCTGGGGGTTCTTATTATGAGGGGATCACACCATCCCTGTGCTGTGCTGACTTCCTCCTGGGGGTTCTTATTATGAGGGGATCACACCATCCCTGTGCTGTGCTGACTTCCTCCTGGGGCTGCTTACGGTGCTGCTGTCAGCGCTGTATGTCACGGAGCTGCTGTCAGCGCTGTATGTCACGGAGCTGCTGTCAGCGCTGTATGTCACGGAGCTGCTGTCAGCGCTGTATGTCACGGAGCTGCTGTCAGCGCTGTATGTCACGGAGCTGCTGTCAGCGCTGTATGTCACGGAGCTGCTGTCAGCGCTGTATGTCACGGAGCTGCTGTCAGCGCTGTATGTCACGGTGCTGCTGTCAGCGCTGTATGTCACGGAGCTGCTGTCAGCGCTGTATGTCACGGAGCTGCTGTCAGCGCTGTATGTCACGGAGCTGCTGTCAGCGCTGTATGTCACGGAGCTGCTGTCAGCGCTGTATGTCACGGAGCTGCTGTCAGCGCTGTATGTCACGGTGCTGCTGTCAGCGCTGTATGTCACGGAGCTGCTGTCAGCGCTGTATGTCACGGAGCTGCTGTCAGCGCTGTATGTCACGGTGCTGCTGTCAGCGCTGTATGTCACGGAGCTGCTGTCAGCGCTGTATGTCACGGTGCTGCTGTCAGCGCTGTATGTCACGGAGCTGCTGTCAGCGCTGTATGTCACGGAGCTGCTGTCAGTGCTGTATGTCACGGAGCTGCTGTCAGCGCTGTATGTCACGGAGCTGCTGTCAGCGCTGTATGTCACGGAGCTGCTGTCAGCGCTGTATGTCACGGTGCTGCTGTCAGCGCTGTATGTCACGGAGCTGCTGTCAGCGCTGTATGTCACGGAGCTGCTGTCAGTGCTGTATGTCACGGAGCTGCTGTCAGCGCTGTATGTCACGGAGCTGCTGTCAGCGCTGTATGTCACGGAGCTGCTGTCAGCGCTGTATGTCACGGTGCTGCTGTCAGCGCTGTATGTCACGGAGCTGCTGTCAGCGCTGTATGTCACGGAGCTGCTGTCAGCGCTGTATGTCACGGAGCTGCTGTCAGCGCTGTATGTCACGGAGCTGCTGTCAGCGCTGTATGTCACGGAGCTGCTGTCAGCGCTGTATGTCACGGTGCTGATGTCAGTGCTCTGTATTACGGTGCTGCTGTCAGTGCTCTGTATCTCCTGCACCCTCTTGTTTGCCTACCCTGGTCCCTGACCTTCCCTCTCCTCCATTGCCTTCATTAGCTCCATAGTCCTGAATTGTCAGAACAATTTCCCAAATAAAAAAAAAATGCTTGTAGTTATCGATCCCAAATTCACCTCATACATGTATTATGCTATTGTCCAGGTGGTGGGACTACGTGCTACCCCCTAATAATTACCCCGTGGCCGCAAATTCGACCTAAAGGTTTGCGAAATTCGCCTCCCATTGAAGTCAATGGAGCCCGCGGCGAACGGTCGTTTTCGCGAACGTTTGTGCCCGTTCGCGTTTCGCGTTCGCGAAACGTCCCGTCGGAAGTTCGTCCATCACTACTTAGAAGGACCTTCGTGCAACTAGTAGGTTGTGATTAGCAGACTGTACCTCAGTCCCTATACTCATAAAGGACTACTGCAGCAGAAGGGCAGCAGTCAAGTATAATATTCTTTCTATATTTGGAAGAAAGAATATTATACGTGTACAAGCCTATTAAAATACCAGTCCTGAAAAGAACCTTTGTGGACCTAATAGTAACAGCTACTGATTAAACTGACTGTCCCTCACTGCCACACACAGCTTCCTGTCTGTCCCTATTTAAACTGACAAAACACAGGCTGCTGCAACAATAACTTGAATAGCCCTCAAAACTATATCCTGTACTACTTTACCATACCAGTCCTGAAAAGGACTTTTGTGGACCTAATAGTAACAGCTAATGATTAAACTGATTGTCCCTGCTGCACACAGCGTCCTGTCCCTCTCTCAGCACTGACAAAAGACAGGCTGCTGCAACAATGACTTGAATAGCAGTGCCTCAAACCTATATCCTGAACTACACCTATACCATACCAGTCCTTAAAAGAAATTTTGTGGACCTAATAGCTAGCGATTTGGGTCACTGCAGTTTCTCCCTGCTCCACACAGCAACCTCTCCCTATAGTGACATATGAAAGAATGTAAAATGGCCGCCGGATTGGGTCTATTTATAAGTTAGGGGGAATGTCCAAGTGTCCATGTGCTGTAATGTCTCAATTGACTGTCCTGTACCACATGATGGATGTGTCATCATAGGTCAAAGTTCTTTTACACAGTAAACACGTAAGTCCGCCGGGCGAACAGCGGCAATAGTCCGCCGATCGAGCGGACCGCGAACAGCCAAAATTCACCGCAAACCGACCGCCGGGCGAACCATTTGGCCATCCCTACTGCCTTGCTGACTTTTTTACCAGATAGATGGCAAGGGAAACTCTAAGCTAATTAGTTGTATATATGATATGTGAAATCCAAGGTACTAATGCCTCTGATAGAAACACAAAACAGAGCTCACCAGATTGTGCAGATTACAACAACTTTTTATTAAATAAAAATGGTAAAATTGCACTTAGTGGCTTGACCAGAACATATTATTAGGAATAATAAAAGTATTGTAATGAATCTACATTGTGATTCCACGCGTGGTTGCTGGCAAACAAAGCTTGATATACCCAAACCTAAAAATGCCAGTGAATATAAGAAAAACATACAACAAAAAAATAAGTAAACAGTGTTCAATGTGCCAAAACCTGAAGTCTCTCTTAAATCAAAGTCCATATATATATATATCCAGATGAAAAATCAGGATTATCACACCAATGCTAAACCAGGTCATATGAAGAGATGTTGAAGACACTCTGACTGGGTAGCTGGCAGAAGGAGAATGTGGTTAGTGCACTTATCCTTTGTCAGTGAACGGCAGTGATGTCACAAGGGTGGGCTCTCCAGGTAACGCCATCGGATAGTCAGATAGCCACGCCCCATGGCTATATAACAGATGCCGACAGCGGGTGACAAAACAATGGAGGAAGACGGCAACAGAAGAACAGCAGCTTTTAAAATCTTTTAGCAGGCAGCCGCTGGTGAGGAAGAAGATGGTCATGGGAGAGAAGGCCTTGGGAGTGACAATGACAGGAGAAGATGATGGCAGGAGAAGATGTCCGTGGGAGAGAAAGCAGTGGGAGAGATGGCAGGAGAAGATGGCGGTGGGAAGAGCACCAGACAGAGATATTAATAATGGAATTGTCAAAAACCGACTCTTGTTTTTTTTTTACTTTTTTTTTTAATTATTACATTTCACTGCCTTTTTGGTGAATGGGTAGGGGTAGTATGTACCCGATACCCATTCACATATTTCGATAAGCCCCCACCTGCAGACCCTGTCAACCCCCAGCCAGGGTTGTCAGGAGGAGACCCTTGTCCCATCAACATGGGAGCAGGGTGCTTTGGGGTGGGGGGGGGGGGGGGCCACGTGTTTTATTTATTTATTTTGCCAGCAATTTTGATTTTTTTTACATTCAGCTGACTCATCAGTTGTTAAGGAAGTGGCGGGAGGCTTCCGGGCACCCTCCTTAGCAAGCAGCTATATATAGTGTTTGAAGTTCCGTTCAGTCACTTTTTTTTGTAAAAAATTAATATCAGCGGAAATAAAAACGGCTGTAAAAATGGACATCCGTATCCTTTTTTTCCGAAAATAAATGTGACTGAACTGAACAAAAAAATGGAAGGCCTGTGTGAAACCAACCTTTGACATTAGAAAACAAAGCCCTGTCTCTACCAGGATTGTTGTAAGTTAGTAATTGGGGAATGATCAGCTGCAGTAAGAGTTTTTTTTAATCAATTCTTCTTTAGCTGAACCGCACCGTCATCTATTTTCTAAGCAAGCCACACAACAGCAAACATTACTTGGGGGTGGACTACTATAGGTCAACAACAGGGCAATATAATTCCAGTGGAAGACATTTGGAGGGATCAGACCTTGTCTAGAGTTACTCGAGAACAGGGATCGGAGTTTAGCATTTCAGCACTAATGAGTAGGTGAAGCAGGCTGCCCTAAGATGATTCGGGCGTACTGATAAATCTTTCTATGCCAAAGCTTTCCAGGCATTACTTAAACGTTGGGATAAGTTTATAAATGTAGCAGGGGAGTATGTTGAAAAATCTATTTAGTTGTCTCTCCTCCTTGAAAACATGTTATTTTATTATATAAACTCATAAATCCCATTTTGACTTGAACGGCCCTTCTATATCTATATATATATATATATATCTATATATCTATATCTATATATCTATATCTATATCTATATCTATCTATATATATATATATATATATATCTTGTTTTGAGCAATTAATCATATATATATATATATATATATATATATATATATATATATATATATATATATAATTTTATTCTTTAGAAATAAATATTGTATAATAATGCTTTAAATTCCCCTTAATCAAAACTACAACTGCCTCATCTATTGGAGTAAGACGGACAAGACTATATTAAAATATGATTAATTGCTCAAAATTAGATTCCTGTTGAAATATAACATGAACAATCATATAGTGAAAACCAGTAACATTCAATTCCTTGCTTTCTGGCTTTACAGTTGGTGTCTTACATACATAGTTAAAGCACTTCCAGCACTTGTTTTAGGTCATGCCTGTCCTTTAATTTTCTTGCTTTGAAGATTTTACAGACTTTTGAAACAATCTGTGATAAGGTTTTCTACACCATATACTTTGCTCGGCAGGGATGAAATAGTGTTACAAAATTGCTTTCTTTGCCTTCGGTTGGTTTATTTGCACTATTCTAGAGAATTGAAATAGTACCACAGCTTGAGATCGCTGTTGTCTCAAGGAGAATGAACCCTCATTACTCAGATAAAATGCACAACATTTCCCTGACCTGTGAGCTGCACTCTGTATGCCCAAGTTTTCAAATAATGTACAATTATACATCCCACTATGGATTTACAGACAAACGGCAATTTTCTCCTCAACTTTGTTTGACCTTGTAACTGCTAGACAGACACTTTGTCCCCTGCATAAAAGAATCTGAAACTTTTATACAGTCAATAAAAAATGACAAATATTGAAACACCTTTTCTCATTTATTTGATATAGAAAATGGAGTATTGCTCATGACTGGAAATCTTCAATAAGTCACAGACTGCTAGAGAATGTAGTGTTGCAAAGTGAAAAGGAAAACTCTCACTCAACAAAATATAGTATAACTATATAACCAAATATCATTACTAGGGATAATTCTTGGGAGAATAATGTATTACCAGTGCACTATATCAATAACAGATATTTCAGTTGGCCGGTGTTTAAACCACCTCCATTTCCTGGAGATTTTGGAGCACAATATGGAAAGGAAGAAACTCAACTTAGGCATAATATCAGGAATATCTCACTTTTGGAGTAGCCAAGATGTATAGGATAAGAAGAACTGACTAAGCCCACTAGGTTCCACCTATAACCAAATTTCACAGTTGGATAATCTGATCCTTTACAACAGAGTTGAATTCAGCATTTTTAAACAAAAAAAGTAGCTTTTGCAGTAACATTCCCCTAGAGTCCTTGGAAATACAAAATCTCGTCAGACTTCTGAATTGAATGACAGCCAGCTTACATCAACTCAATTTTTGTGAGTCCAGGTTGTCTTGGACATATTCTCCTCACGTCTGGAAGAAAGGATAGCCTATTGCTACCACTGAGAAAATGGAGGGAGGGCCTGTGATGTCACCAGACCATCTTCTTTGGGAAAATGTAAGTATAGTTTTTTTTTCTTTTATTACTAGAAGAGGGCTTCAGGTGGAGGGTCGGTGTTGACGAACCTGGAGTCCTCCTTTATATAACATGCAATCTGGTTCGATTAGTGATGTACCAAATACATAGTATGCATAAAATATCAAACTTTAAATTATAACCTATTAATCCAGAGAGTATGTGGAATCACCAATCCGTGACTATATTACATGCAGGTCCCTCAAACAAATTCTGTTATAAAACTTGTATAAAGGTCCACTCATATATCTGTACACAATATACAATTTTCAGCCTTCCAAAAGTGTGCAGCATTGTCTATGGCACAAGGCAGACCTTCCCTACTGAGCAGGCTGCCAAAAGTGTGCCTGAGCTGTATCTTTTATACCACACACTCCTAAGCAATGAGACTACCCAGTGTGTGCTGACATTAGGGTCGTTACAGTATAGTAGACAATCACATTTAAATGTTTCACCATGTGGAAAATGAATACAGAAATAATGGGTTTGTCCAAAACATAAACTTGCATGCACTGTACAAGTTAGGCCGCGTACACACGCGGGGACTGTTCGCCCAACTTTGTCCGTCAAACAGTTTCGGCAAACAGTCCGCTCAAAATTAGCATGGACGGACATGGCCACACACGACGGACGAACAGTTTGCTGAAACCGTGCGCGATGACGTGAACGGCACGTACGACGGGACGAAAAATACGACGTCCTATACACTGCATTATAACTTTCGGCGTGTAAATCCTTTCTGAGCATGCGCGGAACTTAGTTTGACGAACAAGCCTACACACGAGCGGACTGTTTGCCGAAACACTGTTCAGCGGACAAAGTTGGGCGAACAGTCCCCGCGTGTGTACGCGGCCTCAAAGGGATAGGCAAGTTAAAGGCTCATGTTTTCGTTTTTTAAAATAATAAATATGTTATACTTACCTGCTTTGTGCAGTGGTTTTACACAGAGAAGCCCCGATTCTTCTCTTCTTGGGTCCCCTGCCGGCGATCTTGGCCCCTTTCCCTCCACTTTAAACACTCATCACCAAACATGGGCAGTCTAATTTATAGAAGGGTGCATTATTTCTTGGATGCTAGCCAAAGCAAAGACATTGCAATGCCAAAAAGCAGAGTTTCTCAGCCCATACAAGGTGTACCCTGGGGGTTCATTTGACAGGTTCAAAGGGAACATTTGTTTGTTAACATTACACCCCAGTCACACCATTCGTGACATTGAAATCGTGCTACTTCATGTGCCACTTGGAACATATCTGTGCGACCTCATGCACAGATATCTATGCAAGTGGCACCATAACTTGCAAAAATTAGTGCAGGAACTACTCTCAGAATCAGTGCGGTTCCGATGAAGTTGGAGTCGCACCTATTTGACCACTTGCAATGCGGGCAATAGGGTACGACTTGTCATGCGATTTTAACCACTTGCCGAATAGCTCACACCAATATACATGGGCAGAATGGCACCAATGGGCGAAGCGCCGTACCCGTATGGTGGCTCCTTTAAGAGCCATAGCAGGCGCACAAGCATGCCCGCTGCACATGACTGGACATGAGAGCCATGAACGGTGATTTGTGTGCGTAAACACACAAATCCCAGTTCTGACAGGGGAGGAGAGACAGATCGTCTGTTCCTCCTAAGTAGGAACAATGATCTGGCTCCTCATCTAGTCAGTCTTATCCCCTCACAGTTAGAAACACACCTAGGGAACACAGTTAACCCCTTGATCGCCTAGTGTTAGCCCTTTCCCTGCCAGTGACATTTACACAGTAATCAGTGCATTTTTATAGCACTGATCACTGTAGAAATGTCAATGGTCCCAAAAAACTGTCGAAAATGTCCAATCTGTGCGCTGCAATGTCACAGTCCCGATAACAAAAGCTGATCGCCGCCATTACTAGTAAAAAATAAATAAATAATTAAAACGTCATAAATCTATTCCCTATATTTTAGACATTATAACTTTTGCACAAACCAATAAATATATGCTTATTGCAATTTTCTTTGCCAAAAATATGTAGAAAAGTACACATTGGCCTAAACTGATGAAGAAATTAGTTTTTTTTGTTTTAAAAAAATGTATATTTATTATTGGAAAAAAATAAAATAAAAATATATATATATTTTTTAAATTGTCGATAGTTTTTTTGTTTATAGCGCAAAAAATAAAAAACGCAGAGGTGATCAAATACCACCAAAAGAAAGCTCTATTTGTGAGGAAAAAAAGGACATAAATATTTTTGGGGTACAACATCACACGACCATGCAATTGTCAATTAAAGCAACGCATCATTGATAGAAAGAAAGTCCCCTAGGGGTGAATTTTAAGGCACGTACAACTTAGGCCGCGTACACACGCGGGGACTGTTCGCCCAACTTTGTCCGTCAAACAGTTTCAGCAAACAGTCCGCTCAAAATTAGCATGGACGGACATGGCCACACACGACGAACGAACAGTTTGCTGAAACCGTGCGCGATGACGTGAACGGCACGTACGACGGGACGAAAAATACGACGTCCTATACACTGCATTATAACTTTCGGCGTGTAAATCCTTTCTGAGCATGCGCGGAACTTAGTTTGACGAACAAGCCTACACACGAGGGGACTGTTCGCTGAAACAAAGTTTCAGCGGACAGTTTTTCGGAATTTCTGAAAAACCTTGTTCAGCGGACTGTTCGCTGAAACTGTCCGCTGAAAGCCCACACACGGGCGGACTGTCCGCCGAAACACTGTTCAGCGGACAAAGTTGGCCGAACAGTCCCCGCGTGTGTACGCGGCCTTAGGAAAAAGTACAAAAATATTTTTTATTGCATAAAACAAACATAGAATAAATATACAATATACATAAAAAGTTTTATCTCTGGGTACAGTTATAAAGACATTGTTAGCAGCAATGTACACCACTAGAATTAATCCATGTAGGTATAATCACCCTGGATGATTATACCTGGGTGAATCTGGGTGATTATACCTACATGGATCACACTATTAATTCTAGAGGTGTACATTGCTGCTAACAATGTCTTTATAACTGTACCCAGAGAAACAAGTTTTTATGTATATTGTATATTTATTCTATGTTTGTTTTATGCAATAAAAAATATTTTTGTACTTTTTCCTAACTAAGTTGTACGTGCCTTTAAAATCCACCCCAGGGGACTTTCTTTCTATGAATATTTTTTCTGGATGTGGCACAACTAAACCACGCAGCTCTGCCGTACCCTCCATTTGAATATTAAAGCAATGCAGTGCCGTATCGCAAAAAATGGCCCGGTCAGGAAGGGGATAAATCCTTACAGGGCTGAAGTGGTTAAACTGACCAAAGTCTGCCCCCTAAATGTGCACTCGTATGGGAGTATATAGTCTAAAACCTTTTCAGATGCTGTCATATTTCTAAAATTTGACCAGCTGATAAAAACAACGTCATAGAAAAATGTAGAGCTAATGCGTTTTTTTACCATTACAGATCTTTTTGGATTTAGATATACAATCTGCACTTCTCATTGTCATAATGCAGTTATGCTCTCTGATAAATTACTGTTTGTATGGATCATTTAGCAACAGCATGAGCTATTGTTTTAATACAATTATTATTTAAATATTTGCTCAATGAGCACAATTTTGTGACAACACACATTTGTATAACTGCTTAATAATGTGTTAAAACACATCTTGCTGTCATAAAGCAAGTTCTAAGGCCTGTATCATATGCATAATAATAAGGGATCATGTGCAATGAAATATTTGCTTTTTATACTACTTGAAAAACATTTGGCTGGTTACTTAAGAAAGTGTTACTGGAATTTGATTCATTTGCTTTCTGGAAATTGAATGGTGAGAAACCTGACTTCCTTTGCTTCAAAATTCCTATTGTGGAACTAACACAATGTATTAATAATAGCATTGCTCATTCTAAAAACATAAACAACACAATTGGAGTGAGCGCTGTAAAGTAAATGAATGTGCTTTTAGTTAAAGCAAAGCAGCGTGCCACAAACAAATTCTGACAAACACGTACATCGTATCTCTTATGTGCTACCTTTTCTCTATTTAATATATGCTTTAATTATTTTATTTTTTTTATACAGTGGGGAAAATAATTATTTGATCCCCTGCAGATTTTGTAAGTTTGTCCACGTACAAAGAAGTGAAGGGTCTATAATTTTTATCACTGGTGTATTTTAAATGATAGAGACCAAAATTCTAGAAAATACACATGATATAAATGTTATAAATGGATTTGCAGTTTAGTGAGTAATATAAGTATTTGATTCCTAAGCAAAACATGACTTAGTACTTGGTTGAGAGCTCAGAGGTAAGACGTTTCTTGGAGTTGGTGACCAGGATTTTGGTCCACTCTACTTTACAGATCTTCTCTAATTCCTTAAGGTTTCTTGGCTGTCGCTTGGCAACTCAAAGTTTCAGCTCCCTTCATAATTTTTTTATATGATGAAAATCTGGAGACTCCGTGACCTTAATGTGCTTTTTTTTAGCCACTTCTTTGTTGCCTTGGAGGTATGTCCAGACCTTAATCTTATAGAAAATGTATAGATGGAGCTGATACTTCGAGTTGCCAAGCAACAGCCAAGAAACCTTAAGGATTTAGAGAAGATCTGTAAAGAAGAGTGGACCAAAATCCCTCCTGAGATGTGTGCAAACTTGTAAACCAACTACAAGAAACGTCTTACTTTATGCTTGCCAACAAGGGTTTCTCCACCAAGTACTAATTCCTGTTTTACTTGGGGATCAAATACTTATTTTACTCACTGAACTGCAACTGAATGAATGAAATACTTGTATAGCGCATAATGCAAACTGAATCGCCTCTAGGCGCTGTGGCGAGCTTTGATCATTTGCTAAAAGAGGAAGGTCTTGAGTTTTTTCCTAAAAGCCAGGTGATTTTCTTCCAGGCTGATGTTGATTGGTAGAGCATTCCATAGCCGAGGTCCTTGGACAGCGAATCTCCGATCCCCCTTGGATTTATACCGGGCTTTGGGCATGAGGAGGAGGTTTTTGTTGGCTGATCGAAGACTGCGGTTTGGTGTGTAATGATTTATTTTCTCCATTAGGTATTGCGGAGCTTCTCTATGCACGCATTTGTGGGTGAGGCAATGGGTCTTGAACATGATCCGATTTTTTACGGTTAGCCAATGTAAGCTCCTCAGCGAAGGAGAGATGGATTCCCAGGGTTTTTTTCCTGTTATCAGCCTTGCCGCCGTGTTTTGGATCAGTTGTAATCGCGCAAGTTGATATTGTGGTAATCCTATGTAAAGCAAATTTGCGTAGTCCAGTCGTGTATTAATGATTGTTCCAGCTACCACTGCTTTGTCATTCTTTGGGATAAAAGGGATGAGTCTGCGAAGCATGCACAGCAGATGGTGAGATCCACTGACTACTGCTCCTATTTGCGCATCCATTGACATTTGTGCGTCTAAAATAACCCAGAGACTCTTCGCTTTGGTCTTTGGTGAGATAGTCTGCCCAAAGACGGTTGGTGGAGATCAGGAGGTTTTGGTTGTGGGCTTATGATTTGGGTGTAAGATAAGAAGCTCTGTCTTTGATTCGTTCAGCTGGAGGGAGTTAGTGGTCATCCAGTCCTCTATTGATTTGAGGCAGTTATCAAGTTGTTGTTGGTGATCTTTTTTTCCATTGATGCGGAAATAAAGTTGCGTGTCGTCAGCGTAAGAGTGGAAGCAGAGATCTGAGCATCTGATGATTTGAATGAGTGGGCGATTGTAAATGTTGAAGAGAAGGGGTAACAAAGGAGAGCCTTTAGGGACTCCACAGGTGACTGCCCGAGTTTCGGAGAAGAATTTTCCTAGTTTCACTGTCTGTGACCGATTTCCTAGGAAGGATGCGAACCATTGGAGATCTATGTCTTGGACTCCGGCTACTTCTGTGAGGCGGACGAGTAGAGTATTGTGATCTACTGTATCAAACGCTGCACTTAGGTCTAGCAGTACGAGGAGACACGGCTCTCCGTCATCTGCTGCTTCAAGGGCGTCGTCTCAAATCTTGAGGAGAGCTGTTTCTGTTCCATGACCCGGGTGGAAGCCTGATTGCAGTGGGTCCAGGAGTTTGTGAGTATCCAGGTGGAGTTGTAGCTGATGTACTACAGCTTTCTCCATGATCTTAGAAATGGTGTTGAGGCTTGTAATTGGCCTACGGTTGTTTGGATCCTGAGGGTCCAGGTTTGGTTTCTTGAGTAGAGGTTTGACAATGCCTTGTTTGAGGATGCTGGGAACAATCCCTTCGTGGAATGATCGATTTATGAGGTGGGTTATGGTTGGAGCCACGATGTCGGAGCATTCTTTCAGTAGTTTTGTGGGGATGATGTCAATAGGTGAGGTACTGTCACGCAGTTTATTAATGATGTTTTTTGCGGTGCCTGCGGTAATTGGGCATAGTGAAAATTTCAGCGGTTGCGGTATGTTGGTGCATGTATTTGCTGGCCGAGGTTGGATGTTTTCTTCTGACAAATTGTTTCCATGATGGTTTTGATTTTATCGATGAAAAAATCAGACAGTTTGTCACAGTAATCCTGGGATTCACTTTCTGGGGGTTCTAGGCACAGCGGATTCATTGATTGATTAACCAATTTAAACAGTTCCCGTGGTTGGTTTGCGGCCATTGAGATTGTATATGAGAAGTGGTCCTTTTTGGCTTTGAAGATTGCTTTCAGATAATTCTCTGTGAGACCTTTGTAGTTAAAGTGGTTTTCCTCGGTGGTATTTCTTCTCCATGTTCTTTCCGCTCTTCTGCGTTCTTGCTTTAGTACGGCGAGGGAGCTATTAAATCATCCAGAGTTTTTCTTCCTGATGAGAGCCCTGCGTTTTGGTGCTACCGAGTCTGCTGATTGCAGTAATGCCCTGTTCAGGGAGTTGAGTGTTTCCTCCGTAGAGTGGTTTAAGGTTATAGTAGTTATCTTGTTGGACAGAGTGGATTTGAAGGATTCGGAGTACAGTTTTTTATGCGATCTGGTCCAGTGCGTTGTTGTTACAGGATTCTGTTTTTCGTTGGTGATGTTGGTAGTGATTTTGAATTTGATGGCGTGGTGATCAGTCCATGGCAATGTTATGTTGTCAAGTATGTTGACATCAATGTTCTGTTTGAAAATGAGGTCCAGGGTGTGTCCTGACTCATGCGTGGGAGTCTTTATCAGTTGCTGGAGACCCAGTTCTTCTAGTTGATTGATGCAGGCAGTCGCGATGGGGTCTTTGGGCTCATTTGCCCAAAGGTTGAAATCTCTGAGTGCCAGGAAATTTTTTAATTTTAGGGTGTGCATTGCAAAGGATTCTGTGAGGGGTGAAAGAAGATTGGACTTTTGTCCCGGTGGTCTGTAGCACAGTAGAATATGAGTGGTGTCATGTGGTGTTGGTTGAAGATGTAGCGTCAGGGTTTCCATAAAAGGCACTGGGTTCTGAGATGATGGTTTAGTGAGATCCAAGTGACCTTTAAAGATCACTGCTAGGCCTCCTCCTTTTTTCCCTATCCAGTGTTCGGTTAGGATCCTGTAGTTTTCCGGCACCAATTCGATGAGGATGGTGTTGCAGTCAGAGGTTAACCAGCTTTCGGTGATGAAGAGGCAGTCTACATTGTTCTCGATGATGAAGTCGTGTACCTCAAGTCTATGTTTGACTGCAGATCTGGCGTTAATCAAGGCGCAATCTAATTGTAGTGGTCGAGTAGATGTCTTCCTGTGGTTGGGAGCTGCTTGTCGTCCGGTTTTTAATAGTTGTTCTCTTTGAAGTATTTTTTGTATGGAAGATGGCAATGTGGTGTTGATGTTCCTTAGTCTGTGCAGAACTTCAGCTGAGTATTTGAAGTAGCACATGGTTTGTGGATGCTGTTGATGGTACTATGGGCCTAAGATGATGATCCTGATCAGGGTATTAATCCTGAGGAGGGGCTAGGTATCAGACTTGCCGCCGTGTCTGTGGGCTGGTGGTAAGCAAAGCTTGGTTTTTTCCTCGGTTTATCCTTGGGTTTGTTTGTATCTATTAGCGCGCAAGTTGATCAGGGGATGCCTATATGGATGTGGAAGGAGTTGTTGTATTCGGTTGCTGGCTGTTCCGGCTACCTTTACTTGAGGTGAAGGTCTCCGCTCAGAAAAGAAGTCTGGCTGTGATCTGGAGTAGTCATCCTAGGATAGCGTGAAAAATGGAATGGAGGCCGGAGGAAAGGGTATGCTAACCTAGGGTTGTTCCTGATTGTTCCAGAGGAAGGCGAAAAAAAACCCTGGCAGTAGCAGCCAAACGCACCAGTGGGGCAAAAATTCCTCCCTGACCCCCGTAGGCGGTTGGACGGAGTGCCTGGAACTATCACTGGGGGGGGGGGGGGGGGAGTGGAGGTGCGAGCTTACCTGGCTGCGGTGGTCCCTGTTAAACACTCTGGTTCCGGTGAATCCGGCTTGCTGTTAGCCTGACGTTTCTGGAGAGCTGTTTGGTTGCCCCTTGCAGTGGGATCTTTAAAATGGAGGGGAGGATGGAGGTAGGATAGAGGTTAGAGACTCCTGTCTTAACTCCTGTTTTCAACTCCTGGTTATTAACTCTCCACTTTAGTTCAAAAATCCACTTGTGTTCACAAAATCCACATGCAAGCCACCATCATGGAGCAAGCTCCATTTATAACATTTGTATCATGTGTTTTTTCTGGATTTTTGTTTGATATTCTGTCTCTATTATATAAAATACACCTATGATAAAAATTATAGACCCTTAATTTCTTTGTAAGTGGGCAAACTTACACAATCTGCAGGAGATCAAATAATTATTTTCCCCACTGTATCTGTCTGATAAGTGCATACACATACCTGTTGTTCTTGTAATAAATTCAGAGCAGATGTGCATCCTGTGTCCACTTCTTGTGTTATCACATGGAGCCTAAATGTACTCATACATAATGATGAAAGAACTGTGCAAATTTTGTTTACTGGACATTCACACAATTATAAAATAAAATAAAACTTGAGCATAGCAGTGAACACCTTTGTAGTCTATGGGAGCTAAATCTTGTGTTTTTTAATATTAACCATATTTGGTCAACAATGTCAACCAGCATTTCCCTGCCACTTTGTTTACATTCATATGCCAGCTGGGAATATTACATTCATGGTGAAAATTTGTTGGGATTGCATCAACTTGGTGACAAGATATTAAAATCAAGGCATCCACATTAGGCAAGAAGATCTGTTCAATTCACAAGGAATCATCCAGGGCTCTCCTTATATGGCATGTGTTTACATGTAAAAATAAACATAACGGAAAACTCTCCCAATAGAGTTAAACCAATTCCGTTTGTTGGTACTAAATGTATACACTTCAATAATTGTACATGTAATCAAGAAATGTTTTTATCATGTTATATTTGAATAGGAAGCCTATTTCTGTATTAGTGTCTTTTTTATTGTGATTAGCGTGGCACAATTTTTTATATGGTGTAAAATAAAGTTCTGTACTGGATAAGGCACTTTCTAGACCACAAGGGAATAAGCTATCAGAAAATTTCCTTCAAACACTTGGGAACTGTTAGAGTTGCGTCAAATACTTCACTTTCTGAGTTCTTTTAAACAATCCATGGAATATTTTACCACGAAAACCCTTTATGAAAACAGATGCACGTAGGACACTCATCTGAGGGGGCTGACTCAAAGACCAGTTGCTTTAGCAGTAGTCGGACTATCACCGACCAGCGGGATAGGTACACAGGCAATCACCCTGGTGGATAATGCTGGCTCACCTAAGGTGCAGAGTCTAAATACTAACCGGTGTTCACCAGAGCATCTGAAGATGGCTTTGGCTGCGTGTTAGTACCAGGTCATGGTCCTCAGGATTGCCAAACCAGGAGGTAAGCGTAGACAGTAAAACAAGCCAAAGGTCAATAATGAGTAGTTGCAGTTTGGGATCAGACAGAATTGTAGGAGAGGAACAAGGCAAAGGTCGATAACGAGTGGTAGCACAATATGGATGGCAGCAGGGAAGATGAGAGCAAGATACTGGCTGAAGAGAGCACAATAATCTGGAAAACATGAAGTGCAGAGGCATGGTTTAAATCAATAAGTTCATGGGAGGAGCAAAGTGTTCAAGGTTCAGCAGAAGTCAAGGCACAAGGCAGGGTTGTCAAATGAATCAGACTACTGTCCAGTAGCTCATCAAGAAATGTTATTGCCAGACACAGCAGAGGTCCCAGATTCTAGTCCAGGCCTTGACAGTACTCCCCTCCTCCCTGGACCTCCCCTGGATGTCTTAGGGCTAGGTTTGTGAGGAAACCTTTGGTGGAATTCTTGTTAATCTAAGGGCATGAACTTTTTTTATAGACTATCAAGAATTTTCTTCTGGCCCATATCCTTCCCATTAAAACAGATACTGTAATTTGCTCCTAAAGAACCTGGAATCAAGAATTTTCTCCACCCTTTACCTCGAGGAGGTGGAAGAATTCTTCCAAAAAAAAGGATTTTCCTGAAACAATTTGAGTAGCAATATGTGGAAAACAGATTGTATCTTCATACTGTCAGGAAGTTTTAAAGCGGGGTCACTCCCTAAAGTGGAACTTTCCGCTCATCGGAACCCTCCCCCCCTCCAGTATCACAGTTGGCACCTTTCAGGTGGGAGGGGGTGCAGATACCTGTCTAAGACAGGTATTTGCACCCACTTCCGGGCATAGACTCCCACTGAAGTCTATGCTGTTTCCTGTCCTGGCGCACTGTCTGCTGGGACACACATGGGTCCCAGAGACAGTGCAGACCATTCCTATTGCGCTGTGTGACTCGCGCATGCGCAGTAGGGAACCGGGAAGTGAAGCCGCAACGCTTCACTTCCTGATTCCCTCACCTAGAACGGCCGCGGCAGCAGTCGAGAGCCGAGCGATCGATTGGCCTCGGCTGCCAACATCGCTGGACCCCGGGAACAGGTGAATGTCCATTTATTAAAAATCAGCAGCTGTAGTATTTATAGCTGCTGGCTTTTAATATTTTTTTTTCAGTGAAATCCCTCTTTAAGTGAAAGGTAACTGGTTTGATTTGAACAAAAATCTGTAAAGGTCCCACAAATTTTTGGCTTGTCAACCAACTTGTCACACACATGATAGGTAGGAAGTGGTCTGTGATGTTTATTAGCAGCTTTCTTCTAACATTCCTGGGCCTCCCTCAAAGTCAATCCATCAATTAATCAATCATCAGTTTCTGCTGAATCTCCTGAAATATATTTAATCTGTTGGCAACAGAAGGAATTGGAGTTGAGATAGGGAGATCAGGAATAAAAACTGTTGTTTATGTAAAAAGGACTTTGAGAAGTGGAGCTATGTTTAGAATTGTTATAAACAAACTACTGTAGAAAGATAATCTATCCAGTCATCCTGAACATAACTGACAAAACATTGAAGGTACTGCTCCAAGGTTTGATTGGTCCTCTTGGTCTGACCATTAGAATGAGGATGAAAAGTGGAAGAAAGATTATTTGTTTTGCCTAAAGCTGAGCAAAAGCTTTTCCAAAATTTTGTTTTCAAACTTTTTTATTGAAAAGTAATAATCAGGGTAACAAAACACGTGAATGAGAAGAGACATCCATATAGAAAAAGAAGTCAATGTTACATGGCAAAAATCATGTACAATATGCATATATAAATACAACCATCAACCCTTAGTATAAACATAGAAATCGATGGGTGTGAAGCTGTTTCTTGTGTGGCAATCCGTATGGACGAGATCAACATTTGGAATCTATACTATAGGATATATCTAAAACAAAAGGCCAAAAGAGCCCAAGATAAAAGAAGAAATAAGAAAAAAAAAATAAAAATAAAACAGGGGATGGGGGAGAGACTAGCACAGCTAATTCAGAAGTCTGAATACAGACCAAGGTTTCCACTTAGCTTCAAACACAGGGGTAGTGTCATGTAAAATGTGGTGGATTTTCTCAGAGTGCATCATTAGGTCGACCCGTGACAGAATCTGGGAGAGTGGTAATGAGGGAGATTTCCAATTGAGTGCTATAGACCACTGCATGGCTAAACAGATTGAATGGATTAAGCGCCTCAGGTGCTTAGGGGTATCCGGTGGAGACTGAAATAACAAGGAATTGCAGGCCTCCATGGTTATAGTGTAGCCAGCTAACTTAATAATTAGACTGAATAAGTGTTGCCAAATGGGTTGGATCCGGTCACATACCCAGAAAATGTGTCTGAAAGAGCCTGGGTGAGGGCAGCCCCTGAAACAGCTGGAAGGCGCCTGAGGAAAGAACTTTTGCAACTGCAGAGGTGTATAATACCATCTGGTAATTACTTTAATGGCTGTTTCTCTGATTGATAAAGATCTTGAACATTGGCACATGTTTCTCCAGTTTTTATCCCAGTCAATTACATTGCCCTCCAATCCCAGCTCTTGTTCCCATTTGGATCTATAGTTCAACTCTTCCCTTTCTACCGCTGATTCCAGTATCTTGTAAAGCCCCGAGATCAGTCCCTTTTGTCTGGGTGTGGTGTGGCAAATATCTTCAAAGTATGTCGGGATGAGGGAGTAAGGGCTAGGGTGGTGTTGTAAGTAAAAGTGACGAATTTGTAAATAGTGGAAGAATTCGTTGCTAGAAATCTGAAACCTAGATTGTAACTCTTAAAAAGTGGCGAATTTTGAATCAACCAGAAACTCTTTCAGCGAAATGAGGCCAAGCTCGATCCAAATTTGGAAAGAAGCCTGGCGATCCTAGGCTGATGAGAACCTGTGGTCCCCCAAATAAGAGGCACCCCCAGGTGTCTGGGACACTAGGCCATATTTATTCTTATACATATTCCAAAGATATAAGCCATCCGAGACAATTCGATTTTTGTGGGTTTGAGTCTGGTTAGTCGGATTAGAGGACCACATAATACCCGGCAGGAACAAGGGGTGTATAGATTCCTGTTCAAATTTAACCCACGGTACCTTAGAGTTCCTAATGTTCCATTGAGCTTGTTGTGTGAATCTACTAGCTATATAATAGAGCCAGATCTGTGGGATCCCCAAGTCCCCACTCTTCGAGGAGCGATACAAGACATCTCTGGCAAATCTAGAGGGCTTGTCCTGCCATATGAACCTATTAAGATGGGATTGGAAATCATTAAGGCACGATTTCGAAATTTTAATTGGGAGGGAACGGAACATTTATAGGAGGCGGGGAAGAATGACCATTTTGAGGGCTATTATTCTCCCTATGAAAGAGATATGTAGGTTTGACCATAGCTTCAGGGTTTTCTTCAGTTTCACAATAAGTGGGGGGTAATTGGCTGTGAATAATTTTTTTAAATTCTCTGGAAGAACTATTCCTAAGTAGGAGAGGTAGGAGTCAGACCAATGGAAGGAAAATGTTTGCTTAAGATGGGAAAGTTCTGCAGGTGGGATACCTATGGGGAGGGCAGCAGATTTAGACAAGTTAATAGATAATCCCGAGACTTTAGCAAATTTAGATAGGGCATCGAATAGATTAGGAAGGGAGAGTAGTGGGTTTGTCAGAAACATCAAAACGTCGTCAGCATACATGCAGAATTTGTAGGATAGGGAGCCTTTCATATATCCGGAAATATTGGGGTTGTTCAGGATGGCTATGGCAAGGGGTTTAAGGGTTAAGGCAAAAATTAGCGGGGACAGGGGACACCCCTGCCTAGTCCCCCTCTCCACACTAAAAAATTCTGAGCAACAGCCCAGAATTTTAATTCTCGTCCTAGGGTTTTTATAGAGAGTGTGAAAGGAGTGCAAGAACTCTCCCTGGAACCCCAACCTTTGTAGAACGTTTGTAAGATAGGTCCAAGAGACGCTATATCAAACGCCTTCTGAATGTCAAGACTAAGTAAAAGAAGACTTCGGGAATATACGTTAGCGTCCTGGACAATGTCCATCGCCAAACGAATATTGTCTGTTATCAGCCTGTGGGGGATAAAGCTGGATTGGAATGGGGAGATAAGGGAGGGGATTAATTTGGCTAGTCTATCTGCAAGAATCCTACTAAAAATCTTCAGATCATTATTCATGACCGAAATAGGCCTGTAATTTTGCGGGAGGGTATGATTTTTGTCAGGTTTGGGAATTAAAGACATGTTCGCCAATAACATTTCCTCAGGAAAGATACCTCCCTGCATCACCCAGTTAAAAAGATAGGTAAGTCTAGGGGCCAAAGAGGTTGCAAATTTTTTATAATAAATTGCAGCGAACCCATCCGGGCCTGGGGCTGAACCCTGCTTAAGTGATTTGATTACATTCAGGACTTCAGAGGTGGAGATAGAGGAATTAAGTAATTCAACCTGTGATAAGGATAAAGTGGGCAGTGGGACAGTATCCAACCAGGAGTCAATTTCTGGAATATTTACTTCTACTTTAGGAGATAATAAAGAAGAATAGAATTGCTCAAAAATACCCAAGACTTCTTTTGGGTGAGACGTGAGTAAACCTTTTCTAGTGCTCAGTTTGTAAACATGAGGTGGATGTGAGGTGTGTTTCAGTCTAAGTGCAAAAATGGTCGATGCAGAGTTATCAAACAACAGATGTTTTGCTTTTGCCCATCTAAGAGCTTTTTCCACTTTATTGGTTAATAGGGAGTCCAGTTCAAGTCGTTTACGGTTTATCTCCAATCTGGTGGATTCCAAATGTAAGGAGGCCGTATTTTTATATAAACAATCGATTTCCCGTGTGAGAACAAGGATTCTCCCATTAATCAAATTGTTACGAGTGGAGGATTCTGCAATCAATTTTCCCCTAAGGACAGCCTTATGGGCAACCCAGAGTGTAGAGGGCAATGTGTCGGGTTGAGCGTTCATAGCAAAGTATTCCTCTATCGTTTCCTCTATTTTGGGGACTATATCTTCATCGGTCAGGAGTGATTCATTAAGTCTCCAGGAGTGTGAAATGGGAGCTAATTTGATGAAAGTGGTTGGTAAATGAGGTGGCATGATGGTCTGACCAGACACAGGGGTGAATGTTTGCTTGAGTTGAGTTAGCTAATATTATAGGTGATACAAAAGTGTAATCCAATCTTGCAGAGCTATTATGGGGATGGGAAAAAAAAAGTAAATTCCCTGACTCCTATATTATGCGCCCGCCAGGTGTCAGAGAGTTGATGATCTGTTAAGCCATCAGTAAGGGACCTGGGAAAGGCCCTGGAGATAGAGGTGTGAGAGGTGCGGTCAAGTGTGGCATTTGCAACCAAGTTAAAATCTCTACCTATAATCAAGTGAGGAGAATGGTATGAAGATAATTTTTCAAAGAAGGCTTTAAAAAAGGTAGCTGGAGCAACATTTGGTGCATAAATACTAGCGATCGTTAGCTCCCTATTATGTATCACCCCTTTAATGATAACATACCTACTATCTCTATCTCTATAGACTCGTTTTACCTCCATTGGGAAGGATGAATGTAGGAGAATGGCGGCACCCCTACACTTAGAGTCATAAAGGGAATAAAATGCCTGAGGGAAGCTTCTATGAAAATACTTAGGATGTGAGTTTCGAGCAAAGTGCGTTTCCTGGATAAGAAGAATTTTAGCATCTATTTGTTTATAAAACTCAAACGCCTTACGCCTCTTACTAGGGGAGTTAAATCCCTTAACATTATGGGACACACAGGTGATCGCCATAAGGAGTCATCCAGTGAGAGATCAACTGAAGTGCCCCACAATGTGGGTTAGGGGTGAGGCACTGAGAGAGACAAGACTAATATAAAATGTCCCGGGGGGGCCGCCATTCTCATAAGCAAGAAAACATACAGGCACATCATAATCTGAAAACATAGTGAAAAATTAAAAAAAACATATTGGATTTGAAAACATTGAGGTGGATTGGCAAAGACTAGTCTCCAGAAAGAGGATTGGGAAAAAAAGAAAGAACATTAAAATAAGAATAGACAAAAGAAAAAGAAAAACCGGGGACTTAACTGCAGTCCCAACCATATGTTGTCCAGTCATATTGGTATTCCAATAGGGTCAGGTAAAAAGGAAAGGAAAAAGAGAAACTGTCAAATTACCTGAGAACTCAATGAAAAAAAAAATGACGAGACACCTAGGTCTCGAACCCAGCTCTACACTGAAACAATGAAGTTCAAGAACCAAGTTATTGTACCCTGGTGGGAGGGGAAGAGTGCTACGGCTCCAAGGGACAGAAGCCATACATGGAAAGGCCAAGGGAAAACCAGGTTAAGTAGGGGGGCATACCAGCTCAGAGGCCCGTAGAGAAAAAAAAAAAGAATAAAGGGTAAGTATATGAAATTAGTCAAGTCAGCGGGGGCTTTCTCCATTGCGTTCGCCGATCCCATAGCGGATCCTTCTCCTATCTCTCCTTGATGGTGGTGTTTGCCAGATGGGAGCTGGTCTGGGAGTAGAAGGGAGTCTACGTACTTCAGCTGCATCAAGAAGGCCCAGTTTCACCAGCAGTTCCTGGCCTTCCTGAAGGTTAGACACAGAATAGGTACTGCCATTGTGGAGGACCACCAGTTTAAATGGAAAACCCCATCTGTAGCGAATCTGAGCCGATTGAAGTGCAGATGTGATCTCCTTAAGATTCCTTCTTCTTTCCAGAGTAGCAGGAGAGATATCTGGGTAAATCTGAATCTGATTGTCATCCAGGAAGATTCGCTGTTTATTTCTAGCTGCTCGCAAGATCTCCTCTTTAACAAGGAAGTCCTTCATGCATAAAACGACATCCCTTGGGGGCTGGGGGTTTCGGATGGAGTGCCCTATGGATGCGGTCACATTTAAAGGCAAAGGACTCACAGTCAGGGAGGAGAGATTTAAACAAACCGATAACAGTAGGGATGAGGTCTGTTTCAGGTATTCCACGGAGGCGCAAATTATTGCGTCTGTTTCTGTTATCGAGGTCCTCGACTTGCATCTGTATTGCTGTAAATGCTGATGCTAGGGCCTCATGCTCTCTACTGAGGTCGTTATGCGCTATCGCCAGCTCGTCATGTCTGCTTTCTAGTTTCTCCGTTCTGGAGCCTAAAGCAGCAATTTCTTGAGACAGGGTGTGTGAAGTTTTATGCAGTTCAGTTCGAAACTTGGATGCCAACTTATCACACATGGCCTCAAGGCTTGCATCAAGATCTGCCTTGGAGAGAGCATTGTACTCACCGGCCGGGGTTTTCATCGATGAGAGGCCCGATGAACCTTGCGGCGTGGAGGCCGGAGAGGCAGTGACACAGCTCTGATCAGCGCCATCTTGAGCCATACCGCTGCTTTCCCTTGCACGAAGGAGATAGTGGGTACGCGTGTTTTGGCTCGCGCTGCGGGATTTCCTCTTCCTCGCTGGCATGCACCGGGTTTAGGGGACCTGGGGGGTGGTAAAGATGATGCGGAAGGCGAATGCTAAAGCCCCCGCATTACGTGAGATCCTGTCCTGCCAAATTCCGTAAGCATTCTTCTGTATCTTCTCCTGTTTTACCTGCTGTGCCTAGTAATGCTACTCACCTGGCTGTTCCCGTCTCTCTTCAGCTACCCGGAGGGAACATTCAAGTCCCCGCAATAGTTGATTCTGGAGCGTGCAGTGGATTTATGGACTTATCGTTTGCCCAAAAGTTCCAAGTGCCCTTACGGCCCAGGGCGAAAGGGTTGTCTGTACACCTTGCTGATGGGTCAGCTATCAAATCAGGACCAGTGACACAAGAGACATGTCCTTTGACTGCTACTATTTCCGGTAACCATCAGGAACAACTCTGCCTGGACATTATTGAATCTCCCCTTTTCCCTATCATACTGGGTATGCCCTGGCTTCGGGCACACAACCCGCAAATAGACTGGTCCACCGGAAACATTTTCTTTTTCTCCCCCTATTGTCGTCAACACTGCTTTCAAGAATCAACTAAGGTTTCACCCCATTTAATGTGTATGGAGACCGATGTTGAGACTCGCCAGCACGTTCCTGAGACCTACCATGACTTCCTGGACGTGTTCAGCAAGAAAGGGGCAGAAACGCTTCCCCCTCATAGACCCTACGATTGCCCAATTGAGATCCTTCCCGGAGCCGAAATCCCTTTCGGGAGAATATTTCCCTTAACAGAAGTGGAATTGGAGACTCTCAGGACTTACATTGATGACAATCTGAAAAAGGGGTTCATACGTCCTTCTACGTCCCCAGCTGGGGCAGGAATCTTTTTTGTAGAAAAGAAGGACCATTCTCTCCGCCCTTGTGTTGACTACCGGGACTTAAATAAAGTTACAGTCAAGAACCGGTACCCACTGCCTTTGGTACCCGAATTATTCCAGCGCCTTGGATCAGCTAGTATCTTCACAAAATTGGATCTTCGCGGAGCCTATAATTTGGTCCGTATCCGAAGCGGGGACGAATGGAAGACTGCCTTCCGCACCCGCTTCGGACATTTTGAATATCTCGTAATGCCCTTTGGGCTATGTAACGCTCCTGCGACTTTCCAGCATTTTGTGAATGATATCTTTAGAGATTTTCTCGACCTGTTTGTTTTAGTATATCTGGACGACATCTTAATTTTCTCCCCCTCTCTACCAGCTCACAGGGAGCACGTTAAGAAGGTTCTCACTCGGCTTCGCCAACACGGCTTGTACGCAAAACCTGAGAAGTGCGAGTTTGAACGTCGCAGCATTCAGTTTTTGGGGCTGATTATTTCGGTGGATGGAATCAAGATGGATCCGCAAAAAGTTTCGGCCATCCTGGACTGGCCAGCCCCTACTGATAAGAGAGGAATTCAACGCTTTGTGGGGTTTGCGAATTTTTATCGAAAATTCATCAAGGGATTTTCTACAATCATCGCTCCAATCACCAGATTAAAGAGACAAGGTATCAAGTTCCAGTGGACTCCGGAGGCACAGGCCGCATTTTCTTCCCTTAAAGAACAGTTTGTGTCAGCATCTGTCCTGAAGCATCCTAATTCTGCGCTACCCTACATCCTTGAGGTGGATGCATCCGAAGTTGCAGTGGGAGCAGTCCTTTCTCAGAGACAGGGCCCAAAGGCTTTATTGCACCCAGTGGCGTTCTTCTCACGTAAATTGTCTGAAGCGGAAAAGAATTATGATGTCGGGGACAGGGAGTTACTCGCTATCAAAGCCGCACTTGAGGAATGGCGCTATCTCCTGGAGGGAGCAGCCCATCCCATTCTGGTATACACCGACCACAAGAACTTAGAGTATTTAAAGACTGCTAAGAGGCTGAAGCCGCGTCAGGCCAGATGGGCACTGTTCTTTACAAGATTTTCCTTCCACATAACCTATAGGCCCGGATCAAAGAACACCAAACCCGACGCGCTATCCCGGATGTTCAGTGAACCCGAAGTTCTTCAACCCACAGACACCATCCTTGCGCCCGGAAATTTCCTTATGCTCCAGGAAGATCTTCTATCCCAACTTAAGCAGGCTTCATCTTCAGCTCCACATCCCTCAAACACCACCTTACTCTCTAGCAATAACTTGTTATGGCATGAAAACAAGATCTACGTGCCCCAACAACTACGGGTTGCTGTTCTCAAGTCTTGCCACGACCACAAATTGGCCGGCCATTTTGGGGTACACAAGACCGCCGAACTTCTCCAACGCACCTTCTGGTGGCCTCAGCTGCTAAGAGACTGTAAACTTTATGTTGAATCTTGCATTACCTGTACCCAGAACAAGAGTAGCAAGACCAAAGCCTGGGGATTGCTGAAACCACTCCCCATCCCGGAAAGGCCTTGGAAAATGATTTCCATAGACTTTATTGTAGAATTACCACCGTCAGAAGGCTTCACCACTATCCTTGTGGTGGTCGACAGATTGTCCAAAATGGCTCACTTTCTGCCCATGAAGGGTACACCCTCTGCCCCTGAGACCGCAAGGATCTTCATTAAGGAGATTGTAAGACTCCACGGTATACCTGCGAACATTGTTTCCGACCGAGGGGTACAATTTACATCAAAATTTTGGAGAGCTTTATGTAAATCCTTGAAAATTGGTCTTTCATTCTCGTCTGCCTATCATCCCCAGACCAACGGCCAGACCGAACGAACGAACCAGACCCTTGAGCAATATTTGCGGTGTTATTCTTCTTTTTCGCAAAACGATTGGGTATCCCTTTTACCACTTGCCAAGTTTTCCTACAATAACTCTGTTCATTCTGCAACTAATCAATCTCCCTTCTTTGCGAACTATGGTTTTCACCCTCAGTTCCTATCAGCCAATATCCCAGAATGCACGGTTCCAGCAGTTCAAGAAACTTTGGACTTTTTCTGCACCAATAACAAATTGCTTCAAGAAACGATGGCAAGAACTCAAGAACGCAACAAAGCAGTTTTTGACAGAAAGAGGAGAGGGGAGCTCGACCTAAAACCCGGAGATTTGGTTTGGTTATCTACTCTGAATCTAAAATTAACATGCCCATCTAGAAAACTGGGCCCAAAATTTGTGGGTCCTTTCCCAATTTCCAGGAAAATTAACAATGTGGCTTATGAGCTGAAATTACCAGAATCGATGCGTATTCACCCAGTGTTTCATGTGTCCCTCTTAAGACCTTCAATCCAGGATCCCTTCACCGATCGGAACGTGGGCCCTCCTGAACCTGTGCTTATTAATGGTGAAGAGGAGTTTGAAGTAGAAGCAATTTTGGATTGCAGAAAGAGACGCAACCAGGTACAGTATCTGGTGAAGTGGAAGGGGTATGGTCCAGAAGAGAACTCCTGGGAACCAGAGACTGGCATCCACGCCAAGAGGTTGGTTCTGGCATTTAAAAGATCTCACCCAGGTAAGATGTCCCAGTTGGGCATCCGGAGGCTGCCCATTGGGGGGGGCAATGTCAGGAAGATCCTCCTCACGGACGTCCGAGCGGCGAAAGTCGCAGAAGATCTCTTGCCCAGTTCCAGGAGCGTTACCGCGATCGGCGGTGCGCGCGTACGTGCGCGCGGGAGCGCGCACGCGGGTGCGCGCGCGGCCGTTTGACGCAAATTGGCGCCAATAGCGCTATTTAAACTGGATCCATGCTTCACTGCCTTGCTGCCTGATCAACAGCGTTCCTGTGCGTCCTGGTGATCCGTATTTGAATCTGAACCTGAACCTGTACCTGTATCTGTACCTGTACCCTGATCCGTATCGTACCCGGCTTGTTCCCGACTCTGCTGTTTGCTGCCTGCCCCCCGACTTTGGCTTGTACCCGACTACTCTTCTGGATTCCGTTTCTGTACCTGATCTGCCCGCCTGTGCCTGACCTGGACTGTTACACCATCCGTCAACTGTAAGTTGCTTGCTGTTGTACTACAGGACACCTCCCAGTCCTCCGCAATATCTGGCTGTACTCCTTCTGCGTTTGTAGCCTTCTACCTCTGGCCGCAGACTACTGGACTCTTCCGCTTCTGCTTATCCATTACACCTGCATCCGTTGTTGGACTACAATACCCCTCCGTTGTTTGTCACCTCCTGTAATCACTTGTATGCCGTTGCTGGACTACCGGAACCCTTCTGCTGTCTGCTGGAACTTATCTCACCTTTGCCTGCATTCAGACACTGGACTACAATACACCTCCTCCTTCAACAGTCTTCTGCCACTACCACCTGCTATCCAGTCAGGCACTTGTGCCCCTCTGTGCTCCTGAGCCCCTGTCACCACTACCAGGGTCTCTCGAGTCAGAGGTCTACGAGAGGCCACTCCCTGCACTCCGGGCTCTGCTTAAAGGTACGTGACACTTCCTTAATTGACAGCAACTCCTTATTCCCAATACCATAATTATTTTCAGCTGAAAACATTAAGCTAGAGAAATTAAGCTGCATCTTTTCTCCTTCTCCTTCCATCGGCAGAGTCTGAGGCATCCACTTCCACTATAAATGGAAATTCAGGATTGGGATGTTCCAATATTGATGCAGAAGTGCAAAGAGTTTTTAACTTAATAAAATCAGTCTGTGCCTCAGGTGACCATTTAAAGGGTATCCATTTCAGTGACCGGCTGTGTAATTGGTGCTATCACCTTACAGAAGTTTCTTATGAATTGTCTTTAGAAGTTGGCAAATCCAACAAATCATATTTCCTTAACATTTCTAGGGGCAGGCCAATCCACCACTGCTTTGATCTTCTCAGGATCCATGCTCACTCCTTTAGGATAACTAATATATCCCAAGAACTGTGATCTGGGATCGTTCAAACTCATATTTCTCCAATTTAATATAAAGTCAGTTCCTTCTTCCATAACCTTTCAAAGACAATGCATAAATGCTTCTGATGCACCTCCAGGCTATTAGAAAATATGATAATATCATCCAGATAGGCAATCACAAACTGGTCCAATAGATCTCAAAAAGCAACATTGATGAAGTTTTGGAAAGTTACAGGAGCGTTGCAGAGGCCAAAAGGCATAACCAAGGACTCAAAATATTAGCATCAACCTGCATAGGCTCAGGACTGTTAGAATCCACAGAAACTTTGGAATCCTGCTGAACAAATGAACTAGCAGAGAAATGTATGCCACCCTCACTTCCAAACAATCCCAGCCTCGCTCTTCCTCCTTTCTGTAAGTCTCTGATCAATTCAGATACATAATATGATGAAGGCCTTGAAATAATTAGGAATTTCAGCTCTGGCATGCTCATCCTTTACCTTTTCAAAAAGAACTTGGTGGAACTGGCTCTTTTGTGCTTCAGAGTTTCAAGTAGTATCTGCGATCCAACAAGTTAATTCAGCTGTGTACTCAGCGAAAGAGCATTTATCCTGCTGTAGCCTATGCAACTATGCTTCAGCAGTAGCACAGTGGCTGGGATCATCAAAAAACGGTTTAATTGCGATCAAAAAGGTCTGAAGGTTATTCAAAGTGGCACTGTCTTGTTCTATATATAGGGAGGCCTAAGCTAGAGCTTCCCCAGTTAGAAGTTCAATAATAAACTTTACCTTCTTTTTCTCAGAAGGAAATGCAGCAGAGTGCATTTGGAAATATAAACAACACCTGTAATGGCTGCGGTCTCCATTAAAATTAGATAGCTAAAGCTGAGGCATATGTGTGTTAGTATCATCTCTGTCCCGCATTTGTCTCTGCAGGCTAGGAATCTCCTCCTGTTGCCTCTGCACCAGGAAGCGAGCAAGCCCGGGTTCAGAAGTGGATAAGCAGGTAAAGATCAAACAGGAGCATAGTCAGTAAAACAAGCCACAGGTTAGTAATGAGTAGTTGCAGGTTGGGATCAGGCAGAAGCATAGTTGAGGAGCCAGCCGATAATGAGTGGTAGCACAATATGGACGGCAGTAGGGAAGACGAGGGAAAGATACTGGCTGAAGAGAGCACAATAATCTGGCAAACAAGAAGTGCAGAGACATGGCTTAAAACAGGAAGTTATTGGGAGGAGCAAACAGTTCAAGGTTCAGCAGGCAGGATTGTCCAATGGATCAGACAGGGAGCTTTGCAGCATCTCAGATAGCTCAGCATGAACAGTAATCACTAGACACAGCAGAGATCCTAGGTTCAAGTGCAGGCCTTTACAGGGCATTTCAGTGTTCTATCTCTCTTTCTCCACAGCCAAGCTTCCCTATCATATGGTGTTAGCTGATACTTACCATCACGCTTGTAGACACAAACTACAACGTCTTATCACACTGGTATTTGTCAGAGGAATAGCTGAAAATGAACTTGCCAGTAATGGTGCTTCCCTGTGTGCCTGCCCGGCAGAGTTGCGCTATGGTGCACCGGTGTGCACGATGTGGCGCATCAGCATGGGGCATGCAAGTCATGGAGCTCACAACGTGCGATCCACCTGGCGGGCCTATAAAAGGCAGTTCAGCCCCTTGCTTAATTGCTGGTTTGTCTTTTTCAGCTTCCAGTGTTCCTGTTCCAAGCTCTGTGTACCTGTGACCTGCCTGTTGTGACCCGGATTGACCCTGACCTCCTCTGAATCTCTCCAGCACTTGACCCTCAGCTTGCGTTAAGGATTTCTCTATTTGCCTGACCTCTGTGTTTGACCCTCGGCTTGCTTAAGGACTCCACTATTGCCTGACCCCTGTGTTTGAACCCTGGCTTGCTTAAAGGACTTCTCTATTGCTTGATCTCTGTGTATGACCCCGGCTTGCCTAAAGGACTTCTCCTGATCCCTGTGTTTGGCCCTCAGCCTCCTCTTCAGACTCTGCTCCAGTCTCTATTTCTGGATCAAGGTGTCAGAGGCCCAGCCAGGCTTCTCATTCAGTCCAGTGTCAAGTCCACCCTTCATGGTTCATCTCTTCTCCAGAAGATCTCCATGCAAGCCTCTTCTTCCTGCCTCTCTGTGCCCTATACCCTCTGTGCCACATTCAGGGGTAGAGCACACTCAGCTGCAAGGAGAGCCGCTCTCAGCACCTCAGCCTCGGTGAGTACCCGACAGTACAAACCAGCCATATCAGAGGCCGACAGAACTGGCTCTCCTCTTGAGGCTCTGTGCCAGCAGATTAAAGCCCTTACACAGGCAGTCCAGGGACTTCAAGAGGGCTACTTCCAAATTGAAGGCCGTCTCCAACACCTGACAGTTTCCCTGGCTCCTTCAGATACAGTTCCAGCATCCACCAGTGGGGCATCCTCCTCACAAGATCGAGCCAATCCAGCTACTGCAGTGGTAATGACCCTCCTTGAACTCCGAATCCCCTCTCGGAGTGATTTTATGGCAACCGGAAGAAGTTCAGGGCTTTTAAAAACACCTGTCTGTTATATCTAGCTCTCCAGCCCAGGACTTTTCATACCAAAACTGTGAAAATGGGGTTCATTATTTCATTACTATCTGAAGAACCTCAAGCTTGGGCCCATAATTTCCTCGAACAGAAAAGTTCCCTTCTCAATTCAATGGAAACTTTCTTTGACTCTATGGCCCAACTATACGATCCACAGCGCACAACCACAGCCGAAACCATTTTGCACACATTACACCAGGGGAAAAGACCAGTGAGGACTACACTGTTGAGTTCCAAAAATGGTCTGGGGACACCGACTGGAATGAGGCCGTTCTCAAATACCAGTACCGCCAGGGTCTGTCTTAAACACTCAAGGACAAACTGGCTCAAGTGAACCCTCCTACCTCCCTGGAAGATCTAATCCAACTGGCCATTGAACTAGACGCTCTCAGTGCTTCCAGTCTTCACGGCCTATCTGGATCCTACCTCAGATTCCTCTTGTTCATTCACCCTCTCCGGATCCTTCTTCCTTCTCTGACAGTCCAGCTGGGTTTGGTCTGATCTCCGCTCACTCCTGATGATAAACAACGCCGGAGTCAAGCCAATCTCTGCCTTTACTGTGGAGGAGCGGTCCATTTCTTGCGCAACTGTCTCGTGAGACCCAGTAAGTGTCACCCGCAGTACGCCATGAACTTTCAAGTTGCTGGTTCGGGTCAATCTCACCCAGTTTTATTACAGGTGGCGGAAGAGAAGATTCGGCTATTAGCCATCATTGACTCCGGAGCATGCAGCTGTTTCCTGGATGCATGCCTGGCCCAAAGACTGCATATTCCCCTTGGAGTCAAAAAACAGAACTTTCAAATACACCTGGCAGATGGCTCCCTACCCTGCTGGGGCTCCGTCACCCAAGAAACCTGACCCATGCTTACCTCTACAGACTCTGGCCATCAAGAATTTCTTTGCTTTGACATCATATGCTCACTCAAGTTTCCCATCATCTTGGAATTCCCGTGGTTGCAAGCTCATGACCCTCAGATCAGTTGGAATAAAAGAGAAATTTCCTTCTCCTCTGTGTACTGCTCCTAACATTGGTTTGTGCCAGTTTCCAATAAAACTGCCTCCTGTTCGACCAAACAGCCAGTAACAATCTTCAGCATGTCCCCTCAGTTTATCACATTCTTGGACATTTTCAATAAAAAGAAAGCCGACAGTTTCCCACCTCATCGGCCTTATGACTGCCTTATTGATCTCTTACCTAGTTCCAACGTTCCTTTTGGCCGCATATTTCCACTGTCTGAGACCGAGTTGGAAGCTCTCCGTTCCTATATCGATGAGAATCTCGAAGGGTTCATTCGCCCTTCCTCTTCCCCAGCTGGAGCGGTTATCTTCTTTGCTGAAAAGAAGGATGGTCCTCTAAAGCCCCATACACACTATCAGATTTTCTGCTGATGTTTTCCTTCAGATTTACCAAAACCATATAATATAAGGTCAAACCTTAGGTGTTTCAATTTGTATGCAATCAGGCAAGCCCTTGCACTACATGGTTTTGGTAAATCTGAAGACAAAAATCAGCAGAAAATCTGATCGTGTGTATGGGGCTTCAGACCTTATGTGGATACAGGGAACCCAATAAAATTACTATTAAAAACCGTTACCCGCTTCCTCTCATCCCAAACTCTTTCAACGTTTCTAAACCGCCCAAATATTCACTAAACTGGATCTACGGGGTGCATACAACCTTTTTCAAATATGTGCTGGGGATGAATGGAAGACAGCCTTCAGATCCAGGTCTGGAAAATTTGAATACTTAGTGATGCCTTTTGGGCTTTGCAACGCCCGGCCACATTTCAGCATCTAGTAAACGATATTTTCCGAGAGTACCTGGACAACTTTGTGATTGTCTATCTTGATAAGTAGAATTGGACCGAACTCATGTAAAGAAGGTGCTCTAAATCTTTAGGAAACATGGACTGTTCTTGAAAGGAGAGAAATGTGAGTTCGAAAAAAATACCATCCATTCCTTGGGTTCATCATCTCCACAAAAGGGGTCGCAATGGACCCACAAAAGGTAAAAGCCATCCAGGAGTGGCCAGACTCCTCGGATAAAAAAGAAATCCAGCGATGTTGGCTTTGCCAATTTTTCCCACAGATTTAAAAAGGTTCTCTTTAATCATCTCCCCCATCACCCAGTTGACTCGCCAGCAAATACAGTTCCAATGGTCCCAGGTAGCCTAGGAAGCTTTTGATAAATGAAAAAATCTTTTTACCTCTGCTCCCATACTTCAACATCCTGATCCAGCCTTACCTTATGTACTGAAAGTAGATGTCTCCGAGTCAGCAAAAGGAGCAATCTTGTCCCAGAGAAGTGGTCAAAAGGTGCTTCTCCACCCAGCGGCTTTTACTTCCTGCAAATTTAGCCCACCTGAAAAGAGCTACAATGTAGGGGACCGGGAACTATTAGCCATAAAATTTGCTCTGGAGGAGTGGAGATACTTACTGGAGGGTGCATCCCAGCCCATCATGATCTTCACAGATCACAAGAACCTGGAGTATCTCAGAACAGCCAAACATCTTAGACCCCGACAAGCCTGATGGGCACTATTTTTCTCCAGGTTCAAATTCCATATCTCCTACCGACCTGGCTCAAAGAATATGAAATGGGACACACTCTCCCGAAAGTTCCCAGAAACCATCCAGCCGACAGAACCTGGTACCATCTTATCCCGACACAACTTTCTTTGTCTCATCAAGTCTGATCTTAAATCTGCCCTTAAACAGGTCTCTAGCCAGTACACTGAACCAGAAGTATTTTCCTTAGAAAAAAGAGATGGTTTGCTGTGGGCCCAGAACAAAGTATTCCTTCCTCCTCAAGTAAGACTCCAAATTTTAAAGACCTTCTATGACCATAAAATGGCAGGACACTTTGGAATACAGAAAACCTCTGAATTACAGTGGTGTGAAAAAGTGTTTGCCCCCTTCCTCATTTCCTGTTCCTTTGCATGTTTGTCACACTTAAGTGTTTCGGAACATCAAACCAATGTAAACAATAGTCAAGGACAACACAAGTAAACACAAAATGCAATTTGTAAATGAAGGTGTTTATTATTAAAGGTGAAAAAAAATCCAAACCATCATGGCCCTGTGTGAAAAAGTGATTGCCCCCTTGTTAAAACATACTATAACTGTGGTTGTCCACACCTGAGTTCAATTTCTCTAGCCACACCCAGGCCTGATTATTGCCACACCTGTTCACAATCAAGGCATCACTTAAATAGGAGCTGCTTGACACAGTAAGGTCCACCAGAAGATCCTTAAAAGCTACACATCATGCCGAGACCCAAAGAAATTCAGGAACAATTGAGAAAGAAAGTAATTGAGATCTATCAGTCTGGAAAGGGTTATAAAGCCATTTCCAAAGCTTTGGGAATCCAGCGAACCACAGTGAGAGCCATTATCCACAAATGGCGAAGACATGGAACAGTGGTGAACCTTCCCAGGAGTGGCCGGCCGCCCAAAATTACCCCAAGAGCGCAGCGACGACTCATCCAAGAGGTCACAAAAGACCCCACAACAACGTCCAAGGAACTGCAGGCCTCACTTGCCTCAGTTAAGGTCAGCGTTCATGCCTCCACCATCAGGAAAAGACTGGGCAAAAATGGCCTGCATGGCAGAGTTCCAAGGAGAAAACCACTGCTGAGCAAAAAGAACATCAAAGCTTGTCTCAATTTCTCCACAACACATCTTGATGATCCCCAAGACTTTTGGGACAACATTCTGTGGACCGATGAGACAAAAGTGGAACTCTTTGGAAGGTGTGTGTCCAAGTATATCTGGCGTAGAAGGAACATTGCATTTCAGAAAAAGAACATTATACCAACAGTAAAATATGGTGGTGGTAGTGTGATGGTCTGGGGCTGTTTTGCTGCTTCAGGACCTGGAAGACTTGCCGTGATAAAAGGAACTATGAATTCTGCTGTCTACCAAGAGATCCTGAAGGAGAATGTCCGACCATCTGTTCGTGTACTCAAGCTGAAACGAACTTGGGTTCTGCAGCAGGACAATGATCCTAAACACACCAGCAAGTCCACCACCGAATGGCTGAAGAAAAACAAAATGAAGACTTTGGAGTGGCCTAGCCAAAGTCCTGACCTGAATCCTATTGAGATGTTGTGGTATGACCTTAAAAAGGCCGTTCATGCTCGAAAACCCTCTAATGTAACTGAATTAGGACAATTCTGCAAAGATGAGTGGGCCAAAATTCCTCCAGGACGCTGTAAAAGCCTCATTGCACGTTATCGCAAACGCTTGGTTGCAGTTGTTGCTGCTAAGGGTGGCCCACCCAGTTATTAGGTTTAGGGGGCAATCACTTTTTCACACAGGGCCATGATGGTTTGGATTTTTTTTCACCTTAAATAATAAACACCTTCATTTACAAATTGCATTTTGTGTTTACTTGTGTTGTCCTTGACTATTGTTTAAATTGGTTTGATGTTCCGAAACACTTAAGTGTGACAAACATGCAAAGGAACAGGAAATGAGGAAGGGGGCAAACACTTTTTCACACCACTGTAGTTAATTGTTCCTTCTAGTGCCTGGGTTGGAGACAGGACTGTAAGGACTATATTCAATCCTGCATTACTTGCCAATGCAGCCAAGGGTCACCCCCCATCTTGAGGACACGTGGCCTGCTACGGCTCAGGAGGGGGGGCGCTTACTCGTCTCCCCCTTTCCTGGCCGGCCGGGTAGCGTGCTCGGACAAGGGTCTGATGTGGACCTGGGGGGAACCCCCACGCCTTTTTTTTCGGTGTGGGGGTTCCCCTTTAAGTCCATACCAGGTGGCGGGGCCAGCGACGTCTCCTTCGAGGGCCACGCCTACCTGGAGACCCGCTCGAAATGAGCGGACTTTTCTCCGGGCGGGAAAAGTCCGTTCATTTCAAAAGTACGGCGGACTGGCATACGCACGGCCGGATTGTCCGCCGAAATGCGAGTCCGGCGGGAAGATTGGAGTGCAAAACTACTTTCTAAGTCTGCCGTACTTTCGGGTCAAAAAAGTCTGCCGGAGGCTACACACGGGGGGATTGTCCGGCGGACTTGAGTTTGCTGGACTTTTCCACCCGATTGTTTGATCGTGTGTACGCGGCATAAGTACCCGTGAATTGATTCACAATGCCACCATGAATTGCATACTCACCCTTTTGGCAAAGCAAAGACAGGGCTGAATTAAGGGCAGAGAGAGCCTAGAAAAATATGAGTATAAGTTTATAGTTAAGAACGGTACATAGGCTCTAGTTGGTGGTCACAATTAAAAATGTTTGCTTTGCGGGGCTTGTCCCACTCGTCGCTTCTTCTGCTGGTCCTTCGCTATCTTCGCTATCTTCTCCAAGCTCTACTAGCATTGGCTCGGTCTTGTCACTGTCACCGCCGCCTTCTTCTTCTTCTTCCTTTCTTCTCTTCTTCTGTTGGCACGACGCTCTCTCCGGCCGTAATGGCAGGGACGCATTGTGCGGCGACTTATATAGGCATAAGGGATGGGGTCACCGGGTGATGTCACATGGTGACCCCGCCCTTTATGATGTCACAGTCCCAGCATCCCCCGGGACAGTCCCCCCAAAAATCCATACCAGACCCTTATGCCAGCAAGCAACCTGGCAGCCTCCCCAAAGCATCTTGTCCCCATGTTGATGGAACAAGGGCCTCATCCCCACAACCCTTGCCCAGTGGTTGTGGAGGTCTGCGGGCGGGGGGCTTATCAGAATATGGAAGCCCCCTTTAACAAGGGGACCCCCAGATCCCGCCCTCCCATGTGAATTTGTAATGGGGTACAAATGTACTCCTACCATTTCACAAAAAAGTGTCAAAAATGTTAAAAAAGACAATAGCCGGTTTTGGACAATTCCTTTATTAATGTCTTCTTCTTTCCCCGCTTCTTCTTCCATCTTCTTCTGTTCTTCCTTTGGTTTTCTTCTTCTTCCTCCATCTTGTTCTTCCCGCTTCTTCCTCTATTTTCCTCTGCTTCTTCCTCCGGTCTTCTCGTCTGGCATCTTCCTCCAGGTTCCTCTTCCCTGCTTCCTCCTCTGGATGATCCGCCTCAATGGGAGTCTCCCGCTGTGTGATGCTTCTGTTCAGGTGACAGCTCTTATATAACGGAGGGTGGGGCCACCTGGTGATCCCACCCCCTCTACTTCCCTACGGCTTTCCCTGTGGTTTGAGGGGTCATGTAATGGGTGACCACGCCCCCCTCTGACAACATGGGGAGACACCCACAATCACCAGGCAAGGGTTGTGAAGATGAGGCTCTTATCCCCATCAACATGGGGACAAGGTGCTTTGTGGGGGCTACCCCAAAGCACCCTCCCCATGTTGAGGGCATGTGGCCTGGTATGGTTCAGGAGGGGGGCGCTCTCTCTTCCCACCTCTTTTCCTGTGGCTTGGCAGGTTGCGTGCTCGGATAAGGGTCTGGTATGGATTTTTGGGGGGACCCCACGCCAATATTTTTTCTAAAATTTGACACAGTGGGTTCCTGTCACGTTACCTGGTAGGAGAGCCCAGAAAGCAGGGAGCGGCGCCTCGTAAGCCTCCGGCTCGAGAGCCCCTGGAGGTGGAGACAGGGATTCAAGAGTTCGGAGGGCACAAGTGCCAGGCCGGGTTGCAGCAACGGAAATCCACCACCGACTGGCACAGGAGGTCAGACTGGAACGGGAGGTGGTAGACAGCGGGCACAATAGGAGCAGCTGGTACTGGCAGACAGGCAGGAACAGCAGGAGCAGCTGGTACTGGCAGGCAGGCAGGAACAGCAGGAGCAGCTGGTACTGGCAGGCAGGCAGGAACAGCAGGAGCAGCTGGTACTGGCAGGCAGGCAGGAACAGCAGGAGCAGCTGGTACTGGCGTTCAGGTGGGTGCAGCAGGCGTGGTCAGGAACGAGCCGGGTCGGTATTTATCGGGCAGCAGAGGTACAAGGCAGAAGGCAGAAGCGTGGTCAGGTAGGCAAAGGGTCGGAGGCAGGCAGCAATTAACAAGGTCAAACAGGCTGGGTTCAGTATCAGGAACAGGCAGGAGCAAGTAGCAGAAGTCACCGGAACGCTGTAGACAGGACAGCACGGGAGAACAGGAGCTGATTCCTTAAATAACCTATTGGGCGCCAAGAATGGTCGCACGGTGAGTTTGCGTGCCCCCGCGGGTAACCGTGCTCCGGTTCGTGACCCCGCGTCCCCGCGTACGCCCGTTCGCTCGTGTCAACGCGCACCCGCGTGCGCCTGTTAGGATCTACACGCACACGCGTGCGTTCGTTTGCGCCAACCTGCGTCTGAGGACGCCTGCAGGTGAGTCTCCTATGTACGATCGGAACAGTGGGTCGATCATGACAGTTCCCCTTAAAATCTATACCAGACCTGAAGGGTCTGGTATGGATTTTGAGGGGGACCCAATGCCTTTTTTTTTAAATTTGGCGCAGGGTTCCCCATAATATCCATACCAGACCTGAAAGGCCTGGTATGGAATTTGGGGGGACCGTCACACATTTTTTTAAAAATTTTGGTTCGATTATTTCCATAATTTTTTTGCCTATTATAGCCGCGAATAGTTTTAAATTACTTTTTTTCCTTTAGAAATGTCGTTTTGCTCTCAGACTGTTCTAAACACGGGAAACATGCGCCACTTTACAGGCATACTATAGACACCCCCCAGGTACGAAATTTAAAGGAATATTACACTTTTATTGTTTCACTTTAAGAATTATTAAAATCACTGCTCCCAAAAAAACTGCAGTTTTTAAAACTTTTTTTTGCATTGATACATGTCCCCTGGGGCAGGACCCAGGTCCCCAAACACTTTTTATGACAATAACTTGCATATTAACCTTTAAAATTAGCACTTTTGATTTCTCCCATAGACTTTTAAAGGGTGTTTTGCGGCTTTTGAATTTGCAGCGAACACCCCAAATTGTTCACTATACGGTGAACAGCCAATGTTCGAGTCAAACTCATGTTCAACCCGAACATAAAGCCCATCCCTACAAATAAGCGCATTTGATCTACTAATTCAGTGGGGTCCATTTGAGCAAGTGAGAGGACACCCTTGAGGTGGGGAAGGAATGTGGTGATTGAGTGAAGAGCACTTAAATGAAGAAAATCGATTCTGTGATATTTGGGGTTGCACAATCACTTGAAGGTGGATAGGATCTATGATGAACTGTTGCACCTTTATAAACTACATTTTACATGGACTTTATTATTCTATGTGTCATTAACATGTTTTTTTTTTTTTTTGAGGAATTTATATATATATGTATGAATTTACACTACTATAGAATCATTTATATATTTTAGATAGAGGAACAGAGTTTCACATTATTTGGTAGTGCTGCACTATATAGATATTATTAACCTGATATGATTGATTTTCCCTCAAAAGCAATATTTATTGGGTAGTTTTGGCAAAGGCAACTGGATTTTGTGTAACAGCAATAAGCCATCATTGAGTGGTGGATTTGGCAGAGGCAATATACATAAAATAAGAAGGGGACATATCATCGGTGTTGTGTTCAGCATCCCTCCCCATCTACGCAACGCACTAGTGTAAACCCAACCTTACACCAACAATTGTTAGTAAAGCTAAATTTAATTGTGCCAATATTGTATAGTAACATTGTAATGGCTGTGGCTATCTTCATAAATGCACCTGATTAAATCTTATAACATCATAAAATGTGGTTAAGTATTGAATAACAAAATGTTTTTGAACTATTAAAAGTGCCTGCATCTGTCTGGATGTCAACCCCCTGTAATTTTTTTTACAGAGCAGCACTCGTACTGTGAGGAGAAGAGTTAGCAATCTGTGCCAATTAGTCAGACACTCTTCATGAACCCCCTTAAAGGACGGAGAGCAGAGGGATGACCTTACCAGTATGTTGCTGTGCCTTCATGGTACAATAAGCAAGCTTGGGCAGGCTAGTATCCAAACCACTCTGCTTTATTGCAGTGGAGAAATGTGAAGTCACTAAGTTAGCTATGCTGGCTGCCAAGGGTATGTGGATCACACACTGAACAGTATTACAAATATTTTGGCAGGTTTAGACAGGTATGTTTTTCATTTGTATTTTTAACTTTATTAGTGCAAAAACCTACGTTATTATTTATAGAAAAATACCCTAACATAAATAAATAATAATTAAAAACTGTGAAAGAACAGCAATTACTCCACAGTGCAATCACCACACTAATATCAATAATCCCCTGAGCACCGGCCTCGGCTTTAAGGGGTTATGCCGTGTAGATGCCAGCAGCTGCAGGCATCATCCCAGTACTGTTTTTTAGAGTGGGCAGTCAGCTCTTCAGGGATAGCAACAGATGCGGCTAAAAGATGCTCGGCTGTTATCCTGAAGGAGCGAGAGGGGACGTGCCCCTTCCCACTCTTCCCGGGCCTCCCACCCTACCGGGAGGCCCAATCCATAATCGGACACTAGAGTGGAAGGAAGCAGCGAACTTAAAAAAAATAACAGTATTCAGAATTATCGTTTTCTGAAAGGAGGGATCGGGGGTCTTTTAGACCCCCGATCTCTCCATAAAGAGTACCTGTCACCACCTATTACTGTCACAAGGTTTTTTTTTTTTAAAGAGATATGGTAAAATAATAAAAGTAAATAACATAAATAAGGAAAAAAAATATTTTTTTAAAGAGACCCCCATTCCTGCAAGCTCGCGCAACAAAGAAAACGCACACGTAATTCGCACCCACAAATGTAAATGGTATTCAAATCACATATGTGAGGTTTCGCCATGATCATCTGTAACTCTCACCTGATAACCATTCATTTTTTAAAAAACATCGCCCTCGAAGATTTTTAGGTACCGTAGTTTGTCGCCATTTCACAAGTGTGCGCAATTTCAAAGCAGGACATGTTAGGTATCTATTTACTCGGCGTAACATCATATTTTACATTATAGAAAAAAATTGGGCTAACTTTACTGTTTATTTATTTTTTATTCAGGAAAGTCACTTTTTTCCCAACAAATGGCGTTTGAAAGAGCACTGTGTAAATACAGTGTGTCATAAAATATTGTAACGATCACGTTTATTCTCTAGATTCTCTGCTAATATATATATATATATATATATATATATATATATATATATATATATATATATAATGTTTGGGAGTTCTAAGTAAGTTTCTAGAAAAAAATATGGATTTTAACTTGTAAACAAAAAATGTCAGAAATAGGCTTAGGCAGGGAAGGGATAAATGTTTACCTATGAACAGTGAAGCGCTCCTTAACCACTTGCCCACCAGCCACCGCAGTTTTGCTGAGGCAGAATGGCAAGGATGGGTGAAATTACATTGTGTAACGTTGCTTCTCTCTGTGGCCACTAGGGGCGCGCGCGTGTGCCTGCTGCTCGCCCTCGGAGCCGATGCGAGTGCCCGGCGGTTGCGATCACCACTGGGCTCCCGCAATGGTCCTCTGAGGTGAGAAGTGACTGATCGTCTGTTCATACAAAGTATAAACAGCGATCTGTCATCTCCCCTAGACAGTCCCCTCTCCCTTCAGTTAGAACACAGAGAGGGAACACAATTAACCACTTGATCGCCCCCTAGTAGTTAACCCCTTCCCTGCCAGTGACATTTTTACAGTAATCAGTGCATTTTTATAGCAAAATAGCAAACAGCAAAAAGTAAAACATATTGCGTTTTTTTTCAAAATTGTCACTTTTTTTTTGTTTATAGTGCAAAAAATAAAAACTGCAGAGGTGATCAAATACCACCAAAAGAAATCTCTATTTGTGGGAAAAAAAGAACGTCAATTTTGTTTGGGTGCAACGTTGCACGTCCGCACATTTGTCAGTTAGAGTGACGCAGTGCCGAATCGCAAAAAGTGCTCTGGTTAGAAAGGCGGTAAAATCTTCCGGGGCTGAAGCAGTTAATATAAAATTATCAAGTATGGACTCAATTATGCATACAGTATAATCAACAAAGCTCATACATTTATACAATCATCATAAATCATGTTAAAAAAAAAGTAAAAGAAATTAAAACAATCCTATAAATCATCCCACGGGGGTAGTAAGTAACAAAACAGTAACTCAAGCTCTAGACCAGTGTTTCTCAACTTTTTACCGTCGAGGAACCGCTGGCAAAAGGTTTGAGATCTCAGGGAACCCCTAAAATAGCGTTCAGGTCTACAGCTCACCGAACATTGCTGTGATTAGAGAGCCATGATATGACAACAATTATTTTAAGAAATAGCATTAAATAATATAAATATTAGAACTTACCTATTTTATGTGAAACTTGTGCTGTTTTTCTTCTGCACAAATGCTCAAGTCTGGGTTTAACTTGAGATAAGCAGTGTACAGAGGGCAGGAGGTCAGGACACAATACAGGGGAGACAGCAGGGCACATTATGGGGCACTACAAGGGCAAATTACAGGGGGACACAGCAGAACATTGGGCATATCATAGGGCACACAGCAGAACATGGGGCGTTCAGCAGAGCATAGGGTACACAGCCAAACATGGGGCACAATATGGGGCGCAGGGCATGGTCTAGAGTCTAGACAAGGAACAATCCCATATTTCATCCAATTAGATTGTAAGTGTCCAGAAAAAACACCACCACATTTCATGTGCCTCAAGTAAAGGTAGGTCTTCCACAGTATCAGAAATCTTCCACCATGGACTGCTACCAAAGAGTGTCACCCACATGGCCAGTCAGATGTCTCCTCACCGGACCTCTTAAAATAATCAAGGTGGTTCAAAGTGCTTAAATCCCCTAGGCAACAGGTCAGCAGCACCGAGGTCACATCTCCATATTCCATAGCTCTTGCACAAAAAGGCTCCAAAAGATATATCAAAGAAGATCCAATAGTCTAGTATTGCAAGTAGCTTTTTAATAAAATAATAAAAAGCAGTAACACTCACAATGCGCAGAGACACATGCACGCATATACGGTGTAGATCTCTCAGCTAAGCAAGATGACGCCTGGCCCCTATGAGTGTTTTTTTACTTTTTTCTGTACATGATTTATGATAATTGTGTACATTTTTGAACTTTGTTGTTTATATGCACTTTTGAGTGCACATTTGATCATTTTATATTAAGGAGCGCTTCACTGTCATTATACATGGCTTTAGCTTTTCCCTGCATTTGTTTTCAATCGATTTTTCCCCTCAGTTAATGCATCTTGCAATTAGTATGCTAACCTGCAGGGGGTTAGGGCTAGTATTTATGGGCTTTTGGGATGCTTTTCAGATAAGAAATGTGTGTGTGTTATGTGTTGTCTAGCCATTTGCCTTGTTTTATCCAAAGCACAAACTAATTTCAGATAACTGATTTCAAAATCATATATATCAGCCCTTGCAAAGTTTGAGCTGGGTTCGAGTATCTATGTAGTCCCTTATAAGGTTTCCAGTTGTACACTACATTAATAAATAAATTGTGGGCTGTACAAATTATTTTGAATACATGCTCTAAATTTCCATTGTATTTGTACAGCCAGCGCCTGTTTATTTACCAACCCTTATTTTGTAATAAATAATTACAAAATTAATAACTCTACAATAGGGTATTATTATTTTCAAATATAATTACCCAGCTTTCTATTTATGTTTCCAGCAGCAATTATATTTTAAGACAAATCAATTTTACAGCTTTACAATTATTTATATTTTAAATGGTATCATTTGCATGTCTTACTGCTGCAATGTGTTATTTGAAAAGAACAAGATGTGTTTTTAGTGTATTTTAATATAATTTAAATAATATGTTTGACTTAACCTCCAGATGGCACCATTTAACTAAGGACTGCTTTTCTTGAATTTTTAGCTTCAAGGTGATATTAATCAAAATATGCAATACTTGAACTACTTAGAATAAATTACATTTGTCGGGTTTGCCAAGTCACAGTTGGTCTTGCAAGTCTATACGCAAAAACGACTGTGACTCACTAATTAACACTGTTAATCAAGTTATATAGTCAAAATATTTTTCATTCCAAGTAGGATTTAACATGTGCATATTCAATAATTATCACAATGTTCACTGGGAAAGTGGCATGCACCTTTTTATTGCTGGAATTGCATTGTTTTAAGTATTTTTCTAAAGTTTGTGTTAATGAACTTATATTTAGTTTAACGTCTATAGAGGTTAAGGTATACCCTGGCGTTGTCATTTAGCGAATGAGCTAGTAGTTAGAAAAAGGCCACAAGAGAGACTTCTGGCAGAGTTATAGAGAACCTCTAAAAAAAAAGGCCTATGCTTACCTTTGTTTCTGAAAATGCTTTTCTTAAAAAAAAAAAAAAAAAAAAAAAAAAAAAAAAATATATATATATATATATATATATATATATATATATATATATATATATATATATATATATATATATATATATAGGCTTGCAATACTTTCTGAGCTATTGACCCAGAAAACATGCAGATCAGGAGTACTGGCTGCCAGATCCAATCCATGTCTATAACTTAGTATTAAAGCCAAAGACAAACAGGCATCTAGCATTTTCAGAAGGGGGTTACCAATGACAGCCTACAAATTTAAAGCAAAAAAATATATATATGCCGCCAGCCAATGGGCTGCAGTGCTGATCAATGTATTCTGGGCATCCCACTGTCAGAATGCAAAGACTCGGTTGGGAGAATTTCCCGATCCATCTTGAATGTGTGGATGGGGAAATTGGCTCAGTTTTTTCATTCAGTAAAGTATGTCCAGCTTAAAATGGTTGTAAACCCACAGGGACAAAAAAAAAACCTACAAGATAAAGGCATAATGAGCTAGTATGCATAGCATACTAGCTCATTATGGTATACTTACCTTAGATCAAAGCCCCCACAGCAGTCCTGGCACACCGCTTTAGCTAGCGACAAGTCTCCCAGAGTTACTTCCGGGTATCATGGATAACGTCAGCCGCCGGTAATGGCACACTAGCTGAAGAAACGGCGCGTACGAGCCGTCTCTTCAGTGCTCATGGTTGTAAACCCACAGGGACAAAAAAAACTACAAGACAAAGGCATAATGAGCTAGTATGCATAGCATATGATATACTTATCTTAGATCGAAGCCCCCACAGCAGTCCTGGCACACCGCTTTGGCCAGCGACTAGTTTCCCAGCGTTACCTCCGGGTATCGCGAATGACGTCTCTTCAGTGCGCATGTGCCGATGATGTCGGTACATGCTCATACAGAGAATATCTCCTAGTCTATGCAAGTTTAGGATAAATTCACGGTAGCTACTAATAAGCCGTATTTCAACTCTATTTTGATTTCAATGACAACTCAAAACTTTAGACAGCAGTAAGGACCTGATAGCATTCTAACTCCTCATTACTATATAACAAAAACTTAAAAATAAACAAAGTTGTCTTTTGAAACACATTTTTATGTGTGTTAACACTGTGCTTAACACTGGCCCTAGACTGCTTGATAAAAGCAAGCAATACTCCTGATTTTGAGTATTGCTTGCGTTTCTTAGACCATGGTAAAGGGAGATAATGAACAGCCTGGGTGACAGGGGTGTAACAGTAGGGAGGTTTGATAAAACCCCAAACTAGGTAGAATGTGGAAGTGGTGCTGAAGATAATGCCACCCTCATTTTCCCCAAAATTCAAAAGTTGGTAACAAGACTGTCAGAATAAAATCTTTCAACGCTTAAAGTGGTTGTAAAGGTTTTTGCACTTAAAAACAACAAACATGTTATACTTACCTGCTGTGTGCAAGGGTTTTGCACAGAGCAGCCCCTGATCCTCCTCTTCTGGGGTTCCCCGCTGGTGCTCCTGGCTCCTCCCCTCCATCGGGTACCCCCACAAAGAGCCGCTTTCCCTGGGGGCACCCGTGCGAGCGCACTTCTGCGTCCCACTGCTGTGTCCATTGACACAGACAGCGGCACTTGGCCCCACCCCCACTCCTGTGTTACTGAAATTGATTGACAGCAGTGGGAGCCAATGGCTCCTGCTGCTATCAATGTGTCCCATGATGAGACAGACAAAAGCTTCAGCTGCGGGGCTCCTGCCCATCGCTGGAACGGATAGGGCGCAGGTAAGTAAAATGGGGGCTCTGGGGTGGGGGGGGGGAGCTGCATCAAAAAAGTTTTTTCACCTTAATGCATTAATGGAAAACCTTGAGACTTTACAACCCCTTTAAGCAGTCAATTAAGAAAAAACTGTCACCGTAGAGAGAATGCAGAGGCATCATTAATGCATGAAGGTAAGCCTTGAGCCTTTAGAACCACTTTAAGTGTTTTTTTTTTACTTTTAATCACTTTTATTTTTGCTGTCGTTTTTAATCTTTTGGTGATACTTTTTTTGTACATACAGTATTTCTTGTGCCGTTTTTCTTTTCTTTTCATTATATGATATTTACAATTCATTAACATGTGACTAAAGGCAAACCTTTTTTTTTTAGTTTTAGATTACAGTGGAGAGGGACTAGAATGCTTTTAAATTTGCATTGCTGTCTGTGCCCCCATTAGGAAGATTCAACCTCTCTATGTTCTGTTTACCATTATCATTGAAAATTAAAGTAAATGAAATTCACAAATTTTGGGTCATCCCCAGAAAATTTATAGAGGGGAAATATTCCAATGAAGACTCTTGTTATAGTGACCTGAGGATCCCCAGGGAATTCCCTTCACTTCCTATTTGGCTATGGGACAAGAAGTGAAAGTAAATCTGCCCAACGGGGCACAGGTGGCAAAAAAAAAATCTGTCAGGGGTTAGAACCCTCCCATGCTCTATCCAAAATGTAAAAAACTTTTTGCCTATAGTTCTAATTTAAGCTAAATCACTGAATGCTCTAACTAGAAATTAAAGAACTTTGTCTCTCTAAAAAAACAACCATAGTTTAAACAAATATAAACGGTGTTGCATTTCTGTCTAAGTGTGGCAGTGAGTGATTTTTTTAAAGGTCAGAATCGCAAAATCAGATGCTGGAAATGGTGCGTGTTTCTGTTAAAACATGTAGTAGCAACTTCCATGTGTGTGTGTGTGTGTGTGTATAAATGTTTATCTGATGTTGACCCCGTGATGGTCACTTTAAGGCCTCATGCACACGAGACGCAGTTAAACGCGCGTTCAGATGCAGTTGGACAGTTTTTTCAACTGCACCTGAACTCATTCAATGTTATCCTATGTGTCCATGCACACAGTCTTGTTTTTTTCCGTTTATATGCAGTTGCGTTTAATCTCGTTTTTCCAGAAGCAAAAAAATGCGTTCAGAAACAAAAATTTCTGCGTTTCAGACGCAAAACGCGGCAAAACGCGGTAAAACGCGGCAAAACGCCGCTACCGCGTTTAGCCGCGTTAGCGTTTATATGCGTTTTTAAAGGTGACCTTTTTTTTTACATTAAAAATCTCAAAAATGATTGCAAATGATGAAAAACCATTAGAAAAATATTTTAAACAATTGCAATTGCAAGTGGACAATCCACAACTTGTGGCAAGTGACGTGGCAAGTGGACAATCCACAACTTGTGGCAAGTGACATGGCAGGTGGCAAGTGATGTGGCAAGTGGACAATCCACAACTTGTGGCAAGTGACGTGGCAGGTGAAGTGGCAAGTGACGTGGAAAGTGGACAATAGACAACTTGTGGCAGGTGACGTGGCAAGTGACCTGGCAGGTGACGCGACAAGTGACTTGGCAGGTGACGTGGCAAGTGGAAAATCAACAACTTGTGGCAGGTGACTGGCATGTGACGTGGCAAGTGGACAATAGACAACTTGTGGCAGGTGACGTGGCAAGTGACCTGGCAGGTGACGCGGCAAGTGACTTGGCAGGTGACGTGGCAAGTGGAAAATCAACAACTTGTGGCAGGTGACTGGCATGTGACGTGGCAAGTGGACAATCCATAACTTGTGGCAGGTGACGTGGCAAGTGACGTGGCAAGTGGACAATCCACTTGTGGCAGGGGACGTGGCAAGTGACGTGGCAAGTGGACAATCCACTTGTGGCAGGTGATGTGGCAAGTGACGTGGCGAGTGGACAATCCATAACTTGTGTCAGGTGACGTGGCAAGTGGACAATCCACAACTTGTGGCAGGTGATGGGGCAAGTGATGTGGCAAGTGGACAATCCACTTGTGGCAGGGGATGTGGCAAGTGACGTGGCGAGTGGACAATCCACAACTTGTGTCAGGTGACGTGGCAAGTGGACAATCCACAACTTGTGGCAGGTGATGTGGCAAGTGATGTGGCAAGTGGACAATCCACTTGTGGCAGGTGACGTGGCAGGGGACGTGGCAAGGGACGTGGCAAGTGGACAATCCACAACTTGTGGCAGGTGATGTGGCTGGTGACGTGGCAAGTGGACAATCCACATCTTGTGGCAGGTGACGTGGCAGGTGACGTGGAAAGTGGTGTGGCAAGTGGACAATCCACAACTTGTGGCAGGTGATGTGGCTGGTGACGTGGTAAGTGGACAATCCACAACTTGTGGCAGATGGCATGGCAGGTGACGTGGAAAGTGGACAATCCACATCTTGTGGCAAGTGACGTGGCAGGTGATGTGGCAAGTGACGTGGCAAGTGGACAATCCACAACTTGTGGCAGGTGATGTGGCAAGTGATGTGGCAGGTGATGTGACAAGTGGACAATCCACATCTTGTGGCAAGTGACGTGGCAGCTGACGTGGCAAGTGACGTGGCAGGTGACGTGGCAAGTGACATGGCAAGTGGACAATCCACATCTCGTGGCAAGTGACGTGGCAGGTGATGTGGGAAGTGACGTGGCAAGTGGACAATCCACAACTTGTGGCAGGTGACGTGGCAGGTGATGTGGCAAGTGACGTGGCAGCTGACGTGGCAAGTGGACAATCCAAAACTTGTGGCAGGTGACGTGGCAGGTGACGTGGCAAGTGATGTGGCAAGTGGACAATCCACAGCTTGTGGCAAGTGACGTGGCAAGTGGACAATCCACAACTTGTGGCAGGTGACGTGGCAGATGACGTGGCAAGTGAACAATCCACAACTTGTGGCAGGTGACGTGGCAAGTGACGTGGCAGGTGAAGTGGCAAGTGACACGGCAAGTAGACAATCCACAACTTGTGGCAGGTGATGTGGCAAGTGACGTGGCAGGTGATGTGGCAAGTCACGTGGCAAGTGGACAATCCACAACTTGTGGCAGGTGATGTGGCTGGTGACGTGGCAAGTGGACAATCCACAGCTTGTGGCAGGTGGCATGGCAGATGACGTGGAAAGTGGACAATCCACATCTCGTGGCAAGTGACGTGGCAGCTGACGTGGCAAGTGACGTGGCAAGTGGACAATCCAAAACTTGTGGCAGGTGACGTGGCAAGTGACGTGGCAGGTGATGTGGCAAGTGATGTGGCAAGTGGACAATCCACAGCTTGTGGCAAGTGACGTGGCAAGTGGACAATCCACAACTTGTGGCAGGTGACGTGGCAGGTGACGTGGCAAGTGAACAATCCACAACTTGTGGCAGGTGACGTGGCAAGTGACGTGGCAGGTGATGTGGCAAGTGACGCGGCAAGTAGACAATCCACAACTTGTGGCAGGTGATGTGGCTGGTGACGTGGCAAGTGGACAATCCACAGCTTGTGGCAGGTGGCATGGCAGATGACGTGGAAAGTGGACAATCCACATCTCGTGGCAAGTGACGTGGCAGGTGATGTGGCAAGTGACGTGGCAAGTGGACAATCCACAATTTGTGGCAGGTGACGTGGCAGGTGATGTGGCAAGTGGACAATCCCCAACTTGTGGCAAGTGACGTGGCAAGTGGACAATCCACAACTTGTGGCAGGTGCCGTGGCAAGTGACACGGCAAATGCAAGTGTACAACTGCTCTCTATGCTGCTGCTGCTCACTCTGATCAAAATAGCAGAAATAGTTAAAAAAAATGCTTTGAGAGCTTGGGGAGGGTCTACATGATGTTATCTTTATAAACGCGTTTAAACGCAAACGCGTCTAAACGCGTCTAAACGCGGCATGCAAACGCGGCAAAACGCGCGTTTCTAAACGCGCGTTTCAGCTTTTTTTAACAGAGGTTTCATCTGCGTCTCGTGTGCATGAGGCCTAACTTTCTTGGTGATTAGATTGTGTTTTTTGCAGACTAGAATATTTCTGTGCAGGTTGAGACTGAGAGTGTGTAAAGGGGTGTTTATTATCACAAATTGAGTTTTTGAGATACTCTGCATGTACCACTGCCAGGGTGGAACATGGATCATGGCAGCTCTTTACTAGTTTTATGCCCTGTACACACAATCGACATTCCGACAACAAAATCCAACAGATTTTTTCAGACGGATTTTGGCCCAAACTTGTCTAGCATACACATGGTCGCACAATGTTGTTGGGAATTCTGATCCTCAAGAATGCGGTGACATAAAACAAGTACGTCTGGACTATAAATGGGCCAATAGCTTTCATTTCATAATTTATTCTGAGCACGCGTGGCACTTTGTGTGTTGGAATTGTCTACACACGATCAGAACGTTAAACGATTGGATTTTGTTGTCGGAAAATTTTAGATCCAGCTTTCAAACTTTGGGTGTCAGAAATTCCGACGGAAAAAGTCTGATGGAGCCCACACACGATTGGTTATTCCGACAACATGATTCGATCCCACATTTTCTGTCGGAAAGTCAGACTGTGTGTACAGGGCATTTCTAGGGTAGGCAAATTTCTCACTGTCATACATTCTGAAGCACATATCTGTCCCTGATCCACCTAGGGCTGACCATACACTATTTTACCCAATTCTACAATCCCCATTAGCTCTATGAGGACAAACCTAAACACTCCATGCAATACATATAGTATCAAGCAGGCAACACACTACATAGTTTGTGGTAGAGCTAAAGGAGATTGTACAGTCAGATTATACAGTGTATGGTGAGCCTAATGCCGCATAAACACAACTGGAATTTCCGGCAGACTAGGTCCAACAGAATCAGTCCATCAGACAATCCGATTGTGTGTGGGCTAATCCAATCGTTTTTCGTTATAAAAATCTGACGGAAATCTGGAAATAGAACATGTTTCAAATCTGTCCAACACACTCAATTCCTATCAGGAAAACCATTAGTCCGTATGCTGGTCCAACTGACCAAATATGACGCAAGGGAAGCTATTGGCTACTGAACTTCCTTTTTTAGTCCCGTCTTATGTCATCACGTTCAAAACAAATGGACTTTCGAAAGGACTTAGTCCGTTCATTCAGAAGGTCTGTCGGAACTCCGCCAAAAGTCCATCGGGAAGACCATCGGCCCTAGCCCACTGAAAAGTCCGGTCGTGTGTACGCCGCATTAGGCTCCATTCACACCTAGGCATTCCAGAACTGGGGCAAAATGCAGGAAGCATTTGTAATGTCAAAATTGAGCTGCAATTGCAGCAAACCGCAGCAATCTTAGTGCATTGTGATTTTGCCATGATTGTAGTACGATTAATCCTGCATCAGCTGCGGCAAAATTGCACCATATTTGAGGTGCCGTTAAGAAATAATGGCATCACAAACGCGTTCCCCGTTTTGGCGCTGAAGGCAGAATCGGCAATTACGAAACGGCCGGGTGTGAAAGAAACCTTAGTGAAAAGACTGGTAATGTTACTGTTGACCTTTACTATCAAAAAGCCATTTAGAGAAAGACCATATGCAGTGATACATTAGCACAACCTAGTGGTAGACGTGAATTAGCATTTAAGCTACATTTTTACAAGTAAAACTACCTAACACTGCATTGGATACATGCAAAACAATGTATAAATTAGCGATAAGGTGGTTTTCCAGTTTGATTATTTGTGGGGGGTTTTCAATTATGAATATCTGTGCAATACCCTTTTTCTATATGTTGACCAGTTACTATTTTGGCAAATTATTTCACAACCAAATAATTCATATTTTCTAGTATTGTAGAATTTTTCAGCATCTGACTATTCATTCTTTCCTTTTCATTGTTTGCTTTAATATTGATCAACACAATAAAAGTATTCCTTTCCTCCATGATAGGCTAATTTTAAATATATACAAAACCTAATAATGAACTTTTATTATTTTAAGTATTCCATTGAAAGGGTTTTGGTTATCTGTTTGATAAATACCTTGTTGGTCTTTCAGAAACCTAATTTTCTGCTAATTTTAGGTGCAGTCTGTTTATGATACACTGAAATCCTAAACTGTGTTACCATCTCTGCCCATATTATCACTGTGAGTGCAAATCAAAAGCAAACGATCTAGGGTAACAATGCTGCTCCTCCATACATATAGCACAGTGAACACTGTTACCCTAGGAAGTGTGTCACTGGCTGAAACATTCGGTAAAAATAAAGAGAAAAAAAAAACAAATGTAAGGAATGGTAAACTACAATATGTTACTTTTTTTGTCTTGGATTTGGATGCATTTTAAATTAATTTAAATTATATTTAATTTACTATTGACTTAAAAAATATTTTTACTAATACATTTGTATAACTTTATGGTATACATTTTAGTATATAATCTCCTTTTATATTTCAATGCTCATATATATATATATATATATATATATATATATATATATATATATATATATATATATATATATATAATCTGTGGAAAGAGCTGAAAACTGCTGTTCACAAACGCTCTCTATCCAACCTCACTGAGCTCGAGCTGTTTTGCAAGGAAGAATGGGCAAGAATTTCAGTCTCTCGATGTGCAAAACTGATAGAGACATACCCCAAGCGACTTGCAGCTGTAATCGCAGCAAAAGGTGGCTCTACAAAGTATTAACGCATGGGGGCCGAATAATTTTGCATGCACCACTTTTCAGTTTTTTATTTGCTAAAAAAGTTTAAAATATCCAATAGATTTCGTTCCACTTCACAATTGTGTCCCACTTGTTGGTGATTCTTCACAAAAAATTAAAATTTTATATCTTTATGTTTGAAGCCTGAAATGTGGCAAAAGGTTAAAAAAGTTCAAGGGGGCCGAATACTTTCGCAAGGCACTGTATATATATATATATATATATATATATATATATATATATATCAATCTATCATCAACATTTACAAAAGTGACACAGACAGGGTTTGGGGAAAAAAACCTGTAGAGCTATTAAAGGGACTTGAGTAGTTGCAACAGCAGTTGTTTTGTAAAAGAAGAGATAACTCATATAAATTAAAGGTGACCATAGTTTGTCCAACCCCTGTCTCTTAAAGTTTATCTATAGCCAAAACATTTTTCATAATTTTATATAGAGTGGGTAAGGATTAAGAACCCCTGCCAGGCTTTACTGTCATTTACTTATTGCCTGGTAAAAAAAAAAAAAAAAGTTGCCCCTAGGACAAAGAGTGAGGGGAAATCAGCAACGGTATAATTAAAGGTAGTCTTTGACAGAGTGTAGAGGGATTAAAGCTCTTATCAGTTTTTATTGCTGTCTGTGCCCCCATTAAGGAGGTTCACCCACTCTATTTGTCCTGTTTACCATTATCCTTGAAAGTGAAGGTAAAAGAAAACCCACATTTTTGGGTTGTCCCCAGAAAAGTAATAGAGGGGAAGTCTTCCAATGGGGACACTAGTTCTGGTGAGCTGGGGGTCCCCAAAAAAATCCTTTCATTTGCAGAGATATCCTCTCACTTCCTGTTTAGCTATGGGATATGAAGTGAAGGGAAAACCCTGCAATGGGATTGAGATGACGAAAAAAAGTCTAACAGGGGTTATTACCCTCCCTTTCTCTATCCGAAATTTAAAAAAAAGTTTTCCCATAGTTCTACTTTAAGTAGAGGATTATTAGAACCTATGTCTCTTTTTATTGTTTTCTGTTTCTCTGTTGCAGATTTTCCCTCAATTCCTGTCTGGTAAAACCATGTCCCCAGAAGAGAAAGTTAGGAGAAATCTCTCCAATAGAGTCCCAGCATGAAAACTTGAAATGAATGCTAACTTTTCCCTATTCTATTCAAAACAAAATAAAAAACTATGTTTAAGTTTAAATACCTTTTAATGTATGGTTTGGTCTACACATAATGAATGAAGTATAGATGAAGGAATTTAAAATGTAAATAATTTAATTAGTATACAATTAATATACCTATTAATCTCATGTATTAAGCATATATAGTAATCAAAATGTAATATTTTTCTCACTTGCACTCAATTAAATTAAAATTGTATTTTCTGTAAGCCTTTCCGATCTTTTTTTTGTTTTGAAGACAGCCTTTAAATGATTATGACCCAATTTACAGGGCACAAATTTTGGAGCAAACATTTATAATATAAATTCATTAGAAATTTCAGTTGATGTATATAAAACTGTATATGTGTCTTACTAGGGTGAGATAGTGTGACATACAGCAAATACAATGTTATTGCTGCTAAAGCACCAGAAAGTGTTAAAAAAAACTGCAGCTTTTTATTGAGGACTACAGATATTATAAAAATGTCAACTAGGGTGTACTGTTTTCTAAAGTGTTTTATGAAAAAATAAAAAAAAAGTATGAGTATATAAGGGAAAATTAATTATTCTTTGAAAATACCAGATTTGAACCAAAATATTTCTTTTTTCTTTCTCGCTCCTACAAGACATTCCTGTGTTACTTTGCTTATATAACAAAAATTTTTGGCCTGTCAAAAATGTCGTAGCTCTTGTAATGGCAGAAATTATCTAGTGGCTCAAGGTATCACCAATAGTTTCTATGAATACCCTAAAATATTCTTAACTGGTGTTGGTAGGTTGCTTTGAATAGTTCAGTAATTTTTAGGATTAACATTAGATGTAAGTAGTTGGAATTTACCCAAAATTGCCTAGCATACACAATGTCACAAGGTCAGCTGTACCTCCTTTTTGTTTTATTTTATTGGACTCAAAACAGATTTGGGAGCAATTTGACTTCGGAAAGCAATTGAATTAGAGCACATTTTTGGGACTACTACATTGTGTACCAGATATCCCCATTTTCTGTAAGGAACAATGAGGGAATAAGAAACTTTAATGATGTTAGTGTGATTGCAGCATTGAATGTGTCTTCCATTTGTTAGACTTAAGCCCCATACACACTATCAGATTTTCTGCAGATTTTTTCCTTCCGATTTACCAATACCATATAATATGAGGTCAAACCTTAGGCGTTTCAATTTGTATGTAATCAGGCAGGCCCTTGCACTACATGGTTTTGTTAATCTGAAGACAAAAATCGGCAGAAAATCTGATAGTGTGCATGGGGCTATACAACATATCTACCTGTGTGTTGTGTTCATGGTCATTTTCTACCTGACCCACTATTGCTTACAGTTGAAAAAACAGGATGATCAACATGCATGTCTTTAGGTTGAAGACTCAGTAAAAAAAACAAAAAAAAACCGTACAAAACATTCCATCCCTTGAATGTAAGGCACCCAGCAAAGATTGTCTGCTTGGCTTTCAGACTCTTGGAAGTGTTCCTTACCCAACACGGGAAATTTCCAACTCTGAAAATCTTTGTAACCAATCTGCTGCACTCTCCTTGGTGCAGAAAAAATCTATAAATGAACTGATAATGGGGTCCTTTATATGTATTCATATCTGTTTTGCATTGGTTTCCTGCCCACATACTCTTGAATGCACATCCTGAATAATCCGATAAGAAATCTCATATTATGGTGACAATGTGAAGGTCAATCAGTACCTGCAGCGAAAATGACTTAGCAGAATGCAAATCAATGTTCCACAATTAGCATCTGAATAAAGCAAATTGCCCATGTTCACTATATGGGTTCATATGAATAAGCTTGCTCAACAATACCAACCAGCCAGTACGGTAATAGCTCCAGAACACAAAGAGAAACATAGAAACATGTGAGTGGTTCTGTTTCCCAGCAGTTTTGAAAATTTCCTATGTATGCAGCTAGGATGTTTTAGCCCTGGAATATTCCTGTCTACTGTTTATAGTATTTGCAAGTATCTATATAATCCTACTTTATCACACACAATACAATAGTCAGCAGCAGAGATTCCTCCATCCCAGCTGTTTAGCTTTGATGGAGGAATCTATTTGATTTGTTTCATGTAGCCTGTGGATTGTACAAGAGAAACCTCAGCGTGTATGGATTGGTTGGATTATTACAGCAATGTGAAAATCCATGTGTATTTGGTGAGGGTTGCCAATAAAATTCCCAGGAGATTATTTTAAAGCTGGTCACACTACTGACAATATGATAGAGTGATCAAACTTCTGATATCATTTTCTGGATTTCCATAGTTTTTTTCTTTTTTTTTGTTCAACCTTTTAATAAACTGCATTGATGCTGTAAACTTTTTCATCAATTTTGTCTTCATGGTTGTCCAAATTCTACTGCCCTATCAATATGCATGAGTGGTAGATTGCTTGGGTTCTTGTGATTACTTGTTATTTGCGATTCCGTGTGGTTAGAACTGAGTAAAAATTTCCATGTGTATGACCAGCTTAACTTGAATGCAATTAACATCATCTACTGGCAACCTTCTAATCTAATATGTTAGTCTTAAATATGCAGTTCTCTTCAAACGGAATAAAAAAAGTGCTTTTAGAATGGATTAACGACATTTTATTATATCCTCCAGCTGTAAATATTGACATTGGGTCATAAAGGAATCTGATTTTGAAAGGAAATCACACGCAAACTTTACATTGTGATCATCTATGCTGAAAATAAGCATAGTTTACTGAAATTAAAAATGAGAGCATGGTGCACAGTGACAGAAGTCTGGCATCTGTACCTAATGGGCTCAGTTAAGTTATACGTATGCTGTGTAACAAGGGTAGGCGTCTGCAATCTGACTTGCCTTCTGCATTTTTTACATTTCTCAGTAAATAGCAAAAGGAAAATGTGATCAGCAATTTAAAATGACTTAATCACATATTGCAAAACATAAAATAAGACTGTTGTCTCAATTAAAGAGATAGAGTGCGCTTTACCAAAACGGATTTCTTTATCCATATGTGCAATGTATTTATATATTTTTAGAGTGCAAAAAGAATTAAAACGAATATTACAAATAAATTGCTGTTGAACTTAAAACACACCCTGGGGTTGATTTACTAAAGCTGGAGAGTGCAAAATCAGGTGCAGTTCTGTATAGAAAGCAATCAGCTTCCAGATTTTTTGTTAAAGCTTAACCACTACAATACAGAGCACTTTCAATCCCTTCCTTCCCAGCCCAATTTTCAGCTTTCATCGCTCTAGCACTTTCAATGACAATTGCGCGGTCATGCTACACTGTACCCAAATTAAATTGTTATCATTTTGTTCGCACAAATAGAGCTTTATTTTGGTGTTATTTATTCACGCCTCCGTTTTTTATTTTTTGCGATATAATCGCAAAAAAAAGCGGAAATTTGGAAAAAAAAACAATATTTTCTTTTTTCTATTTGAAAAGAAATCCAATAAAATCTAATTTTGTCATAAATTTAAGCCAAAATGTATTCTGCTACATGTTTTTGGTAAAAACAATTCCGTTAAGTGTATAATAATTGGTTTGTGTGATCAGGGACATATGTACGCAAATGATCATGTACATATGTGTGCAGGTGATCACGTACATATGTGTGCAGATAATCATTGGGACATGTGATTTTAGTGGGACATATGTGGGGGACATGTTTTTATTATTAGGGACATGTGTTTTTATTATTTGGAGACATGTATGTTTTGGGGACATGTGTGGGGACTGTGTTTGTACTGTGTGGTGTGTTGTGTGTTGACACTAGACTGATGATCAGTGAGTAAAAAGCTGTAAAAAACAGCTCATACTCACTGATCATCAGCCGGCTGCAGCGTTCTGCTCTCCTCTCCTCAGCGATGACTTCCGTGTGAGGAGAGGAGAGCCGATTGCCTAGCAACCGGCTGTTTGTTTACATCACATGACGGCCGTGATTGGACACGGCCGTCATGTGATCAGGAGGGCCAATCACAGAGCCCTCCTGCCGATCTGAGATGTGCCGTGTCCGGGTGACACGAGCACATCGGTCCCGCTACTTCTGAAGGCCGTATATATGCATTGGCCGGGTGGGAAGTGGTTAATTGAACAAACTGAAAGTGGTTGTTAACCCACTTTTGTTACATGCTGCCATCCTCTCCGCGGCATTATATTAATTGAACCTGTGCCTGTGTTCTGTAAAAAAAAAATGGAGGATTGTACCTGTATGAGCTCCGTTCCCGGCGCTCAGCTGATTTTTCTCCTGCCTTGTCTCTCTGACTCACAGCTGCCAAGCCCTCCCACTGACGTCAGCTGGGGAGGAGGAGGAGGAGAGAGGAGGAGAGAGGAGATAAAGAGCTCTGAGCAGCCGACAATCAACTGAGCCGTGGGAGCGGAACTCATACAGGTGCAGTTTTTTTTTTACATTACACAGGCACAGGGACATGAGAGCGTCAGGAGAGGGGGGGGGGGTCACTGAAAAGGACACAGGCAGGAGACAGATAGCATAACTGCTATTTACGGAATCATGCAAACAGACCACAATGTCAGGGGCTCAGCAGCCACGATTATCGTGATCTGTTTGCAGAGGGGAGGGCATAGCTAGGCAGGATCAGCCAGGTATTTCAGGTGATACAGGGGTTCAAATGACACAGCACAAGCACTGTGCTGTATAACATTATTTAAGGCAACGGGATCTTTCTTTTTTTTTTTTTTAAGTTAACAAACGCTTGAAGTTAGAAGCTGATTGGCTACTATGCACAGCTGCACTAAATTTTCCAGTTTTTATAAATCAAAACTAAACTGATTATAAGCTTTGGAGTACATATTCACCCTATTCACAGGGTGGGGAATGGTAAACAAGTTTTTTGGCTCACTGTGGCAAAAACACTGTGTTTATATAAGGTTTAAGTTAAGCTTTTATTTCTGAAGATTATAATGCATCTTAATTTTTCCTCATAAGCTCTCTCTCTCTACATCCAGTAAAAGCATGATAAAATTCATAAAATGTTCTATTGCATTGTACCATATTTACCACCTCTAACATGGGCGTAGGGGTTCGCAATGGCAACCCTGCCGATGCTCTGGGGGCCTGTGTGGCATCATGCACCGGGGGGGGGGGGGGCTTGTGCGGGTTTTGATCTACTGCAGGGGGGGTATGCAGCTGCAATTATTATGGCAGGCCAGGAAAACCTGTGACACCCAGCTCCCACACATTAGCAAAGCCGCTTGGCTATTGCAGCTGGTTACACAGGAGGGACCTGTGAAATCCTCATATTGGAAAGGCAGCAGAGCTGCAACAGCCAGCTACACATTGTGCAGATTGAAGCTGTATCTGTAAAAGAACCCAGCCTCAGCTGTGTGCAGTGTTGGGAGGAGCAGCTCTGCTGAGAGCCCTGCCAGCAGTGACCCCATCCTTTGCCCTACTGACACCTTCCTTTGCCCTACTGACCCCTGTCCTATACCTGTTCTACTCCCTGCTGACCCCATTCCCTGCACTGCACTACTGACACGTTCCTTTGCCCTACTGACCCCTGTCCTATACCCTACGGACCCCATCCTCTGCCCTGCTAAAATTATCCTGTGCCCTGCTGACCCCATCCCCTGTCCACCTACCCCATGCTCTTCTCTACTGAACCCATCCTATATCCCACTGACCCCATCTTCTTTCACGCTAACCCTGTCTGGTGCCCTGCTTACCCCACTGTATACCCTGTGGACCCCATCCCCTTTCCTGCTGACCCCATCCCCTGCCCTACTGACCAAATGCTCTGCCCCACGGGCCCCTGTCCTATGCCCTGCCTCCCCTGTACACTCTGCTGCTGACCTCCCATCCTCTGCCCTGCTGGCCTCTGCACACTACCCTACAGACTGTTGAGCCTATCCTCTACCGTGCTTTAAATTTGGACTGCTCCTGTAATTAACCAGCTATTGGCAGCTCCTAATTTACAGGTGAAGGAATTGGGACTGTTCTGTCATGTGATGATGCAGAAATTGGGGCTGATATGAGGTTTGAAAGTGCAGAAATTGGGATGATTTTAGGTGTGAAGGTGAAATATTCAGGGTGATGCCCCAAATCCTGTGAAGGTGCAGGAATTGAGCTAATTTGAGGTGTGATGGCACAGGAATTGGGGTGATCTGAGGTGTGAAGGTGTAGGAAGTGGGCTGGTCTAAGGGCATAGTTGTTCTTCCTGCACTATGTGTGTCCCTTAAGCTGCATCGTCCAGTCTACAGGATGTAGCTTTGTGACTGTGCAGAGCATGGACTGATGGAGTAAATTCATTAAAGACTCCATATAAAAGTTTTTTTAGGAAACTTGAAATTCCATCATCATTAGTGGTCAGTGACACTTTAACCCCTTCTGGTTACACCTATACAGGGTGACAGGTTAAGCCCTTTCCCCCCAGTGGCGCATTCTCTGCTCAACCACTCCATCCAGCCCAGTACAGCTGCTACCCATCCTGGTCAACCGTGCACACAAGGTTGAGGCAGGTAGGCCACACACTGGTTAAATCCCAGTTTCTCACAGTTCACTGCTGTGCTGCATAAAAAAAAGGAGATACTGGTATTTTTAGACTTGTTTACTTCTAGCAGTGAGTTATGGCAATGATCTGCAGTGAGTTATGGAAATTATCTGCAGTGAGTTATGGCAATGATCTGCAGTGAGTCACATCCTGAAAATGATTTACATGAGATCCTGCTGCCACAGAACTTACCTCCATGTTGCTCTCACACTGCAGCTCACACGTGCACCAGTAGAAGAAGGTGGGCTGGGCCTGGGAGTGATCATCTCCAACGACACTCTCACTCTCTCACCCCATCAACCTGTATGACAAAGCCTCGCAGGCTCCACCTCTGGGATGTTCAATATGGAGTGAGTCTCCAATGAAAGCACCTCTTCAGCTGCTGGGGGAGGGATCTGTCCCGATAATGTTCCTTGTCTTGTGTGGGTACGGCACAGCCCCCTCCGGCCAGCAGCACACCTCCTCACTGATGTATGCTTCCCCTAGAAAACACAACAACTAGTGTTGAAAGTGATGGACTTTTTAGGCATAAATATAGATAAAAAGGAGTAATTTTAAACAAATTTTATTTCTAAAAACAAACAGATATTCAGTGCCTCAGAGCATAATAGTTTCACTGTCTACTAAAATATAAATGCATCACATTTTACATATATTCCCATATGCATACAACGTGGGGACATTGAAAAAAGAAACCATCAATACAGAGAATACAATTTATACAGACAGTGTATCATGGATGACTCAGCTCAGAGATGCTCTACATGTTACGCGTTCTCTACAACGCTTCATCAGGAGATTATAACTTTTTCTAAAAATAAACAAACAACATAAAAATGATTTATTCTAAAAATAATTATACTTCCAAAAATTCTATAACAAAGAAAAACAGAAATAACTGCTCCCAAATAAAAATAAAAAAAGGCGAAAGAATGGGAAAAAAATAAAAAAATAAAAAAAAGGAGGGAAAAGAAATAGGTGGTAGGATTATATAGGAGTTGGGGACAACATGGGAACGGGTGTGACACCTTCAAACATAAATTTAAAAAAAATAGTAGAAAAAGGAAAAAAATATAATAATAAATATATAGATGGGCAGATGAATTAATTAATTACTTACGTTACCTAAGGATAGCCAGGGAGAAAAAAAGCATCTCTACAGAGGTATAGGCAGTAGTGTAGCCCATATATCATATAAAAAAGGCACAAAAGGAACCGAGGACTCCAAGAGTATAGGACAAGGAGAATAATAAACCAAAAATATATAATTAATTACCATCAATTATTTATTTAAATATAAATTATTTAGTGTTATTAATAACGAAACGGTTTGTATAATTTATTCATATATACAATTACTTATATTTTGTTTTATCAACTTTCCTTATTTATTGTTCAATCATACAATTTTTATTATTATTTAAATTATTAATTATCAAATAGAAGGAACATATATGGATGTATTTTTTATTTTCATGTAATTACTTACTAGAACACATATCATTGTGTGAATGAATTATAAAAGTGCAATATTGAAAAGGTGACTTAATAATTATATCTTATATTATATTTTATTTTATTATTAAATTCAATATTTTTTCTTTGTCAAAAATATAAAAAAATTGGAAATTAAAAAACCGGGTAAGGATCCTTATTGTTATAGTCCTTCAATCTGTTTTCCTCCTGTAATTCACAAAGGATCCAGGATAACGCCCAAAAGGGTCTTAGCCAAGATAGGTAGTTACCAATAAGTCTAAGCCCTTGTACACACGGGCGGAGATTCCGACAACCAAAATGAATTCCGGAAGAGGTCCAGAAGTGATGTTGCATACACACGGTCGGACCAAGTTGTCGGAATTTCCAGTTGCCAAGAACGCGGTGACGTAAGCCGCGTACGGCGGCACTAGAAAAAGAAAGTTCAGCACCACGTCCGGCACCCTTTGGGCTCCTTCTGCTAATCTCGTGTCTATCGCGTGTTAGTAGAAGTTTGGTGAGAGACGATTCACGCTTTTCAGATTTGTGATTCAGTTCGCTACTGCTCTTCAGTTTCTGCTTGTCTTTGCGTATCTGATAATCAGTGCGTGTAGTCAGTAAGCATTCGTTTCTCATTGTGGACTATATCTTGGTATAGTACGGTTTGATTTGCATTGCTTATTGTCTGCTTGCTTCTGCTATTCAGGTCGTTCTTTCAGGCATTGCTGTTTATCAGTGCTTTCTGTTGTCCGTTCTGACCAGCCGACCGCTTTCAAACCATGTTTCATCTACGTACTCGTCGTAGAGTTTGTGCTGTGCAGGGGCTTCGTGTTGGGGTTCTTACTTTGACACAAGCCCGGTCCATGAACAGGGAGGGGAGGCGTTTGTGGACCAAGAATTGGTTGCGCCAGCGTGACCATTTCTCACACATGCCTTTGCTCCGTGAGATCCGGGAGAATAATCCTGATGATTTCAGGAATTATCTCCGGATGACGGACCCCGTTTTTCACCGTCTGCTGGCTTTGCTGTCCCCTTATATCACCAGGCAGGATACCTGCATGCGGCAAGCCATCACTCCGGAGCAGAAGCTCATCGCCACGTTGCACTATTTGATGACAGGGAGAAGCCTTCAGGACCTCAAGTTCTCCACAGGCCTCTCCCCCCAGGCTCTGGGGATCATTATTCCAGAGACCTGTTCTGCCCTCATTCAGGTCCTGCAGAAGGACTATATGAAGGTAAGTTTTATCCTTTAACATCACATTCTATGTATTTAATGATTGCTAATGTCTTGCATTTCTTTCCTCATTCCCTAATTACCATCATTGCAATATGCTCTAATTCATATGCTCTGCCCCTTTGTCCTCATGCATATTTGCCTCATTAACTTCTCCACCATGCTCTTCTTGGCCCATAAAACTATAGTCTAGTCACTTACCAATGTCTTTTGTCAGCTCAATAGTATTGCTTTCCCCTAAACACCCCCTAAAATGTCTACAAATGTTATGTGTGTGCTTCAATTCATGCAGAGTGACTTTTCTTTTGGTTGTGCCAAACTCATTAGGAACCCCCCTCCCCCCAACTGCCAGGTAGCTGATAGTGATGGACGAACTTCCGACGGGACGTTTCGCGAACGCGAAACGCGAACGGGCACAAACGTTCGCGAAAACGACCGTTCGCCGCGGGCTCCATTGACTTCAATGGGAGGCGAATTTCGCAAACCTTTAGGTCGAATTTGCGGCCACGGGGTAATTATTAGGGGGTAGCACGTAGTCCCACCACCTGGACAATAGCATAATACATGTATGAGGTGAATTTGGGATCGATAACTACAAGCATTTTTTTTTTATTTGGGAAATTGTTCTGACAATTCAGGACTATGGAGCTAATGAAGGCAATGGAGGAGAGGGAAGGTCAGGGACCAGGGTAGGCAAACAAGAGGGTGCAGGAGATACAGAGCACTGACAGCAGCACCGTAATACAGAGCACTGACATCAGCACCGTGACATACAGCGCTGACAGCAGCTCCGTGACATACAGCGCTGACAGCAGCTCCGTGACATACAGCGCTGACAGCAGCTCCGTGACATACAGCGCTGACAGCAGCTCCGTGACATACAGCGCTGACAGCAGCTCCGTGACATACAGCGCTGACAGCAGCACCGTGACATACAGCGCTGACAGCAGCTCCGTGACATACAGCGCTGACAGCAGCTCCGTGACATACAGCGCTGACAGCAGCTCCGTGACATACAGCACTGACAGCAGCTCCGTGACATACAGCGCTGACAGCAGCTCCGTGACATACAGCGCTGACAGCAGCACCGTGACATACAGCGCTGACAGCAGCTCCGTGACATACAGCGCTGACAGCAGCTCCGTGACATACAGCGCTGACAGCAGCTCCGTGACATACAGCACTGACAGCAGCTCCGTGACATACAGCGCTGACAGCAGCTCCGTGACATACAGCGCTGACAGCAGCACCGTGACATACAGCGCTGACAGCAGCTCCGTGACATACAGCGCTGACAGCAGCACCGTGACATACAGCGCTGACAGCAGCTCCGTGACATACAGCGCTGACAGCAGCTCCGTGACATACAGCGCTGACAGCAGCACCGTGACATACAGCGCTGACAGCAGCTCCGTGACATACAGCGCTGACAGCAGCTCCGTGACATACAGCGCTGACAGCAGCTCCGTGACATACAGCGCTGACAGCAGCTCCGTGACATACAGCGCTGACAGCAGCTCCGTGACATACAGCGCTGACAGCAGCACCGTGACATACAGCGCTGACAGCAGCTCCGTGACATACAGCGCTGACAGCAGCTCCGTGACATACAGCGCTGACAGCAGCTCCGTGACATACAGCGCTGACAGCAGCTCCGTGACATACAGCGCTGACAGCAGCTCCGTGACATACAGCGCTGACAGCAGCTCCGTGACATACAGCGCTGACAGCAGCACCGTAAGCAGCCCCAGGAGGAAGTCAGCACAGCACAGGGATGGTGTGATCCCCTCATAATAAGAACCCCCAGGAGGAAGTCAGCACAGCACAGGGATGGTGTGATCCCCTCATAATAAGAACCCCCAGGAGGAAGTCAGCACAGCACAGGGATGGTGTGATCCCCTCATAATAAGAACCCCCAGGAGGAAGTCAGCACAGCACAGGGATGGTGGGAGCCCCTCATAATAAGAACACCCAGGAGGAAGTCAGCACAGCACAGGGATGGTGGGAACCCCTCATAATAAGCAGCCCCAGTAGAAATATGACACCGCTCAACCTCTTCAAAGAGGAGGGTAGGGGCATATAGTACGGTGTGCTTTTTTGGGTCAGGGAAGTGAGCCAAATGAATTAAGAAGGTCTGTGTGCTTGATTCCAAAAATTGTTTATAGACATATACATGGTCTACTGATCACATGTGTTGAATTCCTCCGAGATCCATGCCTCATTCATTTTTAGAAATGTGAGGTAGTTAACACTGTGGTGAGCTAGGCGAGTACGCTTATCGGTCACAATCCCCCCTGCTGCGCTGAACGTCCTTTCGGACAGGACACTGGATGAGGGGCAAGCCAACAGTTCGATTGCAAATTGGGCAAGCTCTGGCCAGAGGTCAAGCCTGCCCACCCAGTAGTCTAGGGGTTCATCACTCCTCAGAGCGTCCACATCGGCCGTTAACCCAATGTAGTCGGACACCTGACGGTCTAGGCGTTCCCTGATGCTGGATCCGGATGACACCTGTCGATGGGTCGGCTGAAAGAATGACCTCATATCCGAAGTCACCAACACATCTTCAAACCGGCCTCTTCTTGCAGGCGCTGTTGGATTGGTACCCGCAAATCCTTCTCTGGGAGTGGGAATTGCTCCTCTGCCAGCGCACGCAAAAGCAGAATGCAGCATTTCTCGAAGCAAGGCCTGGAAGTGCTGCATTCTGACAGCCCTCTGCGACGGCGGTAACATTTCCGCCATTTTGTGTTTGTACCGGGGGTCTAAGTACGTTGCCACCCAGTACTGGTCCTTGACCCTCATGCTTTTTATACGGGGGTCCCTATTAAAACACTGGAGCATGAAGGCCCCCATTTGCACTAAAGTGGAAGCGGTGTGGTGGCCTGGCTCCTGCTCATCATCCAGGATAATGTCGTCCTCTTCATTCTCCTCTCCCCATCCTCGCACAACAGGGATCCCAGAAAGGTTTAAAGCATGCTCTTCTTGCTCCTGCTCATCCGCCCCGGCACCATCCTCCTCTGACTCCTCATCAGACTCCTGTTGTTGACTTGTCTCAGATAGAGTAGCCCCCCCTGGGAATTCATCCAGCATTGCGACTTCCTCATCTTCCCGCTCCTGCTCCTCCACAGCCTGATCAATGACACGACGCAATGCACGCTCCAGAAAGAAGGCATAAGGTACCATGTCACTGATGGCGCCATGGCTGCGACTGACCAGTTTGGTGATCTCCTCAAATGGCCGCAGAAGTCTGCATGTGTCGCGCATGAGCAGCCACTGGCGCGGTGAAAAAAAACCCAGCTCCCCAGAACCGTTTCTTTCGCAGAGTTCATACAGGTAGACGTTAACTGCACGTTTCTGCTGGAGCAGCCTATCAAGCATATAGAAGGTTGAGTTCCATCGCGTCGGGCAATCGCAAATAAGACGTCTGACCGGCAGATGGTGTCGCCGCTGAATGTCAGCAAGGCGAGCCATGGCCGTGTAAGATCTTCTGAAATGGGCCGAGATTTTCCTTGCCTGCCGCAAGATGTCCTGGACCCCAGGGTATTTGACAAGGAATCGCTGCACGACCAAGTTTAAGACGTGTGCCATGCACGGCACGTGCGTGATTTTGCCCTGTTTCAATGCGCTAAGCAGATTGGCACCGTTGTCACACACCACTTTACCAACTGTCAAATTGAGCGGTGTTAGCCACTCATCTGCCTGTGAACGCAAAGCTGAAAGGAGTGCCGGGCCAGTGTGGCTCTTTGCTTCCAGGCACAACAGACGCAGCACGGCATGGCAACGTCTCACCTGGCATGTGGAATAGGTTCTGGGGAGCTTGGGCGGTGCAGTGGAAGAGACGCTAGCAGCGGAAAAGGAGGAGGCAGCTGAGGAGGAGAGGGAGGAGGATGGAGTAGGAGGAGGAGAAGAAGAGTCAGGCCTGCATGCAATCCGTGGCGGTAAAACCAAATCTACACGGGTGCCACGGGTTACATGCTTGACGGCCGTCAGAAGGTTCACCCAGTGGGCAGTAAAACTGATATACCTTCCCTGCCCGTGTTTGCTAGACCACGTGTCTGTGGTCAGATGTATCTTGGCACCGACACTGTGTGCCAGAGATACATTCACTTGCCGCTGAACATGGCCATATAGCTCTGGGATGCCCTTCTCTGAGAAATACTTCCTTCCTGGGACCTTCCATTGTGGTGTTCCAATGGCCACAAATTTGCGAAAGGCCTCCGAGTCCACCAGTTTATATGGCAGTAGTTGGCGGGCTATGAGTTCTGACAAGCCAGCCGCCAACCGTTGGGCAAGAGGGTTATCCGGCGTCATCATTTTTTTACGCTCAAACATTAGGCCCACGGAAGCCTGCCTTTTTGCAGAAAAATGTGAGCTTGGCGTGATGGAAGGTGGAGTGGAGGACAATTGTGAGGAGAGAGGAGAAGGAGAAGTAGAAGACGAGGCTGGACGGTGAGAGCCTGCAGTGTGGCTTTGTGTGTTCCGTTGCTCCCACTGGGCTCGGTGATGGCTGCTCATGTGCCTTCTTAAGGCGGTCGTCCCTAGGTGAGTATTGGGCTTACCGCGACTAACGCGTTGACTGCAAAGATTGCAGATGGCAACGCTATTGTCAGCAGCGGACACGTTAAAAAAAGCCCACACTGCGGAGCCATGTGCCGGTGTCCTGGGAGCGCCAGATGTGACCGTACATGGTCGATGACTCGCTCCTGATACATTTGCAGTCTGCTTTGTCCCTGCTGTGCAATGTAAGTCATTGCTGCTTCTCCTCCCTATCTGCTGGTCCATATCTCCCTCTGAACTCCCCTCCTCTTCCTCTCTTGTGGGCACCCACGTGACATCACTAGACACGTCATCATCAACGTCACCTTCCCCACCGCTATAAGTAGAGTAGGCAGCAACACCGGGGACCAACCTCCTCCTTGGGCTGATCTGGGTACTGGCGTCAGACTGCTGAGTAGCGCTTGTTGCTACCTCCTCTTCCTGATCCAATACCAAGAGTGGCTGCGCATCAGAAATGTCCTCTTGATATGGATCGGAAAATAATTCCAGTGACTCAAGCGGAAGGTATGTGGTGGTGGTGGTGGTGGTCGTGTTGTTGGTGGTAGTGTCTTTGGGGGTGCACATAGCAGAGAGTGAAGAAGAGGGTGCAGATCGAGAGGATGAGGAGGGTGCAGAAGAATAAGGCTGAGTGAGCCACTCAACCAAGTCTGGTGCGTCCTTTAAAGTAATTGAACGCACCTTCTGCAACTTCCCACTTTGGCTCAAGGCTGTTGCTCCTGCCCTACCCCTACCACCCCTGCGGAAGGGCCTGCCTCTTCCTCTGCCTGTCATTTTTTAAATCACCCTGTGACAAAACTCTTAGTCCCTATACCGCTGAAGGACTGCTGCAGTATAGGGCAGCGGTCAGCAGTAGTGCACGTCAACCCTATGTATTGTGGACCGATAGCGGTCCTTACAGAACAGCAGACTGTACTGCACTCAGGCCTATGTACCGTAGCACCCTATACCAAGTTACCAGTCCTTATAAGAACTTTTGTGGACCAAGCAGGTTGTGTGTTAGTGTTTAGCAGACTGTGCGTCAGTCCCTATACCGCTGAAGGACTGCTGCAGTATAGGGCAGCGGTCAGCAGTAGTGCACGGCAACCCTATGTATTGTGGACCGATAGCGGTCCTTACAGAACAGCAGACTGTACTGCACTCAGGCCTATGTACCGTAGCACCCTATACCAAGTTACCAGTCCTTATAAGAACTTTTGTGGACCAAGCAGGTTGTGTGTTAGTGTTTAGCAGACTGTGCGTCAGTCCCTATACCGCTGAAGGACTGCTGCAGTATAGGGCAGCGGTCAGCAGTAGTGCACGTCAACCCTATGTATTGTGGACCGATAGCGGTCCTTACAGAACAGCAGACTGTACTGCACTCAGGCCTATGTACCGTAGCACCCTATACCAAGTTACCAGTCCTTATAAGAACTTTTGTGGACCAAGCAGGTTGTGTGTTAGTGATTAGCAGACTGTACGTCAGTCCCTATACCAATGAAGGACTGCTGCAGTATAGGGCAGCGGTCAGCAGTAGTGCACGGCAACCCTATGTATTGTGGACCGATAGCGGTCCTTACAGAACAGCAGACTGTAACGCACTCAGGCCTATGTACCGTAGCACCCTATACCAAGTTACCAGTCCTTATAAGAACTTTTGTGGACCAAGCAGGTTGTGTGTTAGTGATTAGCAGACTGTACGTCAGTCCCTATACCAATGAAGGACTGCTGCAGTATAGGGCAGCGGTCAGCAGTAGTGCACGGCAACCCTATGTATTGTGGACCGATAGCGGTCCTTACAGAACAGCAGACTGTACTGCACTCAGGCCTATGTACCGTAGCACCCTATACCAAGTTACCAGTCCTTATAAGAACTTTTGTGGACCAAGCAGGTTGTGTGTTAGTGATTAGCAGACTGTACGTCAGTCCCTATACCAATGAAGGACTGCTGCAGTATAGGGCAGCGGTCAGCAGTAGTGCACGGCAACCCTATGTATTGTGGACCGATAGCGGTCCTTACAGAACAGCAGACTGTACTGCACTCAGGCCTATGTACCGTAGCACCCTATACCAAGTTACCAGTCCTTATAAGAACTTTTGTGGACCAAGCAGGTTGTGTGTTAGTGATTAGCAGACTGTACGTCAGTCCCTATACCAATGAAGGACTGCTGCAGTATAGGGCAGCGGTCAGCAGTAGTGCACGGCAACCCTATGTATTGTGGACCGATAGCGGTCCTTACAGAACAGCAGACTGTAACGCACTCAGGCCTATGTACCGTAGCACCCTATACCAAGTTACCAGTCCTTATAAGAACTTTTGTGGACCAAGCAGGTTGTGTGTTAGTGATTAGCAGACTGTACGTCAGTCCCTATACCGCTGAAGGACTGCTGCAGTATAGGGCAGCGGTCAGCAGTAGTGCACGGCAACCCTATGTATTGTGGACCGATAGCGGTCCTTACAGAACAGCAGACTGTACTGCACTCAGGCCTATGTACCGTAGCACCCTATACCAAGTTACCAGTCCTTATAAGAACTTTTGTGGACCAAGCAGGTTGTGTGTTAGTGATTAGCAGACTGTACGTCAGTCCCTATACCAATGAAGGACTGCTGCAGTATAGGGCAGCGGTCAGCAGTAGTGCACGGCAACCCTATGTATTGTGGACCGATAGCGGTCCTTACAGAACAGCAGACTGTAACGCACTCAGGCCTATGTACCGTAGCACCCTATACCAAGTTACCAGTCCTTATAAGAACTTTTGTGGACCAAGCAGGTTGTGTGTTAGTGATTAGCAGACTGTACGTCAGTCCCTATACCAATGAAGGACTGCTGCAGTATAGGGCAGCGGTCAGCAGTAGTGCACGGCAACCCTATGTATTGTGGACCGATAGCGGTCCTTACAGAACAGCAGACTGTAACGCACTCAGGCCTATGTACCGTAGCACCCTATACCAAGTTACCAGTCCTTATAAGAACTTTTGTGGACCAAGCAGGTTGTGTGTTAGTGATTAGCAGACTGTACGTCAGTCCCTATACCAATGAAGGACTGCTGCAGTATAGGGCAGCGGTCAGCAGTAGTGCACGGCAACCCTATGTATTGTGGACCGATAGCGGTCCTTACAGAACAGCAGACTGTACTGCACTCAGGCCTATGTACCGTAGCACCCTATACCAAGTTACCAGTCCTTATAAGAACTTTTGTGGACCAAGCAGGTTGTGTGTTAGTGTTTAGCAGACTGTGCGTCAGTCCCTATACCGCTGAAGGACTGCTGCAGTATAGGGCAGCGGTCAGCAGTAGTGCACGGCAACCCTATGTATTGTGGACCGATAGCGGTCCTTACAGAACAGCAGACTGTACTGCACTCAGGCCTATGTACCGTAGCACCCTATACCAAGTTACCAGTCCTTATAAGAACTTTTGTGGACCAAGCAGGTTGTGTGTTAGTGTTTAGCAGACTGTGCGTCAGTCCCTATACCGCTGAAGGACTGCTGCAGTATAGGGCAGCGGTCAGCAGTAGTGCACGTCAACCCTATGTATTGTGGACCGATAGCGGTCCTTACAGAACAGCAGACTGTACTGCACTCAGGCCTATGTACCGTAGCACCCTATACCAAGTTACCAGTCCTTATAAGAACTTTTGTGGACCAAGCAGGTTGTGTGTTAGTGATTAGCAGACTGTACGTCAGTCCCTATACCAATGAAGGACTGCTGCAGTATAGGGCAGCGGTCAGCAGTAGTGCACGGCAACCCTATGTATTGTGGACCGATAGCGGTCCTTACAGAACAGCAGACTGTAACGCACTCAGGCCTATGTACCGTAGCACCCTATACCAAGTTACCAGTCCTTATAAGAACTTTTGTGGACCAAGCAGGTTGTGTGTTAGTGATTAGCAGACTGTACGTCAGTCCCTATACCAATGAAGGACTGCTGCAGTATAGGGCAGCGGTCAGCAGTAGTGCACGGCAACCCTATGTATTGTGGACCGATAGCGGTCCTTACAGAACAGCAGACTGTAACGCACTCAGGCCTATGTACCGTAGCACCCTATACCAAGTTACCAGTCCTTATAAGAACTTTTGTGGACCAAGCAGGTTGTGTGTTAGTGATTAGCAGACTGTACGTCAGTCCCTATACCAATGAAGGACTGCTGCAGTATAGGGCAGCGGTCAGCAGTAGTGCACGGCAACCCTATGTATTGTGGACCGATAGCGGTCCTTACAGAACAGCAGACTGTACTGCACTCAGGCCTATGTACCGTAGCACCCTATACCAAGTTACCAGTCCTTATAAGAACTTTTGTGGACCAAGCAGGTTGTGTGTTAGTGATTAGCAGACTGTACGTCAGTCCCTATACCAATGAAGGACTGCTGCAGTATAGGGCAGCGGTCAGCAGTAGTGCACGGCAACCCTATGTATTGTGGACCGATAGCGGTCCTTACAGAACAGCAGACTGTACTGCACTCAGGCCTATGTACCGTAGCACCCTATACCAAGTTACCAGTCCTTATAAGAACTTTTGTGGACCAAGCAGGTTGTGTGTTAGTGATTAGCAGACTGTACGTCAGTCCCTATACCAATGAAGGACTGCTGCAGTATAGGGCAGCGGTCAGCAGTAGTGCACGGCAACCCTATGTATTGTGGACCGATAGCGGTCCTTACAGAACAGCAGACTGTAACGCACTCAGGCCTATGTACCGTAGCACCCTATACCAAGTTACCAGTCCTTATAAGAACTTTTGTGGACCAAGCAGGTTGTGTGTTAGTGATTAGCAGACTGTACGTCAGTCCCTATACCGCTGAAGGACTGCTGCAGTATAGGGCAGCGGTCAGCAGTAGTGCACGGCAACCCTATGTATTGTGGACCGATAGCGGTCCTTACAGAACAGCAGACTGTACTGCACTCAGGCCTATGTACCGTAGCACCCTATACCAAGTTACCAGTCCTTATAAGAACTTTTGTGGACCAAGCAGGTTGTGTGTTAGTGATTAGCAGACTGTACGTCAGTCCCTATACCAATGAAGGACTGCTGCAGTATAGGGCAGCGGTCAGCAGTAGTGCACGGCAACCCTATGTATTGTGGACCGATAGCGGTCCTTACAGAACAGCAGACTGTACCGCACCCAAGCCTATGTACCGTAGCACCCTAGACAGACCAAGTTACCAGTCCTGATAAAGAGCTTTGTGGAACAAGTGAGTTGTGAATGATTAGCAGACTGCAGCAGAAGGGCAGCAGTCAAGTATAATATTCTTTCTATATTTGGAAGAAAGAATATTATACGTGTACAAGCCTATTACCGTACCACTGATACCAGTCCTGAAAAGAACCTTTGTGGAACTAATAGTAACAGCAAGTCTTTAAAATTATCCTCACTGCCTGACAACACTGCTTCCTGCCTGTCCCTATACAAATTGGCAAAAAAGAGTAGGCTGGAACGATTAGCTGGAACAGCTCTTTTGTGGACCTGATAGTAACAGCTAATGATGATGATGATGATGATGATGAAGAAAGACTAATCTGGCTGAGCTGTCCCTAAAATAGCAGCATACAGCGCTCTGTCCCTTTATCTAAACTGACAAAAGAAACTCAGGCTGCTGACCTAACACCTATACCAGTCCTGAAAAGAACTTTTGTGTACCAAATAGCTAGCGTTTTCTCTGTCCCTACTCCACACAGGATCCTTTCCCTACAGTGACAGAAGAAAGAATGTAAAATGGCCACCGGATCGGGTGTATTTATAGGTTAGGGGGAATGTCCAAGTGTCCATGAGCTGTCATGTCTCAATTGGTTGTCCTGTAACACATGATAAACGTGTCACGAAAGGTTAAAGTTCTTGTATACATTAAACACGTAAGTCCGCCGGGGCGAACGACGGAAAAAGGCGTTCGAACCCGCGGACGGCGAAAGTCGGAAATTCGCCGCGAAACGACCGCCGGGCGAACCGTTCGGCCATCACTAGTAGCTGATAGCAATCCTCTATCTACTGACTTTACCAAACCCAATACCCACTATACCTACCTTTTTGATGGTCACATTTATGGACGAGTTCACCAAAGCATGTAGTGCAAGGGCCTGCCTCAATACTTTCAAATGCTATCATTTTTTTTCCCCCTATTATTATCTTGATATGTAATAACAGAATGTCAAAATGTGCTTCCATTTTTTACAATTTTTGGTATTATGACACTTCTTACCTGTCTGGTGGGCTGCCAATAGTGTAAGTAAGGAGGGGCTTCCCAAAGTATCACGCATTATTTAGGCATTCAGCTTTCAATCAAGTGGAGAGGGAACCTGTCCAAAACATCCCCCCCCCCCTCATTTTTAGCAAGGGTCCATCAGATGGGGGGATGGGGGGGGGGTGATGACTCTGATAAGGGGACCTTATACTTTAGGCTTTAAATACTCAGTTCCAAAAATGTTATACTGATCTTGGCCAAAAATGTTGGTGTCTAATCTGCTTGCAATGTTGATTTGCAAAAATACGAATTTTTTGTCTTATTTCACTCCACAGTTTCCTTCAACGCCACAGGAATGGCAGCTGTGGCCTCCCACTTTGCCAGTCGTTGGAACTTTCCCAATTGTGGAGGTGCAATTGATGGGAAACACGTCCGCATCATCCCTTTATCCAACTCGGAGTCGTACTATTTTAACTACAAGGGGTTTAATAGTATTGTGATGTTGGCGGTGGTGTCTGCGACCTATGACTTCTTGTATGTGGACGTGGGGCAAAATGGCCGGATGTCGGATGGTGGAGTGTTCGCACGGACTGAGTTCTACTGGCGTCTCCAGAGTGGCAGTCTGGGCTTGCCACCCCCAGAAGAGAATCAGGAAGGACTCCCGTTCATCTTCGTTGCGGATGAGGCGTTTTCCCTGGCAAACCATCTGATGCGGCCTTTCCCGATGAGGATCCTCACCCCGGACCAGAGGATTTTTAATTTCTGGCTGGCCAGAGCCAGAAGAGTGGTGGAGAACACTTTTGGAATACTGGCCAGCCGGTTCCACCTTTTTTTAACGCCTATCCACATGGCGGAATATAAAATAAATCACATTGTGCTGGCCTGCTGTGTTCTGCACAATTTCTTAAAAAGACATTCAGCAAACAATGCGGTCTCAGTTGTCCAAGATGCAGACTTGTTTGAAAATGAGAACCTCACGGGCCTAGAAGCTGCTTGTCCTGGTTTGCCCCCCCAAAGCGCCCCGTGAGGTCCGAACCCAATACATGGAGTACTTTGTGGGTAGGGGGGCCATTGATATGCCAGACAATGTCTGAGCGCCATTTTTTTAATACATTTTCCTTTAAAACTCCAATAATCTTTGTTTTCATTTACTGCTTGGCTTGGTTTTATGTGTCTCCTAGGTAAATTTATGTTTTTTGTTGTTGTGCCTTTTTCTACAACAGTGCAAACCCAAGTTCTGAGCGAGATGAGGGGACAGTCTCTTCTTCAGATAATCGTATTATGTTGTGGGTCTGCTACACACACACCTTGTTTTTGTTAACTAATGTATGTAGTGCATTACTGACCAAAATCTTGCTCATTTTCAGCACCATGACAGAAATATGTGGGCTCAGGAAAATGGCATGATTGTGAAAATTAACACCTGAAACTGCACTTGGAGTGCAAAGTGGAGTTGCCTTTAGTAAATAACACCCATTGCCACTGAAAACAACAATTCTACTCCAAATACTGCTTTTGCGCATTGAAAAGGAAGCCACATATTGTTGATAATTTAACTTTTTAATCAAAGCACATTCACATGTGCGTTTAGAAAAGGTTTTTTTTTTTTTCAATTAACAAAGTTTTATTATAGTAAAGCACAGATATCAAAAACATAGCTTACAGTAATAAACACATATGGAGGGAGTTTACAGAAGAGTACCTAAATTTTGCATTCTATAGTACAGTCAGCATAGAGTATGGATTTGTATCTAAACATTATAGCCCTTGTAGCATTCAGCACTGTGGATATCAAACCAGCAGCAAATTTATGCACTTGGAAATGGCGGGGTCTAACGATGGCTATATGCAGGTATCAGAATCATTCAGCCAGCGGTCCCACACTTTATTATATTTGAATGGGCACCCCCTATTGATGTAAATACACTTTTTGTATGGCAAAGTCAGGTTAATGTCAGCTTTCCACTCCGCTAATGTTGGTGGTGTAGATCTCATCCACTGCCTGGCGATAAGCTTTCTCGTAGCGAACAAAGTTTCCTGCAGGAATAAGTTAGTATTTCTGTTGAGTACTCCCGGGTATACACCCAACAGGCATTGTTTGGGATCCAGACCAACAGGTGTGCCCATATTGTCATGCAGAAAATTCACCACCTGAACCCAGAACCCTTGTAACAAAAGGCATGCCCATATGAGATGGAAAAAGGTGCCTGTGGTCACCTTGCACATTGGACAGCTAGGGGGAACCTCAGGTTTATATTTCACTATTCTAATCGAGGTGAGGTAAGCCCTATGCAGTATATAAATTTGGGTCATTCTATCTGATAATTTGGGGGACACCTCCCTGCACGTCTCAAGCGCTTCTTCCCATTCTTCATCTGTCATTTGATCTAGGTCCCTCTCCCAGCTCACCTTCGGGGCATATGCGACCTTGGAGGCAATTGGGGCAGATAGCATATCATAATATGACGAAATAAGGCCCTTGGGATCCTCGCTCTTAGCCACAGATAGAATGGGGTTAGGGGTGGGATATGGGTATGCTCCCCGAGGGAATTGTGCATTAGTCGCATGCCTAACCTGCATGTATTGAAAGTGCATGTTGTATGGTATTGCAAACTCTTCCTGCAGTTGGTTAAAGGGCTTGGGAGCGCTTCCAGAAACTAAGTGGTGTAGGTAAAACACCCCACACTTGCTCCATAGTTCCTGCCCTTGTATGGTAGCAAATTCCTTCATATGATTATTATTCCACAGTGGGGTATAATCATTGTAAGTCGGGATTCCCAATCTACCAGAGGCTATATCCCAAATACGTCTGTATTGATGTAGAATGGGTGCGATATCATCACCTAAACCTCTGCAGTTTGTGCCCATAGTGATAGCATATAGTGGATCACCTGTACATTGAGCCCATTTGCGGCAGATCAAGGTCATGAAGCGAACACCATTAGCTTTGTCAAGATGGAAAAATTGGGAAAGCTGTGCTGCAATTTAGTAATGGTTAAAATCCGGTAACGCCATACCTCCCCTATCCGTCGGGTTCTTGAGCTTTTGCCACGCCAGCTTATGTCTATTTCTACCCCAAACAAAGGGGCCTAGAAGGACTTCTAGTTTCTTGAAATATTTTAGGGGGAGGTATATTGGACAATGCCAAAGGGCATACAACACCTTGGGCAATAGAATGATTTTGATAAGATTAATGCGACCCCATACCCCCAGAGGAAGGCGGGACCATGTAAGAAGTTTATTTCTAATTATAGAGAAAAGGGGTTCAATATTCAGGGTTATATAATCTCTCGGAACTCTGGATATATATAAACCCAAATATTTCATTGTCGCGGCTCTCTGCAAGGGAAGGTCGTTCTGGGACCGGGTTGGGTGAAAGCTATCCAGCGGTAAAATCTGGGACTTATTCCAGTTAATTTTAAGGCCAGAAAACACTCCAAACTGTTCTATAACCACCAAAGCCCTAGTCAAGGAGGAGTCTGAGTCAGAAAGATACAATAGCGTATTATCCGCATAGAGACTGATCTTCTCAATAACATGTCCCAACCGTAGACCCTTAATTACTGGGTCAGCTCGTATAGCTATAGCTATAGGCTCCGCCGCCAAAGCGTATAGGAGTGGGGAAAGTGGACAGCCCTGTCTCATACCCCTACCAAGATTGAATAACGGGGAAGGCCATCCATTTGCCACCACCTTGGCCATCGGTTTGTGATACAAAAGCCGCACCCATCGTATAAAATTAGAACCAAAACCATAGCTCTGCAGACATCTCCACAAATAGGGCCACTCAACTGAGTCAAACGCTTTTGCTGTGTCAAGTGACACGACAACTCGCGTACCTGCTTCCTCATGTTGGGTTTGCAGATTAATAAAGAGTTTTCTGAAATTAAAGTATGTGTTGCGGCCTGGCATAAAGCCCGCCTGATCTGGGTGGATACGTTTGAGAATAACCCGATTGAGACGCAGAGCAAGGATTTTAGCTAGAATCTTAATGTCCACCTGCAACAATGAGATGGGACGGTACGATTCCGGGAGCAAGGGGTCTTTCCCGGGCTTAGGTATCAGGACTATGGTGGTCTCTTTCATGGAGGCAGGTAGTTCAAATGTTTGGAAGAAGTGGTTGTAAAGTATCAGCAGCTTGGGCGAAATAACCTCAGAAAAATGTGCTTAAAATTCAGCAGGCCGTCCGAACCTGGGGCCTTAGAGTGGGCAAAGCTAGCAACCGCAACAGTAATCTCTTCTAGGGTAAGTGGGGCCTCTAACATGTCAATTTGTTCTGCCGTGAGTTGAGGGAAGTCTACCTTTTCTAAAAAAGCGGTCATAGAGTCACAATTGGGGGGTGCTGTGGAAGAGTATAGGGCTGAAAAGAATTCCGTAAATTTATTCGTCACTTCTAATGGATCAGATATCAAGGAATCACTTGGGCCTTGTAGAGTAATAACTACCGGGGGTTTTCCCTCACTGCGTGTCAGGTATGATAAGAGTCTGCCAGCCCGCTCTGCATGTTCAAAACATTTTTGTTTGAGAAAGAACTGCTTTTGTTTGGCTTTCGCATAATGTATATGGCCTACCACCCTGGTTTGCAGGTGGAGCTGGGCCGCGTTAGCAGCTGAGGGATCCTGTACAAGACCACTTTCCGCCACAGCCAACCCTGCCAGAGCCACCTCCAACTCCTCCACTGACTTTTCTTTAATTTTATTAATGTGGAACACTAGGGTAGCATATGCGTGGAGTTTGAAGGTCTCCCAAACCACTGAGGGGCTTGCTGAATAATCATTATCCTCAAAGAAACAACGCCATTCAGCAGTGAGTTCCTCCCCCTCTGGCAACAATGTAAGCCAAAAGGGATTCAAACGCCACGCCCGTTTTGGCTTGTGCATCGGAATGCTAAGGGAGATCTGGTACGGGCTATGGTCCGATAGGGACCGTGGGCCAAAGGATGCATCTAGTAGATGAGGAGTAAGACCCTGTGAGATAAATATGTAGTCTATCCGGGACATTGTATTATGGGATGAGGAGAAACAGGAAAAAGCCTGCGTGGTAGGGAACCTGTGCCTCCACGAGTCCACCAGATGGAAGGATGCCATCAATTGCGGCAGCTTACTATTTCCGGTAGAACCCCCCATAAGATGTGTAGGGCGTAAACGATCCAGCCTAGGATCCATGACAGCATTAAAGTTGCCTAACCATATTGTCGGTGTGGTATCATACTTTGCCATGAAGGAGAAACCCGCCAGGTGGGTGAACATAGCAGGCCAAAATAAGTAGGGGTTCACTATATAGTTTTTCATATATAAATACATATCGCCCTTGTGGGTCTGTGAGCACTTCCCCTAGTTCAAAATGGACAGTTTTGGTGATCAACGCCACCACCCCCCTTGAATGGGACGTGTGGGTCGAATGATACATCCATCCCACCCAGGGACGACGCAGAGCCATCTGCAACCTCCCCTCCACATGTGTCTCCACCAATACAACCACATCCGCCCTGCATTTCTTAAGGATTGTGAATACCGCTGCTCGTTTAATTCTGTCTCCTAGCCCTTTCACGTTCCACATGAGGAACGTCAATGATGCCATATCAGGTGTTATGCCAGCGTAAAATGCATGTGTGTAGGTAACAGGGTGCATTACCCCGGTTACCCCAAAGGATGTTAGTGTTAGGCTGCCCGTAGGGCCGCCTCTGCCGTAGCATTCTCTGCATATTAATAAAACATAACTTATCATCCCGCAAATAGGTGCTTTTACTTTGTACTATACAGTATGTATATACCATTCTAATCCTTAAAACCAACCGCCCTACCCAACCCTCCCCACCCCGCCCTGCATATCCCCAACCTTATGTGGGCATCATCCCAAAACCGAACACATGTAACCGTCCCAGAGTCAAAAAGGATAGTACAATGAAGGATCATCTTGACCCGACGGGATCCGAGCAGCACAAACACAGCACCAGAGATCCTGAACACAAGCAACAGTAACAGGTAAACAGGCCATGCCCAGGCTCTCCGGTGTAACAAATGGTGCAAATGCACCATCCTCCCGTCACAGCTCCATGCATAGTAGATCATACTCTGGGTGTGCATGGGGGGTTTAGTTCGCTGCACAACACAACAGTTCAGCAGGACACACATCTTTCCCAAGCTCCCACCACATCTGTGGTGCAGAATTGCGTCCCATCCATCTAAGGAACGGTAGGATAGAAAATAGTACAGATGGTAAATTGGTTCCTGTGGCTCCAGTAATGGCTTAACAGATACTCCGGGTGCAATAGTAAGGGTGTGGAAAACTAGCTGGCATACAGTATAGTCCGGGGGTTCTGTCCACCCATCTGTAGCATATTTCCAAGTAAGTCATGATAAGCAGCACTTATTAAACAGGGTAAAGATGCGTACAACCATGAGCTCCCCAGATTCCACACCAGGATAAGTCATCAGTCATCATATTCGCAACCTCTTCAGGCTCTGTGAGCTGCAGCAGGACGGCGTTCCAGCCAGGCAATCACCTCTTCAGCTTCTTCAAAAAAGGACACTGTCATCATGTTCAACGCAGAGTTTAGCCGGAAATAACATAGCTTATTTATAGTTATGGATCCTTAGTCTGCGTTTGGCTTCCAGGTGCAGCGACGTCTCTGAACCTCTGCTGAAAAATCTGGGAATAAAGCAAGCTTAGCATTGCCAAACTCGATATTGCATTTTAGTCTAGCCAGGCGCAAGGCTGTGTCTCTGTCTTTAAAGTTAAGCATTTTAGCTATAAATGTTCGCGGGTGAGCACCTTGCGGCGGCGGTCTGGCCGGCATGCGGTGGGCTCTTTCCACTGCTAGCATCGGGGAAAACACCTCCCTGCCATATGTGGTGATCAATTGCTGTTCCAAAAAAGTCGCAGGATCTCTGCCCTCTGCTCCATCCGGTAAAAAACGATCAATCATAGGTTACATCTCCTGAGCCTGTTCTCCATCTCATCATGCCTGGAGAATAGCTGTTGTATTTGCTGTTGGAGGCCTTCAGTTTCAGTGCGCAATGGTGGGAGAGCATCCCCCACCACACTCAGGCGGTTCTTAGCTTCTTTCACCCGGTCGCGCAGCTTATGGAAATCTTGACGGAGGTGTGAGATATCTACCTTGACCTCTATTTGTGAGGTCAGGGAGGTGCGGTACAGAGTAATAGCTTCCAGCAGCAGGGCTGTATCACCCGCCGGTCTCCCTTCGTCCTCCCGCTCCCCGCCGCCATCTTGCTGCTCCCCGAGGCTCCATGACGGAACTGGGCTAGCTTCGCCACGGCCGCAGCCTTTTGAGATTTAGATGGCGACATATTGCCTGAAGTCACCGCCAGGTAGGTGGTGGGAGAAAAATTGGTCCACAGTAAGCAGGATGCAATAGATTGTAGGATTAGTGAGCGGAGCTCCTCATATGGCGTCCTACTCCATGCGCTGTCAGGCCATGCCCCTAGAAAAGGGTTTTACAACAAACCAACATATTGGATGTATCAAAAACATTATTTAAGGTCATTTTTGGGTAACTTGGTGTTTTTGTGTAAACAGGCATGTATCAAAGCGTAACATACAGAACACAGGAACTTACAAAGTTCAACTTTGAAAAGTGAAGACAATATCAGACATGAGTATGTACAAACTGGGCTGATATTGCCTTCATCACATGGGGTGTCACCCCAGGAAAATCCAAATTCGGAAGATGCACACAGTGTGTCAACATGTGCTATCTCCCATCATGGGGGATCAATGTACATGTTTTGGGGCTGCAACCCCTTTATCTCAGCCACTTTCCACAAAACACGTACATTGATCCCCCATGATGGGAGATAGCGCATGTTGACATACTGTGTGCATCTTCCAAATTTGGCTTTTTGTAAAAGACAAAAGTTGTTGTTTAAAAGCAAAAAAATAAAACCCTAGCTAGTTTGGGGTGTTTCACACTCTCCCCAAAACATCAATGATGTTCTTCATTTTATTTTTAACATCATTGATGTTTTTCTGTATATTTTCTAAATCCCGATTGCACCCCATTATCTCCCCAATCAGGATCTGGGCACTTTCACTGGTAAAATTGGATTATTCTTCCACATCACCTACAAAACAAAGTAAAAAAAAACACACCATGTATTATAAATATGCCGACATACATTGAGGAGCTTACCGGAAGCTGTGGACTCCGACACTCATCTGTTGTGGTGACAATTTGTCCAACTTCAACGATCTCTCCTTCCTCCTCTTCCTGCTCCTCTGCTTCTGGTGTTGGAATTTTGCCTTCTTTGGGAGGGGTGGGGTCCCTGGTGTCCTCAGACTTCCCGAGTCTTCTCTCCCCTATGAGAATGTAAAAAAGGAATAATTAGCACACAGAGGGCAGAAATAGGAATATGAAACATTGCTTGGAAGTGTTGTACAATTGGGTTTTTTGGCCGAGTTCAAAGGTGAGAACATTATTGTGGACACTTTCTAAAGCTGGAATACTTACCTGCAGAACGATGTTTCTTATGAACGAATGAAACCATGGACTTGAAAGTGGCCATTTTAAACTGCACAAGATGAAAACAAAGCACACGGAGCAGTATGCAAGCAAGAATAATCACATGAACACACGACAACTACTTACTTTTTTGAAGAACATGCTTGATCCTTCTGTACTGATTGTGCTCCCTCAGTTTCAGGTCTGACCAGCATTTTCTCAGTTAATCCTTGGATTGTCGTACCCCAAAATTCTTCTGAAGACTCTTCACAACTTTAGTCATGATCTTGGCCTTTCTGATATTTGGGTTTGGGTAAGGTCCATACTTCCCATCATAGTCGGTCCTCTTCAATATGTCCACCATCTCCAACATCTCTCCAAAAGACATATTTGAGGACTTAAATCTTCTCTTCCAGGATCGGGACGATTCAGGCTCCGGGCTTTCCTCAACCTCCTCCTCGTTAGTGGAACTCTGGTTGCGCACCTGCGTTCTCTCCGCCATGTGCTCTCCCAACTGCGCCAAAAGCGAAGGGGCAGGGAATAGTCTAGAAAGAACGTCAGGGGCGGACGGAGTTACACGCATGCGCACTGTATATAAAACGCAACACGTGTGTCATACGTACGATCTGTGAACAGAGGGAGAAGCTGACGCGACGATCGTGCAAACTAAGGTAACATTTTGAACTTGGTACATCACTAGACTAGACTGCTTCTAGATTGAGGCCTGCATTAGTGGAGTTTAGCCTGACATTAGGGTTTGTCTTGTGTTGTGTCTTGCAGACATTATGGATGGTTTCAATGATCATAGTTTCCTCCCTCTGTTCATTGATAAATACAGGGAGCTGCCCTGCCTGTGGCAAGCGACGCACCCTCATTATAGTAACAGACTAAAGAGGCAGGCAGTAATGGAGGAACTGGTTGAGTTTGTGAAGCCGGTGGTCCCCAGGGAAGACATACACTATTTAAAAGTGAAAATGGGTGGCCTGAGGAGTACATATCTGAAGGAGAGGAAGAAGGTGCTGCAGTCCATGGAGTCCAATGGAGCTTCAGCAGATGACGTTTATGTCCCCAGGCTGTGGTATTATAACAGGATGCTGTTTCTGTCAGACCAGGCTGAGGTCAGAGAATCACTCTCTACCCTTCCTTCCACGCGACCTATGCTACATTCCACACCCGCTGAGTCTTCCGACGTCCAACCTGGGCCTTCCACTCAGGAAGAACTGGGGGAGCCCAGCTTGAGCCAGGTATAGTATTGTTGTACATATTTTGGGAGTAAAAATGAATGATGTTAACTTGATTTGTGCTCACTAATTGCTGATTTTAGAAAGTGTTTCACATATCAATAGACAGTAGTGGCCAAAACCTTTGGGACAAGAAAGAAAAATGCTGGGCTCAGAATGATAGTCTTTTCTATTGGTTAACAATTTGCAACAGTCTTGATGTGAAAATTGTGTGTGTTTGATGAACCAAAAACTAAAACTATGTCCCTTTTTCATACACAGGAAGACATCAGCCAGGAGGAGGGTGTGGAATGCAGCAGCCAGGAGGTGGCTGTGGAAAGTGGCAGCCAGGAGGAGGCAGGCGTAAGCAGCAGCCAGGCGGTGGGCAGGCAGAGGAGCCTGACAGAATGCCAGATCCCTCCCCTCCGCCTTCCACGCAAAAGGGCGAGAAAGGGGGGGAATGTGGAGGAGTCGGCTCTGAGGCTGATCGGGGAGGCTTCTGCGGCCCTCCAAGCCACCCCCATCTATGAAGAGGCCTTTGCCGCCTTTGCTGCGTGCAAACTGGAGAAAATGGATGAGGGGCAACAGCTCTTGTGTGAGGAGATAATGATACACACCCTCAACAAGGATCTGTTGGGCCAAATCACACAAACAACGCACTTGTGTGATTTGGCCCCTCCTCCTCCTCCTTCTGCCACACCTCCAGCACCACAGCCACAGCCTGGAAGGAAGCGTGGAAGGAAGACCAGAGTGTGAGGACCTGGGTTCAGTCTGGTCTGACAGAATGATGCAGCCTGTTGTAGTACCACAGCCTGGGAACATAGATGTCATCTGCTGCTGTTCTGGGTTTCTTGGACTTCAGGACCAGACTTCTCTCCCTCAGAGATGTACTTCTCTGGCCACCAATTTTTGCGTTTAAATAGTTGATGTGTGCCCTGGGGGCCAAAGGCTTCGCAAATCTCCCCAGTTTCTCCATCGCTGCCTCCCTCTTTATCTGTTACTGACACCTAAATAAGGGTTTTTTTTGTTTGAAGAAATACTTGCGTATGTGTTTTACTTCAAAAAGGCCAGTTTATTTGTGAGCAGGCAGGTACATTTCAAAAATACAAAATGAAATGAATAACAAGGGGCACCAACATTAAACAACCTCCTGTAGATTAAAAAAGAAAAAGAAAATACAAAAAAGATAATAATGTTGTTGTGGTAAGTTGACGCACAAAACACACCCCAAAAAATGCAAAGATGAGCAAACTGTCAAAAAAGGAGATGTTTATGAAAAAAAAAAAAACACAAAATCCCCCCCCAAAAAAAAGACAAAATAAGGTGTAGATGTGACGATTTAAAATATTGTATTGCTGAAATTAGTAAAAAAGACTGAAGAGATACGTTCGGGAGAAGTGTGCGCGACTATGAGCATCAAAAGAAGTTCATTCTTGCAGCATTGTAAAGAACAAGAGAATGCGCTTCATGAAAGAATTTTTAACATTGCAGCGTGACGAATGTGCTATATCGATTACGAGCAGTAGTTTTACCTGAACGAGCGCTTCCGTGTCCGAATTTGATTGTGAGCATGCGTGGCACCTTGTCCGTCGGAGTAGGCTACACATGATTGTAGTATGTCCGATCGGAGCATTTTGTCGGAAAATTTTACCGGCAAGTTGGAAAAATTGGTCTGTCGGATATTCCGACAGAAACAGTCCGATGCAGACCACACACAGACGGAATATCCGACAAAACGGTCCGACCGTGTGTACAAGGGCTAAGAGGGGAAAAAGGAACAAAATCTATATTAAAAAAAAAAAAAAAAAAAAAACAAGCAAAGGCCAGTGATTACCTTTCAATGTATAAAGAAGCTGTTTCATAATGTAGTTCCGACTTGGCTTTGGGGGGGAGGGAGAAAGGAGGACAAAACCTCAGTACCTCCGTAGCCACACACCGGGGCTGCAATGAAAGACACCGACTCAGTGCGTTCGTCTTATGCACAGGCGTCATTCTGCAAAAGCAGAAGTGACGTTCACTAACCCGGCCACTTCCCATTGATTGACGTCAGTATCCCCGCATGTTCCGAGCATCTCGAACACAATGGGCGGCCCCGGGGTCAGAGCATGCACCGGAAGGCAGCGGGAAATATCCCACTTAACAGTCACAGCACATGCACTAGGGGGAGAGACCCCGCGGTCAACCATGCCTCCGCCTCTCCGGCACCCGGGGACCTCCGCAGCCATAGGAAAACATAGACCCCAGGAAAGGCAAGCCATCCTGGGGCTAGGTAACTCTGCTTAATTAGCCCTAGGGCCAGGAATAGCGGTGCTTTGTGGCCGCACATTGCAATCCCAATTCTGCCTACAAAAGGAAAATTATAAATGGTTTTCAAAAGTTTTTACAAATACATATCTGAAAAATGTGGCATGCATTTGTATTCAGCCCTCTTAGGACCCCTTTCACACTGGATCTGCATCCCATCTCCAATCCCAGTGTGAAAGCCAGAGTGCTTTCACACTGGAGCGCTGCGCTGGCAGGACATCAAAAAAAGTCCTGCAAGCAGTTTCTTAGAGGCGCTTTAGGAGCGGTGGAGGGTACAATGGTGGGCAAAATGCAGGAGAGGAATACTGAGGGTTAAGGATGAGCTCAGTGCCCGCCAGGAAGTCGGCACAGCGCTGCGCTAATCACAGGCAGTGAGACATTGCCCCGATGTGCGGCTGCAGAGATCGGGCAATGTCTCACTGCCTGTGATTAGAACAGCGCTGCGCCGAGTTCCTGGCGTGCTCAGCACGTGGACCATGCGAACACGCCTAAGCTCATCCCTACTGAGGGTATAACAGAATTAATTATGTGCAGAAGAGAAATGTGGAGCATATGGTAGTGTACAATATCTGCAGTAGAAGAGTATGGAGGGTATGACAGCGGCCTTTAAATGCTGGAGTATGGAGCATATGATAGTGTGCATGCAGTATGGGGGAAGTAAAGCGGCTGGCGGGAATGTCTGCCAGTGGGGAGGGGGTGAGGTGGTTGGAGTAAGATTGTAAGTCAGTGGGTGAGGGCAGGCCTGCTGTTAGATATCACTGGGCCCCATACAGCCTACCTGACAGCCCCTCCGCACCCCCCTGGCCGAAAGCGACCAAGGATATAGATTTATCAGTCCCTCTCTATGCAGCCTCAGCAGCACAGATGAATGAATAGATAATGCTCTGAGGCTTCCTGCTCATTCACAAACTGAAGCATAGTAAACACAGTTTGCTGTGCTTTAGTGATTAATGGACACAGGAGTGTTTGGTACCAATCGCTCACTGTGTTCATTCAGGAAAGGAAGGGGCCAGTAAATTATATATTTATCTGCCCCTTCCCTATTCTCTATCCTGAAACATCCCCCTGTGTGTCTGCTGCAGCTGCTGGTTGGAGAGGAGGGAAGCCAGAATCGCTGTGGGGAAAAAGGACACACAAAGAGGCCTGGACATCAGATGGCAGGGACACATGTGCTTGGACCAATCCCCCTGCAGTGCAGTCAGAAGGAGAAAGAGGAGGAAAAGCTGGCAGCACTGCAGGGAGAGGCAAGAGAGTATCTGGGTCTGCAATAATATAATGCAGTCATCCCTCTTGTTCAGTAGGTCCCTGGGCCCCCCTTTTGAATTGATGGTGCCTGACCGGGCCCTGTTTAGGAGGGCTGGCTGTACTGCCTATCAGCGTCACTGGGTGAAGGATATGAATCAGTGGGGAAATGAGGAGTATAGAGAGGGATGTGCATGTTGAGGTGAGACAGCTGGAGAGAAATGTCTGTCGGTGGGGGGGAATAGATGTCTGTCAGCAGAGGAGACAACTGGATAGGGATGTCTGTCAGCAGTAGGGGGTGAGGTGTGTTGGTGATGGGGAGGAATGTATGTTACTGGAGGGATAGTAAGGTGGATGAGGAGGGATTTTTCAGCAGGTTACGTTGCTGGGGAGTTATGAGGTGGCTTGCGGGGGGTATATGCATTATCAGTCGAAATGTACCAGAGATCAGGTGTGTGAGACTGAAAAAGTTGCAGACAGGATTCCCAGGCAGAGCACAGCATTGCAGTGGGGAGGGATGATGTCGCTCCATTCTCTCCACTGCACAAGTCCTGAGTCCCTCCTCCTCGGAGCCTGGGACTTGAGCAGCAGATACACTGAGAACAGCAGCACTATGATGGACATGTGGACCCATGTTTGCTATGTACAGGAAATACATGAGTAAGTAGAAAATGTACCAACAGTAGATAACATTAAGATAAAGGAAAATTGTGTTTTCACATAGATAAATTTACAACTTTTTTCAACAATTTCCTTTTTTAGGGGTGCTAATCTTGGGAAATACAAAAGGCCAGCAGCATTTGTAGATTTTTATTTATTCATTTAGTGGAAAGTCTAATTCATTTATGTGGGTCGCAGCTGTTTGGAGCAGAAAGCTCTACTTGGTGTAGGAAGAACTTAAAGCGGAGGTCCACCCTAAAGTGGACTTTCCGCTCATTGGAATCCTCCCCCCTCCGGCGCCACAATTGGCGCCTTTCAGGGGGGAGGGGGGTGCAGATACCTGTACAGTACAGGTATCTGCACCCACTTCCGGCGTGGATTCTGGAGAAGGTACGCCCCTTTCCGCAGAATCTAAGCCCCTTTCCGAAAGTCCCCCGCTGCCTGCTGGGAAACACACGGATCCCAGAGACAGCGGGGACCATCCTTATTACGCAGCGCGACTCGCACATGCGCAGTAGGGAACCGGGAAATGAAGCCGAAAGGCTCCACTTCCTGATTCCCATACCCAAGATGGCGGCGGCAGCACCCGAGAGACGATCGAGAGATCGGCTTCGGGTGCCGACATCGCGGGCGTGCTGGGCGGGTAAGTGTCATTATTTTAAAAGTCAGCAGCTGCAGTATTTGTAGCTGCTGGCTTTAAAAAAAAAAAAACGGCGGAACTCCCGGCGGACTCCTGCTTTAAAGAAAAAGTCATGACCACGGTCAGTTTTTCTTACCCAACTACAACAGTGCAGAAGATAATAATAATGATATATAATTACTATTATTGGTGTTATCATTATTATTATTATATTTTATATTATGTTGCAGTGGGGGTAACATTTTGTTTTTCTTCAAACACCCAATCAGGTGTACAGGAAAATGTGTTCTATAACCAATTGGATTATGAAAGTGTTTTACTTCACTTCTATAAATCAGCTCCATTAGGGTGGATTTACTAAAGAAGGTGAGAATCTTCACTTAATAAGATATAGCTGTTGTTACTTTGAACACCCAGCCATCGGTAGATGAAATACATAAATAGGAATATGCTTTTCACATAATTGGATAATTGAAGAGTACTGCCATTCAATTTATTGAGCACAGACTCTCAAATCTTTTAGTAAACGAGCCTCATTGACTCTGAGTGGAACATGTTCACTTTCAAAGTCAAATTTTAACTTAATAAATGAGATGAAATGAGATAACTGAGCTATCCTTATCAAGAGTATTAAAAATTGCTCATGGAGTACACCTAGCCGTAGATGCTGGGACTGCATCTTATATGTAGCGCTTATATAGTAGGCCTTTTTTTAGTACAGTATTTGCAACTAATTATTGTGATTGTCACTACAGTAATTCACAGTATGGATCACACATCCTCAGAAATGAAACAAAGGATTCAGAGAAGTCTAAAATAGTTTTTTTTTTAAACTGTACATATCAATTACCTGAATCAGATGGACTTATAATTGATGAGTACTAGGGTAGTTTTAAATTAAAGTTGGAAAGTCAGTACAACAAGTAAAAAGTGGCTACTGAGATTTGTCAGCAAAAATTGCTTTTCATTGCTAAGTGTTCTCCAAAGTGCACAGTAGGCCTCAGGACCCCATAATCACATAATGTCAGCTATGGGTTAGTGCCTAAGGTAGCAGGGTTAGATAGAGCTGCATTAAAGCTGAACTCTAGGCAAATTATTTTTCTCCTGTGCAGTGGGGCTGTGCCCACACTCCACAGATCAACTGCTCATTTTATTCTATGGCAGATCTGCTGATCCTCCCTGTACAAGACCCGTCCTGCACCCCTGCGCTCCAGCAGTCTTGAAAATGGTTCCCGATGTCAGCATGCTCCATAGGCATAGACTAGAGGATATGTGCTGGGGGGTACTTTGAGAGGTGAGAAGACTTCTGTTATAAGGGGGTGGGGGGGTTAGGGCCACAGGTTTTTTACTAGATGGGGCAGGGGATTTGTGTTTGGGGGGGGGGGAAATTGTGCCGGGAGAGGGATTTGGGTGGGAAGATTTGTGCTGGGAGGGAATGAATGGGTGGGGGATTTGTGCCAAGATAGAGTTCCTGGAAGGAGGGATTTTGGGGATGGAGGAAGATTGGTGCTGGAAGGTGGAATTTTGGGGGGGGGGGGACCTGTAGTTAAATTGGGGAAAGGATTTGTGCTAGGAGGGGGAGGATTTGTGATAGAATTGGGATTTGGAAGTAGGGTGATTTGTGCTTGAAGTGAGGGAGAGGATTTCCACTGGGAGGGGGAATTTGGGGGGATTTGTGGTGTTGGGGAAGAAAAGGATTATTTCTGGGAAGGGGGATTGGAGGGAAGGGGGATTTATACTCAAGGGGAACTTCTGAACTACATACACTAAATTGTATATCGGGGATATGAAATTAGCGGACCTCCAGCTGTTGCAAAACTACAAGTCCCATCATGCCTCTGGGTGTCATGCTTGTGGCTATCAGTCTTGCAATGTCTCATTGTAGTTCTGCAACAGCTGGAGGTCTACTAATTGTATATCCCTGTTGTATAATATAAACCCCTCACCAAACTGTCCCTGACTATTTTAATAAGGTTCTCCTTTAACCACTTTAATATTGGACACTTTTACCACCTTCCTGTCCAGGCCAATTTTCAGTTCTCAGTTTTCATATTTTAAATGTTAATTACTCTGTCATGTAACACTGTACCCAAATGACATTTTAACATTTTTTTGAGACAGAACTTTCTTTTGATGGTATTTAAAGAGGAAGTAAACCCTGATGAGTTTACTTCCTCTTTCATTCCCTGCAAAGGCAAAGCATAATGGACTACTATGCATCGCATAGTAGTCCATTATGTGTCACTTACCTGACACAGGAGCCAGCGATGTCACCGCTGTCCCCTGCGCAGGCGCCGTAGACAGTGGTGCCTGTCTTCTGGCAAATATCTCCTAAACCGTATAGGTTTAGGAGATATTTCTTGGACCTACAGGTAAGTCTTAATCTAGGCTTACCTGTAGGCCAAAGTGGTTTGTAAGGGTTTACAACCACTTTAATCTCCACTGGGTTTTTTTTTTATTATTATTGTTTTGCTATATAAACAAAAAGTTAATTAGTTTCTGTTATAAAATTTTGAAAATGCATAACCCTTTTTCATAAATATAGGCCATAATGTGTTTTTCTATATTTCTTTGGTAAAAAATAACTCAAATCAGTGTATTTTATTTAGCCTGTGTAAAAGTTACAGAGTCTAAAAAATTGATATACTGTATACATTTGAAAATTGATCAGTCCTGATGTACTGGCTGTGTAACTCATTTCTTGAAACCCTAAAATGCCAGGACAGTACAAATTCCGCTCAAATGGTCCCTTTTTGGAAAGTAGACAGTCCAATGTATTTAGTAAGAGGCATGGTGAGTTTTTTGAAGTTGTAGTTTTTTTGTCACAGTTTTTTTAGAAAATTAATACATTCAAAAAAATTTTACTTTTTTTACATACTGTCACTAGAGCCATACAGTATCACTATATGACTGGTTTAGCAGAGATTTTGGACACTGACTGGTGACAGTATGTAAAAAAACAAAAACAAACTTTTTCCAATATTTTAAAACTTTTTTTCTGTTTATTTACACTTTTTGTACCATGTGATTGGACACAGCTATCACATGGTACAATTCCGCTGCAATTGGACCTGTGCCATGTCATCACTGAATAATAACAGAGCTCACATTAGTACACAAAGATTGGCTTTGAATAAAACCATTGTGTACAACTGGTATAGTTGCATGCCCTACAAACTCTTTTATGTTCTATGGCTGACATTCATTATTTTCTGAAAAGTTTTTCTATGTTGGTGTATATTGACTTCCAATAACTAAGTTGCATAAATAGATATTTTTCTTTAATAATGCAAATGTACCGAATGTGACAATAAAGATTTTCTAAGGTTTTTAAAGTACTACAGCTTTTTTACATTTTGTGCTATTGAATCATATTCATGGAGATAATCAGTTTCTACCACAAAAAGCCTGACATTTTTAAATGAAATCTGTAATTCAGTTCTAGTAGTCAAACAGAACGCTATTTTACTTTTCATGAGCATTGAAGAGTATTTTAAAATGTTCACAATCACACTGATTAGTGTTAACCTGTTCATTAACCGCTTGCTGCCTGCCCGCCGTCAAATGATGGAGGGATGGTGCGGCTCTCGTTCTGGGAGGACATCATATGACAGCGCCCCAGAACAGCCACTATCGTGCAACGCGGGAGCACGCAGAGCGTCAATCGTGGCCGCACTGTGTTGCTAGGATGCGGAGCGACCCCGACCTTTGTAAAGAGTCGTGGGTGCGGCTCTTTACCATGTGATTGACTGTGTCCAAACACAGCCGGTCACATGTAAATACGGAAGGGCTGTGAATTGTCTCTCCTCACCTCACACTGACAGAGTGTATGGCGAGGAGTGCCGATCAGCTGCATCTAATCGCAGAGTGCCCTGATTACATGAAAGCCCCAGCATTGCCACCAATCAGTGCTCATAAGTGCTACCAATCAGTGCCCATAAGTGATGCTCGCCAGTTCCTGCTCATCAGTGCTGCCCATCAATGCTGTCCATCAGTGCCCATCAGCACTGCCCATCAGTGCCCATCAGTGCTGCCTATCCATGCCACCTATCACTGTACACCAGTGCTGCCTATCAGTGCCCACCACTGCTGCCTATCAGTACCCACCAGGACCACCTATCAGTGCACACCGATGCCGCATATCAGTGCCCATCAGTGCAGCATATTAGTGCCTCCTCATCAGTGTCACCTAATCAGTGCCCATCATTGCAGCCTATTATTCTGTGCCCATCAGTGCAGCCTCATCAGCGCACATCAGTGAAGGAGAAAAATTACTCATTTACAAAATTTACTGACAGAAAATAAGAAAACCCATTTTTTTTTGTAACAAATAAAAATCCCAGCAGTGATTAAATACTACCAAAAGAAATCTATATTTGTGTGAAGATTAAAAAAAAAATTGGGTACATGTTGCATGATCGCTCAATTGTCATTAAAAATGCGACAGCGCTGAAAGCTAAAAAATGGCCTGGGCAGGAAGAGGGTGAAAGTGCCCTGTATTGAAGTGGTTAATGTTATACTTGGCAAAGGATTTATGACAACTAGACATGTGCATTCATTTTCATCCGAATGCATTTTCGTCCGAATCTCAGGTATTGGCATGGAACCGTGTGTCGGAGGGGGGAGTCACTGGGTGGCCCCGCCCTCTGTTATAAAAAAACTGTCAGAAGAAGAGAAGCGTCACACAGTGGGAGCCTCCCATTGCGCGGAGCGGCCCAAGAACCAAGAAGAGATGCCTTGGAGGAAGATGCCGGACGAGAACACCGGACCAAGAAGAAGCAGATCAGAGGAAGAAGAGGATTGGAGGAAGAATATGGAGGAAGAAACCAAAGGATGAAGAAAAGAAGAAGGAAGAAGACCAGAAGAAAGAAGATGAAAGAAGACTTTAATAAAAGAATTATCAAAGACAGTCTCCTGTCATTTTTAACACCTTTTTGTCACTTTTTTGGTGAAATGGTAGGGGTACTTTTGTACCCCCTTACCATTTCACACGGGGGGAGGCCGGGATCTGGTGGTTCCCTTGTTAAAGGGGGCTTCCATATTCTGATAAGCCCCCCCGCCCGCAGACCCCCACAACCACCAGCCAGGGTTGTGGGGAGGAGGCCCGTGTCCTCATCAACATGGGGACAAGGTGCTTTGAGGGGCTACCTCAAAGCACCCTCCCAATGTTGAGGGCATGTGGCCTGGTACAGTTCAGAAGTGGGGGCGCTCTCTCGTCCCCCCCTCTTTTCCTGCGGCCTGCCAGGTTGCGTGCTCGGATAAGGGTCTGGTATGGATTTTGAGGGGGACCCCCACGCCATTTTTTTGGCTCGGAGTTCCCCTTAAAATCCATGCCAGACCTGAAGGGCCTGGTATGGATTTTGGGGGGGACCCCCACGCCATTTTTTTTGTTGGCATGGGGTTCCCCTTAATATCCATACCAGAATCGAAGGGCCTGGTATGGAATTTCGGGGGACCCCCACGCATTTTTTTTTCTTAATTTTTTTTTTCTTAATTGTAATGCCAATGACCTGTGTGCAATGCAAATAGCCTTAAAAAAAACCCATAGAAGACATATAACATTAGAATCCTACTATAGCTTGTAGTCGAAATATTCAACCGGGAATGTATGATTGCAGCATCATAAGTGAGTTTTGCTGCTCCATCGAATCTTCTTTAACCACTTCCCGACCAGCGCACGACGATGTACGTCGACAGAATGGCACGGGCAGGCATATTGGCGTACATGTACGTCCAATATTCGATGCCGCCCTGCCATCGGGAGCGCGCCGCCGGCGGCGCGCTCCCGCGCTGGTCGGGACCCCCGTGAGTCCGGTCGCGGGACCCGCGGACTCGATCGCCGCGGGCATCCCCGCGATCGTCTCACGGAGCGGCCGAATGGAGGAAATGCTGTATAAACAACATTTTTCCATTCTGCCTAGCAACTAGTGACGCTGATCTCTGCTCCATGTGATTGGAGCAGAGATCAGTGTACACTAAATGAAAGCCCAACCCCCCCACAGTTAGTAACACACCCCTAGGAACACTTAACCCCTACACTGCCACCCACTGGTTAACCCTTTCACTGCCAGTGTCATTTACACAGGAATCACTGCATTTATATAGCAGTGATTACTGTATAAATGACAATGGTCCCAAAAATGTGTCAAAAATGTCCGATGGGTCCCCGACAATGTCGCAGTCACAATAAAAATCGCAGATCGCCGCCATTACTGGTAAAAAAATAATAATAAAAAATTATTAATAAAAATGCTATAAAACTATCCCTATTTTGTAAACGCTATAACTTTTGCGCAAACCAATCAATAATCGCTTTTTACGATTTTTTTTACCAAAAATATGTAGAAGAATACGTATCGGCCTAAATTGAGGGAAAAAAATGTTTTTTTATATATTTTTGGGGGATATTTATTATAACAAAAAGTAAAAAATAATGCGTTTTTTTCAAAATTGTCACTCTATTTTTGTTTATAGCGCAAAAAATAAAAACCGCAGGGGTGATCAAATACCACCAAAAGAAAGCTCTATTTGTGGGAAAAAAAGGACGTCAATTTTGTTTGGGAGCCACGTCGCACGACCGCGCAATTGTCAGTTAAAGCGACGCAGTGCCGAATCGCAAAAAGTGGTCTGGTCTTTGACCAGCAAATTGGTCCGGTCTGAAAGTGGTTAAACATTCCGACAGACACCATAAGCCTTCAATGACAGATTCGACCGTAATTCATTTGGATTTTTGGACGAATACAATTTTTTTACGAAAAATGAAATAAATAAAAACGAATTTCGGGAGTAACTAAATAAATGTATTTTTTGGACGAAAACAAAATTCTTCAACGAAATATTTCAGTCTGCACATGTCTAATGACAAATGACATAATTACATATTTAGTCTGGTTGAAAAAAGTCCATCCAGTTCAACATAGGAAAAAAACACAGGCACAAATAGAAATCTTCCATATGCATAATCTTATACCCACAGTTGATCTAGGGCAGTGTTTCTCAACCTTTTTTCAGCCAAGGTACCCTTTAAAATTATGGACAGTCTCGAGGCACCCTATTCCAAAGTGTAAGAAACTATTTTAATAGTTTTACATAATGCAGCAACATCCACTTGTAGGACACCCAATAATAGAGGTGATTTATTTGTTCTAAAGCAAATACTGCACACTAGTATGCCAATGTTTCCCCTCTCCCTCAGTTTCTCTCCATCACTCAGCTGATGTGAACCCAGTGTTGATGGAGAGGGGTAGGGGAAAGCCAAACAAGGATGCTGTGTAGGTGTTCAACACCTCTCGTTAGGACGCCAGTGGCTGGAAGCTTGAAATGGTACACAATAAAAACCTGTGGCTTTGTGTAACTAAAAGGCAGGTTTGATCCTCCTGCTGTCTTGTATACGTTTTTGGGCAATTTTTTGCCATTTTGCCAATGCCTTCCTGAAGAAACCGCAAGGAATACCAGGAAGCTGGGCACCCTGGTTGAAAAAGGCTGATCTAGTGAAAGGCAATTGGTCACAGCAATCACATGATACCAGGGTCAGCCCAGTACTACGATGTGTGTTCTGTGACAGATAGCGCCACTGCGCAGCCACTAGGGCATACACAAGGCATGCAACTGGGAGGATGTCATATAACGTCCACCCAAGATAACAGTGCTTCCACCCGGACATAGTATTATAATGGACTGGGCGGGAGGTGGTTAAGGTGGGCTCAGGTAAAGTGTTAACTCTCTATCTATTTTCAGTGTTTGATTGTGCTAAGGTTTATATGTGTCTGTGGGACTCTTGCTTGTGTCACAGCAATCGAAGAATATTTTATAGGTACAAGGAAGCCTTAGTTTTATTTAACCATATTCCTTAGGCCCCTTCCACAGTTAACAGTTTGGCGATATTTATTTTTTCCAGCAGTGTGCTATGCCCACCACAGGTCACTACCTCCCTGAAGCGTCCCTCATTCTTAAAGCGGGAGTAAACCAAGTTTCAAAAAACAAACACATTCCCGGAATGCCAGAAATGCTAACTTTCACATTGGTTGTGCTCTCAACCAAACTTTCAAACCATCCAATGGCTGGTTTCATAACTGATCACATGTGCAGCATTATGGCAGTTGAAGAATCATTAGAGGCCAAGATGGCAGCTTCCTTGACTGAAAACGATAGAAGGGTTTACTTCCACTTTAAGTTCTAAAGTTGGGAGGCATGAATGTGGAATCCTTTAATGCCGCGTACACACGATCGGAATTTCGGCCAGCAAAAGACCCATGAGAGCTTTTCATAGGAAAATGCAACCGTGTGTATGCTCCATCGGAATTTAGCTGGCCGAATTCCTGCCAGCAAAAATTTGATAACATGTACTCAATTTTCCAGATGGAAAAACTTTCTATCGGAAATTCCGATCGTGTGTATGCAATTCCGACGTGCAAAAACTCACGCATGCTCAGGTTCAACTACGAGATGGAAGCTATTGGCTACTAGGTATTGAACTTCCTTTTTCTAATCCAGTTGTACGTGTTGTACGTCACCGCGTTCTTGGCGGTCGGAATTTGGTGTGACCATGTGTAGGCAAGGCAGTTTGAGAAGAATTCCATCGGAATTCCGAGGTGAAAACCATGAGAATTCCTTTCGTGTGTACGCGGCATTACTCTTGCCTCCATATATAAAGATGAAGTCCAGGCAAACAGATAATTACACATTTGGAAAATGTTTCACCTGCCAAAGGATTTGTTTTTCTGCCCACCCAGTCCTGATATTTACATGACTCTGCCACATAGCACAGACTTGTCTGCCAGGGAATGAGACCTGTTGCAGTTAAATTACACTTACAGGTCTTATTCCTCCCTCAGCCTATAAGTGGACCGCGAAAGGAAAAGCAGGACACTGATAAGCTCCCTGTCTGCTCTCTACACCTATGAACATGTTTTTTGTTAGTACATGAGCTTTGCAGCAAAACCGACAAGCTCCATTTATATCTGCCTGGGTCCCAGATTTAATTCTGCAGAGAACTGTACTCTTGTGATGAAGTGAACATCATGCTCCGCAGATTCATTTTCAGCATAAAAGTCTTAAAAAATTAAAACCCTTCAACGTCCAAGGACATATTATGTAATATGACCTAGTTAGCCTTTTTCAATATACTGCAGGCTAATAAAAATTATCTGAATACAGGTATACAGTCTATTCATGTGCTCATGTAAGCCTTTTTTGTCTATTAAACAAGTAAATTAAATACAAACTCTTATATGTTCTATGGCTGACATTCATCTTTTTTTGAAAAATTTTCTATGTTGGTGTATATTGATTTCCAGTACCTAAATTGCATAAATAGATATTTTCTTTATTTTTTCTATCATTTCTTTAATATTACAAATGTACCGAATGAGACAATAAAGATCATCTAAAGTTTTTAAAAGTACAGCAACCTTCTTTTTTTTTTTTTTTTTTTATTAAATTAGCAATGATATATTTTATTTACTGTGATATATTTTTTTTTTACTTATTTTTTTGTGCTATTGTATCATATTCATGGAGATAATTAGTTTCTGCCACAAAAAGCTTAACATTTTTAAATTAAATCTTTAATTTAGTTCTAGTAGTCAAACAGAATGCCGTTTTACTTTTAATGCACATTGAAGAGTATTTCAAAATGATCACAATCACACTGATTACTTTGTTAACCTGTTTATTAACCACTTGCTTACTGGGCACTTAAACCCCCCTCAGTCCCAGACCAATTTTCAGCTTTCAGCGCTGATGCACTTTGAATGACAATTGCGCGGCCATACAACACTGTACCCAAATGAATTTTTTATCATTTTTTTCCCACAAATAGAGCTTTCTTTTGGTGGTATTTAGTTACAGCTCGGAGTTTTATTTTTTGCTAAACAAACAAAAAAAGATGCAAAAAAAAAAAAATCATGTTTTAATAGTTTGTTATAAAATTTTGCAAACGGGTCATTTTTCTCCTTCATTGAAGTGCGCTGATTAGGCGGCACTGATAGGCTGCATTGGTGGGCACTGATGGGCTGCATTGGTGGGCACTGATGGGCTGCATTGGTGGGCACTGATAGGCTGCACTGGTGGGCACTGATAGGCATAGTTAAGGCGGCACTAATAGGCACAGATAAGGCGGCACCGATGGGCACAGATAAGGCGGCACTGATGGGCAAAGATGGGCACAGATAAGATGGCACGGATGGGTGGCACGGATAAGTGGCACGGATGGGTGGCACGGATGGGCACTGATAGGTACCACAGATAGATGGGACTGATGGGCACTGATAGGTGGCACTGATAGCTGGCTCTGATAGGTGGCACTGCTGGGCACTGATGGGCGGCACTGCTGGGCACTGATGGGCGGCACTGCTGGGCACTGATGGGCGGCACTGGGGTGCAGCACCTGAGGCAGATTTTGGGTGGCACTGTGGGTGGCACTGCTGGGTGGCACTGTGGGTGGCACTGTGGGCACTGCTGGGTGGCACTGTGGGCACTGCTGGGTGGCACTGTGGGCACTATGGGCACTGCTGGGTGGCACTGACAGGGGGGCACTTACTTTATTTCAGGATGGCACTGCGGGTGGCAGGTGGGCACTGGCAGGGGGCAGGTGTCCTTTTAAATTGCTGGCCGTGATCGGGACTGATGTCCCGAACACGGCCGCCGGCGATCGGCTTTTTTTTTTTCTCCTCGCGCTGTCAGCGCGAGGAGGAATACTAGCCGATTACCGGCTCCGTTTTATCACATGATCAGCTGTCATTGGCTGACAGCTGATCACGTGATAAGGGGTCGGGATCGACCCCTTACACGGATCGGTGATCAGGCGAGTCTCACGGACTCGCCGATCACAGAGCGCGCCGCGCGCGCCCCTCAGGGGGCGCGCAGGCCGCTCGTAACCGGGACTACGTCAATAGACGTAGTCCCGAAAATGTGGGTCCGCGCTATTGCCGTCATTTTGCAATAGCGCGGATCCCAAGTGGTTAATGTTATACTTAACAAAGGATTGATGACTTATAAAGAGAGTGCAGTTATATATTACTGAAAGGTTGTCTAAAAAGCATTAACTGAACTTTAGATTTACCTTCCGACTTGGACAATTGGATAGGCTTCTCTCCTGTACTGAAATTGCTCAATCTGACTTCACTACTTCAATGCACACTATGAGCTTCCTACAGTGTGCAATAGAAGTTGGAGCAAGTCAGATAGAGCCTGCCTCATTTGCTGACTGGAGGACACGTAGCACCATCTAGCCCGCACTTGCCTGGCTGTCCCTAGCCCACCTCTTTAATTTTGTATTTTTTTAAACTATTATTATTATTATAACTATACAGGATTTTTATAGCACCAACAGTGTGAGCAGTGCTTTACAAAATAAAGGGAGCAAAATGCATTAACTGTGAGGAATGAACTGATGGGTGAAACAGAAGATTTGGTTATTATCTGAAGGAAGGATAGGCATCCCTAAAGAGATGAGTTGAGTTTTCAGGGATTGCCTAAAAGTGGGCAAAGTAGGAGATAGCCGAACATATTGGGGTAGGAAATTCCAGAGGATGGGAGAGGCTCTAGAGAAGTCCTGGAGACGAGCATGGGAGGAGACAAGGGAGCCAGAGAGCAGGAGGTCTTGAGAGGAGCATAGAGGACAGTTTGTGTGATATTTGGAGACAAGATTTGTGATGTAGCTCGGGGCAGAATTGCAAATGGCTTTGTATGTTATTGTTAATTTTTTTAATTTTATTTGTTGGGCAATGGGAAGCCAGTGAAGAGGTTGCGAGCGAGAGGGGTGGCGGACATTGAACAGTTGGTAAGGTGGATGAGTCTGGCAGCAGAATTCATGATTGACTGAAAAAGGGATAGCCTGAGAAGAAGTAGGCCAATGAGATGGGTGTTACAAAAGTCTAGGTGAGAGATGAAAAGTGAGTGAATAAGTTGCTTAGTGCTTTCAATGGTTAAAAAGAGGCATATTTTGTAGATGTTAAGGAGGTGAAGACAACAAGATTTGGACAGTAATTGGATTTGGGGCTGAAATGACAGGTTAGAGTCCAGGATTGCACCTAGCACCCTGGCAAGAGGGAGGGACTGATATTTGTATTATTGATCTTGATGGAGAAGTCCGGGGAAGGGGCACTGGCAGGAGGGAATATGATGAGCTCAGTTTTAGAAAGATTACGTTTGAGAAAGTGGTGGGACATCCATGCTGATATGTCAGTTAGTGAGTTAGTAATGCGTGAGGAGACTGAAGGAATGAGGTGAGGAGTAGAGCAATAGATTTGGGTGTCATCAGCATAGAGGTGGTACTGGAAGCCATGGGAGTTTGTCCAGTGATCAAGGGAGGAGGTGTAGATGGATAAAAAGAGGTGTCTGAGGACAGACTCTTGGGGGACACCTACGGAAAGAGGAAGTAAAGAGGAGGAGACAAAGTTGTAGGTAACACTGAAGGAGTGCTGTGATAGGTAGGAGAACCAAGAGAGTGGGGTTTTTTGAGAAGGAGGGGATGGTCAATAGTATCAAAGGCTGCAGAGAGTTCTAGTAGTATGAGTTTTGAGTAGTAGACATTGGTTTTAGCAATTAGTAAATCATTAGTGAGTTTTAGTAGGGCAGGTTCAGTGGAGTGCAGTAAACGAAAGCCAGATTGTAAGGAGTCAAGGAGGTTGTTATCAGTGAGGTAGGAGCTCAGATGGTTGTAGACTAAGCACTCTAAAAGTTTAGAGGTAAACGGAAGCAAGGAGATGGGTCTTAATTTGTTCAAGCTGGTGGGGTCCAGTGAGTGCTTTTTAAGTATGGGAGTGATCAGCACATTCTTTAGAGGGGAGGGGAAGGTGCCCATAGAAAGGGAGAGATTGAGCATAGGGTAGAAGAAGAGAGTAACCATAGTAGTTGCTAAGGAACAGGGTCCAGTGGAGAGGTGGTAAGGTGCGCTTCGGAGAAAACTTTAAGAACCTCTTCGGTAGTAGCAAGGTCAAAAGAGGGAGTACCTCTGTGAGAATCTAGGATGGAAAAGGACCTGGGGGTCCTTGTAGATGACAGGCTCAGCAATGCCAGGCTGCTGCAAGCAAAGCCAACAGAATATTGGCATGCATTAAAATGGAAAATTGTATAATCACCTTTCCGTAATTTTCCTTTCCTGACGCATCTTCATGGCAGCACACACTGGGTTGTGACTCCGCCCCCACAACCTGACAGGGTTGGATTAACTATAAATTTGAAGGGGAGACACCCTGCTGCATTCTCTGTAAATATCATCACAAAAGAAACAGGGAGGGCAACTGTGTGCTGCCATGAAGATGCGTCAGGAAAGGAAAATTACGTAAAGGTGAGTATACAATTTTCAATTTTCCTGACGCCTTCATGGCAGCACACACTGGGAAATAACTCGCCAGTCGGGTGGGTGCAAGTAAAATAATATTTATTCCTTATAATGCTGAAGAATTGGCTCTAATGACGGATCTGCCGAAGTCGGCCATGGATAAATGAGCAGAATCCACCTTGTAGTGGGAAATAAAGGTATTCCTGGAGGACCACGTTGCTGCCCTGCATATTGTCTCTGGTGAGACCCTGCAATACGCTGCCCAAGAGGTAGCCACTGCCCTAGTTGAATGAGCCCTGATGTCTTCAAGAATTGCCATATGCTGGGTGGAGTAAGCTTTTTTAATGGTTCTGACTAACCAGGATGCAATAGTGCATGAGGAGGCGGCTTGCCCACGCCTGGTTCCATGGGGAATGATCAAAAGAGAGTTAGTTTTCCTAAAAGAGGTGGTAGCAGTTAAGTAGTTCATGATGGTTGTTTTGACATCTAGTTGATGAGGATTACCCTGATCGTCCGTGAAGGATGGAAGGATGATGGTTGTAATGGAAGGAAGTTGCCACTTTGGGTATGAAGTGTTCGGAAGGTCTGAGGACTACTTTGTCAGGAAAGAGAACTAACTTAATGCTTGGATCTCCCACACTCTCCTAGCTGATGTAATCACAATGAGAAAAGACAGTTTTAAAGTCAAGTCCCATAAAGAGATAGTTTCAAATGGAACAAACGGAGGAGAAGCGAGAGCATGGAGAACTATTGAAAGATCCCATGATGGAAAGACTGGCCTCCTGGGGGGTTTAATGTTTAGATAGGCTCTGTAAATTGGATTACCAATGGGTGGAATGCCCACTTAGTATCTGTTTTAGCTGACAGAGCTGATACCTGAACCTTTAGGGTACTTAAGCTTAGACCCTTGTTGACCCCCGACTGGAGGAATTCCAGGACCTGAGAGGGTTCCGGAGAAAGGGAATTCCATCCTTTCTGTTGTGCCATGAAGCAGAATCTTCCTCAAACCTTTGAATAGATGGTATTGGTAGTGGCTTTCCTGGCTTGCATCAGGGTTGACTTCATGAGAACAGCCTTGCGCTCTTAGTCTAGCCCTCTCAATCTCCAGGCCATCAGGTGCAATTTCTCTGATGCAGGATGTAAAAAAATTGACCTTGAGACAGAAGATCCGGAGTTATTGGGAGAGGAACTGGAGGTTGAAGGCTGAGCTGTAAGAGTGTCGTGAACCACGGCCTCCTCGGCCACAGTGGAATAATCGTAAATACCGTCACCGAGGATCTCCGAAGCCTGGATAGGAACCTCACAATTATGGAGTTGGAGGGAATATATACCCCAACTTGAAGTTCCATGGGTGAACTAGACAGTCCACTCCCTCCACCGATGGGAATGAACCTCTTGACAGGAATCTGTGGCACTTGGTATTCATCGGAGTGGCTGCTAAATCTACTTCTGGCGTTCCCCAGATTTCCGTAAGGAGGGAGAAAGTCCGAGGGTTCAACCACCACTCGTTGGATAGCGTTTCTCGACTCAGGCAGTCGGGTAGTATGTTCTGTGCCGCTGGGACATACACTGCTTTTAAACTTGTTAGATGTATCTGAGCCCATTCCAAGATGGGCCGAACTTCTTCCATCAAGGTGGCACTCCTGGTACCCCCTTGCTTCTGAACATAAGACACTGCTACTTGGTTGTCCATTCGAATGAGCACATTCTTGTCCATCAGAAATGGTGCGAATGCCCTTAAGGCATAAACGGCTTCCCTGAGCTCTAAAATGTTCGAGACCAGACCTTGAGCCTGAATATGCCACTGGCCCTGGGCTGCCTGGTCTTGATAGTGGGCCCCCCAACGGCTCTGGCAGGCATCCGAAGTGACTACTTCCGGGTCTGGAGGGACTTATGGTTTGTATTTCCTGAGATTGCTCGGACGCGTCCACCACCATATCGATTGCTTCACCGATCTGGAGATGAAGATGGTCTGACGCATTGAGACTTCATCCCACTGCCTGAGGAATGAGTTCTGTAAGGTTCTCATGTGTCACTGTGCCCATCGCACCATGGGTATGGTTGCGGACATGGACCCTAGTACACTCAGACAGGCTCTGGCTGGTAAGTGATTCCTTGATAGCAGCTTCTGCATTTTCTGTATCAGAGGCTGGATCTTCTCTTGTGGGAGCTGTATCTTGTTTGTTTTGGTGTTCAGATCTGCCCCTAAAAATATCATATTTTGTGTGGGTCGCAGACAGCTCTTTTCCCAATTGATTATCCACCCACTTCTGGAGGGTTGTAAGGAGGATCTCTCGGTGATGAATCAACGTCTCTTGATCCTTTGCTAAAAGTAGGATGTCGTCCAGATAATGGTGGACGCGTAATCCCTTTTCTCTGAGGAAAGACACCAACGGTAACAATACTTTTGTAAATGTCCTGGGTGCCGAAGAGATGCCGAATGGGAGGCACTGGAATTGGAAATGATGTTGGTTTATGGCTAACCGGAGAAACTTTTGAAAGGCCGGATGAATTGGTATATGCAGATAAGCGTCCGATAAATCTATTGAAAGCATCCAATCGCCCAGATTTATTGCTAGAAGTATGGATTGAAGGTTTTCTATTTTGAAAGCCTCCACTTTGATATCCTTGTTGAATATCTTGAGGTCTAATACAGGACGCAAATCCCCTGTCTTTTAGCAGAAACAAGGAAGAGTAGAACCCTCTTCCCTTTTGGCATGATGGGACCTCCAGGATCGCTCCCTTTTGTTTCAATTCTGCTACGTACTTTACTAGCAGAATCCTTTGGGGTACTGAGGATGGTACTCTGGTTGCCTGGAAATGATTTGGTGGGAGTCTGTTTTTGAATTTCCACCTGTGTCCGAATATGGTCTGACCAGATCTTGGTGAAGTTCCTTCTGTTCCCCTTCCGGGGTGGCCTTAGATTTCTGTATCCTTAGAAAAGAAGGTTTTGTGTTTTTCCAGTCCCTTCTAAATTCCCTACCAGGAGAGTAGGACCTGGACTCTCTATATTTGTCCGGAAGATTACATCTGTAAACAGGTCCCTTCTGCGTCTTGGGTCTCCTGTCGGAGGGGATCAGGCCTGACTTCCCTCCTGTTACCTTGGATATGGCAGAGTCTAACTTGGCACAGAACAGATTTGCGCCATCATATGGAATTCTGCACCAATTTATTTTTGATGCTGTATCGGCCATCCACGGTTTGAGCCATAGTGCTCTTCTCGCTGTTACGGAGGCCAGCATAGCCTTGGCTGAAGATCTTATAATATCTACTGATGCCTCTGCTAGCTTGACTTCTTGCAGAGAGGAAATAATCTTTCCCATTTCAATGCCATCCTATAGGTCTTTTTCTATTTTAGATGCCCATCCTGAGATGGCTGTGGCCACTGCTGCTGTGGTAATTGCTGGTCTACAGGCTCCCCCAGCCATGGAATATGCTTTCTTCAATTCTAGGTCCATCTTTCGGTCGAGCACATCCCGAAAGGAAACAGCATCCTCGATTGGTAGTGTGACGTGGCGGGTGAGGCGCATTAATGAGGAATCGACGATGGGAGCATTAGGCTTCACTTTTGACTCTTTTAAAGGGTACATCTTGGCTAATCTGTCTGTAAGCCTAGATCTTTTGTCAGACCTCTCCCACTTGTCTTTAATGAGATCCTCCAGCTCCTCTATAAATGGGAAGGATAACGGATCTCTTTTTAGGTTTGGAAAATATTTCCGTATTTTCAGAGGTTCCGCCGCATCATCTTGCCAGCCGAATGCTTCTTTAACGCCCTTTGCAAAGGGTTCCACCAGGGAAAAATCAAAGCCCACTGACATCTCCTGACCCTTATCTTCAGAGTAAGATTGTGATGCCTGAGTGAGTTGGGGGTCTGCTGAAGACGTACTGGGAGCAGCTCTATCTAATGCTGGTGTTGTTTGACTCCCGCACTGTTTCTCTTATGAGGTCTGTAGCAATTCTTGCGTCTGCGACTGGCAAGTTATCTGGCAGTGCCGGAGCGCCGCATACCCAGCAAGCGTTTGCTGCAGGTTGGGTGTGGCGGCTTTGACATTGTGAGGAAGGAGATCTCCTGCGACTTGATCGACTGTGGCGTGAGTAGCTATGTTGTGAGTGGCTGTGTCTTCAGTGCCATGAAGGAGATCTTGAGCGGCTCCTGCGGGACATCCTGCTAGACGTATGGCTAGACCTTCTCCCATGCCTGGAACTTGCGCCTCTTGATCTAGACGGGCTGCCAAAAAAATGCAGCATTTAACGTCTGGCACTCTTTTTTTCTCCCCTTCAATACTTACCTTGCCCAGTAAAGCCTCTTACCTAACTTGCTGATGGTGGTCTGCGTGGGCAGTGGACTCCATAGAAAAAAAGGGGTGAAGGACAGTCTGAGATATAGAGAGAAATAATGTGTACATATATATATATATATATATATATATATATATATATATATATACACACACACATTTACACATACAATTCACTTATAAATATAAATATATATATTATTTATTAACAAAGTTTATCTGCAAGAAACAATATAATAACAATAATAATATATATAGGAGTCCCACAGGGACTTACCTGGAGACTGCAGAGTGATCTACATGCAGAGGCAGCAACCTTTCTTAAGTTTTTCAGATTGCACAGCAGAATCACAGGGAAATACAGCTCTGTATTTGAAAATGGCGACATTGCGGCGGCTAATTGACGCTCTGCGCATGCACAGAATCATCCCGAGTGTTCCGGCGCCATTTTGGATCAGGGAACACACGTTAAAAACATAGGGGGAAAAAAAAACACTAGCACTGCACGTGCTCAGAGTGGCCAAACGGCGCCATCTAGGCTGGAATTACAGCATAGAGAAAACACCACTGAAGGAGAAACAAACGGCGGCCATGACAGGGGACTACAAGAGACAGCAATCCCAAAGGTAGAGAAAAAAAGGGAATATAAACCACCACTTACTATAGGAATAAAAGATGGATATTATTTAAATAAGTGGAATTAATAGGCAAAAGAAGAAGGGGAGTCCACTGCAAAGGTAAAAAAGCTTCTTTAAAGCTTTGGTAATGCCAGAAATCCAGTAACCCCTTGAGACCACCAGAGCGGGGGTTCCCTCCATAGAAGCTCCTTTAGAGACTGTACAGGAGGGACTTCCAAACAGGAGAGGCTTGAACCTGCTGGGGCGAATGCGGTAGAGGCTTATTCATCTGTAACAGGAAAACTCCGTCCGTCCAACCTGTCAGGTGAGGATAAAAAAGAGAATGCAGCAGGGTGTCTCCCCTTCAAATTTATAGTTAACCAGTTGCCGACCGCCGCACGATGATGTACGTCGACAGAATGGCACGGGCAGGCATATGGGCGTACCTGTACGTCCCTGCCTTCCCGCGGGTGGGGGGCCCGATTGGGCCCCCCCCGGTGCCAGCGGTGGTCGGAATCCGTTCAGGAGCGATCCGGGATGAGGGGGCGGCCATTCATTCATGGCCACCCCCTCGCGATCGCTCCTGACGAATGGAAGTGCAGCATGACATCACTTCCTCTCCTGTAATGTAAACACAGGCAGAGGAAGTGATGTAATCTCTCCTCCGTGTCGGTATTTTTCGTTCCGGCACCGAGGAGAGAGGATCGGTGAGTTGCACCAACACTACACTACACAGTAGAACATGCCAGGCACACTCTCACCCCCCCTTCACCCCCCGATCACCCCCCCCCCAATCACCCCTGCACCCCCAGTCACAGTGACACCAATTGCATTTTTTTTTTATTGCATTGGTGTCATTTGTGACTGTAATAACTGTTAGGGCAGTTAGGGTTAGCCCCCTTTAGTTTTAGGGTACCCCCCTAATCCCCCCAATAAAGGTTTAACCCCGTGATCACCCCCCGTCGCCAGTGTCACTAAGGCTGGGTTCACATTGCAGCGGTTTATAAGAACGGATGTGATTCGCACCGCACTGCAGTGCAAATCACATCTGATCTCTGTGCGATGCGAGTTCAGCCATACAGATAGTATGGCTGAATTCGCATCGCACACGCCACACCCGCCGCAAACTCGCACGGGACCCTTTTTTTGGTCCGCAGCAGAATCGGATCGCATGGGTGTTCACACCATGCGATCCGATTCCTGTCCGAGTTTGCAGATCGCACTATGATATGCGAACTGATCTGGGGGTGTCATTAACATTTCACTGACACTCCCAGCAGTTCGCATAGGGCAGTGTGATGCGGGAACCCGCCGCGGATTCGTGGCGTTCCCGCATCGCTCCAGTGTGAACCCAGCCTAATAAGCGATCGTTTTTCTGATCGCTGTATTAGTGTCACAGGTGACGCTAGTTAGGCAGGTAGGTATTTAGGTTCGCCGCAGCTTTTTATAGCGCCGGGGACCCCCATATACTACCGCATAAAGCCCCCTGATTGCCCCCTAGTTAACCCTTTCACCAGTGATCACCATATAACTGTTACAGGTGACGCTGGTTGGTTAGTTATTTTTTATAGTTTCAGGGCACCCGCCATTTATTACCTAATAAAGGTTTAACCCCCTGATCACCCGGCGGGTGATATAAGTTTGAGGGTCAGATAGGGTCTGCGTCGCCCCAGGCAGCGTCAGGTTAGTGCCAGTACCGCTAACACCCACGCGCAAAGCATACACCTCCCTTAGTAATATAGTATCTGATCAGATCTATATTAGCGTCGCCAGCAGTTTAGGTTTCCCAAAACGCATTGTTAGCGGGATCAGCCCAGATACCTGCTAGCACCTGCGTTTAGCCCCTCCGCCAAGCCCAGCCCAGCCCACCCAAGTGCAGTATCGATCGATCACTGTCACTTACAAAACACAACACACATAACTGCAGCGTTCGCAGAGTCAGGCCTGATCCCTGCGATCGCTAACAGTTTTTTTGTAGCGTTTTGATACAGTCGCTGACAGCCTAGATGCTTTTGGAGTCTCACTAGTGTACCCCTAAATTTAGGGGTGTCTACTTTCCAAAATGGGGTCATTGGGGGGGGGGGGGTTTGTGCCATCTTGGCATTTTATGGCCTTCAAAACTGCGATAGGTAGTGAGGAGTGAAATCAAAAATTTTACACCCTTAGAAATCCTGAAGGCAGTGCTTGGTTTTCGGGGCCCCGTACGCGGCTAGGCTCCCAAAAAATCCCACACATGTGGTATCCCCGTACTCAGGAGAAGCAGCAGAATTTATTTTGGGGTGTCATTTCACATATGCCCATGGCATGTGTGAGCAATATATCATTTAGTGACAACTTTGTGAAAAAAAATTAAAAATAAAATAAAAGTTTGTAATTTTCCCGCAACTTGTGGCAAAATATAAAATATTCCATGGACTCAACATGCCTCTCAGCAAATAGCTTGGGTGTCTACTTTCTAAAATGGGGTCATTTGGGGGGGTTTTGTGCCATCTTGGCATTTTATGGCCTTCAAAACTGTAATAGGTGGTGAGGAGTGAAATCAAAAATTTACGCCCTTAGAAAGTCTGAAGGCAGTTTTTGGCTTTCGGGGCCCCGTACACGGCTAGGCTCCCAAAAAATCCCACACATGTGGTATCCCCGTACTCAGGAGAAGCAGCAAAATTTATTTTGGGGTGTCATTTGACATATGCCCATAGCATGTGTGAGCAATATATCATTTAGTGACAACTTTGTGAAAAAAATAAATAAATAAATAAAAGTTTGTAATTTTCCCGCAACTTGTGGCAAAATATAAAATATTCCATGGACTCAACATGCCTCTCAGCAAATAGCTTGGGGTGTCTACTTTCTAAAATGGGGTCATTTGTGGGGGTTTTGTGCCATCTTGGCATTTTATGGCCTTCAAAACTGGGATAGGTAGTGAGGAGTGAAATTACAAATGTATGCCCTTAGAAATCCTGAAGGCGGTGCTTGGCTTTCGGGGCCCCGTACGCGGCTAGGCTTCCAAAAAGTCGACCACATGTGGTATCCCCGTACTCAGGAGAAGCAGCAGAATGTATTTTGGGGTACAATTCCACATATAACCATGGCATGTGTGAGCAATATATCATTTAGTGACAACTTTGTGTAAAAAAAATAAATACATTTTTTTTTTGTCATTATTCAATCGCTTGAGGCAAAAAAATAAAATATTCAATGGGCTCAACATGCCTCTTATCAGGGTGTCTACTTTCCAAAATGGGGTCATTTGGGGGGGGTTTTGTACTGCCCTGCCATTTTAGCACCTCAAGAAATGAGATAGGCAGTCATAAACTAAAAGCTGCGTAAATTCCAGAAAACGTACCTTAGTTTGTAGATGTGACAACTTTTGCGCAAACCAATAAATATACAGTTATTGACTTTTTTTTTTACCAAAGACATGTGGCTGAATACATTTTGGCCTAAATGTATGACTAAAATTGAGTTTATTGGATTTTTCTAATAACAAAAAGTAGAAAATATCATTTTTTTTCAAAATTTGCGGTCTTTTTACGTTTATATCGCAAAAAATAAAAATTGCAGAGTCAGTCAAATACCTTTAAAAGAAAGCTCTATTTGTGGGAAAAAAAGGACGCAAATTTTGTTTGGGTACAACATTGCATGACCGCGCAATTACCAGTTAAAGCAGCGCAGTGCCAAATTGTAAAAAGATCTCTGGTCATTGACCAGCAAAATGGTCCGGTCTGAAAGTGGTTAATCCAATCCTGTCAGGTTGTGGGGGCGGAGTCACAACCCAGTGTGTCAGGCATCAGGAAAAGGGGAAAGGGGGATTCACTTCCAAGGTAAAACGATAATTCTCCCACTCTACAAGACTCTGGTCCAGCCGCATCTTGAATATGCCGTCCAGTTCTGGAAAGATGTGCTGGAACTGGAGGTAACAAAGCTAATGGGGAAAGGCTACAAGTATTGAACTTATTGTCTCTGGACATGAGACGCTTGACAAATACTGTACTGGCGACCCTAGCATAGGAAAAAAAACTATTTAGTGAAAGTGGATTTAAAAAGACACACGGTCATTCACTAAAGTTGGACGAGAAGCGGTTTAACCTTAAACTGAATAGAGTATTCTTTACTGACAGAGTGGTAAGGAATTCTCTTCCACAAGCAGTGGAATCAGCAGGGAGTGTTGATACATACACACACAGAAGAGTGTTGAGGGTGGTTTTCTATGGGGTATTTTAAGTGGGATAGATATCTGTGCAGTGGAGATGTCCCACAAATTGAGTCTTGTTTTTTAAGTGATTTGCAATCTCTTGAGCCATGAAAGTGCTAAATGCACCTAGGGTTAGGTGTGTTTAGGTGTGTTTACGTGCATGTAAATACTTTTAGGCACTTCAGGGAATTTTCTGCTCAAACTCTCTTCTCCTGGATGTGCAAGTACTTTCTCAAAATGCCTGTAGACTATGGTGACCAGATTTGTAAAATGAAATCCGGGGACATTTTTTTTTATTGGCAAATGGTAAACTATTTTATAAGCATATTTTCCTCAAATTATATATGCATTTGTATGTGTATGTGGTATGTGTTTATGGAATGATTGAATGATATATATATTGTACAGGACGCCATGGCTGGGTCCTGGAAGGATGCTATGTTTCCCCTCTGTTTGGTTTGTGGTCCCTTTAAGGGAGTAAAATTGATTAACCCACCTGTTAGAGGAAGTGTGTTTAAAAACAAGACAGGAAGTGGTAGATGGGTGTGGAGGAGTGGAGAAGACATGGTGGATGGTGTTTGTTCTTGGGTTGCAGCAACAGAAGTGGACAGCAGTGTCCTGCTTGGAAGCCTCCTGGCAGGGGAAGCTACCTGCCATAAAAGATCAAGCACTGTTTGATAGAGACAGCTATTCTGGACTTTGCAAGTCGGTGAGACTAAAAACCTTTTCCTTTTGTTTTTGGCTGCTGTAAAGCTGTTTAAGTTTAATAAACCCCTTGTTGTGTGAAAAGCCTGTGTCCTGCGATCTACCTGGTCCCCCGAACATTATAAGTGGTGGAGAATGTGGGCACGACAAAGTAACAGGCGTTTTTCTTGCTATTTTTTTTTGCATTGGATTTGAACTGACATTTAAAGGGACAGTACAGTGAATTTATGTCCTGGGTTAAAGCTGCACAACTGTTGAAAGCTGAAACAATGGAGGAGCTAATTAAACAGCTGTCCTTGGCTAATATGCAAGCGCAGACTCACCATGAGGAAGCTAATCAGCGCTTAGCAACCCAGCTGGAGGTACAAAAAACGCACCACAACGAGGCGCTGGCTCTGCAGCAAGAAAATACTCGCCTGTTGGTGGCCCAGTTAGCAGCCCAGCAAGCGACCCAACAAGGGATTATGCAGGCTCAGATGGCTGCCTTAAAAGAAGCAGTGCAGCAGCTTTCTCAGGGCCGTGAACATATGGCCGTGGCCCCTGGCAACCAGGTGACCATAAGGGCAAGCCATTTTTTGCAGAAATTGTCCCTGAGTGATGATGTAGAGGCGTTTCTGGCTACATTTGAGAGGACGGCAGAGAGAGAAGGGTGGCCCCAGGACCAGTGGGCTGGCTTAATTGCTCCCTTCCTCACCGGAGATCCTCAAAAAGCCTATTTTGACCTACCACCAGAAGATGCTAAAGATTATCAAAAACTAAAGGCAGAAATACTGGCTCGGTTGGGGGTGACTACGGCTGTTCGGGCCCAACGAGTGCACCAGTGGAAGTATCGTTCAGACCGGCCACCGTGATCTCAAATGCATGACCTGGTGCAACTAGTAAAAAAATGGCTGCAGCCCAAAGTGTTGTCTGGCCCCCAAATTGTAGAGCGGGTCGTGCTGGACCGATACTTAAGGTCACTGCCAGACGACCTTCAATGGTGGGTCAGCCACCGAGACCCCAAAACTGCAAACCTCCTTGTCGAGATGGTGGAACGATATACAGTGGTGGAGGATCTGCTTGGCCCCGCCAAGCGTCAAGGGCCCAGTCTGCCACGGCCTTTCCGACCAACTGCCGCCCTTCGAAAGGATGTCCCCAGGAGCCCTGGAACCAACACCCCGGAAGGCCAAGAGTCACACCCGTTACCCCCTCAGCGACCTATTCCTGTTCGGAGAGGAGGGGATGTACAATGTTGGCGATGTCATGCCTGGGGCCATACCCGGGCCCACTGCCCATTGCAGGAAGAACCCATGGAATGCGGGGTTCTTTGGAGGGGGTCTTTTTATGCCCATAAAGCGTGTACAACACATCTTGACCTTGGAGTGTGAAGTCCAAGTGAACCACCACCCTGCACGGGCTTTGCTGGACTCTGGAAGCATGGTAACCCTGGTTCACCCTAGAGTAATTGGGAAGATCGGTCCGGTAAGAAAAATTTTACAGGTTGTGTGCATTCATGGGGACACTAGAGAATACCCTCTCATCTCGGTGTCCATCTCCACAGCATGTGGCACTGGTACTCAAGAGGTGGGGGTGGTAAAGAACTTGGTACATGACGCTATCATAGGACGAGACTGTCCGTTATTTGCAAAACTGTGGGGACAAGGAGAACTATCTGAAAGGTCCAGAGACTGGGAAGAAACTAGTCCCTCTGTTCCTGTTGTTGAGGGTAATAACCCTGAGATGCCGCATGTTCGTAATATGGACCCAGTTGATAAAAATGCTAAGGATTTGGTTAAGGGTGATGAAAGTAGTGCTGACACTGTTAAGGATGTCAAAATGTGGGGTTCACAGACCTACCTGAATACTGAGGGGGGAACCTTCCCCGCTTCAGGTAATGCTAGGGGAAGAGGATGAGGAAGTGGCCTCTACCCCTGCCTTGCCAGATTTGGGTGTTCCCCAGGGGGCATTTGGTACTGCCCAGATGCAGGTCCCCACTTTGGCCAGCGCACGGGAACAGGTTGTAGTAATAAATGGGGAGCCCCAAGAGCCAGGTGCTAATGAGCGGTGGCCACATTTTACAATATGTAATGAATTGCTTTATCGGGTTACTAAAGTGAGAGAAAATGTGGTAGAACAATTATTGGTACCCCAACAGTATAGACGCAAGGTCCTGGACCTGGGCCATGATGATGTTTTAGGGGACACCTGGGAGTTGAAAATAGGGAGGCACGGATCACCGACTGGTTTTACTGGCCAGGCTTGAAAGCAGAGGTAAGGAGATACTGTACCTCTTGTCCCACCTGTCAGTTGACCACTCCGGCGACCCATTTCCGGAGCCCGTTGGTCCCTCTGCCCATAATTGAGGTCCCATTCGAGAGGATAGCCATGGATATAGTGGGTCCCTTGGTAAAGTCGGCTCGAGGTCATTCTTACATACTGGTGATCCTCGACTATGCCACTCGATATCCTGAGGCGCTACCCCTGCGGAATACCTCCTCTAAGGCTATTGCCCGGGAACTATTCCAGTTGTTTACACGGACAGGTTTTCCCAAGGAAATACTCACAGACCAGGGCACCCCGTTTATTTAGAAGGTTATGGCTGATGTATGCAAACTGTTCCGGATTAAACAGCTGCGCACATCGGTTTACCATCCCCAAACAGATGGATTGGTAGAACGTTTTAATAAGACCCTTAAGTCTATGCTCAAGAGAGTGGTACAAAGGGATGGGAAAGACTGGGACTGCCTGTTACCAGCTCTCCTGTTTGCTATCCAAGAAGTGCCCCAGGCCTCCACTGGGTTTTCGCCCTTTGAATTGGTATATGGGCGGAGACCTCGCGGATTACTGGACTTTGTTAAAGAAGAATGGGAAAGTGAACCAATTCAGCATAAGAGTGTTCTTGAATATGTCTCTCAAATGCAGGAGAGGATCCGAACTGTGATGCTGCTAGTTAAGGAACATTTACAAAAAGCCCAGGAGGCTCAACTATGGGTCTATAATAGGGCAGCCAAACTTAGGAACTTCCAAGTGTGGGATCGAGTAGCAGTGTTGATTCCCACTGTGGAAAGTAAATTCTTGGCCAGATGGCAAGGCCCTTTCTAGGTTGTAGAAAAAGTGGGAGAGGTAAATTATAGAGTCCACCATCCAGGCAAGAGGAAACCCTATCAGATATATCATGTAAACTTGTTAAAGCCCTGGACAGACAGGGAACCAGTGACCTCCCTGGCTAGTACAAAACTTGAGCCTCGGGTTGGGGTGGAGAGTGTCCAAGTAGCAAATACCCTGTCTAAAACCCAAAGTCAGCAGGCAAATGAATTCTTGCAGAGAAATAAAGAAACATTTTCAGACTTGCCAGGGCTCACTAGTGTCATAGAGCATGATATTATCACAGAACCAGGAGTCAAAGTTTTTGTCCGGCCCTTCCGCATCCCAGAGGCTCAAAGGAAGGCCGTTTCAGAGGAAGTAAAAAAGATGTTAGACCTAGGGATTATTGAGGAATCTCAGAGTGAGTGGTCGAGCCCGATTGTGATGGTACCGAAGCCCAACGGGACTCTGCGATTCTGTAATGATTTCCGGAAACTTAATGAAGTTTCCCGGTTTGATGCCTACCCCATTCCCCGGGTAGATGAGCTTATCGAGAGACTAGGTCCAGCCAGGTATATCACTACGTTAGACCTTACCAAGGGGTATTGGCAAATACTGTTGACTAAAGCTGCTAGAGAGAAAACTGCTTTTTCTACCCCAGAGGGGAGTTTTCAGTACAAAAGGATGCCTTTTGGATTGCAAACTGCTCCAGCCACGTTCCAGAGAGCAATGGATAGGATTTTACGACCTCACCGGAAGTATGCCTCAGTGTACTTGGACGATATAGTCATTTTTAGCAAAGACTGGGAATCACATTTGCCCAAAGTTCAGGCAGTGCTGGACTCTCTTTATAAGGAAGGGTTTACAATAAACCCTGAAAAATGTGCTTTGGGAATGGAGGAGGTGAAATACCTGGGTTATATCGTGGGTAGAGGGGTAGTGAAACCTCAGGTCAACAAGATAGAGGCTAGACAGAATTGGCCCCGCCCCCTCACAAAAAAGCAGGTACGTGCATTCCTGGGCATGGTGGGATACTACAGGAGGTTTGTACCCAACTTTGCCACGTTGGCGGCTCCGTTGACCGATCTGACTAAGGGTCGGAAATCGGTCATGGTGGAGTGGAATGCAGACGCTGAGAAGGCTTTTTTTGGAGCTCAAGTCAGCGCTGTGCCAACCCCCTGTCCTGGTAGCACCTAATTTTTCAAAAGAGTTTGTTGTCCAGACTGATGCTTCCGATGTAGGATTGGGAGCGGTGTTGTCACAGGTTATTCATGGCGAGGAACACCCGATAGTCTTCCTCAGCAGGAAGTTAACACCAGCGGAGAAAAACTACGCCATAATTGAACGAGAGTGTCTGGCCATTAAGTGGGCTCTGGAATCCCTCAGATATTACCTTTTGGGGAGGAAGTTTAGGTTCATTTCTGATCATGCCCCTTTAACATGGCTGAGACAAGGAAAAGGGACTAATGCCAGGGTTACCCGGTGGTTCCTCCAGGAATTTAAGTTTGTAGTGAAGCATAGGCCCGGGAGACTGCATCAAAATGCAGATGCCCTCTCCCGAGTCCATTGTTTGAGCTCCACTGTTGCCTCCACCTCCTTGGCGTTAGGGCACAGGGGGGGGGGGGGGGATATGGAAGGACGCTATGTTTCCCCTCTGTTTGGTTTGTGGTCCCTTTAAGGGAATAAAATTGATTAACCCACCTGTTAGAGGAAGTGTGTTTAAAAACAAGACAGGAAGTGGTAGATGGGTGTGGAGGAGTGGAGAAGACATGGTGGATGGTGGAGGGTGTTTGTTCTTGGGTTGCAGCAACAGAAGTGGACAGCAGTGTCCTGCTTGGAAGCCTCCTGGCAGCGGAAGCTACCTGCCATAAAAGATCAAGCACTGTTTGATAGAGACAGCTATTCTGGACTTTGCAAGTCGGTGAGACTAAAAACCTTTTCCTTTTGTTTTTGGCTGCTGTAAAGCTGTTTAAGTTTAATAAACCCCTTGTGTGAAAAGCCTGTGTCCTGCGATCTACCTGGTCCCCCGAACATTATAATATATATACCGTATATACTCGAGTATAGGCCGACCCGAATATAAGCCGAGGCCCCCAATTTACCCCCAAAAAAACTGGCAAACTTATTGACTCGTGTATAAGCCGAGGGTGAGACATGCCTGTCCATCCCTGTGTGTGTGTCCGTCCATCCCTGTGTGTCCGTCCGTCCCTGTGTGTCCGTCCATCCCTGTGTGTCCGTCCATCCATCCCTGTGTGGGTCCATCCATCCATCCATCCCTGTGTGTGTGTGTCTCCATCCATCCATCCATCCATTCCTGTGTGTGTGTGTCTCCATCCATCCATCCATCCATCCCTGTGTGTGTGTGTCTCCATCCATCCATCCATCCATCCCTGTGTGTGTGTGTCTCCATCCATCCATCCATCCCTGTGTGTGTGTGTCTCCATCCATCCATCCATCCCTGTGTGTGTGTGTCTCCATCCATCCATCCATCCATGTGTGTGTGTGTGTGTGTGTGTGTGTGTGTGTGTGTGTGTGTGTGTGTGTGTGTCCAGCCTACCTGTGTCCCGAGCCTTTGTCCCGAGCCTCCGTCCCGTGTCGTGCCTTGCCTTCGTCCCGTCCCGTCCCGTCCCGTGCCGTGCCTTGCCTTGCCTCCGTCCCGTGCCCTCTTCGTCGGCGGCCATTGTAAAATTCAAAAGCCGCGCCTCCTCCTTCGCCTGTGATAGGCGGAACACTGAATTTCCCAGCAGCCTGTGTTCCGCCTATCACAGACGTCGTATCATCCTCGTCCGTAGTACGAGGATGATACGACGTCCGTGATAGGCGGAACACAGGCTGCTGGGAAATTCAGTGTTCCGCCTATCACAGGCGAAGGCGGAGCCGGAGGCGCGGCTTTTGAATCAGAATGGCCGCTGTCTGTCTGCTCGACACGCTGATCGAGCGGGCAGACAGCGATGACTCGAGTATAAGCCGAGGGGGGCACTTTCAGCCTCAAAAAAGAGGCTGAAAATCTCGGCTTATACTCGAGTATATACGGTACCTTATTTCTCACATTTTGTCCATGAGATAAAAAAATATATATATTTTTTTAAGATATGACTACCAAATGTTATGAAGATAAGACAGAGAAAAAACAGAGTGCAGGGCTCAGAAGTGTGCTACATAAAGAATGCAAGGCTCAGCTGTGACCATCAATGCAGCCCCATCAGTGCCCATCCATGCAGCCTCATCAGTGCCCAGTAATGCAGCCTCCCCAGTGCCCAGCAATTCGCCTTGCCAGTGCCCAGCAATTCGGCCTTGCCAGTGCCAAGAAATGCAGCCTCCCCAGTGTCCAGCAAAGCAGTCTCATCAGTGCCCAGCAATGCAGCCTCACCAGTACCCTTCAATGCAGCCTCACCAGTGCCCACCAATGCAGCCTCACCAGTGCCCAGCAATGCAGCCTCACCAGTGCCCAGCAATGCAGCCTCACCAGTGCCCAGCAAAGCAGCTTCACCAGTGCCCATAAATTCAGCCTTACCAGTGCCCAGCAATGCAGCCTCCCCAGTACCCAGCAATGCAGCCTCCCCAGTGCCCATCAATGTAGCCTCACCAGTGCCCAGCAATGCATCCTCACCTGTGCCCAGCAGTGAAGTGTCACCTGTGCCAGGGATCAGAGAGAGGAGAGGAAGAGAAGAGCCACCCAGATCATCATGCAGGCTGAAGTTACCCATTGTGACAGCTTTAATTTGAATCACTGGGCGCCCACCGTCACACAAGTCCCACCCCCCTGGATCAGCTCGTACTTATGATAGACATCACATGTCCCAGCATTGGAGGCGGAACTTGTGTGCTGGTGGGCACCCAGCAATTCAAATTAAAGCTATTACAGCGGGTGATGCTGGCCTGACCACCCGGGGCAGACTGCCTCAGCACCCACCCAGGATTGGCCCTGCACCTTCAATCCGGGGACAAAGCCAGGGACAGACTGGATCTGGGGACAGTGTCCTCAGTCCAGGGACTGTTTCAGGAAACCAGGATTTCTGGTCACTGTACTGTAGGCTAACAAAGAGGGGCATTTAGAGAAATAAAAACTCAAAATGCCCTTAAAAACATTTGACACCCAGTGTGCATGAGGCCTAAGCACAAAGAGGTGGTTAATAAATGTTTATCTTTTTGCTTTGCTACATGTGCTGGTGAAATCATTTAAGCTTTGTATTATAAGATAAAAACCTTGGAACAACTGGATCATCCTTGAAGTGCCATAAAAAGCTATTATTTACAATGCTTAGGAAGAAATCTATAAGAGTTTTTTACTAGAATATCGTGCAGGTCAAAGGAAAGCTATTGCCATATGAAATAACATGTTTAAATACGTTTTAATAAAAATATTTACAACATCAACATAATCAACAATTGCAAGCACTGTTCTGTTCCTTGCTGTAGGGGTTAAGGACCATGTCACTGCCTGGTGATATGGAGCCTTCCAATTGGCTGTCCATCGATGGGGGTCTTCGCATTATTCTAAAAACAACAAAGCTAGGACTTGGATAAAGATTGGTCAGTGGCAGGGTTGGACTGTGGCACTTAATCATTGGCGGAAGAGGTGCTGCGGAGGGTCCTCTGACAGTGGATTCTGGAAAGTAAAAAAAATTTTTTTTGAAAATGATGAATGGATGGTAGCGATGGATTGGCTTTTGTTTTTGCTCAGAGATGGGCTTTAAGAACTTTACTGAATAAACTTGTCTAGTGTATGCAGGCCCTGCATGTACTTTTTTGTGGTTTAGAAAAATGCTGAGCTGCATTTTGCAAACATGCGCTGACTTTCATCTACAAAACTATCATTTTGTTCTATGAATGCTAGTTATGGTTTATTAATGTTTCCTTTCACTTTCCTTCTCATTCCTTATTGAATCAGAATGTTTAATGTGAGTGTTTTTCAGATACTGTACTTGCCTACATTATTCAAACATATTCATTTTCTTCAAACTTGGACTTGCACCAATGAACCTTAAGCATTTATACTGTATATATTGTTGTTTAGTTAAATCTGGATCAAGTATTGGAATGTTGGTAGAGGTAATTTCAGCAAAATGATTTATTATTGGGGATAACATAATTCATTTTATTCACTCTGTATTATGTGTGGGGGTAGTAATTTGGGACATTTGAAGGTACAGTGTGTAGCAGAATCTCTATTCTCTTCCAGTCTAATGAGGACCTTTGAGGCCACAGACCACTGACATCCTTCAATATGTAGTGGGTTGTGAGGCATAGTGGGTGCAAAGGTGGTAAAAGTCATTGGGTGTCAGACACCTCTTGGATGCAAAAGAGGTTTTATTTCTTTTAACAGACCTTTTATATTTTGCAAAGCAAAGAGGGTTGGGGCCAGGACACCCTTAATAGTTGCAATTTCAATAGGCAGACTCTGAGGCTTCAATAGGAGGAGACAGCCGTACAGGGAAAGGCCCCAGCAAGGTGCCACTTCTGCACATGCAGGTATGCTGTCCCCTATGGCTACAGTACTTAACAGTTCCTAATTTAAACAGTTCTCTCAGCTTTACTACAACTTCTACTTGTAGTTCTTCAGCCCCTTGAGCTCCTGGTCTCTCAGCTGACCCTCTGATTCAATAACTCTGAATCCTGTAAGCTCCTCAAGGCTTTTGCGGTGGTATCTCCCTCAAGTGTCACCCATGCTTCCCTGCTGTGTCCCTAGCTTGGCCCTTCGGATACCTCCAAGCTTCACCCCTGCTGACCGGCCCAGTCCCTAGCTTGATACACAAGCCTGCTCTGCAAGCATCACCTCTGCTGGTTGGGTCCCTGACTTGATCACCGCCTGAAGTTTCAAGATTCCCCACCGTGCACGTTCGGTGAGAACGTTTCTTGCTTCGGTTACTGACTGTGGTCCCTAGTAAAGATGGTTGGTCCTTTAGGAGCATCAGCTTCCCTTCTACCTCCGACCACGACAGGTTCTCCAGCCAGCAGAACCGTCACTTCTGGTTGGACTTCAAGCCGCAGTCCCAACCCTGCACTGCACTCTTACTCCTAGGCCCTCACACAGCTTGGCAGCCATATGCCCACAAGTTAGGCCCAATCTCCGGTATAGCAGCCCGGGGCAGACGGCACACATCCACCCAGATGGCAGTCCAGGTGTCACAGAGCCTAGATGTCAGAAACCATGAATCAGACTGAGACAGAAGAACAGTTAAATTTCACTTGTTTAATAATAATAAAAAAAAGGTAAACAGAGTAAACATAGTCAAAACATAGCCAGAGTTCATGAACGAATAGTCAGACAAGCCAAAACGTCAGGGAGCCAGAGATGAGTGTAGTAGAACAGCAAGCAGGATCTGGAGCCAGAAGGAATGTCAGCCAAGCAAGTCTTTAACAGGAACACAGGAGAGTGTCTCTAGAGATGTGACCAAGGTGAAGGCTGAGATTACCTGGGCTGGATGGCTTAAGTAGGCAGGACTGACGAGCAGGATATCATCAACAGGTGAGTCACTGTAGAGAGATAGGAGCTGGCAATTAGCTGACAGCTGTGCGGCCAGCTCAGAGAAGGAAGGGTTGAGCCCAGCCCTGCCACTATATCTCCTGACTCCACCCAAATATATAGGCTTTCCAGACAGGCCAAGGGATTCAAGAAAACCACTGTCCATTGGCTGAAATATCCCATATACCCATAACCCGACCTTGAGTTGCCTTTCTCATATCTAGTGCCACCTAGTGGTAGAAGAGAGAAGTACAACAAGGCCAAACTTATGCCGCGTACACACGGGCGGACTGTATATCGTACTTAGTCCGTCGAAACACATTTCAGCGGACAGTCCGCTCGTGTGTGGGCTTCAGCGGACTTTTTTAGCGTGCAGTCTGGCGTACTAAGTATTTCGGATTTTTCGAAATTCTGTCCGTCGTACTTTGGTTTCAGCGGACAATCCGCTCGTCAGTAGGCTAGTTCGACGGACTAAGAATGGCGCATGCTCAGAAAGGATTTACACGGTGGAAGGGTGCTTTGCTGTGTATTGGACTTCCTATTTCTAGTCCCGTCGTACGTGCTGTACACGTCATCGCGCAAGCTTTCGACGGACTGTTTGTGCATCCGTGTGTGGTCAAGTCCGTTCAGTCGAAAGTATGACGGACTGTCCGTCGGATTGTATGACGGACTAAGTAGGCCATACAGTCCGCTCGTGTGTACGCGGCATTAGGGAGAAATTAATGGATCTCTAGGTAGGTAGCTACTTCAGACAAGGAATTTGGTGAGGAGCTCCCTGACTAAACCCCAGGACGCTACAAGTATATTCATTGTAGGCTGGGATTAAAGTGTGGGAATGTATATGCTTTAAAATAATTCAGCTGTGACTTTGATTTTTGACTTTTTCTTATATGAGGTTACAAATTAACACAATGTAGGTCATAGCATTATGTGAACTATTAAGAGGTGATTCTTAACATTTTCCTATTAATATTTATAGGAGTGAATAAATATATAAAAATACATGTATATTTACAGGTGAAGGATAAATCAAGTAACTACCTAAGAACAGAGCTCTAAAATAGACAGAAGTTACCTTCACTACTTATCTTAATGTTTGGATTGCATTGAGTTGTTTGGGTAAAGATAAGTTCAACATGTGCTCTGCTCATGCCTTACTTTGGAAAAACAGGACTGCTGCTTCACTGGTTTGCTGTGCAGAGTTCAAAAACTGGTGCGCATCCTGGCAGCACAAAATGTATTGTGGCTCTGTCCCCACAACCTGATAGGACTGGTTAACTATAAATCAAAGAGAGAGCCAGCTTACGGTCCTCTCCTTTTTGTCCTGACTTGATCAGGACTGGAGTCATGAGGTGTCCCATACCGCTTGCCACCCCAGCCTCTCTTGGGTAGAAGTCCTTTCTGTTCAGCCTCTGAATGAGCTATATGGTTGCAGCCCTATTATGGTGGTCGGGGGAGGGGGCATTGTTCTGCCTCTCCTGGGTGCAAGTGCTTCTTGTAGAACCTCTAAATGAGCTATATGGTTGAAGTCCCATTCTGGTGGTGCACGTCTGTCAAAGCTTTAAAAAAGCTTTGGTGCAAGTGGCAGCATTTTCCCTGTGCTTTTTCCTTCTTTTCTTTTTTTGTCAGTGCTTTTCTGCACCTGTCTGTGTTATGGGCGTTTACCATTTCCAAGATGGTTGCAACAGTGCAAGTACACTCTGATCATGGATGACAGGAAGTGATGTAGCCGCTGTGGCCAGTTTCCTGGTTTGCCCTTTGCAAGATTACGTTTGGAACTAAGACTGTGATCTGAGCATGCTCAGGTACTGATATCATCACTAGTGGCCAGAGGTGCCAGTTTTAAATGGTTTAGGCATTTTTGGACAACACTTGGTGGTGTGTAATACTCATGCATGCTGGATGCTTACGTGGTCATTATTTGCAGGTATGTTTTTCTTCTTTATGGCATTCACTTGGGCTCTTCCTATCTCAGGTTCATTCTCTATGCTTGCTCTGGGATCACTGTGTCTCTGCTCTATGCTGTGTTTCATTTCAGTCTGTTTTTTGAACACTTGCTTTATGAACTTGGACTGTTGTCACGGTCGGAGAATTCAATCTATATCTTCTAATCCAAGATTTCTTATCTACACAATTTTGTTATATATATATATATATATATATATATATATATATATATATAATTATTATTTAAAAAATTTTTTCACTATAGCCTTTTTCAATACTTGGTTTGAGCAATTGTTTTTGGTGATTTTTATATTTGTTTTAGGTATATCTCAAATATTTAGCACAAGTGTCATTTATTCACTCCTTAGCGCTGCTACATTCTATCTACTATTTGTGTATATCCCACTTCTAGCAGCTGCTTTTTTATTTAATGTTCCTCATAGCGCAGTATTTCACCTTTTTACCTATTGATTTCTCAATCTCTTCAGCCGTGGATCTGGAAAATGTCTCACTGCTTGCGATTTGCACTGTGCAGTGCCGACTTTATGATGGGCTCCTCATGTGCAAGTTGCGAACGTACCTGAGCTCATCCTTAGTGCCAATGATCTTGTAATTGAGTGATTCTTCTAAAGGACAAGACAAGTTGCCATCTATGTGCAGACATTCTAGGTAACATTGATGAAGGTAATCATCTGGCCTCTTATTATCATTGCTCCCTGTCTACAAAGCATCACAGGTTACCAAAAGTTGCTACGAGTCAATACATGGAGCACCTACCCATAAGTTGGCAGCTGAATTGCCTAGCACTTCCAACCACAGCCAGCAGGTGGCGTCCATATTAGAAAGTTTGTTGGAGGATGAAGACATTAAAGGGGCCACAGGCTTTGACTGTTGCCTAATAGAGCCTTTTACAAGGGGAGTTAAGGAGGCAATCGCCAGAGGGTAAATGGAGAAAACTCTCCACAAGCTCAGGAAGTACTTCCCAAATCTCTAGAAAGATTCAGTTTAATTTGTCTTCTTTAAGGGACTGGAGGAGTTAATCCATGAAGAATGTCAGAGACCAGAGTAAAAGGTCATTCTTCTGTTGTTGCCTCCGATGGTGAATGCATCATTATTGGGACTGGCAAGACACATCACCTTGCGGTTAAGTTCAAGGATGCTCTAGACTTAAAATTATATCTAGATTTAAGGCACTCTTATGTAGCATCTAGAGGTACCTGTAGACCAACAATAACGTTTGCAGTCATAGGCAGAGCGATATAAAGTTGGGTGGCTAACATTTAAAAAAAAAAAAAAAAAAAAAAAAACTTCTGGGGGAAGTGGAGAAAGGCAAAGTGGTAACAGCTTTGCAATAGCCGAAATGTGGCAGGAGACTTTATAATAAAGGGGTCGGTAGACATCATTAGAGGTTCTTTAAAGAAGAACTCCAGGATAGACAAGACAAAACACCCATTAATACACTCCCCTACACAAAACACAAAACAGTTAATACATTTGTGAAATTCCTTGTTATTAAAGAGAAAAGTCTAACTTACTTTTAAGGAAGTGTTCATTGTAATTTAAAAGATAAAAGCATCTGCTCTGACTAAGAGTAGGTGAAACAGCAGTGATTACATCATATCCTCTCCTCTCTTTCTACAATAAAATGAAACTACAGTTCCCATCAACCTTTGGAAATTGCATTGGATGTGGGAAACTAGGCCTGCACATGTTGAATGTGTCCTTGCCCACTTCAACATAAATCATGCCCCATCATTCTTCAGCCACACTGCTCAGCACCAAAGAGCAGGACAGTTAGGTGACTGTCCTGATACTGGCTGTGGCTGCTACCTTGACATGAGATCTCTCCCACTTCAGCCACACCAGGAGATAAACTAATCACCCTTATGTAGCACCCTCTAGTGTGCTAAAAGTAGGATGGCTAGAGTTTTGTGAGAGTAGTTACATTTCCAGGCTTGGCTGGTGTGTTTTGATCTGTGTTGGGAGTGACACAGAGTAGAGCTGGTTGCTCACAGGCAGCATCACCCAGACCTCCCACTTTTTTCCAGAGTGCTAGGCTGTCATAGCCTTTGAGGGAGCCATAGCCAGTCTGGGGGGGGTGACCTTGGGCCTGGACTCGGGTGCAGATGGGACCCTCCTACAACACACAGAGGTGTCCTGGCCAGGAGGAGCAAGAGAGGACAGCAGGAGAAGCACTGCTGGGCAAGTCTTCGGGGAGGAAAAACAATTCACAGCCAAGAGGGCTGGTGCGTGAGACACACCTGAGAGGACTGGGAGATTGAAGTCTGGGAGGGTTGCAGAGCCAGTGGAGTGGACTGTGGTGTCACAGGCAGTAGAGAGGGGCTGCTGCAGCCAGGGGGGAAGGCAGTGCCTGAAAAGGTGGTGCTGGGAGCAGTAGCCATGTGCACAGCTAGCACCAAGGACTACAATATTTTTGCTGCACCATAGGAGCTTGTGGTTCCTGCCTCCAAAGGGCATTTGCTAAGGCCTGGCTGAGCCACTGACAATGGAGGCGCTCAGCTATGAGAAAAGATTAGAGCAACTGAATCCATTCCCTCTTGAGAAGTGGAGATTAAGGGGGGTATTATCAACATGTACAAATACATAAGTGGTCCATATAGTGAACTTGGTGTTGAGTTATTCACTTTAAGGTCATCACAGAGAACAAGGGGGCACTCTTTATGTCTAGAGGAAAAAATATTTCATCTCCAAATAAGTGGTGGTTCTGGCAAGCTCAGTAGATTGCGTTAAGAAAGGCCTGGATTTGGTCCTAAATGTACAGAATATAACTGGGTACTAACATTTATAGGTAAAGTTGATCCAAAGAAAATCGGATTGCCTCTTGGGGAATCAGGAATTAATTTTTTCCCCCTGCAGTAGCAAATTGGAGCATGCTTTGCTGGGGTTCTAGATCAACTCTGGGTATAGGTTTATATGGGATTGTATTAATATTATCATTTTTTTTGGTTGAACTAGATGGACTTATGTCTTTTTTCAACCTAACTATGTATGTAACTATGTATGTGACTATGTATATACAATCGATCACAGAAAGGGTCACATATACCCAGATTGTGTTCAATAATGCAACATCACAGATACTTGATTACCTTGTGCATCTACGTGTTTCACTATGTCACAATGAACTGGAGCCTTTAAAAGAACGATAGGTAGCAATTACTGATGCCATAAAGACATAGACGCTGGTGAGCTGTTTTAAAAAAACACCCTTTCCGTTACACAAGAAACCAAACAAAACAAAAAGAAAGAGTTTGGTATTCAGTTTAGTCCCAGAAACAAACAAGAACCCGTGAGGCTTAACCGTTGATCCCTACAGTCCAGCAATTCTAGATGTCTTGGTGCGTCTCCAATGGGAGACTCTGTCTAATAGAATCTGATACTTGTGCCATTCAGAGAGTATCACAATATAGTTATATTTAGAGACTTTCAATATTTGGTGGGATAAAGCATAACAGAACAGGAGGAAATGTTCAGCATTGCCCACTATACAGTGCCATCTTTACCGCCATATGGGTTATAACAGCTTACAGGCACAACAGGTGCAACTGAGAAATTTACTTAGAAATTGTTCTTTTCCAATAAACTGATCAGTAAAAACTGATGGGCCTTAGGATTCCTTATCCAGCCAGTCACAGGCCTCTTGTGGAGTGTCAAATAACTTGACTGACCCATTGTATTGAACTCATCAGAAAGAAAAATATCTCCTGATTGGACTTTTAAGGCACTAAAATTCAATTATGTTTAGAAAAATATAACTTTTATTTATAGCGTACATACATCATAAGATACAGTATAAAAAAAATATAGGCAGAATGTTAATGATACTTAATGTTGTTTTGACAGTTACCACAACGATTGACAGTATTTTCTTATGATTCAACCAACGTGTTTTGGAGTTTTCACCAGGTCGGAGTCTGGAATGTGTCTTCACATGGTCGTCTATATCACATAAGTGGCCACTTGCTTCACAATATACTATACTTGTGAATAATCTTCTTATTTTTTTCTATTGAAAAAGCCCATGGCGTGCAAAACACACCCAAAAAACTTCCACCCGGTGCATAAAAAAAGTGCACACACATAAAGAGTGAAACACTAAAAAGTGCAGACGGGTGCCTGATGTCCTCCAAAAGAAGGACCATACCCTGATCCCCCGGGGCGTTAGGCTCCAGACGGGGACTGAGGTACCAGACTCAACAAGTGGTCCCCGGACGAAACCGGAAGACCTCCTTTCCCCGGGAGGACTGCCGAAACAGAACCTCCTAGGTACTTGGTACTTATGAGGGTCACACCTCTCTTTGACTTCAGCATTATTAGGTGTTCATTTCTTCCCAGGTTGATTTGGCTACTCTTCAGCAATTACTTCCGCACTTAGTGTGACACCAAAAAAACATAGACGGGCATATCCAAGACACAATTCCACTCAACTTTCTTGTTTTTAATATTTTGTGGAAGGTTATGCATATGACAGTTTTAGAAAACATACACATGATTGACTCTTTCATGTACCCGCGAAGAAGGAGATTTTGAAAACTCTGAAACGTGTTGGGTGAATCATAAGAAAATATTGTCATTTGTTGTGGTGACTGTCAAAACTTACACGCAGTATTGTTAATGTTTTTTATACTGTATCTTATGATGTATGTACGCTATTAGTAAAATTTATACTTTTCTACACATAATTGAATTTTAGTGCCTTAAAAGTCCAGGCTGGGGATATTTTTCTTTCTGGTTAGCTATTTGGATGTGGCACTTTTCAGAGACACTCACCAATAATTAACATTGTCTTGTATTGAACTCATAGCCTATGTGTGTACAGCATGCTATACTTGATTTCCCTATCCCTCAGCCACCTCTGCTCATCCGTAAACGAGTGACATTTCCTCTGAGAAATTAGGGAACAGCATTACATGGGTATTTTAATATTCTAAATCTTGATGCTTTTATGCCTCAGCCAGGATGGGGGAGGGGGGGGGGGGCTCCTGGGGGATCAATCAGGAGAGGATCTTTGCAAAGAATTGCTCAGCAAAGAGGACTGGCTTGGTGCCATCCACCACTTCTGGCAGCACAATCATCTGCAAATTATTCCTTCTCTGCCTGTCCTCTGCATCATCAGCTGGAACTATCTTACCAGGTCCTGTAGTTTGGATAACTGGGAACCATGAGAGTGAGTAGAATCCTCCACTTCAGATATACGGTTTTCAGCCATGGTTCCATTCCCCTGAATCTTGTCCAGGTCATGCCTGATGAGTGGCATGACCTGGAAAAGGGTATGAGTACCACAGCACTGACAGCCTGAATAAACACAATAAAGTGCAACTGTAGTGCATAAAAAATTAAGTGCAAAATGAATAAAAGGTAACCAGTGAAAACTTAAAAAACACGTGCAAATATGTATAAACTTCTAGTTTGAAGGTTCCTTTGACAGGTGCCTTCCACAGGTGTTGCTGTGATAGAAATAGTGTAAATCAATATTAAGCATATCAGAACTGCACTGCACCAAAAATCGCCGTAAAAACACACCAAGCTTTGCTCTAAAAAATAGTTCTGAAGCCTCTCTGGTGCGATTTCTGTGCAGGGTAGCCCATTCAGGTGAATGGGCTGCCCTATATGTGATGAGTGAAAATGCTCCAAAACGCCTCCCCCCTTGCTAAAAAAAATAAAAAAAAATAAAAATAAAAACGCATGTGGGAATGGACGTTCCCACTATGCAGAGGTGTGAATGAGGCTGGACAGCTGAGTATTTCTGTCCACTCCCTCTTATGTACTTGTATAAAGATGGCCATACACTATGCATTCTGGTGGTATATTGTGGTATATTGTGTATTTAGCAAGAAGGGTGATTACTGATTGATTGCATTTCAGTTAAAAAACATGCAGCTAGGAATGAGTGGGTAGGTAAGAGGGTGGATGATGCAGGGTGTGTGCTAATGAGGTCAGCTGGTCAACTCCTTCCTGTGTCATGCCCTATAGTCTGACTAGGGAGTAAGGCAGCAGCAATGGAATACATTTGGAAACATGGATGAGGACAAGTGAAGTAAGTGTCTGTAGATTTAATGGAAAGCTTTGATATTTTTGCAAAAAAAAGTATTAGAGAATGAATTTAGAGAAAAAAAAGGTGAACCTTTAAGAACCTTAACCACTTGCCTACTGGGCACTTAAACCCTCCTCCTGCCCAGACCAATTTTCAGCTTTCGGTGCTCTCACAGTTTGAATGACAATTACTCATGCATAGTCATGCAACACTGTACCCAAATGCATTTTTTGTCCTTTTTTTCCCCACAAATAGAGATTTCTTTTGGTGGTATTTGATCACCTCTGGGTTTTTTATTTTTTGCGCTATAAATGAAAAAAGACCGAAAATGTTGAAAAAAAAAACGCATTTTCTTTGTTTCTGTGATAAAATTATGCAAATTATTAATTTTTCTTCATAAATTTTGGCCACAATTGATTTCTTTTTTTGTCAGTGCTTTTTGTTTTTGGTGATTTTTATATTTGTTTTAGGTATATCTCAAATATTTAGCACAAGTGTCATTTATTCACTCCTTAGCGCTGCTACATTCTATCTACTATTTGTGTATATCCCACTTCTAGCAGCTGCTTTTTTATTTAATGTTCCTCATAGCGCAGTATTTCACCTTTTTACCTATTGATTTCTCAATCTCTTCAGCCGTGGATCTGGAAAATGTCTCACTGCTTGCGATTTGCACTGTGCAGTGCCGACTTTATGATGGGCTCCTCATGTGCAAGTTGCGAACGTACCTGAGCTCATCCTTAGTGCCAATGATCTTGTAATTGAGTGATTCTTCTAAAGGACAAGACAAGTTGCCATCTATGTGCAGACATTCTAGGTAACATTGATGAAGGTAATCATCTGGCCTCTTATTATCATTGCTCCCTGTCTACAAAGCATCACAGGTTACCAAAAGTTGCTACGAGTCAATACATGGAGCACCTACCCATAAGTTGGCAGCTGAATTGCCTAGCACTTCCAACCACAGCCAGCAGGTGGCGTCCATATTAGAAAGTTTGTTGGAGGATGAAGACATTAAAGGGGCCACAGGCTTTGACTGTTGCCTAATAGAGCCTTTTACAAGGGGAGTTAAGGAGGCAATCGCCAGAGGGTAAATGGAGAAAACTCTCCACAAGCTCAGGAAGTACTTCCCAAATCTCTAGAAAGATTCAGTTTAATTTGTCTTCTTTAAGGGACTGGAGGAGTTAATCCATGAAGAATGTCAGAGACCAGAGTAAAAGGTCATTCTTCTGTTGTTGCCTCCGATGGTGAATGCATCATTATTGGGACTGGCAAGACACATCACCTTGCGGTTAAGTTCAAGGATGCTCTAGACTTAAAATTATATCTAGATTTAAGGCACTCTTATGTAGCATCTAGAGGTACCTGTAGACCAACAATAACGTTTGCAGTCATAGGCAGAGCGATATAAAGTTGGGTGGCTAACATTTAAAAAAAAAAAAAAAAAAAAAAACTTCTGGGGGAAGTGGAGAAAGGCAAAGTGGTAACAGCTTTGCAATAGCCGAAATGTGGCAGGAGACTTTATAATAAAGGGGTCGGTAGACATCATTAGAGGTTCTTTAAAGAAGAACTCCAGGATAGACAAGACAAAACACCCATTAATACACTCCCCTACACAAAACACAAAACAGTTAATACATTTGTGAAATTCCTTGTTATTAAAGAGAAAAGTCTAACTTACTTTTAAGGAAGTGTTCATTGTAATTTAAAAGATAAAAGCATCTGCTCTGACTAAGAGTAGGTGAAACAGCAGTGATTACATCATATCCTCTCCTCTCTTTCTACAATAAAATGAAACTACAGTTCCCATCAACCTTTGGAAATTGCATTGGATGTGGGAAACTAGGCCTGCACATGTTGAATGTGTCCTTGCCCACTTCAACATAAATCATGCCCCATCATTCTTCAGCCACACTGCTCAGCACCAAAGAGCAGGACAGTTAGGTGACTGTCCTGATACTGGCTGTGGCTGCTACCTTGACATGAGATCTCTCCCACTTCAGCCACACCAGGAGATAAACTAATCACCCTTATGTAGCACCCTCTAGTGTGCTAAAAGTAGGATGGCTAGAGTTTTGTGAGAGTAGTTACATTTCCAGGCTTGGCTGGTGTGTTTTGATCTGTGTTGGGAGTGACACAGAGTAGAGCTGGTTGCTCACAGGCAGCATCACCCAGACCTCCCACTTTTTTCCAGAGTGCTAGGCTGTCATAGCCTTTGAGGGAGCCATAGCCAGTCTGGGGGGGGTGACCTTGGGCCTGGACTCGGGTGCAGATGGGACCCTCCTACAACACACAGAGGTGTCCTGGCCAGGAGGAGCAAGAGAGGACAGCAGGAGAAGCACTGCTGGGCAAGTCTTCGGGGAGGAAAAACAATTCACAGCCAAGAGGGCTGGTGCGTGAGACACACCTGAGAGGACTGGGAGATTGAAGTCTGGGAGGGTTGCAGAGCCAGTGGAGTGGACTGTGGTGTCACAGGCAGTAGAGAGGGGCTGCTGCAGCCAGGGGGGAAGGCAGTGCCTGAAAAGGTGGTGCTGGGAGCAGTAGCCATGTGCACAGCTAGCACCAAGGACTACAATATTTTTGCTGCACCATAGGAGCTTGTGGTTCCTGCCTCCAAAGGGCATTTGCTAAGGCCTGGCTGAGCCACTGACAATGGAGGCGCTCAGCTATGAGAAAAGATTAGAGCAACTGAATCCATTCCCTCTTGAGAAGTGGAGATTAAGGGGGGTATTATCAACATGTACAAATACATAAGTGGTCCATATAGTGAACTTGGTGTTGAGTTATTCACTTTAAGGTCATCACAGAGAACAAGGGGGCACTCTTTATGTCTAGAGGAAAAAATATTTCATCTCCAAATAAGTGGTGGTTCTGGCAAGCTCAGTAGATTGCGTTAAGAAAGGCCTGGATTTGGTCCTAAATGTACAGAATATAACTGGGTACTAACATTTATAGGTAAAGTTGATCCAAAGAAAATCGGATTGCCTCTTGGGGAATCAGGAATTAATTTTTTCCCCCTGCAGTAGCAAATTGGAGCATGCTTTGCTGGGGTTCTAGATCAACTCTGGGTATAGGTTTATATGGGATTGTATTAATATTATCATTTTTTTTGGTTGAACTAGATGGACTTATGTCTTTTTTCAACCTAACTATGTATGTAACTATGTATGTGACTATGTATATACAATCGATCACAGAAAGGGTCACATATACCCAGATTGTGTTCAATAATGCAACATCACAGATACTTGATTACCTTGTGCATCTACGTGTTTCACTATGTCACAATGAACTGGAGCCTTTAAAAGAACGATAGGTAGCAATTACTGATGCCATAAAGACATAGACGCTGGTGAGCTGTTTTAAAAAAAACACCCTTTCCGTTACACAAGAAACCAAACAAAACAAAAAGAAAGAGTTTGGTATTCAGTTTAGTCCCAGAAACAAACAAGAACCCGTGAGGCTTAACCGTTGATCCCTACAGTCCAGCAATTCTAGATGTCTTGGTGCGTCTCCAATGGGAGACTCTGTCTAATAGAATCTGATACTTGTGCCATTCAGAGAGTATCACAATATAGTTATATTTAGAGACTTTCAATATTTGGTGGGATAAAGCATAACAGAACAGGAGGAAATGTTCAGCATTGCCCACTATACAGTGCCATCTTTACCGCCATATGGGTTATAACAGCTTACAGGCACAACAGGTGCAACTGAGAAATTTACTTAGAAATTGTTCTTTTCCAATAAACTGATCAGTAAAAACTGATGGGCCTTAGGATTCCTTATCCAGCCAGTCACAGGCCTCTTGTGGAGTGTCAAATAACTTGACTGACCCATTGTATTGAACTCATCAGAAAGAAAAATATCTCCTGATTGGACTTTTAAGGCACTAAAATTCAATTATGTTTAGAAAAATATAACTTTTATTTATAGCGTACATACATCATAAGATACAGTATAAAAAAAATATAGGCAGAATGTTAATGATACTTAATGTTGTTTTGACAGTTACCACAACGATTGACAGTATTTTCTTATGATTCAACCAACGTGTTTTGGAGTTTTCACCAGGTCGGAGTCTGGAATGTGTCTTCACATGGTCGTCTATATCACATAAGTGGCCACTTGCTTCACAATATACTATACTTGTGAATAATCTTCTTATTTTTTTCTATTGAAAAAGCCCATGGCGTGCAAAACACACCCAAAAAACTTCCACCCGGTGCATAAAAAAAGTGCACACACATAAAGAGTGAAACACTAAAAAGTGCAGACGGGTGCCTGATGTCCTCCAAAAGAAGGACCATACCCTGATCCCCCGGGGCGTTAGGCTCCAGACGGGGACTGAGGTACCAGACTCAACAAGTGGTCCCCGGACGAAACCGGAAGACCTCCTTTCCCCGGGAGGACTGCCGAAACAGAACCTCCTAGGTACTTGGTACTTATGAGGGTCACACCTCTCTTTGACTTCAGCATTATTAGGTGTTCATTTCTTCCCAGGTTGATTTGGCTACTCTTCAGCAATTACTTCCGCACTTAGTGTGACACCAAAAAAACATAGACGGGCATATCCAAGACACAATTCCACTCAACTTTCTTGTTTTTAATATTTTGTGGAAGGTTATGCATATGACAGTTTTAGAAAACATACACATGATTGACTCTTTCATGTACCCGCGAAGAAGGAGATTTTGAAAACTCTGAAACGTGTTGGGTGAATCATAAGAAAATACTGTCATTTGTTGTGGTGACTGTCAAAACTTACACGCAGTATTGTTAATATTTTTTATACTGTATCTTATGATGTATGTACGCTATTAGTAAAATTTATACTTTTCTACACATAATTGAATTTTAGTGCCTTAAAAGTCCAGGCTGGGGATATTTTTCTTTCTGGTTAGCTATTTGGATGTGGCACTTTTCAGAGACACTCACCAATAATTAACATTGTCTTGTATTGAACTCATAGCCTATGTGTGTACAGCATGCTATACTTGATTTCCCTATCCCTCAGCCACCTCTGCTCATCCGTAAACGAGTGACATTTCCTCTGAGAAATTAGGGAACAGCATTACATGGGTATTTTAATATTCTAAATCTTGATGCTTTTATGCCTCAGCCAGGATGGGGGAGGGGGGGGGGCTCCTGGGGGATCAATCAGGAGAGGATCTTTGCAAAGAATTGCTCAGCAAAGAGGACTGGCTTGGTGCCATCCACCACTTCTGGCAGCACAATCATCTGCAAATTATTCCTTCTCTGCCTGTCCTCTGCATCATCAGCTGGAACTATCTTACCAGGTCCTGTAGTTTGGATAACTGGGAACCATGAGAGTGAGTAGAATCCTCCACTTCAGATATACGGTTTTCAGCCATGGTTCCATTCCCCTGAATCTTGTCCAGGTCATGCCTGATGAGTGGCATGACCTGGAAAAGGGTATGAGTACCACAGCACTGACAGCCTGAATAAACACAATAAAATGCAAAAGTAGTGCATAAAAAATTAAGTGCAAAATGAATAAAAGGTAACCAGTGAAAACTTAAAAAACACGTGCAAATATGTATAAACTTCTAGTTTGAAGGTTCCTTTGACAGGTGCCTTCCACAGGTGTTGCTGTGATAGAAATAGTGTAAATCAATATTAAGCATATCAGAACTGCACTGCACCAAAAATCGCCGTAAAAACACACCAAGCTTTGCTCTAAAAAATAGTTCTGAAGCCTCTCTGGTGCGATTTCTGTGCAGGGTAGCCCATTCAGGTGAATGGGCTGCCCTATATGTGATGAGTGAAAATGCTCCAAAACGCCTCCCCCTTGCTAAAAAAAATAAAAAAAAATAAAAATAAAAACGCATGTGGGAATGGACGTTCCCACTATGCAGAGGTGTGAATGAGGCTGGACAGCTGAGTATTTCTGTCCACTCCCTCTTATGTACTTGTATAAAGATGGCCATACACTATGCATTCTGGTGGTATATTGTGGTATATTGTGTATTTAGCAAGAAGGGTGATTACTGATTGATTGCATTTCAGTTAAAAAACATGCAGCTAGGAATGAGTGGGTAGGTAGGAGGGTGGATGATGCAGGGTGTGTGCTAATGAGGTCAGCTGGTCAACTCCTTCCTGTGTCATGCCCTATAGTCTGACTAGGGAGTAAGGCAGCAGCAATGGAATACATTTGGAAACATGGATGAGGACAAGTGAAGTAAGTGTCTGTAGATTTAATGGAAAGCTTTGATATTTTTGCAAAAAAAAGTATTAGAGAATGAATTTAGAGAAAAAAAAGGTGAACCTTTAAGAACCTTAACCACTTGCCTACTGGGCACTTAAACCCTCCTCCTGCCCAGACCAATTTTCAGCTTTCGGTGCTCTCACAGTTTGAATGACAATTACTCATGCATAGTCATGCAACACTGTACCCAAATGCATTTTTTGTCCTTTTTTTCCCCACAAATAGAGATTTCTTTTGGTGGTATTTGATCACCTCTGGGTTTTTTATTTTTTGCGCTATAAATGAAAAAAGACCGAAAATGTTGAAAAAAAAAACGCATTTTCTTTGTTTCTGTGATAAAATTATGCAAATTATTAATTTTTCTTCATAAATTTTGGCCACAATTGATTTCTTTTTTTGTCAGTGCTTTTTGTTTTTGGTGATTTTTATATTTGTTTTAGGTATATCTCAAATATTTAGCACAAGTGTCATTTATTCACTCCTTAGCGCTGCTACATTCTATCTACTATTTGTGTATATCCCACTTCTAGCAGCTGCTTTTTTATTTAATGTTCCTCATAGCGCAGTATTTCACCTTTTTACCTATTGATTTCTCAATCTCTTCAGCCGTGGATCTGGAAAATGTCTCACTGCTTGCGATTTGCACTGTGCAGTGCCGACTTTATGATGGGCTCCTCATGTGCAAGTTGCGAACGTACCTGAGCTCATCCTTAGTGCCAATGATCTTGTAATTGAGTGATTCTTCTAAAGGACAAGACAAGTTGCCATCTATGTGCAGACATTCTAGGTAACATTGATGAAGGTAATCATCTGGCCTCTTATTATCATTGCTCCCTGTCTACAAAGCATCACAGGTTACCAAAAGTTGCTACGAGTCAATACATGGAGCACCTACCCATAAGTTGGCAGCTGAATTGCCTAGCACTTCCAACCACAGCCAGCAGGTGGCGTCCATATTAGAAAGTTTGTTGGAGGATGAAGACATTAAAGGGGCCACAGGCTTTGACTGTTGCCTAATAGAGCCTTTTACAAGGGGAGTTAAGGAGGCAATCGCCAGAGGGTAAATGGAGAAAACTCTCCACAAGCTCAGGAAGTACTTCCCAAATCTCTAGAAAGATTCAGTTTAATTTGTCTTCTTTAAGGGACTGGAGGAGTTAATCCATGAAGAATGTCAGAGACCAGAGTAAAAGGTCATTCTTCTGTTGTTGCCTCCGATGGTGAATGCATCATTATTGGGACTGGCAAGACACATCACCTTGCGGTTAAGTTCAAGGATGCTCTAGACTTAAAATTATATCTAGATTTAAGGCACTCTTATGTAGCATCTAGAGGTACCTGTAGACCAACAATAACGTTTGCAGTCATAGGCAGAGCGATATAAAGTTGGGTGGCTAACATTTAAAAAAAAAAAAAAAAAAAAAAACTTCTGGGGGAAGTGGAGAAAGGCAAAGTGGTAACAGCTTTGCAATAGCCGAAATGTGGCAGGAGACTTTATAATAAAGGGGTCGGTAGACATCATTAGAGGTTCTTTAAAGAAGAACTCCAGGATAGACAAGACAAAACACCCATTAATACACTCCCCTACACAAAACACAAAACAGTTAATACATTTGTGAAATTCCTTGTTATTAAAGAGAAAAGTCTAACTTACTTTTAAGGAAGTGTTCATTGTAATTTAAAAGATAAAAGCATCTGCTCTGACTATGAGTAGGTGAAACAGCAGTGATTACATCATATCCTCTCCTCTCTTTCTACAATAAAATGAAACTACAGTTCCCATCAACCTTTGGAAATTGCATTGGATGTGGGAAACTAGGCCTGCACATGTTGAATGTGTCCTTGCCCACTTCAACATAAATCATGCCCCATCATTCTTCAGCCACACTGCTCAGCACCAAAGAGCAGGACAGTTAGGTGACTGTCCTGATACTGGCTGTGGCTGCTACCTTGACATGAGATCTCTCCCACTTCAGCCACACCAGGAGATAAACTAATCACCCTTATGTAGCACCCTCTAGTGTGCTAAAAGTAGGATGGCTAGAGTTTTGTGAGAGTAGTTACATTTCCAGGCTTGGCTGGTGTGTTTTGATCTGTGTTGGGAGTGACACAGAGTAGAGCTGGTTGCTCACAGGCAGCATCACCCAGACCTCCCACTTTTTTCCAGAGTGCTAGGCTGTCATAGCCTTTGAGGGAGCCATAGCCAGTCTGGGGGGGGTGACCTTGGGCCTGGACTCGGGTGCAGATGGGACCCTCCTACAACACACAGAGGTGTCCTGGCCAGGAGGAGCAAGAGAGGACAGCAGGAGAAGCACTGCTGGGCAAGTCTTCGGGGAGGAAAAACAATTCACAGCCAAGAGGGCTGGTGCGTGAGACACACCTGAGAGGACTGGGAGATTGAAGTCTGGGAGGGTTGCAGAGCCAGTGGAGTGGACTGTGGTGTCACAGGCAGTAGAGAGGGGCTGCTGCAGCCAGGGGGGAAGGCAGTGCCTGAAAAGGTGGTGCTGGGAGCAGTAGCCATGTGCACAGCTAGCACCAAGGACTACAATATTTTTGCTGCACCATAGGAGCTTGTGGTTCCTGCCTCCAAAGGGCATTTGCTAAGGCCTGGCTGAGCCACTGACAATGGAGGCGCTCAGCTATGAGAAAAGATTAGAGCAACTGAATCCATTCCCTCTTGAGAAGTGGAGATTAAGGGGGGTATTATCAACATGTACAAATACATAAGTGGTCCATATAGTGAACTTGGTGTTGAGTTATTCACTTTAAGGTCATCACAGAGAACAAGGGGGCACTCTTTATGTCTAGAGGAAAAAATATTTCATCTCCAAATAAGTGGTGGTTCTGGCAAGCTCAGTAGATTGCGTTAAGAAAGGCCTGGATTTGGTCCTAAATGTACAGAATATAACTGGGTACTAACATTTATAGGTAAAGTTGATCCAAAGAAAATCGGATTGCCTCTTGGGGAATCAGGAATTAATTTTTTCCCCCTGCAGTAGCAAATTGGAGCATGCTTTGCTGGGGTTCTAGATCAACTCTGGGTATAGGTTTATATGGGATTGTATTAATATTATCATTTTTTTTGGTTGAACTAGATGGACTTATGTCTTTTTTCAACCTAACTATGTATGTAACTATGTATGTGACTATGTATATACAATCGATCACAGAAAGGGTCACATATACCCAGATTGTGTTCAATAATGCAACATCACAGATACTTGATTACCTTGTGCATCTACGTGTTTCACTATGTCACAATGAACTGGAGCCTTTAAAAGAACGATAGGTAGCAATTACTGATGCCATAAAGACATAGACGCTGGTGAGCTGTTTTAAAAAAAACACCCTTTCCGTTACACAAGAAACCAAACAAAACAAAAAGAAAGAGTTTGGTATTCAGTTTAGTCCCAGAAACAAACAAGAACCCGTGAGGCTTAACCGTTGATCCCTACAGTCCAGCAATTCTAGATGTCTTGGTGCGTCTCCAATGGGAGACTCTGTCTAATAGAATCTGATACTTGTGCCATTCAGAGAGTATCACAATATAGTTATATTTAGAGACTTTCAATATTTGGTGGGATAAAGCATAACAGAACAGGAGGAAATGTTCAGCATTGCCCACTATACAGTGCCATCTTTACCGCCATATGGGTTATAACAGCTTACAGGCACAACAGGTGCAACTGAGAAATTTACTTAGAAATTGTTCTTTTCCAATAAACTGATCAGTAAAAACTGATGGGCCTTAGGATTCCTTATCCAGCCAGTCACAGGCCTCTTGTGGAGTGTCAAATAACTTGACTGACCCATTGTATTGAACTCATCAGAAAGAAAAATATCTCCTGATTGGACTTTTAAGGCACTAAAATTCAATTATGTTTAGAAAAATATAACTTTTATTTATAGCGTACATACATCATAAGATACAGTATAAAAAAAATATAGGCAGAATGTTAATGATACTTAATGTTGTTTTGACAGTTACCACAACGATTGACAGTATTTTCTTATGATTCAACCAACGTGTTTTGGAGTTTTCACCAGGTCGGAGTCTGGAATGTGTCTTCACATGGTCGTCTATATCACATAAGTGGCCACTTGCTTCACAATATACTATACTTGTGAATAATCTTCTTATTTTTTTCTATTGAAAAAGCCCATGGCGTGCAAAACACACCCAAAAAACTTCCACCCGGTGCATAAAAAAAGTGCACACACATAAAGAGTGAAACACTAAAAAGTGCAGACGGGTGCCTGATGTCCTCCAAAAGAAGGACCATACCCTGATCCCCCGGGGCGTTAGGCTCCAGACGGGGACTGAGGTACCAGACTCAACAAGTGGTCCCCGGACGAAACCGGAAGACCTCCTTTCCCCGGGAGGACTGCCGAAACAGAACCTCCTAGGTACTTGGTACTTATGAGGGTCACACCTCTCTTTGACTTCAGCATTATTAGGTGTTCATTTCTTCCCAGGTTGATTTGGCTACTCTTCAGCAATTACTTCCGCACTTAGTGTGACACCAAAAAAACATAGACGGGCATATCCAAGACACAATTCCACTCAACTTTCTTGTTTTTAATATTTTGTGGAAGGTTATGCATATGACAGTTTTAGAAAACATACACATGATTGACTCTTTCATGTACCCGCGAAGAAGGAGATTTTGAAAACTCTGAAACGTGTTGGGTGAATCATAAGAAAATACTGTCATTTGTTGTGGTGACTGTCAAAACTTACACGCAGTATTGTTAATATTTTTTATACTGTATCTTATGTATGTACGCTATTAGTAAAATTTATACTTTTCTACACATAATTGAATTTTAGTGCCTTAAAAGTCCAGGCTGGGGATATTTTTCTTTCTGGTTAGCTATTTGGATGTGGCACTTTTCAGAGACACTCACCAATAATTAACATTGTCTTGTATTGAACTCATAGCCTATGTGTGTACAGCATGCTATACTTGATTTCCCTATCCCTCAGCCACCTCTGCTCATCCGTAAACGAGTGACATTTCCTCTGAGAAATTAGGGAACAGCATTACATGGGTATTTTAATATTCTAAATCTTGATGCTTTTATGCCTCAGCCAGGATGGGGGAGGGGGGGGGGGCTCCTGGGGGATCAATCAGGAGAGGATCTTTGCAAAGAATTGCTCAGCAAAGAGGACTGGCTTGGTGCCATCCACCACTTCTGGCAGCACAATCATCTGCAAATTATTCCTTCTCTGCCTGTCCTCTGCATCATCAGCTGGAACTATCTTACCAGGTCCTGTAGTTTGGATAACTGGGAACCATGAGAGTGAGTAGAATCCTCCACTTCAGATATACGGTTTTCAGCCATGGTTCCATTCCCCTGAATCTTGTCCAGGTCATGCCTGATGAGTGGCATGACCTGGAAAAGGGTATGAGTACCACAGCACTGACAGCCTGAATAAACACAATAAAGTGCAACTGTAGTGCATAAAAAATTAAGTGCAAAATGAATAAAAGGTAACCAGTGAAAACTTAAAAAACACGTGCAAATATGTATAAACTTCTAGTTTGAAGGTTCCTTTGACAGGTGCCTTCCACAGGTGTTGCTGTGATAGAAATAGTGTAAATCAATATTAAGCATATCAGAACTGCACTGCACCAAAAATCGCCGTAAAAACACACCAAGCTTTGCTCTAAAAAATAGTTCTGAAGCCTCTCTGGTGCGATTTCTGTGCAGGGTAGCCCATTCAGGTGAATGGGCTGCCCTATATGTGATGAGTGAAAATGCTCCAAAACGCCTCCCCCCTTGCTAAAAAAAATAAAAAAAATAAAAATAAAAACGCATGTGGGAATGGACGTTCCCACTATGCAGAGGTGTGAATGAGGCTGGACAGCTGAGTATTTCTGTCCACTCCCTCTTATGTACTTGTATAAAGATGGCCATACACTATGCATTCTGGTGGTATATTGTGGTATATTGTGTATTTAGCAAGAAGGGTGATTACTGATTGATTGCATTTCAGTTAAAAAACATGCAGCTAGGAATGAGTGGGTAGGTAGGAGGGTGGATGATGCAGGGTGTGTGCTAATGAGGTCAGCTGGTCAACTCCTTCCTGTGTCATGCCCTATAGTCTGACTAGGGAGTAAGGCAGCAGCAATGGAATACATTTGGAAACATGGATGAGGACAAGTGAAGTAAGTGTCTGTAGATTTAATGGAAAGCTTTGATATTTTTGCAAAAAAAAGTATTAGAGAATGAATTTAGAGAAAAAAAAGGTGAACCTTTAAGAACCTTAACCACTTGCCTACTGGGCACTTAAACCCTCCTCCTGCCCAGACCAATTTTCAGCTTTCGGTGCTCTCACAGTTTGAATGACAATTACTCATGCATAGTCATGCAACACTGTACCCAAATGCATTTTTGTCCTTTTTTTCCCCACAAATAGAGATTTCTTTTGGTGGTATTTGATCACCTCTGGGTTTTTTATTTTTTGCGCTATAAATGAAAAAAGACCGAAAATGTTGAAAAAAAAAACGCATTTTCTTTGTTTCTGTGATAAAATTATGCAAATTATTAATTTTTCTTCATAAATTTTGGCCACAATTGATACTGCTACATATCTTTGGTAAAAATAACCCAAATTAGGGGATATTACTTGGTCTGTGTGAAAGTTAGAGAGTCTACAAACTGTGGTGTGAATCATACAAAATTGATCACATCTGATACTTGACACTGATGTGGCACTGATGACAGATGGCAGTTCTACGTGGCACTGATGACAGATGGCACTTATACATGGCACTGGGGACAGGTGGCACTGGGGACAGATGGCACTGACAGGTGGTACTGGGGACAGATGGCACTGACAACAGGTGGCACTGGGGACAGATGGCACTAACTGGTGGCAGTGGGGGCAGATGGCAGTGGGGGCAGATGGTAGCGAGGGGGAGATGGCAGTGGGGACAGATGGCAGTTTATTTTACGTTTTTTTTTTTTTTACTTACGGCCGCTGCAGCCGTTCATCTCTCCCTCCTCACATGCTGTCTCTGTGTGAGGAGGGAGAGCAGTGCTGAGAGATGATCTCATATGTTTACATATGAGATCATCTCTCATTGGACACGCCGATCGTGCTGTAAACGGCTGCTGTGATTGGCCGTTTACAGCGATCTGTGATTGGCTGTGTCCAAGGGACACGGCCAACACAAAACTTCCCCGATGCGCGCTCTCAGGAGCGTGCATTGCGGAAGTAAACAGGAGGACGTCCAGGGACGCCCTCCCGGCAGGTAGCGTCCGCGCTGTAGCAGTCTTTCGGCTATAGCGTGGGCGCAGAGTGGTTGAGCTTGATTGTTGACATGTTGTTAGGTGAAGCTAGCTATAGGGCAGGTCACTGGTCACCATTAAATTGGTATATAAAGTGTAGTGCTAAATATGATAGTCTGGCTAGAAAGTGCCAGGACAGCGCTACACTTTATATGGCAATTTACTTTTAGAAACAAATTTATCTGTTTGTTGTGTTAGCTGCTCGACTTCATCCATTTGAAATGTTTTAGGCAGCGCAGTGTTTTTTGGATTGTATATTTTGACTGGTCACCATTAAGAAAAAAAATAGCACCTGAAAAATTCCAGCAGCTCTTTCAGGGGCTAAGTGGTACAATACTTTGCAGGCAGTTGTTTTGTACGGCTTGTGTCTGTGTCCCTTACATTAAAGAATCAAATTGCCATGAACAGGCCAAGACAGTGTATACATCTGAGGTCTGTTTCTATATGTTTTTAACTTGTTACAGCAAAGGGGTAAGGTGAGGTGTTAGTTTAAATAATGTATTTCTTCAAACACTATTTTCTGCAAAATATTCTGCCCTTGACTCACTACCACCGGTGGGCTATTATCTCTGGTAACATCATTATTTAGAAATATAATCATATAACAACTGCAATATCCAAACCAAAGGGAAGAAAATAACGGTGCTCCCTACTTCCTCCCAACTCAGCAATATGGATTTCAAGCTTAAAACAATCAAGGCAATGATATTGTAATTTCACATACCACAAATATATTGATCAGCAGCCACTTAAAAACAAAATGAATAAAAACATATGATAAAAACATTTCCACTGTTTGAAAAATCAATCAGTTTAAAAGATTCTATCAAAGCAGCGCTCCTGTCAAATAAATCATATTGGCTAGCTAGCATATAAATGTACAAATATGCGATAAATTAATACACAATGAAAATTAGCAACAAATGGCAGAAAGGCAATGAATAAGTGAAAGAAAATAGAGTCTGTGATGAGTTTAGTAAGTGGATTTAAGGTAATCTGCCGGAGAGTACACCTATCACTGCAATCCTCCACTCTGTGCTCCACACACCTCTCTGGGGTCCAAACTCACTGAAATTATGATAAAATAAGGCCTCAAAAACATCCACGATATCCTGCCACCATGCACAGACTTGATCACCCAGGAAAAACTCAAAGGGTCAGGAAATCCAGGAACTTAAGGAGAAAATAATCTCCATATAGAGCAGTTCCGTTTTTACTATTTATTAAGTGTCTCCGATTTGATGTTTATAAAAAATCTTCAAAATAATACAAATGCTGGGTTCCAAAATTGGTCGGACAGCTAGATGTCAGTATACCAGTCTAACTGATAATCCTTCCTGGAAGGTCGGAGGTGTTTAAAGTGCTGCGGGAACACGCTAAGTCCACTCACGGCTTAGCACTAATTCTCAGTTAGGTTCCTGGAACAGCAGCATAGGGAACGTCTCTTCAGGTTGCTGTAAGGTGCTAAGTAGTGAGTGGACTTAGCATGTTCCCACAGCACTTTAAACACCTCCGACCTTCCAGTAAGGATTATCGGTTAGACTGGTATACTGACATCTAGCTATCTGACTGTGGGGGGCATGGCTGTGTGTGACACGTCACTGATCTCTGCTCCTGATGACAGGGAGCAGAGATCAGTGACACTGTTACTAGGCAGAATGGGGAGATGCTAATGTAAATAAGCATCTCCCGTTCTTACTCCCCATGAGATGATCGTGGGTATCCCCGCGACAATCGAGTCCGTGGGCCCTGCGATCTGACTCACGGAGGTCCAGCCGGTGGCGCGCACGCGATGGCACAGTGGCAAATTTAAAGGGACGTACAGGTACGCCCATTTGCCTGTCTGTGCCATTCTGCCAACGTACATCAGCGTACAGCGGTCGGAAAGTGGTTAAAGGAGCAGTGATTTTAATGATGCTTAAAGTGAAACAATAAAAATGAAAAATTCCTTTAAATATCGTATCTGGAGGGTCCCCTTAGTGTGCCTGTAAAGTGGCGCATCTGCACAATGTATAGAACATGCTGCGGGAGTAATGACATTTCTAAAGGAAAAAATTTCATTTAAACTTGCTCGCGGCTGTAATATATTGCCGGCTCCCAGCAATACAGATTAAAAAAAACAAAAAAATCGTCAAAATGTAAAAAAAAAAACAGCGTGGGGTTCCCTCCAAAATACACCCTTATCCGAGCATGCAGCCTAGCAGGTCAGGAAAAGAGGGGGGTGTGTGAGTGCCCCTGGGCTGTGGTTGTCAGGGTCTGCAGGGGGGTTTATCAGAATCTGGAAGCCCCCTTTGACAAGGGGGCCCACATATCCTGACCCCCCATGTGAATGGGTATCGGGCACATCGTACCCCTACCTATCCACCAAACAAAGTGTCAAAAAGTAAAAACCACAAGAGAGTTTTTGACAAATCCTTTATAAAAAAAATAAAACGTGTCCCTCAATGTAAATCCTCCGCCATGTGATGTCAGAAGGAAGCGGGTCACCGGGTGACGTAACCAGGTGGCCCCACCTTGCGAACAAACACATAGTGTTCGAGTCGAACTTACATTCCACTCGAACAGCAAGCCCAAATCTATTGATGACCATTAAATCACCTGTCTTGTTTTAGTTAAAAATTACAAGAGGTGCTTCTAAAATCCAATTCAGAGTCACTAACACAATTAGAAAAAACATTTTTTTATTAATCTGCTGTCTATGCACACGCAACTGTCAATGAGAATTATTTGTCTACACTTAGAGCTATAATCTTTTTAACTTTTTATTACCTTTATATTGCAAGTCATAGTTTACAGCAGGTTTCTAAAAATAAGATTTTGAACAAAAAAAAAAAAAGGTTTTGACACATTTTGTTTGGGCCTCACCATTTGAAATGCATCATTGTGACATAGACAGTATTTGTACATGTAAGTGCTCTAACTGCTGTACGAGAAGGCTATATTGTCACAGTTTGATTCAAAACAACTTTGAGTGGTCTCTTTGTAGTGAGCTAAATTATAGGTAGGGAAAATTAAGACAGCCTGACTTTAATCATTTGCACCTGCATGAAGAAACAAACTAATTAACTCTAATAGTGTTGTGCTATTTAATATTAAATCACTGTAATCATTCTATTTTGGATATAAAATAAAATCTAATGATACAATAATAACTGTAATAATGTACCCATGTAGAACCTTACAGAAGATACTGGAACACGTATACGAAACTTAAAGTGTATGTTTAAAAAAAAACTTTTCTAGTTTTTAGACTGACTGGAGAAGTGTAAGAAACCTTGTAAACTTTTGAATGCTTTCTGGGGCCCCTCTACTGCTGACAGAAGTTTCAGGAGACAGGAAACCAGGGTAACTGACACTGACATCATTAAAAATCTAACATGGGTTCTGGTTCTCCCTTATTTTACTTTTAATTATTTTTGTGTTGTTGTTGAGATTTAAGTGGAGTGTAGGTTGCGCTATGGAATCTTGGAAAAGATAAAAAAGATAAAAAACTGAGTACAAAGTAAAGGTAAGAGCAGCCTCTATTAATTTCCACCCAAATGGGTGGAAAGATACAAAAACAAAGAGAGGGAATAGATATGGCGCTATACCGGTGTGTACGAACTCTCAGTATGCTGGCAAATAAAATGCGGACATAAATGTGCTATGTGGTGTTAGTAAACCTCATATGAGTGGGGGCACATATAATTTTCAGCGTGCTGGTTGATTTGGCATAGAAACATGTATTGTATATATTTCTCAGCGTGCTGGTTGATAAAAGTCAGGGCCACAGAATATCACAAAAAATCACAAAAAGCACATAAAATGAAGGTCATAATATCACCGGACCTAGTGACCCTTATTATGAAATGCTTATCACTGTATCAAAGCAGTATATGGTTATTAATAAAGTGCAAGTGCAAATAAATATGTGCCTTAAAAAGGAAGGTAGAGCTGAGAGTAAGACTAAATGTGGTAACTGGTGCAAAAACCGTGTGTGTTATATTGATATGCAAAAATAAAATACATAAGTAAAAATAAAAAGTGAATAATCTAATATTTAGTCCAATGTGATGCTAAATAGACATAGACATACCATAAAAATGCAATAAAAAATAAAAATAATATAGTATAAAAATGAAATTGAATATAAAAATGCGCAAAAAGATGCAGGTGAATTGTGAACAGTAAACGTGATAGGACAAGTCTCTAGTGAGTGACGGAATATTCCGCAGGTGAAAAAAAGGAGGGGGGTGATGGTTTCCAGCGGTGTTCTTCGCATTCGGTGGCTATTAATGTATAATATTATGCTCTCACCGGAAAAAGGACCCCATCCGGGGTGGATCAACCTTCACAATATTAGCTATTGTGCCGCTTTCTGGCTTCCTTCAGCTGTGAAAGTTAGGGATCCCTCGTTCCTCCGGGAGTGCGGTGTGCCACGTTTATATAAGGTAGAGAAGAGGCACATCCATAGTGTGATACTGTTTTAAAAGTTCGTATTTATTGCAGCAAATAAGTTAAAACTTAGTTAAGTTAAGAATAAGTTAAGACGGACGTCATCCACATTTGCTAGTAACATCACACTTGTTTTCCAGTATTCTACTCTTTTTGCATAACGATGTCAGTTAAATGTTGTATGTCCGGTATTAGTTTAATGTGTAGTCCCGTTTCCCGAGTGTACAGTGCCTATCGCGCAGCTCCATAGTATGAGGGCATTCCCTCACTTAAAATGGCGCCGATTGACCGCGCATGCGCGATAGACACAATACACCCTATAAAGCATGAAAGGTGTACGAAAATGGCCGCTCCAGATGACGTCCGTGTGACGAAACGCGTAGGGCGTGGCCAAGCAGCGTACACCTCGAGCTCAGAAGGAGATTACAGAGCGGGAATTTTAAAGTTGTATGCACTACCGCAATTTTAAACAGCCTGTTTGTAAGTAGTCTTAACTTATTTGCTGCAATAAATACGAACTTTTAAAACAGTATCACACTATGGATGTGCCTCTTCTCTACCTTATATAAACGTGGCACACCGCACTCCCGGAGGAACGAGGGATCCCTAACTTTCACAGCTGAAGGAAGCCAGAGAGCGGCACAATAGCTAATATTGTGAAGGTTGATCCACCCCGGATGGGGTCCTTTTTCCGGTGAGAGCATAATATTATACATTAATAGCCACCGAATGCGAAGAACACCGCTGGAAACCATCACCCCCCTCCTTTTTTTCACCTGCGGAATATTCCGTCACTCACTAGAGACTTGTCCTATCACGTTTACTGTTCACAATTCACCTGCATCTTTTTGCGCATTTTTATATTCAATTTCATTTTTATACTATATTATTTTTATTTTTTATTGCATTTTTATGGTATGTCTATGTCTATTTAGCATCACATTGGACTAAATATTAGATTATTCACTTTTTATTTTTACTTATGTATTTTATTTTTGCATATCAATATAACACACACGGTTTTTGCACCAGTTACCACATTTAGTCTTACTCTCAGCTCTACCTTCCTTTTTAAGGCACATATTTATTTGCACTTGCACTTTATTAATAACCATATACTGCTTTGATACAGTGATAAGCATTTCATAATAAGGGTCACTAGGTCCGGTGATATTATGACCTTCATTTTATGTGCTTTTTGTGATTTTTTTGTGATATTCTGTGGCCCTGACTTTTATCAACCAGCACGCTGAGAAATATATACAATACATGTTTCTATGCCAAATCAACCAGCACGCTGAAAATTATATGTGCCCCCACTCATATGAGGTTTACTAACACCACATAGCACATTTATGTCCGCATTTTATTTGCCAGCATACTGAGAGTTCGTACACACCGGTATAGCACCATATCTATTCCCTCTCTTTGTTGTTGAGATTTACCCCATTGTTGTCTGGTAAAGCTGTTGTTTGCAGAACAGGTGGTGAGGGAAAATCTCTTTAGGCCAGGTTCACATTTGTGCCGCAGCGGTTCATGTCTGGGGTCCGGTGCATGTTTGTTCACCGGTTCGGCTGTGAATCAGGTCCAAATTTTTGCCTGAATTTGCATCTAAACTGGACTCAAACACGCCTGGACCCTTTTTTAAATCCAGACCACGGGTTCTCTTGGTGAGGCTCTTTTGCCTTCTTAGGTTTCATGTACATGGACATCTTCTTGTCTTTTTCTTTCTTAATGTTTTTTAGATAAAAGTGAGGGAGAGACAGGAAAGAAATACAAAATCAAATTGCACACGCACACCTGAACATAGATGACATTTCTGCACAAACACAGGGTCATACTAGAATTAAAATGTATCTAAAGCCAAAACATTTTTGGGATAGATTTGGTGACTGGCATAGGCGTGCACAGCCTATTGCATTAGGGTGTGCACCCCAAAGCTCAAACACGTGTGTGTGTGTGTGTGTGTGTGTGTAAATATATCTACACTAAATTACCAAAAGTATTGGGACACCTGCCTTTACACGCACATGAACTTTAAAGTGGAGGTTTCGAAACCCTCCTCCCCTCCGGTGTCACATTTAGAACCTTTCAGGGAGAAGGGGGTGCAGATCTAAGACAGGTATTTGCAGCCACTTGCAGGCATAGGCTCCTGCGGGAGTCCACATCTTTTCCTGTCCCCCTGTGCTGTCTGCTGGGACACACACGGGTAAGTGTCCATATTTTAAAAGTCAGCAGTTGCAGTATTTGTAGCTGCTGACTTTAAAAAAAGTATAATAATTTTGCAGGACCTCTGCTTTAATGGCATCCCAGTCTTAGTCCATAGGGTTCCATTTTTAGTTGGCCCACCCTTTGCAGCTATAACAGCTTCAACTCTTCTGAGAAGGCTGTCCACAAGGTTTAGGAGTGTGTCTATGGGAATGTTTGACCATTCTTCCACAAGCGCATTTGTGAGGCCAGGCACTAATGTAGCAAGGTCCTGTGTTCCCTTTGGTCTAATGAGAACCTCCAGAGTTAGGGGCAGCTGACATCCTTCTGTGTAGAGTGGGTTACAAGGCATGCTGGGTTTAATGCAAGGTAGATTTATGCCCACCAGACACTTCCTGAATGCAAAGAGATTTATTTTCTCTTGAACAAAACTGTGGGTGGGAGGGTTTAGGATCAGGACACCCTTTAGTAGTTGTTATGGTAATTAGCAGACTCCAAGATTTCTATAGGCAGACAGCCATGCAGGGAAAGGCACCCAGCAGGACACCACATTTGCATATGTAGGATTGCTGTCTCCTATGGCAACAGTCTTATAAGAGTTTCTAACATAAGTTGTAATGACCTTCTGTACTTCCTGTACAATCACTTCTTGTAGATCTTTGCTCCACTGAGCTCCCAGTCTCTCTCACTAGACTCGCTGATCCAATGCCATTGGATCTCCTGAGCTCTTCCAACCTTCTCACTGAGTATGTTCCTTAAGGGTCACCCCCACTTCCCTGCTAGGTCCCCAGCTTGGCACTCACAGATACTCCTCAAGGTCCCTGGCAATAAGGTGGTTGGTCCCTCAGTGGTGACAGCTTCCCCTCTATCTCCAACCACAACAGGTTCTCCAGCCAGCAGAACCGTCACTTCTGGTTTGACTGCAAGCCGCAATCCCAATCCTATGCTGATCTCTCTTTCTTCCGGATAGGCTCTCAGATGGCCTAGCAGCCAGATGTCTATGGGAAAGGCCTCAGACTCTGACCTAGCAGCCCAGGGCAGCACAATACATGTCCACCCAGATAGCCGTTCAGGTGGCACAGAACCCTGATCACCCAAATAAATAGGCTCTCCCAGCAGGCCAAAGGACCTTATAAGATCCCCGTCCATTGGCTGAGATACCCCATCTATTCCTAATCTGTCCTAGCATTGCTTTTTGCTTATCTAATGCCACCAGATACCCGGCCATCTAGTGGCAGAAGAGAGAAGTGCAGCAACTCTAGAATTAGGGTGGAATCAATTGATCTCCTATCAATTGGCCAAGGCAACTATACCTGCAGGTAAATTTAAAAGCAACCCTGCCTAAACATCAGGGTGCTACACTGATGTTGGATGAGAAGAAGGCTTGGCTTGCAGTCTCCACTCTAATGTGAAGGCCATTCAAGTTCCTCCACCCCAAACTTGCTCACCCATGTCTTTATGGACCTTGCTTTATGCACTGGTTCAAATCATTTGGCGGAGGGGGGATTATAGTGTAGGGTTGTTTTTCAGGGGTTTGACTTGATCCCTTAGTTCCAGTGAAGGGAACTCTTAAGGCATCAGCATACCAAGACATTTTGGACAATTTTATTCTTCCAACTTTGTGGGAACAGTTTGGGGATGGCCCCTTCCTGTTCCAATATGACTGACTGCGCACCAGTGCACAATGCAAGGTCCATAAAGACATGGACTTAGCAAGGGTGGTGGAAAATTAGCTTCAAGTGGCAAACATTATAATTGTAGCTAAAACATATAGAATTAAGTGTAACTATCTAAAATATAAAAATTCCAAGTGCTATGCTGGTGTGGACCTCCCAACTAAAAAGCTGTTGCACTTGAAGTTAATTTGTATTGCAAATATCTGTAGAGGGGCTTCCCCCTTTCCTTAGCAGCCCAATTATTGGATGGTATTTGATAGCTGATAGAAAAGTAACGGAGCCACAAAAACAGACCGGCCGCCAATCCCTATCCCATTTCCCATTGTTTAATAGCTGTTCTGTCCCGCCCACCCGACATCACCCCCACATTTTGACAGCTGGTCTCTGTATGCAGTTACATTACATGATAGTGTCACGCACTGAGTGACTCTTACAAGCCTCCCTGACTGCTCAATGTGAAACAGTCTCTTGCAGCATTTCACAGCAGATCTCGGGAGATAGCAGCCATGCAGCTACACTATCACACAGGGGGTGCGCAGGTCTATGGTGAGGGGTTGGAGCCCCATGTCAATTTTTATTGGTCTGGAGATTCCTCTTGGAGAGATTAATTCAGTCAGTTTGTCCTGTTGGATGCTGTCACCATGCCTTAGACCTCATTCACACCATGGTGCAGAGTCTACAGTTTTTCTGAACGTGTTCTCTGCACCCTGTTCAAACCACAATGTACAGATTTTTTTCACGCAGGAGTTTGCAACGTGTTTGAAGTTTTCTGTACGGAAAAAAAACTGACATGAAATCCACATTGGTGTGAGCAGGGCACATAACTGATGCACATGATAACTAATGTCAACGCACATAAAAACTCACTGAAATGCACATGAAAACTGATGTAAACTTGTGTCTCTGCAAGTGAAATCTGCACGGTTTTCCCATCAGATTTTTTGCACGAATGTGTGAACGAGCTCTTAGACCCCTTTCACACAAGTGCCTTTGTGGAACGGAATCTGCCTGCTCAGCAGGGGATCGCTCCGCTGATCCTCGCTGAGCAGGCAGATGACAGGTCCATCTCCACTCTGCACAGTCAGACGGATGGAAAAAAGGACCACCATCTGTCTGAATTTTGTGGACCCCTGATATCCACCACTCCATAGGGGAAACTAGAGGGTCCGATCAGGTCCACCTGAAAAACTGACAGGAGGATGTGATCAGCCTCTGTCAAAGGGCTCTTTAAGTGAAGGAAGATTTTGTGTTGTCAATAAACCGGAAGAAAATCTTTCCATTGGCAACGCCCGTTCTTGTGACAACTGCCTAAAAGGATATTTTGTTTTCACTTTAGTGAGATTACATATGATTTCCTGTTGTGTCTACAGGACAGAAGGTCGAGAAATCCTCCCTTCCTCAACGAGACACAGATGGTAAAAAAATATATATATCTGGAGTTTTAACCACTTCTTAGGGAATATGCAAAATGAAAATAAGAAAATGTAGGGCTTTAGATATACTTTAAACAATTATGGGCAAACAAACAGGGTCACAAGATAAAGAGAGCCAGACATGATTGGCCTTCTGCTGGAATTTGAATATTGTCCCTCTTTTCTTAAACATTTAAATATTTATATTTTTATTAGATTGAACATTCACAGAGAGCAACTGTTGTATTAATCAGAGACTTTTGTATTTAAGAGGTGAGGGCTACCATGCTTTTCTTTTGCTAGCAAAAAAGTCTTAACTAGAAGATAATCACTGTCTGCCAGGCATTATATACTGTAGGTAGTTCTAGGTTTGCTTATTAGTCTGGCATGCTTTGAAAATATATTTACTTGTGTAGCTGTTGGTGACCTCAAATCTCTGTGCCATACACAGTGATGTAACTGTGTCTCAGCCCTTCAAAGGATCGAAGCCCACATACCCGGAAGGAGGACCGGGCGAAGATGGAAGCCCTGTTAGTGCTGTTAATTCTTTTTTTTTTAACTCTTTCTGCAGCGCTGATGTATGTGTTGTGAAAGTACACCCTGCTGCTTTCAAAATAAACAGATCAGTGCTGCAACCAAATGGCATTCCTTCAAAGCAAACAACGGTTAACAACAAAACACAGTAACAACAGAATATTAACGCAATAAAACTACAACTATTTTTGTGATTTTTTTTTTATTTTTATTTTTTTTGTACTTTAAAAAAAAAAAATTGTAGCTTATAAAAACGGCATACTTTCTACGCTGTGATTTTAGGGTATCTCAAAATGTGATAACCAGTTTCCTGGCTACCTAACATCTTTCAAGACCCTGTGTCTTTAGTATACCCTAAACTGTGCCATGCTGTACCCTATACTAATACTATACTAGTGTGTGGTAGTGACGGGAGCAGTCCTTGAGGCTGGTCAGGACAGGAGGGACAGAAAAAGCAGGTGTCACCCCTATTTCTGCGTCTGCTACAGGTACAACATCTTTTTTGTGGTGATTTTTGGTTTGGGGTAACAGAAATGTCATCAGGAAAATACATTTCATGCAGCTGGCTCACTGTATCTGGACTGGGGGTTTGGGTCACAGCACCTTCTGGATACAAAAGGGCCATTTTTTATCTCTTCCTTGAAATTTTAGGAAGGATCCACTTCTTCCTGTTGCTTTGTAGCACAAAAACTTTGTACAGAGCCAGTTGAAATAAATATACAGACACTTTCTTGTACCAGTGTCTGGCTTTACAAGAAACTAAGTATGGCTTCATCATCTGGTCATTGAAGTCCACCTCTCCCCAGGCATGTACTGGCCATCGGGACTACCGGGAGTTTCCCGGCGGGCCGATAGCTCAGTGGGCCGGTTTCAGTGACAGCCTGCCAAATTAATGGCTGCGCTACTCGCGCAGCCATTAATTTGAGCACCGCTGTGCTTCCGAGCGCAGCGCACTTCGGCTCTTTCCGCCCCCACTCGGTGCTTTCAGAACACTGCACAGATCTTCGGCCACCTCCGGCCCACAGTCGTCCTTTTCCGTCACCGCTCGGCTTCCCCCGCCCCCTCCTCTCCGACAGCTCTTCAGCTTCAGCTATGAAAACTCGGCTATCTCCGGCGGCCCCCGCGGTAACGGACGCTGTGAATTTAAATGAGCCGGGGGCCGCCGTGTGATGTCCTGAGAGCAGCCGACAGGCAGAGAAGTCCCTGGCAGATGAGGGAGGCCGGAGGATGGTGGTGCTGCTGGAACCCGTCCAGGTAAACGGCCGGTCCAGCACAGCCATTGATTGCTATATATAGCATATGGCTGTATATATATATATATATATATATATATATATATATATATTGTTATGATCCTCAGGTGGTGAGTCTGACTTAGTGGAAGGGGACCGCTCTTACGGCTCTGGTTCTGGTCTCTCTGGAATGGGAACAGGGAGACCGGAGCACAGCGGGGTAGGAGAGTCCAGCCAGGTGCAGCAGCAGGTACCGGATAGGAGAGAATCCTCAGGAGCAGGAACTGGCAGTGGCAGGCAGGCCGCTGGGAGGAGACTGCAGGCAGGATGGCGGGCTCTTCTGGATGCAAGGTACAGATGCAGGAACAAGCAGGAACTGGCAGAGGTGTCAGGTACAAGCAGGGGTTCGGCAACAGGTAGACAGTCCAAGAGAGGTCAAACAAGCCGGGGTCAGAGCAGGAGAGGTCAGCAGAGTCAGACGGAGCCAGGTCAGGTATCAAGTAGGTAGCAGATGAATCAACAGGTTTCTTCAGGCACAAGCTGCAGACGAACAGCACAGAATGACTGCAGCTGCTCCTTTAAAAAGGGCCACTGGCGCCAATAGCGCTAACGCGCACTCGTGCGTGCGTATGCCGCGCGCACATCCGAACGACGTGCACCCGCTCGTGCTTGGGGACGCGCGTGCCCACGACGACCCGCGGGACGAACGCGCGTGCGCGAACGGACACCCGATCGTGCAGAACGGGCGGATTCCTGACATTGCCCCCCCACAAGGGGCAACCTCCGGGTGCCCCTAACGACTCTCTTCTCAGGGTGTGCAGTAAAAAAGGCCTGAATTAGTCTATCTGCATGTAAGTTGGCAGCAGGTTCCCAGGAGTTATTCTCTGGACCATAACCCTTCCATTTAATTAAAAACTGACCTTGTCCATGACGTCTTCTAAAATCCAGAATGGCCTCCACCTCGTATTCCTCATTGCCGTCGATCAACACTGGGTCAGGAGGACCTGTTCCTCTACCGGGAAAAGGATCAGGTACGGCCGGCTTAAGCAGAGTTACATGGAAGACCGGGTGAATTTTCATGGAAACAGGCAAAGACAGTTCATAGGAAACTTCATTGATCCTCCTTTTAACTGGAAACGGACCCAGAAATTTGGGTGCCAACTTTTTAGAAGGGCAGGCTAATTTTAAATTAGAAGTAGAAAGCCATACCTGGTCCCCGACTTGAAGAATCAGTTCTCCCCTTCTTCCTCGATCGAAATTCCTCTTGCTATCCGCCTGAGCCTTGGCTATGGTCTCTTGGAGGATCTGGTTGTTCCGCTGCAGAAAAGATACGGTGTCCTGTACCGCTGGAACGTGGGATTCTGAAAGAATATCAGGGAGAAAGGACAGGTTAAAACCAAAATTAGCGAAAAACGGGGATTGGCCGGTGGTAGCATGGCTAGCATTGTTATAGGCGAACTCCCCCAAAGGTAAGAGGGAGACCCAATCGTCCTGGACAAAGGATGAAAAGCACCTAATGTATTGTTCAAGGGTTTGATTGGTGCGTTCCGTCTGTCCGTTGGTCTGCGGGTGGTAGGCGGAGGACAGGGCCAATTCTATTTTTAGGGCTTCACATAAGGCTCTCCAGAAACGAGAGGTGAATTGCACCCCTCTATCGGAAACAATATTGGAAGGTACCCCGTGAAGCCTGACTATCTCCTTGATGAAGATATGAGCCGTTTCCGATGCGGTGGGTGTTCCTTTCAAGGGTAGGAAATGGGCCATTTTAGACAAACGGTCACAGATCACAAAGATGGCTGTACAGTTCTCAGAAGGGGGAAGTTCCACAATGAAGTCCATCGTGATCATCCGCCAGGGGCGGTCGGGCACGGGAAGTGGTTTCAGCAGACCCCAGGCCCGGTTCCTGGGGACCTTGTTCCGGCTGCACACAGGGCAGGAATTCACATATCTTTTGCAGTACTCCCTCATGCCTGGCCACCAGAAGGAGCGCTGTACCAGCTCCAGAGTCTTGCGGACACCGAAGTGCCCGGCGAGGGGATGATCGTGGAGGAGACTCAAGACCTTTATTCGGACGTCCTCCGGGACAAAGATTAGATTGTCCTTCCAAAGCAGACCTTCTCTGGAAATAAGCGTAACTCCTGGAGGACTGGAGGACTCGAGGGAAGCTCTCTTTAACAGAGACAGGAGGTCCGGCTGGACGAGCAGAAAGGTGTTGGCTGGGAGGATGGTATCAGGGGGTGCGATGTCCTTGGGACTATCGAACATGCGGGAAAGCGCATCTGGCTTTATGTTTCTTGACCCGGGGCGGTAGGTAAGATGAAAGCTGAACCGGGAGAAGAAGAGGGCCCAACGGGCCTGCCGAGGTTTCAGACGTTTGGCGGTACGGAGATACTCAAGGTTCTTATGGTCTGTGTAGATAAGTATGGGGTGTACCGCCCCTTCTAGTAGGTATCTCCACTCCTCCAATGCAGATTTGATGGCGAGTAGCTCTCGGTCCCCCACATCATAATTTCTCTCTGCCGGAGAAAGTTTACGGGAAAAGAACCCCACGGGGTACATCAGGTCATCTTTACCTTGACGTTGGGATATCACCGCCCCTACTGCTACCTCAGACGCATCCACCTCCAGGATAAAGGGTCTTGACAGATCCGGGTGCCTGAGAACGGGAGCAGAGGTGAACAGACTCTTGAGTCTCTGGAAGGCGGCCTGCGCTTCGGGTCCCCAATGAAAGCGTGTATTCTGTTTGGTGAGCTGAGTGATGGGAGCGATGATGGCCGAGAACCCCTTTATGAATCTCCTATAAAAATTAGCGAAACCCACAAAGCGCTGGATCCCCTTCTTATCAGTGGGAGCTGGCCATTCGAGCACAGCAGAGACCTTTTGCGGGTCCATTTTGATGCCTGCTGGAGAGATTTCTAGGCCGAGAAATTGGATACACTGCTGCTCAAATTTACATTTCTCGGCCTTAGCGTAAAGTCCGTGTTGCCGGAGCCGGAGCAACACTCTGCTGACATGCCCACGATGTTGTTCTAGGGACCCGGAAAAGATGAGAATATCGTCCAGGTACACAATGACGAAGATGTCCAGAAAGTCTCGGAAAACATCATTAATCAGGTGCTGGAAAGTGGCCGGGGCATTGCAAAGTCCAAAGGGCATTACTAAGTACTCGTAATGCCCAAAACGAGTCCGAAACGCAGTTTTCCACTCGTCGCTTGCTCGTATTCTGACCAGATTGTAAGCTCCCCGCAAGTCCAATTTGGTAAAAATGGAGGCTGATCTTAATTTTTGAAAAAGCTCCGGAATCAGTGGTAAGGGGTAACGGTTCTTAATCGTGATCCGATTTAACTCCCGGTAGTCCACACAGGGCCGAAGGGTCTGGTCTTTTTTTGTAACAAAGAAAATTCCGGCACCGGCAGGAGATGTGGAATGACGGATGAACCCCTTCTTAAGGTTTTCGGTGATGTAGACCTTTAGGGCCTCCTGTTCTTTCTCGGACAAGGGGAAGACACGTCCGAATGGGATCTCTGCCCCAGGAAGGAGCTCGATGGGACAATCGTATGGGCGATGTGGGGGAAGAGAATCAGCCCCCCGTTTACTGAAAACATCCAGAAACTCTTGGTAGGATTCTGGGACTAACTGACACAAGTCCTGGTCTGGATCCAGACAGAGGAGTGTTCTGGGTTGTACCGGAGCTCCGGGCAAACAGTGATCCTGGCAGTAAGAGGAGAGGAACCTCACTTCCCCGGAAGACCAGTCGATGGAGGGGTTATGTGCCTAAAGCCACGGAATTCCCAAGATCACAGGGAAAAGTGGTGATGAGATAACGTCCAGGGTTAGTAGTTCAGTATGTTGGCAGGAAGTGGTAGTGGGTAGCGGAAGAGTCTCCTGGGTAACTCGGCCAGACTTAATTTGCGAACCGTCAGCCAGGAAGATGGAAAGTTCATGGGGTTTCTTCCGAAGGGGGATGGAGTGCAGACTGGTGAATGGAGCGTCGATGAAGCAGCCGCAGGCCCCCGAATCAAGGATAGCGCTGACGTGAATCATTCTTCCCTGCAGCTGGAATGAGAGCAGAAGAGCGACATGGAACGAGTTGGAAGGCAGGGTTACAGGGTTGTGAGATACAGAAGAAAGGCACTTACGTGTCTTAACAGGGCAGTTGATCACGTAATGTCCTGGGCCACCGCAGTATAGGCATAAGTTCATCTGCCGGCGGCGGGCTCGCTCTTCAGGTGACAGAGTAGGCCGGAGTAGCCTGAGCTGCATAGGTTCTTCAGATGCTTGGGCGGCACTGGCAGGTCTCCCTTGAGAGGATGGTATGAAGAAGGGTGCTGAAGAAGGGGTCCTGGCGGACATCCAAGCTGATCTTTGGGATTGGGTGGAGCGTTCTGCCCTACGCTCACGGAGCCTCCTATCAATCCGAATGGCCGAAGTGATTAAATCCTCCAAGGAATCCGGGGTTCCAACACGGGCCAACTCATCTTTAAGGCCCTCGGACAGGCCCAAGCGGAATTGGTGTCTCAGGGCCGACTCGTTCCACTGGGTATCTGCGCTCCAGCGTCTAAAGTCTGATACATAGTCCTCTGCCGACCTCCGGCCCTGCTGGAGCGCAGTTAATGCAGATTCTGCGGTAGCGGACCGCTGGGGGTCCTCGTAGAGCTGGGCCATTCCCTCAAGAAAGGTAGCAAGGGTCTGGGTGAGAGGACTGTCATTTTCCAGGAGGTGATGGGCCCAGGACTGGGGCTCTCCTTGCAGAAGGGAGATAACGAATCCCACTTTAGTAGCCTCCAGGGAAAAAGTCCTAGGCTGTAGAGCGAAGTAAAGCTGGCAGGCGTTACGGAAGGCCCGGAACTTGGAGCGGTCCCCAGAAAACCTCTCAGGAATGGGGACCCTAGGTTCAGGTGGAAGCGTCATCACGGTTGGTGGAATGGCAGGCTGAACAGGAGGGGGCTGAGGAGCGGTGATAGGAGGACCGGAGGTAGATAGCTGTTGCACACGTTCCTCCAGCCTGGAGTAACCATCCTGAAGGGACTTCACTGCTTGAGTCAGGGCCGCAAGATGCGAGCAGATCTCCTTCATGGCGGAGGCCCCTTCCGCAGACTCAGACATCTGGGCTGTTCGTACTGTTATGATCCTCAGGTGGTGAGTCTGACTTAGTGGAAGGGGACCGCTCTTACGGCTCTGGTTCTGGTCTCTCTGGAATGGGAACAGGGAGACCGGAGCACAGCGGGGTAGGAGAGTCCAGCCAGGTGCAGCAGCAGGTACCGGATAGGAGAGAATCCTCAGGAGCAGGAACTGGCAGTGGCAGGCAGGCCGCTGGGAGGAGACTGCAGGCAGGATGGCGGGCTCTTCTGGATGCAAGGTACAGATGCAGGAACAAGCAGGAACTGGCAGAGGTGTCAGGTACAAGCAGGGGTTCGGCAACAGGTAGACAGTCCAAGAGAGGTCAAACAAGCCGGGGTCAGAGCAGGAGAGGTCAGCAGAGTCAGACGGAGCCAGGTCAGGTATCAAGTAGGTAGCAGATGAATCAACAGGTTTCTTCAGGCACAAGCTGCAGACGAACAGCACAGAATGACTGCAGCTGCTCCTTTAAAAAGGGCCACTGGCGCCAATAGCGCTAACGCGCACTCGTGCGTGCGTATGCCGCGCGCACATCCGAACGACGTGCACCCGCTTGTGCTTGGGGACGCGCGTGCCCACGACGACCCGCGGGACGAACGCGCGTGCGCGAACGAACACCCGATCGTGCAGAACGGGCGGATTCCTGACATATGTATGTATATATATATATATATACATACATACATACATACATACATACATATATATATATATATATATATATATATATATATATATATATATATATATATATATATATATATATATATATACTGTATGTAGCATATAGCTGTATATAGAATATGGCTGTATATAGAATATGGCTGTATATATATATATATATATATATATATATATATATATATATAGCAAAGGATGTGGCGCTAAATAAAATAACATAGAAAATCAATTTGGTGAAAATAATGATTAAAATAATATGCAAAATCCAACATACGGTAGCTAAAAGTTCACCAAAACTGTCAATTAATACAAAAATGTGCATGAAAATATAAAAAAAAAAATTCATATATAAACCATGCTTATAATTAAAACCCCCTTTTTTTTTTGCATTCTTTTTGTGCTTTAATACCAAGGACATAGTTTGGATATAATGGTTTTAATTATGAAACCATTATATCCAATGGTTATAATGGTTTTATAATGAATGGTTTATATATGAATTTTTTGCTGAACATTTTTTTATGCACATTTTAATATTAATTGACACTTTTGATGTACTTTTAGCTATGTTGGATTTTGCATATTATTTGAATCATTATTTGCACCAAATGGATTTTTGATGTTATTCTGGTTAGCGTCACATCCTTTTCTATATATTCAATTTATCTGTGGGATTGTGTTAACCTGTTTGATGTTGGCAGCTTCTCACTACTGCGGTTGATCAAAAATAGGTGTGTGCATTAGTTGTTTATTTTAAAATATATAATGCAGAGCCAGGCTTTGGGCAGGTGACAGGGGGACACCAGGGGGTAGAGAGGGACTGGAAAATAAAAGATCACCAGGGGACCCATGGAATGAAGAGGCTTTTGTGGGAAGAAGGGGTCCTAAGGAATGAAGATTTGAGATGTAGAGGCCCTATCAGAAGGACCCTATGGAATGAAGGGGGCCCCCAATGGGAAGAAGGACCCTATGGAATGTAGGGGTTGTATGGTATGTAGGGGGCCTAGAAGAAGGACCCTATGGAATGAAGGGGGCCCAATGGGAAAAAATGGTGTTATGGTTTCTGCATCAGTCTTGATGACATCAGAAGACATTGGAGCATGGGGGGAGAAGACTCTGAGCCAGTCTAACAGGATGGAGGATCAAGTAAACAAATCTTCCTGTTTCATGCTGCCTGGACCTAAACAAGCCCTTACAGTGTGGGCACCATTTTATTGTCAGATGACAAACTGACCTTTGAAGCCCTCCAGTAGTGCGCTGTCACTGCTGCCGGGGGCTTCCCCCTTCACCTGGTCTAGCTTCTGGGTTTGCATACCCCTGCTATGTGGCTAGCCGGGCCGTGATGACGTCACTCTCGTGCAAGTGCGCAGCATACTGTTTTTGTGCGTGTTTTCAAAATTGGAGTGGGCCGGTCTGGATGAAGTCCAGGGCCAAATTTTTGTCCCAGTCCAGCCCTGCCTCTCCCATGTTAAGGCTATAGTCGTGGACACAGAGAACCTTCTCAACAACACAAGATGCTATGCACATTTGGATTGTTATGTCTGCGGGAATGGAAGACAGGACAAAAACATCCAGTTTGTCTTTCCACTTTACTTTACTGCAAGCAATTCATTATTTCTCAAGCAGGCTTCCTCCCCCTTTCTAAGCAGAGTGTTGGAGAAAGCCCCGGCGATTAGGTCGCACAGTGCCACTTGAGCTAACTCCAAGATCAGAAAGGGGGCACACTTGTACTATAATTGTCCATGAACAAGTGGTACCCCTTATGGAACAAGGGTGACACCAAGTGCCAAACTATCACTGCTCCTCATGTAGTCTGGACTTCTTGGGAGGCTCCACATAACTTTTCCCTCGTAAATCCAAAAATCACATGCATAGCCTGTTGCCCTCTCACAGAGTTTATACATTTTGACTCCAGATATGGCATGCTTGCTAGGGAGATACTATTTGAATGCAAGGCGACCAGAAAAATGAATGAGGGACTTATCTACGCAGATGTTTTGTTGGGGCATATCCACATCAGTAAATTTTTGGTTAAGGTGATTTATGAGGGGCCACATTTTGTGGAGCTGATCATATATAGGATCACCCAAAGACAACAGAGTCTATTGTTGTTAAGATGCATTGTTTGCATCATGGCCATGGCAGCAGAGAAGTCATAGAAACTCATATGATGAGTTGGGTCTGTACCAGTATCTGGCTGTCAGGGAATGCTTAAACCTCTACAAATAAAATTTAGCTGCTAGTGCTAGCAGAGATCAGGCCTAATCTTGCTAGCGCTGCATTTTTGGGGACACTGTACTCTTAGGGACGCTAGTATAGTTCTAATTTGATCAAAGGTTAGATCTATTCTAACCTCTGACAATGTTCTTAAAAAGACACTAAAGCTTCAGGTTTTTTTTTTGTAAAATAACAAACATGTCATACCTCCACTGTGCAGTTGGTTTTGCACAGAGGAACCCCGATCCTCTTCTTCTGGAATCCCTAGGAGGTGCTCATGGCTCCTCCTCTGCTCGAGTGCCCTGTCGGAGAAGCGCTCTCCTTCGGCACACCCTTGTGGGCATGCTTCCGTGTCCTGCTGCTGTGTCTATTGACACAGACAGCAGGACTCGGCCCCACCCCTGAGTGCTGCGTCATTGGATTTGATTGACAGCAGCAAGAGACAATGACTGCGCTGCTATCAATCTATCCATTTAGGACCAGAGACACCACCTGGAGATGGTCCACGTTGCAGAAAAGAATGGGCTTAGGTAAGTAAAACGGGGGCTCTGGGGGGCTGGTGCACTACAAGAGGTTTTTCACTTTAATGAATAGAATGCATTAAGTGAAAAACCTTGAAGGTTTACAGCTCATTTAAGTTTGAAACAATTAGCTTGTCATCTAGCACTACTTTCTTTGATCTTTGTTTACATTATGGCCAATCTCTGCTTACAGTTTGAATCCATTCCTTTCTTATACTGTATGCATTTTATAACAAATGTTACTGAATTCTATACAGAAATGTCTTATGTCACTGACAGCCTGATATAACATTTTAAAAATTAAAAAATTGTTTAAGAAATACTGATCCATTCAGACATTACACTAGTAATGGAGGTTTATAGTGTGTCTGTGATAGTGTTGCTGGCAAGCAAAGGGTTAAAATATGATGGGGAATATATGGCGGGCAATCTGATGCTATCTTTGATTGACAGAAACTGGCGCTGGCGCTATCTGAAGTCACCATGACACTAATACAGTAATCAGTAAAAAATCTGCACACTGCACTAATGACACTGGGTGCAGGCCAGTGAAAGGGTTAACTGGGGGGAGGGACGATCAGGGGGTTAAAAATGTGCCTATCTGTGTTTTTACAGTGTAAGTGTGCTGCTTTTACTCAGTGACTGCTCTCTTCTCTTTTTGGAACTGAAAAGGACTCCAAGAGAGAAGGGCTTGTCACTTCCTGCGCCTGTGTTTTGTAAATACAGGCACACACTGATCTCTGGTTCCGGTTACAGACGATCAGCAGATCCTGGCCAAAAATCATTATCCTGGACCTGATGACTAATTGGTGCTGTGCTGAATCACAACAACGCTGGCCGCTGGCCGAATGCACACCCCTGACCTGGCTACATGCAGAAAGCGCGTATCACGTATATATACGTGATCCTGAGCAGAGCAGCTGCCCTGCAGCAGTAAAGCTATATGGATATACCACTCCCATTCCCATTCTGCTTCCTCTCTGCTTCATGCTTTCAAACACGTCTCTCTCTCCTTTATATTGGGTGGATCTTCTTACTGTTGTCCAGCAGCTTGTGTCTCAATGAATCTTTACTTCTGTACCAAAAGAAAAATGCTTTCAAGGCTTCTACTAACTTTTTTATGGTTCGCAAATCAAAAGAAAAAGAAAAGTCTGGTCCATTCTGGATCTGAAGACTCTTAACATATTACAACTGGTGCAAAAATTCCACATGGAAACTGCTAGGTTAGTCATTACCTTCCCCTTATGAGGGATTTTATGTCCTCAGTAGATATCTAGGATACTTATTTGACCCATATTACTGTCTTATAGGGATGAGCCGAACACCCCCCGGTTCGGTTCTCACCAGAACTTTCGAACGGACCCCAAATTCGTACGAACTTTAGAACCCCATTGAAGTCTATGGGACTCGAACGTTTGAAATTAAAAGTGCTAATTTTAACGGCTAATATGCAAGATACTGTCCTAAAAAGGGTTTGGGGACCTGGCTCCTGCCCCAGGGGACATGGGTCAATGCCTAAAATGTTTTTAAAAATGGCCGTTTTGGCAGGAGCACTGATTTTAATGACGATTAAAGTGAAAAAAAAAAGTTAGTTAAAAAGTAAATATTCCTTTAAATATGGTGCCTGGGGGGTGTCTGTAGTATGCCTGTGAAGTGCCACTTCTTTCCCGTGTTTAGAACAGTCCCTGGACAAAATGACATTAAACGGAAATAACATCATTTAAAACTGCTTGCGGTTTTAATGTTATATCTGGTTCCTGCAATATGGTTGAAAATCATTGAGAAAAATGGCATGGGTAGCCCTCCCTGCCCATTACCAGCCCCTTTGGGTCTTGTACGCATATTAGGGGGAACCCCGTACCCATATTAAAAAAAGGAAATGTGTGTGGCCCCCAGGCCCTATATACTCAGAACAGCAGTATACAGGTGGTGCAAACAAGACAGGGACTGTGTAGGTTTGTTGTGTTAAGTTGAATCTGTTTGTAATTTTCAACTGGTACATTTTTAAAGTGTAGCTCCAGTCAAAAAAACTATTTTTAAGCTTTTTGGAAAACATAGGGAAAGGTTATCACCCCTGTATAATTTGTTTTGTCGTACATCTTTTTTCATCTCACTTGCTGTTGTCTCCTTCCGTTTGCAAGTAGGAGATGTTTGTAAGTTGGATGTTTGAAAGTAGGGGCCTGCCCTATATGCTCTGCAGAAATGGCGGAAAAAGGTGTTGGTTTTGCCACAACATTGTAAGCCCTCAAAGTGACTCTTGGTGTGAACGATTATATCAAGAATTGTAATTACATGCCATTGAACAGTGGTAGTGGTAGAAAAATTTACCTTTGGTGGTTGTGGTGCTGGTGCCACAACACTATAAGTCCTCACAGTTACTCTGGGTGGGCACAGGAACGGGCCCTCCTGTGAAATATTATATCAAGAATTGTAATTACATGTCCCTGTTAAACAGGGGCAGAAAAATTGGGCCTTAGGCACTGGTGCTGGTGCCACGACACTGCAACCTCTCCCATATACTCTAGTTTTATTGCAGGAATTAGCCCTGCTGCAAAGCATTGCATCAAAAATTGTACTTAAACGCCCCTGTTAAACAGAGGCAGAAAAATTGGGCCTTAGGCACTGGTGCTGGTGCCACCACACTGCAACCTCTCCCATACATCAAAAATTGTAATTAATTGTAATTAAACGCCCCTGTTAAACAGGGGAAGAAAAATTGGGCTGATGGCATCGCCCAGAACCAGAAATGTTCTTCCAACATATCAGCGGAGGAGGAAGAGGATAGAAAATTAACATAACAGGACAGTCACTCAGCATCAGCATAAGCAGTCTTGAAGGGATGTGATATTTCAAAAAAAATTATTCGGTTACATCAGCTTCAGGTGCTTGGTAGCTGTGGGTGATCCAAGACTGATTCATCTTGATGAAGGTCAGTCGATCAACTGATTCGGTGGACAGGCGCACCCTGTGATCGGTAACAAAGCCACCAGCAGCACTGAAGGTGCGTTCCGAAAGAACGCTGGATGCAGGACAGGCCAGTAGCTCAATTGCATACTGTGCAAGCTCTGGCCAGTGATCCATCCTCAAGACCCAGTAAGCCAGAGGATTTTTGGTGGGAAAGGTGTCCAAGTCTGACCTTGCCCCTAGGTATTCCTGCACCATGTAAATCAGACGCTGGTGATGGTTGCTGGAACCGATCATACCTTGGGGCTGCGGACTAAAAAATTGTCTGAAAGCATCAGTCAGATGGCCACCTTCTCCATCGCTCCTTCTGACCGATGCCTCAGCAACACGTTGTCCAGGACCAGGAGTTTGTAACCTCCCAGTCTCTGGGAACGCGTTGCACAGACCTTTCTGCAAGGCCTCCCGGAGATGTCTCATCCTCTGCTCCCTCTGTGATGGCAAGATAAGGTCGGCAACCTTACCCTTGTACCGTGGATCAAGGAGAGTGGCCAGACAGTAATGGTCCCTCTCCTTGATCCGAAGAATACGAGGATCCTTCCGCAGGCTTTGCAGGATCAGGGAGGCCATGCAGCGTAGGTTAGCTGAGGCATTCGGTCCGGAGTCCTCTGGGTCACTAAGGGCAACATGATCCGCAGCTACCTCCTCCCAGCCACGTACAAGTCCACGTGTTTCTTGGGACTGTAAATCATCCCTACAAGACTGCTGCTGCTGATGCTGAGTGCCAGCCTCCACCTCCATGCTGACACAATCATCCTCCTCCTCCTCTTTCTCCTCCTCATCCTCTTCCTGTGTGATGGGTGGCACAGCAGGAACACTGTCTGGATAAAGGGGGCCTTGAGAGGCAAGGAAGTCCTCCTCTTCCTGCCTCTGTTCTGCCTCAAGTGCCCTGTCCATTATTCACCGCAGCGTATGCTCCAAGAGGTGGACAAGAGGTACAGTGTCACTGATGCATGCACTGTCACTGCTCACCATCCTTGTGGCCTCCTCAAACAGTGACAGGACAGTGCAGGCATCCCTGATCATGCCCCACTGGTGTGGTGAGAAAAAACCGAGCTCCCCTGACCCTGTCCTGGTGCCGTAGTCGCACAGGTACTCATTGATGGCCCTCTGCTGCGTGTGCAGCCGCTGCAGCATAGCCAGCGTTGAGTTCCACCTGGTGGGCATGTCACATATAAGGCGGTTCTTGGGCAGGTTCAACTCCTTTTGGAGCTCAGCCAGCTGAGCACAGGCATTAAATGATCGGCGGAAATGCACACAGACTTTCCTGGCCTGGTTTAGGACATCCTGTATGCTCGGGTACCTGCCCAAGAACCGCTGCACCACCAGGTTAGGGACGTGAGCTACACAGGGCACATGGGTCAGTTGTCCCTGCCGGAGGGCGGAGAGGAGGTTGGTGCCATTGTCGCAAACCACCATTCCTGGCTTAAGCTGGCGTGGCGTCAACCACCTCTCGGCCTGCCCCTGCAGAGCTGACAAAACATCCGCCCCAGTGTGGCTCCTGTCCCCCAAACAAACCAGCGCAAGCTCGACATGGCATCGTTTTGCCTGCGTACTTGCGTAGCCCCTGGAACGCCTACGGAGCACCGCTGGTTCTGAGGACAGAGCACTGGAAGAGGCCATGGAGGAAGAAGAAGAGGAGGGGGTGGAGGAGAGAGGTGTGTCACAACCAATAGTAGCATTTTGGAGGCGTGGTGGCGGAACAACCTCCAACACTACTGCACCTTGTCCTGCATCCTTCCCAGCTGCCAGAAGAGTGACCCAATGGGCCGTGAAAGACATAACGTCCCTGTCCATGCCTGCTGGACCATGAGTCAGCGGTAATATGCACCTTACCGCTGACCGCTCTGTCCAGCGAGGCAAGGACATTGCCTTCCACATGCCGGTAGAGAGCCGGAATCGCCTTCCGTGAGAAAAAGTGGCGTTTGGGGACCTGCCACTGAGGAACCGCACATTGTACAAACTCACGGAAGGGGGCAGAGTCTACCAACTGAAAAGGCAGCAGTTGAAGTGCTAACAATTTAGCCAAGCTAGCATTCAACCGCTGGGCATGTGGATGGCTGGGAGTGAACTTCTTTCGCCGGTCCAGCAGCTGGGGCAGGGACATTTGCCTGCTATAATCGGACGTGGGTGTACTGCTAGCAGAGTGCCCGGAAGCACTTGGCTGTGACACACCTAATTCTACAGGTTTCAGAGAGGACTGAAGGTCTAGTGGGGTTGGAGATGCCAGCTGATGAGGAGCAAGGAGAGGTCCGCTTTGTTCTTTGGTGTGGGTCTTTAAGGTATGCTTGCCAACGAGCTGCATGGCAGGTCAACATATGTCTGGTCAAGCATGTGGTGCCTAAGCGGTTGATGTTTTGGCCACGTGAGATACACTTGAGACATATGTTGCAAATAGCAGCGGTGCGATCTGATGCACTCATCTCAAAAAAGGCCCACACCAAAGAACTTTTAGAATAACGCGCAGAGGCAGCGCCCTGCACAGGCGAAGCTCTGCGGTGTGATTCAGTCGGTGTGCTGCCCCTAAGCTGGCCCCCGGAGGGCATCCTGCCTCGTTGGACATGTGCCTCCTCCTCCCCCTCCTCCTCCTCCTCCTCCTCCTCCTCCTCCTCCTCTCTCCTACCAGGCACCCACGTGGAGTCAGTGCCCTCATCATCCCCTCCCTCTTCATCGCTGTAGCAAACCTGGCAATATGCTGCAGCTTGTGGAACATGACTGCCAGATTGCTGTCCTTCTTGAGCATCCCCTCTCTCTGCATTCACGCTACTGCCTTCCTCTAGCTGAGTATCATCATCAGAGCCTACAAAACACTGGGCATCCTCCTGGAGCATGTACCCAACAATGTGCTCAAAGAGTTCTGGAGACTCCTCAGGAGGACGTGGTGGGTCTAGGGAAGGAGTCACTGATGATGACATTGAGACGAGGGAAGACGATGCGTTAGCAGTTGCTTTGCTAGTACCCTGAGACTGGGTGAGAGAGGATGAGGAGGATGAAGAGGGCTTGGTCATCCACTCTACCAAGTCGTTGGCATGTTGCGGTTCAACATGTCCAGCTGACGAAAAGAAGGACAAGCGTGTCCCATGGCCACGTGCTGATGACAATGCACCGCGTCCACGACCAGCACTGTTGTCTCTAGACACAGAGCCTGCTTGCCCTCTTTTATCGGCTCGCGCCTGTCTGCCTCTCCTTGCTGGCCTTCCAGACATGGTAATGGCCTGAAGGGAGTTGGGTAAAACAGCAGTTGGGTAGTGTATATTGTGCGGGAGTCACACAACACCCACTAACCCCTGCAGATGCCTTTATTATAGAACACCAGAGATAAAGGGGTATACTGTAATGGAGTCACACAACACCCACTAAGCCCTGCAGATGACTCTATTAGAGAACAGCAATAAAGGGTAGATATAGGTGTATATTGTGCTGGAGGCACACAACACCCACTAACTCCTGCAGATGCCTTTATTATAGAACACCAGAGATAAAGGGGTATACTGTAATGGAGTCACACAACACCCACTAAGCCCTGCAGATGGCTCTATTAGAGAACAGCAATAAAGGGTAGATACAGGTGTATATTGTGCTGGAGGCACACAACACCCACTAACTCCTGCAGATGCCTTTATTATAGAACACCAGAGATAAAGGGGTATATACAGATGTATACTGTGCTGTGCTGGAGGCACACACAACTTCCAATAACTCCTGCAGATGGCAAGTGGGCTCAAATAGAGAAGAGCTATGTAGGTGGATATAGCGGTGTGTACTGGGTACAGAGCACGCAGACAGCACGCACAAGCTCCTAACACTACTGACTGCAAGCTATATTATAAAAGATAGATCACTAGCTATATAGGTGAGGTGAATATAGCGGTGTATACTGTGGTCAGGGCATGCAGACAACAACCACTACAGAAGAGCAAGATCGAAAATCGTCCGATAACGATCGGTGTATACTGTGTTGAAGGTACACAGAACACCCACTAACTGCTTCAGACGCCAACACACTACACAAGGCCGCCGCGCTGGCAGCCTTATATAGTGTGGGGCGTGTACTACACAGCCTGAGCTATGATTGGCCACAGGCATCCTGCCTGTGGCCAATCATGGCTCTCCTCGCTGCTGGCGCTGTGATTGGCCAAGCATGCGGGGTCACAGTGCATGCTTGGCCAATCATGAGTCAGCAATGCACTGAGATGATGCAGTGCATTGTGGGCCATGAGCGCCAAACGAATTTGGTGCGAACGGCCCATAACGTTCGGAATTCGCCGAACGGGCGAACAGCCGATGCTCGAGTCGAACGTATGTTCGACTCGAACACGAAGCTCATCTTATCAGTGCTATCTGCGTTTTGCAGAATTACCTATTACTCTTCTATCTTTTCACAGCCCTCCGGGTTTTTACCAAAGTGCTAGACTGGTGACTACTCTGTGCTCAGGGTATTCATGGTGAGGGGTACATGTACACATTACAGGACCAATCAACCGCGTTAGCGAACATCCGGTAGAAAATGAAGACTCTGCAGTGCTTTGGTTGAATTCTTAATCTCAAAAAGTCATTGCTGGACCCATCTCACAAATTAAAGCACCTGGGTCTGATGTTAGACATCTTACGTAGAGACTTCCTACCTTGAAACAAATTCTGTCTCTCTGCTCTCATGCCTAGGCCCTTTGGGCCCAGAGGAAGCTCTCACTTTATGCTTGTATGAGGGTCTTGGGTCTAATTGTAACACTTCACCCTCAAGACCAAACTTTCTCAGCCATCATTTCTATGTTTTTCAAGCTTTTTGCCACAGGTAAGGGATATCGAACCTCTGGTGTCCATCACGAGGAGTGACAAAACTAGAAGCAGAGGGACCCGAGAGACACTCCAGAGGATTGATTACTCTCAAAGGTACATTTATATAGCCCATAAGGTGAGGGCACAACCAGTGGAGAGAACACAACGATTTTGAGATTATACACAGAGGTGGATGAGTGTGGAGAGACCGTTTAATTTTAACTGTTTCCATTATTCACAAAAATTGACTAACATGCTGTCTTCACTATCAATTGGTTTATATAAGGACATTGTGGAAAAGAGTTGTGCACATTGCACTTTATTGCACATTATATTGTTTGATTCATATGAGGACACTGTATGGAGAACTTTTGCACATTGCACTTTAATTTATAATTGTTTGTACCATTGCACTTTATATCCTAAGTAGATATTCTTATGATTCATTTAGCGCTGCACTCATTTTGATATACACTTGGGGGTACTGCCTCTTGTCGGTACCCAGCATGCACCAGTCTGTGACATCCCAAGGGGGAAGCAGTGAAATCACCTGGTGGCCTCACCCTTACCTATATAAGGACTGTCAAATGGCAGAGCCTGCAGCAGGCAGCCAGCCTTCATTGACAGGCGGAACAATTTTTTTTTTTGGCGCGGTGGGTGGCGTGAGTGATGATAGATTTAAATTGGGGGACACTGTCTTTTTATTTTTTATTAAAGGAGTTGTCAAAAACGTTATCTGTGTTTTTATTACTTTTTGACACTTTTTTTGGTAAATAGGTAGGGGTAATAAGAAAAGAAAATGCCGCTCCAGGTGAGTGATGGAACCAAGTAGGCTGGGGAATGGGCTCCTCCCAGGGATGCTAGCCTCGGCTCGCCGGCCATGCAATTTGGATAAAAGGAATAGATGGCTGCACACTGAGGTAGTGATAAATCTCTTTACTGTAAAATCTGTAACATGAATAACACCACAGGTCAGGCAAACGGATAGACACGTTTCACACAGCGACTCTGCGCTTATTCATGACCATAACTCAGCGTTGCTGTGTGAAACGCATCAACCTGTACCTGCCTGCCTGCCCAGATATGGACAGCCAGACAGGTTATGGATTTTTACAATAAAGAGATTCATCACTACCTTGGTGTGCAGCCATCCATTCCATTTATCTGAATCGGTAGGGGTGCTATGTACTCCATACTCATTCACATGGGGGGTGGGGTCTTGGGCCCCCTTCTTGAAGGGCGCTTCCAGATTCCTATAAGCCCCCTGCCCACATACCCCCACAACCACTGACTAGGGCTGTGGGGAAGAGACCCTTGTTCACGTCATCATGGGGATAAGGTGATTTGGGGTGGGGGAGCAGAGCCCCTCCCACCCTAAAGCACCCCCATGTTGAGGGCATGTGGCCTGGTGTGGTTTAGGAGGGGGGTGCTCACTCACCCCCCCTTTCCTGACCTGCCACGCCTTTCGGGTTAGAACTTTTCCCCTGTTTAGGAGTTCTGCTGCAAACCGAATAGGGGGGTGTTCAGCCCATCTCTCATAGTTAAAAAAAGGTTGAAAAAAGACACATGTCCATCCAGTTCAACCAACATAGAAAATACACACTCACACACACAAATAGAAAACCTCTATATACACTATCCTATAACCACAATTGATCCAGGGGAAGTGGCTGTTGGTAAAACGGCACAAAATCCTATCAGACTAAGTCAGGTTACACTCTTGAGGGTTAGGAAATTAACCTCTCGCAAAAGTTTATCATTGCACCTGGAAGATCTATTGTGCTTGGTGAAAGTCAAGGAAGTTTCATCCTAGAAAGTACTCTTGTGTGTATTCCAACCTTTCTTCAGTCTGGTATTCATCAGCATCTAGCTTTGAGTACCATCAGATGACAAATCCCAGCCTTGTTAAAGTGATTGTAAAGTCTCGTTTTTTTTTCCCTATAAAAATAATAAACATGTTATACTTACCTGATCTGTGTGCAGCCTCGATCCTCCTCTTCTCGGGTCCTTCTTCTGTGCTCCTGGCCCCTCACTCCTGTTCAGTGCCCCCACAGAAAGCAGCTTGCTATGGGGGCACCCGAGCTGAGTCACAGTTCCCTGTGTCCATTCATACAAGAAGCCCCGACCTGACCCCCAGGAATTAGGGGGTCTGAGGGGGGCTTCTACACACAGAAGGCTTTTTATCTTAATGCATAGAATGCATTAAGATAAACAATCCTTCTGCCTTTACAATCCCTTTTAAGGCTTTGTTTCAGGGTGTCTCGCACAATTCTCCCCCTGTACAGTCTTCCGTATCATCATAGAATCAAAGGATCTTACTTGCATGCTGGCCGATCTTGTTGCTGTCACCCCTGCGTGTAGGGTCTTTCAGTTGCATAAGAACAAGAATCTCTTGATTCCTAAAGCTTTCTTCCCCTGGAAGGTGTTGTCTCCTTTCCAACTCAACTAGGACATTGTCTTTCCTTTCTTGAAACATCTAAAGGACATTTCTCAACACTATCTCAGCTAATGCCTCTTTTAGACAATTGGTTTTCCTCTTTGCACTTTCTAAAGGGATCCTGCAGGGGTCTCCCTGTTTCTTGATCCCCCATTGTTAGGTGAAGCAGATAAGCTATCACTCAAGGTTAAGGTTTGAAGGCTATATTTTCTTCCTTCCCTGTTAGGGCACACTTTACCACTTCTGTTTTCCTTCAAATTTGCAAAAAATTAACACAAGGGGGCACTAGCTAACTGCAACATTGATGGGTTTATTACGATTAAAACCAAATGCAAACTCACAGAAATATAAAAGCAAAGAGCTTATCTGTAGTCATGCCACATTGGATGGAAGGTGTCCACCAGAAGAACTGCTTGTGACAGCAAACAGTGTGTAGTCAGCGAGGAAACCATGTCCAATGTTCCAGGAGGTGAGACACACCACTGTGGGACACAAGGCAGGATGTGTTATCTCACCTGGGGTGGGCTGGTTGCTATGGTGACGTGTTTTGGAACTCCTATTGGTTCCTATTCTCAAACCATGGTTTTAGCTGGCGCCCCCTTGTGTTACATTTTTGGTAATATTTTTTTTTTTTTTTTGCAATTTCAGAGATTTGTTCCTGTCTCAGGTGGAGCTACCTACTGAAGTACAGCACCCCTCCTATGCGATTTTTGTGAACTTCTTATGAACATTTTATGAACTACCTATGTTACACAAGCATATCTTCACATTTATCTATGGTGCTTTAGCATTTATTTGCACCACAATTTCAATTGTTGTTTCTCAAATCTGCAAGGTTGCCATCTGGGCTTCTGTTCACATATTTGTTACACTCCACCAGGTGGATGTTGAGGTCTCCTCTGATGCCAGTTTTCAGTGTAATGTGCTAAAAACTGCTCTCTAATGCCATGTACACACAATTGGAATTTCAGCCAGCAAAAGAACGATGAGAGCTTTTCATCTGAAAATGTGACCGTGTGTATGCTCCATCGGAATTTAGCTGGCCGAATTCCAGCCAGCAAAAATTTGAGAGCATGTTCTGAATTTTTCAGACGGAAAAATGTTCTTTCGGAAATTCTGATTGTGTGTATGCAATTCCGACACGCAAAAACTCACGCATGCTCAGATTCAACTACGAGATGGAAGCTATTGGCTACTGGGTATTGAACTTCCTTTTTCTAGTCCGCTATATGTGTTGTACGTCACCGCATTCTTGACGGTCGGAATTTGGTGTGACCGTGTGTATGCAAGACAGCTTGAGCGAAATTCCATCAGAATTCCATCTGAAAAACCATCAGAGCTTTTTCCGACCAAAATTCCGATCGTGTGTACGCGGCACAAGTCTGTTGAGCATTCTTGATGCCTTTGGGCCAATTAGCAAATTGGTTTCTGTATTGCCCACCCCTCAGTTGGACTGCTTTTTGACATCCCAGTAGTAATGACTACAGATCTTGTGTGCAATACTGTACAACTGAGAAAATTGGATTCCTTCTGTTGAACTTGCACAGGAGCTTGAAAGATTGGATTAACCTTGAACTGACCTTGACAAATTTCCCCTTACTGTACTTGCTGTGGTGCTTTTCTCACATTCCTCCCCATCTGAGGTCATACCCTTTAATTGGCAATACAATTTCTTGTGGGCCCTTTTGAAATATAACATTTCCTCTCCCTATTTCCCCCATACCCAATTATAGGCAATTCTGCATTTCCTCTTGGTACATGCTCCTGTCTTTAAGAACCCTTTCACACTGGGGCGTTTTTCAGGCATTTTTCAGGCGCTTTAGCGTTAAAAAAAGTGCTTGTAAAGCGATTGAAAGAAGCCTCATCCGCAATACCAATGTGAAAGCCCAAGTGCTTTAAGAGCCCTTTCACAATGTCAGTGCCTGAAAAACGCCTGCAAAGCACCGCTTAAACTAGCAGCGTTTTACCAGTGTTTTTCGAGTGCTATTGGGGTGCTTCTAACCCCTGCTAATGGCCAAATAAAGGGTTAAAAGTGCCCCCAAAGCACTGCTGCCAAAAGTGCTTTTCAGACGCTTTTCAGGCGCTTTTCTGGCATTTTGCAGGTGCTTCCCATTGATTTCAATAGGAAGGGGCACTTTAGGGGTGGTGTATTCACCACTCCAAAAGCGCTGCAAAGAAGCTGCTTGCAGGGCTTTTTTTGATGCCCTGCCAGCACAGCGCCTCAGTATGAAAGCACTCGGGCTTTCACATTGGGATTGCAGTTGCGGCTTCTTTCAAGCGCTTTACAGGTGCTTTTTTAAAGTTAAAACGCCTGAAAAATGCCCCAGTGTGAAAGGGATCTCAGTGTGAAAGCACTCGGGCTTTCACATTGGGATTGCAGATGAGGCTTCTTTCAAGCGCTTTACAGGCGATTTTTTTTAACGCTAAAGCGCCTGAAAAAAGCCTGAAAAACGCCCCAGTGTGAAAGGGGTCTAATGGTCACTGACTTACCCTTGAGGCCCTCACAAAAGCTACTGGCCCCTTCCATTTGCACATCAAGAGAGCTTCACAACTGTGCCTGTTTCCTTCTCACACTGCCCACCCCCACAGTTTTTCAGAAGCTGCTTACTTACTTTGAATCTTACTCACTTTGAATCTTTGCGTGATGCACAAGGCCCCTTTAGACACTCTCTAGCTATCATATATAGATATGTTGATCACTTGATAACTGCCCATGGCTTCCAAAACCATCCCTGTGCCAATGACACACACATCTATCTCTCTACTCCTCACCTCACTCCTTCAGTCTGCTTTCACATTACCAACATACTAACTGACATATCAACATGGATTTCGCACCACTTGCTCAAACAAAATCTTTCTAAAATATCCCCCCCAGAATGTTGGATGGTAAACCCTCCTGAAACTTGCTGTCCCTTGTGTCGGGTCATGGGCAAGGTTGCTTACAATTACAAATATTGTACAGGTGTGATATTAGTAAGCTCTGCAAGGTCACCATTGTGATTTTTCCTGTCTTGTATAGGCAGCATGATGCTCTCCTGGCTTTGTCTTCAGTCTGAGAGCAGCGGTGGATGATGTCGCAGAGGGTAGGGAGATGGGCGGCGTGGGGTAGTGACCGCCAGTCACCAAGAAACAGCTTAGACAGTCTTAGAGCCAGCAGAGGAACTGATTTTGCCCTCTGCAGTCCTGCCAGTTTTCTCTTGCGAGGTAAAGACTTGTTGTTGTTTGCTCCCCTGCTGTGCTGTGTTCCCGGGGGTTGGACAGTCTGACTGTTTTTTTTTTTGTCAGATTCTGTGTCTCCTTTCTGCCTCTGTAAGGTTGCCTAGGCTCACCTGCTGTTGCTTCTGAAGTAAGTGGATGAAAGCATACAGGCCTTAAATAGACAAGGTACCTGTTTTTTTCTTGGTCACAGAATTATGTTTTTTCTATATTTTATGCAGATATGAGCTCACCATACCTGTTAGTGGCATAGAAGACTAACAAAGGTACGAGGGGGCATAGTGGGACATATTTTCAAGAGTGCTCAAGGAATGCAAAGGATGGTGTTTTGCATGATTTTAGAAGCCCTAAACACAATTAGCCAGAAAACATAAGACCTACCACTGGTCATCCCCTGACCAGGACAATCTGCATTCCTCACATTTCCATGCAGGGGAAAGCTCCTTTGACATGAGGGATGGCAGCCTTTAGGGCAGTGATGCCAGGCTGTCAGTGAAGGGTATATGAGAGATGGCTATCCCTTCATTCAACTTTACAAGCTAGGCGTGCAGTCGGCAAGTTCTGCAAAGTTTAGGACGAGACATAGAAATTATTTTTTGTCTTTGGCAGCTTTTCTTTGATTTGTCATTGTTTCTTTTCATATGTTCTCTGAAGCCCATTTATTCAGCATCCCATTATGTGCTGACGTGAGGTATGGCCATGAGAATGGAAAATTGTTATCAAATACTTCCCATAATTTTCCTTTCCTGGCCTATCCTCACATCAGCACAGGACTGCCTCCCTAGTGGTACCTTTCTCAGGCAAGATTATCGAACACATCAGTGGAGTAGGGGCTGTATTTTATTTAGCTAGGAACAGGTGGTCCTGTGGGAACCCGATGAGGCGTTAACCCATTGTGTGCTGATGCGAGGCTAGGCCAGGAAAGGAAAATTATGATAAGTCTTTGATAACAATTTTCCCTATTCTTGGGACACAGTATAGGATATAGGTCCTTTCCCTGTTCTTATGATCTCCCTATTGCTTGCTACAATATGGAGGCTAGCTGGGAGTGGGAGAAGTTATATGGGGGGGGGGGGGTGTTCCTGCAGCCATTTTTTTGCCAGTGTCCAATCACTCAAATGAAGCTGCCTAAAACCCATTTGTAATGTCCCATTCTGTAGTCCAAGGGATTCATTTTACTGGTAAGTCAAAAATCCTGTTTTTACATATACAGCAACACATGGACTGCTAAAGCACTCTTTGCTTTTAACTAAAAAAAATAAAAAATACTTTAGTTGCCCAGGGACCTTGGAAAAAAATTCCATGTGACTGCTTTATTAATCCTCATATTTTTATCTTATATAAAGGAGCAGACTGTGGTAAAGACACCAGCCTGATTATCTTCGACACTGTGTGCTTTCTTCTTAATTCAGATGAGATTTTGTTGGGGTCCTAGGAGGACATGATTTAGAAATGCTCAACAGTTCTTTTAGCTGTTGTAATCATTTTGCTTTTTGTCAAAATTATATTTACCTGTAGTGCTGTAGTGTATATTTTCTAGTTTTTATCAAATACTTTTAATTAAAGATATAAAAAGCAAATATTTTCTTGGCAGAATGATGCAAATACCAAGCCTATATAGTTCCTGTAAAGCTAACGTTTTACCCCAGGCAAAGTTCTTTTATCAGCCTTATCTAAATGGTTGAATATTTTACAACTTATTCAATCTCCCCCTGAATTAAACATTTTTTATGGCTTTTTAACCTGCACAAGTGAAATTCAACCTGTAAAGTGAACTATTTTTTTATGAGCATTTTATAAGCCTCACAAGCATGCTAACTTAACCCTTTTGCTCTCAGGTCTGCTCTTCATTTTGCATCTCAGGTGTCCAGACCATTTTTGGAATTTTTTTCCCTGTTTAGAATTTTTCATTACAGCTTTCGGAGTTTGAAATATACCCACAAAAGCACAGGACCGATAGAATAAAACGATGGTGCTACGGATTTTGTAGTCTATGTTATAGTCATGCAATACATTTGATGAAATACATTATTTAAATTGTGACTTGTATGAGGGGGTATTTTTTTAATTTCATTGTAAGGTCTTATCAGAAGATTGTAAACTTGCCTCTTGTGTTTGTGATTCTTCTGCAGTTAATAAATGTACACTGAAGCGCTGAGTACTACTTTTTAAGTGTTCATCACCAAAGTGAAGCAGGCTTGTAAACATCAGAGGCATGTTTACTGACCCCTTCTCACTCACTATCCTGAACAGCCACTAATGAAAAAGTCACCTGCTCCTAATGAAGTCTCTGTGAAGCCAGAATGCCGGCTTGGTGATAACTGAAGAGAGAGGGGACTAACAGCAGAAGGGCACACAACAGGAGGAGGGCACATAAAGCCTGGGGAAAGATGCACTGCAAGAATTGCCTGGCATTGAGTAAGCAGGCAACAGAGCACAGGGATGGATGGAGGGCTCACTGTTGGTGGCAGTCATAAGCTCTATGCCTTAGCTAATCTGGCACTGCAGATGTACAGCCATTAAGGTATAGAACAAGACAGGCTAGGTACAGTCACATGTCAGGAGATACTTTATTTATCAAGGTGAATTCAAGAGGTACGTTTTTGGGGTATTGCTTAGGCACAATTATCAATTCTAGATGTTTCTTAAAAGATAGCAAATCATTTTACTTTTTGATTGCAGATCTACGTTAATATCTGAACTGCTGTAGCAATGATACTAGTACTGAGTTAACTCATAGGATTCAAACTCATTAGTATTTCCACAATTCCCATGAGTATGGCACAAAATCAAAATGGTTTGTTGGAAGAACTGTTCTTCTTCACCAATCAGTTTTTCCCTTTAATGTTTCCATAGAGTACTAAGAAAAGGAAAAGGAGACTTTAAAGCTATGCCTTATTTGGTCACTTTGAACAAAAGATAGGTACACTTAAAATTATATTCGAGCAAACATGCCAGTGCAGAACAGTTTCAACTATTTAACCAAAAACCCATGAGTATTGTTTAGTTCTTCCTGACAGACCATAGGAATGGACAAACTATTGTTCTCACCTGTCCAACTGTATTGTTCTTCTGGGCAGCCTGTCTTGGGCACTTCCTCCCAAACTGCTGAATCTGTTTTCTGTAAGTAGGAGGGAAATAAACAGTGGGACACAATGTTCCAGTGTAATTATGGCAGTCCATAAATATCTTCAGCTATGGCAATATCCAGAAAACAGCATTTGATGCCCATCAAATGCAAACAATGAAATCTGAGATATTTATAGTTGTGTTACAGAGTAGTCTAAGAGGATAACATATTATATAAAAATGTATCAAAAATATGTATTTTTTTTGTTGTTGTTTTCCTGGTGTCTCCATGGCAGCATGCTTGTGATAGACCTCCGCCTCGACTTCTCCCTCAGGACCAGTGAATAGCATAAATTAAAGACATCGTCCCTCCAACAGTCTCCTTTTTTTCCTCATACCTCTTGAGCTGATGAAGAGTAGCAGTATGTCCCTGTTCTTGGGCCGCTATTAGCGCTGATAAGACTGGGAACCCCTTCTGTGGATCTTTTGGGGTCTTGCAGAGTTTCCTCATAGGAATGCAGTCTGCCAGTGTATCAAAACGATGAATGCTAGTGGATACAGCAGGAGGATCAGCTTCTTACATCCCTGGGCAGGTTAGACTTCGTCCTTGTTTGTTTAAAAAAAATGTTTAAAAATACTTTTTATTTTCGGACCGCACATGTGTGACTTGGCCAGCATGGCTTGGGTTTTCTTTTCTTTTTTTTTAAAGGGGGGAATTTCGGGGTATAGTAGCCCCCACCCTTCGTTTTTGAGGTTTGTGCTATCTTGGAGCCTTGGCCCTGGCAGGCCGACTTCCAGTTTTCGCTCTCCGCTCGCTCCATAAGCAGCGGGGAGGGAAAGTTAGGGGTGAATATAGGTTCCCTGGCGTGTATAGACACTCTGACATGGCGGGTTGTGCTCTGGGGGACAGTGCATGTGCGAGGCCCCGGAATACGGCGCAAATATGTGATTCAAGCAGGGGCCTCTGCTGCAGTTAATGTGCATGGGCGAAAGCAGGCGCACACGTGGCGAGCCCATGGGATCCATTTTGGTTTAGGGAATATAATACTGTGGGTCATTTAATGGTGCCGGGTGGGGGGGAACATATCAATTAACCCACCCACCCTTGGCTTTTAAAAGGTTTGGCTCCATTTGGGCTCAGGGTTGCATTTGATAGCCAGTGGTGCCCTGCAGGTCCAATGATATCAGCAAGCAGGTATGCAGTCTTCTTCCATCACTGAGACTGTGGTACCATTTTCTCCTCCTAAAGGGTTCTATTTTACTCTAACTCTACCTTCTTGCAGCTGATCCTCCTGCCCATTTCACCTGGAGCCATTTGTCACAAAGCCAAAATCCTCCTCTGTCCAACAGGTATGGGATCATCTGTACGTGAGTATTAAAAAAAAAGAATACGCCACTGACAGACAAAATTTGTTTGTTTCAGCCTCAAAGGGATCCAGAAAATCTTCAAGACGCCATGACAACGACAGTCCAGAGTGGACATGACACTTATCACACCATAGGTCTTCAAGGAGGTCAGGGTCTCGGAGACATCGTCACTCTCCTTCACCCCCAACTGAGGGCATCACGAAAATAGTGCTGGGCATGTGGTGCTGTACCACTCCCTGATAATATAGTCTGTAAGGACTGTCTCAGGGACTACACAGCCAACCGGGAACTAGAAAGCCAGCAGATGGTTGATCTACTTAAGCAGACAATGAAAGACTCCTTTTCAGAACTTTGTGAAATAAATTACTAAAGCGCTGATATAAGTAAAAAACAACCTGCAAACTATAAATAATATGACTAAGGCCGCGTACACACGCGGGGACTGTCTGCCGAAACTAAGTTCGTCAAACAGTCCGCTCAAACTTTTGAATGAACGAACACACCCACACACGGCACTTTTTGAGCGGACAAATACGGCAAACTTTGTTCGTCGTACTAAGTCCGCACAACTTTTGAAATGAACGGACTCGCCCACACACGAGGCAACAGTCCGCTCATTTCGAGCGCGTGTGCAGGTAGGCGGGGCCCGCGACGGAGACGTCGCAGGCTCCGCCGCCTGGAATGTACTTAAAGGGGAACCCCAACGCCGAAAAAAATCGGCGTGGGGGTCCCCCCAAAGTCCACAACAGACCCTTGTCCAAGCACGCTACCCGGCCGGCCAGGAAAGGGGGGCGAGCGAGTGCGCCCCCCCTCCCGAGCCGTACCAGGCCGCGTGCCCTCAACATGGGGGGTGCCTTGGGGAAGGGGGGCCGCGCGGCCCCCCCACCCCCAAAGCACCTTGTCCCCATGTTGATGAGGACAAGGGCCTCTTCCCGACAACCCTGGCCGTTGGTTGTCGGGGTCTGCGGGTGGGGGGCTTATCGGAATCCGGGAGCCCCCTTTAATAAGAAGGCCCCCGGATACCGGCCCCCCACCCTATGTGAATGAGTATGGGGTACAATGTACCCCTACCCATTCACCTGTAAAATAAAAGTACCCAAAAAAAAAAACACAACACACGAGATAAAATATTTTATTGCGGGGGTCTTCTCGCCGGACTCCTCCACTATCTTCTTGTAGCTCTTTTGCTAGCGGAGGAGTCCGGCTTTCTTCCTCCCCGCCGCCGGCCTCTTCTCCCAACTTCGGGGGACATATACCATGTGACACCGCCCCATTGTCACTATATAAGTGGCTGCACAGCGCGGCTCTGGCATTCCGGCCGGAGAGAGCGACGTGTCAACATCTCCTGGAGAAGAAGAAGAAGAACAAGAAGAAGAACGGAAGGCGGCGGCGACAGAAGACCGGGCCACCGCCTGCAAAAGAGCTATAAGAAGGCGCGGTGGCCCGGCAGAAGAACCGAAGAGGGGGACAAGACCCCCGAAGTCGGGAGAAGAGGCCGGCGGCAGGGAGGAAGAAAGCCGGACTCCTCCGCTTGCAAAAGAGCTACAAGAAGATAGCGGAGGAGTCCGGCGAGAAGACCCCCGAAGACGGAAGACCCCCGGAGCTGTGCAATAAAATATTTTATCTCGTGTGTTGTGTTTTTTTTTTGGGTACTTTTATTTTACAGGTGAATGGGTAGGGGTACATTGTACCCCATACTCATTCACATAGGGTGGGGGGCCGGTATCCGGGGGCCCCCTTATTAAAGGGGGCTCCCGGATTCCGATAAGCCCCCCGCCCGCAGACCCCGACAACCAACGGCCAGGGTTGTCGGGAAGAGGCCCTTGTCCTCATCAACATGGGGACAAGGTGCTTTGGGGTGGGGGGGCCGCGCGGCCCCCCCTTCCCCAAGGCACCCCCCATGTTGAGGGCACGCGGCCTGGTACGGCTCGGGAGGGGGGGCGCGCTCGCTCGCCCCCCTTTCCTGGCCGGCCGGGTAGCGTGCTCGGACAAGGGTCTGTTGTGGACTTTGGGGGGACCCCCACGCCGTTTTTTTCGGCGTTGGGGTTCCCCTTTAAGTCCATACCAGGAGGCGGGGCCCGCGACGTCTCCTTCGCGGGCCCCGCCTACCTGGAGACGCGCTCGAAATGAGCAGACTTTCCTCCGAGCGGGAACAGTTTGCTCATTTCGAAAGTGGCCTACACACGGGCGGACTGTCCGCTCAAACCAAGTTTCAGCGGACAGTTTTTCGGAATTTCCGAAAAACTTTGTTCGTCAAACTGTCCGCTGAAACTGTCCGCTGAAGCCCCACACACGAGCGGACTGTCCGCTGAAACACTGTTCAGCGGACAAAGTTGAGCGAACAGTCCGCCCGTGTGTACGCGGCCTAACTGTATTCATGAAAAATAGCTGCAACTATTTGAAATGTGTTCTGGAACCAAATATTAAGTGAATAATAAAGATAATAATAATAGTGTGATACATTTTGAATATAAATTTAATGATGAACTCCAGTGAGTGCACATTTTTGTTACTATTTTATTATATCTTTTCATGTGACAACACTGAAGAAATGACACAATGTAAAGTAGTGAGTGTACAGCTTGCATAACAGTGCATATTTGCTGTCCTCTCAAAATAACTCAACATATAGCCATTAATGTCTAAACTGCTGGCAACAAAAGTGAGTACACCCCTAAGTGAAAATGTCCAAACTGGGCCCAAAGTGTCAATATTTTGGGTGGCCACCATTATTTTCCAGCACTGCCTTAACCCTCTTGGGCATGGAGTTCACCTGAGCTTCATGGGTTGCCACTGGAGTGCTCTTCCACTCCTCCATGATGACATCACAGAGCTGGTGGATATAAGTGACCTTGCGCTTTTTCACCCTCCATTTGAGGATGCCTCACAGTCCATCAACTTTACCCTCAGCTTCTTTAGCACGGCAGTGGTCATCTTGGAGGTGTGTTTGGGGTCGTTATCATGTTGGAATACTGCCCTGCGGCCCAGTCTCTGAAGGGAGGGGATTATGCTCTGCTTCAGTATGTTACAGTACGTGCTGGCATTCATTGCTCCCTCAGTGAACTATAGCTCCCCAGTGGTGGCAGCACCCATGCAGCCCCAGACCATGACACTCCCACCACCATGCTTGACTGTAGGGAAGACACACTTGTCTTTGTACTCCTCACCTGATTGCTGCGACACACACTTGACATCATCTGAACCAAATAAGTTTATCTTGGTCTCATCAGACCACAGGACATGGATCCAGTAATCCATGTCCTTAGTCTGCTTGTCTTCAGAAAACAGTTTGTGGGCTTTCTTGTGCATCATCTTTAGAAGAGGCTTCCTTCTGATGAATTTGATGCAGTGTGCGGCGTATGGTCTGAGCACTGACAAGCTGACCCCCCCACCCCTTCAACCGCTGCAGTAATGCTGGCAGCACTCATACATCTATATCCCAAAGACAACCTCTTAATATGACGCTGAGCACGTGCACTCAACTTCTTTGGTGGACCATGGCAAGGCCTGTTCTGAGTGGAACCTGTCCTGTTAAACTGCTGCATGGTCTTGGTCACCGTGCTGTAGCTCCATTACAGGGTCTTGGCAATCTTCGTATAGCCTAAGCCATCTTAATGTAGAGCAACAATTATTTTTTTCAGATCCTCAGAGAGTTCTTTGGCATGAGGTGCCATGTTGAACTTCCAGTGACCAGTAAGAGAGAGTGAGAGCAATAACCCCAAATTTAACACGCCTGCTCTCCATTCACACCTGAGACCTTGTAGCACTAACGTGTCACGTGACAACGGAGAGGGAAAATGGCTAACTTGGCCCAATTTGGACAATTTCACTTAGGGGTGTACTCACTTTGTTGCCAGCGGTTTAGACATTAATGGCTGTGTGTTGAGATATTTTGAGGGGGCAGCAAATTTACCCTGTTATACAAGCTGTACACTCACTACTTTAGATTGTAGCAAAGTGTAATTTCTTCAGAGTTGTCACATAAAAAGATATAATAAAATATTTACAAAAAATTTGAGGGATGTACTCACTTTTGTAATTATATATACATATATGCAAAAAGTCCATATGCACAATGAAATAAATAAATAAAAACTTTTGATTGCTAAAGAAACATGAATAAACTCAATCCTTGCTCTGTACATTCTCTGCAGAAGTAAGTGCTGATACGTAATCACTAAGGATGAGCCGAAAACCCCCCCTTTTCGGTTCGCACCAGAACCTGCAAACAGACCTAAACTTTAGAACCCTACTAAAGTCTATGGGACTCGAACGTTCACAATCTAAAGTGATAATTTTAAAGGCTAATATGCAAGTTACTGTCCTAAAAAGTGTTTGGGGACCCGGGTCCTGCCCCAGGGGACATGGATCAATGCAAATTTTTTTTTCAAAAACTGAAGTTTTTTCAGGAGCACTGATTTTAATAATGATTAAAGTGAAACAATAAAAGTGTAATATTCCTTTAAATGTCATACCTGGGGGGTGTCTATAGTATGCCTGTGAAGGGGCGCATGTTTCCCGTGCTTAGAACTGTCCCTGCACAAAGTGTCATTTGTGCAGGAAAAAAAGTCTTTTAAAATCACTTGTGGCTATATTGTCGGCTCCCGTAATACAGAGAACACTCAATGAGTGTTCTCTGTATTAGCCGACAATTCATTCATTCATTGATTAAAAAAAAAAAAAAGCGTGGGGGTTCCCCTAAATTCAATTACCAGGCCCTTCAGGTCTGGTATGGATATCAAGGGGAACCCCGTGTCAAATAAAAAAAAAATTGACGTGGGGTCCCCCTAATTATTCATACCAGACCCTTTATCCGAGCACGCAACCTGGCAGGCCCCAGGAAAAGAGGGGGGCAAGAGAGCGACCCCCTGAACCGTACCAGTCCCCATGTTGATGTGGAGAAGGGCCTCATCCCCACCACTCTGAGCGGTGGTTGTGGGGGTCTGCAGGCGGGGGCTTATCAGAATCTGTAAGCCCCAGATCCTGTATCCAGCGGGGCCACCCGTCACCTGACCCCGCCCCTCTGACGCTGGTGAGGAAAGCTATGGGGTTCCCCAGTGACGTATGGGTGACCCCGCCCCCCTCTGATGTAAGGCAGGTTTCCGTTACATCAGAGGGGGCGGGGCCACCCAATACGTCATTAGGGAATCCCTGGCTCCCCTCACCAGCGTCAGAGGGGCGGGGTCAGGTGACGGGTGGCCCCTCGCCCTCCTAATATAAGAAACGTCAGCGCTGGGATCCCCGCAGTGTCTCCGCAGTGGAGACAGAAGACGGATGCATGGACAGCGCTGGACTGAGAGATCCCCCGTCGCTGGATATGATTATCCATCGCTGGACCCCGGAGATCCGTCGCTGGATAGCAAGAGTGGATTAGCACCGCTGGAATCTTTTTTTTATTTTTAATATAGGAATGTTTCAAAAGTGTGTTTGTCTTATTTAACCATTTGTACACTTTCTTTGTGAAATGGTAGGGGTACTTTTGTACCCCCTTACCATTTCAAATGGGGGGTGGGATCTGGGCTTCCTCTTGTTAAAGGGGGCTTCCAGATTCTGATAAGCCCCCCGCTCGCAGACCCCCACAACCACCACTCAGGGTTGTGGGGATGAGGCCCTTCTCCACATCAACATGGGGACAAGGTGCTTTGAGGGGTCACAGACCCCCAAAGCATCCTCCCAATGTTGAGGGCATGTAGCCTGGTATGGATCAGGAGGGGGGGCGCTCTCTTGTCCCCCCTCTTTTCCTGCAGCCTGCCAGGTTGCATGCTCGGATAAAGGGTCTGGTATGGATTTTTAGGGGGACCCCCACGTCAAATTTTTTTTAATTTGATGCGGGGTTCCCCTTAATATCCATACCAGACCTGAAGGGCCTGGTAATTGAATTTAGGGGAACCCCCACTCTTTTTTTTTTTTAATCAATGAATGAATTGTCGGCTAATACAGAGAGCACTCATTGAGTGTTCTGTGTATTACGGGAGCCGACAATATAGCCGCAAGTGATTTTAAAAGACTTTTTTTCTGAACAAATGACAATTTGTGCAGGGACAGTTCTAAGCACCAGAAACATGTGCCCCTTCACAGGCATACTATAGACACTCCCCAGATACGAAATTTAAAGGAATATTACACTTTTATTGTTTCACTTTAATGATTATTAAAATCACTGCTCCTGAAAAAACGGCCGTTATTAAAACTTTTTTTGCATTGATCCATGTCCTCTGGGGCAGGACCCAGGTCCCCAAACACTTTTTAGGACAGTAACTTGCATATTGGCCTTTAAAATTAGCACTTTAGATTTCTCCCATAGACTTGTACAGGGTGTTCCGGCTTTTAGAATTTGCCGCGAACAGCCCAAATTGTTCACTGTTCCCTGAACAGGCGAACAGGCAATGTTCGAGTCGAACATGAGTTCGATTCGAACTCGAAGCTCATCCCTAGTAATCACCACCACCTCTATGTGCAATTCCTGCTTACCTCAATTAAAGACCTCCTTGGTCATAAACAAGTTTTCAGCTAATGGCTGCAGGAATGCCAGAACCTTTTCATAGAAAATTTCTTTCTCCACAATACAGTTTACTCACTGAAGGGCTGTTATCTCTGCTGAATTCCTTTGAAGAATGGAACAGCCTGTTTTAAAACTTAAACCAGTTTATAAGGTCACTACAGCATCAGGGGGCAGAAGTTCCTGTCCCCCATCGGAACGATTTGCAGGGTTTTATTCCATCCTCTTCCTGGGGCAGAAGAAAACAGACAGTTGGAGACTGGTAATATATTTGAAAAGGCTCAACAGATGCATCCATCTCAAGAGTTTCAAGATGGAATTGCTCCAAACAATCATCCAAGCGATACAACCAGGAGATTGATTAATGTCAATAGATCTGCCGGATGCTTACCTTCACATCCCTATTCTACCATCTTTCCAGAAGTATCTAAGATTTGTGGTGGGTCATGTCCACCTGCAATTCCAGGCTCTACCCTTTGGCCTATGCACCTCCCCTTGGGTATTCACGAAAGTATTGATATCCATCCTGGCCCCTCTGAGAGAGAAGGGATTAAGAATTTACCACGAACAATATCCTCTTGCTATCAGACAACCTGAATCAGCTGATAGCTTAGAGAGACAAACTTCTACAGTCACTATTGGAGCTAGGATGGTTGATAAATCACAGACAGAGCCAGCTAGTACCAACGCAGCACATGATTTATTTAGGGGCAAGGTTTATCACATGCCAGGGCACAGGATCATTACCTCAGCCGAAGATGAGGGGCACCATTCAAAGAATGTCCAAGACCATGCTGAGGTCTCATCTAACAGCCTCACAGTGCCTGAGCCTCATAGGCATGATGTCCTCGTGTATACCTCTTGTCCTGTGGTCTTGCTGGCATCTGAGACACTTCCAGACAGGATTCGTAGCACAATGGAGGAGGCAGCAACTATCTCAGACAATTCTGTTGACGGCACTAATGAGCAGGAGCTTGCACTGGTGGAAGAATCCATAGAATCTCACCTGGTCCCATCATTTGGATTCCCACTCATGGACTATAATTACATCTGATGCAAGTGGAGAGGGGTGGGGTGCCCATTGCAAAGAATTCAGGATACAGGGAAGATGGTCATTTCCTACCAGAGGAATAGTATCCAACATCCTAGAAATGAGGGCAGCATTTCTAGCCTTAACCTCATTAGCACTTCAGGTCAAGGGACAGAGGGTGCTTCTGCATCTAGACAACAGGGCAGCCATCTCATACCTACAAAGACAGGGAGGCTCCCACAGCAAAGCACTTCTAAGGGAGGTCAAACCTATAATGATCTGGGCCGAAAGAAACCTGGTAGATCTCAGAGCGATATCTCTCCCAAACGAGTGGATACTTCATCCCCATGTATTCAACCAAATTTCCAAACTATGGCAAACCCCGCAGGTGAATCTCTTTGCTACCCGGGAGAATACCAAACTCAGGAGATTCTTCTCTCGCCTTCCACATCCACAGGCAGAGGAAGTGGACACATTATCTTGCCCTTGGAACTTCACAACAGCATACTTCTTTCCCCCTCGCCCACTCATCTCGAAGTTTCTTCTCAGGCTACTAAGAGAACCCGTCCAAGTACTAGCAGTATTGCCTTATTGGCCAAAGAGACCATGGTTTCTGCTAGTCATGTACCTCAATGTGAGTCCCCCTATCAGAATTCCTCCCTTCCCGCAACTATTGACTCAAGGCAAACTAGCTCATCCAGAACCACAAAAGCTGGATCTTCGAGGTCATATCCACCCTGCTTAAAGCTTAAAGCCAGAAAACCAACAACAAACGCAATATATGCAAGGATTTGGTACAAGTTCCTTTCCTTCTACTTCCGATGTTTTAGGGTTTCTTCAAACCAGTCTCGAGTCGGGGCTCAGCCAGAGCTCCCTTAAGGTGCAAGTGGCAGCAATTTCTGCAGCGACTAATACAAAATGGGCAGAAGATCCCCTAGTGGTCACATTCCTCAGATGGGTGCTGAAGATATGTCCGCCCGTCAGGCATCCCTTTCCTTAGTGGGATCTTCCATTAATACTAGAAGTCTTATCCAGTCATCCGTTTGCACCTGTAGAACAAACTTCAATCTGGGATCTAAACCTAACAACAAAAATTTCTTCTAGCCACACATCAGAAGATCAAGAATCTCAGAACTCCACTCCTTGAGCATAGGGGACGAGCATATCTCCTTTTTTCCAGACAGGGTAGAGCTTTGCCCTCTCCAAGGGTTCACACCTAAAGTTACCACGTCAGCACATCTAATGGAGCCATGGGCATTGCCATTTTTTTCTGACTCAGAGTCAGACTCCTGTCATGAGTTAGATATATCCAGAGTCCTCAGGGCCTACTTGGAAGCTACGGCAAAATTCAGGAACTCTGAAATATTGTTTATCGTCCCATGGGGCAGAAACAGAGGAAAGGAAGCTTCCTGCAGAAACTTGGCAAGTTGATACAAAAAGCTTACAGGGTGAAGAACCTGAAACCTCCATCTCAAGTGAATGTTCATTCGACTACAGCGGTGTCAGCATCATGGGCTGCGAGGGCGAACATTTCTTTGGAAACAGTATGCAGTTCCATCACTTGGTCTTCTCGGTACACATTTATTAAGCACTACCGTATTGACCCAGGTGCTCTTACAATGGTAGAGTTCGGAAGAAGAGCAGTTCATGTGGCTATGTCAGTGTCTAATTACATTTTTTTCGTTAAGCATTAAACCCACCCGTGTGAGCTAATTATTTATCACAGGTATGCTGTCATGGAGGCACCAGGAAAACTGAAAATTGCATCATACTTGCTGTCATTTTCCTTTCCTGGTGCCTATCCATGGCAACATATGCTCCCACCCTTGGTATTCTATATTACAGAGAATGCTGGGGGAGAGACTATGTCTTTAATTTATGCTATTCACTGGTCCTGAGGGAGAAGTCGAGGCGGAGCTCTATCACAGGTATGCTGCCATGGATAGGCACCAGGAAAGGAAAATTACGGTAAGTATGATACAATTTTGTGTTTTCTATAAGTAGGAGGGAAATAAACAGTGGGACGCAATGTTCCAGTGTAATTATGGCTGTCCATATATATCTTCAGCTATGGAAATACCCAGAAAATAGCATTTCCCATCAAATGCAAACAATGAGATATTTATAGTTGTTTATACAGATTAGGGGAGAAAATATTACAAAAAGAAATTATAATTTTTTTTATTTTTTTTGTATAATCTTTATTTCTTCATTTTAAAATATACAGAACTGCAAATTTATATACTTTGGAGAGAGCTGCAGAAAAAAGTAAAACAGATATACAATCAGCATACATTTTTAACATATGCACATAGTAATAACGAGATAATTAAGAAGTTTTCAAATCCTGCGAAGACAAGGCAAATGTTGTCAAGAAGGTAAAGCATGTGCAATATGAAAGTACCTCGAAATCACAGGATTAGGTAGAAGCAACATTGTACATGTACAATATTCTACAAACTTCCTTCTCCCCAATAGGGGACAGAGTAAGTTAACAAAGTGTAAAAGTGAGAGAAGTAAAAAAAAACACACCAACAAAGCACAGGGGGTGTTTATTACATTAAAATTACACTCAAATACCTTATTAATAATGCCCAACAAGCACAGAACAAGAGAGAGCTAAAACTGGTATACCAAATGGCCAGTAATTAGTGGGCTTATTGAGTAAACTCTAAACGGATCCAAGTGGCCCATATCTTAAACACATTATATTTGTCTTGATACTCTCCTTTCAGCTTCCATAATGGAATGTTTCTAAAATATCTTTTAACCACTTCAGCCCTGGAAGGATTTGCCCCCTTCCTGACCAGACCATTTTTTGCGATACGGCACTGCGGTGCTTTAACTGACACTTGCGCGGTTGTGCGATGTTGTACCCTAACCTAACAAGGCTCTTGTCATTTTATTCCCGCAAATAGAGCTTTCTTTTAGTGGTATTTGATCACCTTGGTTGTTTTTATTTTTTGCTCTATACACAAAGAAAGAGTGACAATTTAAATTTATTTTACTTTTTTCTATAATAACTATCCCCCCAAAAAAAGAAGCATTTATTGATTGGTTTGTGAAAAAGTTATAGCCTCTACAAAATAGGGGATAGATTTATGGCATTTTTATTATTATTATTATTTTTTTAGCGGGACTGCAACATTGCGATGGACGCATCGGAAACTTTTGACACTTTTTGGGACCAGTGACGTTTATACAGCAATCAGAGCTAAAAATATCCACTGATTACTGTATAAATGTCACTGACCGGGAAGGAGTTAACACTAGGGGTGATCAATGGGTTAACTGTGTTCCATATGTGTGTTTCTAACAGTGGGGGGGGGGGGGTGTTTGATGTGGCTGACTAGAGGAGAAGAGAGATCATTGTTCCTACTTAGTAGGAACACACAATCTATCTCCACTGCCCTGACACAACCTGGATTTGTGTATTTACACACACAGATCCCGGTTCTCGCCCTGTCACGAGTGATTGCGGGTGCCCAGTGGTCATTGTGCCTTTTGGGTACGTGCATCGGCTCTGCGGACATGAGGCGGAACACGCGCACCTGCTACAGTGTCTTAAAGGGCCAACGTATAGCTAAGAAGGCTCGTCCAGTGGAGCCAACCTGCTGCAGTATAACTGTGGTAGCTGGTCGGGAAGTGGTTAAAGAGAATTACCTAATTCTTTATGGCTACAGTGACCATTCTTGGAGTGCTGCTCATCACACTTAAAAGAAAACTATAATGGTTTAGGGTCAAGTTTATTTTTCCTTTTTTATACATTTTTAAATGTAATTTTTTTACCTATTAGAATATATATATATATATATATATATATATATATATATATATATATATATATAGATATATATATATATATATATATAGATATAGATATAGATATATATATATATATATATATATATATATAAATACATACACACAGTATATATAGCACTATAGGTTTCCCAGGAGGGCATTGCAGAAGTTGTCTTTTCAGAAACTCTTATCTATGTCTGATTGAAACTTCAAAAGAAGACAAATTAGGTTAGAGGTGAGGGATTACTGCTCTGACTCATTCACTTGTAGGTTTAATTTTTTTGATTGAGCTACTGAGCTCTGCAAACAATGAAGATAAGGAGATACAGGAAATCATCTGAAAAAAAGAGATAAGAGGAGACAAAAGTTCCATCTGCTGGCTGTATATAAAAATATAAAATATGATTATGAAATCTTTAAAATGGACCTGTCTAAAAAAAAAAAGAGAACAAAATATTAAGTTATATTTTTAGCCCTGACTGTAATAAATAAAGAAAATATAGACAACAACACCATTCATCCTGTTTAATTTAAGTCTGTTTCAACCAATATGTAAAAAATTACATATTAGCAGCACTTGTTTTTAAAAAAAAAATAGGTTACAATTCTAACTTCAACTTTGTATAAGGAAAATAGGGAATCAGAGAACTTAATCTTGTCCAAATCAAAAATGTTTTCGATTTGACGACACCATATCAGCCTCATTTGAAGTAGTACACTGCAGAATAGGTCAGAAAAAAACTTTACATGCAAGTACAAAATTCAGTGTTAATTATTTGCGGTAAAATTAGTTTTTAATAGTTTAATTACCGTATATAATATTTTGCTATGACTGTATTTCACTCCTTCAGGAAGTAGATGGATATGGCAAATGCTATTTTCTGATGATTGAAGTCAACGGTTGCCAGTTGTCAGTTGACAATACATCAGTGCTAGGAGCTGGTATCCTTCATTATTATTATTTTTATAAAAAAGCACATATGGTGCATTTTTTCCAAAAACAAATCCAAAAGACAATAATGCTTTTAGTCAAACAATAATAATATACTTGACTTATTAAGCTAAATATTTCATCTAGTTTTTAAATGATTGTATTGGATAAGGGTTTACATTCTACAAACATCTACAGTATTTAATATTTAAATTTGAAGCCATTTATATGATGCAGTTTTTCACAAATTATGTTTATTAATTTTTTGGAGGAATTAAAATTGTAGCTTTTATGTATGCAGTTAAGTGGCCAAGACCAAACTTTACAAATTAGCCTACATCGAGTCCTCAACCAACAGCACTCTGTTGGAAAGCTGATTTTGATGTGGGTCAAACAATATCTCAAAAATATTGAAATACATTAAATTATACTATATGTTTCTAAAAAGCTAAAGCTACTGTGAGCAATAAGTTGTTGCTTTTTTTAACATCTTGTACCCAGAGAATATAGTGATTTTTTGGAGATAGAGTATTTCAATATTGTTTCTGATACTTTAGGGTCATAAGCATAAACTTTGTGGAGAAACCAATGACAGTTTTATCATGACAAGAATTGTAATTCATTTCTTTTAGGATTTCCTTAATCATGCAATTATGGTTTAACCTTTTTCTTGTTGTGGGGCTGTGCACTTTTTCAAGTGGTAACCAATTCATGTTTTTAATCTTCCAGCATGTATCATTAAAACACATGGGGTTGATTTACACAAGTGCAGAGAAACCAATCGGCTTCCATTTTTTTTAAGCATAAATTAACAAACTGACGTTTTGTACTCTCCAGCTTTAGTAAATAAACCCAATTGTTCCTTCAAAGATTAGATACCCAATTTATGTATGAAAAAATGTAAACTCAAAAATTAAATAGTATTCCTCTATTCCAAAGAAATTGGGAAACATACGTACAGTATAGGAATCCTCCTTCACAAGTTACTGGTTTAAAACAATTATGTTTATTGTTATAAAAAATAACTATGGAAAATACTTATTGTGCATTCACTTATGTATACTAGCAGTATAAATAATCTTAAAACATGATGTGCATTAAGACTTTCATGTTCAGTATGTATGGTATGTTAAAAAAAAAAAAGAAAGAAAGATGCTCAGCTAATATTTTTGATATGGACAATAATGATAAAAAAATAAAACTTTGCACAAAAACACATGGTTCAGGCTTTAAAATATACTAATAATAAACCCTGTAATTCCTACAGCTCTTCTCACTGTCAAATATAGGAAAATTACTTGATGATGCCTAAATCATCAGATGATGCAATCTGATGATTTAGGCTTAAAAAATACTGATCTGATTTGACATAGCTTTACTTCAAAATTAAGCTGTATAATATATATATATATATATATATATATATATATATATATATATATATATATATATATATATATTTATATTTAAAAAAAACACCAACTTTGCTAAGCATTATTTGCAACAAGAAAGCAACAATCATGTATTGTAAAAGAAACTTGATTAAAATAAATAGGTGAACAAATAGATCTGTAAAATCACATGCCTAATTCGGCGCATAAGGACAATTAAAAAAGGAACTTCGTCCCTTTCTTCAATGCGTAACAACTGAACAGGTCTGAATCAGAAAAAAATATATTGCTACTGTGATGCAGTGGGCCATTAAATATAATGCTGCACTGTCAATCATTATAATAAATCTAGAGATGTACTCCCTTTTTGCAAGGTTAAAGTGTTACCAGCAATGTATTTTTTTCTTTTTTTATATCTATGTTTACAACTTAAAAATTTTAGAGCCTGGTATCTTAATATATGTAATTATTGCATATACATATATTGGAATCAGATAACTACAGTATATAGGTATATATTGCATCTAAATATTTCACGTTTCAGCCAGTAGGTGGAGCTTCAACTTCAAGCTCAAATTTACACATAAAACAGAGGAGTGTCTTATCCTCCCCTCACTCTCTCTCCTGCTCTGTTCATATAGATTATAGAGCTATGTGGATTTCCAATTAAAGATGCATATGCAAGTGTGAAAGTGAACAGTTTTTGCTGTGCTTTTTTTTTTTTTTTTTTAAATATAAGGTTCTGTAAATCCTGTTGCATGGGTGCATTTGTATTAATTGTTTATTTGCAAAGAAAATGATTTAAATAAACAGTAAAACAACTGCAAAAGAGTTTAAAACTGTATTGACATAACATAAATGAATACAACTGTCCTAAAACCATTATTGTTTCCCTTTAACTGGTTATAGTCAGTCAGTTCAACAGCTTTTCAAAAAAAAAAATAATAATCATACTTTTCTTTATTTTTATTTTTTATTAGATCGGCATTATTCTTTAAAGCATATACATGTTCACTGTTCAACAAATCCTTTTATAACTTAAGTGTTCGTAATTACATAACAATTGCCAAAAAGCTACAGCAGACTGCAAATGAATAACATCTACTAATGGGAAGTGAAAACTCATCAACTCCAATCAACATAATTAATATTGATGGAGGGAAATAATAAAAGTTGTCTTATATTATAAACTGTGCAAAGCAGACACATTTAATTATGAATGCGTCTGGCAGATTAACCATCTCAAGAAGAATTGAAAGAGTTGCCTGCAAGCAATGATTTTACAACAATCTGATCATCTCTGTATATTTGCCAGTACAACAGCAGTGATTAAATGAATTGTTTTTAATACAGCCACAGAAACAGTAATGAAGGGCAAGTGTAATTTTAGGTTACCAGATATCCATGACACCAATATAGTCTAAGGCAGTGCTTCCTGACCTTTTTTGGGTCATGACATATCACAAATAAATTTCAAATGTGCGTGACACATTAGACTAAATTAGAAAATAAACAACAGGTCAATATCACAAAGCAAAGGGACGATTTTTTTAAATTTACATTTTTACAGGGTTATGGAAAGAAACATCTATAATAAAATGATAACATACAAGCAAGCTATATGAACATCTGAATAAATAAATAAAGTCGCGCTATGGAAAAATCAAATCTCCTAAGTGATAGAAATATGTGAAATAAGTTAAAAATAAAAATAAAAATTGGAGAAAGGAAAGGAAATATACTGGGTTAGAGCTGCCTGTGCCTGAAGCCCTCACTTCCTTATTGGGGAGGAGAGGGAAATAAAAATGTGAAATAAAAAGGTTATGGCGCTAAACCCTATTAGTGATGAGGTGAGTTAACTTATCAAATCCTTATATAAAAAGAGAAAGAAAAAGAAAAAAGCTATTGGTGATACCGTGAAAAAAATATCCTAAAGCAATTTTATCCAAAACAAATTGTGTGTGATTAATGTGGAGTCAGCATTCATGTTCCATTATAATAAAAACAAAAAATGAGTATTAAATTATCATATGCGTGTCAGCCTACTAAAAACATGTAAACCTTCATTAAATGTGCAAATTAGTGGAAATAATGTTAATATTCAACAGTATGTTAGTGTAAAACAGATTGTGCAAACATGTGCAAAAAAATGTGCAAAAAAGCAACTAAAGGTCAGGACAACCAAGGATCAGAAATAATTTAACCATAAAATCGCATGAAGTCGCTAAATGTGCGAATAGACAATATTTTCAACCAATAATCGCATGAAGACGCATCTGTGTCCAATATAAGTCCAAAATTAATATTTGGCTTGATAGTGCTGCCTCTTCAGACTATTGTTGTAATTGTTACAAAAAGTCAATGGGGGGTATTTGATTTACTCGTGCAAATAGTGCGGGCTTTCAATTAGAGAACTTCATCCCCGGTGCGCCACTCTGTGCTATAGTATGTGAATGCTCTCACCAGAGTTAATGCCCCTGTGGGGCTGGATGGACCTTCACAATGTAAGCCACTGTGTCGCTCTCTGGCTGCTGCTGGTGCACTGGGTGAAGCTTCGTTGTTCCGTCCGTATGGTATCCAACGTTAATTATATAAGGGAAGACATATCCATAGTGTAATACGTTCTTAACCAAATCGTTCGTTTATTAATATTAAAATCTACTCACATTTTACATTAAAAGCATGTGCATATAGGAAAAACTCCGCCGTTCGTCTCAAACGAGTGCACACAACGTGGCCACGCCCTACGCGTTTCGTCACTACGACGTCCTCTGGAGCGGCCATATTGGTGCACCTTATTGCTTAAATAGGGTGCAGTGCTCCACTACGCCTGCGCTAAAATAACAGCGCCATTTTGGGTGTGGGATGCCCTTACTCTGCTGGGGATGAATGCCATTACTCCCCCTAGTGCCCTTAGGGAAGACTGATATACTTAGCCTTGGAGCACTGCAGCCTACCCATAAACCATACTCAGTTTAGATGACATTCTTTAGTTTTTCCCATTTAACCGGACGTTTATAATTAAGAGAATAAAAATAAAAATAAAAATGACACTAAAAATACAGTAAATAAATGTATGTATAGGAATACATACATAAAATTCATGTATATAAAATTCATACATATATAACAATTCTTACATAAAAATTCATGCATAAAAAAAAAAAAAAAAAAAAAAAAAAAAAAAAAAAAGGGGGGTATACATTAATACTGAAAAAATGCATAAATTTGTAAAGGTTATAAAAATTATAAAAATTTAAGGGGTTTTTTAATATTATTGAATTATTTAAGGGGTTTTTTAGGTTTAAAAAAGTTTTTTATGCATACTAATATGTGAATGTAAATGGAGAAATTATTCCAAAGGAAAGTTTTCCAAGAGGGAAGTTTTTTTGGGAAGGAATTAAATAAAATAAAATTCTTAAGAAATAGATATATATGGAGGTGCTAAGAAGGTCTGTTTAACATCGTCCTATAGATGATTGTAATATTTGTGACTGTATGTTTGATTCCTACAGGGGAACTTTTAAATAATTTAGATCAGTCTTGTTGTAATTCCGACACATCTAATGTATTTTGAATGAATAACATTCGACCTGAACCCGAAGGTGTGGGCCATGAGATGTTAATATTGGGGTAGATAGGTTACTTATATATGTGGTTAGGTCTTATCGGGATCCTGTAATGTTATGTATGTGTATGGGTAACATTCGACTACGGAATGTTCGTCCAGCATTATCTAATACTGAGGCAAACAGTTGACTGTTAAAAGTTAGTTAAGAAGCAATTGTCTATTAAAAGTTAGTTAAGAAGCAATTGAGGTCTAATTCTATGTTCATTCCCCTTGGTTGGAGGGTATCTAAATTAAAAATCCATTTTGTTTCGTTCCTGGATATTTTGATCGTTTTGTCTTCCCCTCTCCAGTGGCCTCTTATTTTGTCTATTCCGTAGAAAATCATTTGTCCAGGGTCCCGATTGTGGAAATCCCTAAAGTGTTTGGAAACACTGTGTTTCTGGAAGCCTTTTTTGATATTTGCAATATGTTCCCTTATCCTGACTTTTAACTCCCTGGTGGTCCTTCCCACATATTGCTTATGGCAAGGACATTCAATGACGTAAGTGACGTGGGAGCTGTTACAAGTAATCAATTCTTTGATTTTATATTCTTTTCCATTAGAGGTGGAATTAAAAGTAGTTTTCTTTTTTTCTGTCTTTTTACTATTTCTGCATGGGAGGCAATTTCCGCACTTATAGAATCCTTTTAGGGTTTCGGAAATTTTTATTTGTTTTGGTGGGTCCACCACATTTTTTACTAGTTTGTTTCGGAGTGTTGGAGCCCTCCTGTAGATGAACCGTGGTTTGTTCGGCAACATGGCCTGGAGTGAGCTGTCTGCTTGTAAAATCGGCCAGTGTTTTTTGATGATACGCTCTACATCTTTATGTTGTCTGTTATACCCTGTGAGGAACGCGATGTCATGGAGGTTTTGTTTTGGTTTTACTTTCTTGCCTTCAATTAATTTTTTCCTATCCATATGTTTTACTTCATTTTTTAATTTACGGAGATTTTCTTCTTTATATCCTTTCTTCCTAAACCTTTCGATGACTATATCCGCCTGCTTATCAAAGTCGTCAATTTTGCTACAGTTCCTGTATAGCCGTAGAAGCTGGCCTTTGGGTATGTTCCCTAGCCACCTAGAATGGTGGCAGCTATTTGTGGGGATGTACCCATTGCGATCCGTGGTCTTGAAGAAGGTGCGGGTGCCAAGATTTCCTTCATGTTTGTAAATTTGGAGGTCCAGATAATCTACAGTCTGGGTGTTAAACTTTCCTGTGAATTTGATGTGATATATATTGTCATTGATTTCTCCAAAAAAGTCTTGCAGTTGTTCTACCGTGCCTCCCCATACCAATACAATATCGTCTATATATCGACGGTAAAATTTCAAATTTTGCCTATGCACTCCATAAATTTGTTCTTCCTCCCATCGGTTCAAAAACAAGTTCGCCACACTTGGAGCGTACTTTGCCCCCATTGCCACGCCTTTCGTCTGTGTATAGAAAGTTCCATTGTACCAGAAATAGTTCGAAGTCATTGCCATCCTTAGGCCTTCAATGATGTATCTTATTTGTTCCTGTTTTAAATCCGATAGTCGTTGTAATGCCCACTCGACACTACTGATGCCATCCTCTTGTTTTATATTTGTATATAGCGATTCCACATCTATCGTCACCAATATGTCACTTTCACTAATGGGGATTCCATTCAAGTCCTCTAGTAATTGCTTACTGTCCCTTAAGTATGACCTTCCTTTTGTCACCAGGGGCTGTAGGAAACCATCCACATATGCCCCCAACCTGGAAAACAAAGAATCGATTCCACTTATTATGGGTCTCCCAGGTGGGTGAGTTTGATTTTTGTGGATCTTAGGTACGTAATAAATAACTGGGGTCTTTGCCGCCTTTGGAAATAGGTATTTCACCTCTTTTTTATTCAAAATGCCTAGGTCTTTGCCTTTTTTGATATATTTCTTAAATTTAGTTTCATATTCTGATTTCGGGTTTTTCTTCAGCTTCTTGTATGTGTCAGGTATATTCAACAAGTTCTCCATTTCTTTCTCATAGTCTTGTTTATCCAAAATGACAAGGCCGCCTCCCTTGTCTGCGGGTCTGATGATAATCCCCTTTCTCTTTTCAATTGATTTAATGGTGTCCCATATTCCTTTTCCTTTGGTTTTTCTCACCTCTATATTCCTTAGGTCATGTTCGACCATCTTTTTGAAGACCTTAATGTTTTCATCCTGCTGGACTTTGGGATTGAAGGTTGAGTTGTTTCTTAATTGCGAGTGCTGGTAAAATGTGTTAGTATCTTCCTTCGTATGTGGATTCTTGGTTGCAAAGAATTTTTTGATGTTAAGTTTTCTCACAAATCTTTGGAGGTCTATATATGTTTCAAATTTATCTAGTCCCTTATCTGGGGCAAACTTTAAGCCCATGTCCAGCACCCTGAGTTCTTCCTCCGTAAAAATCGCCTTACTTAAATTATAGATGCCCTCCCCTATTGTTCCCTTCTTCTTTTTCTGGAGGCCTCCTCTCTTTCCTCGTATGCGTTTTCTGCTCTTCTGTCTTGTATCCAGTATGTTTCTTCCCCTCTTTGATTCCGATGATGGCCGTTTCCCCCATAGTTCCTCCTCGTATTGTCTTCTCTGGTCCATCTCGGGTTCCATCCACCATTTCTTCTGGGGGGCCCGTACTGTTGATTCCTTATTGGATATCGAAATGGTCTCCAATCTCTCTGGGGACCATGTCTCGTATCTCTCGGGCCTGGTGGTCTGTGTTCCTGTCCCCTGGGAAAAAAATCTCTTTCAAACCTCCGGTTTCTAAATGGGGTGTATTGGGGGTATTCCCTTAGAGGAGAGTATCTGTTGTGATGTCTCGGAATGTTTGGTGTATAGGGAGTATGATTCCCCCTATATCTGTCTTGCTCATATTCCCCTACTGTCCTCCCTTCGGGTCTCCTATACCCTGGTGTATGTGGAATGTCATTTCTTACTGTTCCATCTTGTGTGTGTGTGGGTTGGTTCCACTCCTGTTCTGTGTCTTGGGTTGGGTTTTCCCTGGATTCTTCCATTATGGATAGTTCATTGTCTTCCTCGTTATAGTTGCCCTCTATTTGCCATTTGTAAACCTGCTGGTTTTTGTAATCCAGCACATCCCTCTTGAATTTCTTTTGCTTCTTTTGTTGTATTTCCTTATCATACTTTTTTATGTGTTCTTGTAAAATCTTTTCCCTATCTATATAGGAAATACAACAAAAGAAGCAAAAGAAATTCAAGAGGGATGTGCTGGATTACAAAAACCAGCAGGTTTACAAATGGCAAATAGAGGGCAACTATAACGAGGAAGACAATGAACTATCCATAATGGAAGAATCCAGGGAAAACCCAACCCAAGACACAGAACAGGAGTGGAACCAACCCACACACACACAAGATGGAACAGTAAGAAATGACATTCCACATACACCAGGGTATAGGAGACCCGAAGGGAGGACAGTAGGGGAATATGAGCAAGACAGATATAGGGGGAATCATACTCCCTATACACCAAACATTCCGAGACATCACAACAGATACTCTCCTCTAAGGGAATACCCCCAATACACCCCATTTAGAAACCGGAGGTTTGAAAGAGATTTTTTTCCCAGGGGACAGGAACACAGACCACCAGGCCCGAGAGATACGAGACATGGTCCCCAGAGAGATTGGAGACCATTTCGATATCCAATAAGGAATCAACAGTACGGGCCCCCCAGAAGAAATGGTGGATGGAACCCGAGATGGACCAGAGAAGACAATACGAGGAGGAACTATGGGGGAAACGGCCATCATCGGAATCAAAGAGGGGAAGAAACATACTGGATACAAGACAGAAGAGCAGAAAACGCATACGAGGAAAGAGAGGAGGCCTCCAGAAAAAGAAGAAGGGAACAATAGGGGAGGGCATCTATAATTTAAGTAAGGCGATTTTTACGGAGGAAGAACTCAGGGTGCTGGACATGGGCTTAAAGTTTGCCCCAGATAAGGGACTAGATAAATTTGAAACATATATAGACCTCCAAAGATTTGTGAGAAAACTTAACATCAAAAAATTCTTTGCAACCAAGAATCCACATACGAAGGAAGATACTAACACATTTTACCAGCACTCGCAATTAAGAAACAACTCAACCTTCAATCCCAAAGTCCAGCAGGATGAAAACATTAAGGTCTTCAAAAAGATGGTCGAACATGACCTAAGGAATATAGAGGTGAGAAAAACCAAAGGAAAAGGAATATGGGACACCATTAAATCAATTGAAAAGAGAAAGGGGATTATCATCAGACCCGCAGACAAGGGAGGCGGCCTTGTCATTTTGGATAAACAAGACTATGAGAAAGAAATGGAGAACTTGTTGAATATACCTGACACATACAAGAAGCTGAAGAAAAACCCGAAATCAGAATATGAAACTAAATTTAAGAAATATATCAAAAAAGGCAAAGACCTAGGCATTTTGAATAAAAAAGAGGTGAAATACCTATTTCCAAAGGCGGCAAAGACCCCAGTTATTTATTACGTACCTAAGATCCACAAAAATCAAACTCACCCACCTGGGAGACCCATAATAAGTGGAATCGATTCTTTGTTTTCCAGGTTGGGGGCATATGTGGATGGTTTCCTACAGCCCCTGGTGACAAAAGGAAGGTCATACTTAAGGGACAGTAAGCAATTACTAGAGGACTTGAATGGAATCCCCATTAGTGAAAGTGACATATTGGTGACGATAGATGTGGAATCGCTATATACAAATATAAAACAAGAGGATGGCATCAGTAGTGTCGAGTGGGCATTACAACGACTATCGGATTTAAAACAGGAACAAATAAGATACATCATTGAAGGCCTAAGGATGGCAATGACTTCGAACTATTTCTGGTACAATGGAACTTTCTATACACAGACGAAAGGCGTGGCAATGGGGGCAAAGTACGCTCCAAGTGTGGCGAACTTGTTTTTGAACCGATGGGAGGAAGAACAAATTTATGGAGTGCATAGGCAAAATTTGAAATTTTACCGTCGATATATAGACGATATTGTATTGGTATGGGGAGGCACGGTAGAACAACTGCAAGACTTTTTTGGAGAAATCAATGACAATATATATCACATCAAATTCACAGGAAAGTTTAACACCCAGACTGTAGATTATCTGGACCTCCAAATTTACAAACATGAAGGAAATCTTGGCACCCGCACCTTCTTCAAGACCACGGATCGCAATGGGTACATCCCCACAAATAGCTGCCACCATTCTAGGTGGCTAGGGAACATACCCAAAGGCCAGCTTCTACGGCTATACAGGAACTGTAGCAAAATTGACGACTTTGATAAGCAGGCGGATATAGTCATCGAAAGGTTTAGGAAGAAAGGATATAAAGAAGAAAATCTCCGTAAATTAAAAAATGAAGTAAAACATATGGATAGGAAAAAATTAATTGAAGGCAAGAAAGTAAAACCAAAACAAAACCTCCATGACATCGCGTTCCTCACAGGGTATAACAGACAACATAAAGATGTAGAGCGTATCATCAAAAAACACTGGCCGATTTTACAAGCAGACAGCTCACTCCAGGCCATGTTGCCGAACAAACCACGGTTCATCTACAGGAGGGCTCCAACACTCCGAAACAAACTAGTAAAAAATGTGGTGGACCCACCAAAACAAATAAAAATTTCCGAAACCCTAAAAGGATTCTATAAGTGCGGAAATTGCCTCCCATGCAGAAATAGTAAAAAGACAGAAAAAAAGAAAACTACTTTTAATTCCACCTCTAATGGAAAAGAATATAAAATCAAAGAATTGATTACTTGTAACAGCTCCCACGTCACTTACGTCATTGAATGTCCTTGCCATAAGCAATATGTGGGAAGGACCACCAGGGAGTTAAAAGTCAGGATAAGGGAACATATTGCAAATATCAAAAAAGGCTTCCAGAAACACAGTGTTTCCAAACACTTTAGGGATTTCCACAATCGGGACCCTGGACAAATGATTTTCTACGGAATAGACAAAATAAGAGGCCACTGGAGAGGGGAAGACAAAACGATCAAAATATCCAGGAACGAAACAAAATGGATTTTTAATTTAGATACCCTCCAACCAAGGGGAATGAACATAGAATTAGACCTCAATTGCTTCTTAACTAACTTTTAATAGACAATTGCTTCTTAACTAACTTTTAACAGTCAACTGTTTGCCTCAGTATTAGATAATGCTGGACGAACATTCCGTAGTCGAATGTTACCCATACACATACATAACATTACAGGATCCCGATAAGACCTAACCACATATATAAGTAACCTATCTACCCCAATATTAACATCTCATGGCCCACACCTTCGGGTTCAGGTCGAATGTTATTCATTCAAAATACATTAGATGTGTCGGAATTACAACAAGACTGATCTAAATTATTTAAAAGTTCCCCTGTAGGAATCAAACATACAGTCACAAATATTACAATCATCTATAGGACGATGTTAAACAGACCTTCTTAGCACCTCCATATATATCTATTTCTTAAGAATTTTATTTTATTTAATTCCTTCCCAAAAAAACTTCCCTCTTGGAAAACTTTCCTTTGGAATAATTTCTCCATTTACATTCACATATTAGTATGCATAAAAAACTTTTTTAAACATAAAAAACCCCTTAAATAATTCAATAATATTAAAAAACCCCTTAAATAATTTTTATAATTTTTATAACCTTTACAAATTTATGCATTTTTTCAGTATTAATGTATACCCCCCTTTTTTTTTTTTTTTTTTTTTTTTTTTTATGCATGAATTTTTATGTAAGAATTGTTATATATGTATGAATTTTATATACATGAATTTTATGTATGTATTCCTATACATACATTTATTTACTGTATTTTTAGTGTCATTTTTATTTTTATTTTTATTCTCTTAATTATAAACGTCCGGTTAAATGGGAAAAACTAAAGAATGTCATCTAAACTGAGTATGGTTTATGGGTAGGCTGCAGTGCTCCAAGGCTAAGTATATCAGTCTTCCCTAAGGGCACTAGGGGGAGTAATGGCATTCATCCCCAGCAGAGTAAGGGCATCCCACACCCAAAATGGCGCTGTTATTTTAGCGCAGGCGTAGTGGAGCACTGCACCCTATTTAAGCAATAAGGTGCACCAATATGGCCGCTCCAGAGGACATCGTAGTGACGAAACGCGTAGGGCGTGGCCACGTTGTGTGCACTCGTTTGAGACGAACGGCGGAGTTTTTCCTATATGCACATGCTTTTAATGTAAAATGTGAGTAGATTTTAATATTAATAAACGAACGATTTGGTTAAGAACGTATTACACTATGGATATGTCTTCCCTTATATAATTAACGTTGGATACCATACGGACGGAACAACGAAGCTTCACCCAGTGCACCAGCAGCAGCCAGAGAGCGACACAGTGGCTTACATTGTGAAGGTCCATCCAGCCCCACAGGGGCATTAACTCTGGTGAGAGCATTCACATACTATAGCACAGAGTGGCGCACCGGGGATGAAGTTCTCTAATTGAAAGCCCGCACTATTTGCACGAGTAAATCAAATACCCCCCATTGACTTTTTGTAACAATTACAACAATAGTCTGAAGAGGCAGCACTATCAAGCCAAATATTAATTTTGGACTTATATTGGACACAGATGCGTCTTCATGCGATTATTGGTTGAAAATATTGTCTATTCGCACATTTAGCGACTTCATGCGATTTTATGGTTAAATTATTTCTGATCCTTGGTTGTCCTGACCTTTAGTTGCTTTTTTGCACATTTTTTTGCACATGTTTGCACAATCTGTTTTACACTAACATACTGTTGAATATTAACATTATTTCCACTAATTTGCACATTTAATGAAGGTTTACATGTTTTTAGTAGGCTGACACGCATATGATAATTTAATACTCATTTTTTGTTTTTATTATAATGGAACATGAATGCTGACTCCACATTAATCACACACAATTTGTTTTGGATAAAATTGCTTTAGGATATTTTTTTCACGGTATCACCAATAGCTTTTTTCTTTTTCTTTCTCTTTTTATATAAGGATTTGATAAGTTAACTCACCTCATCACTAATAGGGTTTAGCGCCATAACCTTTTTATTTCACATATATGAACATCTGCTTCTGGAAGTAAACCCTAGCTGGATGATATTCCGTTTGCTCTGTTCACTGTGTATAATAATCAGTTGCCAAATTTGTCTCGTACTTATACATTTCCAAAATTACTGCTTTGTTCACCCCTTTCCCATCTCAGTGATGCAAAGATGCAAACTCTGCAGATGCAAACTTATTCCTAATTTTTATGAAGTGTATATATATATATATATATATATATATATATATATATATATATATATATATATATATATATATATATATATAGTTTAATTTTTTTCTCCAATTATGTTTTATATATATTATATAATATGTAATATATATATATCTTTTAGGAGATTGATTATTTATATCCATTATAAAGTAGGCTGATTAGTATTATTTACATTTTACAAGGAATGTTTTTAGATTTATGTATGAAATGTTTTATGGTGGTGTGTATTCGTATGAGAAGGAGACAAACTGGGGGTGTTATCCTGTTTACAGCACTCTTGGAACTGAATCGTTTGTGAATGATATCAGTTTCTAAGTGCAGCATTGGTCTCCAGTAAAATGGTGGCCGATCCATGTTTTTTGCTATAACAACTTAATTTGAGGAAACATATTTAGAGTGGGATGCCAATGACTGTATTCATCCTGTATTCATCCTTTAGGAAAGCCAATCTGGGCGCAACACGTCAATGGGAGAGTGACGTCATCACGCTGGGCAGAGTTTAGATGCCATCTTTGAGAGTGGAGTTTGACGATCTTAATGATAGGCCTGTATCATTTGATTTCATGTAAGTGCAATAATTAAGTTTCTTAATTAAAATGGAATAAGCGGTCTGCACTATTTGGTATCTGTGCTTCATTTTTGATTCATCCACTCCTGAGAGGTTGATTGCAAGTGATTCTTGGCACATGGAGAGAATAAGGAGTTGATATATATAAACACCGCATTTGACCTCATATTATTGGAGTCCATGGTACTAGGTGGGAGGATACCCATATGGGTTGGTAAAGGGCACTGTGGTCTTTTTTCTCACGTTTGAAGGTTATAACAAGATTTTGGAAGTCGTACATTGATTGCACAGATATTGTATGACATATCTATTACTATTATCTGGACTACACTTTTTTGCACATGTTTATTGTATGGCATTTGATGCACATTTGTATATTATTTGTATGGCGCTAAAAAGATTTATTGGAATTTTTTTTAAACTATTTATTGCACCTGTCATTTTATAGAGTTTCTTTTAAATTGAAAGAACTTCATTATTACATATTTTTTACATATTTATATACAGTGTATTGATATAACACAGTTGGGTGGTAGCTGCTTTCTTTAGATTGGTTGTTTTATTTGGGGTAGCTTTTTTAGATCATAGTAGCGTGGGAATAATATCTATTTACAAAGATGCAAACTGTTTACATTTTGTACACAAACAGCACATTTTATTCAACTTTGATGTAGTGTAAATTTATCAGACATTTGTCAAGAATTTAAAGGGGTTGTAAACCCTCGTGTTTTTTCACCTTAATGCATCCTATGCATTGATTGGATAGATTGACAGCAGCGCAGCCATAGGCTCCCACTGCTGTCAATCAAATCCAATGAGGCGGGCGCTGGGGGGTGGGGCAGAGTCCTACATTTAGCGTCTATGGACGGGAGCGCGCCTGCAAGGTAATCCCCCAGTTGAGTGCTTCTCCTAGGGGGTTAACTGATGAGAGGAGGAGCCTCGTGAGCTACCAAGGGACCCCAGAAGAGGATGATCGGGGCCACTCTGTGCAAAACGGACTGCACAGTGGAGGTAAGTATGACATGTTTGTTATAAAAAAATAAAAATCAATGTTTTACAATTAATTTAATTGCATTAAAGGAATTGGAAATTTCCCAGGCAAGTGAATTTAAATGTAGAATTACAAACATTTATTTCATTTCACTATGTTGTGTCAACCACACTGCCACCTACTCGGAGGCAATGGTTGCACACACTTTTTCTGATTATATGAAATAGCTTTTCTTGTTCTTACTCTGTTAAATGAAGAGTCAGGGCTGGATCTGAAAAACAATTAGACAAATGCCAGTAATCGTAAACTTTTCTGGGTCTTCTTTCCTTCATAGCAGCAATGTTGTGCTGTATAAATTATCATGTTTACTTGTCATCCTCCCTGCACTGAACAACCACTGGCTTTCACAGTAGTACCGCTAAGATGATGCATGCTCTGCCCCCAGTTTCCCATTAGTAGTCACCAAAGCCTAAGTGAGCTGTCTGTCTTTTCAGTAATACTAGCTTGTGAGTAAAGAAATGTGTGGTATAGGAAGGAAGTACCCTCTGGCTAATTTATACAAACCTGCAAGTGGCTTTTGTGGCCAATGGATTTTTGACATACGGTACCTTATAATCAAGTACAACTCCAATTATCTAAAAACCACTTGATCCTAAGCCTTCTATTGATTACAATGGTGTCCTCTTTTTAAAGCCATACAACATCAAGAAAATGATCCGAAAACACTGTAATTAAAGGATGTGTCAAATAAGAAACTTTCTAAAATAAAAAATACAAGAGGCTTTAAAGTCAAACCAGGACTTTTAATTTTACAGGTATAAAAAAAGATGCTAGCAAGGTGGTGCTACATGCAGTAGTAAGTGGCAAGTGTGTCCTATTACTGATAGGTGGCGCACATGTCACGGGACAATCCAGAGACCGATAATCGAGATGGCAGAAAAAAGTGTTAGTGCATGCATAGAACAGCATGTGGTAATGAAGCTCCTTCTGAACAAAGGTGTAAAACCCGCGGCTATCTATAGAAGACTTGAAAGCAGAGCTCCACCCAAAAGGGGAAGCTCCGCTTGTTTGCCTCCTCCCCCCAATTCACATAGCACAGCACGCTTCACTCATCCACAGTAAAGAACTGCAAAAGGTCTGCAAAAGATCTAGGGCTAGAGACAATAGCAGCAGTCGACAACCTTTTTGCAGGCTGGGGGGGATGGAGGTAGGACATGATGGTGGTAAGCAATATTTCACAGGCAAAGGCTGGTGTTGGCGTTTCAACCATCATGGCACCATGGTTGATATTGTGTCAGGGTAATCAAAGCGCATTGTTTCTATTGTTACATTACATTCTAACATAAAATGAAGTGGTTCATCTCACAATAATGAAGAATCAGTGGGGGATCAGTGGGAGACCTGGGCGTGTCACTTGCCACATCACCTGCCACCAGATGCAGCATTTCACTTGCCACCGTCTCCTGTCACCAGATGCAACTTTTTAACTTGTCACCTGCCACTAGATGTGGATTGTTACTTGCCATGTCGCCTGCCACCATGTGCAGACTGTCATTTGCCACATCACCTGCCACCATTAGCAGATTGTCACTTGCCACATCACCTGCCACTAGATGTGGATTGTCACTTGCCATGCCAGCCAGTGCCACCAAATGTGCATTGTCGCTGCATTAGTGGCAAGCTGGCAGCACTGGTCCATTAAGTGAGGGGAGGAGAGCGGAGATGCGGGGCGGGCAGTGACAGATGATGTAATCCCTCTACTCCCCCCCACACCTCTGACATTGAAGAGGCCCGCGCTGTGAGAGATGATTACCGCCGCACATCGCTCCCACATTGAAGTGGTCCGGCTATGAGGGTGGAAGAGCAATGATGTGGAGCAGGCAGAGAGAGATGATGTCATCTCTGCTCGTCCGCCCGCTTATCTCTCTCCTCTCATCCACTTCTAATGGAGCCCACCTGCCACAGCCACGACCCGCTGGTTAGGCAAGGAACCTGTGGTGAGAGACTCGGGGCTAATGGCTCCATATTTGGGGCTATAGCCTCAATAGCCACCCCCTGGCAACGCTTATGCCTCATAATAATATTAATAAAGTGACAGCCCAGAACTCTGAAAAATCCAGAAATTGGATAATTATTTATAATATATATCTACTGTACCCAGCTTTCCATCTGTCTATCCAACTATCAAAACAAGTTATGAAAGTACAATGGTACATAGTGGTTCTGGTAAAATGGCACTGCCTGTGCTGTTGTGGCACACATTTTTACCAATGATTAAATTAAAGTGTAAGTAAACCCCCCTATTGTTTTCAACCAAGGAAGCTGCTATCTTTGCCTCTGTTTAATCTGCAACTGCCATGATGTTGAACATCTGATCAGTTATGGCACCAGCCATTAGATGGTTTGACAGGTTGATTGAGAGCACAACCAATGAGAATGTAATGAAACCGTTTTATGGATGGGTTTACTTCCGCTTTAAGAGACTTTGATTTATCACTTTTTTATTCCTCTAAAGTTTTGCTATAAAAAAAAACCTAGGAAATGATTATTCATAATTTGTATAACAAAACTGACAATTTGTAGATTCATATGATTTATAAATCATTTGTTTGTCACTGATGTCTCTGGGAATATGGCTTGTGGTGTACTAATGGCATGATGTTGAAATTGTTTTAAAGTATTCCAGACATAGGCCTCCCAGAGATTTTTGTCCAGATCCAATTTTGCCTAAAACTATCCTTATAGGCATTATGATTCAATGTTTGACATTTTTGTATACAAGTACTTAGGGCCCTATTATAGTTGTTTTCTTTCCTGCAGTAAAAGGCACTGTGAGAAAACACATTTCAAATAAAAATAAGTTAATTCCTATGGCTAGATAGCATCTGTATGCTGCAGCCTAGTGATTTAAAAAAACAGGACATGTAGCATTTTTGTGTGTTAGTCAATAGGGGCAATTAAAAGGAATAGGAAATGCAAAAAAAATATATTGTATGATGTTGTTTTGTGGATTTTAGGCTCCATTCACACTTTGCATGGTGGGAACATGCATTCCTGCTCGAGATTTCTTTTGAACGATTAACACATGTTTCCGCACATTGCACATAGGGCAGTTTATTCACTTGAATCGACTGCCCTGTGCAGATTTGTTGCTCATTACTGTATATCCGGTGTGACAGGGGGTCTTATTCTATTAAATGTAAAAGCCCTATTTTACAATTTATCATTATCCTGTATTAATTTCTTTCAGTTGAGTAAGCATCAGTGTTAATTTGAACATTAAATTTTGATTTAGTTTTAGTCATAGTCTTTTGACTAAAATGCTATTTTAGTCATCTGGATTGTTTTAGTGTTATGACTTGTACACACGGTCAGACTTTCCGATGGAAAATGTACGATCAGACTGTGTTGTCAGAAATTCTGATCGTGTGGGCTCCATCGGACTTTCTCTGTCGGAATTTCTGACACACAAAGTGTGAGATCTGGATCTAATATTTTCCGACAACAAAATCCAATCGTTTAAATTCTGATCGTGTGCATACAATTCAGACGCACAAAGTGCCACACATGCTCAGAATAAATTACCAGATGAAAGCTATTGGCTACTGGCCTCTTTATAGTCCTGTTGTACATGGTTTACGTCACCTTGTTCTGAACGATAGGATTTTCCAACAACTTTGTGCGACCATGTGTATGCAAGACAAGTTTGGGCCAAAATCCATCGTAAAAAATTGCAAAGGATTTTGTTGTCGGAATATCTGACCGTGTGTACAGGGTAAAAGTCGTATTTCAGTTGACTAAAATCTCTGTTACCTTTTAGTAGACTAAAATTTAATGGTTTTAGTTCAATTTTAATGCATTATTTAAGCATTGCTCTAGAATTTCCAAACTCATTATACACTATATAAAAATCCATGTAGTGGGGAAGGGGAAGTAAATGGGAGTGAGGGAATGCACAGGGCAGAGAACTGGTTTATAAGGCTGTTATTTTACACAGTGCTAACTTGCTGGGGGGGGGGGGGGGGGGAAGCATTCACCATGTGGTTTGCAGGGCATTGTTCTGGAACTCCCAGGCAGCAGACAGACAGAGGGACCCTGCATATCTCAGCCAATACAGCTTGTCAGCGGGCTGGGGCTTTAACAGACAGGCTGAACTATGAATATGGTGGAAGTTCAGGTGGGTAAACGTCCCTCTCTTATATTTTCCGATTTCATTCGTTGATGAAACTTTGGCTTGATTTTCATTTAGTTTTCATCACTGAAAACATGCCACTGATGAAAACTATGATGAAAATATTTTTATCAACGAAATGAACACTGATAAACAAGTAAGTAGTTTCAATAGAAAACAATTACAGTAAAACCTTGCTTTGAGAGTAACTTGGTTTGAGAGCGGTTTGCAAGACAAGCAAAATGTTTTAATACATTTTGACTTGATATACAAGCAATATCTTGATATACAAGTAGCGTCATGTCACAACTGAATATAAAAGAGAAGAGAGGCACCTCTAAGTGTAGCAATATGGTTACATTTAATGAAGGTACAACATTTAGAAACATATTGCTACACTTAGAGGAGCCTCTCTTCTCTTTATTACTCTGTAGCTCCTGCTGGATTTTGCTTCTAATCCCCTTGTGTAGGCTTACATTTGTTGATGGACATTGTAGGGTTACACAACTTGGTCACCTTGCTATAATATTTTTATATGGACTATAAACTGAAGGAAGGACCTATGAATAAATGGTTGCGGAATGAATCATTTGAGTTTCTATGATTTCTTATGGGGAAATTTGCTTTGATATACAAGTGCTTTGGATTACAAGCATGTTTCTGGAACGAATTATGCTTGCAGTCCAAGGTTTTACGGTATGAGTTGTCTCCGATGCACTCGGTTTCTTTAAAAATGAGGGAAATCTATTATATTTTAAGTTAAAGATCAGAGGTAAAATCACACCTGTGCTCTTTAACTGTGGCTTATTCACTTTCTTCATGGTAATTTAGTTGCAATATCAACAGGTAATCACTTCCAGTGTTTAACTCGCCTTTAACATAAGCAAAACTGACATTCCCTGCAAATCCTGCAGATGTTGTATTATGCCTTAAAGCTTAAAGCTAAACTCCTGGAAAAATGTAAAAAGTCACTCTTGCAATGAGCTTCCATACCCGTACCCCTGCCCTGCAAACGTTAAATGCTCATTTTGTCTAAGGTGAACAGAAAAAGCAATGATACTTACTTTATTCTTCACTTCGCTGCCAGCCGGCACTCATCAAATAATTTGTATGTTTCCCCTAGCCAAAATTAGCTTTTAACCCTTGCAGTGCAGAAGGTACACCACTGCAATTTTTTTTTCAAAGTTCAGCTTTAAAGTGCAACACAAATTGCTAACAGGAAGGCTAGCCATATGTCTCTTCTGCAATAAATCCTTCTTACCTGCCTGCTGGAATATTTTTAAACACAAAGCTGTGCATGCGCAACTGTGCGCGCGGGAGTCATGTCATCTCAGGCTCAAGAATCTCCAGACAAGAAGCTAAACATACAGTTGAACTACAGATAAAGAAAATGTTTTACCTACCAAAGGATTTATGATTCTATGCAGCAAATCTTGTGATCCAGGGAGTCCTATCATACTCCACACCCACATTCTAAACCTATACCTCAGAGAGAGCACAGTTTGGCCATTTGGAAAAAGAAACAGCCACATCACACCAGTGAAGTCATCCCTCTGCTTACCCTTCTCTTCATCTGTCAGCATATTTATTGTCAACACATGTGTATACTGCAGAACCTGGCGAGCTTTTACTTTGCCTTTCCTGTCCTAGTCTGAATGCGGCTTTGAAAAAGATGACAACAAACTTCAAGACAGCCTCAAATACTTATCTTAGTTCTATGTAAAAATATAGTTAATTATGTTTAAAAGGAATACACAACTGCATTAAATTGATGTTTTATATCTGCCTAAAGTTCAAATTTAACCACTTCATCCTCCTTTAATGACCAGGTCCTTTTTTAGTTTTTTCTATAATAATTATCTAAAATAAATAAATAAATAAAAAACTTCTTTATCAGTTTAGACCAATATATATTCTTCTACATATTTTTAGTAAAAAAAAAAAAAATTGCATTAAAGGTATATTGATTGGTTTGCACAAAAGTTATAGCATCTACAAAATAAGTGATATATTTATTGCATTTTTATTATTATTATTATTATTATTTTTTTTACTAGTAATGGCGGTGATATTGCAGAGGATAGATGGGACACTTTTGACGCTTTTTTGGGACCAGTGACATTATTACAGTGATTATATTTTTTTAGGCTTAAAGGTACTTACATACAGGGTTAAGCCTGAAAAAAACATTTAGCTCACTATGTAAAACTACTTCCAATGAAAAAAGAAAACTGTGAGCCCAAAGATATGTGTACCTCTATACATGAAACAGACAATGTCTGTAAAGAACACAGCCACAGTTCATTAGTCCATATGATAGACTGAACAGATAGCGAGTCCTAAAAGAAATGGTGGTGAGCGACAGCTATCCTTAAAGAGAAGCCAGCTCTGTAATAGGAAGACAAGGGAACAAAAAAGAAGCGCCACCTAAGTTCAATAAGTTAAGTAGGATTTTGATTTAATGACACAACAATTAATGCACTTACAGGAAGGTGAATAAAATTAGGCTCATCTGTTTGTCAGTGGTCCGTAGGGAAGCCTCAGATCCGGATCTGTTTTTCTATGCAGAGATGGGAAACTGGGGTGGTTGTTGCTGCTCAGCCTAGAGCAGATCCTGCATACTCCAGGCGGGCTGTCCTTAGGGATGAGCCATACCCCCCCCCCCCCCCCCGCGTTCTGCAGCAGAACATGCGAACAAGCAAAAAATGTGTGCGTACACGCGAACACTATTAAAGTATATGGGATGTGAACGTGAAAAATCAAAAGTGTTCATTTTAATTGCCATAAAAAGTGTTTAGGGACCCGGGTCCTGCCCCAGGGGACATGTATCAATGCAAAAAAAAGTTTAAAAAAACTAACGGTTTTTTTTCAGGAGCAGTGATTTTAATAATGCTTAAAGTGAAACAATAAAAATTAAATATTCCTTTAAATATCATGCCTGGGCGGTCTCCTTAGTCTGCCTGTAAAGTAGCATATCTTTCCCATGTTGGATCCTTGCAATATAGATAGAAATCTATGGATGGACTTGTGTCTTTTATCAACCTGACTAACTATGTAAATCCTTGAAAAAAATGGAGTGGGTTCCCCCCTTACCAGGCCCTTTGGTAATTACATGCCCCTGTTAAACTAAGAGACGAGAGTTATTGGCTACTTCCCCTTTTATAGTCCCGAGGTACGGGTTTGATGTTACCCCGTTCAGAACAATCGGATTTTCGACCGTGTGTATGTAACACAAATTTTGGACAAAATCCGTCTGAAAAAATCAGACAGATTTTGTGGTCGGAGTGTCCAACGGTGTGTACAGGGCATAAGAGAATACCTTTTTCATACAGGTACATGGTACCGCAGGCAGAAAAGTACCCTCTACTGCTCTCAGCCTCCTCCAAATCTCCCAATTCCTTTTTTTTTTGCTGCTGTTATCTGGCTTCCCTATAGAGGTTCTATCACTATGGTGTCCGTTTATGAAGCAGTGAAATCTATTCACTGCTTCATTCTCCGGCATTCACAGAGGAGATCTTTCTCCTCTGTGTGCCTGTTTATGAAACGGAGTAGATCGCTTCACCTTTGGAGGAGTGAAGCGATCTACAAAAGCTTCCAGCACTGGAGAACAGCCCCTAATACTGGAATCTCATGGGACTTTACGAGATTACAGTACTAGAAACTCACAGAAACACAGAGATGTCAGTTTATTAAGCGGTGATAAATTATCACTGCTCAATACACTGACAGACGGCGTGGTTAATGCTAGTAAAATAAAGAGTCCCCCTACGTTATATATATATGTATACACACACACACATTATATACACATGTATATACACACACATTATATATATATATATATATATATATATATATATATATATATATATATATTGTGTGTATATATATATATATATATATATATATATATATATATATATATATATATATATATATATATATATATATATATATATATATATGTATACACATAAATATGACAGGGGGACATGGTTACAGTGTTGGGGGGTCTGAACGAGGTATAACGAAGTTAAAAATCTTCCTCTTTCCTCCTCAGATCCTCCCAGATTCTCTCTTCATTCCCCGATTCACCACCTCTGAGTTGGTGAATCTGGTAGTGTGAATTCTGACTCAGATCGCCAGTGTAGCGCTCAGATCGCAGCTTCATAAACTGGCCGTTACTGTGTCAGTCTATGAGATAATCGGCAGGAGAACATATTCAAACACTTCTCCCCTGATTATCTCTGGTTCATAAACTGTTTATGGGCTGTGATCAGCGGCGATCCTCTGGATCACCACTGATCACTGCTTCATAAACGGGCAGCTGTATGTAGGAATAAAGCCACCCTCTCTTGCTTGTTCATTAGAATGCCTATGAACTTTTTGGTCTATGAACTATGGCAGTGTTTCTCAACCCTTTTTTAGCTAAGGCACCTTTTAACCAGTGGCGGCTGGTGCTCAAAATTTTTGAGAGGGCGCAAACAAACTGAAAAATCCTGAAAACTACTGAAAAAAAACATACATTTCAGTCTCATTGTGCACTTTAATTGCAGCCATTGTGCCCATCAATTGCAGCCACTGTGCCATCTATTGTAGCCACTGTGCCCACCAAATGCAGCCACTGTGCCCATCAATTTCAGCCACTGTGCCATCAATTGCCACCACTGTGCCCATCAAATGCAGTCACTGTGCCATCAATGGCAGCCACTGTGCTCACCAAATGCAGCCACTGTGCCCATTGATTTCAACCACTGTGCCCATCAATTGCAGCCACTGTGCCATCAATTGCAGCCACTGTGACCATCAATTGCAGCCACTGTGCCCATCAAATGCAGCCATTGTGCCATCAAATGCAGCCATTGTGCCCATCAAATGCAGCCACTGTGCCCACCAAACGCACCAAGTGTGCCAATTGCAGCCACTGTGCCCACCAAATGCAACCACTGTGCCCATCAATTTCAGCCACCGTGCCCATCATATGCAGCCACCGTGCCATCAATGGCAGCCACTGTGCCCACCAATTGCAGCCATTGTGCCCGTAAAATGCAGCTACTGTGCCATCAAATGCAGCCACTGTGTCCATCAAATGCAGCCATTGTGCCCATGAATTGCAACCACTGTGCCCATCAAATGCAGCTACTGTGTCATCAATTGCAGCCTCTGTGCCATCAATTGCAGCCTCTGTGCCATCAAATGCAGCCACTGTGCCAATCAATTGCAGCCACTGTGCCGATCAAATTCAGCCACTGTGCCCACCAAACGCAGCCACTGTGCCCATCAAATGCCACCACTGTGCCCATCAAATGCAAGCATGTCACGCTGATGGCTCCAGTCCAGCCCCACATTTCGATCATCCGTCCTGGCCAGTGGAGATTGAATTCAGTCAGACTGCCAGTGCTGTGCAGGGAAGTGTCAATGTGTGCGGAACAGGGGGGCAGGCAGCAAGATCTCAGAGAGAAGTGCAGTCTTGTCTGAGGCTGAGGCCAGTGGCGTCGGCACTTACCTTTACTCACAGGCAACAGTGCTGCTCAATTCACTCCACCACACCCACACTACTCCACTCCACTTGTCTCACAGCAATGAGTGAGTGATGGCTGGGAAACTGGAAGTGATGCAGCGGTGCCGGAAAAAGCACCGCCCACCGTCCTCCGGACCCCCCAATACAAAAAGAGCCACTGGAGTATTAGACAAATGAGTAAAGAGTGGCAGTGTTTGTGGGCGCATCAATTGTGCCCTAAACACAGGAAAATCAGCTTCCCAGCTTCTTAGCTGATTGCAAATTGAGAAGCATCCCATAGTCCCTGTGTGTCCGGCACCTGGTCACTCTTAAAGTTACTTTTTTTTTAGAACAGCGTGGGGGGGGGGTTGTTTGACAGTTTGAACAACTTGCAGGCTTGTCGACAATTTTTGGCCAATTAGGGGCAAATTTTTGCCATTTTGTCAAGGCACTCCTGAAGAACCCAGAAGGGTGGACTTTGAGATGTGCAGTATGCATAGAGCAATGCACGTGACTGCAACTAACGGGAAAGGAGAGGTTCAAGAGATCAATCACAGAGGACATTACAGAGAAATGGAAATGATTTAGTGTCACTTTAAGAGAAAGTTATTAAAATAACATAAAGTGCATTTGCTGTAAAAGTCTCTTAAAAACATATAAAATAATATTTGATGTAAATTAGTTCTTCTTGCTGTGCTTCTTGCTGCTTTTTTATGATTTGCCTAATAATGTGTATGTGATATTTACAATTGTATGCACACGTATTATAGTTTAATAATTGTACAGATTTCGAAATGTCATTTTTATTGGCAGGCAGTATGTCAGAAAATTCATAAATTTTTTCGAACTGAACCTGGAACAGTGAGCCTCATGATAAATAGGTTAAATCGTTTTTTGTATACTACTAAAAGTTTAAGCACCCATTGCCAACCATCTGATTAGTAGTACATTGATTTCAGTATGCTACAATGGAAGTGACAGACAGCTAGAATATATACAGTGGTGTAGTGGTTAGCACTCTCCCCTAGCAGTAAGAAGTAGTCGCTGGTTCGTATCCCAACCATGACACTACCTGCCTGGAGTTTGCATGTTCTCCCTGTGCCTGCGTGGGTTTCCTCCGGGTACTCCGGTTTCCTCACACACTCCAAAGACATGCAGGTAGGTTAATTGGCTCCTGTTTAAAATTGGTCCTAGTATATGAATGGGGACCTTGGCTCCTTGAGGGTAGGGACTGATGTGAGTGTGCAATGTACAGGGATAGGGACAATTGTAGACACTCAGGTTGAACTGGATGGACTGGTGTCTTTATTCAACCTTACTAACTATGTAACTATATCTCTGTGTAAAAAAAAGCTGACTATAGGAAGGGCTAGAGGTGTCACAATTATGGGAATTTTAAAAACAAATGTGTTAAGAACATTTCAACTATACATGCAAACAGGTAACCACCCCCGTTTCCCTCATCAAAATGTATAAGCTTTCTGCCAATATGCATTTTTAGTTATTAACAATGCTGATCCAAAAGCATATATTGCTCTTGGATAATACAAAGGAAAAGGATTTGGAACTTTAACTTCTTGAGATCCGCGATATAGCCGAATGACGGCTACAGCACAGACCTGCTTTGCCGGGACTACGTCTATTGACGTCGTCCCGTGCATGAGCGGCCTGTGCGCCCCCTGAGGGGCGTGTGCGGCGCGCTCTGTGATCAGCGAGTCTATGAGACTCGCCTGATCACGGATCGGATCAAGGGGTCGATCCCGACCCCTTACCACGTGAACAGCTGTCAGCCAATGACAGCTGATCATGTGATCACAACACAGCCGGTAATCGGCTATTTTTCCTCCTCGCGCTGAGAGCACAAGGAGAAAAAAAAAAGTGGATCACCGGCGGCCGTGATCGGGACATCAGTCCCGATCACGGTGAGCTGAGGACAGCTCATCAGTGCCCACCTGCCCCCTGCCAGTGCCACCAAAAATATGCCAAAAAGTGCCACCCATCAGTGCCCACAGTGCAACCCATCAGTGCCCACAGTGCCACCTATCAGTGCCCACAATCTGCCTCACACACACAGTGCTGCACCTCAGTGCCACATATCCGTGCCCATCGGTGTCATGTACCAGTGCCCATCAGTGACACCCATCAGTGCCCAGCAGTGCCACCTATCAGTGCCACCTATCAGTGCCCATCAGTCCCATCTATCAGTGGTACCTATCAGTGCCCATCCATGCCACCCATCCGTGCCACCCATCTGTGCCATCTTATCTGTGCCCATCTTTGCCGCCTTATCTGTGCCCATCAGTACTGCCTTATTTGTGCCTATCAGTGCCACCTTATCTGTGCCAATTAGTGCTGCCTTAACTGTGCCTATCATTGCCCACCAGCGCCGCCTATCAGTGCCCACCAGCGCCGCCTCATCAGTGCATTTCAATGAAGGAGAAAAATTACCTGTTTGCAAAATTTTATAACAAACTATTAACCACTTGAGATCTGCGCTATAGCCAAATGACGGCTACAGCGCGGATCTCCTTTTCCAAGACGACGTCAATAGACGTAGTCCCATGTACGAGCGGCCTGCGTGCCCCCTGAGGGGCGCGCGCGGCGCGCTCTGTGATCGGCGAGTCCATGAGACTCGCCTGATCACCGATCCGTGCAAGGGGTCGATCCCGACCCCTTATCACGTGATCAGCTGTCAGCCAATGACAGCTGATCATGTGATATAACGGAGCCGGTAATCGGCTAGTATTCCTCCTCGCGCTGACAGCGCGAGGAGAAAAAAAAAAGCCGATCACCGGCGGCCATGATCGGGACATCAGTCCTGATCACGGCCAGCAATGCAAGCGACCACCTGCCCCCTGCCAGTGCCCACCTGCCCCCTGCAGTGCCATCCTAATTAAAAGTAAGTGCCCCCCGTCAGTGCCACCCAGCAGTGCCCATAGTGCCAACCAGCAGTGCCCACAGTGCCACCCAGCAGTGCCCACAGTGCCACCCACAGTGCCCACAATCTGCCTCAAAGGTGCTGCACCCCAGTGCCGCCCATCAGTGCCCAGCAGTGCCACCCATCAGTGCCAAGCAGTGCCGCCCATCAGTGCCCAGCAGTGCCACCTATCAGAGCCACCTATCAGTGCCACCTATCAGTGCCCATCAGTCCCATCTATCAGTGGTACCTATCAGTGCCCATCCGTGCCACCCATCCGTGCCACTTATCCGTGCCACCCATCCGTGCCATCTTATCTGTGCCCATCTTTGCCCATCAGTGCCGCCTTATCTGTGCCCATCGGTGCCGCCTTATCTGTGCCTATTAGTGCCGCCTTAACTATGCCTATCAGTGCCCACCAGTGCAGCCTATCAGTGCCCACCAATGCAGCCTATCAGTGCCCACCAATGCAGCCCATCAGTGCCCACCAATGCAGCCTATCAGTGCCGCCTAATCAGCGCACTTCAATGAAGGAGAAAAATGACCCGTTTGCAAAATTTTAGAACAAACTATTAAAACATGATTTTTTATTTTTTTTTGCATCTTTTTTTGTTTGTTTAGCAAAAAATAAAACTCCGAGCTGTAACTAAATACCACCAAAAGAAAGCTCTATTTGTGAGAAAAAAATTATAAAAATTTCATTTGGGTACAGTGTTGTATGGCCGCGCAATTGTCATTCAAAGTGCATCAGCGCCGAAAGCTGAAAATTGGTCTGGGCAGGAGGGGGGTTTAAGTGCCCAGTAAGCAAGTGGTTAAATGAAGCCATGGCCTGGTAAGGTCCTGTGCTTCCATCCCTATCAATATGAAAAGAGAAAAAAAGGTGAGGGGGTGGGACTTTACATGAAACACGTAGCACCAACTGAATAAACAGGTGGATGTAGAAAAGATATTTATTAGTATATACCAGTGAACCTTGGCACCCCAGATGTTTTGGAACTACATTTCCCATGATGCTCCACTACACTGCAGAGTGCCAGAGCATCATGGGAAATGTAGTTCCAAAACATCTGGGGTGCCAAGGTTCGCCATCACTGGTATATACCATTGATTTACACACATAATATACATAAAGGTTTGATTTTTATTTCCACATGGTAAAACATAATAATATGAATATCAAATTGCAATACATAATAAAATACCAGAATCCACCAAAATTGAGGGATATACATATAGTTGATTACAGAGTAATGCCTGCATGGCCTATGGCCTCACTGTTCCCTGTCAAGGTTAATATGGGTGTAAACATAAATACATAAAAATCTAATAACCACATGATTGGTACAAAACACGGCATCTGGTAGCTCTATGCGTTTCGTGGCTTGTAGCCACTTGTCAGGAGAAGGCATGTGATAAATATAAAATAAAATAAAAATGATCTAAGTATGCCATCATATACTTATATGGAAGAGGAAACCCCCCCTGCCACATGCTACTTACAAAAAATCGTGTACTGGTGGTATAATGCTGGCAATCACGGGCCACCCAGAGACATCGTGGTTGGAAGTGGTGGTTCCGGGCCACTCAAGTCACGGGCCACTCAGAGACATCATGTTTCACAGTTTCTGACCATATGATGGAATACTTAGATCTTTTTTTTATTATTATTTTAGATTTATCATGTGCCTTCATATATTGCTTTTGCAAGAGCTTTATCAATTTTATCCTGATTTTCTGGTGTCATTTTATCTATAAATTAAGGTATTTTTGGGAGGCAGTGGTTTGTAACAATTCCCTACTTGAAGATGCTGCTGTGAAGAAACACTTTGCGATGATCCAAAAGCAGCAGAAAGAGTTTTTTCTGGGAGAACTTTGGAGGGAAAAGCTACTTGCACCTTCATTCTGGTCCTCATCATTTCATTCCAGAAAGTATTTTTAGTGTCTTTAGGGCACCTTCGGCATAAGGGATGTGTTTTGTCATCTGGCATTTGGAAAATAATATTTCTAAGATATTTGCAAATTGCAGCTTTGTTGTTCTCACCATTTTACTGTGAGGGGGAAAAGAAAAAACAATATACTACTTTGTGTTGGCGTTATAATCAAGAGATGGGTTCCCTGGTCCACATTTGGTGGAAATGCCCTCTAATAACCCCATTTTGGCAGAAAATTTGTGCATTTATAAAAAGTATTACTGACACTAATAGTAAATATTAAATTGACACCAGCATGTTGCTTACTTCATATTTGTGACTGCTCTATTAACCACTTCAATACCCGGCCATAGTCATATGACGTCCACAGATGGGATCTCCCATCCTGGGTGGACGTCATATGACGGCCTCGGTATTTCGCCGCTCCTGCGGGCCCCCGCTGCGATGGTGGATGAGTTGTGTCCCTTGGACACAGTCCATCCCTGATCTGTGGGATTTTCATCCCCATCCACCCCCCCGATACATGTGACCGGCCGCGTCCAATCACACCCAGTCACATGTACTGTGCCTTTACAGCGCTCGTGCACGCACCTAGGGCTCGTGCAGAGCACCGATCGGGGATGCAGCTTGTCACCCTGACACAGCCCAACCCCGATCACAGTAAAGAGCTAATGAAATTGGCTCTTTACCACGTGACCTGCTGTGTCCAATCACAGCCGGTCACAGAATGTAAACAAACCGCGGTAACGAGATATTACCGGGTTCTCCTCCTCACACACTGATCGTGTGTGAGGAGGAGATTGCGGTAACATCTCGTTACCGCCTAGTGTACACACCAAACACACTGATTACCCCCCCAATAAAGAGGACCTGTCACCAGCCATCAAAGTACCTGTCATCACCCATCACAGCCCATCTGAGTACCCGAGTACCTGAGTACCTGTCAGCCCATCTGAGTACCTGAGTACCTGTCCCAGCCCCTCTGAGTACCCGAGTACCTGTCCCAGTCCATCTGAGTACCCGAGTACCTGTCCCAGCCCATCTGAGTACCCGAGTACCTGTCCCAGCTCCTTTGAGTACCCGAGTACCTGTCCCAGCCCATCTGAGTACCCGAGTACCTGTTCCAGCCCATCTGAGTACCTGAGTACCTGTCCCAGCCCATCTGAGTACCCGAGTATCTGTCCCAGCCCATCTGAGTACCTGAGTACCTGTCCCAGCCCATCTGAGTACCCGAGTAACTGTCAGCCCATCTGAGTACCTGAGTACCTGTCAGCCCATCTGAGTACCTGAGTACCTGTCAGCCCATCTGAGTACCTGAGTCCCCATCAGCCCATCTGAGTACCCGAGTACCTGTCATAGCCCATCTGAGTACCTGTCACAGTCCATCTGAGTATCCGAGTACCTGAGCACTTGTCAGCCCATCTGAGTATCCGAGTACCTGAGCACCTGTCAGCCCATCTGAGTACCCAAGTACTTGTCCCAGTCCATCTGAGTACCCGAGTACCTGAGTACCTGTCCCAGCCCATCTGAGTACCTGTCCCAGCCCATCTGAGTACCTGAGTACCTGTCCCAGCCCATCTGAGTACCCGAGTACCTGTCATAGCCCATCTGAGTACCCGAGTACCTGAGTACCTGTCACAGCCCATCTGAGTACCTGAGTACCTGTCACAGTCCATCTGAGTACCTGTCACAGTCCATCTGAGTACCTGAGTACATGTCACAGCCCATCTGAGTACCTGAGTGCATGTCACAGCCCATCTGAGTACCTGTCACAGTTTATCTGAGTACCTGAGTACCTGTCACAGTTCATCTGAGTACCTGAGTACCTGTCACAGTCTATCTGAGTACCTGTCACAGTTCATCTGAGTACCCGAATACCTGTCACAGTTCATCTGAGTACCCGAGTACCTGTCACCAGCCCGTCGGAGTACCCGAGTACCTGTCACCAGCCCGTCGGAGTACCCGAGTACCTGTCACCAGCCCGTCGGAGTAACGGAGTACCTGTCACCAGCCTGTCAGAGTCGCAATACTCAGGAGGAGTAGCAGAATGTGTTTTGGGGTGTACTTTTTGCTATATACATGCTATGTGTTAGAAATATCTTATAAATGGACAACTTTGTGCAAAAACTTTGTGCAAAAAAAAAAAAAAAGATTTTAATTTTCTTTCCACGTTTTCTGAAGACTTGTGCAAAACAAATAACCGTTCAAAAGACTCATAATGATTCATAGAATATACTTTGGGGTGTTTGTTTTCCAAAATGGGGTCATTTCGTGGGTAATTCCATTGTCCTAGTGCTCCAGGGCTTTCACAAATGTAATAGGTCGTTAGGAAATTAGAGGTGTCATTTATGACGGCGCTCCCTGCATGTTGGGCCTCTGTATGTGGACACACTGTGTAAAAGTCACACACCTGTGGTATCACCATACTCAGGATGAGTAGCAGAATGTATTTTGGGGTGTAATTTTTGCTATGTACATGCTTTCTGTTAGAAATATCTTATAAACTGACCCCTTTGTGTAAAAAAATATGTTTTCATTTTCTTTCCACGTTTTCCAAAGAATTGTGGAAAAAAAATTAACTGTTCAAAAGACACAGTATGCCTCATAGAATATACGTTGGGGTGTCTGCTTTCCAAAATGGGGTCATTTTGTGGGTAATTCTACTGTCCTGGTGCTCCAGGGCCTTCACAAATGTAATAGGTCGTTAGGAAATTAGAGGTGTCATTTATGCTCCGAGAACACCTGACGGCGCTCCCTGCATGTTGGGCCTCTGTATGTGGACACACTGTGTAAAAGTCACACACCTGTGGTATCACCATACTCAGGATGAGTAGCAGAATGTATTTTGGGGTGTAATTTTTGCTATGTACATGCTTTCTGTTAGAAGTATCTTATAAACTGACCCCTTTGTGAAAAAAAATATGTTTTCATTTTCTTTCCACGTTTTCCAAAGAATTGTAGAAAAAAATTAACTGTTCAAAAGACACACTATGCCTCATAGAATATACGTTTGGGTGTCTGCTTTCCAAAATGGGGTCATTTTGTGGGTAATTCTACTGTCCTGGTGCTCCAGGGCCTTCACAAATGTAATAGGTTGTTAGGAAATTAGAGGTGTCATTTATGCTCCTAGAACCCCTTACGGTGCTCCCTGCATGTTGGACCTCTCTGTGTGGCCAGCCTGTGTAAAAGTCCCACACATGTGGTATTGCCATACTTAGGAAAAGTTGCAGAATGTATTTTGGGGTGTAATTGGAAGTATGCATATGCTGTGTATGAGAAATAACTTGTTATTATGACAATTATGAGAAAAAAAAAACATTCTTTTTCCCAAGAATTGTGGGAAAAAATTACAACTTCAAAAAACTCACCATGCCTTTTACTAAATACCTTGGACTGTCTATTTTTCAAAAAGGGGTCAACTGGGGGGTATTTGTACTTTCCTGACATTTCAGAGCCTCAAGAAATGAGATAGGCCATCAGTGCATCAGGTGTGATCAGATGTGATCAATTTTCAATGATTTGCTCCATAGCTTGTAGACTCTATAACTCTCAAAGAGACTAAATATCCACTAATTTGGTTTATTTTTACCAAAGATGTAGCCGTATAAATTTTGGCCCAAATTTATGAACAAAAGTGACTTATTTGCAAAATTTTATCATAGAAACTAAAAAAAGTGTTTTTTTTTCTAAATTTTCGCCATTTTTCACTTATGTCGCAAAAAATAAAAAACCCAGTGGTGATTAAATACCACCAAAAGAAAGCTCTATTTCTCATTCCAAGTGTGAGAGAGCTGAAAGCTAAAAATTGGTCTGGTAAGGAAGGTGTATAAATGGCCTGTATTGAAGTGGTTAAATTATTAAAAATATCTTTAACAAGATACCTATTAATAGCAGCTAAATTCCTAATACCAAGATATTGGAAATCTACCTGCATTCCATCAATTAAAGATTGGATTAATACAACTGAGGAGCTTTACAACATGGAAGAATTAGTAACAACAGTGAAAGGAATATAGATTGTCTAGGGGTGGTTTTAACCCTCGATGTCTGTTAAGGTTTGATTTTCAATCCCCACAGGCCTGTGAGATTAGCCCATTGAGACAATGACACAAGACAACAAAGTCTCTCCAAGCAAATCTAATCTTTATTCTTTGGTGTGAATATTTAAAGGGGCTTTCAGAAAGTACTGCCCTTTGAACATGTCATACAAACTATCCAATCATATACAAGTACAGTCTATGACAAAAGTGAAACTGATGATTTCTAAAATATCATGTTATCAAAAAAGTACTTACAGAGGCCGAGATTCCGGGAGCGGTTCACCCTTGCGACTAAGCGCAGTTCGCCCCCTGGAGTTGATACAGGGAGCATATGGCACAAAGAGGCACAGGCCACCCAGGTGGCAGGGGAAGCCTGGCGTGAAGGTCTGGTAGAAACGGATCTCTGATGTAATGACTGGTTGATGGCTTGCAGAGGGCGGAATGCCCGGCTAGGGGTCAAACACTGGCAGTCCTAGATATAGGCACAGGTTCAGGTGAGGTGTCTTGGGGAGACACAAGCAAGTCTAAGTCACAGGCCGAGGGTCAGAACAGGAGACGAGAGGCAAGTCGGGGTCACAAGCAGAGGGTCAAACACTGGAGAGAAGCGGAGTCCGTATAACAAAGCCAAGGGTCAAATCCAGGAGAGAAGTAGCAGTATCAAAGAACAATCCGGGTCACAACGGGTAAGCAGGATACACAACGGGTTCACAGGTAACAGGAGCTGAAGACAAACCAGCAACATGTGTGTGTGCGCCAGAGCGGCTTTTATAGGTCACCAGGGGGACGTTAAACGTGCGCCAATGCGCACAGACGTCTGAGCGCCGAGCCGAATGTGGTTCCACCGCGCATGAGCACAGGGACGCGGCTGAGGCGCCTGGATGACCTGAATCCCTGACACGTGCTTTACAAGAAACGAAACAACTAAAGAAAATAACAGTAACATGAAAAACTAAACTTGATTAGCAAGACTTGAGCATATCTATTAGTGAAGTGGATGTTAGAGAGACGCAAAATGGAAACTGATTATTATGAGAATGAAAGTGGTTAAGCTAAATATCCCTTCAAACAGCTAATGGATCAATAGAGAATTTAATATGATGTCGTCACAATGGGTTATTTGCAGAAATTCACCAGACTTTGTTCAGGTTACAACTTAGGGATATAGTCAATTAGTTATGTCTGGACCCTTATTTAAATCTTCATTTATGAGTATACACTAAATCGCTTATTGTTATCTTTATTATTGTATTATTTTAACTAAGATCTTTCTTTTTCTTTTTTCTATTTTTTTTTTATTACTTCTATATCTTAAATGGTTTATGATTTTATGATTAGAATTTTTTTACATATTCATATTAATATACTTTGATTACTAAATGTTAATTTGGCATTAAATTAATATAACAATGTTGTTGTCCAATCCATACATATACATGTATGTGAAATACAAAACCTCATGTATGTTTAATATATTTTAAAAAAATGTACAAATATTTATTGTACCCAAAAAACAATATACTGACAACACTATAGGGAAACATTATGCTGTGGTGGTGGAGACCAATAATGCTAGGAATCATTTAAAGGTTAAAAAAGATAATTTAATATGTTTGACAAACTTAGCCCTTGTACACACGGTCAGACATTCCGACAACAAAATCCATCGGATTTTGTCCGATGGATTTTGTCCGAAACTTGTGTTGCATACACACGGTCAGACAAAGTTGTCTGAAAATCTGATCGTACTTAATGTGATGACGTTATTTCGCTACGACAGGACTACGTTCAGGCTAGTAGCCAATAGCTTTGGTCTAGGAATTTGATCTGAGCATGCGTGACACTTTGTCCGATCGGAATTCTCTACACACAATCGGACAAAGTCCGATCGGATCATGTTGTCGGAAAGTTTTATAGCTCAGCTCTAAAACTTTGTCCGTCAGATATTCCAACGGAAACAGTCAGATGGAGCCCACACACAGTCGGATTATCCGACATCGCGGTCCGATCGGACATTTTCCATCAGAATGTCCAACCGTGTGTACAAGGGCTAACACTCTTGCCTGTCAAATAAGGACTGCAAGGACAGAAATTATCATCTACTCTATCCCAACAATCATCCAAATTGTAGGAGGTACAAGATGGAGCCTGCAAGAAAGCTAAACTGGAGCCTTTCCCCTGCAGTGACTTTTAGTGGTAGAAATACTTCTCTTGTTTGAGAACTGCATCCAGAAGTACAGTGTTCCTTGAACTGTATTCCATGATTTGCTTGTCTTCAGCTAATAATTACAATAATTGCAATAATTTAAGACTTTACATAAAGTATCAGAAATCTTTAAAGAGGAAGTAAACCCCTTCAAACCACTTTGACCTACAGGTAAGCCTAGATTAAGGCTTACCTGTAGGTCCAAGCAATATCTCCTAAACCTATATGGTTTAGGAGATATTTGCCCGAAAATGGGCACCGCTGTCTACGGCGCATGCGCCGTAGACAGCGGCGCGCAGGTGCACTAAATGGGGCAAATCCAAGAATGGATTTGCCTAATTTGTCGACTCCCGTGCGCATGCGCGGGAGTGACGTCATCGCGGCTTCGCCGAATGGCAGAGGCGGAGCTGCGAGACGCGACTCCCGTGCGCATGCGCGGGAGTGACGTCATCGCGGCTTCGCCGCTGTCATTGGTCGGAGCTGCGAGACGCCACCAGCAAGATGGATGCGGCGGACTACAGGGATCAGCGGCGACTTCGCTGGCTCCTGTGTCAGGTAAGTGACACATAATGAGCTACTATGCGATGCATAGTAGTCCATTATGCTTTACCTTTGCAGGGAAAAAAAGAGGAAGTAAACCCATCAGGGTTTACTTCCTCTTTAAGGTCTTATGTTATATAGTTTAAATACCATGTCATTACTGATATTGCTAATCATTTTAAAAGAACATATTTCACACTTCTTTTTTCTAAAATTCTCCAGAAAAAACCCAACAAAAAAGCTTTGAAAAAAAAGCATATTTTTCCCCAATTTTCCCATTTTTTTGCAGGTCTTCCCATCTCTAGGCAGGGCTCTAAAATATAATAATGGCATTTGTGGAGGAGTGCCTTGAGCAGCAGGATAACAGGGAGCAGGGCTAAGCCTCAGCATTTCCCAATCAAAATTACTTTGTCTTTATTTTTATTTTACTGTATCATTCTCTCCTTCTATCCACCTTTGGACCTGTGTGAGCTCAGGGAATGTTAAGTGGAGTCAGAATCATTTTTATTGTTCAAGAAACATGAAAAAAAAGTCTCTCTTTGCTCTGATTTGGTGGTCTCTATAGTTAAAAGCAGACCAGCATATGCAGTGTACTAGGTATTGCCTACATACTAAAAACCCATGGCACGGGGTGCAGAACTCACACTCAAGGACACACCATGGCCATGCCCAAAGCAGCAAGTTGTAAAAAATGCAACCCTGACAATGAAGCTAATGAAGTTATTGTTATATTGTTATTGTTAAGTTATTCTTATATGTTATTTTAAAAGCGTATGCTATCATTTACGAATAATAACTATAGATATAATGTTTATAAAGTGCTAACAATATCATTTCAATATATATATATATATATATATATATATATATATATATATATACCGTATTCTTCACTCCATAAGATGCCCTCCCCCCCCCCCCCCCATGAATGGGGAGAAATGCCTGTGCGTCTTATTTTATGGAGCGAATACTGAACAGCCCCCCACCCATTTCCGCCATGTCACAATACAGGACGGCCGTCTCCCGCAAGCGTCGGGCGATCTCCTGTCACTCAGAGAAGACAGAAAACAGAGCAGCCCCAGTGGCCGAATGGAGTACTGCCTCTCGGGTTGCTCTGTCTTCTGAGTGACAGGTGGACAGGCGACTGTGATGACGTCCTCGCCAGTCGCCAGGCACGAAACGGGCTGCATTTAATGGGCACAGAACAGGCTGCATTTAATGGACACAGGTAAGGCTGAAAGTCAGGCTGCATTTAATGGGCACAAGTCAGGCTGCATTTAAAGGGCACAAGTCAGGCTGCATTTAATGGGCACAAGTCAGGCTGCATTTAATGGGCACAAGTCAGGTTGCATTTAGTGGGCACAAATCAAGCTGCATTTAATGGGCACAAGGCTGCATTTATTTGGCATAGGGCAGGCTGCATTTCATGGGCACTGGTAAATATTTTGGTACACCATTTGGTTTCAGAATATTTTTTTTTCTTGTTTTCTTCCTCTAAAACCTAGGTGCATCTTATGCTCAGGTGCGTCTTTGGGATGGAAAGTCGTTTTTTGCTTCATTTTTTTAAACCAAAGTTTAGTGTCACTTTAATATACTGTACATACTCTATATTTATATATATATATATATATATATATATATATATATATATATATATATATATATATATATATATATAGTATGTACAGTATATTAAAGTGACACTAAACTTTGGTTTAAAAAAATGAAGCAAAAAACTACTTTCTATTGCTCTCAGCCTCCTGCAAATCCAGAAATGTTTTTTTTTTTGCTGCTGTGGTCTGACTTTTTATTAGAGGGCGGCTACATACATTCTCCATGGTCGCATTGTAATTAGGAGCATAGCAACCCTCTCTTTCTCGCCCCTGAGATGGACTATGGATTATGGACTATGGGATGCGTAGCATGTTCAGAGCCGTGCAATTAACGTGTGTTGCTCATTTCAAACTAATGGAAGTAGGGGGGGGGGGGGGGGGAGGAGAGATGTATGAACTCACAGAGGTGGCAGAAAAACACAGTAAGAAACACTTTCATGAAAAATAGATTACAGTGTCATTAACCACTTCAGCCCTGGAAGAATTTACCCCCTTCCTGACCAGAGCACTTTTTGAGATTCGGCACTGCGTCGCTTTAACTGACAATTGCATGGTTGCACGACGTGGCTCCCAAACAAAAATGACATCCTTTTTTTCCCATAAATAGAGCTTTCTTTTGGTGGTATTTGATCACCCCTGCGGTTTTTATTTTTTGTGCTATAAACAAAAAAAGAGCGTAAATTTTGAAACAAATGCATTATTTTTTACTTTTTGCTATAATAAATATCCCCCAATTTTTTTTTTCCTCAGTTTAGGCTGATACGTATTCTTCTACATATTTTTGGGAAAAAAAAATTGCAATAAGCGATCATTGATTGGCTTATAGCATTTACAAAATAGGGGATAGTTTTATGGCATTTTTATAAATAATTAATTTTTTTAAATGGCGGCGATCTGCGATTTATATTGTGACTGCGACATTATGGCGGACACATGGGACATTTTTGACACATTTTTGGGGCCATTGTCATTTATACAGCTATCAGTGCTATACAAATGCACTGATTCCTGTGTAAATGACACTGGCAGGGAAGGGGTTAGCCACTAGGTGGCAGTGTAGGGGTTAAGTGTGTCCTAGGGGCATTTCTAACTGTGGAGGGGGTGTGGCTGTGCGTGACATGTCACTGATCTCTGCTCCGATCACAGGGAGCAGAGATCAGTGACACTGTAACTAGGCAGAACAGGGAGATGCTTGTTTACATTAGCATCTCCCCGTTCTTCCTCCCTGTGAGGCGATCGCGGGTATCCCCACAGCGATCGAGTCCACAGGACCCACGACCTGACTCACGGAGCTTGCCCGCTGGCCACATCTTAAAGGGCAACATACAGGTACGTGATTCTGCCTGTACGAGCCCTCCTGCTGAGCATGATGGCGTGAGGCGGTTGGCAAGCGGTTAAGTAGTGGATGTGTAAGGATTATTTTTGAAATAAAGGATATTTTTTAGTGTCACTTTAAATGTATCTCTACCTATGGCTTTTTTAGTTTTAGTTCACACCACGAAAAAACACAGACCTGTTCCAGATGCATTTCTACACGTGCGTTTTTAACTAGTTTTTGGCACATTCCAATGTGTTTTTGATGTGTTTCCTGATGCATTCCAGGTGCTTTTTTTCCCTGTTTTTTTATTTACTGTACTGAGGTCCTGTGTGTTTTTGATGCGTTCTAGTGCTTTCTGGTGCATTTTTGATGCTTTTTACTGCATTCCAGTACAGTCCCATGCAGCAAAAAATGCAGCATGTTCTACTTCTTTTTTTTCTGGAACTGAAAAGCCCTGGAACTGACCGCACTGGTGTGAACTATGCCATTGGAAACCATATGACCTAATTTCTATGCGATTTTGATGGACTGCATGTGATGTGAACTGGTCCTTAGGTCAAATGAGGATAAATTCAAACTGCTGTCAAGCATTTCTTTTAGCGAGGTATTAGCATTTCACTATTTAACTAAATAAAACTTCCCCTTAATTCCAGTTCTGGGGACAACCTTTCAACAGGAATCTCTCCAAAGAAGCCCCCAATGGCAGTGAAACCTAATAGGAGTTCTAATTCCTCACACTACAGTATTCATAGTTACATAGTCAGATTGAAAAAAGACACAAGTCCATTCAATTCAACCAAAAAATCAAAACTCAAAACTCAAAAAAAAAAAAAAAAAATATATATATATATATATATAAAAATATAAATAAATATAAATATAAATATATATATATATATATATATATATAAAATATGAAAAAAAATAAAAAAATAAAAAAACTGAATTAGAAAAAATATTCAGTACAGATACTCTTTAAAATTGTAGGGTCCAACTCCAGGAATCACAAATAAACTACCCGTACAGTGCACATCAGCCCACTACCCCCCCTCCCCACACACACACACACACACATGGGAAGGGTTAACGCTAGGGATAGAGTTGGGTTTTGGACAGTCCCTTTCTCTCCTCGTGTACAGTGCAGGACTATTGGCCCTGCATTGTACTTGATGATGTCATTCATTGTGTAACTGCGGGCCACAGTGCTTTGAGAAGAGGCTTTGGGGAGGCCAATAACACAGATAGTGTGATACCTTCCAGAGCAAGGAAAAATGAAAGTGATCCCCCACTGAGCAAAGCATAAAAAAACGCATAGGCCTTAAGCCTCGTACACACGGTATGATTGTTGGACAACCCAGCGTCTGATTTTTGTCAAAAGGGAGTGTGCCAGGATCTTGTCCTGCATACTAACAGTACACAATTGCCGTGCCACAAACACGAACGTATGTGACGTACTATGAGGAATTTCAGCTCTTGAGCACCACCCTTTGGGCCCCTTCTGCTAATTTCATGTTTGGTGAGCATTGATTCCGAGCATGCGTGTTTGTACTTTCGACTTTTGCGTAAAGGATTTGTGTACTGACCATACGAAAATCTGATGTGGAGCTGTCGTTTGACAAAAATTTACTAGACCATAAATCCTACATTTGTTGGCAGAAAAATTGGAAAACAATTGTCAAAAGGAGCGTACTAATGGTAAGAAATTTGGACAACAGTCTGTCAACAGACAATTCCCTTCCGAAAAGTTTATAGTGTGTACGGGGCTTTAGATTTGGTAAGCTGCAATATAATAAATGTTTATTTTATGGGTTTAACCACTTGCCGATCAACCCCCGTCATTATACTGCAGCAGGGAACTCTATTTTGTGGGAGCACGCATGCCGTCGGAGGTGCGCCCCCTAGCCAACTGGGGAGCCAATCAGCAGGTGGGGCAGACTAGATGTCCGCCGGCTAACCACGATCATTCCCTGCAGTGACAGAATGGGGATCTGCCTATGTAAACAAGGCAAATCTTTGTTCTGCCAGGGGAAATCACACAGATCCTGTCTTTTTGGTATGCAGGAAGATGGATCTGTGTGTTTCCCCAGTCACACAGTCCCCCATACAGTTAGAAAACACACCCAAGGAACACATTTAACCCATTGACCGCCTCTGATGTTAACCCCTTCCCTGCCAGTGTCATTAGTACAATAACAGTGCATATTTTTAACACTGATTACTGTAATAATCTCACTAGTTCCCAAAAAAGTGTAAAAAATGTCAGTCAGTTGTCTGATCTGTCCGCTGCAATGTCACAGTCCCACTACAAAATTACTGTCATTGCTAGTAAAAAAATAATAATAATAAAAATGCATAAATCTATTCCCTATTTTGTAGAAGTTATAACTTTTGCACAAACCAATCAATATACGCTTATTGTGATTTTTTTTTTTACCAAAAATATGTAGAAGATTTTTTTATTTTTTTTTTGGGAATATTTATTATAGCAAAAAGTAAAAGATATTGCTTTTTTTCAAAATTGTTACTTTTTTTGTTTATAGCGCAAAAAAATTAAAAACCTCAGAGATGATCAAATATCAGCAAAATAAAGCTCTATTTGTGGGGAAAAAAAGGACCTCAATTTTGTTTGGGTACAGTGTCGCATGACTGAGTAAGTGTCAGTTAAATTGACGCAGGGCTGTATTGCAAAAAATGGCCTGGTCATTAACCACTTAAGCCCCAGACCATTTTGCTTGCCAAAAGACCAGAGCACTTTTTACGATTCGGCACTGCGTCGCTTTAACTGACAATTGTGCGGTCGTGTGACGTGGCTCCCAAACAAACTAGACATCCTTTTTTCCCACAAATAGAGCTTTCTTTTGGTAGTATTTGATCACCTCTGTGGTTTTTATTTTTTTGTGCTATAAACAAATAATTTGCGACGATTTTGAAAAAAAATGCATACATTTTTTACTTTTTGCTATAATAAATAAAATATCCCCCCAAATTTTTTTATTTTCCTCAGTTTAGGCCGATACGTATTGTTCTATGTATTTTTGGTAAAAAAAAAAACACAAAAAGCGTTTATTGATTGGTTTGTGCAAAAGTTGTAGCACCTACAAAATAGGGTACAGTTTTATGGCATTTTTATTATTAATTGTTTTTTTACTAGTAATGGTGGCGATCAGCGATTTTTATCATGACTGTGTAATGGAAATTTTTAGGTTCTGTATATAATTGTATTCTATTTTATATGTATTGCACACTGCCCTCACTGTGCACACGGCACTAATAATGTTTTCAGTACATGTTTTGCATTCTTTCGAGTCCTGATTAGAATTAGCCTGCCTATGTAACGCCCCATTGTTACCATAACGTACAATTGTAATATTAATGTGATACCTATGTAATCATGTGTATAAAAACCTTCAAATGCATCATAATAAAGGAGAACGGTTATTTGGAAAGATGCTGAGCGTATGTTTTGTGTCTGTTCCCTACTGCAGTAGTTATTATTAATTTGGAACCACTAATCAATATGAGGATAGGAGTTGCCTATCTATAAAATATAAACTTCAATTCAATTTCAACTGTGACATTATGGCAGACACATCAGACAATTTTGACACATTTTTGGGACCATTGGCATTGATCAATGCTAAAAAAATTGCATTGATTACTGTAAAAATGTCACTGGCAGTGAAGGGGTTAACCATTAGGTGGCACTGTAGGGGTTAAGTGTGTCCTAGGGAGTGATTCTAACTGTGGGGGGGAGGGGCTGTGTGTCACACATCACTGATCACCGCTTCCAATCACAGGGAGCTGTGATCAGTGAGTGTGTCATTAGGCAGAACGGGGGGGGGGGGATGCTTTTTTATATTGGCATATCCCCGTTCTTCCTCACCGTGAGATGATCACAAGCCGCCTCGTAAAGGGCAATGTACAGGTATGTTAATCTGCCTGTATGTGCCCATCTGCTGCAGTATATCTGCGTGAGGCGGTCGGGAAGCAGTTAAGGGGCTAAATCCTTCCGGTCCTTAAGTGGTTAAAGAGGTTGTAAACCCTTACAACACACTTTGACCTACAGGTAAGCCTAGATTAAGGCTTACCTGTAGGTCCAAGAAATATCTCCTAAACCTACACGGTTTAGGAGATATTTGCCGAAAGACAGGCACCTCTGTCTATGGCGCATGCGCGCAGGGCAGCGGCGCGCAGGCGCACTGAGCACACTGCGGGAGTGACGTCATCGCGGCTTCGCCAAATGACAGCGGCAGGGAAGCGAGACCCACCGAGAAGATGGATGCGCTGGACTACAGGGGACTACTGTGTCAGGTAAGTGACATATAATGGACTACTATGCGATGCATAGTAGTCCATTATGCTTTACCTTTGCAGGGAATGAAAGAGGAAGTAAACTCATCAGGGTTTACTTCCACTTTAATACTACTTTAAAAATATTTTTTATATTTTTAGTTACCGTATATACTCGAGTATAAGCCGAGATTTTCAGCCTCTTTTTTGAGGCTGAAAGTGCCCCCCTCGGCTTATACTCGAGTCATCGCTGTCTGCCCGCTCGATCAGCGTGTCGAGCAGACAGACAGCGGCCATTCTATGATTCAAAAGCCGCGCCTCCGGCTCCGCCTTCGCCTGTGATAGGCGGAACACTGAATTTCCCAGCAGCCTGTGTTCCGCCTATCACGGGCGTCGTCTCATCCTCGTACTACGGACGAGGATGATACGACGTCCGTGATAGGAGGAACACAGGCTGCTGGGAAATTCAGTGTTCCGCCTATCACAGGCGAAGGAGGAGGCGCGGCTTTTGAATTTTACAATGGCCGCCGACGAAGAGGGCACGGGACGGAGGCAAGGCAAGGCACGGCACGGCACGGCACGGGACGGGACGGGACGGGACGGGACGAAGGCAAGGCACGACGGCAAGGCACGACACGGGACGGAGGCTCGGGACAAAGGCTCGGGACACAGGTAGGCTGGACACACACACACACACACACACACACACACACACACACACACACACACACACACACACACACACGGATGGAGACACACACACACGGATGGATGGATGGATGGATGGATGGAGACACACACACACACAGGGATGGATGGATACACACACACACAGGGATGGATGGATGGAGACACACACACACAGGGATGGATGGATGGATGGATGGAGACACACACACACAGGGATGGATGGATGGATGGATGGAGACACACACACACAGGGATGGATGGATGGATGGATGGAGACACACACACACAGGGATGGATGGATGGATGGACACACACACACACAGGGATGGATGGACGGACACACAGGGATGGACGGACACACAGGGATGGACGGACACACAGGGATGGACGGACACACACACAGGGATGGACAGGCATGTCTCACCCTCGGCTTATACACGAGTCAATAAGTTTGCCAGTTTTTTTGGGGGTAAATTGGGGGCCTCGGCTTATATTCGGGTCGGCCTATACTCGAGTATATACGGTATTATTATTACGGAGTTTATATAGCACCAACAGTTTGTGCAGCGCTTTACAAAATGGAATGGTTAAAGCAGTGTTTCTCAACTTCATTCCTCAGGGTGCCCCAACAGGTCACGTTGTCAGGATTTCCCTCAGATGAAACGGCTGTGGTAATTACTAAGGCAGTGAAACTGATCAAATCACCAGTGCAAAATAATGGAAAGCCTGAAAACATGACCTGTTTGGGGCTCCTTGAGGACTGGAGTTGAGAAACACTGGGTTAAAGGATACACATTTTTGAATTAGCCTTGTAGATCTACCTTCCTGCAAAGAATCGCAAAGTTTAGGAATCTGTTACCACAACACCATTATCCTGTAGTTTTTAAGATCAAAGATACATGTTGGTTTCCCGTGTCAATTTTACATTGTATTTTTTAAATGTAACTGCCTACTCCCAAACTGTCATTTAAAGTAAAACAAATAGCCAAGTATTATTACTCACAATTTTTTTATTGTGCATTAAAAAAGGAAAACAAAATTAGACATGCTATCTGCCAATAGAACTTAACCAAAAAGTGCATTCTATGCATCCAAAAATATTGAAAATATACAAAACCAAATTATTATTATTCAACCAAAAAAATAATGTCAAAGCAATAACTCCAAGGCCAATAATAAATAGCAAGTTATCTCCGATTCTGCAACATGTCTGGTTGATGAACGGCTGTTCAGAAACTAACTGAAAAGCGTGAAATGAAAAGCACAACATGAAAAGCGCAAAATGAAAAGCGTGAATCAACACACACCAAACTTCTACTAACACGAAATTAGCAAAAGGAGTCCAAAGAGCTGAAAAAACACGTAGTACGTCAGTACGTTCGTGTTTGTTGGCTGACAATTTCTTGCAGTTTGTATGCAAGACAAGTTTGGGCCAACGCCCTTCGGACAAAGGTCCACGGTTTTGTTGGTCAACAATCTGATCGTGTGTACGAGGCTTAAATCTGTTGTTGCAACTGTTTTTTATTAGGGCTGTGGAAATTAAAGATGAATTCCTCGATTAATCGTTAATTTTTTTGATCGATCAAAATTCTTTTGATTGGTACTCACCTCTCCGCCGGCTTCCAGGTCTTTAGGGAGTTTCGTCGGAGATCCGGTGACGTCACGGACATCGACGTCACCAGACTCCTCCCCCCTTCCCCAAGTGCCTCCGTCTGCTAACGAAGGGAAGGGGGGAGGAGTCCGGTGATGTTGAAGTTATGATTGAACGTAACGCATACGGGGGAGGAGGTACACATGAAGTCACCCGCTGCTGCCCTACGGAACTAACACGATTGTCGGCTTTACATGCTGTGTTTTTATCATCTTTATGTGAGTAGTTTGTGTTTGAACACAAAAATGAAATCTTATACTTAAGCGGTGAGCACTTAGCTCTTTTCTTTCTACCCATGACCTGGTGTCCTTGTTGAGATCTAAGGAGACATGAGAGAAGTTTATGGTCTGTGTTAACCCTTTTGATTCCCGCTTGTATGACCACCTGTTTGCACAGGGGTCCATGCCATAAGGTGAGAGTGATTAGTTAGACCAGAGGTGGAGGGATTGTCACGCTACTGTGGAAAAAAATGACTTACGTCAGTGCTACAGTTTGAATTTAAAACATATTTGTGTGAACTGTGAAGTCAAGTCATGGATTGTGGAAACTAACTAGTGTCGGGTGATTGTATATAGTCTATACCACATTTACTACTGATTAATGCAGAGTTGCAGTGCAAGGAGATCAGCTAAAAGTAGTTGGATCTGTATGTGCGTTATAATTAATCGAAATTAATCGATTAATCGATTAAAAAAATTGATTAATCGAACACGAAAATTTTAATCAGTAAAAATGTTATGATAATCTTTGCTAATCACTAATTACAATGAAATATGACATATTCTGGTAACTGACACAATGCTATAATTCTTTAATATCATCGGGTTGCCCCATCACCACTTTGCTTAGTCACAATAACATATATATCTGACTCAGTTTATTATTTTTGTTCTTTCCTTTCTTACGTCCCGCCAGCAGCATCTGTCCTTTTGTCGATTTTAGCAACCCTCTTTTTTTTTTTTTCTGCACACTGTCGCACAGTATATTTTGCTAAACGCTTCTCTCGACTTTGTTTCCCTTTATGTACCGGACCTGTGGCTTGCGTACATCGCTTTGATGCTTCCCACAGATGCATTTTTGTCTGTACAATTTCACGTTTTAAAGCTTCCCACTGAGTCCTGTTTTTCTGCAGTCGAATCACAGCAGCTGCTGGTGAACGTTCTCAAATGAGTCTGATCGCCTTGGCATCTGTGCTTAAAAACGTTTTTAAATACAGATTGGGATGACTGATGTCGGAGTCCTGAATGTTTTTTTTTATTTAATTTTTTTTTTTTTCTTAAATAAATCAATAAATCTTAAGAGTGCCTGATGTAATATAGGAGCAATAGTGTTTTGAATGCAGGACGTGAGTCACAGATCTTCTCTATAAATGAGTCATTGGAAGAAGGAGGCAGAACAGTAAAACATAAGAAAAGTCCCTATTTAAGATGATTGCTCATCCACAAAATTATTTTTCTAAATATTTCAACCACCAAAAGTCCAAAATAGTAATGTTTGCTGCAAACCAACTGTTTTAGAAAAAAAAAATGAAAGGCTGTGTGTTTTTTTAAGATGTTTTAAGTCAAATTAAGGAATGTACCTGGGTAATGTTTGTGCGGTACAAAAAAACACTGTTTGTAACATAATAAAAAGAAAAAAAAAAACGTATGTTACTGCAGATAACATGGTTTAAGAAATAAAATCAGGGAATAGATAAATACACACCAAAAACAGCTAAATTAGGTAATTAGCCAACTAGAAATAAGGACCAAAATTTGAACTTGTTCCATTCAAATGTATTCATGTTGTAAAGCGATGCGCAAACTGTTGGCGCTATATAAAACTTGTATAATAATAATAATAATAATATAATAATAATAATAATAATCTAAGCTATGCCAGGTAGCACTCAGGAGTGACTTCACTAATCACCATTAATTGAAAAAGGGCCCTGAAGATCACAAAATAGCAGAATCAGGGTTTTTACCCCCCATAATAAGAACAGATTAGCTTGGGGAAATAGGGCAACTCCAATTTATTTATTTTTTTTGACATTTGCTATTTACCAGTAAATTACCTCTAATAAAGGGCATTTCATGTGTGGATGCTACAGAGTTAAAGCGTTTGCTACCCGAAAGCTTCCTATTCCTGATATGTGCCTGCTGTACCATGTACTTGTATGAGAAAGTATCCTCTTCTCTTTGTATTGCTTCCTTTGTGTGAAATCCCTGGTGTTCCTGCCAGTCTCCTTGCTTTCCTATTAAAAACTGACTACACTAAGCAGAACACACCGTGGTCAGTTCCCTAGCTGTGCTGGGAACTCAGTGTTCTCTCCTGCAATGATCAGACTTATTCTGACACGCCCCCCGCCGTACGGCCATTAACTGAAAAGCTCAGTGTACTGCTGCTTCTCCTCCCCCAGCTCTTATGCAGCTGAGATCAGGGGGAATGTGATCACTTTTAAAAAAGGGAAAAAGGTATTTATATTGTTTTTTTTTATATACACACAAAAATGTTTTGCCTTTCATTTCTATTTTAAATGGAATGGGTTGTTTTAGAAGGTGATTTTTTACAATCACTTTAAGTGAAATTCATACTTTTATTAATTTAACTACTGTAATTGCCTTCTGATACATCACCCGCTCTCCATATTTCTCCCCCTCCCACCATTCAGAAAACATCTTGAATACTTTCACAAAATACAAGTTGTTCTGTGATCACAATCACTCAATCACAGAAAATTACAGTATTTGCTGGGATGAATGAAAGTATTACTTTTAGAAATGTATTTAAAGAAGCAGCATCCACAATAGTTTATTAAAAATGCATGTTATCCAACCTTTTAAAAAACTCCCCGGTCTTCTGTCGCCGCCGCCTCTTCTTCCGACTTCGGTTCTTCTTGCCGGACCTCCGCTTTCTTCTTCCGATGGAGCGGCGAGATTGACCTGGAGCCGCGTTCAAAATGAATGGACTTTAATCCGTGTGTGGGCAAGTCCGTTCATTTCAAAAGTCCGGTGGACTCCTGCCATAGTCCGGTGGTTTGTCCACAGGACAATTCTGGTCGTGGGTGGGCAGGTCCGCCGGATAGTCCGATCGTGTATACGTGGCGTGGCATAACCCTTACACAGTTTATACAAACAAACAAAAAAAATACAATACTTAAAATATACTTTAATTTTATTTCCTAAACGAGTAAGAGTCTGAGTATACCATTTCATAAAAAATACATAATAATCTTAAATTAAATAACTGCTTCAGCCCCGGAAGATTTGGCTGCTGAATGACTAGGCCATTTTTTGAGATTCGGCACTGCGTCGCTTTAACTAACAATTGAGTGGTTGTGTGACGCTGCACCTGAACAAAATTAAAGTCAGTTTTTTCCCACAAATAGAGCTTTATTTTGGTGGTGTTTGATCATCTCTGCGGTTTTTATTTTTTGCGCTATAAACAAAAAAAGACCGACAATTTTGAAAAAAAACACACTATTTTGTACTTTTTGCTATAATAAATATCCCCATTTTTTTTTTTTTTTTAAAGCTATTTTTTTCCCAGTTTGGCCGATATGTATTCTACATATTTTTGGTAATAAAAATCGAAATAGTATATAATGATTGGTTTGCACAAAAGTTATAGTGTCTACAAAATAGGGGATCATTTTATGGCATTTTTATTATTATTATTATTTTTTGCTAGTAATGGCGGCGATCTGCAATTTTTATCAAGACTACGACATTATGGGTGACACTTTTTACACATTTGTGGGACCATTGGCATTTATACAGTGATTGGTGCTATAAAAATGCACTGATTACTGTAAAAATGTCACTGGCAGGGAAGGGGTTAACACTAGGGGATGATCAAGGGATTACATGTGTTCCCTATCTGTGTTCTAACTGCAGGGGGAATAGGACTGTCTAGGGGAGATGACAGATCGCTGTTCATACTTTGTATGAACACACGATCAGTCTCTTCTCCCCTCAGAGAACCAGTATATGTGTGTTTACACACAGATCCCGATTCTCTGTGTTTCATCGCAACCACCGAGCACTCACATCGGCTCCGGGGGCGGCACGCGTGCCCCTAGTGGCCACAGGGCGACGCAACGTTACATAACATCTTTAAAACTTGCGGCGGCTGGCTGGCAAGTGGATAAAAGATGTTCATCATCTCTAAGGCCGCGTACACACGGGCGGACTGTTCGCCCAACTTTGTCCGCTGAACAGTGTTTGGGCGGACAGTCCGCTCGTGTGTGGGCTTTCAGCGGACAGTTTCAGCGGACAGTTTGACGAACAAGGTTTTTCGGAAATTCCGTAAAACTGTCCGCTGAAACCTTGTTTGAGCGAACAGTCCGCCCGTGTGTAGGCTTGTTCGACAAACTAAGTTCCGCGCATGCTCAGAAAGGCTTAACACGCCGAAAGTTATAATGCAGTGTATAGGACGTCGTATTTTTCGTCCCGTCGTACGTGCCGTTCACGTCATCGCGCACGGTTTCAGCAAACTGTTCGTTCGTCGTGTGTGGCCATGTCCGTCCATGCTAATTTTGAGCGGACTGTTTGCCGAAACTGTTGGACGGACAAAGTTGGGCGAACAGTCCGCGCGTGTGTACGCGGCCTAAAAGTCTTTATGATATTGTGCTTAGTGTTGTGTGTTACTATATTTGTAAAAAAAACTTTATTTTGGGTTGTATGGTGAGATTTCTTCTATGCATATGTGACTCCTGGTTGAGCATATTTATTGTCAGCCACACAATAATGGCACCTGCCTAAACTGCCCTTAATTGCCAAATTTGGATAAACCAAGTTGCTAAGAAAAAGTAGTCTTCAGTAGCCTAACCAGGGTTAAGAAATCAGCATTGCCAAGAGGAAATGGGGGCATGTGTGTGTATATATATATATATATATATATATATATATATATATATATATATATATATATATACAGAGAGAGAGAGATCATAAGTAGTCAGAAGTGTATGGATGTGATGGGTTGTTTATTTTTGAGACTCCTATATTGGGCTGTTGTGCCTTCATTAGTATTCTAGGTAGGCTACAACCCACTTGAGTAGTAAGAAGCAGTGAATAGTGAAAAGGGTTATTCATAATAACCTTTTCCTTTGTTGAAACAAATAAGAATGTTACGTATGATCTTTGTTATCATTGGTAGATGTAGTTCTTCACCAAAATGTAATGCCGCATACACACGACCGGACTTTCCAGCAGACTAGGTCCAACAGGTTCAGTCCGTCGGACAATCCAATTGTGTGTGGGCTAATCCGACCATTTTTTATAAAAAAAATCAGACGGACCCAGAAATAGAACATGTTTCAAATCTATCTGACAGACTCAAGTTCTACGGACTAAAAATCGGGAAAACCGTTTGTCTGTGTGCTAGTCCGACGCACCAAATACGATGGAAGGGCAGCTATTGGCTACTGGCTATTGAACTTCCTTGTTTAGTTCCATTTACGTCATCACGTTTAAACCAAACAGACTTTTGAACGGACTTAGTCCGCGCTCATGTGGGGCCAAGTCCATTTGTTTGGAAAGTCTGTCGGACCTCCACAGAAAGTCCATCGGGAAGAACATCGGACCTAGTCCATCAAAAAGTCCGGGCATTAGTCTATTTGGGTGGTCTTCATGACTTACCACCAAATAGAAGTTCGGAACCTGGCAGGCTCTTGGCTGTAACAGTTAGATTTTCCCATAGGTGACAGCTGACAATCAAATAACAGGTAACTTGACCATGAGACAAATAGTAAGGTGGAATAGTAATCAAGTGCAGACCTGATGTTGAAACAAACAATCAACAGGCATAAATTCCAATACAAGAAGATGGTAGCAAGATTGAAATACAATTAAATGCAAAAGAAAAAAGTTTTGATGGAGTGGAAAGGGATTAGAATATCAGTTCTGTTTAATGCTGCCTGTGTCATTGTTACAGAGCTTTACCATCTGTATTTGTTCTATCGCTAATATCACCATGAGTGAAAGTGAAGGGAGATCCCAAATTTTCCCCATGGGGACACTACTTCTGGTAAACCCTGGTGAAAACAAGGGATTCCCTTGTTTGGTGAGATTTTATTGTCTATGGGACAGAAAGTAAAGGGAAATCTCCCTAACCCTTCCTTAGTCTAGTCTAAAGTTTTACCAACAGTTGTACTTTAACCACTTGCCGACCAGCCGCCCTCATTATATGGCGACAGATTGGCTCTCCTTCATGAATTGCCATAGGTGTACAACGGCTCATGCAGGCAAAGTTGCAGGTGGGCTCGCACCTGCTGCATGCTGCAGGAGCATGCACGTGGGTCGGGAGGACTCTATGTCCGCCAGCGCCACCCAATCGCCTATTACAAAGGCAGAATGGGGACCTGACTTTGTAAACAAGGTGGATCTCCATTATGACAGGGGGCATGTCAGAGATTTACTGTTCCCAGTGATCGGAACCGTAATCTTTGTCATATCCTAGTGAGCCTATCCTCTCTAGAGTTAGAACACACCTAGGGAACAGAGATAACCCCTTGAGCACCCCCTAGCGTTAACCCCTTCCCCGTCAGTGTCATTTTTACATTAATAAGTGCATTTTTATAGCACTGATCATTGTAATAATGTCACTGGTACCCAAAAAGTGTAATTTGGGATCAGATTTGTCTGCCGCATTGTTGCAGTCCCACTAAAAAATCACAGATCGTCGCCAATGCTAGCAAAAAAAAAAAAAAAAAAGTCCCTAAATCTATCCCATAGTTTGTAGATGCTATAACTTTTGCTCAAACCAATCAATATAAGCCTATTGTGATTTTTTTTTTTTTTACCAAAAATAGAATACATATTCTAAACTGATGAATACATTTCTTTTTTAACATGTATTATAGCAAAAAATAAAAAATAAAACATATGTTTTTTTCAAAATGATAGTTTTTTGTTTGTTTATAGCACAAAAAATAAAAACCACAGAGGTGATCAAATACCACCAAAAAAAAGCTCTATTTATGGGAAAAAAAGGACATACATTTTGTTTGGGTACAGCTTCGCACACCTGCGCAATTGTCAGTTAAAGCGATGCAGTGCCGTATCGCAAAAAAATGGCCCGGTCATTAAGGGGACAAACTATTCCGGTCCTTACCTAGTTAAATGAGCATGAATCTGAAATATCATTCATGGGATCTTGACATGGAATTGGCTTGCACCCTTTATTTCTGTAATACCAATGATGCATGCTTTCAACAAGTGCTGTAATTTAGCTTAAAAGAAAACAAAGTGCACACATGCAGGAGGGCAAAAGAAACTTTTCACGAAAACCATTCATTAGTGAGTCATAAAATGTTCATTTTAATATCAACCGTTTCTGAATGAATAGAAAATCCAATTTTTTGACCAAAAGGCTGTGCAATTATCCCTTGTTAAAAAAAAAAATAGTAATAGCTTCTATTAAGATTAAGTAATCATAAGTACTGATCAAAAAGGTTGTGTATGGTTATGCATTTCAGGCTATTAAGAAAAGGAAAAATAAATTGTCGCTCCTCAGACGCTCAGAGAAAATTCAAAAGAATAATACTGTAAAAAAATGTAATCACGGTTCACCTTCTCTGTAAATAGAATCAGATATAAAAGTATCCATGGACATTAAATGCCAGCCACTCAGTTCGTGTGGTTTCAAGAGGTAAGGCTGTCTATAGGGTGCTAGATATCCTTGAATTTTCTGCTCTAGAGAGAAAAAAAAGGTCTATAGATTGAGCTGGAAGTTTTTGTGCAATAGCCCATTGTTCCAAAAGGCAGCATTCTGTAAGTGCAGTACACAGGTCATGGTGCTCACATACCAGTAAGATACGCACGTGTCAAAGTATAAAAGGACTTTCAGCATTCACAGTGCTTCTAAAAATCAGATACATGTTTAGTGTCTTTGCTTAGTGTAAATGGTTACGGAAAACATATCATGTTTTTGTCCATCTTTTCTTTATTTATTATGTTCTTGGCTATATTTTAGGTATTATATATTTTATATATTACTATTATTTTTACATGCCTTTAACCACTTCAGCTCCGGAAGGATTTACCCCCTTCCTGACCAATCCCTTTTTTTGTGGTAAAGCGTTGCTTTAACTGACAATTGTGCGGTCGTGTAACGCTGTACCAAAACAAAATTGCAGTCCTTTTTTTAACATAAATATAGCTTTCTTTTTGTGGTATTTGATCACCTCTGCCGTTTTTCTTTTTTGTGCTATAAACAAAAAAATAGCTACAATTTTGAAAAAAAATCAATATTTTTTAATTTTTGCTATAATAAATATCCCCCAAAAATCAGTGCCACCTATCAGTGCCCATCAGTGCCACCTATCAGTGCCCATCAGTGCCATCTATCAGTGGTACCTATCGGTGCCCATTTCTTCCTTAGTTTAGGCTAATATGTATTCTTCTAAATATTTTTGGGGAAAAAAACGCAATAAGCGTATATCGATTGGGTTGCGCAAAAGTTACCGGGGGATCGTTTTATGGCGATTTTAGTGTTGATTTTTTTATTAGTAATGGTGGCGATCTGTGATTTTCATCATGACTGCCACATTGCGGCGGACAGACACTTTTGACACTATTTTGGGACCATTGGCATCTATACAGCGATCAGTGCTATGAAAATACACTGATTACTGTGTAAATGTCACTGTCAGGGAAGGGGTTAAACACTCGGGGGCGATCGAGGAGTTACATGTGTTCCCTAAGTGTGTTCTAACTGTAGGTGGGATGGGCTCACTAGAAAATGACAGAGATCACTGCTCCTGATCCCTGTCATGTTGCTAGGCAGAACAGGGAAATGCCTTGTTTGCCTCTCCATGTCACGATTGCGGCACGCCAGAGGACACAGAGTCCGTGGGACCTGCGGGCACACTCGGGCAGCACACGTCCGCTAGCTGCCGATGATGTAATGATGTGTGGGTACGTTGTTTTTCACACCCATGACACTTTGCGGAGGTATAGTGGTGTGAGCCGTTCGGCAAGTGGTTAAACTCAGATAAATACGAAATAGTGTAAATACGTATTTTATGTTCACCCTATTTGGCTAGCAGGTTGAGAGGATCTTCACCCTGAAAAAAAAAAATTAAGTCAGCAGCTACATATACTCTAGCTGCTGACTTTTTATAAAAGACACTTACCAGTCCAGGGATCCAACAGTGCTCTCACCCAGGCCTGTTCTTCCCTGTTCTTCAGATCCTCGATGCCACCATGTTTACTGTGGGAAGCCAGCTGTGCCTCCCTGTAGTTTTACAGCCGGCTTCCCACTGTGCATATCCTGCCCTTTGTGATTAGATCCACAGCCTTCTGGGACCTGTGATGTATTCCAGGAGATTGTGGGTGGATAGAGAGGAGGAACTTCCATTGGGAACGCCTGGGTGATCTCAGCAGAAGTGGGTACACACTCCCTTAAAAAAGGTACCAAAAATAGAAGAGGAGGGGGGAAGAGGAGGATCAGTGGAACTTCTCTTTTAAGGTGGGGTTACACTTTAATTATTACTATAATGTTGTGTTAAAGTGGTTGTAAACCCTTACAAGCAACTTTGACCTACAGGTAAGCCTAGATTTAGGAGATACACGGTTTAGGAGATATTTGACAAAAGACAGGCACCACTGTCTACGGGTTTACTTCCTCTTTAAATTTCTATTATTTTTAAATGTTAAAGCCAAACTCCAAACAGTTATATGCACATTTGAAATAAATATAATGGAGCTGTTCTGGATAGTGAAGAAACAATAGGGGGATGCTCTCTCCTCCTGTCAGCATTATCCCTGTAAGGACATTTGAAAGCGGGACCCTTGATTGGCCACAAGTACTTTCCCATCCTATCCCATACAGAGAGCTCCTACAAGACGCTGAAACCAATTTAGGTAGCTTCATTTAAAACACATTTCATAAATTTTTTGTTTAATTACACATCAGGGGCGTAACTAGAACCTTCGGGGGCCCCGGTGAAGGAAACCATGAAAGACCCACAGTGGGAAAGTTACACATGTTCTGCAGCAGACCCTCTTCCTGCTGTCTTGGGTAGGGTTGCCACCTTTTCTTCAAGCCAAGCCTGAGCATTATAGTGGCACCACAGCACATTTTTTTGTAGTATACACTATACATATATTTTGTCATTAAATAATATTTCTAATAATATGGTTTTAATGACAAGTGTCCCCCCTTACATTAGAGTCCACAGAGTTCCCCTTTACATCTGAATCCATAGAATTGAGTTCTCCTTTACAACTGAATCCACATAATTCCCCTTTACATCTGAATCTGCAGTATGCCCTTTACATCTGAATTCAAAACGTTCCACAATACATCTGAATCCACAGAATTCCCCTGTACATCTAAACTCACAGAGTTCCCCTTTACATCTGTCGCAGAGTTCCCCTTTACATCTGAACTCACAGAGTTCCCTTACACCAGTGGGTCTCAACCTCAGACCTTAAGTACCCTCAACAGGCCATGTTTGCAGGTTTTCCTTTATCTTGCAGAGGTGCTTTAAATCAGAGTTAATGGCTTGGTATTTTGGATAACTATATTACCTAAGAGAAATTACCAAAACATGGCTGGTTGGGGGTGCTTGAAGACTGAGGTTGAGAATCATTGCCTTACGCTGTAAGGGGGGACTCTGCAGACTCTGATGTAAGGGAGAACTCTAGTTACTTTGATTAAAGGAGGAACACTAAGCCCACGTACACACGGTCGGAGATTTTGGCAACCAAATCCGTCGGATTTTGCCCCGTCGGATTTAGTCCAACGGATTGTGTCTGAAACTGTTGCATACACACGGTTGGGCCAAGTTGGCAAAAAATCCGATCTTTCAGAACGTGATGACGTAATTTCGTTACGATGGGACTACATTCAGGCTAGTAGCCAATAGCTTTGATGTAGGAATTTGATCTGAGCATGCGTGGCACTTGGTCCGATCAAAATGCTCTACACATGATCGGATCAGGTCCGTCCGGCCCAGTTGGTCGAGAAATATTTCCAACATGTTGGAAAATTGGGTCGGACGGAGATTCGGACGGAATCAGTCCGATGCATACCACACACAGTCTGATTATCTGACGACACGGCCAGATAAGACTCATTCCAACAGATTCTCCGACCATGTGTACAAGGGCTGAGAGCTTTGATGGAAGGAGAGAACTCTAATGTAAGGATGGGACTCTGATGTAAGGGGGAATGCTGCAGATTCTGAAATAAGGGCATCTCTGGTAACCAGAGCCCCTATATACATCATAGTTCCCAGCATTCCCCTTTAACCAGGGTTCCACGAGTCCCCCCTACATGAGAGTCCAGAGAGCCCCCCTTATATCAAAGTCCACAGAGCCCTCCTTATATCACAGTTTGCGGAGCCCCCTTTACATCAGAGTTTGCACAGCTCTTTTTTACATCAGAGTCCATAGAGCCCCCCTAAATCATAGTACCCCTTACATCAGAGTCTGCAGATCCCTCCTTACATCACAGTTCCCCTTACATCAGAGTCTGCAGAGCCCCCTTACATCGATTCCGCAGAGCCCTCCTTACATCAGAGTCCACAGAGCTCTCCTTACATCACAGTCCACAGAGCCCCCTTTACATCAGAGTCAGAAGAGCCCTCCTTAGTCCTTACATCACAGTCTGCAGAGGCTCGCTTACATGAGAGGCGTAACTAGAACCTTCAGGGCCCCGGTGAAAGAAACCACGAAAGACCCACAGTGGAACCGTTATATGAACCCTGGGATGAAAACACATACTGTACTTTATCTACAGAGGAGAGGTATTGTAATCCTAGACTGCTCACTCTTGACTTGGGCTACAGAACCCCTGTCCCTCTACTCATCTCCACAATGTAGGTAGGAGGTGTTCTAAAGTTCACATGGGTGAACTGAACAAAGATAATAATACTACTAACTGCTCTGCTAATTAGAGTAACTGATAACGGTATAAAACAGACTTGAAGTGTACAAGAAGATATAAGTGCACACTTATCAAACAGATATTAAAAAACTCTCTCAAATGTTTCATTATATTCCAGAAGAAAAAACACACACCAATGATGTCTTTACAGGTGTCAGCCTATAAGCTTCAGCTCATGGTCCCTTCCCCAGGACCACCCCTCTGACATGTTTCTCCTGATGGGCTTAATCATAGATCCTTTATGATTAACTATTTCCCTTCTTACACCTGTTCACCCCTATGGATCAGAGCAATTTTTACAGTTCTGCTATGTACCTGTTTTTTAAGCAATACCTTTGTCATTACTTAAAGTGGTTGTACGCCCACAAAAAAAAAAACATGTAAGGCAAAGGCATAATGAATCACTTACCGTATCTTAGGACAAAGCGCCGGTATTTCCTCCCGGTCGCTGCTGAGAGAGCTGACATGTCCCTTCGGTGTTTCTTCCGGGTTGTGAGTGGCTGGAGTCACAATGACGTCACTCCCACTCATGCACGCGGGAGTCCTCTCTCCGGCAAGGAGCTCTGATTTTTCCGGTGGCATCCGCCGGACCTTCAGAGTGCATGCATCGCTGACATCACCGGCTACATGCAAGGTGAACATCTCCTAAAACGCATGCACGCGGGAGTCCTCTCTCTGGCAAGGAGCTCTGATTTTCTCGTGGCATCTGCCGGACATTCAGAGTGCATGCATCGCTGACATCAGCAGCTACATGCAAGGTGAATGTCTCCTAAAATGTATGCACGCGGGAGTCCTCTTTCTGGCAAGGAGCTCTGATTTTCTGGCGGCATCCGCCGACCTTCAGTGCGCATGCATCGCTGACATCAGCGGCTGCATGCAAGGTGCTTATCTCCTAAAACACATGCACGTGGGAGTCCTCTTTCCGGGAAGGAGCTCTGATTTTCTGGTGGCATCTGTCGACCTTCAGAGTGCATGCATCACTGACATCAGTGGCTACATGCAAGGTGAATATCTCCTAAAACGCATGCACGTGGGAGTTCTATTTCCGGCAAGGAGCTCTGATTTTCTGGCGCCATCCGCCGACCTTCAGCGTGCATTTGTCGCTGACATCAGTGGCTATATGCAAGGTGCTTATCTCCTAAACCTTACAGGTTTGGGAGATATTCATTTTCCCTACAGGTAAGCCTTATTATAGGCTTACCTGTAGTAAAATTTGAAAGGGAGGTGTACAACCATTTTAAAGGATATTTATATTTAGGGTGTAACATGTAACATGTTGCAACTCATTCACCCCCTCACCCCTTCCACTGTGACATGGGGACCAGATTTCAACTAGACCAGCCAGCAGCACCAGGGACACGTTGCTTTGAATGTAAGTATGATCCCTTGTGCTGGTTTTAAAAAACAAACAAAAAAAAATTATTTAACTAAATGTAGGCTTTAAATCTTTTAAAACATGTCAGAGGGTCCTGGAATTGGGACCACGTGCTGTCGGCTGATTAACGTTTTGCCTGTGAAGACATCATCAGTGTACAGCTTTTCTTTTGGATTATACTGAGCCATGTGTTGAGGAATAATGGACGCCCAGCCAGCGCCTGATTCCTGCATTTGAGGGGAGCGCTTTAAATGGCGCACCGCTCCTTGTTTCTTTCAGTGGTATATTTAACAGAAAACAAAAGAGCAAATAGGGGGACTCTTTGCCAGCTTCTAACAAATGTTATTAATTTTACTCTATAATCCCTATTAAAGGGCAATGGGATGAGTGTTTCGTGTTTTTTTCCAGAGCATGCATGTAAGTTTAAGTGTAACTATGAGTAAAATTGGCAGGACATTTTTATACATAGCTTATGATTTTAATTGAATGCATCCTGTGGCCAGTTTGTCATATGTGATTAGCATAGATTATTATAAGATGAAAGAACACATTTGTTTATTTGAAATGACTTACTATAGCAGCATGAATCCAGCATTCCTGGACAATGAATAGATTCTAGTGATTCATGTATAATGTAGGTGAGGGGTCATTGTAAGTAAACTCTGAATGAACAGAATTTATGTTCCAAGTTAAACCCCACTTTAAATAGCATCCCTTGTATGAGTGTGTTGCAGTGATATATGTTTATTTGGGTAGTTTGTTTTTGTTTGCGTATCTTTCAAGTGTGTCATCAGCAAAGAACTGCTATAATGGTAATTCATCAAGCCTGGAAAACTACCTACATACTGTACATTTTTTTTTCTGTTAGTGAAGTTTTTTTAATTCTTCATCCTATAACTTGAAAAACATCACCCTATTTTCTAGACGCATTCTCTGATTTTGCTACCAGGTTTGTGTATATATCGGACAACCCTACTTCTGGCTGTCAAATGGAAGCAGACCGGTGCCGGATTGCTTACACACCCCTGGGTAACTGGCACCCTTTCGCACACATGCCCCCTCCATGTATCCTGGGCTCCACTTGCCCATCTGGCCCCAGGACTGGCATAGTGGGTGCCATTGGGTAGAGGGGAGGGAGCTGAGTGGACATGCGTCCTCTCTTCTCCTCTTCATCACTTTTGAGTCCCACTGTCAGTTTTCCCAGCCAGTATGGTCAAGAAAGAATGTAATGCAGTGCGGTTTTACCCAAAAAAATGGGTAATTTATTATATTTGTGTGCCCTAAAATTAACTTTAGTGTATTTTTTATTGAAATGTTGAACCTACCACTATTTTTTTCTCTAGGGGTTCTGCTTTCAGAAAATATATAATGTTTTGAGGGTTTATGCAATCTTCAGGACTAAAATTATTTTTTAAACATGTGTGCAAAAAATGCAAAAAGGACTCTGGCAGTGAAAGGCAGGATCCTGCAATGGCAGGATCCTGTGGACACACAATACAATGTCTGCCCGTACCTCTGATACGGGCATGCAGTTACTGAATGAAATAGAGTTTGACTACATGAGTGCTCACCAGTGCTCTGTCAGTTCATTAAGAACTACAAGCTGCCAGTCGCAATGGCTATCAAATTGTGATAGTAGGTGCAAGGAGAGGATCCCCCACCTGCTGTCACAAAGCAGAGAGCCCTGGCAGTGGGAGGTTGCTGTATTGAAGTATGTTACATGTTACACCCTAAATATGGGTGTAACATGTAACATGCTTCTAAAGGTGAACTTAGGCTTTAAAGTATTGTATATGTGAAGCCTTTGAAAAAAACAAACATTTAAACCATATACTGTAAGATACCAATATTAGGCACACCGTATTAATAGAAATAATAAAAAGAAGACACTCTAAATATTTATTTAAATTTTTGTTATGACCACTATTTATAGCTTTATAGCAACTCAGGGGTGGGGGTATAGACTACTTGCTATGGTTGGTGGCTTTTGCTGATGTCCCATATTCATGGGGCTCTTTTTCTCTGTGAATGGAACAATAGTGCTGAAGACGAGGATAGAGGGGTACCTATGACTAACATCACTGGACACTCCTTGCCTAAAGCAGATGGCAATATATACATTGTGCTACGGGTGGTTCAAAAGCAGTCTAACTATGGAACAAGTCATGTATTGGTATTTCATTCTTAATCTCTCAAGTCAGAAAGAGAGACAAAACCTGACTTTCCTTCAGTTTGGTAACATTTTAGATCAAATGGAGAGACAATTTTATGTTAAAGAAGAACTCTGCTCACCTGTGAAAAAACAATAATGGATTGTCCTCATTTCAAGCAGGCCAAATAATGAGATTCAGAATTTCAGATACAGTCGCTATGAATACTGTTCTGTTATGTATTGTGACATCTGCAAGTTATCTATGAAACTCAAATACATAAACAGGTTTTGTTTGCAGGGCCGGCACTACCGATAGGCAAGGTATACACCGGCCTACAGCGCACATCAGTCAGGGGCACCGCCAGTGGCATAGTGTGGGGGGACAGGCAGGTTCCAGGAGTTCCGGGAGTCCAGGTTCGGTGGTGGCAGCAAACAGCAGTGTCCTTGGGGTTGCTGCGGCCGGACATCCATCTGAACACACTGGGTATTTAGCAGGCAGATAGGCCTAAGAGCCCGTGACTCAGGAGAAGAGCTCCACAGTGCCCCCCCAACCCCCCCTGAAAAGGAGAGAAACAGCAGGTGCAGCATACTCCGCGCTTCAACTTCTCCAACTTTCTCTCTAATGTGAGGCCTGAAGGACAGGCTGCAAGGGAGCTGCTGGAAGGAGCAAAGCACCCCTGGACCCCTGGATCAAGGAGACAGACTGGCATGAAAGGTATCATCCACCGGTCATCATACAGAGACCTATCTGCAGACAGAGACTGGGATAATGGGACAGAGGAGGCATACTACCCTAGTCTGTCTATATACTACCCTAGCCTGTCCATATACTACCCTAGCCTGTCTATTTACTACCCTAGCCTGTCCATATACTACTCTAGCCAGTCCATATACTACCCTAGCCTGTATATTTACTAGACATGTGCATTCGTTTTCGTCCGAATGCATTTTCGTCCGAATTTCAGCTATTTTCGTTTTCGTTTTGACAAACGATAACGAAAGCACAAAATCCGAAAAACTAAAGATCCGACATAAATAAATGCTTTATTTTCGTTTTCATTGTTACAACAGTTCGATATAGAATAGGAGATTCGACATGACTCTGACGATAACAATCTGTCTATAGAACCTGTGGTCGAATGTGCTTAACCTTACCTCTATTAGTCCAAGATTATATAGAGAAAATATTCGACAGAGAAAAAAGATTTGACAGAGAGAAAAGATTCTGCAAGTTACTGTCCTAAAAAGTGTTTGGGGACCCGGGTCCTGCCCCAGGGGACATGTATCAATGCAAAAAAAAGTTTTAAAAACGGCCGTTTTTTCGGGAGCAGTGATTTTAATAATGATTAAAGTGAAACAATAAAAGTGTAATATTCCTTTAAATTTCGTAGGGGGGGGTTGTCTATAGTATGCCTGTGAAGGGGCGCATGTTTCCCGTGCTTAGAATTGTCCCTGCACAAAGTGTCATTTATGCAGGAAAAAAAGTCCTTTAAAATCACTCGCAGCTATTATGAATTGTCGGCTCCCGTAATACAGAGAACACTCATTGAAAGTCATTGATAAAAAAATAAATAAATAAAAATAAAAAAAAGCGTGGGGGTCCCCCAAATTCAATTTCCAGGCCCTTCAGGTCTGGTATGGATATTAAGGGGAACCCTGCCTCAAATTTAAGAAAAAATTTGACGTAGGGTTCCCCCTAAATATCCATAACCAGACCCTTCAGGTTATTTAAGGGGAACCCCACGTCAAATTTTTTCTTAAATTTGAGGCAGGGTTCTCCTTAATATCCATACCAGACCTGAAGGGCCTGGTAATTGAATTTGGGGGACCCCCACGCTTTTTTTTTTTTTTATTTATTTATTTATTTTTTTATCAATGACTTTCAATGAGTGTTCTCTGTATTACGGGAGCCGACAATTCATTATAGCTGCGAGTGATTTTAAAGGACTTTTTTTCCTGCATAAATGACACTTTGTGCAGGGACAATTCTAAGCACGGGAAACATGCGCCCCTTCACAGGCATACTATAGACAACCCCCCCCTACGAAATTTAAAGGAATATTACACTTTTATTGTTTCACTTTAATCATTATTAAAATCACTGCTCCCGAAAAAACGGCCGTTTTTAAAACTTTTTTTTGCATTGATACATGTCCCCTGGGGCAGGACCCGGGTCCTTTTTAGGACAGTAACTTGCAAATTAGCCTTTAAAATTAGCACTTTAGATTTTGAACGTTGGAGTCCCATAGACTTTAATAGGGTTCTAAAGTATGCTATATAGTTAGCTCCGTCGAATCTTCTTTATACATTCGACAGACACCATAAGCCTTCCAAGACAGATTCGACCGTAATTCATGTGGATTTTCGGACGAATGCAATTTTTGAACGAAAAACGAAATAAATAAAAACGAATTTCGGGAGTAACTAAATAAATTAAGTTTTCAGACGAAAACGAAATTCCGAAACGAAATATTTTACTCTGCACATGTCTAATATTTACTACCCTAGCCTGTATATTTACTACCCTAGCCTGTTTATTTGCTACCCTAGCCTGTCCATATACTACCCTAGCCTGTCAATTTACTACCCTAGCCTCTACATATACCTGCAGACCATGGCAAGCCCGTCCCACCAATATTTTTCTTCAAGCCGCATCCAGAGGTGCAGGTGTGGGTCAGCGGACCACAGCTGAAGAAATAGGTGGAGAGGCGCCACAAAGATCTCCACTCCCGCCACCTCCACCGTATATATGGGCAGGGCAAAGGGGGGAAATCAGGAGCAGAGCCAAGGGCATTGCCTAGAATGTCAAAAATCCTTGCACCAGCCCTGCTTGTTTGACACCATTTATACCAAATACAAAGAAAGAATGTATTCACACAGACAATACAATGAATATTAGCCTACACAAACATCCAATATATTAGATGTCTTGGATATCAGACTATAAAGATAAAGCAATTAAAAAAGCCCATCAAGAGCAACTAATCTGTTAGTACACTATTCATTTTAGCTAACATTACAGTATAAACATCTAACAATGTCATTCAGTAAATAACCAAGTACTAACCAGAGTAACGGCCTGTGTTGTGGATAGGGGATATTACTGCGCTAACTCAATTAGTGAAGAAAAATGAACAGCTGCTACATAAGAATGTGACAAAAATTCAATGCAGAAGATCCCTGAAAAATGTAGTGCTAAAAATATAAAACAATAAACATTGAACAATATATTAAGTATTGTGTGTAAATAATACAAATTTTGTGATAAAAATCAATCTCAAATATAATGAATATAAAACAGAACATGTATATAATGGGATAAAACACAGGTGAGAAAGTCCCAAAGGTGAAACAATCCTATGGTAAACATATATGGAGTCCACCACGAAAAGCTGTTGCTCAGAAGTGGTGTACAAAGGCCTCAGCAGGCATGTAGAGCATCAGGGACAGTGTGTCCTCCACCCGAGACACTCTTACCATAAATGGTGGACTCGAATGTTATTGACAACGAGTCAATCAAGCGAGGATATCCCGATGAGCAGATTTCCAAAATGATCCAGGGAATCCAAAGAGCTCCAAGAATGAATCCAGGGAATTGTGCAGGTAACCATGAGGCTGGAACTCAGATTTTACGCAGTCAGACTGCAAAGCCAAAAACTGATTACAAGATCACATTGTTGAGTCATCAAAATGTTCACGTTTTTCACTTCTCTCAAAAGTGGTAGCCGCTGTTTTGACAGGCTTTTGTTTTTCCCAAACATGTTTTGCATTCATATCCAAGTTAATGGGGAGGCAAAACCATACCTCCCAACTTTTGGGAACGAGGGACACTTATTTGTAAAAGTATGTAGGCATAGGACACACACCCTGTCATGCTCCCTCAATGGAGAATTATATGAAAAACATTGGTTAGTGAAACCCACAAGTGTTTTTTTTTACCACTACTATTCCTTTTGACTTTTGACATTTACAAATGCAGCAATTTAGAAATTGGATGAAAGGTTTAGCACTAGGAGACATTTTTGAAATATAAAAAGTGCATTTTATATACAACTATTTAGATCAGAGCAAAATGAGGGGCAAATGAGGATGGTAGAGGGACAGAGGGACTTTGTCCCAAATCAGGGACAGTCCCTTCGAAATCAGGGACAGTTGGGAGCTATGGCAAAATCCATCTGAAGGAGGTTATATGCAGGTCAGAAGGAAATCAACTACAGGTCAAATGCATCTGTCAATTAATTATGGTAAGTTTACCAAAATGGAACAGTACAGGATCCAGGGGACCTTGCAGACATACAACCATTAGGACACACAACCACAATCTGATATAAGCATCACCAAGGTGACCAGAGAATAAGGAAATGGTGGCATTAAAGGCAGGTTTCTTCATATATTTCTCTACATGCCAAAATCCTCTGGACCTATGTTGAGCTGAAAATGTAAAATTGAAGAAAAATCAAGGGACAAAAGACAGGCACTTCCTAGGAAAATGTTCTTCAATAGGTGTAAGCATCCTATAGGACTATAAAGATTGAGCAATTAAAGAGGGATTTCACTGTAAAAAAATTATTAAAAGCCAGCAGCTACAAATACTGCAGCTGCTGACTTTTAATAAATGGACACTCACGTGTCCCAGGATTCAGCGATGTCGGCAGCCGAGGCCGATCGATCGCTCGGCTCTTGGCTGCTGCTGTTGCTATTCTAGGTGAGGGAATTAGGAAGTGAAGTGTTGTGGTTTCACTTCCCGGTTCCCTACTGCACATGCGCGAGTCGTGCAGCCCAATAGGAATCATCCGCGCTGTCTCTGGGACCCGTGTGTGTCCCAGCAGACAGCACGCGGGGACAGGAAGAAGCATAGACTACCAGTCTTAGACAGGTATCTGCACCCCCCTCCCTCCTGAAAGGTGCCAACTGTGACACCGAAGGGGGGGATGGTTCCGATGAGTGGAAGTTCCACTTTAGGGTGGAACCCCGCTTTAAGATTCAAATTACAAACAACTTCTGTTTCTGGATGAAGGAGAATATGAGGCACATCAGACAGCAGCATTGTCAGTCTGGAGGTTGGGTAGTGTTAAATATACCAGCAGATTTAAATACACTAACAAATGTAAGCCAAACTCTAACTCACACTTTATAAGCAGTTACCTCAAACAGGTTTTCCTTTTGGGATAAAGATTTTACATGCATAAATAAAAGCTGACAATTGTAAGTACCCCTGCCGGTCTTAAATGGTTTGTTCCACCTGTAAACAGATACATCTGGAAGAGATCTTGTTCTTTTGAAAAGCAACAGACTTACTGGTCAGATCACCAGGTGAAACTAAAGGAAAGAAAGCTATGCAGCCATCACATCTAAGAATTGGTAAGCTGTAATATATCAAATATTTGCTTTTTGGGGTTAATGCCACGTTAATTGTTTTATAATGTGTTTTGTGATTATTATCTTTGGAATATATAAGTGTTGATCAATCAATGTTTTCCTAAAAAAAAAAAAAAAAAAAAGAAAGATAAATCAAAATCTGTTTAAATCTTCAGCATTTATAGTTCTGTCAGTTTCTATAGGGTGCCTTGCACAATTTTCTAAAATATATCCATATGCTATTGCTGTGACAGAACCCTAAAGCCACGTACACACGATCAAACAATCCGGTGGAAAAGTCCGGCGGACTAAGAAAGTAGTTTTGCACTCAAACATGACTCGCATTTCAGTGGACAATACGGCTGTGTGTGTACCAGTGGGGGATGCTTTTGGGAAGGGGGGGAAGAGGATGTTGGGACTGGGACATCTTAATGGGCAGGGACATCATCTGGCGATTATATAAGTCGCTGCACGCCGCGCGCCTGTTATTGTGACCAGAGACAGCGACGAGGCCACAGTTCAAGAAGAGAAGAACAGAAGACCAGAAGACGGCGACAGCGACAAGAGTTGCGACAGAAGACCAGGCCACCGCTTGTAAAAGAGCTAGAAGAAGGCCCGGCAAGAAGAACCGAAGAGGGGGACAAGACCCCCAAAGAGGGGGACAAGACCCCCGAAGTCGGAAGAAGACCCCCGGGCGGCTGCGAAGAAGAAGTCCGGGCTCCTCCGCTAGTAAAAGAGCTAGCAGAAGATAGAGGAGGAGTCCAGCGAGAAGACTCCCGAAGATGGAAGAAGACCCCTGAAGCTGTGCAATAAACTATGTTAACCCTTGTGCGTTGTGTTTTTTTTTATTTTTTCACAGGTGAATGGGTAGGGGTACATTGTACCCCATACTTATTCACATAGGGTGGGGGGCTGGTATCCAGGTGGACAGTCCAGCGGTTTGTCCGCCAGGCTAAGTCCACCGGATAGTCTGATTGTGTGTACGCAGCATTACAATATTTCCAAGAAGGTTGCAGGCAGTATAATTTGCGCTAACTTTCAGAGGTGTACCTATTTTGAAAAAACAAAAAAACAAAAACAAATTTAGACTCATGGAGGTTGCTGTACTAAAGGCACATAGGGAAAGGAAGGTAATTAACCCCAGAGATTAGTGACCGAGGTGAAACTCTGTTGATCTCTATCATCCAATTATGAGCAAGCAAAAATGTTTATTGGTTATTTTCTTTGTGCATGATTGGATTCTTTGCAAACTGAAGTTTAATCACATTCACTAAGGTCTGATAAAATGACTTTGCATTTAGTAAATAATCCCCTATATGTAAATTCCATAAAGACAAAAAACTATTCTCATTTTACCAGTGGTAGTTTTAATAAAAATAGTATTACTGTAAATAAATGTAAAATATTATTTCATTATATAAGAAAAATTAAGTTATTGGTAGAAAGTACAATATATATAAATATATTTTAATGATGTATTTATTTTTAACGCAATCCTACAAAAATTTATGAAATGAAGAAAAAATTGTATAGGGACATGAATTTCTAAGATGAGTTGAAAAGGACTCATAAGAGGTTACATAGAAGCTACTTCAATTTAAATATATACATTTTGAAAAAGATTTGCATATTCTAATGACAAATACTGTTCAAATAATTTTGAAGTTAAAATCCAGCCTAAACTTTTTAGACCTTTCTGGTTCTTATTGCTGTACTTGTCCCAACTAAGGATATTTCCATAAATGTTATTGTCTCAGAGACTTTATAGCAAGTGGGTTGAAATGTTCCTAATGTGAGGGTAAATTCCACTTTTGACTGCTGTTTCAATGGGATATCCCCTATACTAGTGTTCTGGTGCTAACTGTAAAATTTTAGATTTCGCTTCACTTTCTTTCTTAGTAAAAATGAATACCATATCAAAGAGTTAAAACGACTATCCTCATTGGGGAACAACAAAAAACAAAAACAAAAAACACTTTTTTGCTCTATACAAACCTAGAAAAAACTATTTGGCTGGATTTCTATTTTATATTTTACTTGGTGGCTTAAGACTACTGAATAACATTGCGTGTGACGCTGGAGGCGTCCTGACGGCAGCGTATGGGTATTTGTAGGTGGCGGCAGCAGGTGGAGCTGGAGCAATCTGGGCTTATACACACACACTGACACTGTGATCCCTGGATCTCGTTTTTTTTCTAAACAGGTATTTCCACACTAGCTATTATTTCTTTCTTATGTAATTTTGTCACTTGGGAGTTTGGTTGGGGGCCTGTTACACTGGCCATCCTTCTCCTCCCTCCGCCAATTTATTTACTCTCACCTTCCCATAAATTTTCTTTTTGCTGTATTTTCTCCTCCTTTACTCCTTTTTTTTTTGCACTTGTATTTTTTCACATTACGTTTTTCACATTACACTAGATACCTTCCTACCCCCAGCTTTCACTATTGGTTTTGTTTCATTCATTAGGCATACACTCTTAGTTGGCTGTTCATGTCCTCACTTGAGAAGCGCCATTTTTGTCCCGGTGTCTGCTTGTGTATGCACCCCTTGTGTCCTGCTGCTGCTGGATGGGCCTCCTCAGCTCCTGTTCCGCCCTTTGGGGGGGCTGGGGGCCTCCGACGCCGCGCCTATGGCTGCATGGCTGTATGTAAGTAATTATTAGGTGGGCTTTTCAATCCCCCTTTTGCTTTATTTATTATAAACATTAATTGAATATCACCCTGTATTTTCAGACCAATCACAAGATTTCTTCTGATGAGCAGTATTAAGCCGCGAAACACATAGAGCTACCAGTTACCGTGCATTTTGGTATCCCAACCTTTAACAGCATTAAAGAGGAAGTAAACCCTGATGAGTTTACTTCCTCTTTCATTCCCTGCAAAGGCAAAGCATAATGGACTACTATGCATTGCATAGTAGCCCATTATGTGTCACTTACCTGACACAGGAGCCAGCGAAGTCACCGCTGTCCCCTGTAGTTCGGCGCATCCATCTTCTCGTGGGGTCTCGCAGCTCGGCCGCTGTCATTCGGCGAAGCCACGATGACGTCACTCCCGCGCATGCACACGGGAGCCAAGACGCACGGCATTGCGCGGCGTCTTCGTCATCGAGGATGCCACGCTCAGTGCGCCTGCGCGCCGCTGTCTACGGCGCATGCGCCGAAGACAGCAGTGCCCGTCTTCGGGCAAATATCTCCTAAACCGTATAGGTTTGGGAGATATTTCTTGGACCTACAGGTAAGCCTTAATCTAGGCTTACCTGTAGGTCAAAGTGGTTTGTAAGGGTTTACAACCACTTTAATTTCTTTAATAGTGTACTCTATATACATTTGGTTTTATTCATTGTAAAAATCATGCATGAAGTCATAGATTCATGTAGCTGTAATTTATTAATTGTCGATTCCATCACCACCATCGGTGCCCTTTTATATATACTATTGAGGTATGCATTTACAGTTCCTTTGATTATCAGTTACCATGAGTGTAAAGAAATATTAATGCTAATAATATGTAGTCTGCGTACCTCATTCAATGTATGTAATCATGTTTTCATAGATAAATAACATTTTCCCATTAGCTATTTTTGCCTTGTTTTCTTAACCCCGTGCTTCATATAAAGTCCTGACATTTCCTTGTTTTTAATTTATGCTTTATAATGATAGGGATGGAGGCTATGACTTCATTTAAAGTCCCAATTTTCCCCTTTCCCCACCATTTGAACATTGTATATGTGTTTGTGATATGCACTGCTTTGCAAAGTTATTCAGACCCTTGACATTTAAAAACAAAAAGAAAAATACATTAACATCTCCTTATTCACAATCTGTATAAAAATATTTCCCAGTATGATGCTCCAGCTTGGAATATGTTTATAAATGCCTCCATTTTGAAAACCAAAATATATGTGTTGCAGGTGGCTCTCTGTCCTGACTGACACTGACATTTTTGACTCTACTGATGACCAGGAACCAGTCTGAGTAGTTCCCAATAGTTTAATCAATATGTCAGCAATAACATTGTGAATACATGCAGGCTGGAGACTCCATTAGAAAAAAATGCCTATAGCCCCATACACACTATCAGATTTTCTGCTGATTTTATCCTTCACATTTACCAAAACCATATAATATGAGGTCAAACCTTAGGAGTTTCAATTTGTATGCAATCAGGCAGGCCCTTCCACTACATGGTTTTGGTAAATCTGAAGACAAAAATCAGCAGAAAATCTGATAGTGTGTATGGAGTTTTAAACTAGCAGATTGACACTGCTACCTTTAGGCTGCAAGGTATCTGCATCTATTTAAAGCTGTGCTTGTCAAATACAATTACAGCATTAAAAAAAGTTTAAATATATTGAAACAGTGTATTAGATAAAAGCCTTATATTTCCTTTAAAATAATTTAGATATGAAACTTAGTCTCATGCTATGTATACACAATCGGACATTCTGACAACCAAACCGTGGATTTTTTTCCGACGGATGGTGGCTCAAACTTGTCTTGCATACACACGGTCACACGAATTCTCTCTGGATGATGGACCACGTTTTTCACCATCTTTTGGCTTTGCTGTCCCCTTATATTACCAAGCAGTACACCTGCATGTGGCAAGCTATCACTCCCGAGCAGAACCTCGTCGCCACCTTGCGGTACTTGGCGATGGGAAGAAGTCTGCAGGACATCAGATTCTCAATAGGCATTTCCCCCAGTCTCTGGGAATAATTATTCCAGAGACCTGTTCTGCCATCATTCAGGTCCAGCAGAAGGACTATATTAAGGTAAATGTTCTCCTTTAACATCACATTCTATGTATTTAATCTTTGCTAATGTATTGTATTTATTTCATCATTCCCTAATTACCATGATTGTAATATGCTGTGAATGTCCTCTTATTCCTCATGTGTGCTGGAAGCTTCTAAAGTTCATTTTTTGTCTTTCATGCATATTTGCCTTCATTAATCTCCTCAGCATGCTATGCTGGGCCTATACACACCTAGCCTAGCCACTTAACAATGTATTTTGTCAGCTTCATTGGAGTGCTTACCCTAAACACCCCCTAAAATGTGTACAAATGTTTTTTTTTGTCCTTAGATTCAGGCAGAGTGCAAGAGGCTTTTTTTTGGGGGGGGGGTACAAAACTCATTTGGAACCCTCCCTCCCCCCAACCGCTAAATAAGCCAATACCAATCCTTTATCTACTGATTTTGCCAAACCCATACACACTATACCTACCTTTTTTGTGGTCAGATTTATAGATTAATTCACCAAAGCATGTAGTGCAAGGGCCTGCCTGAATACTTTCAAATGGTACTGTTTAAAGTTTTGTTCTCCTATTATCTTGATAGGTAATTACAGAATGTAAAAATGTGCTTCAATTTGTACAGTGTATATTCCTAATTTTGGATTATGACACTTCTTACACATTATTTATGCATTCAGCTCTCAATGAAGTGGAGAGGATTACTTGTCCAAAACATTCCCCTCCCTAAAATTTTTACGATGGGCCATCAAGGGAGGTGAGGAATCTGATAAGTGGACCTTATACTTTTGTCTTTAAATACTCATTTCAATAAATGTTATACTTATGTTGGCCAAGAATGTTTGTGTCCAATCTGTTTGCAATGTTATGTGCAAAAGTACTTTTTTCTTTCTTGTTTGACCCCACAGTTTCCTTCAAACCCACAGGATTGGCAGACTGTGCATCCCAGTTTGCTCAGTAGTGGGACCTCCCTAACTGTGGAGGGGCAATCGATGGGAAGCAAATCCACATCGTCCCACCCCCCAACTCGGGGTCATACTATTATAATTATAAGGGGTTTATAGTATTATAGTATTGTGCTGTTGGCGGTGGTGTCGGTGACATACGAGTTTTTGTATGTGGACATGGGGAAGAATGGCTGGATGTCGGATGGTGGAGTTATCGCCCAGATGGAGTTCTACAGACGGCTCCAGAATGGCAGCTTTGGCTTGCCATCTGCAGAAGACAATGTGGCTGGTCTTTCTTTTGTGTTCGTCGTTGATGAAGTGTTTGGGCTGGGAGACCATCCGATGTGGCCTTTATATTCCTTTATATTCCTGTGCGGAATATAAACTGAACCATATTGTACTTGCCTGCTGCATTCTCCACAATTACCTCCGAAACAATGCAACGACCTATGTGGCCTCAGTTGGGGCTGAGGCCAGATTTCAAAATACAACTCTGATGGCACTTGAACCTGGCCATCCTGGTTTGCCCCCCAAAGTGAAGTTAGACAGAAGTATGTTGAGTACTTTGCGGGTAGGGGGGCCATTGATCTGCCAGCCAATGTGTTTTTAAATAAATATTTTTTGATAAACTGAACTAATATTTCCTTTGATTTACTGCTTGTGTTTCTTTTAGCTGTCTCCTAGGTTCTCCAATGTTAATTTTTTAGCCATTTTCTTCAAAAGTGCAAACTTAATTTATTTGTTACATGAGGTGATAATCTCTTCTTCAGCTAACTATTATTATGCTGTGGGTCTGCTACACATACACTTTGTTTTGTTGTTAAAGCGGTTCTGCACCTAAAATAAAAATATTAAAAGCCAGCAGCTACTAATATTGCATCTGCTGACTTTTAATAAAATCACACTTACCTGTCCCAGGGTCCAGCGATGTCGGCGGCAGATGACGAGCGATCGCTCGTCTCGCTGCTGCCCCCGCCGCCATCCTCTGTCAGGGAATCGGGAAGTGAAGCATTACAGCTTCACTGCCCGGTTCCCTACTGCGCATGCGCGAGTCGCGATGCGCGTCTCTTATGGTCCCCCGCTGTGTCTCTGGGAACTGTGTGTTTCTCAGAACACAACGGGGGGGGGGGGGGGGTGGGGCGTCTGCGGGAGTCTGCGGCGGTCTGGCCAGAAGTGGGTGCAGTTACCTGAAAGGTGCCGATTGTGGCACCGGAGGGGGGGAGGGATCAGATTAGCGGAACTTCCCTTTTAGGGTGAAGAACCGCATTAATGATAAAAATAATCATCCTTTTCAGCTCCATGAATTAATTGCTTTGAGTCCCTAAAATGGCGTGATTGGGGCAAATTTTAGAGCACTGTGGGGGTTATTTACTAAAGGCAAATCCACTTTGCACTACAAGTGCACTTGTAGTGCAGAGTGGATTTGCCTTTAGTAAATACCCCTATTGTCTCTGTAAACTACACCAACTTACTACAAAAACTGGTATTGAGCATTGAAATAAGAAGCCCACACATTGTTGAGTATAAAACATTTTACTCAAAGCACATTCACATGTGTGTTAGAAAAGGTTTTTTTAACAAACCAACAATTTTGGTGTATAACATTTTTATGTTTGACAGTAGAAATATCCTTTTATTTGGTTAAACAGACATATTTAAAACCCATAACATACACAACTCAGGAACTTACAAAGTCCAACTTTGATAAATTGAAGGCAATATGTGACATTAGTATGTCATAACTGTGTTGATTTTGCCTTCATCAGATGGGGTGATGTCACCCCTATAAAAGCCAAACTTTGAATATGCACCCAAATTGGGAGGGAAAGTGGATTTGTCTCCTGATCCCATGCCTAATATCAACATATGCTAGCTCCCATCATGGGGGATCAATGGACGTGTTTCGGGGGGGTGTCACGTACCTTACAGCGGAGTCCGAAATGACGAGGGCGGCCTCTTGCACGGTCCCGATCCTAGCACCCCTGGAGGTTGAGACAGAAACTGCTAGGGCAACAGAAGGGTGCAGGTACCTGCAGACAGGTGGCTGAAGGTCAGGAACACCGGAGCCTTGCCAAAGTTCTTTTGGTAACGATTATCTTTTGACTGAAATTCTGAATTCTGACTGAAAAGTGGCCTCATCCAACAAAAAGCTCCTTTTCCATAATTACTCTCTTTAATTTTAGAAAACTTGCTTTCACATGCTTCACGTGGTTCTTTTTGAGTACTGGCTTCTTTTGTCCCAACTTCCTATACAGATCAGTGGTTGCAGGGCTTGTTGATTAGGGATGGTTCACTGAATCCAAAGGGAACACTGGAAACCCTGAACATGGCGCTCTGAACCCAACTGTTTTGTTTCTAGCCATTTTCAAGCCTAATTGACAACTTTTTGTTTAAAAAAAAAATAGTTTGGTACTGCAATGGGGGACAGGTACTATTGAAAAAAAGTTTTTATTTTATTTGAATTTTTCATTTTATAATAATCCTGTAGTGGGGAGCAAATCTTTTTATGGGGCTAAAAGGGCAACACTAAATATACACAATTTCTTTAACCCTTTTGCTGCCATCAACATATGTCTTACATCCTCAGCATTGGGAATTTTACACTCACTTCCGGATGCTACAGTGGTGAGGAATGTGTGTAAATTGGATAAGTAGGCTGCCAGCTGTAAGATGAAAGTGATTGGGTGGCTGAACAGGCACTCTATCGCTTCCAATCACCCCAGGAACATTCACTACTCCATATTTTTCAGGCTGTACACATCCATCAGCGGACCTAGGACTAGCATGGCAGATGCTACCAGATAGCAGGGAGGGAGACTAGCAAATTTGCTGGTCTCCCCTACCTAGTAAGAACCCAGAAGCAACATGTAAAATATCACTTAACGTCCTGCTGTCACTTAGCTTCAAAGGGAGGTGGAGGGCAGGTAAAAGACCCTTGATGTCGCATTAAAGAGATACTGTCATAAAAAAAAGTATCACACAGGGGGCCTTTACTCCCTATGTGGTACAAAATAAAGTTTAATGAACACAAAAATTTAAAGGGTCCTCTATGGTAAACGTTAATTGAGTGACACATTTTGCCTATGGAAAATTTAGGGTACTGAAGTTCGTTGCATGGGCATATGCATTTTCAAGGCTTGACATGCTGGGTATCTATTTACTCAATGCAACACCATCCTTTATATTTGACCAAAAATAGGTAATATATGGCTACAATTAATTTTAGTATATTTTTTACCTGAAAATTTGTTCTTGATAAATTGTTGCACTAATATCGTGAGAGATAAAAAATATATAAGATTTTTGAGATTTTTTCTGATGTTCAGGCCTAAAATGGTTTATTTAAGCACATGTGCACACTGCTTTGACAACAGAAGGGTTAAAGCCTAAGTGCAGCTAAAATAAAAACAGAAAAATCAGCATTACGGACATAACTTACAGTCAATTTGATGTGTCCCTCATTCTGATTTCTCTTCTTTTAGTTGATGTTGTCCCCCAGCCCTGCCCTCCATGAATATAATATTCCAGAGTGTGTCAGGGGTTGATACAACTAAGACGCTGTTACAGAGAGACCTGACTATGTCCCACTTGTAAGTGAGACCCTTTGATATGCTAGTGTCTGATTTAAAGATCTAATACATTTCTCTTTTATTTATGGCTGAAAACCTGTCTCTTCCTCTCTTTGGATGGTCTACTGTCCCTATAATCTTTTAGAGATTGTAAATTAGAGGCATGACGATGAATACAATGTTTAGCTACATTAATTAGATGTTAGATAAATGTTCATACATACAGTCGCTTAAGCATCTCATAGATTGTCCTACATAATGTATATTGCAAGATGCGCAGGTGATTACATGAACTGTGAATTTGGTCTGACAATTTGACAAGTTGTTTAATAGGCAAAGACCCCCATGGGTACAAAATGATACAGTGTGGGGGGTCACCAATTTATTTACAGCTGTAACATGGAGAGGCACCACATTTGGCTATCCATCGATGGCGTTCTCACAGGTCCTGAAGACTCCAGCAGCAACGTTACAATGAGAGGTAGTGCCAAGACTGGAAGAGACCAGTATGAACTGCAGTGAACCAGCAAAGGGCACATGGTAAGGACATTAGTTGAGAAGAGAAGGGCATTGGGGAGCTTAAAAAAATAATTGGTGAATGGCTGGGAGGGATAGGAGCTGGGCTTTAGAGTAGGTTCACACTACAACCCGCATTGACATGCGATTTCTTTATTTTTGGAGATACATACACATAATGTATATATTATAACAGTATGAGGCCCTGCAGCTGTACTAATGGGATTGCAGACAACTAGGCATGTGCAGAGTAAAATATTTCGTTTCGGAATTTCGTTTTCGTCCGAAAAATAAATGTATTTAGTTACTCCCGAAATTCGTTTTTATTTATTTTGTTTTTCGTTCAAAAATTGCATTAGTCCGAAAATCCACATGAATTACGGTCAAATCTGTCTTTGAAGGCTTATGGTGTCTGCCGAATGTATAAAGAAGATTTGACGGAGCTAGTATATAGCATGCTTCGTGTGAACTTTAGAACCCTATTAAAGTCTATGGGACTCCAACGTTCAAAATCGAAAGTGCTAATTTTAAAGGCTAATATGCAAGTTACTGTCCTAAAAAGTGTTTGGGGACCTGGGTCCTGCCCCAGGGGACATGTATCAATGCAAAAAAAGTTTTAAAAATGGCCGTTTTTTCGGGAGCAGTGATTTTAATAATGATTAAAGTGAAACATCAAAAGTGTAATATTCCTTTAAATTTTGTACCTGGGGGGTGTCTATAGTATGCCTGTGAAGGGGCTCATGTTTCTGGTGCTTAGATCTGTCCCTGCACAAAGTGTCATTTCTGCAGGAAAAAAAAGTCCTTTAAAATCACTCGTGGCTATAATGAATTGTCGGCTCCCGTAATACAGAGAACACTCATTGAAAGTCATTGATAAAAAAAAAAAAAAAAAAAAAAAAGCGTGGGGTTCCCCCAAATTCAATTACCAGGCCCTTCAGGTCTGGTATGGATATTAAGGGGAACCCTGTGTCAAATTTAAAAAAAAATTGATGTGGGGTTCCCCCTAAATATCCATACCAGACCCTTTATCCGAGCACGCAACCTGGCAGGCCGCAGGAAAAGAGGGGGGACAAAAGAGTGCCCCCCTCCTGAACCGTACCAGGCCACATGGCCTCAACATTGGGAGGATGCTTTGGGGGTCTGTGACCCCTCAAAGCACCATGTTCCCATGTTGATGGGGAAAAGGGCCTCATCCCCACAACCCTGGCCAGTGGTTGTGGAGGTCTGCGAGCGGGGGGCTTATCAGAATCTGGAAGCCCCCTTTAACAAGGGGACCCCCAGATCCTGGCCCCCCCTGTTTGAAATGGTAAGGGGGTACAAAAATACCCCAACCATTTCACAAAGAAAGTGTAAAAAATAGTTAAATAAGACAAACACACTTTTGAAAAATTCCTTTATTAAAAATAAAAATAAATAAAAAAAGATTCCAGCAGTGGTAATCCCCTCTTGCTATCAAGCGACGGATGATCATATCTCCAGCGATGGCTGATCTGATCCAGCGCAGCGAATCCATCCATCTTCTGTCTCCACGGAGGAGACACTGCTGGTTCCCGGTGGCCTGATGTTTCTAATATGCGGAGGGCGGGGCCACCCGTCACCTGAACCTGCCCCCCTCTGACGCAAGGGGAAACCCGGGCTTCCCCAGTGACATGCGGGTGACTCCGCCCCCTCTGATGTAACGGAAACCTGCGTTACATCAGAGGGGGGCGGGGTCACCCATACATCATTGGGGAGGCCCGGCTTCCCCATCGCGTCAGGGGGGTGGGGTCAGGTGATGGGTGGCCCCGCCCTCCGCATATAAGAAACATCAGGCCGCCGGGAACCAGCAGTGTCTCCTCCGTGGAGACAGAAGATGGATGGATTCGCTGCGCTGGATCAGATCAGCCATCGCTGGAGAGATGATCATCCGTCGCTGGATAGCAAGAGTGGATTACCACCACTGGAATCTTTTTTGTATTTTTTTTATTTTTAATAAAGGACTTATATTTTAATAAAGGACACGTCAATTTTTTTTTAATTTGACACAGGGTTCCCCTTAATGTCCATACCAGACCTGAAGGGTCTGGTAATTGAATTTGGGGCAACCCCACGCTTTTTTTTTTTTATCAATGACTTTCAATGAGTGTTCTCTGTATTACGGGAGCCGACAATTCATTATAGCCACGAGTGATTTTAAAGGACTTTTTTTCCTGCAGAAATGACACTTTGTGCAGGGACAGTTCTAAGCACCAGAAACATGCGCCCCTTCACAGGCATACTATAGACACCCCCCAGGTACGAAATTTAAAGGAATATTACACTTTTTTGTTTCACTTTAATCATTATTAAAATCACTGCTCCCGAAAAAAACAGCAGTTTTTAAAACTTTTTTTTGCATTGATACATGTCCCCTGGGGCAGGACCGAGGTCCCCAGACACTTTTTAGGACAGTAGCTTGCATATTAGCCTTTAAATTTAGCACTTTAGAATCTTTTCTCTCGGTCAAATCTTTTCTCTCTGTCGAATATTTTCTCTATATAATCTTGGACTAATAGAGGTAAGGTTAGGCACATTCGACCACAGGTTCTATAGACACAGATTGTTATTGTCAGAGTCACGTCGAATCTCCTATTCTATATCGAACTGTTGTAACAATGAAAACAAAAATAAAGCATTTATTTATGTCGGATCTTTTGTTCGGATTCTGCACTTTCGTTATAGTTTGTCAAAACGAAAATGAAAATACATGAAATTCGGACGAAAATGCATTCGGACGAAAACGAATGCACATGTCTACAGACAACTGAAGATTCTCATGTATGCAGAGTGAGGGTCTCCAGAATGTCAGTTCTGAGTAGAGAAAGCTGGATTTTCAACTTCCTCTGGATTTTGTAATTCCCTGACTAGGGTATTAAGTCCAGAGCCTTTTAAGGACTGTGGTGGGAACTTTCAGTGCCTGGGTCTCTCCAGAGACCAGCAGAGTGCATGGACAGGTGTTCATAATATAGGCTTTATAATCTAGGACCTGACAATAGTTCAGGGCTCCACCTCTTTCTGGGAGTTGGTGAGACTGCAACCAGGTGAGGAGTACAAAGACAAGTGTGTCTTACCTACAGTCAAGCATGGTGGTGGAAGTGTCATGGTCTGGGGCTGCATGAGTGCTGCCGGCACTGGGGAGCTATAGTTCATTGAGGGAACCATGAATGCCAACATGTACTGTGACATACTGAAGCAGAGCATGATCCCCTCCCTTCAGAGACTGGGCTGCAGGGCAATATTCCAACATGATAACGACCCCAAACACACCTCCAAGATGACCACTGTCTTCCTAAAGAAGCTGAAGGTAAAAGCGATGGACTGGCCAAGCATGTCTCCAGACCTAAACCCTATTGAGCATCTGTGGGCCATCCTCAAACAAAGGGTGGGGGAGCGCAAGGTCTCTAACATCCACCAGCTCCGTGATGTCATCATGGAGGAGTGGAAGAGGACTCCAGTGGCAACCTGTGAAGCTGTGGTGAAGTTCATGTCCAAGAGGATTAAGGCAGTGCTGGAAAATAATTGTGGTCACACAAAATATTGACACTTTGGGCCCAATTTGGACATTTTTACTTAGTGGTGTACTTAATTTTGTTGCCAGCCGTTTAGACATTAACCACTTCAGCACCGGAAGATTTGGCTGCTCAAAGAGCAGGCCATTTTTTGTGATGCGGCACTGCGTCACTTTAACTGACAATTGTGTGGTTGTGCAACCCTGTACCCAAACAAAATTGTCCTTTTTTCCCCCACAAATAGAGCTTTCTTTTGGTTATTTTCGATTGCCTCTGCAGGTTTTCTTTTTTTGCACTATAAACAAATGAGGAGATCGACAATTTTGAAAAAAAACACAATATCTTTTACTTTTTGCTATAATAAATATCCCACATTTTTTATAAAAAAAAGAAGAAAATTTCCTCAGTTTAGGCTGATATGTGTTCTTCTACATATTTTTGGTTAAAAAAAAATCGCAATAAGCGTATATTGATTGATTTGCGCAAAAGTTATAGCGTCTACAAAATAGGGGAAAGATTTATGGCATTTTTATTGTTACTTTTTTTTTTACTAGTAATGACGGTGATCTGCGATTTTTATCGGGACTGCGATAATGCGGCAGACAAATTGGACACTTTTGACACATGTTGACAATTATACAGTGATCAGTGCTATAAAAATGCACTGATTACTGTATAAATGTCACTGGCAGGGAAGGGGTTAACACTAGGGGCGATCAAGGTGTTAACTTTTTTGCCCTAGGTGTGTTCTAACTGTAGGGGAAATGGGACTGTCTAGGAGGAGAGAGAGAGCAATGTTCATACATAGTATGAACACACGATCTGTCTCTACTCCCCTGAGAGAACCAGGATCTGTGTGTTTACACACAGAGATCCCTGTTCTCACTCTGTCACGAATGATTGCGGAGCCCGACGGTCATCCCGCTCGCTTCAGCTCCGGGCACACACTGCGGACATGTGCCCTAGTGGCCAAAAGGCGAAGCAACGTAAGGCAATGTCGTTTTGCCCAGCCGCGCCATTCTGCCGCAGTAAAACTGCAGCGGCTGGTCGGCAAGCGGTTAATGGCTGTGTGTTGAGTTATTTTGAGGGGACAGCAAATTTACAGTTATACAAGCTGTACACTCACTACTTTACATTGTAGCAAAGTGTAATTTCTTCAGTGTTGACACATGAAAAGATATAATAAAATATTTACAAAAATGTGATGGGCGTACTCACTTTTGTGAGATACTGTAAATTATATTCATATAAAGTTCATAATAAAGTGAATATATCCTCCGCCTTGTGTCTGAGTACTTTTATTGAGTGTAACTTTATACTGAGTGGGAACCCCTGCAAGGGCAACTATTTGTTTTGTTTGAACCTTTCTTTGATCTTAAATAATAGTGGCCCACCAAGCCCTGAGACAGTATTTCTGGCATAGACTGATCTCATTGGGATGTGCTACACTTGAGCAGCGCCAACCCCCTAACAAAGCATAATGTAAACTATATATATATATATATATATATATATATATATATATATATATATATATATATATATATCTATATCTATCTATCGCTCTCTCTCTCTCTCTCTCTCTCTCTCTCTGTCTCTCTCTCTCTCTCTCTCTCTCTCTCTATATATATATATATATATATATACAGTATATTGCCTGCAATATCATGTGTTTGGACAAAAAAGCAAGGTGGGATTGTATAAACGCCATGTAGATAGGGCCTTATTTGGTGGGAACAAAGCCCAGGACTCCAGCAGTGCAGAAAAAAGTGCAAACGTCTTAGCTTTGGACAGTATCTCCAAGTGCGGAAGGGCATATGTGAGTTTATTGAAATGTATGTTTTTACATGGATAAGTATTTTGTTCATATACTCTCTATACGTATATGTACTATATATGTATAACATTTCTATACACAGTAATTATTTAGTCAATAAACATATAGCTGACACTTTAATACAATTATAGTACATAGCCTTGATGAAAGTAGCAGCCTACTGTTCTGATTTGACCTTTACAGAAACCTGAATTTACAATGTGATTTAATGTATATAATTATGGAAACATTACATTCATGTTGACGCTCTGTGCACTTTCTTATTTATGTGGTCACCATATGAAAATAATTTCTTCCATGTGATTAATGATATAGAAAACTGTCCAAGAACTGACTTCTTCGACAGCTCTGATTCAGGCAGTAAAAATGCCAATTCACAGTGAGTCACACTTCCAGATGGAAATGAGCACACTTCCTCGCTCACTCTCGTACCTAAGATTCCATTTTATCAGGAAAGGGCTGAATGGTGTTTCACATTTTTTCTGTGGTCGGAAGGGAGATGCATCCTTTTTTGGGAGGAAAGAGCTACAATGAGTCAATGATGACAACCTTAAAATTAGTACCAGCCAGATAGATAAATATATACATATATATTTGTTTAACAAAAAGTCCTATGAACTGTGTTTAATTTATAAAAAGGACTTGGGATACATATGCTTCAAATTATTGATGTATACATACAACGCCAGGAAAAAATAAAAAGATATTATAGGTCTTAAAGGAAGTTTTAGTAAAGTGCACAGATGACTTATGAAATTGTTTACATTTTTGAGTAATGGTACATTATATTTGTTTTTATCATTGATGTAAATTAGCTTTAAATTGAAAAAAAGAAAAACTAGTGACCCTTTTAACCATAAAGCCATATATGAATTCCCCTTTTTTAGCTGTCTGTAATTCTGCAATAAAAAAAAATCCCCATTTATTGCTGTTTGTTTACTGTTTTAGGATACGTAGCACCCTCCTAGTTAAGTTGCTGGGATGTTAGGTAAATTTATGTTTTCTTTGTAATCATTGGAGCCGTTGTTGATTTGCTTTGGCTGTTCTGGGTTTCACAGGCTGCAAGTTTGATTGCTCTCCCCTGCCTTTCAGGAAGTTGTGGAACATAGGAGTGGAGAAAGACAAGCCAATTCCTAGTGAGGTGTGCCGAGAAGGTAGCTGAGGAGTACATAAATAGTATGAACTGTAGAACAACAGAGTCTTTCTGTTCAAGAGATTCCACCTGTTCATGTGGGGGGTGGCTACCCCATGCCCCCAGCAATTCTGCTGTTTCAAATTGCTGTTCAATGAGGTTCTGACTATGGCACAGCCAGGGGCCTAAACCTGAAAGTTTCTCTGACACCCTGACATTTCACCTAGGGATCTAGTCCACATAGACTCAGTAGCAGGCATCTGGAAGCTAAGTTGAGCTAAGTAGTTCCTCTCCTGAGAGGTTCATACATTAGTGTCCTCTGGTTTCTCGTGAGAGGACTATCCTTTGAAGCTGGGTAAAGTAGTTCCACTCCTGAGGAGTATATATATCTGGCCTCTACTAGTCTCTTATGGAAAGATTGTGTTCTGAGCTGAGCAGAAGAACTTTTCTTAAAGTGCAAGTAAACCCTAATGGGTTTTACTTCCTCTTAGTTTCCCTGAAAAGATAAAGCATAATGGGCTACTATGCATCACATAGTAGCCCATTATGTGTCACTTACCTGACACAGGAGCCTGCGATGTCACCGCTGTCCCCTCTTCCATGAAGTGTCTATCTTCCTTCCGGGTATCGCGGCTCCGGCGCTGTGATTGGACGGAGCCACGATGACGTCACTCCCACGCATGCGCGCGGGAGCCGCCACTAATGGCGCGATCGCCGTTAGAAATGGCTAGCTCAGTGCTCCTGCACACCGTTGTCTACAGCGCATGCACCATAGACATCGGTGCCTGTCTTTTGTAGGTTTAGGAGATATTTCTTGCACCTACAGGTCAGCCTTAATCTAGTCTTACCTGTAGGTAAAAGTGGTCTGTAAGGGTTTACAACCACTTTAAAGTTTACAAACGTAGAGAAGAGCATCCTCTTGTTTCTAGTGGATTTGGAGTATGCCATACTACACTACACCCCCTCCAAATGAAAGGAGTTGTAAAGGCAGAAGGCTTTTTATCTTAATGGATTCTATCCATTAAGATGAAAAACCTTTTATGTGTAGCAGCTTTACCAGCACCCCCTAATTACTTACTTGAGCCACATCTCTCTTGAGCGATGTCCATGAATGTCTAAGCCATCCAGGACACACCTCCGGATTGGCTGAGACACAGCAGCAGTGCCATTAGCTCTCATGGCTGTCAACCAAAGTCAGTCATCCAATCAGGGGAGAGAGGGGGCAGGGCCGGGTCAGGGCTCTGTGTCCGAATCAGCCAGTGGCCCTTTCAGGGGTACCGCTACAGATATACAACTGAAAAAATTTGGATGCACTCCAGTGATGGCTGATTGACATTTTTATTGGAAGGCTTCCTATTGATGACAACAGTTGACCATGTACATGTAATGTGTGTTGAAATGATTTATTGTAGTCTCCATTGAAGCTCATGTGAACCACCTGCCCACCGCTCAGTAAATATACTTCAAACAGGTGGCAGGTACAGGCATGACCATGTACATGTACAGTATGTGATCGGCCTTATTTCAGGTTTGGAGCGTGCATGTGATTGGACACATCACTCGTTTGCCAGCTGATTTTCGCAGGTGATTTAAGCTGAAATCAACTGATTGACTGTGTCAAATCAAACACAGAGTTCTGTGTTTACAAAATCTGTCTTTTTCTTCTCCCTGTAAAGCAGGGAGAAAAAGCAGCTAGGTAGTAAAGTAAAAGCAGTACATATTACACATTGTTAAGCACACCATTAACCCCTTGATTGCACCTAGATGTTAGCCCCTTCCCAGCCAGTGTCATTAGAGTGTCGGTGTACAGATAGTATTATCACTGATCACTGTATTAGCTGATCACTAGTGACATCTGTGTCAGTTAGTGACTCTCTCAGAATGTTAGCGCCAGATTTTCTGTCACCCAGTAACAGTCCCACTATAAGTCACTGATCATTGCCATTGCCAGTATAGTGTCATAGCTGCTTAAATTCTAGTATATATACTATAGTTTGTAGACGCTATAACTTTTTCACAAACAAATTAATATACACTTATTGGGTTTTTCTTTTTATCAAAGACATGTAGCAGAATACATTTTGGCCTAAATATATGAAGAAATTAGAGTTTTTGATTTTTTTACTGAATATGTTTTATAACAGAATATAGAAATGATCTTTTTTTTTTATTTTTTTTATTTTTTTTTTATTTATATAATAAACACAGGAAACACGGACAGAGCATTGTCCTCCTATAACAGGATCCTACAAATGGAAATACTGTCCTAAATGAGGATCTTAATGTCAGGATCATTGGGTTGTTTTGATGAAAGCAACAGAGTTAAAATATTGAAAACTACTTTTGATGTAGCATCCTGATGTTTAGGCAGGGTGGCTACCAAATTTATCTGTCAAGTGATAGTTGCCTTGGCCAATTTATAGTCGGTCAACTGATTTCACCCTAATTTTGGAATTGCTGCACTTCTCTCTTCTGTCACTAGATGGTGGGGTATCTGGTGGCATTCGATAAGACAAGGGCATTGCAAGAACAGATTAGGAATGAATGGGGTGTCTCAGCCAATGGCCAGGGATTTTCTTGGGTCCCTTGGCCTGCTGGGAGAGCCTATTTATTTGGGTGGAGTCAGGTGGTCAGAGTTCTGTACCACCTGGACGGCTGTCTGGGTGGATGTGTGTTGTATTGCCCCTGGCTGCTAGGCCATAAGCTGTGTGAGGGCCTATCCAGAAGCAAGAGAGCAGCGTATGGTTGGGACTGCAGCTTGCAGTCCAACCAGAAGTAATGGTTCTGTGGGCTGGGTAACCAGTCCTGGTCGGAGGTAGAGGGAAAGTTGTTGCCACTAAGGGACCATCCACCTCGCTACCAGAGACCACTGTCAGTAACCTGAGGCCACGAGCAGACTACTCGGGACGGTGAAGAAAACTCCAGCAAGTGCCAAGTCGGGGACCCAGCGGGACAGCAGAGGTGGTGCTTGTGTAGTGCCAAAACAGTGCCAAAACAGGGACCTGAAGTTCTACAATAGGAGGTTGTAGAATAAGTGAAAGAGTTCATTACAACCTTTGTTAGAAAGTGTTACAAGACTGTTTCCATAGGAGACAACGTTCCTACTCATGCAGATGTGGTGTCTGGCTAGATACCTTTCTCTGCATGGCTGTCTACATATAGAAGTCTACCAATTAACATTGCATCTACTTAAAGTGGTTGTAAACCCTTACAAACCACTTTGACCTACAGGTAAGCCTAGATTAAGGCTTACCTGTAAGTCCAAGAAATATCTCCTAAACCTACACGGTTTAGGAGATATTTGCCAAAACACAGGCACCGCTGTCTACGGCGCATGCGCCGTAGACAGCAGCGCGCAGGCACACTGAGCACGCCGCTGTCAGCAGCGATATGTGCGGGAGTGACGTCATCGCGGCTTCGGCGAATCACAGCGCCGGAGCAGCGAGACCCACCGAGAAGATGGACGCTCCGGACTACAGGGGACAGCGGTGACTTCGCTGGGTCCTGTGTCAGGTAAGTGACACATAATGGACTACTATGCGATGCATAGTAGTCCATTATGCTTTACCTTTGCAGGGAATCAAAGAGGAAGTAAACCCATCAGGGTTTACTTCCTCTTTAAGGGTGTCCTGGCCCCAACCCTCTCTCCCACGGTTCTGTTAAGAGACAATAAATCTCTTTGCATTCAAGAAGTGTTTTGTGCTCATCAATCTACTTTGCATTACACCCACCATGCCATGTAACCCACTCTGCACAGAATGATATCAGCTGTCCCTAACCCTGGGGGTCACCATTAGGCCTCAGGGCCCAGTAACTTCGCTACATTGAAATTATATTAAGGTGTTAAAGCTTAAGATTTTGGTGAATGGGTTTACATATACATTAGGGTTTTAAAAGATGCAAGCTTTCAGAACTTATTAGATTTCTAAGTCAGGTTTCATGGTCTGATCAACAAGGTAATGGTCTGTAATGAAGCAGCATGTGTGCATTTTTTTAACCCTGTAGGGCCTGCTAGTGGGTGAAGCCCTAATGGCCCATGAGAATGCTATAATGTGGGGCCCCAAGGGGTTTTCACCTAGGATGGTCCGGACAGGCTCTTTTTCCTCTAGAGGGCCTTAAAGGCAACCAGCCTGGCTTGAGCAGAATCATGTGGCTCTTTGGCCCTGAAAAATAGTATACAGGAAAGTTCCAGGGAAATCTTTGGTTATGAATAAATCAATGTACATACTGCTGCATATTGTTTTCTATGCTTTATTGAATAGATCAGTCAACTGAATGCAATACATTCAGCCACTATGCATGCAGTGGTCCAACAGCTTGGTATTGTAAAGTGAACATGGTTAGAAGGTTAGAAATAAGTCCTTACAAAGTGGGAAATGCACTGAGCAATACCTTTAGCATGGAGGAATATAGTCCAGACATACCCAGCTTGGAGCAATCTCCCCCAGTGGAGGGAGAAGTCACTCGCTTTCCCCAGAAGTGGAGCATATGAATTGCACTGCAGGCTACAGACTAGTTCTCCACACAACTGATTCTAAATTACCCCCTATGTCCCTATCAGTTTTCTTAATTGGATGTTTTCAATATGTATTCTGCTTGTAGCTTTTAACATTCTATAATTCATTCCAAATAACTGAAGTTTACATACAAGTCTGTTTTTGTTATGTGATGTTCTAAATTTTGTAGTATATATTCTTATGCATACAATTTTTCATCATTATTACTATGTTTTTGCTTATTCTTGTAGCCCTGATGAAAGAGTAGTGATGTTGCCCGCAAAACACATTGGCTGCTTCTATAAGACTTTTTTTTTTATCAACAATTAAAATAATCCTAGAATCTTATATGTGATTTTGATCTAGCACCCCATTTCTGTATTTTTATGGTCTACACCACCGACCTGACATTTTGCAAGTTGGTTGACTGGATGGAAGGCTGTTCAGCAACATGGGGATGAGGGGGCTGAATTTATAAAGGGCTGCTGCACAGTACCAAAGATTGTCCCACACTACTAGACAATGACGCCTAGTGGGACCCTGGGGAGCTGTTTGTCTAAACTCTAGGCCTATTCCAAAGAAGAAAATGGCTGTAGTCTATTTCCTTGGAGTTTGAGGTGCCATCTAGTGGCCAATTGAGGAGCTACATGACCACCATACACTACAACACTTTGCTACCATAATAAATATACATGTGAAAGAGTTCAGTTTAATATAAACAATTATTATGACATTTATTACATGTTGACATGTTTCATCCATGACATCAGAAGCCTCTAATGAAATCAATGAACAAAACATGTCAGTCATGTTAGAGTTGGCTTTTGTAATTGTTTTTACTTTGTCTTAAATAAATCGTAGTTACACTACGTTGGTTTTAGTATCGTTTTAAACTCCATGACTGTGTATCAAGTTCCTGTCCAATATTATTGAGGAGAGTGGAATGTCCCAGGTGATTTGAAGCTACAACCCTCTTTAACTGTACTGTGGAACTTGAGAGAGGAGGAAGAACAGCATGGGGTGATTCCTGTTGCTACGGAACATTACCTGGAGAACTGTTGATCAGGAGGCTGTAACACAAGTTTAGACTTTCCGAAATGCAGGTCTGATGTTTCTGTGAGTTCTGAAGTTGATAGGTATTTGTGTGTATATTGGAGGCAAGGCTGTTGGAGTACTAGTATTGTTTTCTGGCAACTCAGGAGTGGATAGATGAGCTGAGGCTGGACATCAAATTATATACAAGCATGTGTTTATCTCAAACATTTCAAGTCTCCTACGACTCATGGGATACTCCCGCATTTGATGGCGGGCTCACGGACACCCGGGAGTGCAGCACGTTCTCCCGGCTGAGCCTGCACTGCCACTCAGCCTGGAGCTGGGATACAGAGAAATTTCCTGGTAGGCCACCTGAGCTTTGAACTGCAGGTGCAGCGGCACCCAGGGCCAAACCAAATGCAGAGTCCTCCTCTCCCTCCCTTTGTTTGTGTAATCACAAACAGCGGGTGTCTCCTGCTGTGTCATGCAGCTGCAGTCTTAACTGTTTGGCGGCTGTCCACTGTAACAAAGCCCCACCTCCTCATCCATGATAGATGGAACACTGATTCAATTTCCCAGCATTGTATCAGTGTTCTGTAGATTGTCTATCATGGGCGAGGATGCGTGGCTTTGTTACAGTGGATGGCCACCTAACAGTTAAGACCACAGCTGCATGACACAGCGGGATGCACCTGATGTGTGTAATCAAGGTACTGGTGAGGCTGCAGATGGGCACTGATGAGGATACGGATGGGCACAGTGAGGCTGCGTTGTTGGCACAGTGAGGCTGCAGATGGGCACAGTGAGGCTGCAGGTGGGCACTGATGAGGATACAGATGGGCACAGTGAGGCTGCATTGTTGACACTAATGAGGCTACAGATAGGCACAGTGATGGCTCAATGAGGCTGTATTGATGGGCACTGACGAGGCTGCATTATTGGCACAATGAGGCTGCAGATGGACACAGTGAGGCTGCATTGTTGCCACTTATCAGTGGCAGTGCAGAACCATCATGGCAGACAAAAAAAAAAAGAAGTACAAAACGCACTTCACCCCAGACTACACAAAAGTGTACCCATGCATAATAGGGGTAAAAAATTACGGTGTAGCTCTCTGTACTGTTTGCAGCAGTTAATTCTCCGTAGCCCATGGAGGGTTAAATGACCGTAAAAGACATAATGAGGTGAGTGTGACACAACATTATCTTTTAAATTATTATTTTATTATGGCATTATATTATTAATTATCTTTAAAGTATTATTCTATTATAGTATTCTATTATGAATGGGGGGGGGGCTCCCTGAAATGAGCTTGCCACCAGAGTTTTTGCAGGTTGGGATGTCTGCTTTATCCCAATATGGAATTGTACCAAATTGTACAAATTGTAAAGAATTATACTACAAATTACAGGATTAGTGATATTCTAAGATAACAACAACCTTCTCAGTTCTAGGCTTAAGTAAATAACTGTAAAGCACCACATCTGAGTTGTTTGACAATGATGTAATTTTTTAATGTTTGCACTAGTGGTAGTTTTTTGTGTGGATTAATTTAATCATTTTCATTAAAGTTGTTTTTTAAGTCCAGAGTGTTCCTAAATAAGGTTTCTTGGTGATCTTCAATCCCCATTTTTTTCAGTTTATACATGATCTTAAGGAACCACACCTGACAATTTAGGTGGGAGCCCCAGCATAGGCTCTGACCTTGAACCATTCTGTGCATCAACGACTTATCGCTCTGCCTGGGTGTCTTTTTATACATTTTTAAGGCCCCTTTCACACATAGTGAGTGCGTCGGCGGTAAAGTGCCGCTATTTTTAGTGGCGCTTTACCGTCAATTTTGTGGCGCTATTCGGCCGCTAGTGGGGCACTTTTACCCCCCACCAGTAAACGAGAAAGGGTTAAACCAGCCGAGAAAGGGTTAAAACCACCCGCAAAGTGCTGCTGCTGCAACGCTTTGCTGGCGGTGTAGCCGCGCTGCCCATTGATTTGAACCGCGATCGTGGACAGGCCAGCCCCACGCCGCACACGACCACCATACGCCCAATCACAGGGCGCCGGAGACTGAACATGGCGGCCGGAGCAATAGGAAATTTAAATTAGGAGGAGGTAGCCAGTAGAAATTTCGCCCCCCTAAATGTCGTGCCCAGGGCCACGGCACCCCCCACGCTAGGCCACTGTCATGTATGTGTATGTGTATATATATATATATATATATATATATATATATATATATATATATATATAGAAAGAGAGATAGCAAGTGGGTAGAAATACTCAACTCCAGGCAGAATAGACATAATGTCACAAATTGTATATCAATTGTACATCTATTTTCATGTATACTGGTGAACTTTGTACTCACGTAAGTAGCTAAGTTCATGTGTACACAACATGTGTCTTAGTGACAAGCTATATTGATATTGAAAGTCACAAAAGTAGATCAATCTCAACCAATTGTGGGGTAATAAAGCCTCCTAGAGAGAACCTACCCAAGACAGCTTGCAGACTCGAATGTAATGCACAAAGAAATGGATGGAGAAAGCTGGAGACCTGGTCAGAATGCCACACGCCCTGACAGGCTTTGCCTTGGAAGGCTTCCTTAGATGGCATGATCTGGAAATGTCCCATAGCCAAGTTTAAAAAGCTTGATGTCGATCCAAATTAACTTTGCATTTTATTCTGAAATGTTATTGATATTCAACAATATTTATAGAACATACAACAACCATGTTCAAATCCATAATTGTGAAGGTTGAAATAAAAAAAGAAAAGGAAACTATGTGCATTACTAACAAAATAAATGTGAATAAAAAAGTAATTAAAGAAATATTTTGTTTTGGTATTTGGATTCAAAGTTTAGGAAAAATCATTATTATATATGTTTATACTGATGTAATAAAAAATCAGGACAATTACAAATGCAACAAAGTTTATTACAACATTGGTATCCAAGGCTGAACATCAGCTTCCTATGAAATCTTTTCAAATATAAATGACCCCCATACCAAAGTATTGGTTGAGCTAATTCTAATATTAACCTCCCAAAAAAGCTTACCCAATTTACCATATTATAACCACTTACACTATAACATTTGTGTTTGGACACCTTTTTAAATAGGTGTTAAGGTCAAGAAAGGATGAAACATGTATAAAAACATTTTTTGATGATTTAATATATGGAAAAATGTTTCATTCAATAAAAGTGTAAGACGGGAACGTTTCTAATTCATATTTAATCTTTTTTATGTCATAAGATGATCACAGCAGTGGATTAAGCAAATGGTGTTATCCACAATTTTGTATTATCTCACTTTTTTAAATAATTTATTGCTGTAAGTATGAGCTTTTCTTATATGTGGACTAACCTGTTTCCACCTAGATATGCAAACTATGCATACTGTAAAAAAAAACGATGCATACTGTAAAAAAAAACTATGCATACTATAAAAACTGTAAAAGTATGTGATGAAAATATGATAAGCATGCTAGTATCTAGACACCCGGTCACATCCTGTTCTACTGCTATGCTTACATTACAGTAAATATGGCCTTGAACCTCACTCTCATTCTTACTTGTTTTATGTCTATGTCACTTATTATCTAGTTTGGAGACAACCGTTAATTTACAAAGCCAACGAGTTTTAGCTTCACTCTCCTTTGACCACTAAACAGCTGAGGGAGGGAGAATGGCTCTTTCATCAAGGCTTCCACTCAGTTATGTACGCTGAAATGTATCTAAACCCAAAACTTTTTCCTGTCTCCAGGACAGAAAGTGATGGGAGATCCATCTTTTTATGGTTGTCACTGTAACAGAAGATGTGGGAATTCTTCTAATGGGAAACCTGTTCTGGAGACTGTCTAGGAGCATTTCCCCTACTTTGGAGAGATTTACCTTAATTTCCAGTTGAAGGAGGATATTAATATAAAGCCTTCCAGCAAACCTCAGACAGTCAAGGAAACATTCCAGGGATCTTTGCTATTCTCCATATAAAAAAAGTTTTGGGCTTTATATATAATCATGACAGCTTCCTCCAGCTTCCTCCATTGTCTTCGAAAAACAAATTGTTCAGCTTGAAGGAGTTTGCCATTTTTTAAAACAGTACATATCATATGAAACTGTAACTTGATTCCATTGCATATGACATAGGAACTCAGCTACCACTAGTACTTGAACTATTTGGCTATAGCAACTGGGTGGACTGGGTGATACCTTGAGACTTTGTATTCTCAATGACTGAGTAATATTAAACATACATTGTTCCTTTTACTGCAATCTTTTACTCAGTTTTAAATATTAAGCTCAGGGCAGGGACAAAGGAGGGACAGAAGGGTCAAAAGTCCCAGGTGCTATGTTGAGGGTGAGTGCAGTAGAGACACCATCACTTGACCTGCTTCTCACTGACAGTAGTGACTGCATTGCCATTCCTGTCAAAAGGAGCAGAGGCTAATAACTACTGGAGGGAGGATTCTGCTCTCTCCTGCCTCCAGCTTAAAGTGGATGGAAGAGAGTAAGTGACAAGACTGGGAACACACCTTAATCTCAAAGCAGCATCACCGAGGAGTAAGGGCAGACTTCCCTTCTTCCTGTTTCACCTTGTCATATGACACATCACTTGTCCAGAGAGTGGAAGAAGGAGAAGCGGTCTTCATTCTGGTGGGTGACATGCTGAGACTGTTGCTGTGTGATGTGTGAGTACAAGAGGAGATGAACACCTCAGCCCCAGACCTCCACTCTCCTATTTAGACCTCCCAGATGCCCTGATCTGTGGTGGATTCATTTAGATGGTCCAAACGCAGGAATGGTTGTCCCGTCCAGTGATACCACCAATGTCACTAACAGTGTGGTAACATTCTTCAATACTGTTAGCCCCATATTTGTGCACTGATTTTAAACCCTTTAGTTCACTGCAGTGCACCAGAACTATTGCTAATATTTCAGCACATGCCACAAACATTACATTTTCGCAGCACTTGCCTCTATATGAGCGACACCCCCTTCTTCACTTGGGGGGGGTGTAGTTGTCATCTTCACCCTGGGCACTGGATGATCTTGTACCAGCACAGGTAAAACTAATTTGTAATAAGAATTCTAATTGTTTAGAGAGGGTGAAACATGTTAAATTAATTTAAGAGGTGTATTATCAAATCACAGCTTTGTTTTCAACTTGATAAAGCTATAAGAAAAATCTTTGTGATAATGTTTTACAGTATGATTTAAGAATTTTTATGACAAATTTTATGATCCATGCATGCACATTTCCCACAGGCACACTGATAATCTGCAATTTCAGTGGGGAGAGTCAAGGACAAGTCATTATATCACTAAAGATAGAATCAAGATGAAAGATGAAAAACGGCAATGAATAATAATTGCTATTATACCGTGTATCACTGAACAAAGTCTATATATGATAACCTAAGTAAACAAAACCTTGTATATAAATTATTAGTATGGTTTGGTTTGTGTTTATGATAATAATAGGCACTGTGCTCACTGATCCTCAATTCATTATGTAAAATTCCCTTATTCATTATTAGGATGTATAGCTGTTTATTTCATATATTTCTATTGTCACTTTATAATTATAAAAACAGATATCTTATTGTACAACAGTCGACCAGGAAAATCTTTGATACTCAGTCCCTGACCAGACATTGATAAAACAGGCAATAAAACAGTGGTGTCACTTGGATCACCACAGTGGAATCATGATGCAATCACGCCAAGAACATCAGATTCCTGTTCATGGTGGCAGTAACTGAAAGTTTTAGCACGCATGTCCTAAATCAGCAGAGGCCCCTATCTGCAGCAAACAAAAGGCGACAAGTTGGATACCCACAAGTTCCACACCAAACTTGAATTTGAGCCAAATTTTACCAATACCAATCAGTACATACAACCACCGTACAAAGGTTTTCAATTTTAGTGAAAGCCTGGCATAAAGAGCTCTTCTGATTCTAGGTGTTTGCTGTAATTACAAACAACAATACAAAATCTATTCTAGCGCAGTCTTAGAGGAAACCACTTTCTTCTACCCGCTCTCAAGGGTTAATAATAATTAGATAGTAAGAGCAGCACCCTCCTAGTTAAACTTCTGGGCAAATTTTGTTTTTGGTTCTTTCTGTAGCCAGGGGAGCAGTGTTTGTTTGGTCAGGTCTGTTCAGTATTTGGACTACTCTGACAGAGGCTGAACCTGTGGACTGATCTTGTTCCAGGATACTTTGAGTAAAGCCTCTTTACTTAGGCTCAGACATACTCCAGCCATGAACCTGTAGCCTGTTCCAGATTACCTTTACTTATGTGCAATCCTACTTCATGGTCCCCATCCGTGAATCTGTAGACTGTTCCAGTTTACCTTTACTTGTGCTCTGACCTACTTCATGGTCCCCAGCTGTGAACCTATAGACTGTCCCAGTCTATCTGTTATTTGTGCTGTTACTAAGTGTGAACTTTCTTCTGTTAAAAATACCTAATATTTTGAAGAATCCCATACCACCTCAATCCCCCTCTTGTCGCCAGTTCTACAAGCAAATACAATTTAAATGGATTATCTTTAAGGAGATAGTGCTCCATCTCTTGAAAGTAATTTCTAAGCCCTTGTACACACGGTCGGAGATTTCGACGGAATGTTTCCGATCCGAGCGTTTTGTCGGATATTCCTACTGTGTGTGGTCTGCATTGGACTGTTTCCGTCGGAATATCCGACGGACCAATTTTTCCAACTTGCCAGTAAAATTTTCCGACAAAATGCTTCGTTTGGACATACTCGGATCATGTGTAGCCTACTCCGATGGACAAGGTGCCACGCATGCTCACAATCAAATTCGGACACGGAAGCGCTCGCTCAGGTAAAACTACTGCTTGTAATTGATATAGCACATTCGTCATGCTGCAATGTTAAAAATTCTTTCATGAAGCGCATACTCTTTTTTATATTCTCTTTTTCAATCTACAGGAGGTTGTTTAGTGCTGGTACCCCTTCTTCCATTCTTTCATGAAGCGCATTCTCTTGTTCTTTACAATGCTGCAAGAATGAACTTCTTTTGATGCTCATAGTCACACACACTTCTCCCCAATGTATTTCCTGAGTCTTTTTTACTCATTTCAGCAATACAATTTTTTAAATCGTCACATCTACACAATTATTTTTTTTTGGGTGAATTTTGTGTTTGTTTTTTTCATATCCTTTTTTTGACAGTTTGCTCATCTTTGCATTTTTTGGGGTGTGTTTTGTGTGTCAACTTACCACAACATTATTATCTTTTTTATATTCTCTTTTTCAATCTACAGGAGATTGTTTAGTGTTGGTACCCCTTGTTATTCATTTCACTTTGTATTTTAAAAATGTACCTGCCTGCTCACAAATAAACTGGCCTTTTTGAAGTAAAACACATACGCAAGTATTTCTTCAAACAAAAAAAAACCTTTATTTAGGTGTCAGTAACAGATAAAGAGGGAGGTAGCGATGGAGAAACTGGGGAGATTAGCGAAGCCTTTGGCCCCCAGGGCACAAATCAACTATTTAAACGCAAAACTTGGTGGCCTGAGGAGTACATGTCTGAGGGAGAGAAGTCTGGTCCTGAAGTCCAAGAAACCCGGAACAGCAGCAGATGACATCTATGTTCCCAGGCTGTGGTACTACAACAGGCTGCATCTTCTGTCAGACCAGACTGAACCCAGGTCATCACACTCTGGTCTTCCTTCCATGCTTCCTTCCAGGCTGTGGCTGTGGTGTTGGAGGTGTGGCAGAAGGAGGAGGAGGAGAAGGAGGAGGGACATGGGCCAAATCACACAAGTGTGTTGTTTGTGTCATTTGGCCCAACAGACCCTTGCTGAGGGTGTGTATAATTATCTGCTCACACAAGAGCTGTTGCCCCTCCTCCATTTTCTCCAGTTTGCACGCAGCCAAGGCGGCAAAGACCTCTTGATAGGTGGGTTTGGCTTTGAGGGCCGCTGAAGCCTCCCCGATCAGCCTCAGAGCCGACTCCTCCACATTCCCCCCCTTTCTCGCCCTTTTGCGTGGAAGGTGGAGGGGAGGGACCTGGCATTCTGTCAGGCTCCTTTGCCCGCCCACCTACTGGCTGCCGCTTACCCCTGTCTCCTCCTGGCTGCCACTTTCCAGCTTCTCCCTCTGTTCACAGATCGTACGGACAACACACACGTGTTGCGTTTTATATACAGTGCGCATGCGCGAAACTTCGCCCGCCCCTGACATTCTTTCTAGACTATTCCCGCCCCTTCACTTTTGGCGCAGTGGGGAGAGCACATGGTGGAGAGAACGCAGGTGCGCAATCAAAGTTCCACTAATGAGGAGGAGGGCAAGGAAAGCCCGGAGCCTGAAACGTCCCGATCCAGGAAAAGAAGATTTAAGGCCTCAAATATGTCTTTTGTAGAGATGTTGGAGATGGTGGACATATTGAACAGGACCGACTATGATGGGAAGTATGGACCTTACCCAAACCCAAATATCAGAAAGGCCAAGATCATGACTAAAGTTGTGAAGAGTCTTCAGAACAATTTTGGGGTACGCCGATCCATGGATCAACGGAGAAAACGCTGGTCAGACCTGAAACTGAGGGAGCACGATCAGTACAGAAGGATCAAGCGTGTTGTTCAAAAAAGTAAGTAGTTGTCGTGTGTTCATATGATTATTCTTGCTTGCATACTGCTCCATGTGCTTTGATTTCATGTTGTGCAGTTTAAAATGGCCACTTTCAAGTTCATGGTTTCATTCGTTGGTAAGAAACATCGTTCTGCAGGTAAGTATTCCAGCTTAACAAAGTGTCCACAATAATGTTCTCACCGTTGAACTCGGTCAAAAAACACAATTGTACAACACTTCCAAGCAATGTTTCATATTACTATTTCTGCCCTCTGTGTGCTAATTATTCCTTTTTTACATTCTCATAGGGGAGAGAAGACTCGGGAAGTCTGAGGACACCAGGGACCCCACCCCTCCCAAAGAAGGCAAAATTCAAAAACCAGAAGCAGAGGAGCAGGAGGAGGAGGAGGAAGGAGAGATCGTTGAAGTTGGACAAATTGTCACCACAACAGGAGAGTGTCGGAGACCACAGCTTCCGGTAAGCTCATCAAAGTATGTCGTCATATTTATAATACATGGTGTGTTTTTTTGTTTTGTAGGTGATGTGGAAGAAGAATCACAGTGAAAGTGCCCAGATCCTGATTTGGGAGATAATGGGGTGCAATCGGGATTTAGAAAATATACAGCAAAACATCAATGATGTTAAAAATAAAAGGAAGAACATCATTGATGTTTTGGGGAGAGTGTGAAACACCACAAACTAGCTCGTGTTTTATTTTTTCGCGTTTAAACAACAACTTTTGTCTTTTATAAAAATCCAAATTTGGAAGATGCACAGAGTGTGTCAACATGTGCTATCTCCCATCATGGGGATCAATGTACGGGTTTTGTGGAAAGTGGCTGAGATGAAGGGGTTACAGCCCCAAAACATGTACATTGATCCCCCATGATGGGAGATAGCACATGTTGACACACTGTGTGCATCTTCCAATTGTGGCTTTTCCAGGGGTGAAACCCCATGTGATGAAGGCAATATCAGCCCAGTTTGTACATACTCATGTCTGATATTGTCTTCACTTTGAACTTTGTAAGTTCCTGTGTTCTGTATGTTACGCTTTCATACATGCCTGTTTACACAAAAACACCAAGTTACAAAAAAATTACCTGACATAATGTTTTTGATACACCCAATTTGTTGGTTTGTTGTAAAACCCTTTTCTAAATGCACATGTGAATGTGCTTTGATTAAAAAGTTAAATTATCAACAATGTGTGGCTTCCTTTTTCAATGCGCAAAAGCAGTATTTGTAGTAAAATTGTTGTTTTCGGTGATAATGGGTGATATTTACTAAAGGCAACTCCACTTTGCACTACAAAACACTACAAGTGCAGTTTCAGGTGTACCTTTGCAGTGCACTTGTAGTGCATAGTGGATGTGCCTTTAGTAAATAACACCCACAGTGATGTGTTAATTTTCACAATCATGCTATTTTCCTGAGCCCACATATTTCTGTCATAGTGCTGAAAATGAGCAAGATTTTTGTCAGTAATGCACTACATACATTAGTTAACAAAAACAAGGTGTGTGTGTAGCAGACCCACAACATAAGATTATCTGAAGAAGAGACTGTCCCCTCATCTCGCTCAGAACTTGGGTTTGCACTGTTGTAGAAAAAGGCACAACAAGAAAAAACAGAAATTTACCTAGGAGAAACCTAAAACCAAGCCAAGCAGTAAATGAAAAAAAAATATTGGAGTTTCAAAGAAAAATGTATTCAAAAAATGCCGCTCAGACATTGTCTGGCATATCAAGGGCCCCCCTACCCACAAAGTATTCCATGTATTGGTTTCTAACCTCACGGGCGCTTTGGGGGGGCAAGCCAGGACGAGCAGCTTCAAGGCCCGTGAGGTTCTCATTTTCAAGCAAGTCTGCTTCTTGGACAACTGAGACCGCATAGTTTGCAGAATGTCTTTTTAGGAAATTGTGAAGAACACAGCAGGCCAGCACAATGTGATTTATTTTGTATTTCGCCATGTGGAAGGCGTTAAAAAAAGGCGGAACCGGCTGGCCAGTATTCCAAAAGTGTTCTCCACCACTCTTCTGGCTCTGGACAGCCGGAAATTAAAAATCCTCTGGTCCGGGGTGAGGGTCCTCATTGGGAAAGGTCGCATCAGAAGGTTTGCCAGGGCAAACGCCTCATCTGCAACGAAGACGAACGGGAGTCCTTCCTGATTCTCTTCTGGGGGTGGCAAGCATAGACTGCCACTCTGGAGACGCCAGTAGAACTCCGTCCGTGAGAACACTCCACCATCCGACATCCGGCCATTTTGCCCCACGTCTACATACAAGAAGTCTTATGTCGCAGACACCACCGCCAAAATCACAATACTATTAAACCCCTTGTAGTTAAAATAGTACGACCCCGAGGTGGGTGGTGAGACGATGCGGACGTGTTTCCCATCAATTGCACCTCCACAATTGGTAAAGTCCCAACGACTGGCAAAGTGGGAGGCCACAGTCTGCCTTTTCTGTGGCGTTGAAGGACACTGTGGAGTGAAACAAGACAAAAAATTAGTAATTTTGCAAATCAACATTGCAAGCAGATTAGACACCAACATTTTTGGCCAAGATCAGTATAACATTTTGGGAAAAGAGTATTTAAAGCCTAAAATATAAGGTCCCCTTATCAGAGTCACCAACCCCCCATCCCCCCCATCTGATGGGCCCTTGCTAAAAATGAGGGGAGGGGATGTTTTGGACAGGTAACCCTCTCCACTTGATTGAGAGCTGAATGCCTAAATAATGTGCGATACTTTGGGAAGCCCCTCCTTACTTACACTATTGGCAGCCCACCGGACAGGTAAGAAGTGTCATAATACCAAAAATTGTAAAAAATGGAAGCACATTTTCACATTCTGCTATTACATATCAAGATAATAATAGGGGAAAACCCCCAAAAAAATTATAGCATTTGAAAGTATTGAGGCAGGCCCTTGAACTACATGCTTTGGTGAATTTGTCCATAAATGTGACCATAAAAAAGGTAGGTAGAGTGTGTATTGGGTTTGGTAAAGTCAGCAGATAGAGGATTGCTAGCAGCTGACCTAGCAGTTGGGGGGAGGGGGGTTCCTAATGAGTTTGGCACAACCAAAAAAAAAAATCACTCTGAATGAATTGAAGCACACACATAACATTTGTAGACATTTTATGGGGTGTTTAGGGGAAAGCAATACTATGGAGCTGACAAAAGACATTGGTAAGTGACTAGACTATAGTTTTATGGGCCAAGAAGAGCATGGTGGGGAAGTTAGTGAGGCAAACATGCATGAGGACAAAGGGGCAGAGCATATGAATTAGAGCATATTGCAATGATGGTAATTAGGACATGAGGAAAGAAATGCAAGACATTAGCAATCATTAAATACATAGAATGTGATGTTAAAGGATAAAACTTACCTTCATATAGTCCTTCTGCAGGACCTGAATGATAGCAGAACAGGTCTCTGGAATAATGATCCCCAGAGCCTGGGGGGAGATGCCTGTAGAGAACTTGAGTTCCTGAAGGCTTCTCCCTGTCGCCAAGTAGCGCAACGTGGTGATGAGCCTCTGCTCCGGAGTGATGGCTTGCCGTATGCAGGTATCCTGCCTGGTGATATAAGGGGTCAGCAAAGCCAGCAGACGGTGAAAAACGGGGTCCGTTATCCGGAGATAATTCCTGAAATCATCAGGATTATTCTTGCGGATCTCACGGAGCAAAGGCATGTGCGAGAACTGGTCACGCTGGCGCAACAAATTCTTGGTCCACAAACGCCTCCCCTCCCTGTTCATGGACAGGGCTTGTGTCAAAGTAAGAACCCCAACACGAAGCCCCTGCACAGCACAAACTCTACGATGTGTATGTAGACGAAACATGGTTTGAAAACGGTCAGCTGGTCAGAATGGACAACAGAAAGCACCGATAAACAGCAATGCCTGAAAGAACGACCTGAATAGCAGAAGCAAGCAGACAATAAGCAATGCAAATCAAAGCGTACTATACCAAGATATAGTCCACAATGAGAAACGAATGCTTACTGACCACACGCACTGATTATCAGATATGCAAAGACAAGCAGAAACTGAAGAGTAGTGAAGTGAACAGTAGCGAACTGAAGCACAAATCTGAAAAGCGCGAATCGTCTTTCACCGAACTTCTACTAACACGCCATGCACACGAGATCAGCAGAAGGAGCCCAAAGGGTGCCGGACTTGGTGCTGAACTTCCCTTTTCTAGGCCCGTCATACGCGGCTTACGTCACCGCATTCTTGGCAACCGGAAATTCCGACAACTTGGTCCGACTGTGTGTATGCAACATCACTTCCGGACCTCGTCCGGAATTAATCCGTCGGAATAACTCCGACGGATTTGGTTGTCGGAATCTCCGACCGTGTGTACAAGGGCTTAGATGTTCTGCTAACTCTGACCTTTTACAAGTGAGGAACAATGAATACCTGTACAAATTTCTAATGCACTAACCATTTGCATTTAGTTAGTGGTAGAGCTCTACCCAGATAGACTGCACATATGTGTGTATATAAGCTGTAAGAGTTGTGTCACCTGATTAGGTCCTGACATGACCTGGTGACAGTCTTCCACTATTTTGTATAAATTTTACACTTGAAATTTATACTTTGACTAAAGAACTTGTGGAATGCCACTTGCAAATTTTTTACACTGTTATTTTCCCCTTTCTTTTACCTTCCGCATTGCTGGATACTCCACTCTTCTTTCAAGAGCAGTTTTTTTTGGGGGTGGGGGGTGGATGTAGCACCCTCATAGTTTAGCCCTATGGATTGGATGTTGGACTACTCTGCCAGAGGCTACACCTATGCACTGATCTTGTTCCAGGATCCTGTGAGTAGAGCCTCTTTACTTGTGCTCAAACCTCCTTCATGGTCTCCAACCGTGAACCTGTAGAGTGTTCCGCTTTACTTTTACTTGTGATAAAACCTACTTCATGGTCCCCAGCCATGAATCTGTAGACTGTTCCTGACCACCTTTACTTGTCCTCAAACTTAATTCATGGATCCCAGCTATGAACCTGTAGAATGTTCAAATCTAACTTTACTTATGCTCAAACCTACTTCATTGTCCACAGCCATGAACCTATAGACTGTCTCAGTCTACCTGTTATTTGCAGACATGTGCACAACTGAATATTTTTTTCGTTTTGGATAGAGTTATGTTACTAATTTTGTTCCATTGATTCATTCATTTTTTTTATTTCATACTATTCTGAATAAACAATGCCTAAAGTACAAAACAAATTCCGAAAACGCAATATTGGACCATTGTGTTTTCGGAATTTCAGAATTAATTTCATATCTTTGGCATTTCTTTTGTATATACAGCATTGACTCATCTGCTGTCAGCAGGATTCCTCGCTGACAGCAGAATGTAAACAAAACAAATGGTGATTTAAAAAAAAAACAGCATGAGGGTCCACCTCCCCAATCCATACCAGACCCTTTGGATCGGGTATGGATTTTAAGAGGAACCCCATGCCAAAATAACCTTTAGGTCTGGTATGGATTTTAACCCCTTGGTCAAAAGTGTCACTTAGTGTCTGATTCGTCCGCCGCAATTTCGCATTCCCACTATAAATCGCTGATCGCCGCCATTACTAGTTAAAAATATAAATAAATCCAAATTCCATAAATATATCCTATAGTTTGTAGATGCTATAACTTTTGCGCAAACCAATAAATATTTACTTATTGGGATTTTTTTACCAAAAATATGTAGCAGAATACATATTGACCTAAATTGATGAAGAAAATAGATGTTTTACTTTTTTTTTATTGGATGTGTTTTATAGCAGAAAAAAATATTGTTTTTTTTTCAAAATTGTTGGTCTTTTTTGTTTATAGCGCAAACAATAAAAACTGCAGAGGTGATCAAATACCACCATAAGAAAGCACTATTTTTTTGGGGGGAAAAAGGACATACATTTTATTTAAGTACAGTGGCGCAATTGTCAGTTAAAACAATGCAGTGCTGTATCGCAACACATGGCCTGGTTATGAAGGGGGTAAACCTTCCAGAGCTAAAGTGGTTAAATGAGCCAGAGTGCATGGACTGTTGCTGTGTGCCTGGCTGACTCTGCATTGTTTAGGGAAAGAACCTGTTAAAATTACATCAGCCCCTCAGGGTTAGCACTATACAACTTGAAGATGAATTCCAAGTATGGTATATTTTTACTCAGCTACATTTGTCTAGCTTGGACCAATGTAAATATGCATTTATCATACCTGACTAATGCCCCTGGAAGCTGAAAATCACTGAAATAGACACAGCAACTCCAGTGATCTCCACTTGCCTCTAGGCCTTGTGGTGAGCTGCTGGCTTGACATATTCTGAACACAGGAGGTCAGCCGTCCAGCATGGGCTCCATTCAGAGAATGCTTTGCATTTTCTGAATTAATGCGGACATTCTTTGATTGGGTGAGGTGAAGAGCATGATGTCACCACCCTGACTCTCCACCTTGTCCATTCAGAGAACACTTCTCTACCTTGTACAAACAGAGAACGCATTGCATAATTCAGAAAATGCAAATAATTCCCTGAATGGTGCCTGTTCTGAGCAACTGACTTTCTGTTTTCAGAATGTATCGGGCCAGCCGCTCAGCACGGGATCCAGAAGCAAGTGGAGATCACTGGTGTAATGGTGTTGTCTACTTCAGTGATTTCCAGCTTACAGGAGCATTGCCTCGGTGTTGTATATAGGTTGTTACGTTGGTCCAAGCTGACTCAATGTAAATGTATAAAATATCGTTACCTAGAATTCATCTTGAGAGTGAAAGTATAGGCAAAACCTAAGTAACTCTAATGCCGCGTACACACGATCAAACAATCGGGTGGAAAAGTCCGGCAAACTCAAGTCCGCCGGACAATCCCCCCATGTGTAGCCTCCGGCAGACTTTTTTTACCCGAAAGTACGGCGGACTTGGAAAGTAGTTTTGCACTCCAATCTTCCCGCCGGACTTGCATTTCGGCAGCCAGTCCGCCGTACTTTTGAAATGAACAGACTTTTCCCGCCCGGAAAAAAGTCCGCTCATTGTGAGCGGGTCTCCAGGTAGGCGGGGCAAGCGAAGGAGACATCGCGGACCCCGCCACCTGGTATGGACTTAAAGGGGAACCCCAACGCCGAAAAAAATCGGCGTGGGGGTCCCCCCAGGTCCACATCAGACCCTTGTCCGAGCATGCTACCCGGCCGGCCAGGAAAGGGGGGGACGAGCGAGCGGCCCCCCTCCTGAGCCATACCAGGCCGCGTGCCCTCAACATGGGGGGCGCGTTGGGGAAGGGGGGGCGCGCGGCCCCCCCACCCCAAACCACCTTGTCCCCATGTTGATGAGGACAAGGGCCTCTTCCCGACAACCCTGGCCGTTGGTTTCGGGGTCTGCGGGTGGGGGGCTTATCGGATACCGGCCCCCCACCCTTTGTGAATGAGTATGGGGTACAATGTACCCCTACCCATTCACCTGTGAAAAAAAGTACAAAAAAAACACAACACAGGGTAAAAATAGTTTATTGCACAGCTCCGGGGGTCTTCCGTCTTGGGGGGTCTTCTTGCCGGACTCCTCCGCAATTTTCTGCTAGCTCTTTTACTAGCGAAGGAGCCCAGCTTTCTTCCTCGCCGCCGCCCTCTTCTTCCGACTTCGGGGGTCTTGTCCCCCTCTTCGGTTCTTCTGCCGGGCCACCGCGCCTTCTTATAGCTCTTTTACAGGCAGTGGCCCGGTCTTCTGTCGCCGCTGTCATCGCCGCCTTCTGTTCTTCTCTTCTTCTCTTCAGATGTTGACTCGTCGCTCCCTCCGCTCACAATGACGGGGAACGGGCGCGCGGCGACGTATATAGGGACATCACCGGATAATGTCCCCGCCTATTATGATGTTACAGTCCCAGCATCCTCTGGGACTGTGACACCATAATGGATGGGGGCATCATCCGGCGATGTCCCTATATAAGTCGCCGCTCATCGCGTCGGAGCCATTGTGAGCGGAGGATGCGACATCTAAAGAGAAGAAGAGAAGTACAGAAGAACAGAAGTCGGCGATGACGACAGCGGCGACAGAAGACCGGGCCACCACCGGTAAAAGAGCTATAAGAAGGTGCGGTGGCCCGGCAGAAGAACCGAAGAAGGGGACAAGACCCCCGAAGTCCGAAGAAAAGGGGGCGGCGGCGAGGAAGAAAGCCGGGCTCCTCCGCTAGTAAAAGAGCTAGCAGAAGATAGCGGAGGAGTCCGGCGAGAAGACCCCCGATGACGAAAGACCCCCGGAGCTGTGCAATAAACTATTTTTACCCTGTGTTGTGTTTTTTTTGTACTTTTTTTCACAGGTGAATGGGTAGGGGTACATTGTACCCCATACTCATTCACATAGGGTGAGGGGCCGGTATCCGGGAGCGGACTTTCCTCCGCGTGTGTGGGCGAGTCCGTTCATTTCAAAAGTACGGCAGATAGTACGGCAGACTTAGTACGCCGTATTAGTCCGCTGAAAAAGTGCCGTGTGTGGGCAAGTAGCCCGTTCGGAAAGTCAGACGTACAGTCCGGCGGGAAGTCCGCCAGACTAAGTCCGCCGGATAGTCAGCTACGTGTGTACGCGGCATTACCCTATAAAGATAAAATTGCTATGCTTACCTATTCTGAAGCCGCACCAGTCCGGTCGGATCTCCAGCTGTGACCACTGTGTGCAGGAGAAAGCCAATGCCTGGTAAATATCATCACCCATAGACTTACTTTGGAGCTTCCATTGTTGACTGCCTCTGCTATACACTGAAACTGACACTGACAACTCAGCCTGGGACTGGACCAAAGCAGCTTCAGAATAGGTAAGTGGAGCGATCTTTTCTTTACAGTGTTAGATAGATTAGGATTACAATGGACGTGGGAGTAGATTTAGAGTTAGTTAATTTTTGTCTTTACTTCCACTTTAACAAAGACAACTTATAACCCTGCTCACTGCATACAGCCAGTGCTGGGACCAGGTCATCCAGTGCCCAGGGCAAAGATGCCAAACTGCACCCACCCCCATTCATGATGTGCAAGCTTAGGGGATCCTACACCCAGCAGTCTTTCACTTGTTATCAGACAATGTTATAAGTTGTATTATGTTGAGTTTTTGTCTCTTTGCATGCTGCAATTAACTTCTTAAACTCCCAACTTGGGCCAAGGCCTTGGTGTAACATCAGATCATGATCTTGATTCACAGTGTACAGTCTTGTAATATTACAGAAAACATTAGGATGTAGGAAATATAGTTACTGCCTTTGTTTCTATTACAGTAGAAAGAAGAAAGTGTAAAATACTTCTACAATGTCAGAAGCATTGCCGTTCTGTGTCCAGTTCACTCTGTTAATGTTCTCAAAGATTGTAATTAGTCCTCCAAATTCTTATTTTGGACTGCAGAAAAAATATTTCCTAAATTGCGAAGATGAGGAAAGTGGGAGGGATTCTGTATTTGACACCCCACCAAAACTGCAACATTCCAGCCACAAATTACATTTTGTGATTTTTTCAGTTTCTAGCACATATGTCACAAATCCTCTTAAACATGAGAATTATTTATTTGGTGCATATCAAGAACGCATCACATGTGCAACATGAGAAACAATTTTGGAATAACAACATTTATCAGGCCTAATTTTTTTCAGAGAGAACTACAGTGCCACAGAATTGTTTCAATGAACAAATAAGACCATCTAGACCCTGTAAATAGTTTTTTACTAACTTCTACCTGCTTTTAACAGAGACTCTTTGAGGTGAGCCCATCCACACCCTGTGCTCTCAAAGGGGCACCTACTCCTGCATCTTCCATTGTTTCCAGTCAGAAATCTAGTTGCCATACCATCTCGGCATCTCCTAACTCACCTTACCTGAACTCCTTCCCTTTTTCCCTTTTCCCTTTCCTCCATCCTACCTTTATGTCATCTTCTTTCCCCAAGCCTTTTGTTCAAGACCTTTTTTTATTGCAATTTCTTCTTCTTTACTTAGGTCTCATTGTCATACCTTCTACATACTGTCAGAAAAATGCTAAGCTTCTCCCTATAAGCAAATAATTTATTTGTGCTTAAAAGCACAATTACAGCTCTCTCATATGATGCTGGGAAAGCGTTCTTTTATTTCTCCAAGTAACACAGACAGATGCTGGTATCACGTTGAGCTCAGCAGAATCCTGCCATTGAATGCTTTACTCCTTTATTTATACTGTCAACATGAATAAACAAAGGAAGGTGGTGGCTTCAGAATCAGCCAATCAGAAACTTATATTCTTTCAAAAGAACCAATCACACACACATGTATATATTCAAATAGAAATACAGTAGTGACACGTGCAGACGGTCATGTTCAGAGCCATGTGGCAAGTCCCTTGCGAGACACAAAGGACTCACAATTTGAACATTACTTACATGGCTCTGAACACGAATGTGTGCACATTCCAACTGCTACCAATGACCTGAGCCATACTCTCTTATGGCTCAGCGGGCCATGATTTTGTATGGTTATGCTATGGTTCCCATGTACGCAGATCTGCTTACTTAGGGGTTTAGATGTGGTCACCATGGAGTGGCCAGTCCCTTGGCGAGGCATAAACAAACAACCTTAAAAGAGCAAACAGATCTGCCATGTCCACGGGAAGGTTTCCACAGCCAATGGCCTTCCACCAAAGTCTGTATGTGTGAATACCCTCACATAAGCATATTACAGCAAAACTGACACTGGGGGACATCTGACAACATACATTAATAAAAATGTCCACAACAATACCATAGGTGGCCTAATTTGGACCTAAACTGCCTCAAAAAAAAGCTTTATGCTCTATTGAATTGAATGTGACCCAATGCCATATATTAAGTTGTACGAGTGCTTTTGAATGGTAACATTCTACCTATTATTGCCACCTACATATGTGCAATCTATTTGTGCATGTTCCTTTTTGTAAGCTTTACAAAACTCACAAAAATCTATTGAGTGAAAAAAACACACTAGAAAATGCATTTATTTCCTTACACCTACTGAAAAGTAGAGCTAGTAGAAATAGTATATTTATCTTACATGGAACATTATAATCATGCACACTTAAAATCTTATTTAATAGATTCCCTCTTGGCACATACTTTGAACTATAGTCTTTTAAAAAATACAGAGTAAATGCATTTCAGACCTGTTTTAGTCAGTTTTCCGTGATATTTCCATTTTAGAATCTACACATTTTGAAGATGCTTCAGATGACAACATGAGAAAAAGGCTGTGTACACAAGGTTTCATTTATACAAAGTAAGTGCACGTTTAACACACCATAGCTTCTATGATGGGCATAATGTTTTTTTAAAGCATCGTTTTTTTTAAAATATATTCCAGCTTTGTATGTAAATATAATTGTACAGTATCTCACAAAAATTAGTACACCCCTCACATGTTTGTAAATATTTTATTATATCTTTTTATGTTACAACACTGAAGAAATTATACTTTGCTACAATGTAAATTAGTGAGTGTACAGCTTGTATAGCAGTGTAAATTTGCTGTCACCTCAAAAAAACTAAACACACAGCCATTAATGTTTAAACCACTGGCAACAAAAATGAGTACACCCCTATGTGAAAATGTCCAAATTGGGCTCAATAAGCAATTTTCTCTCCTCTGTGTCATGTGACTCATTAGTGTTACAAGGTCTCAGGGGTGAATGTTACAATGTCTCAGGTGTGAATGTTAAATTTGGTGTTATCGCTCTCACCTTCTCATACTGGTCACTGGAAGTTGAAGCTCAGATTCATATCCAGAGGTTGTCTTTGGGAAATAGGAGTGTGAGTGCTGCCAGCATTGCTGCCGAGGTTGAAGGGGTGGAGGTGGCCACACTGTATCAAATTGGTCTGCATGGCTGTCGTCCCAGAAGAAAGGCCCTTCCAAAGATGATGCACAAGAAAGCAAGCAAACAGTTTGCTGAAGACAAGCAGACTAAGGACATGGATTACTGGAACCATGTCCTGTGGACTGATGAGACCAAGATAAAGGTATTTGGTTGTCCCCGCCCATTATGATGTCACAGTCCCAGCATCCTCTGGGACACCATAATGAGCGGGGACATCATCCGGTGATGTCCCTATATAAGATGCTGCGTGCCGCGTCCCTGCCATTGTGACCGGAGGCAGCGACGAGGCAACATTTCCAAAAGAGAAGAACAGAAGAAGAGAAGAACAGAAGACGGCGACAGCGGCAGCGGCGACAGAAGACCGGGCCACTGCTTGTAAAAGAGCTAGAAGAAGGCGCGGTGGCCCGCCAAGAAGAACCGAAGAGGGGGACAAGACCCCCAAAGTCGGAAGAAGAGGACGGCGGCGAAGAAGAAAGCCGGGCTCCTCCGCAATGAAAGAGCTAGCAAAAGAGCAGAAGATAGCGGAGGAGTCCGGTGAGAAGACCCCCGAAGAAGGAAGACCCCTGGAGATGTGCAATAAACTATTTTAACCCTTGTGTGTTGTGTTTTTTTTTTACTTTTTTTCACAGGTGAATGGGTAGGGGTACATTACTCATTCACATAGGGTGGGGGGCCGGGATCCGGGGGCCCCCTTATTAAAGGGGGCTCACGGATTCCGATAAGTCCCCCTGCCCACAGACCCCAACAACCAATGGCCAGGGTTGTCGGGAAGAGGCCCTTGTCCTCATCAACATGGGGACAAGGTGCTTTGGGGTGGGGGCGCTCGCTCGTCCCCACCCCAAAGTGGCGGTCTTTTTTTTCGTCCCCACCCCAAATCTCCTCGTGGCGGTCTTTTTGACCGGACTGCGAGGAGAACAGAGAAAGTAAGTGCACCAAACACTACACTGACATGTAGGTACACATAGGCACACAAATCCCCCCCCCGATCGCCCCGGTATCCCCCCCCTCCCAGTCACAGTGTCACTGATTGCAGTGATCATTTATTTACTGATCACTGCATTTAGTGTCAGTTGTGACAGTAAAAACTGTCAGGGCAGTTAGTGTTAGGTCCAGGGTAGCCCCCTACCCCCATAAAGGTTTAACCCCCTGATTGCCCCTAGAGTTAACCCTTTCACCCCCTTTTGCCAGTGTCACTAATCAATCGTTTTTCTGATCGCTGCATTAGTGTCACTGGTGCCGCTAGGTAGCTAGTTATTTTTTTAGGTTCACCACCAGGTTTTTATAGCACTAGGTACCCCCGATATACTACCCAATAATGGTTTTAACCCCCTGATTGCCATTAGTTAACCCTTTTTACCCCCTTTTGCCAGTGTCACTAAGCGATTGTTTTTCTGATCGCTGCATTAGTATCACTGGTGCCGCTAGGTAGATAGTTATTTTTTTAGGTTCACCGCCAGGTTTTTATAGCGCTAGGTGCCCCCATATACTACCCAATAATGGTTTTAACCCCCTGATTGCCCCTAGTTAACCCTTTCACCCCCTTTTGCCAGTATCACTAAGCAATCATTTTTCTGATCGCTGCATTAGTGTCACTGGTGCTGCTAGGTAGCTAGTTATTTTTTTAGGTTCACCACCAGGTTTTTATAGCACTAGGTACCCCCATATACTACCCAATAATGGTTTTAACCCCCTGATTGCCCCTAGTTAACCCTTTCACCAGCGATCACCGTATAAGTGCCACTGATGACGCTGGTTAGCCAGTTAGTTATTTAGGTTCCCCGTCAGGTTTTTATATAGCCCCAGGGACCCCCATATACTACCTAATAAAGATTTTAACCCCCTGATTGCCCCTAGTTAACCCTTTCACCAGTGATCACCGTATAAGTGTTACGGGTGACTCTGGTTAGTTAGTTTGCTTTTTATAGCATCAGGGCACCCACCATTTATTACCCAATAAAGGTTTAACCCCCTGATCACCCGGCAGGTGATATCAATTAGGTTTTAGGATCAGGGTCTGCGTCGTCCCAGACAGCGCTAGGTTAGTGCCAATACCGCTAACACCCACGCGCAAAGCATAAACCTCCCATAGTGGTATAGAATCTGAACAGATCAATATCTGATCTGATCAGATCTATACTAGCGTCCCCAGCAGTTTAGGGTTCCAAAAAAATGCATTGTCAGCCCAGATACCTGCTGGCACATGCGTTTAGCCCCTCTGCCCAGCCCACCCAAGTGCAGTATCGATCGATCACTGTCACTTACAAAACACTAAACACATAACTGCAGCGTTCGCAGAGTCAGGCCTGATCCCTGCAATCGCTAACAGTTTTTTTTGGTAGCGTTTCATATTTAAATCCTGAAGGCAGTGCTTGGTTTTCGGGGTCCCGTACGTGGCTAGGCTCCCAAAAAGTCCCCAATATGTGGTATCCCCGTACTCGGGAGAAGCAGCAGAATTTATTTTGGGGTGTAATTTCACTTATGCCCATAGCATGTGTGAGCAATATATCATTTAGTGACAACTTTGTGCAAAAAAAAAAAAAAAATTGTAATATTCCTGCAACTTGCGGCAAAATATAAAATATTTCATGGACTCAACATTCCTCTCAGTAAATAGCTTGGGGTGTCTACTTTCCAAAATGGGGTCATTTGGGGGGGGGGGGGGGGGGTTTATGATATTTTGGCATTTTATGGCCTTCGAAACTGTGATAGGTAGTGAGGAGTGAAATCAAAAATTTGCACCCTTATGCCGCGTACACACGATCAAACAATCGGGTGGAAAAGTCTGGCAAACTCAAGTCCGCCGGACAATACCCCCATGTGTAGTCTCCGGCATACTTTTTTGACCCGAAAGTACGGCGGACTTAGAAAGTAGTTTTGCACTCCAATCTTCCCGCCAGACTTACAATCCGGCCGTGTGTATGCCAGTCCGCCGTACTTTTGAAATGAACGGACTTTTCCTGCCCGGAGAAAAGTCCGCTCATTTCAAGCGGGTCTCCAGGTAGGTGGGGCACGCGAAGGAGACGCCGCTGGCCCCGCCACCTGGTATGGACTTAAAGGGGAACCCCAACGCTGAAAAAAATCGGCGTGGGGGCTCCCCCCAGGTCCATATCAGACCCTTGTCCGAGCACGCTACCCGGCTGGCCAGGAAAGGGGGGTGAGCGAGCACCCCCCCCCTCCTGAGCCGTACCAGGCCACGTGCCCTCAACATGGGGGGTGCCTTGGGGAAGGGGGGCCGCGCAGCCCCCCCCACCCCAAAGCACCTTGTCCCCATGTTGATAAGCCCCCCGCCCGCAGACCCCGACAACCAACGGCCAGGGTTGTCGGGGTCTGCGGGCGGGGGGCTTATCGGAATCCGGGAGCCCCCTTTAATAAGGGGGCCCCCGGATACCGGCCCCCCACCCTATGTGAATGAGTATGGGGTACAATGTACCCCTACCCATTCACCTGTAAAATAAAGTACAAAAAAACACAACACACAAGATAAAATAGTTTATTGCACAGCTCCGGGGGTCTTCCGTCTTCGGGGGTCTTCTCGCCGGACTCCTCCGCTATCTTCTTCTAGCTCTTTTGCTAGCGGAGGAGCCCGGCTTTCTTCCTCGCCGCCGCCCTTCTTCCGACTTCGGGGGTCTTGTCCCCCCATTCGGTTCTTCTGCCGGGCCACCGCGCCTTCTTATAGCTCTTTTACAGGCGGTGGCCCGGTCTTTTGTCACCGCTGTCATCGCTGTCGTCGCCGCCGCCTTCTGTTCTTCTGTTCTCTTCAGATCTTGACTCGTCGCTCCCTCCGCTCACAATGGCTCCGGCGCGACGAGCGGCGACTTATATAGGGACATCACCGGATAATGTCCCCGCCTATTATGATGTCACAGTCCCAGCATCCTCTGGAACTCTGACACCATAATGGGCGGGGACATCATCCGGTGATGTCCCTATATAAGTCGCTGCATGCCCGGTCCCCGTCATTGTGAGCGGAGCGAGCGACGAGGCAACATCTGAAGAGAAGAACAGAAGGCGCCGGCGGCGACACAAGACCGGGCCACCGCCTGTAAAAGAGCTATAAGAAGGCGCGGTGGCACGGCAGAAGAACCGAAGAGGGGGACAAGACCCCCGAAGTCGGAAGAAGAGGTCGCGGCGAGGAAGAAAGCCAGGCTCCTCCGCTAGCAAAAGAGCTAGGAGAAGATAGCGGAGGAGTCCGGTGAGAAGACCCCCGAAGACGGAAGACCCCCGGAGCTGTGCAATAAACTATTTTATCTTGTGTGTTGTCTTTTTTTTGTACTTTATTTTCAGGTGAATGGGTAGGGGTACATTGTACCCCATACTCATTCACATAGGGTGGGGGGCCGGTATCTGGGGCCCCCTTATTAAAGGGGTCTCCCGGATTCCGATAAGCCCCCCGCCCGCAGACCCTGACAATTGTGGTTGTCGGGAAGAGGCCCTTGTCCTCATCAACATGGGGACAAGGTGCTTTGGGGTGGGGGGCCGCGCGGCCCCCCTTCCCCAAGGCACCCCCCATGTTGAGGGCACGCGGCCTGGTACGGCTCAGGAGGGGGGCCGCTCGCTCGCCCCCCCTTTCCTGGCCGGCCGGGTAGCGTGCTCGGACAAGGGTCTGATGTGGACCTGGGGAGGACCCCACGCCGATTTTTTTCGGCGTTGGGGTTCCCCTTTAAGTCCATACCAGGTGTCTCCTTCGCGGGGCCCCACCTACCTGGAGACGCGCTCGAAATGAGCGGACATTCCTCCGCATGTGTGGGCGAGTCCATTCATTCAAAAGTAGGGTGGATAGTACAGCGGACTTAGTACGCCGTATTAGTCCGCTGAAAAAGTGCCGGGTGTGGGCAAGTAGCTCGTTCGGAAAGTCCAACGGACAGTCTGGCGGGAAGTCCGCCAGACTAAGTCCGTCGGATAGTCGGCTACGTGTGTACGCGGCATTAGAAATCCTGAAGGCAGTGATTGGTTTCCGGGGTCCCGTACGCGGCTAGACTCCCAAAAAGTCCCACATATGTGGTATCCCCATACTCAGGAGAAGCAGCAGAATATATTTTGGGATGCAATTCCACATAGAACTATGGCCTGTGTGAGCAATATATCATTTAGTGACAACGTTTTGTAAACTTTTTTTTTTTTGTGTCATTATTCAATCACTTGGGACAAAAAAAAAATATTCAAAGGGCTCAACATGCCCCTCAGCAATTTCCTTGGGGTGTCTACTTTCCAAAATGGGGTCATTTGGGAGGGGGTTTGTACTGCCCTGCCATTTTAGCACCTCAAGAAATGAGATAGGCAGTCATAAATTAAAAGCTGTGTAAATTCCAGAAAATGTACTCTAGTTTGTAGACACTACAACTTTTGCGCAAACCAATAAATATACGCTTATTGACATTTTTTTTGCTAAAGACATGTGGCTGAATAAATTTTGCCCGAAATGTATGACTAAAATTGAGTTGATTCGATTTCTCTTATAACAAAAAGTAGAAAATATATTTTTTTCTCGAAATTTTCGGTCTTTTTCCATTTATATCGCAAAAAAAAATCGCAGATGCAATCAAATACCATCAAAAGAAAGCTCTATTTGTGGGAAGAAAAGGACGCAAATTTCGTTTGGGTACAACATTGCATGACCGCGCAATTACCAGTTAAAGCAGTTCAGTGCGAAATTGTAAAAAGACCTCTGGTCCTTAGGCTGACAATTGGTCCGGGGCTGAAGTGGTTAAATAGCAAACATTTTACTATGAAGTTTATGGAATAGTCAAATTTATTTCTGATGTGATAGCAACTGTCAAACACAATAGGTTGTGGTGTCAAATATATCAGGTGAGCATTAAACATTAGATCTGGGATTATATTAACACTAGAGTTAAGGTTTTAGCATTAAAGTGACCACAGGGTTACTTTTACACAATGGAAACCAATATACTTACCTTTTTTGTGGCCCATATGTTTAAATGCCTTGTCTTGGCTTCACCCCAGCCACTGCAGATATTCTACTGGGTGCGTAGAATACTAGCTTCTCCTGTGCAGACCATAATTCCTTGGCAGATCAAATGTAACTACAGGGCATATGAACCAGTGGGAGAAACCACATTGTGTTGCAGGGAGGAGCAGGTTTTCAACACGCTTGAAGGGTCAAAGACATGCAGTGGCCGAGGAGAAGCAAAAGTATTTTTAAACAGGGACTACTGAAAACGTAAATATGTTGCCTCTTGTTTTACATGGTTCCCATTTTGTACAATTAGCCCTGTTGTGAGAAGGTCACTCTATGGCTGAGTTTCTGAGAGACAGTTAAGGTTCAGAACCTAAGGGTAAAACATTATTTAAGTTTAGGATTTAGGATTAGAGTGACGTTACACAGATATGGTCAGATGAAGAGTTAAGACGTAGGGCTGAGTCACACCAGCAGCCAAGTTGAACGCCTTGCTCCTGGTATGAGCTGGGAGGGCAGTGCCAAATCACTGATCCTGGTGTATCACACTGTTTACTTTGTTCTTTTCTTGTTAGAACTTTATTGAAATGTCACAAGTGAATTAAAGTGGTTCTTCACCCTAAAGGGGAAGTTCCGCTAATCTGATCCCTCCCCCCCTCTGGTGCCACAATTGACACCTTTCAGGGGGGAGGGGGGTGCAGTTACCTGGATAATCCAGGTGTCTGCACCCACTTCCGGGCAGACCGCCACAGACCCCCGCAGACGCCCCCCCATTGTGTTCTGGGAAACGCACAGTTCCCAGGACACAGCAGGGGACCAGAAGAGACGCGCAACGCGACTCGCGCATGCGCAGTAGGGAACCGGGCAGTGAAGCCGCAATGCTTCACTTCCTGATTCCCTGAAAGAGGATGGCGGCGGGGGCAGCAGCAAGATGAGGGATCGATCGTCATCTGCCGCCGACATCGCTGGACCCTGGGACAGGTAAGTGTGATTTTATTAAAAGTCAGCAGCTGCAATATTAGTAGCTGCTGGCTTTTAATATTTTTTTTTAGGTGCAGAACCACTTTAAGTGAATTTTATTAGGTTACATTTACCACAGTGGTGGTGGGATGTTGTACTTGCTGTGCTGAAAAAAAGTACTGCACGCACTCCACCGCAACGTAGTTGTGCAGATTGCCTTGTCTTTCGAATGGGACTGCGTTGGGCAATGCTGAACAGTGCATTCACATGTAAATGGTGTGAATGGGAGCTTACATTTTAAGTTTAGTTTAAGGTTAGGTCAGGCATGTACTGGCTATCGGGATGACTGGGAGTTTCCCGGTGGGCCGATGGCTCAGTGGGCCACTCTGATGTAAGGGGGCTGGTGATAGGATACTCTGATGTAAGGGGGCTGGTGATAGGATACTCTGATGTAAGGGGGCTGCTGATGGGACACTCTGATGTAAGGGGGCTGCTGATGGGACACTCTGATGTAAGGGGGCTGCCGATGGGACACTCTAATGTAAGGGGCTGTTGATGGGACACTCTGATGTAAGGGGGTGCTCATGGAACACTCTGATGTAAGGGGGTGCTCATGGGACACTCTGATGTAAGGGGGCTGCTCATGGGACACTCTGATGTAAGGGGGTGCTGATGGGACACTCTGATGTAAGGGGGCTGGTAATGGGACACTCTGATATAAGGGGGTGCTGATGGGACACTCTTATGTAAGAGGGCTGGTGATGGGACACTCCGATGTAAGGGGGTGCTGATGGGACACTCTGTTGTAAGGGGCTGGTGATGGGGCACTCTGATGCAAGGGGGTGCTGATGGGTCACTCTGATTTAAGGGGGCTGGTAATGGGACACTCTGATGTAAGGGGGTGCCAATGAGACACTCTGTTGTAAGGGGGCTGGTGATGGGACACTCAAAATGTAAGTGGGCCGGTCTGGATGAAGTCCAGGGCCAAATTTCTGTCCCAGTCCAGCCCTGGGTTAGGTATTAAGGTAAGGTGAAGAGTTGAAGTGGAAGTTCAGGCAAAACCTAACTTTTACATTAAACCTGCTCTCTGCCACATTCTAAACCTAATCTAACCCTGTAAAGCAAACATCGCTGTACTTACCTATTCTGCAGCTGATCCGGTCTGGTCCCAGCATAATCTGTCAGCAGCGGCTTCAGTGTGGAGGTGGGTGCAGGAGAGGCAGCCAACAACAGAAGCCCCATAGCAAGCCTATGGTTGAAGTCACTTCCCAGCCATTTCACATCTATTGTCGGCCCTCTCCTACATACCACTGGAAATTGGACCCGGATTGGCTGAAGAATAGTAAGTACAGCAATTTTTGCTTTACAGGGTTAGATAGATTAGGTTTAGAATGTGGAAGAGAGCAGGTTTAGAGTTATTTCGTTTTTGCCTGGACTTACAATTTAAGCGTTAAGTATCAGAGCTTATAATAATATTAAATGTATATAATATTAAATGCACATATTTTTGCAAAAAAAATAAAAAATAAAAATATTTTTCTTTCCTGCAGGGGCCTGCAAAGAATTAGTGGATCACGGGTGCAATGTCAGGCTCCAGCAGACAAGCCCTAAAGCTTTCAGCCTGTACCTCTGTATGGGCTGTCAGTTAGAAAGCTGCAGGGCTTGTGAATGAACTACAAGTGCACTCATCGGCACCCTCGCAGTTCATTGAAAATTACATGCCAACTTCCGTGGTGGTAGATGGGACTTGTAGTTCTCTCATTCACAGATTTTCAAAATGTGACAGCAGGTGTGGGGAAAGAAGGGTGAACAGGGAGGTGAGGAGGACATGTGCTGGAGCATGTTACACCCTAAATATGGGTGTAACATACTTTAAAAGGTGAACTTATGCTTTAAAGCACAGATTTACAGAATAAACCACACGTAACTTATATTATAAACTTTTGCAGGCCTAGATTTTAGATCCTTACCATAATAGCTACATCCTGGTTTGCGATAACAAAGCATTTCTATGAAGTGTCTATAGAGGACAGCGATAAAAGAAGCTTTTAGAGGTGGGGTAACAAAAATACAACTCATGAGATAAAATACCAATTAATGAGAAATACAGCCTTTATTCCAAAGCAATACAATCTATATGTGAACTGAACAGCTTGACGAGAAGATGTCATAAAAGAACAAATGCGTGTTAAATAACTCTTGCGGCTTTCTAAATTGATGCTATTCATAGAGGGAATACAGACTACAGAATACTTTATTAATCCCAAAGGGATTAATGTGGTTATGGGTACAATGTTATCCCACTACATATTATTTGCAGTCCAGTCTGCTTTCTCTGTGCTTAACAGTCATGTTTTTTGGAAAATAAATCATGGTAAAAACCATGATTTTCATGACAATTTGTAGAAATAAAAATTTCACTTTTGGTCTGTAAATAGAAAAAGTAATTTCTATATTTGAAATAGTTAAGAAAAAAATAAAATGTAAGTACTAATAAAAGGTACTTTTATTGATGTTTGAATTTTTTATTTATTTTTGTTAAAGTTTAACATGTAGCTGTTGGTGAATTGAAATTTTTACTTCTTTGACCTTAAATGTATTATTTCCAGTTAAACAACATCTATCGAGCTTGCTAGACAGATGTATGCACTCACAGCAAATAATAGTTGTCCTCAGCACAGAAAGCACAAAGGTTTTCTTTGGAAGGTGTACCCAGTGACATGAGCTACTAACTCAAGTTCATTGTGTTCTTTTACATAGCGAGACACAGATACAGATATAAAACCAGTAGTTATGTAGGTACTTCTGACAACCATTATATAGTGCTCAGAATGTCCATCAGAATAAATAGTCCAGAAACATTAAACTTGTTTGTGGCAACATCTACCACTTTTATTCATTAATGGCAGCTAGTTCATTGGAAAACTGCATCCATTATAGCATATGCAGCCTCCATGGGATGGATAGTCTGTACATTCAGCCACTGCCATTTTAAACTGAGGTAATGCAGTAAGAACTGTGGTAAACTGATCATACTGACAACAGCTTGTTTTGTGCACACTGGAAGTGTACTTGTATTCATTCTTGTATGATGTAGTGTCAGATGTTAAGTGCCAGTACTCAAGAGTTTGGAACGTCTGGCGTCACATCCAGTTCATGGGGCTCAGTGGTGGAACTTACTCCGAACTTCCATATTGCTGGTGGGGTGAATGGCAACAAAGACAGATGAGTACACTGCTGGATCCTGTTTGTCCCGACTTTGGCACAAACAAATGTGAGTGGCCATTTTATACGATTTATGGATATATAATATTTAATAAAAGCAGGTTGTGCTATGATCTTGCCATTTTTGGTTTATTCTTATATGTGATGGTACGTGGAGGAAGATAGCTGGAAATCTCATCACCACTTACCCTCTAGACTCCCAAAAAAGCATCACTAGACCCACTTCACCTTGGGTCTAGGGATCTGGTGAGTCATAACCACATAGGGACATGGGGAGTGCGCACAAAAAGCATGTTTGGAATTCGTTTGGAATTCGATTTTTGCAATGGGCTTTTGGCACTACTGATGAACTTTTTTATTGCTTATGAACTTTAATTCTTGATGCTATTATAGTTAAGGCACTTAAATCAGGATCAGCATAGCGTGGAATCACATTGGTGCTTGCACTTTGTATAGTTGTTTGCACTTTATAAGGATATTCACAGCTTACACTGTGAAGCTGTATTTTTATTTTCATTGTGGATTTAAAATTTCAGATCAAAAGTTTTTTTTCGCACTCATCTGGAGTTGTATAGTATCCAAGAGTGCTTACATATCTGTAAATCGCCAGAATACTCCAGGAGCCCAAAACCCAAAATATACAAATTTTGACTTCAACTAGGAAGCATTTGCTTGGTGCTAACTCCTATACCTTGTGATTGATCAAGGCTTATTATCGCATTGATGGATCAATTATGAGGCACAAAAGGGTCAGCGCCAACCTCCTAGTAGAAAATGGCATTTGCATTCAGGATTGCCCCATGTTGTTGGTTTCCTAGGGCTGGAAAGTTGAGGTGATGTGAAGGTAACGTTAGGGGCCTGATATAACATTCTGATGACACTATGCACAGAACGGAGCGAGCGTAAAGTCTTTATAAGGCATGTGAAGCATCTGTACGAGTTTTAGAATTTGAGTGCTGCCTAAATATGACCCTATTTATACACTAGGCTGTTTTCAGTACACTATCTCAATGAATTACAGCTCACACGAGTAATTGGCTCCTGCTGCTGTCAAACTAATGTTGTGAGGAGGGAGTGGGTGGTGGCTTCAAGCCAAACTGTGTGTGTCAATGGACACACATAGCCTGGCTCGGGATTGAAGCCACAAGTGTGCCCCAGAGCTAGCGGCTTGCTATGGGGGCACTTTGAAGGGAGGAGAAGTTCAGGGTGCCGTTGGGGGACCCCAGAAGAGGAATCTTTCGATCACTCTGTGCAATACCATTGCACAAAGCAAGTAAGCATGCCATGGGGGTTATTTACGAAAGGCAAATCCACTTTGCACTACAAGTGAAAACTACAAGAGCAAAAAGCATTTGAAATTGCACTGAAAGTGCACTTGGAAGTGCAGTTGCGATAAATCTAAGCCCTTGTACACACTGTCGGACATTCCGACAACAAAATCCGTCGGATTTTGTCCGAAACTTGTGTTGCATACACACGGTCGGACAAAGTTGTCGGAAAATCCGATCGTACGTAACGTGATGACGTTATTTCATTACGACGGGACTACGTTCAGGCTAGTAGCCAATAACTTTGGTCTAGGAATTTGAGCTGAGCATGCGGGCACTTTGTCCGATCGGAATTCTCTACACACAATCAGACAAAGTCCGATCGGATCATGTTGTCGGAAATTTTATAGCCCAGCTCTAAAACTTTGTTGGTCGGATATTCCGATGGAAACAGTCCGAAGGAGCCCACACACACAGTCCGAATGTCCGACCATGTGTACAAGGGCTAAGGGGTAGATCTAAAATGAGGGGAGGCTCTGTTGATTTTATCATCCAATCATGTGTAAGCTAAAATGCTGTTTTTTATTTTCCTTGACTGTTCCCCTCAGATCTACAGCGACTGCACTTCCAAGTGCACTTTCAGTGCAATTTCCAGTGCACTTTACACTTGTAGTTTGCACTTGTAGTGCAAAGTGGATTTGCCTCTAGTAAATAAACCCCCATGCTTATTAATTTAACAAATTAAAAAAAAACTTCAATCACTTTATTCCTTATGTTAGAGAATGTTAAATTTTCCTTGTGAAAGGCAACAAATATAAATATATTACAAACATATTGGGTATTATTTATAACTTTTGCACGAATGCTGAGATAGTTGCTGAGCATTTTTTTTAATAGACTCCATAGTGTATATTTATTATATATATATATAAAAAAAAAGAAACCAAAAACGAACATGCTGTACACATCTGCAATACATGTAAATGTCCCCAAAAATGCTGGAAGTAAGGAAAGTACCTGTTGATTCAGCCAAAATTCCAATATGTTGTCCTATTTGAGCAGAGAGCACATTGCCTGTGCTCCATTTAAGTCCCAAACAGTTTCAACAGCCCTGCCAATTTCTCGGGGCAAGCAACACTGATTGGCATTGCAGTGCAACAGAGGCAGCACTTTTAGCTGTCTACAGGAAGTTAGAAATTCACTGGATTTCCAAAGATCCAAAACATGAGCAAACGTGTTTGTATTATAGGATGGTACTGACATTTTTTTTTTAATTATTTGTACAGCCATACATTTTAAGAACCAATCATCTGCCTGAAACTACCAGAGGTTCAGTGACTGTATATAAAATAGAAATTTCAGGTAACAGATCAATTTATACCCTTGAAGTTTTATTTAATCGGTCTGTTCATATAAAAAAAATGGACCTTGAAAAACAAATGGATTCTTATTAATGTTTGAGATACTGTAACTCTAAGGCAGGAGTATCCAAACGTAAAGAGGGCCAGATTTAATGAAGTGAACATGCGTGAGAGCAGTCCATTTTTCCTGACATTTGTTGAACCATTAAAATTAAATGCAAATAAACTATTTTATACAACGTTTATTAAAACCGGCATACTTTTCATTTCAACACATGGATGAAAAAATCTACAGGTGTTAAATCACTTTGCCTTTCATATCTGAAGGCCAGATGAAAAAAAAATCCAGAAAGCTGAAATATATGTCAGGAACATTGTAACGTATATGACATATTATTGATAATAAAGGTTGTCTGTCAACTTTTAAGTAAAAAAAATATGAACAGGAACATAACACCAAGTATACATGTTGTGTCCAAATATATTTATAACTGATTTAGACCAACTGACATTAACTAAGTTTTTACAATGTATTCATTTCAATTCACCTCAATTGTGGTGAAGAGTCTAAGGAGGAGCTTGGGCGTGTTATTTGGAGGTATATATATAAATATATATATATATCTATCTTTTGTGGCCCCCAAGGAATCCCCGAGTGCCACTCAGGACTAAGGACGAGCTTGGGCGTGTTCACAACTCCATATGCGCAAGCCGTCCAGTAAGCGGACAGCGCGCAGCGCCAATCACAGACACTGAGGCATTTCCAGACCTCTACAGCTGTGTACCAGGAAATATGCCTGTGATTAATGCCACACGCTGTGAGCTTCCCGGCGGGGCTTGGGCACGTGGATTTGTGAACATGCCCAAGCTCATCCTTAGTCCTGAGTGGCGCTCGGGATTCTTTGGGGGGCCACAAATGATATATATATCCAAATTACCAGTTCGGCCATATTAACCACTTGCCGACCGCCGCACGACGATGTACGTCGACAGAATGGCACGGGCAGGCATAAGGGCTTACATGTACGTCCTTGCCTGCCCGCCCGGTGCCTGCGGCGGTCGGTATTCGTTCGGGAGCGATCCCGGACGAGGGGACGGCCATTCATTCATGGCCACCCCCTCGCGATCGCTCCCGACGAATGAAAATGTCCCGTGACATCACTTCCTCTCCTGTAATGTAAACACAGGAGAGGAAGTGATGTATTCTCTCCTCCGTGTCGGTATTTTTCGTTCCGGCACCGAGGAGAGAGCATCGGTGAGTTGCACAAGCACTACACTACACAGTAGAACATGCCAGGCACACTTATACCCCCCCTTTACCCCCCGATCACCCCCCAATTACCCCTGCCCCCCCAGTCACAGTGACACCAATTGCTTTTTTTTTTTTTTTTTGCATTGGTGTCATTTGTGACTGTAATAACTGTTAGTGCAGTTAGGGTTAGCCCCCTTTAGTTCTAATGTGCCCCCCTAACCCCCCCAATAAAGGTTTAACCCCGTGATCACCCCCCGTCGCCAGTGTCACTAAGGCTGGGTTCACATTGCAGCGGTTTATGAGAACGGATGTGATTCGCACCGCACTGCAGTGCAAATCACATCCGATCTCTGTGCGATTCGAGTTCAGCCATACAGATAGTATGGCTGAATTCGTGTCGCACCCGCCGCACCCGCCGCAAACTCGCACGGGACCCTTTTTTTGGTCCGCAGCAGAATCGGATCGCATGGGTGTTCACACCATGCGATCCGAGTTTGCAGATCGCACTGCGATATGCGGACTGATCTGGGGGTGTCATTAACATTTCACTGACACTCCCAGCAGTTCGCATAGGGCAGTGTGAACTGCCGCCGGGAGGCATGTGATGCGGGAACCCGCCGCGGATTCGTGGCGTTCCCGCATCGCTCCAGTGTGAACCCAGCCTAATAAGCGATCGTTTTTCTGATCACTGTATTAGTGTCACAGGTGACGCTAGTTAGGCAGGTAGGTATTTAGGTTCACCGCAGCTTTTTATAGCGCCAGGGACCCCCATATACTACCGCATAAAGCCCCCTGATTGCCCCCTAGTTAACCCTTTCACCAGTGATCACCATATAACTGTTACAGGTGACGCTGGTTGGTTAGTTATTTTTTTTATAGTTTCAGGGCACCCGCCATTTATTACCTAGTCTCACTAGTGTACCCCTAAATTTAGGGGTGTCTACTTTCCAAAATTGGGTCATTTGGGGGGGGGGTTGTGCCATCTTGGCATTTTATGGCCTTCAAAACTGTAACGCCCTTAGAAAGCCTGAAGGCGGTGCTTGGTTTTCGGGGCCCCGTACGCGGCTAGGCTCCCAAAAAGTCCCACATATGTGGTATCCCCGTACTCAGGAGAAGCAGCAGAATTTATTTTGGGGTGTCATTTCACATATGCCCATGGCATGCGTGAGCAATATATCATTTAGTGACAACTTTGTGAAAAAAAAAAAAAAAAGTTTGTAATTTTCCCGCAACTTGTGGCAAAATATAAAATATTCCATGGACTCAACATGCCTCTCAGCAAATAGCTTGGGGTGTCTACTTTCTAAAATGGGGTCATTTGTGGGGGTTTTGTGCCATCTTGGCATTTTATGGCCTTCAAAACTGTAATAGGTAGTGAGGAGTGAAGTCAAATATTTACGCCCTTAGAAAACCTGAAGGCGGTTCTTGGTTTTCGGGGCCCCGTACGTGGCTAGGCTCCCAAAAAGTCCCACATATGTGGTATCCCCGTACTCAGGAGAAGCAGCAGAATTTATTTTGGGGTGTCATTTCATATATGCCCATAGCATGTGTGAGCAATATATCATTTAGTGACAACTTTGTGAAAAAAAAATAAAAAAAAATTAAAGTTTGTAATTTTCCCGCAACTTGTGGCAAAATATAAAATATTCCATGGACTCAAAATGCCTCTCAGCAAATAGCTTGGGGTGTCTACTTTCTAAAATGGGGTCATTTGTGGGGGTTTTGTGCCATCTTGGCATTTTATGGCCTTCAAAACTGTAATAGGTAGTGAGAAGTGAAATCAAAAATTTACGCCCTTAGAAAGCCTGAAGGCGGTGCTTGGTTTTCGGGGCCCCGTACGCGGCTAGGCTCCCAAAAAGTCCCACATATGTGGTATCCCCGTACTCAGGAGAAGCAGCAACATGCCACTTATCAATTTCCTTAGGGTGTCTACTTTCCAAAATGGGGTCATTTGGGGGGGTTTTGTACTGCCCTGCCATTTTAGCACCTCAAGAAATGAGATAGGCAGTCGTAAACTAAAAGCTGCGTAAATTCCAGAAAACGTACCTTAGTTTGTAGATGTGACAACTTTTGCGCAAACCAATAAATATACAATTATTGACTTTTTTTTTACCAAAGACATGTGGCTGAATACATTTTGGCCTAAATGTATGACTAAAATTGAGTTTATTGGATTTTTCTATTAACAAAAAGTAGAAAATATCATTTTTTTTCAAAATTTGCGGTCTTTTTACGTTTATATCGCAAAAAATAAAAATCGCAGAGGCAATCAAATACCATCAAAAGAAAGCTCTATTTGTGGGAAAAAAAGGACGCAAATTTTGTTTGGGTACAACATTGCATGACCGCGCAATTACCAGTTAAAGCAGCGCAGTGCCAAATTGTAAAAAGACCTCTGGTCATTTACCAGCAAAATGGACCGGTCTGAAGGTGGTTAAAATGGAACACAGACAGCAATTGGCCTGCGGGCCAGACTTTGGACATGCCTGCTCTAAGGGGTCTATTTGTAAAAAAAATTGCATTGCTATTCATCTAGTGAAATTGCATTTACATTTGCTCTATGCCAACTAACCAGCTGTCATGAGAATGGTATGTTTGAAAGCTATTTGCACATTTGGTCAAATGTTCTTGAAATATTATGGGCAGTAGTTCAAGTGTTACTAGGTTCAAGTATAATGACACAGACTGACTTAGAAACATTTTGTATTATGGCCACTTTATGAAGCTGAGGATCATAGGAAATAAATGCATCTTAGTAAGAAGAAATACAGAGGTTGATTTTCTAAAATTGGTGAGAGTGAGAAATCTGGTGTGCATGAATATAATTATCACTGTTGTCGGCTAAAGCCAGTGGCTCTGATCATTTGGGAAAAACCCAAAAGACTGGTTGTACACAAGTCAACCGAGTCTGACACAAGTCAGACTCGACTTGTGGGCAACCAGCCAGTCCATACATGGAATGAAATTTGGCTAGATTTTAATCCATGTATGGCTGTCTTAAGAAGAATTTGTTCCCTATGGTGTTCAACTCTATCTAGTGGGCATAATGTAGTATTTTCACAATTCACTCTATGTTCATTATGAATTGACCTATTTTTACTATGGCTAATAATATTCGAAGAACATTCAACCACAAAATTTAATATATATGTAGATTTGCTGGTTAAATAACTTTGAGAGCACTATATGGAAGTTAGTCACATTTCATTGAATATAAATACTCTTTTCTTCATACATTTTCAACAGGTAAGAAGGTCACCTTTTCTAAATTTTCTAGGCTAACTAGTATCTGTTTACTATTCTTTGAAGTCCATTATTGTTATTGGTATTTTTATAGCAATTTGATGATATTTTACTGATAATTGTGGGAAACACCAAATCCACACTATTAAACCTAACACCAATAAAAAATGGGATGCTAATAAGAAATCCAGTTTTGTGTGATAGATTGCTTTCTTGATAACAGATTGATAGATCTATGTGTGATAGATTGCTTTCTAAAGAATAAAGTGAAAGTAAAGCGTAATTTTTTTATATTAAAGTAGTAAACATGTCATAATTACCTGCTCTGTACAATGGCAGTGCACAAAGAAGCCCCAATCCTTTTCTCCCGGGGTCCACCACCAGCGCTCCTGGTTCCTCCTCTTTTAGTGAGTGCCCACCACAGAAAGTCGAAGTGGAATGCATATAATGCATTAAGGTAAAAAACCTTAAAGTGGATGTAAACCCACTCTCATACTTTATAAACTACTGCCATAGTGGTTATCTATAAGGATATACATGCCTCCTGCATGTATGCTTACCTGTCAAATGTCTCCGCTCTATCTGTTATGAGACCCGAAAAACTACAGATTCTGTGGGTGGGTCTGTTGTCTGGAACTCGTGGGTGGAGTTGTGATGTAAGTAGACTCCCCGTCCACCTCTACACTCACCTTGTTAACATGCATTTTCTCCTGTGTATTTCTTACATTGAACTTCTGCTATAATCCCTAACATCCAGTCAAAACCCAGAAAAGTCACCACATGACTTCAGCATGCCCAGTCATGCAGAGGTGTGTAGCAGCCAATCCTGGGAGAGTTGGAGAAGAAAGGAGGAGGGGATCTGAAGTACACAGAATGCCTCTCTCAGGCTTGTGCATGAGATATGTAAATCACCTGTCACTCACAGCAAGGGGGAAGAACTGACTCCTATTTCTCTGTCTGTCTGCTTTTATCTCATTGAAAAAAGATAAGAGGATTCCTCAGAGCTGGATTAACTCTTTTTGGCAAGACTGGGCACAGATGACTTGAAATCCTACTGTATGAGCTGCAAGCCTTAATTAAAAAACATTTTTTGGGGGTTTACGTCCATGTTAAGGCTTCATAACCACTTTAATGTTACTTAAATCACTCTAATTGGGTGACTGTTGTGGGCTCTCTGACTCTCAGTCTTACAATATCTAGCTTAATGGTGTAGGCAGTAGAGCTTAATTAGTATATAAGAAATTATGAAATGACAGGCATTAATATTACTCCAAAATAAGATATGACTACATTCACTTTCTCCTTCTGAATTAAAGGATTAGTTCAAATTAAAAAAGCACCCTATGCAGTCCGTGAACACCATTCCATAATGCTAAACAAATCCAATTTTAATATAATGCATTTATGCTCATTAACATACCTGTTGGCCACTTTTGTATGGAGTTAAGCCTGCCCCAAACTGTTTTGATAGGTTTCACAGCTCCATCCTGTCCTTTTTGCTAAGATGGACTAGTGGTTATTATATTATTATAGCGCCCCCTAGCAGTACAGGAGCAAGTGCCATGTTTCTTTCATCCAGTGCATTCCTCTCTCTGCTGGGAATGTTGCAGCTAAGGTCATCTCTGGCAACAAAGGATAGTGCTGTGAATGTACAGGGCCCAGACGGAAAAATCTCACTTTTGTGCCACTAGGGGGCACTCTTCCTAACGGCTGGTCCATTCTAGAGAAGAGGACAGGACAAAACCGTGAAAACGATCAGATGCTTTTGGGACAGGCTTCACTCTGGGCACAAATGACCTATAGGTATGAGAAGAGCATAAATGCATAATAGCATCACAGAATGGTGCTCATGGACTGCATAGGGCCATAATTTACATGGATGAAATAACTTAATAGCTTAGGCCTAAATAGCTTAGGTCTCCTGGGCCTGAAACATCCTTAACTCACTACAGTTCTCATTTTTAGCATATCGTTTATTTTAAACTACTGATAAATGTTTCTGGTATTTGTTATAATGAACCTGTGAGCTCACCTTCTAAGGTTATTCCAGGTCGTGTATCAGGTTCAAATGTTCACTTGAAACAAGGACCTCAAAATGAACTGGTTTGAAGCAGCAGAAATCATAACATAATTAAAAAAAATGGTGTAAATGGTAAACAATATAAGAAAATAATTGGCATTGATAATGTAGAACTTACAGAATGTTAAACAAAACACTTATTTCTCTTCTTTTACTATTTTGTGTGATTCGTCTTCATACTGTTGAGGATCACGGTTAATTTAATTGTTCAACATGAAAGAGAGAATAAGTTGCTGCTCAACTGACTCTGACGGTGCTTAGGGTAGCGCAAGTGTATGTGGCCTCAGCCAACGTTGCTAGATCTATGCCCCTACCCGAACTTGGTCATAATGGTTAATTTAATTGTTGTTATGGTTTAACTATGACCACTGGCTAGTGGATCTACCTATTCAGAGCCTGAGACATAGAAGGACCAAATCTGGTGCAGCTGTGCAAAGTAACCGAACATCTGCAATATTTTATTTTTGAAGCTTAATTGAAAAAGCTGAAGTTGGAAGCTGATTGGTTACTATGCACAGCTGCATGGGATTCTGTATGCATTAGTTTTAGTAAATCCCCCCATTATTTATTAAGCTAAGTGAATGTTCTCTGCTCTTTTTGGAAATAAACCCCAGTGGGTTTCATTGTCTCAATGAAGTAAATTCTGTAAGCTTCTGTGCCTAGAGAAAAAGTGCATCTTTTATGTTATTAATCTAGCTAAGACAAAATGAAGCAGGTGAGGCCCATATGCTGCTCTCTATATGTGCGTGCAAAGCACATGACGAACGACACAAAATGGAAAATATTTACACTGACTGCTCTAGTAAGTGTTAGTCACAAGATTACTCATCCATCTTGCATGTTTCAGGATTGGGAATAAAGAGGGAATATTAAGTGTGTCTGGAAACATTCAATTGTTTTAATTTAATTAAATGTCATCAACAAATAAACACAATAGTTTTGTAGGTTTGTAAAGTGAAGGCCTTTTGTGAAGTGTAATGATTTTTGTATTAATATTTTCAGTTATTCACAATTTTAATATGAGGGGCATTCAAGTCAAACTTTGGAAATTTTGAGTTTATACAATAAAAGAACAAATTTCAAGGAGTGGAAACTGCATTTATTTTTCAGCATACTCCTCTGCTACATTTATACACTCATCCCAGCGTTTAACTAATGCCTAGAAAGCTTTGGCAAAGAAAGTTTTGTCAATACGCCTAAACCATCCTAGGACAGCCTGCTTCACTTCGGCATTAGTGCTGAAATGCTGACCGCTGAGGAACTCTTTCAGACTGGGTTCACACTAGTTCACACTAGTGCAAATCTGGTGCAGATTTCCCTGCATCCAATCGCACGACAGGAGATTGTAACCAGCTCTCAATGGATACAGTTCACACATCCAGAGCGGCTGCAGAGTGGATTGCAGAAAATTCAGACCTAATTCATCTCTAAAACAGAGAATATGAACGCATCAGAAGCGCCACATCCGTCTGCAGTGTGAATCCAAGCCTTAGGGGTCAAAACAGTTGAAATCACTCAGTGTGAGGTCTGGGCTGTAAAGGGGATGCAAATATTCCTCAATGATTGTGTTCACCTTTCCACAGAAAAATAGTCTCTTGGAGTCTCTTGTGCAATTTTACGAATGGTTATGTGTCGATTATCCAGTGTTCAACGCGTTGAATGTTTACAGGAATGGCTGCTGTGGGCTGGGAACCACCACGGTTGGGATTGTCACTGACAGACGTATGTTTATCTTTGAAACATTTTCATCATTCAAATGTCTTAGGCAGTGGCAACTGGTGAAGTTTTAGGATGAGGGCGCCAGACCCCACCCTTCCTTTTTTACCCTTCCCACTTCTCATAAGCCACACCCCTTATAGAATCCACCCACTCCACCCCCTGTATTCCACTCGCTTTCACCCATAGTGTCAGGAGAATACAGCTCAGCATCACAGGACAGGAGTATACAACTCAGCATCACAGGACAGAGTATATAGTTCAGCCTCTCAGATCAGGGTATATAGGTCAGCATTACAGAGACGGTATATTGATCAGCATTACAGATAGGGTATATAGATCAGCATCACAAATAGGGTATATAGATCAGTATTACATGAATAGAGTATACAGCTCAGCATCACAGGACAAAGTATATAGTTCAGCCTCCCATATCAGGGTATATAAATCAGCATTACAGAGACAGTATATCGATCATCATTACAGATAGGGTATATAGATCAGCATCACAGATTAGAGTGGCGGCGGCAGGGACGGGGGGGGCAGCACCCGTGTGCCCAAAATGCATAGGCTGCCATTGATCTTAGGGCTCATGTACACTGCAGCTCAAAAAAAGTTGATTTTATTCACTACCTAACAGTGTGAAGAAGCTTGTGCTTTTTTGTGCTCTTTTTTTTTTATTTGTGCTTGAGCCTTTTTTTTCGAGCTTTCTTGAGCATTTTCAAGCTCCTGTGAGCATAAGCATTTTTTTTTTTCACAAACCCTCTCCTCAGCAAATTTTTAAATTTATTTGTGTTTTTTGGGTGCTTAGTTGGTTGGGGGGGGGGGGGGGGGGGTTCTTGTCAAATTTGTTTATTGAATTTTAACAATTAGCATACATAAGTACATATGGTGGCAGCAAAAGAAAATATCACATATTTGTTAATAATTTTGAGTTGTAGTTCCAACATAAACTAAAAGTAGTTTAAACAAAACAACTACTCAAAAGATTACGTTATACATTATATAGGAAAGGATAAAACCAACTTAGACCAGGTTAATATAAGATAACATCAGATAAAAAAAAAGGTCCTAATTATTATCAAGAGTATAGTTTTTAAATTAAATTTAAGAAAAAAGTATAATTTATTATAGAATCTAAAATCTTATACTATATATTGGAACTATGTACAATTGGTATAATGAAATAAAAGTTCTGCTACCAGAACTATATAAAGAATAAATTGAAAGAGGAGAGAGAGAATAGGGGGAAAAGTAAAAGAGAGAAAGAAGAAAAAGGAAAAGTAATCTTAGGTAGGAGAAAAAATAGATAGGGTAGAAAAAAGGTAGTAAGGGTCCCCGGGGTAGCACATGGTAATAAACACATACCATGAACGCAGAGAATGGAAGTATAAATCGAGATTACCAAGGTCTTAGTAGGGAAGCATCAAAAATGTAAGGCAAAAAGTGAGTCACCCAGGGATTCCATGTATTCTCAAAGCTGGATATTTTACCTTAAGTTATAGCCTCTGTTTTGGCATGGATCATTGCTTGTTTGACTCTATTTTTAGTTTCATCAAATATTAAGGACAGAGATTTCCTTTGGCAATTGTTTGTTTCGCGACTGTAGAGATCTCTAATAGGAGTTTGAATTGGCGATAGGAGAAGGTGGCCAGTTTTACGTTTAAAAGTGCTATTGTAGGATCAGGATTGATAGGGTTTTTAAACAGTGTTAAAATCATAATAAATACATGTTTCCAAAAATGTTTTGCTACTGGGCAATCCCACCAAGTAAGGAGATGTGATCTTAGCTCACCACAGCTACTAAAACAAGATGGGAAATAATTTGAAGCATATTTCGCAATTCTGACAGAGACCAATACCACTGTGTGAGTACTTTGCAATTTGTCTCTAAAGCTCCATACACACTATCAGATTTTCTGCTGATTTTTTCCTTCAGATTTACCAAAACCATATAATATAAGGTCAAACCTTAGGAGTTTCAATTTGTTTGCTATCAGGCAGGCCCTTGTACTATGTGGTTTTGGTAAATCTGAAGACAAAAATCAGCAGAAAATGTGATAGTGTGTATGGGGCTTAAGGCCGCTATATTTTGTGAGGATTACTGCTTTCAAGGAAAACCCAAAATCCATCTCCTACTTAGCCACATATGATGGTGGGTCTGAGTTGGGTTTAGTAATAAAGATGAGTGTAAAGAGTTGAAACAAGTCCCTTAGTGTGTGGGTCACATTTACATATGTGAAAAAAAAAAAGGATAGAGATTGGAATGGGACTTTGAGTGATGCATGTCAAAGGGTAGTTAACTGATTCTTTACCAAAATGGTAGATTACATTTAATTTTAATTTCATATCATAGCACCAAATAAATGGTCCATAATGTCAAAATGATATCAATAATCAATAATATATATAATAATAGCTTAATCACAAGATTTACATAATAGTATTCATATAAAATATTTAATATAATTCAACACTGGACATGATGGTACAATCAATACAAAATAGATCACACAGTAAACATAATTGGTAAAATTAATACAAGGAAGTATACATAAGAGAATACAACAGAAAGTTGATGGTTTGTTAAAAGGTTGGGGTATTAGATGTTAACTCAATGCGTTTCATGGTTTTGAACCAATCGTCAGGAGTCAGATGGTGGGAACCTATGATAGCCAAACCTTCCCTTACCAGTTACACATACTATATATATTTTACCTCCAAACCTCACTCAATCATCACATATTTTCCTATTTATAGAATTGGATGTCCACGGCAACACGCTTGCACATTCCCAAGTGATAATATTTTTCCTCCAAACCTCACTCAATCATCACATATTTTCGTATTTATAGAATTGGATGTCCACGGCGACACACTTGCACATTCCCAAGTGATAATGTATTGTGGTGTTCAGGTCATCATGGCTGCTGGTCTCCCTTGGTCTGGGGTTCACCAATTTGGGGGATGTTTTCTGCCTCAACCCCGGTTGAGACAACGTTTAACCCAGACCACCAACAAATTCCACCCTAGGAGTTGTGACCAACTTTGGTTTCCAGTGAGTATTATTGAAGCCATATGTTTCTTTTTTTTCTTTTTTTTTCATAAAATGTTTATTCATTTTTCAAAAAGAAATATGATAACAATCTAAACTTAATGTACTAGTCTGGTGCGGGATGACGTAGGGACGCTCTAGCGGCAGGGAGGGGTTACGAGGAGGCTGGGTAGGAGAAGGCGCGCGGAAGGGAAGTAAAGAGCAGAAAGATGCCGGAGGGTGAGAGGCTCTGGCAGATGAAAGACACCGCCGCAGGACGCCACTCCGAAACCTGCCTACCCACCGGTCGAAAGACAAAGAAACAGCGCTGGTAACAGCTGCTGGCACTCCGTCTTCTCCCTCCCACCCCCCCACCTCTTTGGAACAGGCATTTCAGCAGAACGCGGATAATCACTCACAGGCAACTAAGGAGACCCGGAGGAAGACTAACGAGCGTAACAGATAAGTGCTGCAGATCTCTGCAAGTCATAGCTGTTTAAATAATAAGATCATGTTAACCCAGGGTTAAAACTGGAGTAAGAATAAAGGGACAGCATGAATGGTGATATACGCTCTTCCAGGGATATATAATTCAGACTAACGCTGTGTTTAATGCTGGGACTGTCTGTAAATAGATATAAGGCACTAGGTTGTAACGAAGGAAACGCAGGGGGAAATTGTATGAAATTACATACGTATTTAAAGCGGTCAGTGGGAATGATATAAGTATGATATAAATGAATGAACACCCCCTTAGCCGCTTATTTTCAGATTACTAATCCGGACTTTTAAACGCAGCGACATGAGGATAATATAAGGAATTTTCTCTGGAAAGAAATGGATAGTAGCCCTGTATAGTTATTTATGATTGCTCACTTACCAATATATGAGTTATGGTACAAGATTGTCGGGTAACACAGTAACAGCTTGCAGGAATCTGCATGAAGGACACCATATGTATGGATAATCATCCTGTTGCCCCTATGCAGCCTAGCAGGAGTCTACTAAAGTAAAAATGACTACATACAGTGTATATGTACCTATATAATTCGACAACCTGTTAAAATAGAGGTAACAGACCAGGAGAGGGAAAGATATAACAGCTGGGGAAATCCATTATCAACCTATAAATGAAACCCCATGGTACGTGACCTACAGGTGTATATTAAGCGAATAGGGATGGAGGACAATGTCGCGGAATAGACAAGTCTGATCGCGGCGCTATACATCTCTTTACTGCTTTCTTTATACGTTTGTTCAGAAACTATTTTTCCCTGACTGATTATAAATTAGGAGGAGTAACACTGAGAGAATAACAAGATTGACATATTCAGTGGAAAAAACCTCTCAGCTACTTATAAGGGGTACCACTCTGGTGGATATATATAAGAAGCCGATCGGTGGGGAGTCTCTGCTGAAAACCCCCTGCCGTGAAGAGAGGACGCGAGGAGATCAGCAAACTGGGGAGACGACCATGGGAAACAAAAAAAAAAGCAACATGAGTAGAGCCTCAAAGCAAACCGCCAAGGGGGGAGGCCTTAAGACCCCCAAAAATACCACCACTGAAAGTACCATAAAACAATATATGACCCAAGGAGCTAGTCCAAGAGGTGGAGGGAAGGAAAAGGCACCTCCTAACCATGGGAAAAATAGGGGGATGGAAAAAACAATAGGTGAAACCCCGGATCAATCTAGAGATGAACTGACAAGGGAGAGCGAATTGGAACTAAGTAAAAGTGAAGATCAAAGGACGGACGAATTGGGAATAACAAAAGGGACTATGAGGGAGATGCTCCTAAAATTGGAGAACTCTATAAAATCAGATATCAGTATGTTAAGAAGTGATCTAGGACATTTGTTAACGAGAGTCGAAGCAGTGGAAGAAAAAACTGATATACAAGTGCAGAAGCTAAATAAAGTACAGGCACAAGTTAAATTAATTTTTCAGAACCAGAGAAGAATTCTTTATCGACTCGAAGATCAAGAAAATAGAAATAGAAGACAAAATCGGAGAATACGATATGTCCCAGAGAACAAAAAAGAAGAGTTAAGGGACATCATGAAAGACATATTCCGCCCTATACTAGATAATGGAGAGGAGGTATTCCCCATGATAGAGAGGGTGCATCGGGTCGGGAAGATAAAACCTGAAGAAATAGGAAGGGGAAGATCTTGCGATATCATTGTAAGATTTGAACATTATGAAGACAAAGCGGAGATCTGGAGGAAATTAAGGGGAAAAGCCCCATTTAAATATGCAGAAACAGAGATACAAATTTTCCCGGACCTAGCACCTGAGACCTTATCTAGAAAACGTCTCTTAAAACCCCTGCTGGAACAGATGAGAGCACGGAACATCAGATACAGATGGGGTTTCCCAGCTTGCCTGCTAGCATTTAAAGATGGAAGAACAGCTAAATTAAGTTTCCCTGAAGAGTTGGGAGAATTCTGTGAGAAACTGGAGATTCAAACTCCAATTTTACCTGGCTGGACAGACGGGTTTGAGGAAATAACCTGAGAACTTGAATGTTAAAACAAAAGAGGAAGAGACAAAAATCTCCGGGGGGACGGGAGGAGGGATGGAGAAGGGAGGGGATTGTATGATAATTTGGCCGGTTGGGGGGCAGTCCCATTCCCCCCTCTTTTTTTTTCTTGTGGAAATACATCAAAGGAGGGAGGGAATGGAGGCAAAAGGCGGAACCCCACCTCAGAGCATTAAATCTTGGCAGAATTAAAACAGTTTAAGGCAGATGTGATTTTTCTCCAAGGGACGCATATATCACACACGTCAAGGATTAGGCTTTACTCTAAAGACCATCCGAGATGGTATTATGGGGATACGATTTCAAAGCGGGCAAGAGGAGTAGCGATAGGATTTGGGAAAGATATTCGCTTCATTGTAGAAGGAAGAGAAACAGACCCAGAAGGAAGATATTTATTTCTGAAAGGAAAACTAGGAAACATTAGGTATACACTAGCCAATATCTACTCCCCGAATAAAAATCCTATACATTTTTTTAAGGGAATACTGACTAAAATACAAGAATTTAAAAGTGGCCATGTAGTTATAATGGGGGATCTGAATGTCTGTTTAGATCCCGGATTAGATAGCACGTCCCGTGCACTTGGAAGGAGTAGCGTCCAATTAAAAAAGTTAATTCAAAACTTAAGTAAAAACCAACTAGTGGATGTATGTATGGAGGGCACAACACCCCAAAATATTGGACTATACATTTTTCTCCCCGGTGCACGGGACGTACTCCAGGATTGATTATATTTTTGTGGAGCACAGAGCCCTAGAGATGGTACTGGAAACAAGCATAGAAATAACAACACAGTCAGATCATGCGCCTATAAAAATGAAAATACAGATTCCCGGACAAAGTAAACATGCCTCTAGGTGGAGGTTAAATGATACACTAATTCACGATAAGGAAGGGGGTGAAGTAGTGAGTAAAGAATTAGAAAAGTACTTTTTGATTAATGAGACCGAGGGAATTTCCGGGCAGGTTCTGTGGGATGCCCATAAGGCGTACATTCGAGGGATCCTGATCGCACGGGGCTCGCAGAAAAAAAAAGAACGGGTAGAAAGGAGCAATAAACTAAGAGAAGAAATTTTTAGAATAGAACAACAACACAAACTGGGTATCGTAGATAAAAAGATATATCAGAAATTAATATCCAGGAGAGAAGAACTACGTGGGCTAATGGAACAAGAAGCTAAAAAATATTACAACCAACTTAATAAAGTAAGATATCAAGAAGAAAATAAACCCACTAAATATTTAGCTAAGATGCTTCAAAAGAAAAAAGCCATGAACTACATAGAGAAAATACAAACAGAATTCGGGGACATGGTGTATTCCTCAAAAGAAATAGCTGAATCATTTAAAACATATTATGGGAGACTATATGCGGTAAAAAATAGGTTGATAAGTATAGAAGGGAAATCAAAAGAAATTGATAAATATCTAAACAAGGCGAGACTTCCTAGGATTAGTGAAATTGACAAAGAATATCTAGAAAACCCCATAACGTAAGTAGAAATAAATGAGGCGTTGGCGGAATCAGCTCCTGGGAAAAGCCCCGGACCTGACGGACTGACAATTAGTTACTACAAAAGGTTTAAGAATATCCTGATACCGAAACTCTGTAAGTACATGAACGGGATTGGGACAGATTACGCCATGAGTAAAGAGGCGCTGTCTGCCTCAATCACAGTCATACGAAAGGAAGGAAAAGATGAGACCAAGTGTGCCAGTTATAGACCAATATCACTTTTGAATGTGGATACTAAATTATTTGCTAAGGTGTTAGCAAATAGAATGAAGAAAGTAATGAATATACTGGTACACCCGGATCAGGTAGGGTTTGTTCCCGGGAGGGAGGGAAAGGATAATGGGGTGAGAACCTTATTGATTCTATCTCAAAGGAAGAGGATGGAACCCCCGGCCTTATTATTGTCAACGGATGCCCAAAAGGCCTTTGATAGGGTAGATTGGAGATTCATGTTTCAGACAATGGACAAAATGGGCATTGGCCCAAGGATGGTCAAATGGATTAAAACGATGTATCATCATCCTACAGCGACTGTGAACATTAATGGGTTGCCTTCCTCTTCCTTTGAGATGGAAAACGGGACTAGACAGGGATGCCCGCTGTCGCCCCTTCTTTTTGTGCTCTCGCTGGAGCCCCTACTCGCAACGATTAGAAATAACCCGGAAATAATAGGAATCAGGGTGGGGCAGGAGGAACATAAACTTGCAGCATATGCGGACGACGTACTGTTTTATATAAGTAACCCTAAAGACTCACTATCTAGGATAATTAAGGCCCTGGACGATTATGGGAAACTATCAAATTTCAAAATGAATCAAATAAAATCTGAAATCCTTAATATAAATGTAAGTACGCAAGAAGTACAACTAATCCAAGAATAATGTAAATTTAAGTGGACCAAAGACTTGAAATATCTAGGAATAAAACTGGCAAGTACTTTAGATAATATTTACCGCTTAAATTTTATCCCTTTATTAAATGAAATAAAAACTGAACTTAAAAGAGTAAGTAACAGACCGATCTCTTGGATAGGGCGAATAAATGTGTTTAAAATGTTTATTCTTCCAAAAATTTTATATAAATTCCAGATGTTGCCGATTGAAATACCCCCCAGTTATTTTATAAAATTAAAATCATTAATGAGTAAATATATATGGAATAATAAATAACCTAGGATCTCCCATGGTGTATTAAAACAAGAAAAAAGGAGGGAAGGATTGGTGGTTCCTGATTTACAATATTATTATCAGGCGGCAGTATTGTCAAGAATTGTCGAATGGGTGAAGGAAAAAAAAAAGAGGAAAAAAGATGGGTTAATTTAGAATATATATATAGTAAAGCACAACTTAGTAAGATAATATGGAACCCTCCAAAAAATAGGGTATTAGATATAGTAACAAATGAGTTGACACAGATTGCACTGAAGATATGGGATAAGGTGTATAAAAGATTAAATGGACACTATAACTCACCGTTGATAACTTTGAAAGATAACGAATATTTTCCCCCGGGCAGAAGGGAGATAGGAGGGAATTGGATAAGACACGAAGGGTCACAAATAAAAGACATAATTAAAAAAGGGAAACTTCTTTCACATGAAGAGTTAGTACACATGGGATTTATGAGAAGTGATAGGTGGCGCTATCTCCAGCTGACCCGCTTCATAGAAAAACTACCTCACCCTATTAGATCTGAAGATGAACTGACTGGGTTGGAACAATTATGTATAGCCGACAGAGTTAAGGGTACAATCTCAAAATTGTATGGGTTACTGATGTTGGCCAGCTGGAGAGAGGCGCCGCCATATATAAATAAGTGGGAAAGGGAATTGGGGTCACAAAAGGATAAAGAAACAATAAATAAAATATTGAAAATGACACACCGTTCGGCAATAGACAATAAAACAGCTGAGATGAACTACAAACTTATCTCCCGATGGTATAACACCCCGGATAAGACATCCAAATACCAACAAGAAGGGTCCGCCGAGTGCTGGCGGGGCTGTGGAATAACAGGAACTATGACACATATTTGGTGGGAGTGTGCCAAAATTAAGACATTTTGGGAAAAGATCCTACAAATGATAAAGGAAATAACTCAAATAACATTGAAATTTGACCCCTGGATAGTACTTTTCAATGGTACAGAGGGAGGGGTTAAACAATATCAGGACACAAACATCCCGCATCTTTTAAACGCAGCGAAAAAACTGATCCCCAAAAAATGGCAAGAGGCTGATTGCCCTACAACATGGGAGTGGGTAGATGCGGTAGAGGAAATATATAATATGGAAAGCCTGAGTCTGAGAGAAGAAGAGGAAAGGGAAGTATTTATAAAAAATGGAGAGGTTGGAAACAATTTAAGCGAGACTGGAGCTATTCCCCACAATTAAGACCATAAAGACTAGGTTAAGAGGGAATTATTCAGTGTAGGGACACTACTGACATGGGGGTAGGGGAGGAGGGGGGAGGTTGGAGTCAAATTTAGTGAATAATGGGAGTAGGATGAAAGAATAGTTTTAAGAACATGAAATAAAAGTTATATAAACATTTCTTTTAATTATAAAAGTAATTAATAAGAAAATAGCCACAATAATGTGTCGATTAATATTAAGAGACAGAGATGAACGTTAAGTTGATTTATAGTCTGTGGTGAAGATTCGCTGATGTGGCTTTAAAAAAAAAAAAAAAAAAAACTTAATGTACTAAAAAGGCAAAGTACATATCTTCATCACAGACAATTACAATGAAAACATTAATATAAGTGAACAGTCGAATAGAACCTTGAGTCAGAGTTAGGACAGGAGGTGAAATTGTATCTACATCTCTGGCTCAAACTTAAAACAGTTCAATTCCCCCTACGCCTAAAAAAAAAAAGGGAATGGGTGTCTCTGTTCCCCCCCAAGATTGCCATTTTAGTAAGTGTTAAGGGGTGTCTTTTCCGGGGCAAGTCTTGTGTCTCGGGAATATTCAGTCGCCTATAAATGTCGGTCTACTTCCCAGAGACCCAATGTAAGGTTGCGATGGGCGGGGGGTAATACATCAGCTGGAACCGAGATGTAGGGGACCAGGAAGGGGCTCATCTTGTCAGTAAGTAGCCGTGAACCGTTTGTGGGGATGTGCGTCTGCGTCAAAGGTAGACCCCCTATGAGGAAGGATAGTGGGGGTGCAAGGAAAAGAGGAGGGGGGGTGAAAGAAAGGACAGCGGAGGAGGGGAGAGGGGGGGTGGTAGAGGCATAGATTCGGAAGGGGATCTTCTCTCCGGACTCCCCCAGTCGCCTATGTGGAAAATGAAGAGGGGAAGCGACAAATCGGTCTGGCCTATATAACCTGGGACCGAGCGGGCGGTTTAAGTCAAGGCAGGGTCACTCTCCAGATCAAATGGGTGTTTTCCCAGAAGGAGGAGGGCTAAACGGGTTGACCCCGGAGTTTACGGAGCCGTAGTTTCGAAAACATGTCCATTTATCCCATATCTGTGCGAATTTGTGCGGGGAGCCTCTAGCAATATAAATGAGTTCCTCCATTTCTGCTATTTTTGCTACCCTATTTAACCAGTCATTTGTGGAGGGAACGATGGGAGATCCCCAATGGATAGGGACAGAGAGTTTGGCGGCATTGAGTAAGTGCATGCCCAGAGAGTTCATGTATGTGCGGGTTGGGACTAAAGTGAGGTGGAGGAGCATGCAGGCTGGTGTGAAATCGATAAGGCTGTCGGTAATGATGCTGGATATTCTGTTTACCTGAATCCAGAAGTTCTGGATACTGGGGCATGACCACCATATGTGTAGGAGAGATCCATCATTACCTAGGCATCTCCAGCATTTGTTGGGTATCTCTGGGTTAAACTTACTAACTAGATCAGGTGATCGATACCATCTGGAAATAAGTTTGAAGTTATTCTCCTGGGTATTCACGTTCAAGGAACCTTTATGCTTGATGAGAAAGATTTTTTCCCACTCTTCCTCCGAGATCTCCATTTGCAGATCCCTCTCCCAAGCTAAGCATGCCTTCCAGTTTTTCGGTGATTTGGACTGGGAGAAGAGCGAGTGGGTCGTCGAGATTAGATGACGCTGAGGTGTGGCTTGTGAACATAGAGTCTCGAAAGGTGTCAGTTGTCTAGAGAGTTCAGCATTTCTATGTACCCCTTTGAGAAAATGGCGTATTTGAAAATATGACCATTTGGGAAAGGGGGGGCTGTCTTTGTCTATCGGAAGCTCGTTTCTTTATACTTACTTTTTACCCATGTAGAGCACCTCACAGACTAACAGACTTTTTCATTGTTCTAACCCTTTTCAGTATATATACATGCATCTGACTCCTGACTATTGGTTTAAACCATGAAACGCATTGAGTTAACATCTAATAGATGCCCCAACCTTTTAACAAACCATCAACTTTTGTTGTATTCTCTTATGTATACTTCCTTGTATTAATTGTACCAATTATGTTTACTGTGTGATCTATTTTGTATCGATTGTACCATCATGTCCAGTGATGAATTATGTTAAATATTTTATATGAATACTATTATGTAAATCTTGTGATTACGCTATTATTATATATATTATTGATTATTGATATCATTTTGACATTATGGACCATTTATTTGGTGCTATGATATGAAATTAAAATTAAATTGAATCTACCATTTCGGTAAAGAATCAGTTAACTACCCTTTGACATGCCTCACTCAAAGTCCCATTCTAATCTCTATCCTCTTTTTTTTCACAGCAATTAGGGATGGAGGCATGCCATTGTTATATCTTGGCTGGGTCTCAACTCCCTTAAATCACGTTACGTTTACATATATTTTCAAAGCACATTAATTTAGCAAAATTTGGTATTTCTTGTATATAGGGCATAACATATTTTTTTTTTCTGAAGCTATCAAAAGAGCTCTGAATTAGGAAGTTTGTAACTTTCGCATTAGTCAGGTTGAAAGTTTTGAATGAAGTAGAGGATGCTAGTTCACAGCGTTGAGTAAGATTAGTGGAAGTTCATGCTTTAAAAGATTTAGGGGAAGACCAAGCCGGATAGGAAAGTGGATTTTTAAGAAATGATAAAGAGGAATATGAGGAGATTGTAGTCCATTTACTAATTTAAATTCATCCCAAATGGCTAGTGTATGTTTAGGTATAAGAGTATTGAGTTTTTTTTATGGTCAGAGGAATTAGACCATACAAGGTTGGTTATTGAAAGTGGGTCGTAATCTATTGATTCCAACACAACCCAAAGTGAAATTTCACATTTGGGTGATATTTAGGGATATGGGCTAATTGAGCTGCATGATAATAGGTGGTAAAATTAGGAAACCCTAGTCCCCGTTGGGCTTTGGAAGGTAAAGAGTGCGTTTGGGCAGACGGGGTTTCAAGGAGCCCCAAATAAAAGTTAATGCCTTACGTTGTAGTATTCTGAGTAAGTATGCTGGAACAGGGATAGCTAAAATTTCAAAAAGGTAAAGAATTTTGGGCAGTATAGCCCAGTGTTACATTAATTTTACCTATCCAAGATAATGGTAGAGAGAGAGAGTACCCTTGTATCAGAAGATTCAATATTGGACGCAAAATTGAAGGATAATTCGTTGTGAAAATATCAGAAAGATTGGGTGAGAGTTATCCCTAGGTAAAGAAGGCGTGAAGTGGACCATGAGAAAGGGAGAGATGTTTGTGATTGTTGTAAAATATGAGGAAATAAAGATATATTTAAGCCTATTTATTTTTGAGCGTTAATAACTAGACTACATACGTGGGCAAAGTGATCAAGTTTACTCATAAGATTAGGAGCAGAAATATGAGGGGATGACATAAAGATTAAGATATTGTCAGCAAATAGGCAAAGTTTATGTTGGTGGCCAGCTAAATCTAGACCTTTAATAGAGGCGTCAGTACGGATTGATTGAGCAAGAGGTTCAATAAGTAGGGCAAATAAGAGTGAGGAAAGTGAACATCCCTGATGTGTACCCCTACAGATGTCAAATAAGTTTGATTTATATCCAGCATATTTAACATATGCTTTGGGATTTTTGTATAATGAGGAGACCCAGCTAGGAAAATTAAGGCCAAATCCTCAACACTGCAGGACAAAATGTAGGTAATGCCACAAAACTGTATCAAATGCTTTTTTGATATCTAAAGATAAGAGACAGATGGATATTTGCTGTGATTTAGCAGCTTGAATTAGTGAAGTAGTCCTGCGTACATTATCTGCTACTCGGTGCTGTGGGATAAAGCCGACCTGGTCTTTATTTATTAAAGAACCTATTAAGCTATTTAAGTGGGTTGCTAAGCCTTTCGCTAGTAACTGTCAAGGTTGAGTAATGATATGGGTCTATAGTTAGAACGAGATGTATCATGGGGGGGTTCTGCCTGTAAGCTCATATGCCTGTAAACTCATGAAAAAGCCATAGTGTGCATGAACATATTGGCTAGGGAAGTTTCCAGGCTGAAAAAAATGAGAGCTAAAAAATGCTTAAAAGCCTGTAGGAGCCGCTTCTTTGAGATGCAGTGTGCATGAGCCTTACTGCGGCTGAGTGTCTTATCACCGTACTGTGCTTGAAGTCTTCTGTAGACGTTTGTGGGCTTTACGCCTTCTTTCACAAGAAACGTCATCACTACACGCTGTTCCATGCATGCACAAACACTGTTGTCCGCCATCCTGAGTAATGGTCTTTAGACCCCTTTCACACTGGGGCATATTTCAGGCATTTTTCAGGCACTTTAGCATTAAAACAGGCACCTGTAAAGCGCTTGAAAGAAGCTGCAACTGCAATCCCAATGTAAAAGCCCGAGTGCTTTCACACTGAGATCCCTTTCACACTGGGGTGTTTTTCAGGCACTTTCGCTTTAAAAAAAGCGCATGTAAAGCGCCTGAAAGAAACCGCAACTGCAGTCCTAATGTAAAAGCCTGAGTGCTTTCACACTGAGGCACTGCGCTGGCAGGGCGTCAAAAAAAGTCCTGCAAGCAGCTTCTTTGCAGCGCTTTTGGAGCGGTGAATACACCGCTCCTAAAGCGCCCCTTCCCATTGAAATCAATGGGAAGCGCCTGTAAAATGCCTGAAAAGTGCCTGAAAAGCGCTTTTGGCAGCAGCGTTTTGTGGATGCTTTTAACCCTTTATTTGGCCAATAGCAGGGGTTAAAAGCGCTGGTAGTTTAAGTGGCACTTTACGAGCGTTTTTCAGGCACTGACGTTGTGAAAGAGCTCTTAAATCACTTGGGTTTTCACATTGGGATTGCAGATGAGGCTTCTTTCAAGTGCTTCACAGGTGCTTTTTTAACGCTAGAGCGCCTGAAAAATGCCTGAAAAATGCCCCAGTGTAAAAGGGGTCTTAGACTGGCCCGCAACATGTGCGTCGCCTATCAGCAATAGGACACACTTGCCACTTACTACTGCATGTAGTACCACCATGCTAGCATCCCTTTTTATAACTGTAAAATTTGTCCCGGTTTGACTTGAATGCCCCTCATACTTTGTTAACCACTTCCTGACCAGCGCACGACGATGTACGTCGACAGAATGGCACGGGCAGGCATATTGGCGTACATGTACGTCCAATATTAGTTGCCGCCGTGCCATCGGGAGCGCGCCGCCGGCGGCGCGCTCCCGCGCTGGTCGGGACCCCCGTGAGTCCGGTCGCGGGACCCGCGGACTCGATCGCCGCGGGCATCCCCGCCATCGTCTCACGGAGCGGCCGAATGGAGGAAATGCTGTATAAACAAAATTTTTCCATTCTGCCTAGCAACTAGTGACGCTGATCTCTGCTCCATGTGATTGGAGCAGAGATCAGTGTACACTAAATGAAAGCCCAACCCCCCCACAGTTAGTAACACACCCCTAGGAACACTTAACCCCTACACTGCCACCCACTGGTTAACCTTTTCACTGCCAGTGTCATTTACACAGGAATCACTGCATTTATATAGCAGTGATTACTGTATAAATGACAATGGTCCCAAAAATGTGTCAAAAATGTCCGATGGGTCCCCGACAATGTCGCAGTCACAATAAAAATTGCAGATCGCCGCCATTACTAGTAAAAAAAAAAAATAATAAAAAATTATTAATAAAAATGCTATAAAACTATCCCTATTTTGTAAACGCTATAACTTTTGCGCAAACCAATCAATAATCGCTTATTGCGATTTTTTTTACCAAAAATATGTAGAAGAATACGTATCGGCCTAAACTGAGGGAAAAAAATGTTTTTTTATATATTTTTGGGGGATATTTATTATTACAAAAAGTAAAAAATAATACGCTTTTTTCAAAATTATCGCTCTATTTTTGTTTATAGCGCAAAAAATAAAAACCGCAGGGGTGATCAAATACCACCAAAAGAAAGCTCTATTTGTGGGAAAAAAAGGACGTTAATTTTGTTTGGGAGCCACGTCGCACGACCGCGCAATTGTCAGTTAAAGCGACGCAGTGCCGAATCGCAAAAAGTGGTCTGGTCTTTGACCAGCAAATTGGTCCGGTCTGAAAGTGGTTAAAGAGATTTTTTTTTTGTTAATAGCCAATATACATTGATAATATTTTACATTTTAAAGATCTATGGAAAGCTCTTATAGACAAACACACAGGGGTCTGCAATAGAAAGGAGCAAATATTCTAAAATCATTATGGTGATTTTCCTAGTTTAATATCTTTAAAAGAACATTGATTTGCAAACGTTCCTATTGTGTTGTTTAAAAATTCAACGAAAAAGTCTCCACGTATGACCCGCACATTTTGACCTAAGCACACGTCTACAAGAGTGTTTAGATGAAACTATTGTAACAGGAAAAGTGTTCCGTACTGCAAGCATTGTATTACCATACTGTTTTTGAGAGGTTCCCCAGTTTATCAATCAAGCTGTTGTATCGGGGGGCATTACAAATCGATGTATTATGTACTGTATGTTCACTTTGCAAAGTAAATGTTGATAACCTAGGTTCACTTTAAATATCCAATCATGTGCACAGGACAAAAAGCACAAAAAATGTTCTAGCACCATTATTGGATATTCAAAGTGAACCACAGTGAAACCTAAATGTGACTGTAAAATACAATTAGTCCTAGATGGAAGCCTGAGGCTCTGGATACAATAACAAAATAGCTTCAAGACCAATGCCACTCGATAGGAAAACAGCAGTTCACAGCCAAGACACTGAGGGTGAACTAAAGGTCCAAGAGGAAGAGTGCTTACCATTAAAACAAAATTATGATTTTTGTCACTGCAATCTAATAGGTTTGGAACAGAAAACGTTACTTTGTGCTAAAGGAGCTCTCTTGAAGATATAACCTAAAACATGTGGTGCATGTCTTACTAAACAACAATCATCATAATTGTAATGGTGAACAAAGAATGTCCTGCTTGTTTGAATAGCAAAAAAATGCTCAATAAAATTGGTCCGACTGTTTTGAGCCTCTGGCAAGTTGATTTATTCACAGCATAAAGTGCTTCTATAGCCTCAAGGATTTTTACCTTAATGCATTCTACGCATTAAGGTAGAAAAAAAACTTCTGTATCACAGAATCCATCTTCACTCCCCCGTATACTTACCTGAGCCCCATCGCAATCCAGCACTGTGCATTAAGAGCTGAGGCTCTCCTGGCTTAGTGCCTCCTCCCTGGGCAGATCAAGAGCAGCGGGAGCCAGGGCTGCTGAAATCACAGGGGCCCCATACTGCCTACCTGACAGGGCTGTGCTCTCCTCCCCACTCCCCCAAAAAATAATATTAATAACTAATAATATTTTTGCTAAAAATACACTAAAATCATTATTATATGACATATTTACCGCCACCTTCTCCCACTTTCCATCCTGAAGTATCCCCTTGTATGCCTGCAGCAGCTGCCAGTGGGAGAGGAGAGGAGAGAGGCCAGCAATGCTGTGGGGAAAAGGGGGACACACAGGGGCCCAGAAAGCAGGGGGATGGGGGCGTAGATGCTAGAACTGATCCCCCTGCAGCACTGCTGGAGGGAGGGAGTGGAGGAGAAGCCAACAGTGCTGCAGGGGGAGGCAGAAGAGTATCATTGTCTGTCTGAAGTAAGACAGTACAGCCAACCCTTCTGCTCAACAGATGCCTGGGCCCCCCTTTTGAACTGATGGGGCCTGGGCCCAGTTCAGAAGGGCTGGCTATACTGCCTTAATAGCGGCCCTGGTGGGAGCCATTCAATGTGTCAATAGACGCAGCAGAGGGTCTTAGGAATGAGCCTGCATGAGTGCCCCCATGGGAATCAGCTTCCTATTGGGGGCACCAGTAAGAGAGGAGGAGCCAGGAGTGCTGGTAGGGGACCTGAGATAAGGAGTATTGGGGCTGCTATGTGCAATTCTATTGCACAGAGCAGGTAGGTATGACGTGTTTGTTATTTAACATTTTGTTTCCCTTTACAACCACTTTAAACGTAAGTAGAAAGACCTGATGTCTTATCAACCTAATACTCAAAAACATATAAGGCTCTCATTACATTTGAAATGCCAGCAATAAAAGGATCCCACAGATAAGAATGTTATGATTAAAATTTCCTTATGATAACCATTAATTTGACAATTGTAAATGACAAACAGTATGAGTTCAAGCCTATCATCATCTTGTAGTGACATTCCCGGAAGTGTCAGATGTAAAAAATGTTCACATTTTTGAAGTGAAGATCGAAGAAAATGATATTAGGGTAGGTAAATGTAAATCATCTTCTTTCACAGGCAATGCTTTTTTTAAATTTTTATTCTAACTTTGAGCTGACTGTGCCTTCTGTAATATGCAATCACTGTACAATTTCCTTAGATCTACCAACAACTTTATTGCATTACGGAGTTCGGAAAAAAATATTACATTTTGAACAGACATAGTTGTTGGCAAATTAACAAAGGAGATTGTACAATTATTTGTAACATGTACAGCAAGCTTAAAATACAAAACTTTCAAATACATTTCAAAATTCAGAAATATTTCTGTCTTATTTTTTTTACCCAGTCTCTTCAGTTCATAGACTTAGACTATGTGAAGGTCAGCTACCAAGCTGAAAATAAAAATGGCCTTTTTACCATATGGTAAACCCTTTATTGTGTCCGTTATTAGCACAAGTAACCCAATCTAACTTGAAACAACTCTGAAGCTACTTGGACTGTCTGGCACAAAGTAGCCCTGCCTTAGAAAGTCACTGAGTAATAATTCTTAACTGGTGCTAGGCTATTTTTTGCCTAAAAGCGCTGAACAGCTCTGAATAGCCTACAACATGGAGACAAAATTAAAGAAACAACTAGTGACCTAACACAAGGTCCTATTTACACTTACACATGGGGCCCATAGCAAATACCTGCGGGAGAGCCAAAAGGGGTTTCCAAAGATCAGCTACAGGAGACAAATCTAATTTAAAGCAAAGGGAGGCTTTCCACTCCCACAGCTAATTGCATCTGCTTGCATGTAATCACTTATGGAGCAATTACCTGTGAATGATTGGCCCTCTATGAAGACAGTGGATCAAGGGCCAATCATGCGCAGGTAATCGACGTTTGATCGATTACAAGTGAGTGGCCTGCAATGAGCAGCAACAGTTGTCAGCCTCTCTTTGCATCAGGGCTTCTGCCTGCTGCTACTTACCAGGTACCCCTGCTAGGTCTCAATTTTTTATCGCTAATTGCAAGTGTAAATGGGGTCTATCAGTACAAAGGTATCAAAAGAGGATTGCTTAAGTTTACAAAAAGGCCCAGAATTTGCAGGCTTCCTCAATATCAAAATATTTTGGTGATTATTTTAGCATTGCTTTAGTGCTGTCAGAATGTAGTGCATGTGCTAGTGACAAAGCAGCATCTTCATTTGTCTTTTCACAAAAACACAAATACAAAGACTGCTAAATAAAATAAACAAGTTAACATAGTTACTGTCATGTACCTGGTGGTAGAGCCTGATATGCAGAGGACGGCCTCTCTTACACCTCTGAATCGAGGCCCCTGGTAGAGCGGACAGGAGGTGCAGGAGTGCAGAGTCACACGAGTGCCTGGCAGAATCGCTGACAGCAGAGCTGGACTGGAACTCCTAATGGGACTGTGGAGGAACACCGACACAGAGGAAGACCAGGACCAGCAGTAAGCAGGAAGCTGGAAGGACTGGTACTGGAACACCACAGGCTGAGGAGCAGATGCAGCTACAGGTGGGATGGATGCTCCCAAAGGGCTGGAGAAAAGGCATTTACAGGCAGGCTGGGTCAGACACAGGCGGACAAGTCAGGAACTGATGCAGAGGCTGGAGCGGAGTCAGGATACATGCCGGATTGGTAACAGGCTGGTAGCGAAGTAGCAGAAGGAGCATGCAGGTGCAGAGCAACAGGAACAGATATCAGACACTGGATAGCAGGGATACAAGAGGAATGCTGTAGAGCAGACAGCATTGAGTCTGGGTGCTGACTCAGTTTAAATAGCCTATTTTGGCGTACATGCGGCATTCTCCTAACAGGAATTGAAGGTTCAGGATGTCTTCTGTGACTACCATGTTGGTTGCTGTCATGCCCTTCCTGACAGTTACATAGTTGGTAAGGTTGAACAGAGGCCATCCAGCTCAAACTAAGTGAGTGTGTATTTGTGTATGTTGCTATCATTTCCAATATTCCTGTAAATTGTGTTTGCTAAAAGTTTTTTGAATGTATCTACACACCACTAACTTTGGAAGGGCGTTCCACATCCTTACCACTCTAATGCCCCATACACATGGACGGAAAATGTGCAATCGGATCAAAAACCGACCGTGTGTGGGCTCCTTCTGACTTTTTCCATCAGATTTTCCCACGCACAAAGTTTGAGAGCAGGATCTAAAATTTTCCGACAACAAAATCCGATCGCATAAATTCCGATCCTGTGTAGACAATTCCGACGGAAAAAGTGCCAAGCATGCTCAGAATACACTAAGCCCCCGTACACATGGTCGGACATTCCGACAACAAAATCCGTCTGATTTTTTCTGATGGCTTCTGTCCGAAACTGATGTTGCATACACACAGTCGGACAAAGTTGTCGGAAAATCCGATCGTTCGGAACGTGATGACGTTCCTTCATTACGACGGGACTACATTAGGGATAGTAGCCAGTAGCTTTGGTCTCGTAATTTGATATGAGCATGCGTGGCACTTTGTCCGATCGGAGTTCTCTACAGATGATTGGAAAAAGTCCGATCAGATTTTGTTGTCGGAAAATTTGAGGACCTGCTCAAATTTTTTCCGTCGGGAATTCAGACGGAAAAAGTCCGATAGAGCCCATACACGATTGGATTTTCCAACAATATAATCTGATCGGACCTTTTCTGTGGGAATTTCCGACCGTGTGTATGGGGGCTAAGAGACGTCACCTCGTTCAGAACGATCAGATTTTCCAACAACTTTGTGCGACCGTGTGTTTGCAACACAAGTTTCTAAATATTGGTGACCAAAACTGGATGTCATACTCAAGATGGAGTAGCTTACATTCAAATGTTTAGCTCACGCGTGTATTTAAATTTTTTCTACATTAAACTTCATCTCTCATTTAGCTGCTCATCCTTCTATTTTATCTAGGTCTTGTAAAGTTGTTATATCTTGTTTTGAAATGATGCTTAACTTTGTACTATCAGCAGATACTGAGATTGAACTATTTATTCCAACCTCTATATAGTTTATGAACAAGTTAAAGAGGACGTAAACCCTGATGGGTTTTACTTTCTCTTTGTTTCCCTGCAAAGGTAAAGCATAATGGGATACTATGCATCACATAGTAGCCCATTATGTGTCACTTACCTGAAACTGAAGCCTGCGATGTCCCCAATTTCCTCACCTCCACAAAGCGTCCATCTTTCACCCTCTTCCTTCTGGGCATCGCGGCTCTGGCACTGTGTTGGCCGGAGCCCCGATGATGTCACTCCCGCACATGCATGTGGGAGCCACCAGTCACGGAACGATCTCCTTTAGAAATGGCACAATCACGTTTCTAAAGGTTTCTACAGTGCACCTGCGCCGTTGTCTAAGGCGCATGCGCCGTAGACATTGGTTCCCGTCTCTTTTGCAAATATCTTATATCTATATTTCGAGCACTTACAGGTAAGCCTTAATCTAGGCTTACCTGTAGGTAAAAATGGTTGTAAAGGGTTTACAACCACTTTAAGTAGAATTGGTCTCAGGGCAGAGCCCTGGGATACCCCGCTTGCAACTCAAAACCATTAAAAAAACACACCATTAATCATTATTCTATGGAAGCCCTCCTGTAGCAAGTTTTTCTAGCCTGTTTGTTTTTTTATATTTTTTATACATTTACCCATTTATATTTTTGCCTTTCTTCTGCTGGAGTGTCAGCAGAGGGGGTTATGTTTAGAGTCTATATCTTCTTCCTGTAAGGTAAAACAGAAGTCCATCCCCCAGAGGCTTGGTGGATTCTGAGCCTAGTAAACATAAAATGTATTTTTATGTAATTTTTAGGTTTTTAAGGAGTATATGATTATTGCCGCAGTAGAGACTTCCTGAGTGCAGACTGCCAATATCGATATTGTTCTGCCAGTGATGACTAGGAAATGAGCTAGGCAGGTTGGACTGCGATTGGAGGCTCAAAGCGAGGCTTGTTCAGGCGGCGACCGCTTAAAGGGAGGTGACGCAGCATGCCACCTGTGCCCCTGGATGACATAATCTATTACGAAACACGTAGGGAGGAGCGACGCGCTGACGTCACCTCGAGTTTGTTGACGGACATTTGGGAAGGACGGGTTTGTCTGCATGTGTATCAGCCGCATGTGTATTGGCCGGTCAGGTGGCGACCGCTTAAAGGGAGGTGACGCAGCGCGCCGCCCATGCCCCTGGATGACGTAATCTATTATGAAATGCGTAGGGCGGAGCGATGCGCTGACATCACCTCATGTTTGTTGACGGACATTCGGGAAGGACGGGTTTGTCCACATGTGTATCGGCCAATTCACCGGACTTTAGGCTCTGAAACTTGCTAATGTTTGTAAGTGTTATTCTTTTTTTATGTACAATAAAACGTGGGTTTTACACTATTGGAGCTCTTTATCTTTTCATGCCATGGCCACAGACCGATAATCTTTTGAGTTAATGAAAAGCGGACCGGAGAGTGCTGAGTGGCTTGCCCATAATTTGGAGGCTGTGCAATAAAGATATCTGTGAGATCGTTTGGCGATCTAGGAGAAGATTCATTATTATTACAGGCTTTCTGTGACCCTCTGTAACGGGGGGACATAGACATCTGGTAAGAAATAAATCTTTATATCCTTGGTGGTGGATCGGATACAGCACATATTTATGAAGATTTCTCACTCACGGATGGACTATATTTAATTTGCAATATCATGAAATTTTTTGCTGGTATTTTTTGATTTTTGCTCAGGTGCTAGTGTTTCATTTAACACATGGACTTGTTATCATTGATGTTGGTTAACACTGTGTGAGGATTTTTTTACACATATTTTTCATTATATCATATACTCACAGCACTCATATGTTTAATCACTTTTGTAATTGGTTGTATTCCTTATTTGATGACACAATTATTGGGGAATTTTTCACATGATTTAATTATTTTGTGACACGAGTTTAGCGCAACTCTTTATATTTTTTCGTTTGCATATATGGGTGTCAAGCTGAAGAAAGAAGGGAGGAGAAATAAAGGGACGGAGGGGATAGAGATACAGATTAAACCCCCATGAGTGTGTATGACCTTGATATTTATATTGAGGTCCGCTTAAGGAGGTGAGCAGCTAGCACACACCCAACAGTTATACATGTGATATGAGAGATCTATATAACTTCTTTTGTATATTGACATAATGTAAGTGGAATTCAGTTAGTTACTTAACATCTTCCTGAATACAGAGAGGACTAGATATATACTATACTGTCAAAAGTATTGTGACACCTGCCTTTACATGCACATGAACATTAATGGCATCCCAGTCTTCGTCCGTTGGGTTCACTATTACGTTAGCCCACCCTTTGGAGCTATAACAGCTTCAACTCTTCTGGGAAGGCTGTCCACAAGATTTAGGATTGTGTCTATGGGAAGGTTAGACCATTAGAGAGGTCAGGCACTGATGTTGGACGAAAAGGCCTGGCTTGCAGTCTCCGCTCTAATTAATCCCAAAGGTGTTGTATCGGGTTAAGGTCAGGACTCTGTGCAGGCCAGTCAAGTTCCTCCACCCCAAACTTGCTCATCCATGTCATTATGAACCTTGTTTTGTGCACTGGTGCGCAGTCAGGTTCGAACAGGAAGGGGCCATCCCCAAACTTTTGCCACAAAGTTGGGAGCATGAAATTATCCAAAATGTCTTGGTATGCTGATGCCTTATGCCGCGTTCACACAATCGGAATTCTCGTCGGAAAAAGCTCTGATGGTTTTCTCGATGGAATTCAGATGGAATTCCGCTCAAGCTGTCTTGCCTACACACGGTCACACCAAATTCAATTTATAACTCGGTGACGTACAAAACGTACGACGGGACTAAAAAAAGGACGTTCAATAGCCAGTAGCCAATAGCTTTCATCTCGTAGTTGAATCTGAGCATGTGTGATTTTTGGCATGTCGGAATTGCATACAGACGATCGGAATTTCCAATAGAAAGTTTTTCTGTCTGGAAAATTGAGAACATGCTATCAATTTTTGGCTGGCAGAAATTCGGACAGCTAAATTCCGATGGAACATGCACGCAGTTGTATTTTCTGATGAAAAGCTCTCATCGGTCTTTTTCTGGCCGAAAATCCGATCGTGTGTACACGACATTAGGAGTTCCCTTCACTGGAACTAAGGGTTCAGCCCAACCCCTGAAAAACAACCCCATACCATAACCCCCCTTCCACCAAATGATTTTTGATAGACACAGCGCTGATTGTATATATACACATAAAGCCAGCAAGTGTACTGCAATTACACATACTGTCAGATTTTCCAAAGATACTGGCCTTGAAAACAAAGAATCCCCTTATATTGTTCAATATCTCATCAGGATGAGCCAGTCCTGCTGCATCTGTGATAAGAAAATTAATGTGATATATTTAAACATAAAAGCTTCATCTCTGCTAATTAACAAGACACTCATAAAGAACACTATTTAATGTAGAACAATAAAACATCACAGTTCCTGAAAATTAGTTATCAATTAACAAATAATTAAGGGATGATAGTCTATTAGGAATAATTTTCAACACAAGGTTTTCATAATGAAAAAAAAATAAGAATAAAATGAGGACATTCAAATAAAACTGTTAATTTCAAATTGTGAACACATACAAGATAAATCCTTCCAATTACCACATTTAACAATAAATATATTGTTTAGTTTAAACCTGGCACGTAACATTTAACTGCAAACAGCACTAAAATGCAATTATTAACAATATGTTGACCACAAATTGAAGCATCATCACATGCGTTTCCACAATGCTATCTGTAAGTCATTAAGAAATCTATATGTCACCAGCTATATATCAAAATCCTATGGTTTCTTAAATAATCTGATATCATGCCTCTGCCCTTGGAAGTCATGCTTGTAACTGTCAGCCTTGCAATGCCTCATGGGACTTGAAGTTCCCCTGCAGCTGGAGGGCCACATGTTGAGCATGCCTTACTTAAAGGGGTTGTAAATCCTCATGTTTTTCACCTTAATGCATCCTATGCATTGAGGTGAAAAAACTTCTGGCAGTCACCGGCCCCCAGCCCCCCCCCCCCCGTTTTACTTACCCGAGCCCCCTTTTTCCCTTGGCGGAAACACGCTGTCCCTCTCTACACGGGGTCCTGGCTCTTGTTTGGATAGATTGATAGCAGCACAGCCATTGGCTCCCACTGCTGTCAATCAAATCCAATGATGCGGGCACCAGGGGGTGGGGTTGCCCACAAGGTAACCCCCCGGGAGTGCACTTCTCCTAGATGGTTATCTGATGTGGGGAGGAGCCGTGAGCGCTGCCGAGGGACCTCAGAAGTTGAGGATCTTGGCCACTCTGTATAAAATGAGCTGCACAGTGAAGGTAAGTATGATATGTTTGTTATTTTAGATTTAAAAAAAACAAGCCTTTACGATCACTTGAAGGTTTAGCAATTTGTGCCCAGTAGAACTCTCAGAGGAACCCGAGCAGATAAGTGTAACTCAATATACATACTCATAGGATATCGTGAAGTAAGGATTTTGCATTTGATATTAAAAGCTTTTACATCTAGTGCCTCTGTCTCCATTTTATGTTCTTTCAGGACAAATTTTAAAATAAACTATCCAAAGAGCTCTTCTGAGTACATAGTTTACTGTGATAATATAATTAAAGCTTTTGGATGATGTGCATTTGAGCACCTACCATTCCACCCGTAAATGCATTGGTTATATCTTTGCCTAAAAATAGGTATGGATTTTGCTAAAAATTAAGTTCTGGAAAAAGTGTACATAAGTATCTTGTTCCTCGTTTTCCTCCTCCTGCTCCCCAGTTGGTCCTGTGGAAGGCCCCTGCGCTCACCCCCCTGGGTGTGTTCAGTGCTGGATGCTCCCACCTCTACCTGGAAGAGTAGGCTGGGTGGAACCTGTCAAGCCTAGTAAACACGATAAGATTATTGGACGAATGACCATCCATTTTTTTTTTGCATGTCTCCATATTGAAAACGAAAAGGTTACTAAAGCACGAAAATTCTTGTACGACAGAATAAAAATTCAGAAGTTATGTAATATATTTGTATTGTATTTTTGGAGAAAAACTGTGTATCCAGAAAAATTTTCGTGTTTGCCCCTTTGGAAAATTTCAGGTGAAAGTTGTGTACTAGCAATCACATTATTGTACAATTGCTTCGAAAGCCGTATTTATTGTACAGGGCTTTACTCTAGTGAGTGAAACAGAGCCAAATAATAAAAAAAAATTAAAAGTATTTATTAGAGGTACTTATATAACACTGTCAATTTGCACAGCGCTTTACACATGTATATTGTACATTCACATCAGTCCCTGCCCTAAAGGAGCTTAAAATCTGAAGTCATTAACTCATATTCATACACATACCAGCACCAATTTAAACAGAAGCCAAGTTACTTACCAGCATGTCTTGGTGTGTGGGTGGAAACTGGTGCACCCAGAGGAACCCTCACAGTAGTGCCATGGTTGGGATTTGAATGGTCGAGCCCTAGTGCTTCTTATGCCGCGTACACACGGTCGAACTGTATGACGTACTTAGTCCGTCATACAATCCGACGGACAATCCGGCGTACTTTCCACTGAACGGACTTGACCACACACGGATACACAAACAGTCCGACGAAAGCTTGAGCGATGACGTACAGCACGTACGACGGGACTAGAAATAGGAAGTCCAAGACACAGCAAAGCCCTGTAAATCCTTTCTGGGCATGCGCCATTCTTAGTCCGTCAGACTAGCATACTGACGACCGTATTGTCCGCTGAAACCAAAGTACGACGGAAAGATTTTTGGAAAAACCGAAATTCTTAGTACTCCGGACTGCACGCTGAAAAAGTCAGCTGAAGCCCACACACGAGCGGATTGTCCGCTGAAATGTGTTTCAACGGACTAAGTACGTCAAACAGTTCGACCGTGTGTACGCGGCATAAGTGCAACTGCTAACCACTTAGCCACTGCGCTGCCCATTGCTGACACATTGTTTATCTAAATATTGATGGATCTCACAAAAGTGAGTACACCCCTCACATTTTTGTAAATATTTTATTATATCTTTTCATGTGACAATACTGAAGAAATTACACTTTGCTACAATCTAAAGTAGTGAGTGTACAGCTTCTATAACAGTGTAAATTTGATATCCCCTCAAAAATAACTCAACACACAGCTATTAATGACATGGATTACTGGAACCATGTCCTGTGGTCTGATGAGACCAATATAAACTTATTTGGTTCAGATGGTGTCAAGAGTTTGAGGTGGCAACCAGTTAAAGAGTACAAAGACAAGTGTGTCTTGTTTACATTTAAGCATGGTGGTGGGAGTGTCATGGTCTGGGGCTACAGTAATGCTGCCAGCACTGGGGAGCTACAGATCATTGAGGGAACCATGAATGCCAACATGTACTGTGACATACTGAAGCAGAGCACGATCCCCTCCCTTTGGAGACTGGGCCACAGGGCAGTATTCCAACATGATAACGACCCCAAACACACCTCCAAGACAACTACTGTCTTGCTAAAGAAGCTGAGGGTAAAGTTGATGGACTGTCCAAGCATGTTTCCAGACCTAAACCCTATTGAGCATATGTGGGGCATCCTCAAATAGAAGGTGGAGGAGTGCAAAGTCTCTAACATCCATTAGCTCCGTGATGTCGTCATGGAGGAGTGGAAGAGGACTCCAGTCGAAACCCGTGATGCTCTGGAGAACTCCATGCCCAAGAGGGTTAAGGCAGTGCTGGAAAATAACAGTGGCCTCAAAAAATATTGACACTTTGGGCTCAAATTGGATATTTCCACTTAGGGTGTACTCACTTTTGTTGCCAGCAGTTTAGACATTAATGCCTGTGTGTTGAGTTATTTTGAGGTGACAGCAAATTTACACTGTTATACAAGCTGTACACTCACAAAGTGTAATTTGTTCAGTGTTGTCACATGAAAAGATATAATAAAATATTTACAAAAATGTGAGGAGTGTACTCACTTTTGTGAGATAATGTATGTAAACATTGTCACATTATATATCAAGGTTTTTGCTCAAATTTGTGATTACGATTCTAGATGATCACCCCTTGAAATCCCCCTGAGGAAGCGAGATTTTCCTGTCAAAAATGTGGAGGCAGCAACGAGGTAGACAAGGACCCCCCACACACTATAAGCGATTCTGTTACGTTCTTTGGTATCGAACAAAACCAACCAAAATGAGCATTGGCAACGCATATTACATGCGTAAGCTACAGAGCCCCGCCAAGGCACCCCATTTTCTGTAGTCCCTAACTCTAATCCTAACTCCACCTATCCATCAAAATACATGTGCTTCCACTGTGGAGACTCTTTAAAGTTAGATTAAGGGACTACAGAAAATGGGGTGCCTTGACATGGCCTGTAGCTTATGCAAGTATTTGCAAATGTGTGCAGACTAAACCCCTGTTTTTAACGCATACTGTTAGACAGGTCCATTCGGTTGGTCACAAGCTGGAGCTTGGAAATTTCTCTGGTTTCGTTTAATATGCGTTGCCAATGCTCCTTTCTGCATAGGCCAGTTATAGGTGGGGGCAGTGGCCATTTGTTTGTAAGTTCTTCGGGAGCCCTCAATATAAAATAGGGATCTTATATTGTATTAATTTTAATAGAAATACCTAATTTTTTAGTCTACTGTATGTATGTCAATAAAATTTGTTAGAGGTTTTAGCGTGTTGTCCTTATGCATCAGTAAAAGTTCACAGTTTCCATTTTCCCCTCATTTCTGGTTAGGCCTATTCTATTTAACCACTTCCTGACCGGCTCAGGTAGATTTACTGTGGGAGGTTGGCAGCCCCGCATGAAACAAATTACCTGTATGTCGCTCGCTCATGCAGGCAGGGGGCATGTGTGCCTCTGCTGTGCCCGCGGCAATCGGATTTGTTACAGAACCGATCAATCTTCAGGTCCAGGCCAATGATTTCTGGCCTGGACCTGCTGATCAGTTCTGACGAATGAAAATGTTTCCTCTACCTGTAAATGTAAACACAGCCAGAGGAAGTGCTTTCCTTTTAAGTTCCAATGCGCAGAGAGAGGACATCTAAAAGTGAGTTGCACCAACACTACACTGACACAGTACACGCAAGAACGCATGCAGTTTTCTGATTTTTTACTGATCACTGTATTGGTGTCATTTGTTTAACCCCTTGATTTCCCCCAGTTAACCTTTTCACCCCCTGTCACCAGGGGGTGAAAACAGATCTATTTTCTGATCGCTGTATTGGTGTCACTGGTGATGCTAGTTAGCTATTTAGTTGATTAGTTTTACAGTCAGTCTTTGATAGCATCAGGGTACCCCCATATATTACCTAATAAAAGTTTAACCCCCTGATCGCCCCCTAGTTAACCCTTTCACCCCCTATAAGAGGCCTACACGTTGCAGAGCATGCCAGATGAGAGCGAAGGGGAAGCTGCTTCACTGTCAGATTCAGGCTCAGTGTATGAACCAGGAGAGATCGTCGGCACCCTGACAGATATCTCTGATGACGCAGTAGTGGTCCCTGCTAAGGTCAGGCGTGCCCCACCCTGTTCTTCTGTTGTTGAGGTGCAAGAACCACAGGGCTCTCGTATGGAGTAGAGAGCCAGTACTAGTGCCGCTCATCCTTCTGGTGAACTGGCAAGCACCAGCGGCCCAGTACATCCTGGTCGTAGACAAACCAGCACTGCAGTAACACGTGGCTATGTGGCGAGTCCCATAAGTGCAGTTCAAGCTGGTGCGGTGGCTAGCACAAGTAGTGCCCCACAGCCACCAAGAAGACGAAGACAGGCTGTCGAGCCCATACTGCCCTTTCCGCTGCATTTGCCAATCCTGATTGGGAGCCCACCACTTCTACAGCGCTCGTACTATCCCCATTCACTGGCCAACCTGGAATTCAGATGGAAACAGTTGATTTTATGTCACTTTCTTTTTATTCACAGTTTTTCGCAGATCTCTATAGAGCTATTGTGGACCAAAGCAATTTGTATGCTGGTCAATTTTTGCCGCTAATCCCCAGTTGACCCTTGCCAGAGATTGGAAGTCTGTTACGGTTTCCGAATTTAGGGCCTTTCTGGGCATATCCCTCCTCATGGGCATAACTAAAAAAGTGAGTTGCGGTCATTTTGGTCCACTGACCCAATTCACTATATGCCCGTGTTCTCTGCTTCCATGACTAGGATGCGATATGAGCAGATCTTGCGGTTAATGCATTTTAATGACAATGAACTCTGTCATATCTTGATATTGTTCTTTTCAGCCAGCTTTCATGTAAAAGCAATCCCAGCAGCCAATTAGCCATTAGACTGCTTTTACAAGCAGTGGGAGGGAACCCCCCTCCCGCTGTCTTGCATGGTTTTCTCTGGCTCTCCTGTCCCACCATGGAACCCAAGAATGCAGGCCGTGGTTCCACCAGCTGATCACAGAGCTGATCGTAGACCAGAATGGCTCCAATCATCTCTATTTTCTAAGAAACTGGAAGCTACGAGCATTTCATGACTTTGGTTTTGCTGGATATAAACAGAGCCATTGGGAAATTGGAAAAGCATCTAATCCCACCGATCTTGGTGTGGTCAGATGCTTTGAGAGGAGGGATCTACAGTCTAATAGACCCCATTTAAAAAAAAAAAGAAAAAGAATACCTGTCACTACCTATTGCTATTATAGGGGATATTTACATTCCTTGTGATAACAATAAAAATTATAAAAAAATTAATAAATAAAAATGAAAGGAACAATGTAAAAATAAAAAAAATAAAAGCAAAATACAAATAAAAATAAAAAAAATAACGTACCCCTGTCCCTCTGTGCTTGTGCGCAAAGGCAACCGCAAGCATCGGTCTCATGTCATGTGTAAACAGCAACTGCACCATGCATGTGAGATATCACTATGAACGTCAGATGGAGGGCAGGAATTCTAAAAGTTGACCTCTGTAAATCTAAAGTGGTAACTTGTAAAGGCTTTAAAAATTGTATGTAGTTTGTTGCCGGTGCACAGTTGTGCGCAATTTTGAAACATGTCATGTTTGGTATCTATGTACTTGGCATAAGATCATCTTTTATATTTTACCAAACATTTGGGCAATATAGTGTGTTTTAGTGCATTAAAAAAAAAGGTTTTTTATTCCCCCAAAAAATTGCGTTTGAAAAATCGCGCAAATACTATATGGAAAAAAAAAAATCCAACACCATCCATTTTAATATGTAGAGCCTTTGCTTTAAAATCATATATACTGTTTGAGGGTTCAAAGTAAATTTCTAGCACGAAAAAAATAAATAAAAATCATGTAAACAAAAAGTGTCAGAAAGGGCTTTGTCTTCAAGTGGTTAGAAGAGAGTGCCATAAGTTACTAATGTTGAGAATATAATGCCAGGACATTTCAAACCCCACCCAAATGACCCTTTTTTGGAAAGTAGACACCCAAGCTATTTGCTGATAGTCATGTTGAGTCCATGGAATGTTTTATATTTTGCCACAAGTTTTTGGAAAATTAAAATTTTTTTTTTTTTTACACAAAGTTGTCACTAACTGATATATTGCTCACACATGGCATGGGTATATGTGAAATTATACCCCAAAATACATTCTGCTGCTTCTCGTGAGTACAGAGATACCACACGTGTGAGACATTTTGGGAGCCTAGCCGCGTGCAGGACCCTGAAAACCAGTCACTGCATTCAGGCTTTCTAAGGGCATAAAATGCTGATTTCACTTCCTCACTACCTATCACAGTTTCAGAGGCCATGAAATGCCAAGATGGCACAACCCCCCCCCCCCCCCCCAAATGACCCTATTTTTGAAAGAAGACAACCCCATGCTATGTACCAAAAGGCATGTTGAGTCCATGTAATGTTTTATATGTTGCCAAAAGTTTGGGGAAAATTACAAACTTTTTTTTTTTTTTTTGCACAAAGTTGTCACTTAATTATATATTGCTCAAACATACCATGGGTATATGTGGAAATACACCCCAAAATAAATTCTTCTCCTTCTACCGAGTACGGGGATACCACATGTGTGGGACTTTTTGGGAGCCTAGTCACATACAGGACCCCAAAAAACCATAGACACCCCAAGCTATTTGCTAAGAGGCATGGTGAGTATTTTGCAGCTCTAGTTTGTTTTGGAAAATGAAGGAAGAAAAGGATTTTTTTTTCTTTTTTTCAATTTTCAAAACTTTGTGACAAAAAGCAAGATCTGCAAAATACTCAACATGCCACTCGGCACATAGCTTGGGTTGTCTACTTTCCAAATTATTTTGTCTCTAGAAATACTTTAACTTTGGATTAGCACATTGATTTATGTATATGATTATTTAACCATGGCTAGTATTTCTTCTAATAGTAAATATCTCATCAAAATACTAAATTCACATATCTAAATATAACAAAGGCGTGAAGTTTTTTCTTCACATGCAATTATTATTTAACAAGCGTTAAACCGTTGCATGAGTTTTATTCTCAGAACTAAATAGACTGCTCACAGAATCAAACGATTTAACATCAGTTAAAAGTTTTCAATACTTTAAGATGTGAAAGCCCAGGTAATTATTTTTTTTAAATTCACTAGAAATACATATACAAAAAGATGATTATATTGACCCTTACAAGAAAAGTTTTTGTAAGCTGAAAATATTTTGGATCAGAAAATTTTGCAAATATCACACAAATAATGATATGTCATTTTTTATTTCTTCTAATGACGAGGCTAAGTATTAAAATGCCAAAACATGCCCAGGAAATGAAAGGATGCATTAATAAAAGCAGTAATTATATTTTAATTTTTTTATTATTATATGTTTTGCAAATGCTTTTAACATGTTCCCATTTAACAATATAAAGTCTGGACATGATTCTGAAGAAACTGTTGCTTAGTTGTTTATGTGACTGATCACCCATAGTAGGCTTCATCCCAGAGGCTAACCAGTGGCCTCATTTGTCAGTGCATTGAGAATAAAAAGGCAAGCAAACATGATTTTACCAGTTTAGTTCTCTTTTTTTTTCTCCCATAAAAGAGTGAGATAAGTCTTTGTTTAGGCTTTGAAATATGTGTGCGGGTATCTGCTTATTAAATATTTTATCCTTCATATTTTATTTTATTGAAACCGAATGTTGTACTTAACTTGTACTACTTCTCATAATAGAAATTACACAAAGAAGATCTGTTGGAATCCTTAAAAATTATGAAGTAATGCTCATATCTACTGTAAATGTATATCTTGTATGTTTCAATAGACATATATAATAATAGACAGGGTAGCTAAATCCCTCCAAGGCCTTCTTTTCTGAATAAATAACACGCTTTTGCATCATACTGTATTTACAGTACACCACATCATGGGCACATTTAATAACTTTCAACAATCTATATGTATTCTTCCAGGTCTGATAAACAGCGGTCATATTCAAACAACCGATCCTCATTCGATATGGCTAAATATTGACCTTCAGCTCACTAGCAGCTCCATTGTGAATGTCCCAAGTCCTCTTTCTTGGTAAATATTGTCCTAGGTGTTTTCTTCTCAGGAAATGTTTTTTTCCTCTGGATGTTTAGAATGATGGGTGTCAGTCACCCTAGGTAAGATTTTTGTAGACTTTATTGCACATAGTTACATAGTAGGTGAGGTTGTAAAAAGACACAAGTCCATCAAGTCCAACCTATGTGTGTGATTATATGTCAGTGTTACATTGTATACCCCTGTATGTTATGATCGTTCAGGTGCTTATCTAATGTTTTTTTTTAAACTTTTGATGCTCCCTGCGGAAACCACCGCCTGTGGAAGTGAATTACACATCCTTGCCACTCTTACAGTAAAGAACCCTCCAGGCAGTCTAAGGTTAAACCTCTTTTCTTCTAATCTTAATGAGTGGCCACATGTCTTATTAAACTCCCTTCCACTGAAGTTTTATCCCTATTGTGGGGTCACCAGTATGGTATTTGTAAATTAAAATCATATCCCCTCTCAAGCGTCTCTTCTCCAGAGAGAATAAGTTCAGCGCTCGTAACCTTTCTTCATAACTAATATCCTTCAGTCCCTTTATTAGCTTTGTTGTATTAGCTTCTCTGTACTCGCTCTATTTCCAGTACATCCTTCCTGAGGACTCCAGGTGAGGCCAGACCAGAGTCTTGTAGAGCAGGAGAATTATCGCTTTATCTCTTGAGTTAATCCCCCTTTTAATGCATGCCAATATTTTGTTTGCTTTGTTAGCAGCAGCTTGGCATTTCATGCTATTGCTGAACCTATCATCTACTAGGACCCCCAGGTCCTTTTCCATCCTTGATTCCCCCAGAAGTTCTCCCCCCAGTGAGTAGATTACATTCATATTTTTGCCACCCAAATACATTATTTTACATTTTTCCACATTAAACCTCATTTGCTATGTAGTTGCCCGCCCCATTCATTTGTTCAGATCTTCTTGCAAGGTTTCCACATCTTGCGGAGAAGTTATTGCCCTGCTTAGTATCATCCACAAATACAGAGATTGAACTGTTTACCTTCTTCATGAATCCATGCTGATTACTGCTAGTGATACCATTTGCCAATGATACTAAAATATTGCATATAGTCCCTTATCCTCCCCTCCAAGAGTTTACATACTATTGATGTATGGCTAACTGGTCTGTAATCCCCAGGGATGTATTTTGGCCCTTTTTTAAATATTGGAGCTACATTGGCTTTTCTCCAATCAGCTGGTACCATTCCAGTCAGTAGACTGTCAGTAAAAATTAGGAACAATGATCTGGCAAGTACTTGACTGAGTTCCCTGAGGACCCTCGGGTACAAGCCATCATGTGCATGGAGAATAGGAGGGAGGGTGGAGGGAGCACCAGATACCCGTAGGTTTCTACTCAAACATAATTGTTTGGTGTTCTGTGTGTCTTTCTATCCTTTGAATGTGGTTCCCTGACAACTTAGTATTCGAGGCAGGACAGATTGGAAAGGTTCCTGTGTTGCTTTTCTACTAGTCAGTCACTCACCTCCTCCTTGTGGGAAACAACTGAATGTTTCTTCCTCTATGCCCATAGTAGCCAGTATAATCAAGGGCCCTAGTAAGGATCGGGTATCCAAAACACAGTCTAACAGCACTCAGCTTGCAGCCCACTGTGCTTTAGACCTGGAATTAGGTCTGAAGCACAACTGGCTGCACATTGAATGACAGACAGGACCTAGCGCTGGAACCACTATCTGTCAGTTACAGCTGGGGTGCATCATAAGCCCAGGAGCTGGATTGATTGGGCCTCTGCTCCGGCTAAAAAATGCTCCACAGGAGTTCCCTGTAAGTAGAGCATTGTAAAGCACTGTAAACACAAGTTTGAACGATGCTTCCGTATTGGGCTTACATAGGAAGTGATCAGGGTTGTGGGCGGGGCACTGTGTCAGGAACTCTGTGTGGGGGCAAGCTGTGGTTTGATTTATGCAGTGCTTGGGGAATCAGTGTGTAGCTGCACCACTTTCCTCTCTGGCATGACCTCTCCTCTCTCAATGGCTGGAGCAGTGGTATGCAACAATACCTATTCATTCATTGTGGGATGTACTCTGCCTTATAATGATTCCTGATTGGCCAGTGCTATTGTCACTCATATGTCCTCATCACGCACAGCGCAACCAACAGTGGTGAACAACTCATGTCAGCAAGGCAAACTCCACAGATGCATGACCCTGCCCAGCAGAAAAAAGTGGTTCTTAACCACTACAATACAGGGCACTTTCGCCCCCTTCCTTCCCAGCCCAATTTTCAGCTTCCATCGCTCTAGCGCTTTCAGTGACAATTGCGCGGTCATGCTACACTGTACCCAAATGAAATTTTTATCATTTTGTTCGCACAAATAGAGATTTATTTTGGTGGTATTTATTCACGACTCCGTTTTTTATTTTTTGCAATATAAACGCAAAAAAGCGGAAATTTGGAAAAAAAACAATATTTTCTTTTTTCTATTTTAAAAGAAATCCAATAAAATCAAATTTTGTCATAAATTTAAGCCAAAATGTATTCTGCTACATGTTTTTGGTAAAAAAAATTCCGTTAAGTGTATAATAATTGGTTTGTGTGATCACGGACATATGTACGCAAATAATCATGTACATATGTGTGCAGGTGATCACGTACATATGTGTGCACATAATCATTGGGACAAGTGATTTTAGTGGGACATATGTGGGGGACATGTTTTTATTATTAGGGACATGTGTTTTTATTTTTTGGGGACATGTATGTTTTGGGGACATGTGTGTTTTGGGGACATATGTGGGGACTGTGTTTACACTGTGTGGTGTGTTGTGTGTTTAAACTAGACTGAAGATCAGTGAGTAAAAAGCTGTAAAAAACAGCTCATACTCACTGATCATCAGCCGGCTGCAGCAATCTGCTCTCCTCTCCTCAGCGATGACTTCTGTGTGAGGAGAGGAGGAGCCGATTGCCTAGCAACCGGCTGTTTGTTTACATCACATGACGGCCGTGATTGGACACGGCCGTCATGTGATCAGGAGGGCCAATCACAGAGCCCTCCTGCCGATCTGAGATGCGCCGTGTCCCGGTGACGCGCGATCCGGCTCCTCCTGATGGACGTTCCTGAATGTCCTATCAGGAGTAGACGGCTCCCACCCGGCCGTATATGTGCATTGGCCGGGTGGGAAGTGGTTAAATCCCACGCTTAGTATATGTTAGGCCGCGTACACACGCATGATTTTCGAAGGACTTGGTCCAGTGGACTGGAATCTGTTGGACAATTCGATCATGTGTGGGCTCCAGCGGACTTTTTCTTCCCAAAAAATCCGGCGGACCTAGAAATAAAACTTGTTTTAAATCTTTCCGACGGTCGAAAAATCTGGTCATCTGTGTGCTAGTCCGACGGACTAAAACCGACACTAGGGCAGCTATTGGCTACTGGCTATGAACGTCCTTATTCTACATCATCACGTTCTAATCCGTCGGACATTTGGAGTGATCTTGTGTGGCCAAGTCTGTTCGTTTGAAAGTCAGGCGTGCCTCAGCTGCAAAGTCCATCAGATTGTCCACCGGACCAAGTCCTTCGAAAAGTGTGTACGCGGCATTACTGCGCTGGGGTCCCATGTATTTTGATTAGCACCCCCTCAGTCCTGAACACATGATAGTTTGGTTCAATGTGTTAAAAGAAAAAAAATATATCAGGTTAAATTTTAGACACGTGAGGGTGTGTTATAGTTAAAGAAGTAACTAGGTCCACAAAAATTATATATTACTTTTTTTTAACACAGAGCACAGCATGTTCATTGTGGTGCTCTTAATGTTGTGCTAATGTTTTGAATAAACATATTTTTTTCTGGATGCATCACAATGTAATGTACTAATGAGAGCAAATTTGCAAAAATTAAGTTATTGTGTGTCCTGGACATGTTGGAGACTGCATTTGAGGCTCCTTTATTTACTAAGCTGGCTGACACTGCCCTACGGCCTAGTCTAAGACAGGTGATACATTTTCATCCTGAAGGAAATATCCAGGAGGGAAGACCATGTGCCAACAGTGTTTCAGACATTTAAAAACACTATCAGCGTGCACCAGTAGGCCCATCAAGCCTGTTGGCTGGCCAGACATTAATCACTCTTAACACAGAACTACATCTCTTGCATACCCTAATGGGAAACACTGACAGACACATAGCTAAATTGACTAAAGATCTATACAAAACCACAAAAATACAAAAATAAAATCTAGAAAAAAACCTTACATTAGATTTGAAAAAGCCTCTGCTAGTGGATGAATGATAAAAAAAAATGTGTTTTTATCAGCAAGGCAAGCTTAGAAACCCTGAAATAGCTGCACATTTACATGTATTAAGCAACTATCACTTGGAGATATTCTGCCTGGACTCCATGGTGATAAGCTTGGCTTTATAATACATTTTCATTGCCAAAGATCCCACCAGTTGGGTCAGTTTTGCTTGACAATATTCCAGTACTGCAAAAATGTAACACATGTAGACACATACACATTACAAACAGATCATAAAAACAAATTAATATATTGAAATGCTACAATTTGAATTAGTATTATATTATTTATAGTTATCTATTGTAATTATTATTATATCTTTGCTGTGCTTTACAATTATGCAGGACAGAGCTACCAAAAAGGGGCATTTACAAAACTGAATGGACTAAAATATATCCATGGATGCATGTATTTTATGTCTGTAAATCAAAATATTGTATTTGGATTAGTGACTTTGTATATATTAGAGCTAGAGAAAAGCTCTACAGTAATAAAATAACTCCAGCATAGCAATGCAGTAGCATTTTTCTGTTCTTACCTTAGAACATTTAACTCTGCATGTTCTGGCATTGAAAGCTGGTTCTCAGTGAATGTTACATAGTTAGCGAGGTTGAATAAAGACACCAGTCCATCCAGTTCAACCTGAGTGAGTGTCTACAATTGTCCCTATCCCTGTACATTGCACACTCACATAGGTCCCCACCCTCAAGGCAACCACAATCCAAGGTCCCCATTCATATACTAGGGTCAATCCTGGACAGAAGCCAATTAATCTACCTGCATGTATTTGGAGTGTGGTACGAAACCGGAGCACCCGGAGGAAACCCACGCAGGCACAGGGAGAACATGCAAACTCTACAGGCAGGTAGTGTCGTGGTTGGGATTTGAACCAGTGACCCTTCTTACTGCTAGGTGAGAGTGTTAACCACTACACCACTGTGCCGCCCGTAGAACACAATAATTGTTGGGGCATTCAACCATTTGTTTGGCCCACCAAACGCCCCACACTGCACAGTGCATTGGAAGCCTGAGCATGCTGCATAGTGAATTGGAAGCCCTGATTGACTGAAGGAATGAAGGCTTTGCCCAATCAGGGCACAGAACACTGTCAGAGCCATAATTGGAGAAACTAATGATGACTATGCTCATTCATGGTTCATTGCTTATAGACCCACCCCACACTATAAAAGGTTCCTTCCCAGAGCAGGCATTTGCAGTGTGATATTGGAGTGGAAATAGATAGAACAGGGCTCTGTTCATTGCTACTAGCAAGTTAGTGTGCTATAGTGTGCCATTGTTAGTGTAGAGTTTCAGTGTAGTGAATATAGTGATAGTGTAGCACCACCTTCCTTTTTTACTTTAGTGTCAGTTTAGTGAGTCAGGGCAAGTTCATTGCAGTATATTGAAGTGTGTCAGTGTAGAGTGTCCGGCAGGTTTACTGTAATATATTGAATTGCATTTTTACTGCAGTATATTAACCACTTTCAGACCGGACCAATTTGCTGGTCAAAGACCAGACCACTTTTTGCGATTCGTCACTGCGTCGCTTTAACTGACAATTGCGCAGTCGTGCGACGTGGCTCCCCAACAAAATTGACGTCCTTTTTTTCCCACAAATAGAGCTTTCTTTTGGTGGTATTTGATCACCCCTGCGGTTTTTATTTTTTGCGCTATAAACAAAAATAGTGCGACAATTTTGAACAAAACGCATTATTTTTTACTTTTTGTTATAATAAATATCCCCCAAAAATATATAAAAAAACTTTTGTTTCCCTCAGTTTAGGCTGATACGTATTCTTCTACATATTTTTGGTAAAAAAAAATCGCAATAAGCGTTTATTGATTGGTTTGCGCAAAAGTTATAGCGTTTACAAAATAGGGATAGTTTTATAGCATTTTTATTAATAATTTTTTATTATTTTTTTTTACTAGTAATGGCGGCGATCAGCGATTTTTATTGTGACTGCGACATTGTGGGGGACCCATCGGACACTTTTGACACATTTTTGGGACCATTGTCATTTATACAGTAATCACTGCTATATAAATGCAGTGATTCCTGTGTAAATGACACTGGCAGTGAAGGGGTTAACCAGTGGGTGGCAGTGTAGGGGTTAAGTGTTCCTAGGGATGTGTTACTAAGGGCCGGTTCACACAGCGAGGCGCGGCGAGGCGTCTCCGACTTGCCTCGCCGCGACCTGCGGGGACCTCAGCGGCGACTTGCAGAGGACTTCTGTATAGAAGTCAATGCAAGTCGCCCCCGAAGTCGCCCAGAAGTAGTACAGGAACCTTTTTTCTGAGTCAGAGCGATTCGAGTCGCTCCTCTCAGAACGGTTCCATTGTACAGAACGGGGGCGACTTGCGGGAGCGAGGCGAGGCGAGTCGTGTCGCCTCGCATCGCCTCGCTGTGTGAACCGGCCCTTACTGTGGGGGGGTTGGGCTTTCATTTAGTGAACACTGATCTCTGCTCCAATCACATGGAGCAGAGATCAGCGTCACTAGTTGCTAGGCAGAATGGAGAAATGTTGTTTACAATGGCACTTCTCCATTCGGCCGCTCCGTGAGACGATCGCGATGATCGAGTCCGCGGCTCCTGCGACCGGACTCACGGGGGTCCCGACCAGCGCAGGAGCATGCTCCCGATGGCAGGGCGGCAAATTTAAAGGGACGTACATGTACGCCCATTTGCCTGCCTGTGCCATTCTGTCGACGTACATCGTCGTGCGCTGGTCGGCAAGTGGTTAAAGTGTGTTAGGGCACTTTTACTGCAATATATTGAAGTGTGTTAGTGCACTTCACTGTAATATATTGAAGTGCCTTAGTACACTTTTACTGCAGTATATTGAAGTGCGTTGGTGCAGTTTTACTGCAGTATATTGTAGTGTGTCAGTGGAGTGTGTCTATGGAGTCCTTAAGTTAAAGTACACATTTTCTCGTCTCTATTCCATTTCAGTAATAAGCCCCCCCAGACATGATGGGGAGGCAACAAGGAGAGGCAGATGTTCCCATGGCACTATGAGGGGGCCAGCAGCGTCTGTGTAAAGGTAAAGGTGGACGTGGTCCGTCTTCAGGCAGGGCACCTTTGTCCCTGTTTAGAGATGTTGCCTGTGCTATACAGCCACAGCATGGGAGGGAGGTGGTGTACTGGTTTACTAAACCATCCTCATCCTCTGTCACCCAAGCAGTGTTATTTGAACACAGTGACAGCCACTTGCTTCTTGATGATGCACAGACTGCTTGATTCTGATGTTGGTTCTGAGATTAAAGAAGGTAGGAACATGAGCCTACAGAGAGGGGAAAAAACTGATCAACAACAAATTGGCAGTCATATTCCCACAGCCGCAGTTTTTGACAGCAAGTCCAATTCTTGCTTACATCAAGAGTACCTGTATAGGGTTACGGTGTGAAGGCGCCACCAACACCCAAAGCCCAAGCACCTGTTACTTCTCTCCAAAGTATGCACAACACTCGCCAGAATTTATCCCAAAAATCTCTAATCTTGTTCCGAGTGCACTAAGTTGTGGCCTCGTTTTTTAAATAAAGAAACTTGCAGGGAAAATTTCATTTTTTTGGCTTTATAAATGTCATTTTTGCTGCAGCACCTTCTATATACAGTACAGATACACCACTTTACAGGCAGACTAAGGGGGTCCCCACCGGCACTATATTTACCACTTGCTTACTGGGTACTTAAACCCCCTCCTGCCCAGACCAATTTTCAGCTTTCAGTGCTGATGCACTTTGAATGACAATTGTGCGGTTATACAACACAGTTTCCAAATTCCATTTTTATAATTTTTTTCACACAAATAGAGCTTTCTTTTGGTGGGATTTAACCACTTAAGCCCCGGACCAATTGTCAGCCTAAGGACCAGAGGTCTTTTTACAATTTCGCACTGCACTGCTTTAACTGGTAATTGCGCGGTCATGCAATGTTGTACCCAAACAAAATTTGCTTTCTTTTCTTCCCACAAATAGAGCTTTCTTTTAATGGTATTTGATTGCCTCTGCAATTTTTTTTTTTTACGATATAAAAGGAAAAAGACTGAAAATTTCGAAAAAAAAAAGATATTTTCTAATTTTTGTTATAAGAAAAATCGAATAGACTAAATTTTAATCATACATTTAGGCCAAAATGTATTCAGCCACATGTCTTTAGTAAAAAAAATGTCAATAAGCGTATATTTATTGGTTTGCGCAAAAGTTATAGCGTCTACAAACTAGAGTACATTTTCTGGAATTTACACAGCTTTTAATTTATGACTGCCTATCTCATTTCTTGAGGTGCTAAAATGGCAGGGCAGTACAAACCCCCCCCCCCAAATGACCCCATTTTGGAAAGTAGACACCCCAAGGAAATTGCTGAGGGGCATGTTGAGCCCATTGAATATTTTTTTTTTGTCCCAAGTGATTGAATAATGACACAAAAAAAAAGTTTACAAAAAGTTGTCACTAAATGATATATTGCTCCCACATGCCATAATTATATGTGGAATTGCACCCCAAAATATATTCTGCTGCTTCTCCTGAGTACGGGGATACCACATATGTGGGACTTTTTGGGAGACTAGCTGCATACGGGACCCCGAAAACCAATCACTGCCTTCAGGATTTCTAAGGGTGCAAATTTTTGATTTCACTCCTCACTACCTATCACAGTTTCGAAGGCTATAAAATGCCAAAATAGCACAAAACCCCCCCAAATGACCCAATTTTGGAAAGTAGACACCCCAAGCTATTTACTGAGAGGCATGTTGAGTCCATGAAATATTTTATATTTTGCCACAAGTTGCGGGAATATTACAAACTTTTTTTTTTTTTCACAAAGTTGTCACTAAATGATATATTGCTCACACATGCTATGGGCATATGTGAAATTACACCCCAAAATAAATTCTGCTGTTTCTCCCGAGTACGGGGATACCACATGTGGGGGACTTTTTGGGAGCCTAGTCACGTACGGGACCCCGAAACCAAGCACCGCCTTCAGGATTTAAATATGAAACGCTACCAAAAAAAACTGTTAGCGATCGCAGGGATCAGGCCTGACTCTGCGAACGTTGCAGTTATGTGCTTAGTGTTTTGTAAGTGACAGTGATTGATCGATACTGCACTTGGGTGGGCTGGGCAGAGGGGCAAAACGCAGGTGCTAGCAGGTAACTGGGCTGATCCCGCTAACAATGCGTTTTTTGGAACCCTAAACTGCTGGGGATGCTAGTATAGATATGATCAGATCAGATATTGATCTGTTCAGATACTATACCACTACGGGAAGTGTATGCTTTGCGCGTGGGTGTTAGTGGTACTGGCACTAACCTAGCGCTGCCTGGCGCGATGCAGACCCTGACCCTAAAACCTAATTGATATCACCCGCCGGGTGATCAGGGGGTTAAACCTTTATTGGGTAATAAATGGTGGGTGCCCTGATGCTATAAAAAGCAAACTAACTAACCAGAGCCACCCGTAACACTTATACGGTGATCACTGGTGAAAGGGTTAACTAGGGGCAATCAGCGGGTTAAAATCTTTATTAGGTAGTATATGGGGGTTCCTGACGCTATATAAAAACCTGACGGGGGAACCTAAATAACTAACTGGCTAACCAGCGTCACCAGTGACACTTATATGGTGATCGCTGGTGAAAGGGTTAACTCTAGGGGCAATCAGGGGGTTAAAATCTTTATTAGGTAGTATATGGGGGTACCTAACGCTATAAAAACCTGGCGGTGAACATAAAAAATAACTAGCTACCTAGCGGCACCAGTGACACAAATGCAGCGATCAGAAAAATGATCGCTTAGTGACACTGGCAAAAGGGGGTGAAAGGGTTACCTGGGGGCAATCAGGGGGTTAAAACCTTTATTAGGTAGTATATGGGAGTCACGGACGCTATATAAAAACCTGACGGGGAACCTAAATAACTAACTGGCTATCCAGCATCACCAGTGACACTTATACAGGGATCACTGGTGAAAGGGTTAACTAGGGGCAATCAGGGGGTTAAAACCTTTATTAGGTTGTATATGGGGGTACCTAACGCTATAAAAACCTGGCGGTGAACCTAAAAAAATAACTAGCTACTTACTGTATACTGTCACAACTGACACTAAATGCAGTGATCAGTAAATAAATGATCACTGCAATCAGTGACACTGTGACTGGGAGGGGGGCTGGGGGGTGATCGGGGGGATTTGTGTGCCTATGTGTACCTACATGTCAGTGTAGTGTTGGTGCACGAGGAGAATGACATCACTTCCTCCCTGCCTGTGTTTACACTACACAGGCAGGGGAAGCTTCTCATTCGCCAGGAGTGATCGAGAGGGGATGGCCAGAAACCAACGGCCATCCCCTCATCCCGGATCACTCCTGAAGCGAAACGGACCGCCGCAGCCAGCGGGAGGGGGTCCGATCGGACCCCCCACCCGCTGGAAGGCAAGCACATACATGTACGTGCTTGTGCCTGTCGGTGCCATTGTGCCGACGTACATTTACATGCGGCGGTCCTTAAGTGGTTAATCACCACCTTTTTTTTTTGCTATACAAACAAAAAAATATGGAAAATTTTAAAAAAAAAGTTTCATAGTTTGTTATAAAATTTTGCAAACAGGTAATTTTTCTCCTTCATTGATATGTGCTGATGAGGCGTCACTGGTGGGCACTGATAGGCTTCACTGGTGGGCTTTGATGGGCACTGATAGGCACAGTTAAAGCGGCACTGATAGGCACAGATAAGGTGGTACTGATGGGGACAGATAAGGCGGTACTGATGGGCACAGATAAGGTGGCACTGATGGCCACTGAAAAGATGGCATTGATGGGCCCTAATGGGTGACCCTGATGGGCACTGACAGGTACCACTGATAGGTGGCACTGGTAGGTGACACTGATGGGCACTGGTAGGTGGCACTGATAGGCAGCACTGTTGATGAGGCACTGATTGTGGGCACTGATAGGTGACACTGTGGGCACTGATGGGTGGCACTGTGGGCACTGGTAGGCGGCAGTGTTGTGCACTGCTATATGGGACTTGCAGGTGGCACAGGTGGGCACAGAGGAACTGGCAGCAGCTCTCCGTGATTGAGACTGATGTTACTCTCACAGCCGCTTTTGAACGGCTTTTTTTTGCCTCGCGCTGTCAGCGCAAGATTAAAAAATAGTGGATTACATTGTCATTGGCTGACAGCTGATCATGTGGTAAGGGGTTGGGATCGACCCATTACTCTGATCTATGATCCAGCGGTTCTTATTGACTCGCTGATCATAGAGCACGCTGCGTGCTCCCTGCAAGGGGTGCGTAGGTTGCTCGGAAAAAACAGGTCTGCGCTGTAGCCATCATTCAGCTATAGTGTAAATCTGAACCAGTTAAAGGAATTTTTCATTTTTATTATTTCACTTTAAGCATCAGTAAATCACTGCTTATTAATAAATGATCTTTTTTACAAACTTTTTCATTGATACATGTCCCCCTGGGCAATACCCGGACCTTCATACCCTTTGTATGCCCAATAACAAGCCATACAAACCTTTAAAATGTGCACTTTTGATTTTTCCAGTTCCACTTCAATAGGGTTTGTTGTTCAGCTCCAGACTTTTGCGATGTTCGAAAGTTCTGGTGCGAACCGAACAGGGGGTCGTCCAGCCCATCTCTAGTGTAAAATGTGCAACTGACATCATAAAGTGATGTGTGAGGTTGCTTTGGTTGTAGAAAATGGCAGTATGTTTAATGACTAGCCAGGTAACAATCAAAACTAATTGGAATTGATTTACCAAAGGGATAAAAAATGTTTCCTTCATAAACTGTGAGCCAGATTTATAACAGATATCAGATACTACTATCAGGACACTACAGTATACATTATACTCCTATTTATGTTCAGTTCCTAACATGCAGAGTGCTTTACAGTATTCTCTGTATAATGCTGCAATGGGATAGGAGAAAAGCTCTGTCACATGACCTTGACCTTTTTTTTACATTAAATTCAAGATTAATCACTGTGCTAATAACGGTAATAAAGCAGCTGCATTAATTGTATGGTGACAATAAGAAGCATGAACAATATGATATGCAGCACTATGAAGGTAGTATTGAAAATAAAAAGTCCATAGTCCTTGTTCAGGAGAAAACGCTGGAATCACCCAGTGTAGACAGAAATACAAATTAGGTGAATACGGACTTATCCTCCACCAAACATCAACACACCAGGCCTTTTACCAAAAAGAATAGACCATATATATGAATAAGCCTCTGACGGCGTTTAATTGGACAAAACGCCACGTTGGGAGGAGTTCTGATGTCATGACACTGTAACGTGTCGACAGCGGCCATCTTTGTGTTTGGAAACAAATTCTGCTTATACAGACTGCTGTCTTTTACATGCTCGTTTTTATCTGATGAATTGTGAGTACCCTGGATTTTTCATTGAATAAATATGACCCTGGTTTTATACTACACCATGAGGAGTTCCCTCTTTTATATTTTGTGCATGCACATATGATTATTTGGTGGAACTACAAGACCCAGCCATCTGTGATCTCCATTAATGGTTTCATGGCTCTGTGGATTTATCATGCCTGTTTGACCACCTGTGATTAAGTGATCTAGTCTTTTTGGTAAGAGGCCTGGTGTGTTGATGTTCGGTACAGGATAAGTCCGTATTCACCTAATTTGTATTTCTGTCTATGGGTGATTCCAGTGTTTTCTCCTAAACAAGAACTTTATTTCAAACACTATGTACTTTTTATTTGCAATACTACATTTATAGCACTGCATATCGTTATATATATATTTTTTTTTTACATACCCAATGTGGCATTGCTTGCTTCATCTTTATTTGTTTAACTCCCAATGCACATAACTTGGCATTTAGAGAGAACACCATTTAATTTTCCTAAATGCCTTTAATCCTATTGCACACTAGCGTTAATGTTACTGGTGGTAGCTTACTAGCGTGAAGATAGCTAGGTATGCAAAAAACAAAACAAAAACCTACTTCTTCATTATTTCCTCGCTACTGAGCAATATTTTGTCAATGAGGGAATGACTGTAGGAGCAAAGTAGTTTTCTAACTGGCGATCCTAATACTCAAATAATATCAAAAGTGGCCAAATGTGTTGTGTGTATTGGGTCTAAATCAAACATATCATATCTAAAGTTTTAAAGATGTAGTTCAAAACACTTTTACACCATGCCGTCCGTCATATTTATTCATTAAAGTGACACTAAGGGTTCATTTAAAAAAAAAAAAAAAATATGTCATACTTACCTCCACTGTGTAGCTAGTTTTGCACAGAGTGGCCCCGAACCTGCTCTTCTGGCATCCCACAGCGGCTCTCTGGGCTCCTCACCACATCAGATAACCCCCTAGGAGAAGCGATTTCCGGGGGGGGTGTTACCTTGTGGGCGCGCTCCCGAGTCCAGTGTTCGGCATCCATAGATGCAGAATGCAGGACTCGGCCCTGCCCCCCAGTGGCCATGTCTTTGGATTTGATTGACAGCAGCGGGAGCCAATGGCTGCACTATTATCAATCTATCCAATCAACAGCCGAGAATCCCCTAGCAATGAGACGTCGCGATCCCGTGGGACAAGTTTGAGGGGTCAGGTAAGTAAAACGGGGGGGCTGGGGGCCGGTCACTGACAGGTATTTTTTCCCCATCCAATGCATCCTGAAAACATGAACCTTTATAACCCCTTTAAAGCAGTGAAAAGAGTAATGGTGATGTGGAAAGTGCAGCAACCCATAACCAAGTTCAGATTACTGAAATCAAATAAGTCATTGTAATTGGCTCATATACCTTACATTCAGGGGAATTCTACATAGCCTTAATGCCAGTAGTTTTCATTAAGAACAACTTGTGCCTAATTCAGCCAAGCATTTTTGGCAGTGTGGGTAAAATTACTGATAGGTGCGGCCTGAGGATGTAGCTGTTGTCATTACCCAAATGTGGGCAATGCAATGGGTGGACAGAGCCTGATGGAGATCTGAGAGACTAATTCCTCATTGGGTCCACTTTACATTTGATTGACAGTGAGCAAAATTGAAAGCTGCTATTGAAGTAAATAGCGGCTAAGAATCTGTCCACTCCCGAGCGCTGCCAATCAAAAGTGGGTGAAGGACTCTGTACTAAGGTACAAGTCAAGTGTTAGACATTCTGTGAAACAAAAATGTGATTTGTGGTAAGGTACTCCCTAAAGGTTAATCACTTCTAAAGGGATACAGACACTGCAACTTTTCACATCAGAAACTTGAAAGTACACCAACTGATTAAAATGAATCAGTCACTCCCTTTCAGAATCAAGACCATAGGTGGATTGAAATTCAGCCTGTTCAGCAGGGACCAGCAAAATTCCGATCCATCTATGGCCATTCCCACTATACAGAAGTTGATTTAATAATTGACTTGCGTGGAACGGGCTTCTTGGAAAATTGTTCTTGATCAGCAGCTGCAGCCAATCTTAAAAGTATGAATAAAATGGCATGCTGGGAAGGATTCCTCAAGAGAGAGAGAGAGAAGCATAAGAATAGTTCACCTTTGTAGAACAAGGAAAGTGATACATTTTTCAATTAATCTATATTCTAGAAGGATTTGGTGTAGTGTCATCATTCTAAATGCTAATTCTATTCTCTCTGCTGTATATGTATAAACATAATCCTGAAATATATAATAGGTGAAATGCATTTTCAAATACAACAGCTTATTTAAAATAAAATATAGCAAGGAAAAAGCATTAACATTGTGCCATAGCAACCAGCCATTTGTTACATTTTGTAATCTGCAACAGAAAAAAGGCTGTTGGAATCTAGTTACTTTGGGCAAAATCAATCATCTTATATAGTTTACCTTGAATAGTTAAAAACTACCTGCTGTTCCAGTGTATCTGTTTCTTTCTTTCTACAAATGTGTAGGTGTAGTTAGCTTTTAAGTGTTCTAAACATTTTCCCAGCAATTTTCTTTTGTAATTTATTTCAGTTTCACCAATACTCTCACACCTACCTTAAACTCACCCATATTGCCATTTCTGGCATATTTCCAGCTTCTTTCATATAAAGAATGGACACACCTATTCTGAAGGGGTTATGAGTGTTTAAATGATTGATATATCTGCTGCTGAATATTTTTATGGTTTGTTATAAGAAGAAAAGGTCAGTATTCTCTTACTTTCTGTAAACCTTGCCTATGTTATTTTCTAATCTAATATTTGCATTGTAAATTGTTAAGAACTCTTACAAGCAATATAGCCAGTCGTATATTGGAGCAAGAACCAGTTAAGACTTAGATCAAATGTGTATTATAGGTACTCCTAAAGTTGCCTCCAGCAATTGTTATTGTGTGGAAACTTCCATGCACCTAACAGCTGTCAGATGCAAGGGAATGACCTCATATCGAAAAGATTCAAAACTGTTTTTTTCATTGACAGTCACACATGCACGTGCTTAGCCAATATATGTTGGAGTATTATGATCGTGCTTTGCTAAGGATAAGGAGCATGGATAGCGTGTACTATCTATGGCTAATAGTGGGTAACATCTTTGTTATCAGTAGATAGTGTGGTTCCCTGGGTTAGATCTAAGGAATGGCCATGCTTCAACAGGACCTCAATCAAACATTTCAAGGCTTTCAATGTGCAATGCCCCCCTAGGACACAGCTCTCACATTTGGTGACCAAAGTCAGATGGGCAAATGAGTGAAACAGGAACATGTGACAATAGGTAAAAAAACAGGATACAGTAGACAGATTGGGATGGTAAGTCACAATTATTACTGGAATCAGAGATTAAGATCTTAAGTCCCATACACACTATCAGATTTTTCGCAGATTTTTGTCTTCAGATTTACCAAAACCATGTAGTCCAAGGGCCTGCCTGATTGCATACAAATTGAAACTTCTATGGTTTGACCTCATATTATATGGTTTTGGTAAATCTGAAGGAAAAAATCAGATAGTGTGTATGGGGCTTTAGTGTTCTCCAGAGGACTAGGAAGACATTTTTTTTGCTTAGGAATAGTTCTAGTACACTGAGCAGATATCATATTTTACTGCCTGGTACTGTCAGAGACATGCTTGAGTGTGTCATAGCTGTATATGATACCAGCAACTTAGCAAGACATAGGGGCGTACAATTATTGACTGTTTGAAGAAGACAAGCTCCTGGTATCTTCCAAAGATGCCAACTAAAACTGGACGAAAGATGATAACCATAACCCTGGAGTTGGGTAGAGACCAATTAGGTTTTTACATTTAAAGGCCAATTCAATTTGCAGCTACAACAAATTGTGTGCTAATTTCGAAAATTCCAAAAAATCTGAAATATTTGTGTGTTACTTCATGCACAAGTGCGTTCCAAACCTATATAAATCTCAGGGGTATCTATTACTAAATTAAGGAAAAAATTTAGACTACTAATTTATGGTCAGGACTATACATGGCAATATAATAAGCAAGTCTATTCACTCTGAATAAGGCATGCCAGGCTGGAAGATAAAAAATAATGACAACCTTTGAAATTTGTATCCTTGTGAGCGCAATATACATCTGAAATTATTTAATACAAATAGGGGTCTGTATGACCAGTGTTTATTTTCCAAATAATTTATTTCTACTTGGGAGGTAATCTTATGCCCCGTACACACGAGAGGGATTAAGTCTGACAGACCTCCAAAGGAGTTCCGACGGAGTTCTGGCGGACTTTTCGACCGAACGGACTTGACCACACACCATCACACCAAACTCCGACGGAGTCGAACGTGATGACGTACGACTGGATTCGACATAGGAAGTTCATAGACAGTAGCCAATAGCTGCCCTAGCGTCGGTTTTAGTCCGTCGGAGTAGCACACACACGAGCGAATTTTTCGAAGGGGACCGGGTCCGGCGGAGTTCCGTCGGGAAAATTTGAAGCATGCTTCATTTCTAAAGTCCGTCAGACTTTTGCGAAGCTAAAGTCCGTTGCAGCCCACACACGATCGGATAGTCTGACGGACTCGGTCTGACGGACTTTGGATGTTGAAAAGTCCGCTCGTGTGTACGGGGCTTTAGCTAGACCAGTGGGTTAGATTTTAAATGTTCATCCAATGCAGGTTTACACTGTTGGGGGGGGGGGGGATAGAATCCTGTGCTGGTGGACTAGGAAACGTTCACCTACCAAGTTTGTAAAAACATTTGAGGAAACATCTGTGGGTTTGGAGGACGGTCTGAATGACTTCCCATGTAGAGCAGATACCGCATTGCTTTGTGGCTGGAGCAGGTGACACATGTGAATCTGGATCATATTTAGATGCAAAGTTTAAAGATACCCTGTCACCTGACTATTCATTACAACAATCTTCCAATACGATTTTAAGTGTAATTAACATTTTTATGAATATTATTTACCTGTAAAAGACTCCATTGTGTAGACATCCAAAAGCCCAAAGACTACCGTTGGTTGCCGCCATCTTGGATGAGTGGTCAACAGCCCCAGAAAACTGTCATGCAAGTTACACTCTATAGCAGGGGTCTCAAACTGTTGCGAAACTACAAGTCTTATGAGGCATTGCAAGGTTGATAGTTACAAGCATGACTCCCATATGCAGAGGCATGAAGGGACTCATGGTTTCGCAACAGCTGGAGGGCCACCAGTTTGAGACCCCTGCTCTATAGTATACCCCTTCTCTCTTCCCCCAGCTGCTACATTAAAATTGTGCAGAGAAGTGAATGGCAGAGAAAATAGTAATTGAGATAGATCTACTAAAGGCAAATAGACTGTGCATGTTGCAAGTAAAGTTGCACTCATTTTCCCCAGAGCTTGGAAATGTGGTTTATCACATTTACTATGCACTCTGGAAAATGAGTACACCTGCACTTGCAGAATGCAACAGCACTTGTAAAGTGCACAATCTATTTACGTTTAGTAAATTCACCCCACTATTTCAGTATTTATTTAGTTGAATATGCAGAAGGAGTCAGTGAATTTTTCCACCTCACCGCTGTTCCAATGAACAATAGTGCACTGTAGTCTTAGCTTTTTCCATTTTTTGCACTCATAGTTGCACTGTTAATGGCAAGTTACAAAGATTTCAGATCAGTTCCAATTTCTGCAACTTCAGACCTCAGATCAGCCCCAATACAGGCATGCATTTTAGACCTCAGATCAGCTACAATGCATGCCTGCACTTCAGAACTCAGATCAGTCCAAATGGGATGGAATTTGACATAGTCCCAACCTTTTTTGGTACACAATGCTTTAATCACGATAAGATATTTTTTTCCCAGGACCATAACTAATTTATAATATTGTAAGACCTGAATCTAACTATCTCTTTAATCCTTGCATTGGAAAGCCAACCCCATCTTGCTTTATTTGTAGGGGTAAAATGCAGCTTAACGGTAGATCAGAGAGTGCTGGAGGGCCTTTAAACTGGCTATGTTATACATAGCCAGTTTAAAGTACATAGACAATATAAAATTAAATATTGATTTTGTTTCCTCTTTATTTTATAAATTAGGGTACCACTGTGTGCAGGCTGATCCTCAGTCCCTGGCTGCTTTCACTGACATCAGTGAGGTAGGTGGGCTGGCCTTTGAACCAACAGGTCTAGAGAAATGTCAATTACAGCACTGAGTAGGCATTGTGTTCTCACCCTGGCATACAAAACGGGGGTTGCCAACCCATAATTTAGACAATTTAACCTAAAAGTTTATATCTACTCAGTTTATTATGCAATTGTAATGAATGAGCTAAAAACATACATTGTTTCAAAAAACAAATTAAAGTAATATTTGAAAACCGCAACACAGAACTAAAATATTTGAGTTAATCATTTATGGGAGGTCATGCATAATAAATACCTATTAACTTATCTATTGGAAACAACACACACATTCTTGCATTTAATAATTTTTTATTTTCATGTGTTAACATCTATTTCCAAGTAAAAACAGGCATAACATGTAACAAAACAAAAATACTGATTTCACATAAACATAAAATGCAATAAAACATACTTACCAGCTTGTTCTTTTTCAATTATTGTCATCAGGGAGATATGTCCATTGAGCCTGAAACCCAGCAGACAATGTAGCTGTTGCTTCACAAACACAGGTTTCTACATTGTGTGCCAGGTGCATGCAAAATCTGGACAACTTCAACATTTAAGTCACTTTTTCACGCATTTTGCTAATATAACAAAGCATGACTTCAACCATATGTATGGATTTTTTTTTATCTAGAATAGTTTCTGTTATTCTTATAATGAAAGTAAAAAATAACTTTTCTGTAAAAATATCCAGTAGACAAAAAATAACACATTTTTCTCACTAAAACTGGAGTTAAAGGATGTGATATGGATATGATCTCTGCTGCTCTTTTGTTCATTTATTGCACTAGCATATATCCAAGAATAGCTTCTGGTCCACCATAACAGCTTGAGGAATAACAGTGTCATTACCAACATGGGTTGTATTGTTCTACATCACTTGCCTACATTTGAGTTAACTGACGGTCCCTTCAACTTCTAACCATATCAAAGGCACTGTGTTACCTTCTAAAGAATTTGTATTTCTGTCCAATCAGTCTTGAGATTTTCACAGCCCGGGCTGCACTTTGAAGGAGTAGCAGTAGACTAATAAACTCATCAGACTGCTCTCTCCTTCTAACAACATGTGCCTTGTGTATATTTGCATGCAGTGGCTGATCACAGATATGTGCACTATTTTCCATGAAAATTTAGTTGCATGAATTCTAATGAATAGGAAAATGCATGAATTGGTGTGTTTTTATATCATCCAGGAGTTCAACTTTAATAACTAATATATATAAATCCATGGTCAGTCATGAAAAAGATCCTGAATGGGCTCTAAACACTAAGCAGAGCTTCATTGAACTGTAAGCGACATCATCTCAATAACTGATGCTCCAAATTGCACGGCTCCTCCATCTGGAAATTCCATGTCAAAAGCTGGAAGCAAACTTTTTCCACCAATTGGCAAAAGCAAACTGAAAATACCACACGGTCACTTATAGAGTATTTTTACTTTTCATTGTACACAATTGTACGTGTGGGATCTGAATTGTCACCATTGTTTGGTATTAATAGCAAAACAATATTTGAAATATACACTAAGCCTGGCACTGTAAGTTGTAAAGTGTACATAAACCCTAGAACAAAGTTATTGCAGCTTACCAGATGTGGTGGCTGAATATTTCTTAGTTTTTTTTTTTAAAGCATTTTTTTACTTGGTGATTCTACTAGCAACACTTCCTGTACTAGGGTGACACCACTCATGAGCTGAATGACATGGGGGAGAGCTTATTAAATGCACACAGGGAACTCAGTAAGGATGGAGAAATAACAATGTTTGAGATTTCAGAGAACCATTGTCAGCTTGCTACAGGAATCTCACTGGATTTATGGCAGGACCAAAAGGTATTTTTTGCATGTATGGAACAGATCATTTCTGTCCATGGTATAAAACAGAACAAAAGGTAGCAAATGGCAGAAGATCATTGTTAGGGTTTACATATACTTTCATCTAAAATAACTTGAGATTTGAACAGAGAAATGCAACAGCAACAAATAAAGAACACAATGGTAGTAGTGTGGATCTTTTATTTTCCACGGAAGAAAAAGCATGTCTCTCTTCTTTTGCAAGAATAAGATGTGCTATAGGCAGTAGTGTCAGAGACCCAGTAGCCAGATGTAGCTGCTGAAATCTAAAACAGGATCTACACTGGTTACTGAGCGACCAACACCACTAAAATTGTCTTTACAGATTCGAAACCAGCTTCTTGCAGCCTGCAAAAACAAAACAATTTCATAATTTATTGTCAGAGTCCAAATAGATGAGAAAATACAGTAAAAGTCGAAGGCTCAGTAGGCATCCTAAAAGAAAATTGTGTTCTTATGTTGATTGTGTTGTTTTTTTCATTTAGCAGGCCAGCATTGGCTGCTGAAGCAGCCAACATTCCTGCTTAAATATATGGTACTGCATCTGAAAATATGTTATCACCCAACTCCAACTAAAGTTTTGGATAATGTGGAAAGAATAGAAATGTCTGTGACTTTTGATATTTCCCTCCTGGATTGAGAAGTAGAAGGAATTTCCCCAGTTCTAACCAAGGCAGGAATAACCATGAACCTAATAATGCAGCCAATATTGTTTTAACATAATGCTTTACAGGTCCATCTGTGAACCTGTGTTACACTGAGGGTTGATTTATGAAAACTGGAAAGTGCAAACTCTGGTGCAGCTGTGCATGTTAGCCAATAAGCTTCTAACTTCAGCTTGTTGAACTAAGCTTTGACAAAAAAAATAAAAAAATGGAAGCTGACTGGTTTCTATGCAGAGCTGCAATAGATTTAGCACTCTCCAGTGAATCAACTCCATTGTGTTATAAAGTGCGAAACAGGTCTACGTTGAGGGTAATGTTACTTTGAATGTAATACATTAAATTGTGAAAAAAACACCCCATATAAATGCTAAAAAACATTGAAGATACAAATACTAAGTATAAGTTCAAATATGCTGACCACCAAAAAATTGCATTTTATGGATAAAATCACTTAATATCAATGCTGCCTTCCTATTCGGAATAAAACACCTGCACAGAAACCAACACTTAAACTATAAGACCTAGTTCAATGTGAGAGTAAGGCCGCGTACACACGGGCGGACTGTCTGGCCAACTAAGTCCGTCAGACAATCCGACAGATAGTCCGTCCTACTTTTGAATGAACGGACTTGACCACACACGATGAACAGACAGTCCGCTGAAAGCTTGCGCGATGACGTGTACAGCACGTACGACGGGACTAGAAATACGACGTCCAATACACTGCAATGCAACCTTCGGCCGTGTAAATCCTTTCTGAGCATGCGCCATAATTAGTCCGTCCAACTTGCCTACTCACGAGCGGACTGTCCGCTGAAACCAAAGTTGGACGGACAATATTACGGAAATTCCGAAAGATTTAGTCCGCCAGACTGTCCGCTGAAAAAGTTCGCTGAAGCCCACACACGAGCGGACTGTCCGCTGAAACACGTTTCAGCGGACCAAGTCCGTCCGTGTGTACGCGGCCTAAGAAAAAAAATATTAGAACTTTGGAGGTTGCTGTACAAAAATATTCAAAAAGTGCCCGAGGGAAAGAACAGTCACTTAAGGGAGAAAAGCATATTATTAAATGGGTGCAGTTTCATTAGCATTGAATAAATACTTTCTGATGTGAAAAACAAATGCAAAAAAGCATCCAGACAACAGAGGTTATATGGCGGGACAATAGCTTACATGTATTAGATTGTGCAAGGTGTGTGAAATAAAGCTGACTGCAGGGCTCGTGAGTCATACATGTAGGCTTGTTAATACCTGTTAAAATGCTTCGACTTTACAAGGTCTCGCTTTCAAAATGGAAGCCAATCCCCTTTTTGGTATGAAAAAGCAACATTCCAGCTTTGAAATTTTTTGGTGATGACACACTAATCTGTAGGCCTCACACATCAGAGCATGCTAAGTGAAAGTTGCCTGTGCTGTGCTGCTGCCACCAATAAAATTCCAAGCTGCAGTGAAACATTAGTGTTAGAGAATGTTACTTTGAATCTGACTGGCTAGAGTTAAGCAATGCAGAGTTCTGAAAAATGGCTACAAAATGAACAGCTATTGTTAAACTGTAGTTCTATGATAGCCATGTGTGTTCAGATTCACAATACATTATTAATCCCAAAGGGAAATTATTATGCATCATATGTAATCATACCATGAAGGTCATCTTATATAGGACCTGCTATTGTTGTTGGATACGGTCCTGTGGGTAGTACAGCAATACTACATTCATCTGAAGATGGTAAGACTTGATATTATCGAGTTGGTGAAGAATGGATCAAATTTACATTTAAAGATCATAAACACTTGAAGATTTATGACAAGATTTATAGGGCTAGGCATATTAAGAAATGTATATGTAAATATGATATATCAGGAATAAAATGTTTGTCACTTACTGGACAGCTCTCAGAAAAATCTGATCAATAATATACAATGAAAAAATGCTTCAGTCTCCAAAGATAAAATGACCAGTCGCCATTGATACGTGATCCGCAAAAAGATAGCACATAGCTGAACACATTTTTTGCATTCACTTGCACATGTATTGAATGCCATATCATGCCACTCCAACAAACTAACATAACGCTCAGTAATAAAATGAATAATCTTTATCCTAAGTAGCTAAAAGGTCATTTCTCTTCCTCTGTAAGTGTATGTGCAACACACAAAAATGTGCACATTTTCCTATAAGGTGCTAAGATAATTTTATGGTTCTGATTCATCATGCTGTAATAGTGCTGTCATGGGAATATCATTAGAGACAAAACCTGCCATTGCTAAGCTATCCTCTTCAACCACTAGTTGCCTGGCTATTTTATTCCTCTAGTTCATACCAATGGACTCCAACCGGGACACAGGAAAAGACTTCTGAGATTTCTTTAACTTACTGGATCTGTAAGATTGTCAGAAGCTTAAACAACTTCTAGACAGTGGGTCGGTATTACAGCCAGGCATCCAGTATCAGCAGCCCTTATAATTTTCTCATGACAAGTTTACTTTAAAGCTGATGTTTAGGAATTTTACTGTATAGTTACAGTGGTCCAGTTTTGACCAATGTAAGTATGCAAATCTCATACCTAAGCAATCTATGTAGAAGCTGCAAATCAATGCAGTAGTTGCTGCTACTATAGTTATAGCAACAGTCTTCGGGGTCTATTGCACAGCGGCTGCCCTTCTGCATATCAACCACAGGGGGTCACTAGCTCAGCATTGCTGCCATTCACAGCTTGTATTTTTCAATGAATACAAGGCACTAACTGATTAAACGAGGTGGAGATTATGACATCACCACCCTGCTTCTTCACCTAATCCCATCAGAGAATGCCTTTCATTCATTGAAAAAAATACATGACATTCTGTGAATAGTGGCTGGGGCAAATGAGCTAACCTATGGGGTAACTAAGTAGAAGTGCAGCCACTCTGCGCTGGATTCAGAAGACTGCTGCTATCACTGTAGTAGCAGAGACAACAGGTCAGGTATGAGATTTGAATACTTACATTTGTCCATGTTGGACCAACGTAACTATACAATAAAATTCATACCCAAACTTCAGATTTAATAAAATCTTAGTAGTACAAGTTAAATGATGCTCATTGATAATGGTTGATGAGCCTTAACGTGCCTTAACGTGCCTTAAGTGTTACTGAACTTGATCAATTATTGCAAATTATTCCCTTACTTTTTATATTAGCATTTACATTTTCCAGTCTTTGGGAATTACAATATACAGTATGAACATTCCAAGTGAGGTACCTATTTGAGGCATCACTCACATTGCCTAAGTCTATGTAGCAGCTTCTCAAACACAATAACAAACCCTCCTGATCATCAGAAGTACTTGTTAGTACCCAGAAATATTTCAGTAAGATGAAAAGTATTTTCCACTATGTGACTAAGTCTGTAACCAAATACAATTGGCAACATTCTAATTACAAAGCGCACTTAGCAAAACATGGTGATATCTGTTGTCAGCAATGACACAACTGTAAAGATTGCCATAAACCATGTACTTCCCTCTGAAGTTTGTCCATCCAAAACAATTTTCTATCATTTAGGTAAAGTGAGGTAAGGTAAGATGCAAGCTAAGATGCCGCACTTTAAGGTAAGATGCATGGCCGTAATGACAGCTTCTTCTGTCATCTTACTGAAGTACATGCACGACCACTGTGCCACACATCCTCTAGCAGATTCTCCAGGCCAGTGACAATAGCAGCTTTTATCTGAGCTTGCAGCCTGCAACAGCCATGGAGGGACTGAATATGGCACCACTATATTCAAGACTTAAATTCTTACATACTAATATTAAAGAAAGTAATCAATAGCAGCCAGTCAGAAGCCACCATGTACTGGTATGACTCCATTAGAGTGAATTTATGCTTACTTGTTTGGTGCACTGACAAGTAAAGCCACATACAAAGCTGTGTAAATCTTGACAATATAACATTTATTTACAATAATGGTGTACAATATTTGGTAAAAACCACAGTTCACATACATTCGGTTATAGAATATGGCTGGGAAATTCACAAATTCTAAATTGAGAAATTCTTAAATTTTAAATAAGCCTTGCTTGTTTTCTTGCGGTTTTAGATGGCTGAGACACAAACCACAGGCCACTAAACAATTAGCAAGGTCAGTGGATTAAACAAAGTATTATAAAGTAAAGAGAATTCCAGGTTTCCTGGCACTTTAAATTATTTGTTTGGGCCAAAGAAATGCATGCAGAATGGACTGGCTGCTTAGGCTATAAAATACTGCAGTAGCTTGTGCTGCGTAAGGTATGGGCTCTGTTCCCCTTTACTTCTAGATATAGAGATAGCTGGGCATACCGTATATCTGCCATTTAGGAGAAGCTTTGCATGTTTTCAATGAATTTAAGGCTTTCTCTGGTCTAACTAGAAATTGTAACGTCATCCGCCTATCTCTCCACCTTGGTCAACTGTTGAAAAAATACAAGGCTTTTCCTAATTGTCGGAGATGTGGTACAACAGACGCTCTGTATATCCATAAGTAGAATGACAATTGCTCTGCAATAAACTCAATGGCGTAAAATTGCTAAAGAAGAGAAATTAGTGGGATTGATTTCCTAAAACTGCAAAGTGCAAAATCTGGTGTAGTCCTGCATAGAAACCAATCGGCATCCATTTTCTTTTTTGTTAAAGCTTAATTGAACAAGCTGAAGTTAGAAGCTGATTGGCTACCATGCCCAGCTGCACCAGTTTTTGCACCCCCCCCCCCCCCCCCGTTTTAGTAAATTAATTAATAGTTAGTTTATAATTTTAGTTAGTTTTTATAATATTTTTTTATAATAGTTTTTATAATATAATATAATAATAATAATAATAATTTATTAACTTAATTATTTATTAATTAGCTATTTGACCTGTGACTGAGCTTCTTAGTGACAAATCAGCAGCAACAATTAAAATTACTTCACTATTTATAAATTACGGTTATCACTCACATTAGAGGTTTCTGGCATTGATTAATTGCTACTACAAAATCACCATTCTGATATGGCCCTGAATCTGAATGGATGCTTTCATTTTATGCACAAACTTCCTATAAAAAAAAAGTCGGTTTCTAATGGCCTACGGTGCAGATGCAAATTACAGACCTTTGTTTCAGATTTTCCTGACGACTTGCATTTACAGAAAAAAATCTAAAGCTGTTTCCCTGCAGCGGCAGCTGCTGCTACATGCTGATACATTGTTTATCTTTTGTGTTAAATAAACTCCTGAAGTGTGCTGCAGCTCCTCAACTGGATTTATATAGCTGTGTAAAGCCATCGACTTCTATAGGCAGCAGTACGCAGCACACGAGGGCTTGTTGGAGGCGAATACGCTGGGATCGTACACTATATTGTCTGAAACAGCTTTTTGCATGAGCCCCAAAGAGACACTGTTACCTTTCCCAAGCAGGACATTTCCTGGGCACCATATACTTACCTTGCCTTGTAGCTCCCTGCTCCTCTGCAGCTGACAATGACTGTGGGTGACCAGTTCATGTGACAGTTTTCGGGTCTAGCAATTGGCTGCTACAAAAATGCCCATCACAATGGAACAGGTCACATGCACCTCAATATCAAGATCCAGATAGTGTCGCCAGTTGCACAGGAGCAAAGCTCTGCAAGGGAACACAAGTAAGGTGATGATTATCTGGGGTCAGAGGATACCTTTTCCAGAACAACTTACTTTTTCCAGAGACACTGCCATTTTAACCTTCATGATCTTTAAAACAATCACAAGCACGTAAAACATTTCTAGTTTTCGTTTACTGGTTAGGAATACTGGTCAGGCATATCAAGTTCACTTGAAGCCTAATGCTGAAGCAGTCTTAGCCCTTGTACACACGGTCGGACATTCTGCCAACGAAATCCGCTGGATTTTGTCTGACGGATTTTGTCCGACGGATTGTGTCCGAAACTGTTGCATACACACGGTCGGACCAAGTTGTCGGAAAATCCAATCTTTCAGAACGTGATGACGTTATTTCCTTACGACGGGACTACGTTCAGGCTAGTAGCCAATAGCTTTGGTGTAGGAATTTGATCTGAGCATGCATGGCACTTTGTCCGACCTGAATTCTCTACACATGATCGGAGTATGTCCGATCGGACCAGTTTGTCGGAAAATATTTCCAACAAGTTGGAAAATTGGGTCCGACGGATATTCCGACGGAATTAGTCCAATGCATACCACACACAGTCAGATTATCCGACAACACGGTCCGATAGGACACATTCCGACGGATTCTCCGACCGTGTGTACAAGGGCTAAAAGTGATATTAAACCTTCGGATTTTTTTTTTTTATGAAATAACAAACATGCTTATACTTACCTGCTCGGTGCAATGCTTTTGCACAGAGTAGCCCCTGATCCCCTTCTTCTGGGGTCCTCCGCCAGCGCTCCAGGCCCCTCCTCTTCAGCAGGTGCCACCACAGAAAGCCGCTTTCCATTGGGGCATCCATGCGTGTTTGCTCTGCTGCATCCATTGACAGGGACAGCAGGACTCTGCCCCGCCCCCCGCGTCACAGCATTTGATTAACATCAGCGGGAGTCAATGACATCTGCTGCTATCAATCTGCCCAATGAGGAGAGAGACAACATGGGGAGCCACTGCTCTTGTGCACATCGCTAGATTAGATTTGGCTCAGGTAAGTATTGGGGGGCTGGGGGGGGGGCACTGCAGCACTAAAGGTTTTCCCCCTTAATGCATAGAATGAAAAACCTTAGGGCTTTACAACCGCTTTAAGCTGGCTATACATCATGCAAATTTCTTATTCAATTTCCTTTAGTTTTACCTTCAACTATGTAGTGCCTGTCTGATTGCATACAAATTTAAATTGTTGAAAGTTGGCCTCATTATATGGTTTAAATCTAATGGAAAATTGCACAATGTATGACCAGCCTTAGTAAGAGGCTGCATTAGTTATATTTAAAGTGATTGTAAAGGCAGAAGGTTTTTTTTTTATCTTAATGCATTCTATGCATTAAGATGAAACACCTTTTGTGTGCAGCAGCCCCCCTAATACTTACTTGAGCCCCCTCTACATCCAGTGATGTTGCAGGAGACACTTGGCTGGCAAGGACTCCCCTCCTCCTTGTCTGAGTCAGCAGTGTGGCGCCATTGGCTCCCGCTGCTGTCAATCAAAGTCAGTCAGCCAATAAGGAGAGAAAGGGGATGGGGCCGGTTGTGGCTCAGTGTCTTAATGGACACAACGAGCTGTGGCTCGGCTCTGGTGCCCCATAGCAAGTTGCTTGTTGTGGGGGCACTCAACAGGAGGAAGGGGCCAGAAGCATCGAAGAGGGACCCGAGAAGAAGTGGATCTGGATTGCTCTGTGCAAATCCACTGCACAGGGCAGATAAGTACAGTGTTGGTTATTTTTACCTAAAAAAAACAAGACTTTACAATCACTTTAAGGCAACTTTCACTAATTGCAACTGCTAGGTTATCATTTAAGAAAATTTGAGTGTATAACAGGTGCAGATTGAAAAACGTATTCTTTGATATCTATATTTACATTATATGATGCTAAATTATCTTCTGGTTCTCCATAAAATTAGTACTAAAAATTCGGAAAAAGATTAGCAAACTGCAAGAACCAATAGCCACGAATCAGATCTCATCTTTCAATGACCTAAATAAATGTAAAAAATTTGGATGTGCTGCTCTGGTTGTTACACTTTGTACTCTAGCTTTGATCCTTCGATGCCATAAGCCTAAACATTTTTAATAACGTGGATTCTGTTATGAAATGCATGTCTTATATGTAACCAGTATCAGAGTATTTCAGATGCTACCTAAGTTATTTAACAATGAACTCGCAGTCAACCAAGGGTGTGTTTAATGTTATTTTAGATCGCACATACCTAAAACCCTGTGACCATTATTCAAACATTATAATATCACTAGCTGACTGTCACTTGACTGTGACGTTCATTATTTAGTAAATTGCAGCAATGAAAAAAACTTTTTAAAGGACAAACTGAGCATTTTTAAGAAAACCCTTCCTTCCAAATAGCTCCTTCATTCACACTCCTTCCAGAGACTACTAGTATGAGCAAGCTGGGTAAGGTGTGTTTCTTGCACAACTAACCACAAAACAAGCTCCCAAATGCCAAGTCACATGCAGAAACAAAAGTCATACCTCAATAGTTTCTTTAATGGAATTCATTGCTGTTCCACAATAATTACTCTTACTTCTCATGTAGAACCTGATGGCTATGCATGGGAAAGTCTAGACTCGCTACTGCGAACATCAATGCTGAACTAAAAAGTACATTTCTTGGGCACAAGCGTTGCTCAGTTTCATGACATGAATACGTAAGTTAAAAACAAAAAAGAATCAAAAGAGAGAAGACAATTATACATCACAGTATAAAATCCCTGTATTTTGGTGCTTACGGTTTTCTTTGCATCATTCATAATGTGAAAATAACATTCTCCCTGCATTCTCTTTTCTGCAGAAAAAGTTACCATAAAGTTAGTCTTGATTCTAGCAGCTGTTTTGACTGTTGATTGGTACTCGTAGCATTCAGAACAATTTCAAAAAGTACTATAAAATAAGGGGACAGAAGAGGTATTAAAGGAGAAGTATGGCCAAACCTATTTTGCCATGCTTCTAATATGGATCACAGGAGTGTACTTAGTTTTGCACTCCTGTGACCCAAATTTAGCCAACAGAAGGCGGCTGACACAACAGAGCCAGTCCAGCTCTGCAGGGATCATGCCCGTAATGTCAGGGTTTGCCCAGATGCCTGATCGGCAGCTAGCTGAGCCTCTCAGTGCACCATTGAGAGCCGGAGCCAGCCGTTCCCGTCCCCTTCACAGTCCGCTATTCCAGTGAACGCTGGAGGGGCAGAGAAGTGAGCAGTGACTGACAGTCAGTGCTCTGTGCTCAGAATAGACCTGCAACTGAGCGATCAGCAGTCTTTGATTGCTCAGTTCTCAGAGTGCAGGTGGTGGGGAACGGCTGCAGCATCCGAACCATGCTGCAGCTATTTAGGTGAGCATGTATGTTTTTTTTCTTATTCCTATACTGTAAACCGAAAATCTTTTCAGTATGTATGGCATTTTTTTTCACTGTACACAGTTTAAGATTTTTTTTTTTTTACTATGTTTAAAATATTTACCTAGAGACCTTGGCAGAAACATCACTTCACTTTACATTGGGGCTGGGGGAGGCCATTATGTTCCTTTATGTCACTTCTACACAACCTTTTTTTCTTGTGCGAAGACGTCCTGACAGTACTAAAAGCAGGCTGACAACACTAACCCAATGCCTCGTGTTTAGCAGCAGCATTATCAGCCTGCTGTGCAAGCTCCTTTAAATGGCCAATTAGCTTACCTAATACATGTGATAGGCAAGCTCAATAGCCAACAGAGTGAGCACGCATGGCAGGCTTAAAATGATGCTGCAATTTGCAAGGCTGCGGCTTACATTGTCAGTCTCCTACTGTTACTGGCAGGATCTTTAGCCTTCGTAGAAGAACAAACGTCATGTAGGAGTGATATTAAGGAACACAATGGCCCCTCCTCCAGTCCTGATGCAAAAGGACTACTTTGAAGCTAACAAAATGGAATGTAAACTAAAATAACAGAAATGCAGAATAAATGAACAGTGATCATGGAACATAGTGCTCCATTGTTTGTAAGGCTAGAGTTCAGATTTGGAGACTAATTTGCTAAAAACTAAATTTTATCTTAGCCTGGGCTAACCTTAAATGCAAAATCACTTTAGGCAGATAAAAAAAATGTAAATGTATCCTATTCAACTCATAAATCTGAAGTGAACAAAGACTAGGTGGATGATAAAGTAAAATACCTGTAAACAAGCAAGAAAAACTGGTACATGATAGAGAAAGCCAAACAGTGAGATTTGATTTTTGTAAGTGCGTGAATGATCTATGTATGTGCTAATGGTTTGCTAATTGCCAGTATTTTGTTTTAATATTGTATTAGATTTCCAGTCAACTGACAATTGCAACCTGTATATCATTTGGCGAATAATCCCCAAGTGTGCCATTCATCTTTAGCAAATCTTGCAATTGTAAAATACGAAAATTGTTTACTGCTTGTTTTATTGGCCATCTGGGTATACAGCTGTTATGTTTATGATTTTTTTGTTTATAAATAATAATGCCAGTTAGTGGCTTTATGGCATGGTTATTGGGTTTTCCATTAATGCAAAAAAAGTAAAAGTGGTATCACTAATGTGTGTGACTAATCTAACACTCACATCTTTGGACCTCCTTGGCAAGACTAGAGTTCAGAGTTCACTCCTGGCAGTTATTGTGGGTTTCCTTGTAGATGTTTGTGGGATGACTGTGCAGACCACATCCACATTCTCAGATATATTTAAGATCCCCTAACCAAACTGCCTCCAGAAAAGCAGGAACTGACTCATTTCATAGAAGCCAGCTTCACGAGGCTTAGAAAAATGTTGCCTGACACTAAGCTGGTGAAGGCAAGGATCACAAGATCAGAGCTAAAGCTCTCATCCAAGTTATGCATTCTTGCTGGTTTGTTTATACATCATGGAAAGATCAAAATGGATAGACTCTTGTACAACCTATACTAAGTTTCACCATCTTTTCAATGTACATTTTTTAATGCTATACTTTTATTAAAACAATGAGATGAAACACAAGGAACTTTGATTGCATGTCACTGTTTGAGAATAGACTGAAATTAAATTTCCGACAGACGAAAGGGGAGCATTGTTCTGTCAAAGGGGTTTTGGCACTCATTTTTTTTTTAAATCTATCGCTATGGAAAACCTTTATGTAAGCTTAATGATTGCCACTAAGAAATCCATTTTACCGCTAATGTGGGCCACTCCATTTAGGATAACAAGCTAAGATTTGGGTTGCCCATCAAGGATCCTATCAGTGAAAGAAGGTTCTCAATTTTAGTTTTTAGTACTAAGGCAATTAGGGGGATACCACAAATTAACCAACTAAACTGTAGAGTAGGCACATATGCAGTCTGTTCAACTTCCTTGACTCATAAGAATATGTGTGGAAAAATGGCTTAACTGCCTGTTTCGGTCTTAATTAAAGTCCTACTGAATGACAGGAATTTTTGTTCAGCTTGTGATATGCTTTAAAATAACATCACTGCAAAATACATTTTTTAATTCACTTTCTTCTACTAAGACACTGCTATGACCTACAAATACATATTTATGATGCTATTGTTTGTTCCATAATCACCACTCACTCCTACCCATATTCCATTAAATCAAGGACATGAAACACACTAAAACATTTATGTAATCCTGTTTACACTAATACTTTTTCGTGGCTCATGCTTATTTAATCAAATTGAATCAAAATGATATTATATGAGGTCCACACAGATTACAATGGGGCTGATTTATTGGGGTTGATTAATCCTTTTCAAAAAATGCCTGTTCACAACATATCTTGGTGTTTATGTATCTCATAAGCAATTAAGCAATTCATTTTATAGTTAAACTCCTGCAAAAAATTTTTTTTAACAAAACGTTAGAACCTGTATGTATTGATTTCCTTGTGAGGAAATTCAGTCTCCCTGTGTTGCCTTGTAAGCATTATCACTGAGCCAAAAAAGGAGGGAATATCTAAGATCTTTCAGCTTTAGTGGGAAAACTGCCTAATGGGGACACCTGCCTTGGTAAAAGAAAGATGTGAAAGATGGGATTTCTGTAATTTTCGGAAGATTTCTTCTTACTTCCTGTTGTTTCTCTGTGACAAGAATTTCCCTCCAACTCAACAGAGGTTTTGACCCTGCCTTAATCTTCTAGAATTTTTTTGGGGGGTGGAGATCCACTCCAAGCACCTGGATAATGTGACTGGAGCACTTTTGCATAGAGCACATTTTTTATCATTTGAGCAACAAAGCCTATTCGCGTCATTCAGATTTTCCATTTTTACGTTCCTATATAAAAACAAAATTTTTAAAGAAATGCCATATTTTGTGGCACATGGCAACCACACCCAACTAAGAAGTCATGTTGATTCACAGGATAACTATTTTGTGTTTGTCATGCCAGTCTGCGGTTTATAAAATGTGGTGGTGACTGACCACCAGAGCAGGTCCTGGCTACATACTGCTTTCAGGAAATATGTGATTAGTGGTTGTCAAATCTAACCTTTGGAATATGTTGTGCTATCACAGCATATCCTTAGAGACTTGAGCTATCACACCCCATCAAAGTGGAAATTCCATAGCATTAATTTCATTAGGCTTTAATTGCTAAATAACATAGTGTAGTTCTATTTTATGCCAAGAATACAGGAAACATTTGGCAGTATATACTATTTATGAGTTTCTCAAACCTGTTCTCAAGTACTTTTACCAATACATGTTTTTTAAGGTTTCTTTACAGACTGACAGGTAAAACAATAATAATGGTTATTTAAAAAAAGTTACAATAGCACCCCTGTAAAACATGTCCTATTAGTCGTCCAGTAGGACCAGATTTGGGAAACAATTAATATGTTCGATTATCAGATCCATACAATGGAAACATGGTTATCAATGTATGGATTTTCAGATCCATACAACGATTCCAGGTATCACATGGTTTGTAAAGTACACCTCAACAGCACTTCTGGTTAAAATGATAAAGGTAATGTTAAAAAAAGAAGACATATGACTTCAACACAACCATCTCTAAGTGTGGGGGAAAAAAAAGGTATAAAATAATTGGACCATGGTATTTTTCTGTCATTTAATACACATTAATACTCCTTGGTTTTATTTCAATAGGAGATATTAATGCTTTATTGCTATAGAGCAAACCTGTTTTATTCTGAGAATTTACTATTGCAGGGATATGCAATTAGCGGACCTCCAGCTGTTGCAAAACTACAAGTCCCATCATGCCTCTGGGTGTCATGCTTGTGGCTATCAGAGTCTTGCTATGCCTCATGGGAATTGTAGTTCTGCAACAGATGGAGGTCCACTAATTGCCTATCCCTGTACTATTGTATATCTTACAAAAGGCATTTATTAACCATGTCTAGCTGTTGGAAGCCAGCCCTTTAAATGTCTATAAAAGGCATTATCCTTTCAGTCAATATTCCAACTGGTTGTCATAGTGATGTTTTGATTTGCTAAAACTGGAGAGCGCAAAATCTGGTGCAGCTCTGCAGAGAAACCAATCAGAGTCTATTTTTTTTGTGAGAGTTTACTTGAACAAGCTGATTGGCTAACATGCACAACTGCACCAGATTTTGCAGTTTCTAGTTTTAGTAAATCAACCCCAGTGATCAGATGATTGGAAACCCATCCCACCAGTTGCCAACTGGAAACTGTGACCGTGAGCTGTCAATGACAGTGAGGTCACTGTGCTAGGGGCGCAAAGTGAGTGAGCACAAAACACCAATCCCAGCCTTTTGCATTTATAAGTGCCCGTTCACACAGGGGCGACACGACTTGCAGCGCGACTCACAGACGCGGCCTGCACACGACTTCAGCAGCGACTTGCAAAACGACTACTGTATAGAAGTCAATGCAAGTCGCCTGAAGTCGCCCCAAAAATAGTACAGGAACCTTTTTCTAAGTCGGAGCGACTTGAGTCGCTCCTATTAGAACGGTTCCATAGTACAAAACGGAGCGCGACTTGTCAGGCGGCTAAGTCGCCTGACAAGTCGCGGTAGTGTGAACGGGCACTAAGGCAGTCTGGCATTAAAGCCCATTGCCATACTGCTACTTATACTGTATGCAGCTGCCCATTTCTTCAAATACGTTAGTAAAATAAAATAGGACAGGGTGACAACTCAGGAGCACAACTGGGAAACAGTGACATAGAACTGTCATCTTGTCTCTGTCACAGCAGTATCAATAGGTGTTTTAAATAAAGGCTGTAGGTTAAAAAGTATTACACATGACTTTTGAGATTATGTTATTATGTTAAAAGTTACAATTTTTCTTTTCGGAATGTTCGTTGGTACAATTATCAAATCATTAGTGGGGTCAAAAAGACATTAATTTTCGACCGCAGTGATGAGAAAGTCTGAACGAGCAGCTAGGAAAGTTTCTTTTTCTTACATTGTTTGTGTTTTGTCCAGGAAAGTCCATTTATTCAAAAACTGAACATTAAAAGTAAACAACATTTTGAAGTACTTTCAAACGACAGATGTCAAGTCATTAAATGTATTGAGAATTTTCATATGAATGTTCATACAAATGTTTGTTTGAAAATCTACTAGTGCATGACCAGCTTTAGTCACATGTGCTTATATGGATTCTTGAGTTATCCTTTGTTTAAAGTTTTCTTCCTACAAAGCCTGGAGACAAGGTAGAGATGCTCTGAGAAACACTTTAACACTTTGTTAAGTAGGATATACACTTTAAGGTTGATTACTAAAGACAAATATACTGTGCACTACAAGTGCAGTTGGGGGAGGGGGAGCTCTGAAATGAGGGGAAGCTCTGCTGATTTCTATCATCCAATCATGTGCAAGCAAAAATGCTGTTTTTTCCCTTGCATATTCCCCTTAGATCTATAGCAACTGAACTTGCAAGTGCCGTACAGTGCACAGACTATTTGTCTTTAGTAAATCAACCCCATTGAGTTGTTTCATTCAACCAGTGGGTTGAATGAAAAAACTCACAGTTTGCCTCATCCACACAAGCAATATGGATGCAGGAATCTCTTCTGCTGCTCTATTGTATTCTGACAGTGGGGACTCCACCTCCTACCTCACCCCATCAGAGTACACAGATCAGCACTGCAGCCATTGGCTGCAGCAGCTGATCGAAAGCTGGTTTTTCAGCAGGACCGTTAGGCAGAACCCAATCTAATAACTGGCTTTTGTTAAACAGAAAGGGGCAAACAAGTACTGAGTACTGAACAGCCGAATTCCGATATGTGTATACCCATGTTTAGATTGAGGTTGGTCGCAGAACAGCAGGGTGCAAAAAGGTTCCACAATGGCAAGTCTTCTATGGCCAAACGTAGTGACTCTCAGTGCATTGTCTGACAACTATGTAAGAACAGTGCAGCCGTGACTACCAGGAAGAATGGGAATTAAAGCAGACCTTCACTCCTATTTATTTCATTGAGAAATATTTCTTCCTCCGCCCTCCTTTCAGGAATCAAATACAATTTTTTTTTAGAGGGCAATATATATTTTTTGGGGGGAGTAACTTGTGCTCCTGCCTTTCATGTCTAGGCAAGAATTGCATCCCCAGCTGCCCAAAGCCTCCTTGGATACTCTCATCATTCATTTCAGGAGGCTTTGTAGTGCAATCTAAAACGCACTGCACATGCGACGCCAACGTCAACAGGGGGCCTACTGTAAGACACTGGAAGGGGCAGCTGCCTCCCGCTGATGTCAGCAAAGAAGATGACAGCATGGGACTCGCTGTGTGGTGGCCTTTGGCGCATTGCAGCAAGGCAACACTGGATTGGCTGGACATATATGTGTTTTGGAGATACAGGAAACCATGTAAGAGGGGAATGAAAAAAAAAAAAGAAATCACATAGGTGGTGAATTTCCTCTTTAAAACATTCAGAGTAGACACTCTTTGCAGTGTGGCAGCTGAACGATATGGTAGAAAACAGGCAGCTGTGAGTTACTAGTAAGTGAAAAGTGCTAAAGTATCATCATTTATTATAGCCAGTGTCAATTTCCTTTCTCTTCTTCTCGACGGACCTTGCCCTTTTCATCAACAGTTTCATTTCACTCCCACACACTGATCAGTATGTCAAGGTCAATTCAAACCCTGCTATCAATATATATGCTTCATTAAATAAGACCTTAAATAGTAAAAGACAGCAATCTGGTTTATTCTGTAGCACATTTATAGTCACTGACCAGCTGACTGCAGGTGTTCATAAAAAATCTTAGACATGATTAAAGGATCACTAACATTTTATGGCTAGAGGAAAGAAAGTCAGGAGTTACTGGACAATACAGGTACAAACCAGCTTTCAGAAAATACTAAAAGACATTTTGGGAAGTCATGTTTGCAGTACAAGTCATCACTCAGGTGACCGAGCCTTGATGTATAAACAGTGCCCTACAGTACAACCAAGTGACGGACCCACTCACATTGCATTTTTATAATTTATAGATGCCGATAGGTTTGTAGTTTTTTTTTTTCTAAGCTACAATAGATTATTAATGGCAAAGCAATAGGTGCTACAAGATACAAAACATTTTCCTCCCGTTTTCATAGGCTGTTCACCTTGGATAATAAGAACTAGATATCACTTGTATGCTTTCCAAATTGGACAATCTAATTTAAGAATATAATAAAATACAACTGTAGGAAAACATTTTAACAAAGGTTCGGTATATAGAAACTTTGTTTTTATTGGGCAACAGTTTTGAAATTCCAACAGTGGCAAAAACTTAACATCTTAAGGACTTCCCAATATTTACTAAATGAGCAAACATAACATTGATTTTCCGGTTTTATTAAAAAATGTAATTATTAATTTTCACCCAAGGTTTAAGCATAGATTCCTCAAGCTCAACTGGCAGTTTAGTGATCCACGACCAATACATTTAAAAATAGGAGCACTTACTAAAAGGCACCAACAGCCATGAGGATTATGTCATATAAGGTTCTTACTACAACATACCATTTTTGGAAATTACAATGACCGTAATCACTTGCTTTTCTATACTCCTTCATTAACGCTTAACTCCAGTAATACACAAAAGGAAACACATAATCCATTTCTGTCCATCCAGTCCTGATATTTACACAGTTCTGCCACACAGCACAGTTCCACCTGGCAGGGTGGTAGACCTTATTTTTCTCTGCTACAGCTAAATGAAACTGGCCACATATGGATTGAAATTTGTCCGGTTCAGCAGGGACCGACCCAAATTGTGATCCATGTGTGGCCCTCTCTGCCCAACAGTCGATCCTTAGAGGAATGCTGGAAACCTTTTGTCGATTAGTAGCAGCAGTCAGTGATTAGTGTGTTCTGACAGCTGAGAATCCATCAAGATCATGGATTTATCTATTGTTTAGAAATAGAATTGGACGTGATAGTAAAGAAATTCCAATGATGAAGCAAAGAGTAGGAAATAAATATATAGAATTATAACTAAAATTATTATTTTTTCAACAAAATGGTGGCAGTGCGCACAGACACCAACTCCCTGTTGCATAAATGTAATGAGATGGGTAAACGATAGGGAATTCCTCAGACGTGTTTCACACTTTTCGGGGCTTAATTGTAGAATGCCTTTACGATTCAGCCCCAGAGTGGGTGAAACGCATCTGAGGAGGTCTCTACAGGTGAAGAACAGGAACTGAAGCCATCTTTTACCAATCTCATTACGTTTATGCAACAGGGAAGAGAGGTCTGTGTGTGGATGGCCACCATTTTGTTGCAGTACACTGGAGCCTGACAAGCCGATTCTGTCTGTCTTGCACCAGACTTTTCACATGCTGATCCAAGTGACGCAGTTTTGGAGGGGCATTTGAGCGGTACTATTTTCATTGTTCTGGGCTAAAGTGATTTTTCTATTTTATTTGTTTAGAGAAGAGAAGGGTTGTAATGCTTGTTAGAGTGTTATTACAATACGTGTCCTTGTGTAAAAATGTCATTCTCACTCACTGCTATGTCTGAGCTAAAGGACGTTGTGGGAAATCTCCCAATATGGGAACAGAGAATAGACAGCAAAATAAGATGACAGAGGTTATAATCCATCCCCAGTCTCTTCAAAACAAAAAATGCCTGGCTTTAAGTGTTTAACTTTAACCCTAAAGCCTCGTACACATAGGCCAAATGTCGGACGGCATTGGTCGGTTCAATAGAAAACGGCCAACATTCGGCCAGTGTGTACTGCAGTCAGTCCAACAGAAGTTGACTGTTCGGCCTGCTTCTGTAGAAGGGACATGATGGAAAAGGTCTGCCGGTTGGCTCCCAATCAGTGCTTTCAGCCAATGACTGAGAGCGCTGACCAGAGTGTTATGGCATGGGGGCCACTCCCCTGTCAGAACACAATAGAACATCAGGGGAGATCTCTGTACTAATGTCACATAGTTAGTACAGTGGCTCCTCCTGAGCTGTCAGTTTTTTTTCATCCAGCCCTGCTGAACTGAACGGAAAAAAAAAACTACTAGTGTGTGTACCAACTAGGCTTAAATACAAGTTGCCTACATGTAAAAAAAAGATAAAACAAATATCAAAAGAGAAGCCAAGTATTAGTATAGGATACAAACATAGATGAACCCTATTCACCAGTGTGTATTTAAAGTAGAACTAAAGTCAAAACTTTCTTTTTTTATATTTGATAACGTATGGAAGAGTAATAACTTCGGTATTTCAGGAGACTTCAGGAGCCAAAAAAAGAAGCGAGAGCAAAGTGAGGGAATCCCTGGTTACCACCAGGGTTCCCAGAATGAGTAGCTCCATTGATAGATTTTCCCTCTATTACTATTCTGGGGACAACCCAAAATTTGTGATTTTTTTTACTTTCACTCTTGGTGCTAATGATAAACAGGACAAATAGATTGGGCAAATCTCCCTTTGGGCCACAGACAGCAACAAAAACCTTCTAATCCTGCTCAACTGCATCCAAAACTGAAACATTTTGCCTTTACCCTTTACTCATGATTCCCATCTACAATCAAAAACCGACTATTTTGAAAAAAAAGAAAATATATTCTGTCATTATTTTTATACAGCATACAACAAGCAATGCAGTTAATGGGTAAACAGGATCAGTAAAGTTCATATAAGTTTAGCATACATACAATATCAGAGTCTAAGAATTTGCTCAACAACACAAACAAGAGATCACTGCCATTATAAAAACAGCAAGTATTTCTACAAGCAAGTCAACAGAGCAGGATGAGGCATATTTGTAGTCACAGGGGTGGATTTACTAAAACTGAAAAGTGCAAAATCTGGTGCAGATCTGCATTGAGACCGATCAGCTTGCAGGTGTTTTTGGCAACGCGTAATTGAATAAGCTAAAGTTAGACTCTGATTGGCTACCATGCACAGCTTCACCAAATTTCGCACTCTACAGTTTTAGTAAATCAACCCCACATGGCTATTCTAAATTTGTAACAGAACTCGAACTACCCCACACACATAATGACTGATCTAGGATCACAGAGAACACAAATATAAGTCAAGTGCTTGAGATATTTATACAGTAGGATGTGACGAAACTAGATCACGCAGGAAGGAATGAGGATATGACGTTACTTACATAAGATCACACATGGTCATGTCATTAGTTTACGCAGCATTTGACTTCGCAAATCGGCATTTGATTCAGTAGTACTAACAGGCTGTTTTCTTTACTCCCCCAGGGCTGCAGAAACAACACAAGACAATTTGTTCTTAATGTCACTCTTACGGACATTACCTTTGACAGTCATTTTTAACATAACAACCAGGTCAAGTTCAACAAGTTATACACAGAATTAGTAAATCGCTGCCACACCTACAGCGGAGGAAATATGTGACAACTTCTGTTTGTTAAGGGACATTGCTCCTAGCACATTATTCCTTATCACTCTTGGCGTCTTTTACACTATAAAAAGAGCTTCCTGTTTAGATCTGATGTTCGCTGAGTGGCAATAAATAGTTTGTGCTGTTATATCCCATTAAGAAGATTAAAAAAAAGCAATGATTCACAAAGTGAAATCTTAAACCTTTTCCGGAATGGTATAACATATAACAGCAATACACAGTACAATAAACCAAAAAGTCTGCTTCTGAAGGAAATATGTCATTTTCTAAAACCAACTAAAAATGATACAGCCTACAAGACAAATTAAAAAGAGAACATAGTGTTCGTGTAATTAAACCTAATCAAATTGTTCTGTACTGACAAGCCAAGAGTGGATTAAATACACACCATGTACATATCATTTTACTCTCCATTCCTTGTCATTGAAGTGTGTGAAAACTTTCCCAGTGTGAAAAGGAGCCTCCGTGAATGAATGGAATGACTGAATCCCAGCCTCCCTATCTAAGTAAGTGCAGATCAGTGAAAAGGAACTGCTCACTGGCCGTGTCATGTGTCAGCAGCATTACGTTAGTGAGAAGTCATTCATTCCTACCATGTGGTTTACTGAAGACATTACTAAGGCAGGATTGCTTTAAAAAAAATAAAAAAATTACTGTTTAACATCAATGACTATAAAACCTACATCAGACTATCACAATCTATCTACATTTATGTTTCATAGATGTTTGCAATGTCTTGGGAAAACAAAAGCTAATTAAGAACACATTTAACAATTGCACTTACCTAAAACTGATTTAATTTTGTGAAATTCCTCATCTGTTAAAACTCTTTCTTGAGCACTAGAGGGGATAGAAAACAGACATAATTTATAGAGCTGAGTAACATCCTCTGGTTTTGTTAGGAAATCCAATCCTACTTTAAAGCAATAACAATGAGCACATGCATTCACACATGTTTCTCAGGGAAAGAAACGAGACATAGTCTTCATCGTTTAGCGAAGCACAAAATCCTAGGATGACTCAAAAAGTCCTAAATCCCCGTCCTTTGGTCCTTCCAAAAGTATTTGCTTTCTATCAGTGGCATTGATAAATCCAGAGAAAAAGAAAACCATATTTACAGGCTCCCGACTGCCATCCAGCTTTGCTTGAACAGTGTGTCAGAAAGACAGCTATGAGAAAGCTTAGTAGAACTCAAGTTCTTGGAGTCTTATAGAGTACCGCCAATTAGCAGCTGACCAATCACATGCTGTGGGGTAAGAAAAAAAAAAAAAAGGGCAGTCCCTTTTGAATCAAAGAAGTTCTGAATTAGTGAGGTTACACAAAGGACACTCATTCAGAAAAAAAATAGGCAGTGCTTCGGAGCTGAAAACGCCCAGGGAGAAACTGCAAGTACTTTAAATGCAGGAAACGCCTCGTACAGACAGGGATACTGTGCATTCAGCAGAAGCTCTCATCTCTTATACCAGGAAATGTGCTTGGCTCATATAGTAAACCAATAACGTGTAACGTAATAACGTGCTAACAAACACAGCACAAACTGCCCACTTGGGAATTAACACAGAAAATCTGTAGCGTTACTTTTATCACTGTAAACCCCCCGTACTGAAAACTTCATCTAAACTTCAGTGATCAGTGAAATCAGAACTGCCAGTTTCATTGCTTTTCCATGATGAGTGGGGAGGGCTGATTTACATGATCTCATTCTAATTATCTGATTATCAAATTATGCTTTGTTTCTGATGGTAAAGCTGTGGTGTTTATGTAAATCTTCATGACATGGGAAAATACCATTACTTTATGGAAGTTCCACTTTTTTTACACTAGCAAGCTAATTATGTTATATTTATGTTATTACTATTATGATTTTTATTACTTTTAAATGAGGGATCTTAAACATTGATTGCCTGCTATGGTATTCTGAGGCTTGTCATTTATTAATGCCCTTTGCTTTGCTAAATAAGCATGGTTGTGTTTATAATAATCTTAGGGTAGTGAAACATATCTAGATGTATAATAATGTTAATCATAATAATAATAATTACAAAAACATGACAAAAAGTACTTATTCCTGCTTAAGACAGATGAAGTGGGTTTAAATCACACAGCTTGGCTAAATCGTTCATTGATACCAATTAGTGAGATTATCCAAGCAAAATTAATTAGTAGAACTTTTCTGTGTGTGACTGCGGTTGATTTACTAAGGCTCCTTTTACATTAGCACGTCTCCAAAGTCACACAATCTCTAGTGCGACTTTGGAGTGTGACTTTGATGCGACTTTTGGTGCGACTTTACATTCCCTGGATCAAGGTCACATCAAAAGAGTGCAGGGATCTTTTCTGAAGTCACAGCAACTTCTGAAGTGTCAGTAGGAACGGCTGAAATACATTGAATTTCACATGTCCTGCGATGACGTGGGTTTCATAAGTCGGATCCCAAGTCGCACAAGTGTGAAAGGAGCCTAAAATTTGAGAGTGCTAAATCTGGTAATGCTGTGTATGGTAATCAATGAGCTTCTAACTTTAGCTTGTTCAATTATGCTTTGACAAAAAAAATAAACTTGGAAGCTGTTTTTTATGCAGAGCTATATATCTGCATCAATGTATATATATATATATATATATGTATATATATATATATATATATATATATATATATATATATATATATATATTTTTTTTTTTTTTTTTTTCTTAATAGATCATGATCACTCAGTTTTTGTATAACCAAAGCTAATTCTTAATATAAAATTAATATGAGATAAATAAGCAATGAAGATCTTGCAGTGTAAGTAAACAGATGTCTAATGAATCTCCGTTATACCCGGTGTATTATAATCGTTTTTCATTTACAGTTTCTGTGTCCTGTAAAATTTCCCATTTTGTGTGCAATGTTTTAAAGCTATTGGGCTCATTGCAGTACATATTTTCACACATTTTTAGGGTGGGGATTTTGATCTCTTTTAGTAAATCAGACTCAGTTTGTTCTTATAACAATCGTTTAGGGTAACACAGGCAATGCTGGTTGCTATGACATTCAGCATTTTATTAAGTTACAGTGGTCAAGTCATTAATAATTATCTACAGTGTCTTAAATTGAAGAATTGCCTCTGTCCCTTTCTAATATAAAACCATAGAAATCTCAGAACCTATGATTTTTTTTTTTACTGCTCATTGCTTAGCAATGCCTTCATATATAAAAAAAAATAGAAAAATAAACAATTTCTTAATGACTTGATCTTGATCACATGACAGACTGAAAAGTAAAAAATATGAAAAGCAAAGTGAATTAGCAGTATCATACACCCATCCTATTACAAAATGTCCGATATAGATGAAGACTAATTTTTCAGTGACTGTATAGATTCATAAACACTCTACACCAAATATGAATTGAAAATATAAAGGCAAGAAGGGAAAATTACTATAACTAATTCTGATTTCAATCATGTATTCTAGTGTTAAAAAGTATAAAGTTGACTGATTCTTATTTTATATATATTTCAAATATGCAAGTCATTGATATTATATAACTTTCTATGTAAGTATGTCTATCTATTCAAGAAAGTAACGATTTTCCTTTGGAAAATATTAAGTATTTTCTCAAGTGTGTACCAAAAGATTTGCACATCATAAACAGCCTGAATACAATTCAGTATTTTTAACCATGTTTTCAGTCCAAAAGACCTATCTTTAAAAGTCAAATGTGGAAATATTAGGGTTGGTTTACTAAAGAAATAGAGGTTTTTAATCTTGTAAAGTGAATGTTAGTGAAGGTGGAGTTCATTTTAAATACCCAACTAGTTGTAGGGGAAACTGTGCTAGGACAATTAAAAGTGAACACAGCTTGAGTGAACAACACGTGAACAATAGTCTTTGGGCATTTTGTTTCTCCTATTTACAAAGCACTATATTTTGACTAAGGAGCATACAATTCAATAAAATCGAGTAGTTAATCTTTGCCTATTTATCAAGACGTTCTATCAAAAATATTCCTGTGATTCATGTCACAGTAAATCTGGCATAAATCATTATTTACAATGGAGAGGAGCTGGAAAAGGAACATTCTGAAAGATGGAGTAATCATGTTCTTTCATTCTGCCAATCCATCCACTTTTTAAAGTTTCACTACAAATCACAATTTTTCTTTTTCAGCTTCTCGAACCCCTCAGTATCAAAATAAAAAGCAACAACACTTCCATTGATCTTTCCCCATGAATGCTAAAATGAATCAAATCTAAACTATACATAAACATGTATTAGGTGATGGACAAATTAGTGAAAATCCCCAGAGTGGTTTAGTACAAAGAGCATGTGCTCCTATATACAATAAAACACTGTACACCTTTTGCAATTTTTAACACTTTGTTTGGACCTGCATTACTGGGTGCAGTATTAAACAAGATCTATAAAAAAACAGGGCACTTAAACTTGAGGACAAGTTAAAAAAAAAAATTTGCAGAAAGTACCTTTGGTGAAATTTCGCATGTGTTAGAGCTAGAAATATAGGCAGCTAAACATGAAAGTCTTTATGTTTTCTATAGGTGAAGCTTGACTCGCCCCCGCCAGCATTATAAGCTTCCTTATTGGATTGTGATTCCAATGGAGAAATGAATGAATCAATATGAAGGCTCAGGAGGCAGGAATGGTGGGGAGAAGCTAAACCTTAATAAACTTAAATATGACTATGGCTGTCTATACCTTTAGGGTCTACTGACTGTTTTGGCACATTCTTTTCAATGATACTTATATATTTATCTGTCCAGTGTTCAATCTCATTGGCTTAGCATTGTAACGTGTTTACCAAAGGTCTAAAATGTTACCAAAAGTCTAAAATCTTACCAAATGTTCAAGACAAGTAGTCTTGTAAGACGGATATATATAAAAAAACAAAAAACAGGTTACTAGCTAATCAAATGCAGATCAAATATTTTTTTTACCTTGTCCTTCCTTTTTTTTTAAATGAATAACTTCCTAATAATTGTTCTATATAACAAAGGTACTCGACTTGTGGTTAATATTTGTTTTGGGGGTTTCCAGATTTTCACATATAAAACTGCACTGAAATTTATAGCTTTTGTCCCAGAAGACTAGTGAACGCTATAACAACACCACTATTGTTTACTTTGCTTATTTTACAGAAAAAAAAATGTGGTGTGCACAGATGAAATTACTTTCTGGTAATACCTAATCATATCTTTAGTCCTACAAAGTCCCTGAAACAGTAGCACACAGAGGGATACATATAGATAAAAAGAAACAAACATAAAAAATGTAGAACATATCATACATTTCTAAATCCCTAGCTACGATCTAACTAATTATTCTTACTAAGTATTCTTATGAATACCAAGGAAATCCCTAACTAATTTTCTTGTAAGTGAATGAATGAAGGAAACATGGATAGGCGTAGGGGAAATTTGGCTAGCACCATTAGGCATTCAAAGTGAACACATATTCACTTTATTCACTAACATTCACTTTTACAAAATTATCACTTAAAGAGGAACTGCAGTCTGCTCACATAATTTGTAATAAAAATATCTTTGCCATTCTGAATCTTCCCTCCAACCACTTTGCATATCATTTTATATATACTGTGTTTCTGTACTTGCCAAATATGCTGCAGAAATCTCCCTCTACTGAGTCTAGCTGCATCTATTTTAACTCTGGGCAGCTGAAGCTGCTGCCTGTTCACTTCCTGGATTTACACAGACACACAGAGGCTGTGTAAATCCAGACACACCTCCAGCTCTGCAGTTCTTATTGGTCCTCTTATGACTGATTCCCCGTCCCTTCCTGGCAAATTGTCATGAGAGTGATAGAAAGAGCTGTGCATGATGTCATAAGCCTAGGCCAGTGATGGCGAACATTGACACCCCAGATGTTTTGGAACTACATTTCCCATGATGCTCAACTACACTGCAGAGTGCATGAGTATCATGGGAAATGTAGTTCCAAAACATTTGGGGGTGCCAAGGTTCACCATCACTGACCTAGGTTAATGACCAGACAAGAAACAGGGTTGTATATTTACTGGCCAAATTTAAAACAAGGACAGAAGATTTAATAGATGGAAAGATGAAAAAATGACTGAAGAACCGCTTTAATCTTTGGATCAAAAACTGTGAACTATGAACTGTATGTTAAACAATGATACACATTAGCAGGAAAGGAGTTGACATAAGTTCTTTTCAAGCTGCCTTTAAGACCAGTAAACTTGCTTTTGATGTTTTCTATTGACACCGTCTTTGACTTGTGAATGGACTGGCTGCTTATAGATTTGACCTATCTGCATATTCTAACTGAAAATAAGGCTTGCAGCATGTAAGTTCCCATTAGTTATTTGAGCTATGAAAAGAATTAAAAAAATGTTGAGAACCCATTCTTTTATTAAGAATAAAATAGTACAAGCATGAGGCTTATCATACGTTATAACATGCATAAAGTTTGGAATTTTAATGTGGTAAAAATTGCTAACTGCCTCCATACATTGGTGACTAATCACAAAAGAATGTGAAATGTGTACTTTAGTATTGTATCAATAAAAAAGGCACACCTCACACAAAAATGTTTGAAGCAATAAACTGACACATCAAAGCAAGTGTGAACATTGTAACTATCAGTGAGATAATGAGAGATCAGAGAACATCGAAATTCTGCTCCTCTGGTGAGCCACCTGATTCCTCTCAGTTATCCAGTTTTTACCTCCATGAGCTTGTATTTATATTTTCCTTCTTTTTGGTGGTGCTGCACTTAACAAATATAACATGTAGGGAGATTTTTATTAAAAGAGTATGGGTTTGTTTTTTTTTCACCATCATACTTACCTAGGTGGATGCAACATGGGTCCGATGCTGCATCTGTCCCCCGGCTCCTCTACACTGAGAACCGAGCCACTGAACATCGCCGATGGCTCAGTTCTCACAGCTCTGCGAGAGGAGAGCTGCTGACTTTCAATCAGCATCTCTACGCTCTGCTCCTCCTCGCTCACTAGAGCGATGAGCTGTGCAGGGATGGGAAGCGGCCGTCTCAGGCTCTCAGCAGCTTTCTGAGAGGCTGAGATGAGTGTCAGTCCAGGCACCTGGTGGATCCTGACATCCATTGTCTGGACTGATTCCTGTGACATCAGCAGAGGCTGATATCAGTCCGCTCTCTGTTGAAAATGGATCACAGGAGTGCAAAACGAATTGCACTCCTGTGACCCATAGGAGAAGTACAGCCAAACAAGCTCAGGCTGGACTTCTTTAATTTTGTTTAAGGTGAGGACCATACCAGCTAAGACAGCAAACTTTAATAGAAATAAAATAACATATACAGTATATATACAGAGCAATGGGTCTCTTGCAAGCATACACACATACACTATGCTTTTTAAATAACGCCTTGCTTTAACTTTTGTTTTCATTACTAGTAACGTTAACACTATTCTCATTACTATTATCTCTGCCATAAAAATTTATAGAAAAGTCTAACAGTCACATAAAAGCATATCACTAAGCTTTTTTAAACGAATGGATATTTTTAATAAGATGGAGCAAAGTGCAATATAGACAACCATATTTACATCAGTAAATAAAGCTGAACTCCAGGTAAACTGTTAAACACACCGTTGAAATACATATAAGGAAGGAATTGTATTTCTGTCCATTCAGTTCTGCCTGTCTAGCAATGCAGGATACCAGATTTTTCTCTGCTGACGTTAAGTACCACTTACAGATTTTTTTTTTGCTTTCCCAGCCTTTAACTAGACAATGAAAGGAGCCTATCTTTCTGTCACTCTGCTCTCTCCTATTATTAGCATGTCTCTTGGAAGCACATCCAAACTGCAGCACCCTGTATTGGCTCTTTGTGATGCTTTTCCTCCTCCCAGTCTAAACTGTGCTGTACAGAGTGCAAAAGGCTAATGCCAGGTCAAATTCATGTAGTTACAATACTTGCAATTAAGAGTTTTAATTTTCTGATGAATTAATAAATGCAGAGTTGCACTTATTTCTTATCTTTTATACCTGCATGGAGTTCAGCTTTGATTATGATTAATTGGTATGGGTTAGTGCACTTTGATTATCTTATTAAATAAAACCAGCAAAGCCATTATAAATATACATTCCCGTTTCCCTATAAAAAAATCTAATCTTTTTGAGGCCATTTGTCTCTAAGACAATCAAGCCTGATCTTTGTTCTCTGAGGATCTTGAAGAGGATTCCAACTTGCCTTAACCCAAATTCTTACATTCTACACATTCACCGTACATGCTTTAAAAATGCTTGGTGATTTAGTAAGTATGATTTGCTACATCCGTTTTTAAAGGCCCAGTGAACCTGCTATGTTTGCCTAAACCATCTAATGAGGTTCATTGGACATTTCTAGTTGTCTGCCATATAGGTAATTATTAAAGAAAATTGAGTATTTAAATAGTACTCTCTAAATATGTATATACAGTATCTTAATCAGCATATACAATAAGTGCTCAGCTTCTAAAAAAAAAAAAAGAGCAAGGCAGTTATTTTAGATGCCTGCGTATAAGTTAATTCACAATATCTTTGGTATAAAGGTGGAAAGGCAAAACCCCATAATTCCCCTTGTTTGTCTAATTTAAAAAAAACAAAAACTAAAAATTGTTTCCAGAGGACCTAAACAGGTTAATTTACTAAAACTGGAGAGTGAAGAATATTTTGCAGCTCTGCATAGAAACCAATCAGCTTCCAGGTTTGTTGTCGAAGCATAAAGCCTAAAGTGTTTTGAAAGGATTTTTTTTTCTTTTAAATTATTAACACCTCATACTTACCTGCTGTGTGCAATGGTTTTGCACAGAGCAGTCCCGGTCCTTCTCTTCTTGGATCCCCTGCTGGAGCTTCTGCCCCCCCCGCCGAGTGCCACTAGAAAAAGCTCACTCATGTGTGTTCACTCCCAAGCCAATTCTTTATGTCTATGGGACACACAGAGCATGGCTCAGTCCCGCCCCTCCGCTCCATCCTCACTGGTTGTGATTGAACAGCGGTGTGTCTCAGCCAATCAGGAGAAAGAGTTAAATCGCTGGATCAGAATTGAGCTCAGGTAAGTATTGGGGGGGGGGGCGCGGCTCACCCATGCATGAGCCGCGCTGTGCGGTGCTGAGACTGGCCGGACAATCATCTGGGACCTGTGACGTGTCCCAGATGATTGCAGAGAGGGAAGAGGTGATCTCCCTTCCAGCACCGCAGAGCCCTGGGAGGAAGTGGGAGCTGGAACCCTCTAAAAAGAGGTTTTCTGCCCCCCCCCCCAAAAAATGACATGGAAGGGTCACCTTCCCTTAAAGCGGAAATTCAATTTTTGGGAGGAACTCCACTTTAATAGAACAAGTTAGAAGCTGATTGGTTGGTGACAGTTTTAGTAAATCAACCCCACTGGTTGAGACAGCTAGGTTGATATTTTTAACGTCAGCACCAATATTAAACTGCATACTGTACCTTGAAATATTAACTGAAAAGTGTTTCCCCAACTCCCAACAGCAAGCGAACCAACATGCTGTGTTCTCAGATTGAACTTTGTGTTCACAATGTGACCAGGTCTCTTTCTCTTAATCTGTAATAGCCACACCAATCCCGGCTGACATTATAGAGATAGCATTTATAGGTTATATCATACATATCAGGGGAGATTTACTAAAACTGGAGCACCCAGAAGCTGGTGCAGCTGTGCATGGTAGCCAATCAGCTTCTAGCTTCAGCTTGTTCAATTAAGCTTTGACAATAAGGCCTGGTTCACACTAGTAGGACACGACTGCTGTACAACTGTCATCCTATTTTGCCTGTTAGACAGGTTATTTGGTTGTCTGTGGGCTGGTGGTAAGTTAAGCTTGGTTTTTTCCTTGGTTCATCCTTGGGTTTGTTTGTATCTGTTGCTAGCCTTCCAAGATACTTACTGCGATAGCAAGTAAGATGAGTTAGCAAGTGGGGTCTTTTTATATCACTGTCGTGTTTTTTGGTCAGGCATCTCACTGACACCTTTGTTGACATTATGCTAGGTGTTCAGTGTGCTCCTGCACCTTTAAGAAGGGGTGGCTCCCCTTCAGTCCACCTGCTCTCACCTATCCATCAGAATGCAAGAATGCAAGTGCCTCCACTGTGGGGACACTTATATGTTAGTGTTAGGTACCACATATACTGGGGTGCCTTGACGGGGCTCTGTGGCTTACGCATTCATTTGCAAATGTGTGCAGACTAAACCCCTGTTTTTAACGCATACTGTTAAACAGGTTATTTGGTTGTCTGTGAGCTTGTGGTAAGTTAAGCTTGGTTTTTTCCTCGGTTCATCCTTGGGTTTGTTTGTACCTGTGACAGTCCTACATTTGTCCTACTTCCATCTGACTTAAAGGAACAGGATACTATTTTGATCCGACTTTGAGATAGTCCGACTTGTCTTTTGACCAATCAAAACAATCCCAGTGTGATATAAATTCCTTTTACTGCTGCTGTAATCACCATGTCAGATGTCACAAGTCAGATGGTTAGGATGAGGAATCGAATTTGATCCAACATCAATGATATTGAATGGGCTGAAAATGGACCAAAGTAATGCAGGAAGCTTTTCTAAAGTCGGACTGATTGTGTCGGACCAGTTAAGATGGCTCTCATAGAGAACCATTGATTTGTCATGTGACATGTGCTCCCCCCAGCCGGAGTGTATGTTGCACCAGTGTGAACCCTGGGCCTTAAACCTGGAAGCTGAGCTGCATCAGATTTCGCATGCTCCAGTTTTAGTAAATCAACACATTTTTCTAAAGACTAACATGGATTGTGGTGTTTACAATAAAAATAAAAAAGATCACACATTTTAATGCCAGAATATAAGAAAAAAAACAAAACATGTTAATCCGAGGCAATTACATAACGTTACATGATACATCCCTACTTCAAACTTTACTTGGTTAGGTATTTTCCACTGCAGAGTGAAAGAGACTAAAGTTCCAAAACTAAGAAGGAGGACAGGGATGTGGCAGATCTGAATCACTCTCATGACTAATTCCAAATGCATTTTTTTTTTCTCTTTTAAAATGTTAGTATTTCTCAGTGGTGGGTAAAGAAAGAAAGTCTGTAGCAGTCTGAATCACAGTAATTACCTACTCATTCTGACATGCATTAATGCTGTTAAAGTAACCACATTCCTTTAAAAATCAAACACACGCCCGTACAAAGCGCCATGTATATATGCTCTGATAAATGGCCATGTAGGTAAACAGATCATGATGAATTGTTCATGTTTGTTTCACACGGATTCATTCACTCTTCAATGCCTCTGTCTTTCTCAACAGCCACCTGTAAAATCAAGTTTTCTAAAGAAGTCAAATGCCATACAGACATTCTGTTCTAGATGCTAGAACAATTTAAGTGAAAGACAAAAAAAAAGCACTCAGCTCAGTGGAAATGTCTGGAGAATATGGCATTTTCACACTGGGCTTATATCTCGGAAACTGGCTCCTCGCATGTACTGTAATCTTCATACCTGTACCGATAATATAATCAGCAAAGTGAACAACTGTAATCACATAGCAACAGCATTTGAGAAGATTTCACTTGGATTAGAATTATGACAAAACCTCTTCATGTCTGGATTTTGCTATATAATTAAGTCTTCCTTCAATATTCAATGAAAGATAAAGAGCGTGTAATAAGAATTGTGTACTTTTTGTGACACCTCGTTAAAGTGGTTCCAAACAAAGTCATACCATTTTCTTTTACCTTAAAATGGTTGTAAACCTCAGACATGAAATACAAAGTATATCCCTCTATAGTGTGTGCTTGCCTCAATCCAGAGCACTAAGTGTCATTTCTGTCTGCTGCTTCATTACTCTGCTATCAGCATCAGTCACCTCTGACTGTTTTTCCTGACACCAAGAAACAAATAGTCAACTGGGGCTCCCAGCCTCAGCTCTGTTCCTGCATGCTGTGTGAAGGGGGTGCGTCTCTTCCCTCCAATCAGCTCTCCTCACTGATGTAACGCCAGCTCTCTGCCCCCTGCTTTTCAGAGCTGAGAGATACTGTGTAAATTCTGAATGGATACAGGGGATAGAGGGCTGCAAATAAACAGGTACAACTTACATAGGAGGATTTGTTTAATCTCTGTGTATCACCTGAGGCCAGTCACTTATATGTATAAATTGCCCTAGTATTTATATGTATGAATGTGAGTTAGGGACCTTAGATTGTAAGCTCCTTGAAGGTAGGGACTGATGTGAATGTATAATATATATGTAAAGTGCTGCATAAACTGACATCGCTATACAAGTACCTGAAATAATAATAATAAATAATATGTAAGAGTTTACAACCACTTTAATACATTCCTTATATTAATGTAAAGATTGTCACAATAGCAGTATCGCCCCCCCCCCTCCAAACCAGTACTTACCTGAGTCCAATCTTGATCAACCTTTGTGCCCATCTACAGTGGCACTAGCTTCTGTTGCTCTCCTCACAGGACATGGAGGCAGCAGAGGGAGTCATTGGCTCATGCTGCTATCAATCAGATTCTGTGAGTGAGCAGGGCATAGGGTTAAGCTGCGCTTTGCTTGGGAGTGAGCCTGCGTGCCTGCCCCCATAGATAGTTTTCTATGGGAGGCAGACACAGAAGAGGAGGAGCCGAGAGCACCAGAGGAAGAGGTTTGGGGCCGCTCTGTGCAATAGCATTGCACAGAACAGGTAGGTATAACCTGTTTTTTATTTTAGGTAAAAAAGCATGTATCCTTGAGAACCAATTTAACTGCCAACACATGGCAAAATGTAAGGGCAGACTGGAGGAAAATCAATGGGGAGACTATATTACCGAAGTGAGGAATAGTTGAAGTGGTAGGGAGGGACCACAGGGGTAGAATCTGCAGGGGCTGAAAAAGGTTCTAGGGAGGAGAGTTGTCCCACCTCTCCTTCCTTGCTTGCTGTTTGACAAAACATTTGGATTTTCATGTGATCAAGGCAGCTTGATGGGTTAGGTTTTTGGGGGTCTGTGAAAAAAGTGAAAAACTTCCAAAATGGGTGGGCCTATCTGGTGGTATGGTGCTCCCCTGTTGGTGTCAGGGCTTGTCTGGGAATAAGGGTGAATTTTGGTCAAGCCCTTGAAAAGAGGACACTAAAGACCTCTTCTTGTAACTGACAGTTATATATGGTTATTTATTTGTGTATGTTTTTACTTGGTTATTGTTAATTGGAACTGTTAATTGTTAAATTCTGGTTATTTAAAAAGTTGCTGTAGCCGTTTAAACTCATGTGTTGCAGCCTGCGTGTTAATTGGGAATTTCAACAAGGGAACAGAAACGAACAAATCCGTCAGTCATGCCTTTTTAAATATAGTACCCAAGTGCAGCAAAAGGAAGTAGGCTTACAAAGACATCCTGCAAACGTTGAGCTGGTTGTGGCCAGCAATCCACCTGTTACAGATCATTGATACATACTGTATACAAGAAATAATTACATGTGACCTCTGTCTATGGGCAAATTTAGCTCAGACTGATAGAATTCAGAGCAAACCCATAGCTACAATTATAACTATTTAGCAGGCAGAGGACAATTCATTTAGAAATCAGGAGGCAAGCAGTCTATAGCTAACCATACACAAAAAGATTTCCACAGATTCCCCAATCCATGCTAAACAGTGTGCATAGATGAATCTTTCACTGCCATGTACTGAATTGTTACAGCTTGCACTTGAGGCTGTCTGAATACCTGAACAGTGATTGCAGCCGACAACATTTTTCCACCCAGCTCCTTAAATTTTTCAAAGATTGTCAAGATGGGTAGTGTTGGCAAGACCACCAATGACTCTACTTTTGCCCAATTCCAGTGAATTCAGGTCCTGTATGGCCAGCTTAAGGTATAACTAAATACAAAACTTTTTTTATTCAGTTTGAGACAGAGAGGAAAAGGATCAAAACCCACTGAACAAGAGAATACCTGGGTTACGGCAGCTAGATGCTGCCATAACAAAGGTATCCCTCTTAAAAGTCAGGATGTATATTGGCGTACGAAGGTCTAGAAGTGGATAAAAAATATGTAAACACTAAAATTGTAAAACAATCTATTGAGTTTAAAAAGAAATAAAAGGCAAAACATAAACAAAAAAATATATATAAACAATAGAAATACATATTTTTATAAGTGATCACACTCCCTCACTCTGTTTTCAGCTGCAAAAGGAGCTTAGGGAAGAGAAACAGCAGTACACTGATCTTCCCAGTGAATGGCAGTGCAGGAGGGGAGGGGGGAATGTCAGCAGAAGTTTGATCATTGGAGGAGAGTGAACTGAATTTGCAGCATAGCCAGAGAATTGACAACAATTTGTTTTCTTGCTTAAACTTTATGAACATACTGACTAGGTTGGCCGCCGGCCGTGGGAAAACGCAAAACATGGCAAAATGACGCAGAGATTTTACTGTGATTTTTGCCACTTTTCATGGTCAGCAGTCAAAATGTTCCAATACAGGAACACCAGGGATTTCAAACCAAAGAAGCAATACAAAGAGAACAGATTACTTTTTCATAGAAGTACATGTACATATTAGGAATATGAAATTTTAGATTTAAATATTCTTTATGAGTATATGTTCAACTTCAAAATAACTGCAAGAAGTAGTGATTATGCAGAAAAAAAGTCCTGTAGGCAAGACTGTTAATGAGCTTGTATTCTGATTAAAAAGTAAGTAATTCCTTAGAAATAGCAGCCAAAACCATTTGCTGTATGGTTATGGAACGAAGAAGGGCTAGAATCTCTTTCCAGTTGTTAATGCTTTTTCCCAATTGGGTCAAGTTACCCTCAATTTTAGTCCTAAAGACAGTCGTCATTGGGACAGGAAGAGAAAAAAATCTTTAAAATGGATACATAGACAGCATCTTAAATAAAGTGGGGAAGGATTGGAATCGATTTCACTTTTTCTATTGCTGTGTCCCTCATTGCTGATGCCGTGCACTAAATAGTACAATAATGCTCTTTAATAAGGCAAAAGACGGCACCTATCTAGTACAATTAAATCTATTTGGTTGCTTTGGGTCAGAGTAGCTTACACATCACCTCTTGCAACACTTACAATATGTAAGCCTGTTTACATTTCATTAAACTTTGCTTATGTAACACCAAACTATTATATAATTTGACAATGTGAGAATTACTTTCTTTAATTTTAGCTAAAGCACTAGTTTTACATTTTAACCCCTTAAGCCCCGGACCAATTTGCAGCCAAAGGACCAAGCCCCTTTTTGCGATTCGGCACTGCGTCTCTTTAACTGATAATTGCGCGGTCGCGTGACCTGGCTCCCAAACAAAATTAGTGTTCTTTTTTCCCACAAATAGAGCTTTCTTTTGGTGGTATTTGATCACCTCTGTGGTTTTTATTTTTTGTGCTATAAACAAAAATAGAGCGACAATTTTGAAAAAAATGCAATATTTTTTAATTTTTGCCATAATATTCCCAAAAAATATATAAATCTTTTTTTCTCCTCAGTTTAGGCCGATACATATTCTTCTACATATTTTTGGTAAAAAAAATCACAATTAGCGATTATTAATTGGTTTGTGCAAAAGTTATAGCGTTTACAAAATAGGGGATAGTTTTATAGCATTTTTATTAGTATTTTTTTTTACTAGTAATGGCGGCGATCAGCGATTTTTATTGTGACTGCGACATTATGGCAGACACATCGGACATTTTTGGAACCATTGTCATTTATACAGCAATCAGTGCTATTTAAATGCACTGATTCCTGTGTTTATGGCACTGGCAGTGAAGGAGTTAACCACTAGGGGGCAGTGTAGGTCTTACGTATGACGTTATGTGTTTTTTATTGTAAGGGGGCGTGGCCTGGCATGTGACATCACTGATCTCCTTCCCTATAAAAGGGAACAGACGATCGGTGACAGCCACACAGGGAAGCACGGGGAGAGGTTGTTTACACAGACCTCTCCTTGTTCTTCAGCTCTGTGACCCGATCGCGGGACACCAGCGGCGATCGGGTCCGCTGGTCCCACCGCCACGGTCATGGAGCACAGGACCGGGTCGGGAGCGTGCCGGCGGCGCGCTGCTGATCCACGGCTGGGCACTTAAAAAGCAACGTACAGGTAGGTGCTTGCGCCCAGCCGTGCCATTCTGCCGACATATATCGGCGTGAGGCGGTCCTTAAGTGGTTAAATGGTTTTAGTGAAATTAGTTTAAAAGAATAAAAATATTTGTATATGTACACATTCTTGCAACATAATTTATTTGATGTAACTCCTTAGGCTTATGCAGACTTCAATATGGATAAGAAAGACACAATGAAAGTCTTATCTTTTACTACTTTCCCAGTGACACGCATTTTCCCAGTTGCGTGTACTAATAATCACGGCGGAGGAATAGAGGACATTTCCCAAATGGTGACACAGTAATAGGCTCCATTCACACTTGGAGATTTGGAATAGTGAACAGAGTTGCTGCAATTCTAACCGTGAATCCAAATCGCATGGTAATTGCTTCACAACACACGTTTGGGTGCCATTATCCTTTATTGGCACCCCAAACGCAATGCTATTCTGGTGCGATTATTGCATAGAAATCGTGGCAAACCCCACCCTTAAAGATCTCATGGAACTCGTTGCCTGAAAAGAAGCAAGTTTTTTATCGGGTTACAAGTGACCATATGGCTGCCCAGTTTTCCTGCTGAGTATTGCTACAAATGTCCAAAGAAGGTGGAAGGAGGAAAAGAAAATAAGGGAAAAAATTATCGTAATTTATAAATGATGAAACTTGATACGCCTCCTCTGATTCTTCTGCCCTAGACACTAACCCACAAATCTCACCAATATAAATAGAGCCATGTAAGTGGTCAGGAGATAAGGAGTCCCAGCACACATCTAGGTTGGCCACATGGGAATAAGTCTCTGTAGGGAGGGCATGGATTTCCAAATTTCAAAATGGAAAGTACTTGTTATAGTGATCTAGGGCAGCCTCATATTTTTCCAATCTGTGCCAGAAAATCGCATCAAGCCATCAAATAATAAGTGGTATCGGGTAATTTTGCCACCATAAATGTGCATGCTGATGGTGAAAGTTTTTAAACCTTTTTGCTGCCACCAACGTACTTATCTAACAAAGTCTAGAAGACAGCAGTTTTATCTTTTCTCCTAACTGCCGGCTTTCTTGCAGATGTGATTCAGGGGGCTGAAAAGCAGTGCAACCCCTTCTAAATGCTGACAATGGTGCCGTTACTCCACTGTGTATAATGGGCTCACCTGTCCATTCTGGTTGCCCAGGACTTCCTTGGAGGATCTCAGGATGGGGATCAGCTACCATACATTATTATTATTATTATACAGGATTTATATAGCGCCAACAGTTTACGCAGCGCTTTACAATATATTCACTAATCTTCCCTGGGTTGCATGAACCAAGAAGTGCTCAGCTCTGAGGACCATCATTCACTGTTAATTCTAAACTGATGAGCTATAAAGGTGTTTTTTAAACTGTCACCTATAGGTTATTTTGGGTACAGTCTTTTCTTGCAGTTTCATTGGCTTACTGTTTTGAGACTTGACATATTTGCTATCTCTTTACTTGACGCAACCACATCTTTTACACTTTACCAAAAAATGGCCATTACAATTGTGTTTGTGTGTACTTTGAGTGTATTTACTGAAAATATAGGTTGATAAAAAGTAGCACAATCATAGTGTGAAATTAAAAAATGAAAGCTAAAACCATTTTTTTCTACAACTTTTCTGCTTTCATAAAATATACAAAGTTTTGGTAGTTTTAAGCAATCTTTGAGCCCTACAGAGATTGTAAAGTTTTTGTTTTTTTTTAAATAAAAAAACATGTTATGCTTACCTCCTCTGTACAATGCTTTTGCATAGAGCAGCCCCGATCCTCTTCTTCTTGGGTCCCCCGCCGGCACTCCTGGCTCCTCTTCTCAGTGTGCCACTACACGTTTCCTATGGTGGCACACATGCAGTGTCAATACCAATTCCAGCTGTTTGTGTCTATAGACACACACAGTGCAGCTCGGCTCCTCCACTGCATTTGATTGACAGCAGCAGGAGCCTATGGCTCCAGCTGCTCTTACTGAGTCCAGTGAGAATGGAGAGCGATAGCAATGCCGCTGCTCTGGGGTACAGCAATGGATCGATATTGGGTTCAGGTAAGTATCTGGGGGTACACTGAAAAAGCAAAGAAAGAAAAAAGGCACACCAGTCTAGCATATTACTTCTATAAACCTTTTTATTGTAGTGATGAAATTAGATGCACACACAAACAGCTGTATATCTCAAGCTTAACAGAATGATATACAATCCATGCTTCCATATCAGCTGCACATGTCCCAATCTTGGAAAGTACCCATCTAGACCTCAATGGCTTACGCGATTCGAAAGAAGAGCCCCTCTTCATATGTATCTATAAGTATTTGGAGGGGCTGGGGAGGGAGCTGACAATAGAAGGTTTTTTTTACCCTAATGCAGATAATACAATAAAGTATAACTAAAGGCAAAACTTTTTTTTCTCAGTTCTGGATAGGGTGGCGAGGGATTAGAACGTTTGTCAGTGTTTATTGCTGTCTGTGCCCCTATTAAAGAGATTCACCTTCTGTTTGTTCTATTTACCATTAGTAAAGAAAATCACAAATTATAGGTTGTTCCCAAAAAAAAGTAGAAGGGAAATCTTCCTATGGAGACATTAGTTCTGGTGACCTAGGGGTCCCCAAGGAATTACCTTAATTTGTAGGGATTTCCTCTCACTTCCTGTTTGGCTATGGGACAGGAAGTGAAGGGAAATCTTTGCAACGGGACACAGATGGTGAAAAACAAATCTGACAGGTATTATAACCCTCCCGTGCTCTATCCAAAATGAAGAAAATAACATTTTGCCTATAGTTCTACTTTAAGGTAAAAAACCTTCAGCCTTTACAACCACTGAGAAAAAAGGATTGTTCTCTACAATGAGCTGAAAAAGGCAAGAGAAGTCTTCCTCAGATGTAACAGTTCAGTACGTTAAAAAATATGTACCGGTAACATGCTTTCAGATCTTTTACTGCAACACTGAAGGTGTTGTACGATCCACACAACAGTATTATTAGTTGGATACTTGTATCATAAATACAAGTGTACTCTGAGGGGTCTAGGTATCTTTTACTTCACCCGTTTTCTTTGGTATTTCATTGCTAAGCACATGTTTCAAAATGAGTGATGTCATGCAATAGCTCAAAGGATGTCTAGAACTTGTTCCACAGCCTATTTCCTTCACAGACTTGCCATGCCATACTGTCTCACTGTGTGACAAATGTAGGTTTGCCAGCTTGTTTGGAAAAAAATGGTCTTGCCTTCTTGTTCTTTCCGAATACTTAGTAATCATTCTAAGCTGAATTGCAATTGACCTACAAGGCGTCAGTTTAGGGCTGCCAAAGCTCTGATGGCTCACACATTCTCATATAATCTTCCAACATTAAACAATAGAAGGCTAGTACTCAAGTTTATTTAAAGCTGAACTCCAGCTAAATACAGAGTTGAAATACATATATGAAAGCTGCCAAGGAATATGTATTCCTGTCCATCCAGTCCTGAAATATAGGGATCCCCACCAGACAGAACAGACAGGTTGGTGACTTTTCTCCACTGCATTTAAATACACAGCTAGGTCCCCTTCCTTTCTCCAGCCTTCGGCTGCAGCAGCCAATGAGGAAACAGCAGAAGACCGATGAGCTTATTCTACTGTACAGGGGGTTTGAAGAGGCAGACACCAGGTCATATAATGGTACTTTACATTTAAAAATAAATGTTTTGGTTAACTGTACTTTCTTTAAAAAGAAAGTTTGGCCCCATTTACACTTGCGCAATGTGTTGCTTTTTTTAGCAATGTTTCTGCCGTGTCACACAACAGCAAAAGGTAGCGCGATTGAGCTTCTTTACACACAATACCGCATCAAATTAGCTCAATTCTTTTTTTTAAGGCACTGAGTCAAGCAAATTTTCTGTTCCACATTTTTGCATGTTTTGCCATGCAGCAAACGTGGGACTGCTACATGCATTTGGGGTACCATTAAGAAATAAAGTGCATTTCATGTTTTGCAGCATTTTTTGTATGTTTTGTATAAGACCAACAGAAACATGCATTTTTCCCAGCATCTCCTACAAAACATAGAGGTGTGAATGTGGTCTTAGCCTTTTGGCCCTTCGCCCCCCAAACAAACCTAACATTTCTCCTTCCCCTGCAGGAAACTTCAGCACCTCTAACCTCAAATCTTCTTGGCCACACCTGCGCAGTAGGGCCTTTTTCTATAACCTGCTGCCTGCCCCCAGCCTGAGATACATAATACAGAATTTGGAGTGGGCAGAGTTAATAGCCTTTGAACAAATCTGGTTGTAAACCCCATTCTTGAAATTTGAACTAAGCACATATATCTGTAGTGTTTATTTATCTCTATCGAAAGCTCTAAATGTAATTTCTCTCTGGTGCTTCGTTCCTCTGTTATCAGCATGAATCACTTCTGACAAGTCTTCTGTCATATGAGATTACAAACTAACAATTTTCTGTCAGGGAGGGAGCTTAGAGGGAGATAAGCAGGGAGCTTGTCTAGTCAAAATGCATCTCTGCATGTTTTTTTGTTCCTCTGCCTATGTGGACAGGATCTGCACTTTTGTGGTGTAGAAAGGGAAAGACAACAAGTACAGTATACAAGTAAAATTTATGTAGGAGGATTTGTTTCATCTCTGTGTATCATCAATTCACTTCACTTCACTGGATATATGTGAGGGTTTACAACCACTTTAATGCATGTACCAACGCATCAAAATGCATATTATATCAAATTGATGTTATTTTTTTCCCACAAATAGAGCTTTCTTTTGGTGGTATTTGATCCCCTCTGCGATTTTTATTCTTTGCGCTATAAACAAAAATAGAGCGACAATTTTGAAAAAAATGCATTATTTTTTACTTTTTGTTATAATAAATATCCCCCAAAAATATATATAAAAACATTTTTTTCCCTCAGTTTAGGCTGATACGTATTCTTCTACATATTTTTGGTAAAAAAAAATTGCGATTATTGATTGGTTTGCGCAAAAGTTATAGCGTTTACAAAATAGGGGATAATTTTATGGCATATTTATTAATACTTTTTTTTTTTTACAAGTAATGGCGGCGATCAGCGATTTTTATTGTGACTGCGACATTATGGCGGACACATTGGACATTTTTGACACATTTTTGGGACCATTGTCATTTATTCAGCAATCACTGTTATACAAATGCAGTGATTCCTGTCTAAATGACACTGGCTGTGAAGGGGTTAACCAGGGGGTGGCAGTGTAGGGGTTAGGGGCGTGTTACTAACTGTGGGGGGTTGGGCTTTGTTTTAGGGAACACTGATCTCTGCTCCAATCACATGGAGCAGAGATCAGCGTCACTTGTTGCTCGGCAGAACTCCTCGTTCAGCCGCCCCGTGAAACGATCGTGGGTATCCCCGCGGCGATCGAGTCCGCAGGACCTGCGACCGGACTCATGGGGGTCCCGATCGGCATGCGAGCACACGATGGCAGGGCGGCATTTAAAATTGGAACTACCTGTACGCCAATATGCCTGCCCGTGCCATTCTGCCAACGTACATCGGCGTGCGCCGGTCGGGAAGTGGTTAAAACTCCTACTGCTTCAATATGCTTTTTTGCATCAGTGATGCAATGATTATGCTATTTTGAAACTTGACAAATGCATGGTGTGTGTGATTTTTCTATATGTTTTAAAGGGGCCCAGTAGAACCCCAGCTCAGTAGTAACCACATTTAGCAAATCCCCAGCTCATTAGAACCCCTGTTCAGCATATTCTTAGCTCATTAGAACCCCTATTCAGCAGATTCTTGGCTCATTGGTACCCTTATTCAGAAGATCCCCAGCTTAATAGTACCCACATTTAGCAAATCCTCAGCTTATTAGAACCCCTGTTCAGCAGATTCTCAGCTCATTGGTACCCCTGTTCAGCAGATTCTCAGCTCATTGGTACTCTTGTTCAGCAGATCCCCAGCTTATTAGTGCCCTTTCATTCAGCAGATCCTCTGCTCAGTATTACTCCCAGCTCTATTGATGCCTCACTCAGTAGTAACCCTCAGCTCTGCTGATCCTCTGTTTTGATGATCCCCCTCTTTCTCTGGTCCCCTCTCACCTCCCGCTATATTGCTCTCATGCTGTGCACCACATGGGACATTGTTCGTTTCTCCTGCTTCTGTCCTCAGCTCTGCTGATCCTCTGCCGCTCAGTCCTCCCTCTCCAGTCCTTGCCCACCCTCCATTATAGTGTTTCCATCTTGCACACCATATGTGCCATCTGCTAGTTGCTCTGCTCTGGTCCAGACCCTATTCACCTTCTTGCCACTCTTTGCTGCACACCAGATGTCACATCTGCACCAGACACTTCCAGAATATATACACATGAACTGGAAGTGGCTGCATGTAAACAGGACTGTAAACTTACCATTTTATTTAGTGACAGTTGCTTTAATTGGCATTTAGAGTGCTTTGAAAAAGCATGTCCAATGCTACATTTTGAAACAAGTGTAAACAAGCCCTAAGACAAAAAAGTGGAAGTTTTTTTAGTATGAAGAACTTGGACACATAGGGGCCAGCACTAGGGTCATCAGTTGAAATCCCAAACATGGCACTATCTGAACGGAGTTGCCATGTTCTCCCTGTGTGGGTTTCCTCCCACATTCCAAAGACATGCTGGTAGGTTAATTAATTCCTGACTAAATTGGCCATAATATATATATATATATATATATATATATATATATATATATATATATATATAAAATTATTATTATACGGGATTTATTTAGCGCCAATAGTTTGTGCAGCACTTTACGACATGAGGGCAGACAGTACAGTTACAATACAATTCAATACAGGGGGAATCAGAGGTCCCTGATGGTGCTATATACGTAGATGTTATAAATAAATGCAGCACATCTAAACACAATATTAAGTTATAGGAAAGGATGTAAGACACAGACTTGATTTCCTTCTGCTGCAGTCCTAGTCTATGGTGCAATATGCAAAACACATATGCTATATAAGTAAATGTTATCAGTATAACAATTAACAATCCTTAAATATGATGACACTTAACATGTATATAGACAAGGGCAGCCATGTTTGGGCATTACATGTGCAGCATGCTATGCTTCCTACTGTGGTGCTTAGTGATTGCACTTTAATGTTCATTAGCTGGCTGACCACACAAATTCCAATAGCTTATCATACTGCTTCTCTGATCTCTGCTGTTGTTGGTAAAAATGCAAAAGGCAAAGTTTGTCTGTTAGCAATCATTACAGGACGAAGCTCTAAATCTCTGTATAATGTACCATTATAATAATTTATAAATCTAAGTAAAAATATTTGCAGTTTCAACTAACCATCTTTAAAAACTATATTCAGATAAACTTTACAATATTAACTCAAAATGTGTACTTACTGAAAATATACCATAGTTTCCCTTTAAAGGTGACAGAGGAAAAGAATATGAAAAGAAGCAATCCCCACCCACTATCATTTGAGAACAGCAGCCCACGCACTACACACACCCAGCATCCTGCAGCACACCCTTCGTTACACACTGTGAATTCAGCACTGGAAACTCAGGATATGCAGCCACAGTATCCTAGAAAAAATCTCTGTCCAATATGCCACAAGGCATTACAGTGACCTATACCCCCTTGGTCACGCTTCCTCAGTGTATTCTATGAGTGGGCAGGCTGATGGTGTCAGTACTTCCCACAGCCCCACCAGACTGCAGCCGCCCTTATCCTGGAAATTACAAGCCCCCGTACTTTTAAACATTCCATTCTCAGCAAACACCAACAGGGTTTCCTGCTCCACTCCCTAAATTCAGGTCTAGTAATAATCCTCCTCCCATGTAACACCTTTTACTAACTCTCTGTGATTAACTCTTACACCTCAAACACAAAGACTGGCACTCCTAATACAGCTGTTGCATTTTAATTTCTTGTACAGTGATATCAGGACCAGAAATCACACACAAATCTACACAAATATTAGTTTCATCAGCTCTTTGTTTATAAGGCTACATAATGTGTATTGTTGATTTCTAAAGAACAATGTATGGATATATCTGTAGTTGTATCCCACTCTACGGACTCTGAGGACCATGTCTGACGCATGTCAGAGCCCTTTCCATAGAATTTTCTTGGCAATTTTTTTTACAAGGTAGGTTACCAGGTCTTTTCTTAATAATCCCCAAATGCTTGGCAAGGGACTAGCAGGCAGAATGAAACAACATACATGCATAGCCAATTTGTACACATACCAGGGCCAATTTAGACAGGAACCAATTAAACCACCTAGTATGTCTTTGGAGCATGGGACCCACATGAACACATGGTACAAACTCAAGACTTACACAACAAAAACCCATACCAACCAGATTAAAGTTTACTTGAATTAAAAAAGTGAAAGAGGAATTATAATTGGTTGCTAGGGTGACTGCAGATAGTTCCCTGCTTTTTTGCCTTAAAGCGGATCTTCACCCTAAATTTAAAGTTCCCCACTATGCATTCCCCTTCCCTTCCTGTAAAAGAGCAGGACAATGTTTTTGTTTTTTTTAATTTGCCTTTTTTTAAATATAAATCATGGCCCTGCCCCTCCATGCATGTCATTCGCCTAGATGGACGACGTGCACAGCCCTTCAGACATTTAGACCCCTTTCACACTGAGGGCATTTTGCAGGCGATATAGCTTTAGAAATAGCGCCTGCAATCCGCCCTCAAACTGCTTCTCCTGTGTCTCCAGTGTGAAAGCCCCGAGGGCGTTGCGTTGCGCTGGCAGGACGTCAGGAAAAGTCCTGCCAGCAGCTTCTTTGGAGCGGTGTGTTTACCGCTCCTCCACCGCTGCTCCCCATTGAAATCAAAGGGGCAGCGCTGTATTACCACCGGCAAAATGCTGCTATTGCGGCATATTACGGGCGGTTTTAACCCTTTCTCGGCCACTAGTGGGGCATAAAAGCACCCCGCTAGCAGCCGAAATGCGCTGCAAATCTGACGGTAAAACGCAGCTAAAAATAGCAGTGTTTTACCGCCGATGCTATAGGCTCGGCAGTGTGAAAGGGGTCTTACTGAGTGAGAAGAAGGGGGTGGGCCATTGCGAGGCCCTGCCGGCTGAACAAGGAAGAGCCAGCAGACCTCTCGATGACATCAGAATTTTGATGGCGTTGCGGAACTGAGTAGCGTCTATTGATAGAAGGCTGTCCAAACTGTGCAGACATTGCCTGAAGGTAAGCAGGGGATTTAAAAAACAAACAAAAGGGGAGTAGGCTTAAGAGCTTCTTTAAAGAAGAGGGCAGATATGGATATTTTATATATAGTTACAATGATCCAGCTTGAATGTAACTATGTACAGTATATGCCATACCAGGCGAATGCCCCTAGAAGCTGTAAATCACTGAAGTAGACACCACTACTCCATTGATCTGTATTTGCTTCCGGATACTGTCCTGAGAAGCTGGCCTGCAGTATTTTGAACACATTTAGAGAATGCTTCACGACTTCTTAATAAATGCAAAGCGTTCACTGATTGGACAAGGTGCAGTTGTGATGTCACAAAGTTTTTTCTAGATTGTGCTTGTGCTGAGTGGCCAGTTTCCTGTGTTCAGAATACAGCAGGCCAGCTACTCAACACAGAACCCGAAAACAAGTGTAAACTCTGGTGCAGTGATGCCTACTTCAGTGATATCCAGCTTCAAGGAGCATCGGCAAGATACAGTTACTTTGGCCTAAGCTAGACCAACATAACTATGTATAAAATATCCATACCTGGGATTCTTCTTTAAAGAGATACTATCATCACAGGGTTTTATGACACACATACTTTTATGAAAGGTCACCTGTAAAATAACCCACCATCTATAGTCCCCCGTCACTGCAAATACTTAACATTTCCTGGTGTGTAAAATGCTTGTCCCCCCTCCTGCTCACTACAGGACATACAAGCTGGCTGAAGGAACCACTGTAGCTGGGGCAAGTATTTGACTCATCTGACAGTTGAATACTTGCAGTGGCTTTTCAATACAAGAACTGCGGCTCTCAGCCAATGAGTAGGGAGAGACCCCAGAGAGCCCCAGCTTGTACACATCGCTGGATCGCAATGGGGCTCAGGTAAGTATTCGGGGGGCCAGGAGGCTAATGAACAGAGAAGGTTTTTAACTTTCATGCATAGAATGCATGAAGGTAAAAAACCTTGAGTCTTTAGAATCACTTTAAAGCAGAGTTCCACCCATAAATGGAACTTCCGCTGATCAGATTCCTCCCTCTGGTGCCACATTTGCCACCTTTCAGGGGGGAGGGGGAGCAGATACCTGTCAAATCCAGGTATCTGATCCCACTACCGGGGAAAGATCGCTGCACATTGTGCAGCAAACTACGTAATGTCTCCTCCCCCCCCGCTGCCTTCTGTGAGACATACAGGTCCCAGAAGACAGCAGGGACTATTCAGAAAGCGCAGGACCGCTCACGCATGCACAGTAGGAAACAGGCTATGAAGCCGTAAGGCTTCACTTCCTGTTTCCCTTAGTAATGATGCCGGAGCCTGCACCCGGAGCCAAGGGACGGGTCGGCTTCGGGTGCCGACATTGTGGGCTCCCGGGACAGGCAAGTTTCCTTATATTAAAAGTCAGCAGCTACAGTAATTGAAGCTGCTGACTTTAATTTTTTTTTACCCAGGCGGAACTCTGCTTTAACTAGTTATTGGTCCAGCATTTAGTAACCCAGGATTTTGAAGTAATCTGCACAAGTTCCTATTCTGTGCCAGAACGGTGCAGAGCTTTGAAGCGCTTTGGCTGCAAATTTTGTATCTTGGGCTTCAAGAAATTAAATCTGAAAGGTTGCCACCTTTTCTGCCCCATGATTAATAATACTGACAACATGTCCAATTTTTACCAAGTACAATACCAGCCAGATGGCAACCTCCTACTCAGAAGTATTAAGTACAGTAAATACAAATGAACACAGATTCTGAATTAGGACTTCACATACTCACATTGGATAGCATGTGGACTTATGACTATGCATAGGACTATACACGGACTAATCTTATGTTACAGCCAAGCTTATGACCCTGTATTGCAAGGATATGTGTGGTGTTTGTATACACTAAGTCGTCCACAGGCTATTATGTACAGTAAATAGAGTTTTCAGCAGTAAAGGTTTGCAGTGACACTCTACAAATTTCTCCAAAAACATGCAAGGACATAGTAAAAAGGGAATCAATGAGTCACTCCAATGGGGTAGGGGCCTGGACCAGTGTGAATGGACAAGTCTCCAGCTGCTGATTATTTAATTCTCACAACCAGCTCAAGCATCTGTCAGTAAACCTGAACAGTGGCTGCAACTGATACTGACTAAAAATGCACTTTAGCCATCAGAGCAGATGTTTAGCTTTACATTGCACATTGGCAGTGGTGGAACTGCCAGGGTCGCAACAGTCACACTTGCGACCATGCCCTGGCTTTCTGCCACCGTGGGGGGGGGGGGTCAAGACGGCAGGAAGGGAGTCCACTGCAGAACATGTAAAGGGGTCCCGCTGCAGGATCATAATAAAGGGCTTTCAGAAACAATGAACACCTTTGAGACGTAGAACATGGCCACAAGGTGGAATACTGGAATACTGATGCGTGACACTGCTTGAGGCGGACATTGTTTGCTACACTGAGTGGGTCCCCTATGCCAGAATCATGATTGCTTGCTTCTTCTGCTTCCTACAACCCCGCCTGTCTGTGTGCACATCTCAGTCCCATCCATCCATGCTGATATAGAGCAACTTGAATGTAAGTATGCTATATTTTTTACGAATAAATTATATTCGTTTACCATGGGATTCTGCACTCCTGTTTTTAATAAAGGACTCAGCAATGGGAGTGAAGGGTCCCCGGCCCAGATGGAAGTACCCCATGCTCAGAAGGAAGGGCCTCAGAACCGATGGAAAGGGGCAGAAGGGTCCTTCACAATTTCTTGCACCTGAAGGTTCTAGTTATGCCTGTGCACACAGGGACTGACTCAGAAACAAGTGTGTTAATTTATCATCAAACAGTAAACATTCTTCGATGCAGTATATAAAGCACGTTGTATCAAAAAAAGCACAAAAAAATGCATGCTTACAATCAAATTTAATAAAATCATAAGGCCTAATGCAAACTTTTCCATTAGATCAGCCTGTGAGTGTGTGCCTGCTTGAAAACAGCTCAGTCATGTAACATAAAATTGGGGATGTCAATTACAGGATCCTGTCTTCTAACAGGAATGTTTCAGTCCAAATAAATACACATATGGTGTTTAGGATTTTTTTCATCTGATATAGAGCATAAAAAAACAATGTATGATGCAGTTTAACCGTGTGCTATTTGAAGTCACACAAATGTTAAAGTATATATTGAGCTAAAATCATTATTTTTCTCATGTGCATATACGTCGGCAGTTTAAAGATGGCTATCTCGGTAACGGCAGAAGCTGCTGCCACAACCAAGGTATCCATCTTTAGAGCCGGCGGTCCTGTTTACAATAATTGTGGTCTCTGTGGCGGATTCGCTGCAAAATCACCGTTATCGGTGGCGGGAGAGGTGCCACCCCCCTCCCGCCGCTCTCTTGTGCCCTCCGCCGATTACCGGAGCCGTGGAGGTGATTGGGACTTGTGCATGGAGGCGAGTGAGGGAAGAGGGCCCCCACCCGTCTTCATACTATAGCAGGGTGGAAGTGACGTCAAAACGTCTTAAAGGCAAATTTTTTTGTTGTAATTTTTTCAAATGACAACATTGTTTTTTTTTATTGCATTTAAGTCCAATTATGAGATCTGTGGTCTTTTTTACCCCAGATCTCATATTTATGAGGACCTGTCATGCTTTTTTTTTCTATTACAAGGGATGTTTGCATTCCTTGTAATAGGAATAAAAGTGACCCATTTTTTTTTAAAACAGTGAAAAAATAAATAAAATCAAGTAAAATAAATAAGAATTTTTTTTTAAGCGCCCCGTCCCGACGAGCTTGCGCGCAGAAGTGAACGCATACGCGAGTAGTGCCCGAATATGAAAACGGTGGTCAAACCACACATGTGAGGTATTGCTGCGATAATTCTAGCCCTAGAACTCCACTATAACTCAAAAGATGCAACCTGTAGAATTTTTTAAACGTTGCCTATGGAGATTTTTAAGGGTAAAAGTTTGACGCCATTCCACGAGTGGGTGCAATTTTAAAGCGTGACATGTTTACTGTTGTCTTATTTTTTTATTCAAAAAAGTAAATTTTTTCCAAAAAAGTCCACTTGTAAGACTGCTGTGCAAATACGGTGTGAAAAAAAGTATTGCAATGACCGCCATTTTATTCCCTAGGGTGTTGGAAAAAAATGGATAATATTAGGGGGTTCTAGAGTCTGAAAAAGAGGCCTGGTCAATGGGAGAGGAACAAGTGGTTAATGGGAGTGGAACAAGTTTAGAGTACTTTTTGGATTTTTTCTTTTATCCTGATTTTCCTTTCTTTCTGTCCTGGCGCCAATCACCCCTGCACCCCCAGTCACAGTGACACCAATTGCATTTTTTTTTTTTTTGCATTGGTGTCATTTGTGACTGTAATAACTGTTAGGGCAGTTAGGGTTAGCCCCCTTTAGTTCTAAGGTACCCCCCTAACCCCCCCAATAAAGGTTAAACCCCGTGATCACCCCCCGTCGCCAGTGTCACTAAGGCTGGGTTCACATTGCAGCGGTTTATGAGAACGGATGTGATTCGCACCGCACTGCAGTGCAAATCACATCCGATCTCTGTGCGATTCAAGTTCAGCCATACAGATAGTATGGCTGAATTCGCGTCGCACCCGCCGCAAACTCGCACGGGACCCTTTTTTTGGTCCGCAGCAGAATCGGATCGCATGGGTGTTCACACCATGCGATCCGATTCCTGTCCGAGTTTTCAGATCGCACTGTGATATGCGAACTGATCTGGGGGTGTCATTAACATTTCACTGACACTCCAAACAGTTCGGATAGGGCAGCGTGATGCGGGAACCCGCCGCGGATTCGTGGCGTTCCCGCATCGCTCCAGTGTGAACCCAGCCTAATAAGCGATCGTTTTTCTGATCGCTGTATTAGTGTCACAGGTGACGCTAGTTAGGCAGGTAGGTATTTAGGTTCGCCGCAGCTTTTTATAGCGCCAGGGACCCCCCATATACTACCGCATAAAGCCCCCTGATTGCTCCCTAGTTAACCCTTTCACCAGTGATCACCATATAACTGTTACAGGTGACGCTGGTTGGTTAGTTATTTTTTTATAGTTTCAGGGCACCCGCCATTATTACCTAATAAAGGTTTAACCCCCTGATCACCCGGCGGGTGATATAAGTTTGAGGGTCAGATAAGGTCTGCGTCGCCCCAGGCAGCGTCAGGTTAGTGCCAGTACCGCTAACACCCACGCGCAAAGCATACACCTCCCTTAGTAATATAGTATCTGATCAGATCTATATTAGCGTCGCCAGCAGTTTAGGTTTCCCAAAATGCATTGTTAGCGGGATCAGCCCAGATACCTGCTAGCACCTGCGTTTAGCCCCTCTGCCAAGCCCAGACCAGCCCACCCAAGTGCAGTATCGATCGATCACTGTCACTTACAAAACACAACACACATAACTGCAGCGTTCGCAGAGTCAGGCTTGATCCCTGCGATCGCTAACAGTTTTTTTTGTAGCGTTTTGATACAGTTGCTGACAGCCTAGGTGCTTTTTTAACTGTGAGTTTCACTAGTGTACCCCTACATTTAGGGGTGTCTACTTTCCAAAATGGGGTCATTTGGGGGGGTTTGTGCCATCTTGGCATTTTATGGCCTTCAAAACTGCGATAGGTAGTGAGGAGTAAAATCAAAAATTTACACCCTTAGAAATCCTGAAGGCAGTGCTTGGTTTTCGGGGCCCCGTACTAGGCTCCCTAAAAATCCCACACATGTGGTATCCCCGTACTCAGGAGAAGCAGCAGAATTTATTTTGGGGTGTCATTTCACATATGCCCATGGCATGTGTGAGCAATATATCATTTAGTGACAACTTTGTGAAAAAAAAAAAAAAAGTTTGTAATATTCCCGCAACTTGCGGCAACATATAAAATATTCCATGGACTCAACATGCCTCTCAGCAAATAGCTTGGGGTGTCTACTTTCTAAAATGGGGTCATTTGTGGGGGTTTTGTGCCATCTTGGCATTTTATGGCCTTCAAAACTGTAACCGGTAGTGAGAAGTGAACTCAAAAATTTACGCCCTTAGAAAGCCTGAAGGCGGTTCTTGGCTTTTGGGGCCCCGTACGCAGCTAGGCTCCCAAAAAATCTCACACATGTGGTATTCCCGTACTCAGGAGAAGCAGCAGAATTTATTTTGGGGTGTCATTTCACATATGCCCATAGCATGTGTGAGCAATGTATCATTTAGTGACAACTTTGTGAAAAAAATAAATAAAAATAAAAGTTTGTAATTTTCCCGCAACTTGTGGCAAAATATAAAATATTCCATGGACTCAACATGCCTCTCAGCAAATAGCTTGGGGTGTCTACTTTCTAAAATGGGGTCATTTGTGGGTGTTTTGTGCCATCTTGGCATTTTATGGCCTTCAAAACTGTGATAGGTAGTGAGGAGTGAAATTACAAATGTACGCCCTTAGAAATCCTGAAGGCTGTGCTTGGTTTTTGGGGCCCCGTACGCGGCTAGGCTTCCAAAAAGTCGACCACATGTGGTATCCCCGTACTCAGGAGAAGCAGCAGAATGTATTTTGGGGTACAATTCCACATATAACCATGGCATGTGTGAGCAATATATCATTTAGTGACAACTTTGTGTAAAAAAAAAAAAAAAAATGTTTTTGTCATTATTCAATCGCTTGAGGCAAAAAAATAAAATATTCAATGGGCTCAACATGCCTCTTATCAATTTCCTTAGGATGTCTACTTTCCAAAATGGGGTCATTTGGGGGGGGTTTATACTGCCCTGCCATTTTAGCACCTCAAGAAATGAGATAGGCAGTCATAAACTAAAAGCTGCGTAAATTCCAGAAAACGTACCTTAGTTTGTAGATGTGACAACTTTTGCGCAAACCAATAAATATACAGTTATTGACTTTTTTTTTACCAAAGACATGTGGCTGAATACATTTTGGCCTAAATGTATGACTAAAATTGAGTTTATTGGATTTTTCTAATAACAAAAAGTAGAAAATATAATTTTTTTTCAAAATTTGCAGTCTTTTTACGTTTATATCGCAAAAAATAAAAATCGCAGAGTCAGTCAAATACCTTTAAAAGAAAGCTCTATTTGTGGGAAAAAAAGGACGCAAATTTTGTTTGGGTACAACATTGCATGACCGCGCAATCACCAGTTAAAGCAGCGCAGTGCCAAATTGTAAAAAGACCTCTGGTCATTGACCAGCAAAATGGTCCGGTCTGAAAGTGGTTAAATGAGTTAATGGCTTGGTATTTTGGACAGCTATTTTAACTAAGAGAAGTTCCCAAAATGTGGCCTGTTGGGGGTACTTGAGGACTGAGGTTGAGAACCACTGCTCTACTCTATGGTTTTATTTCTTTTTGCATTGCTGTTGGAGAGTTCCCTTATGCTTGTCTTATAAAACGTTGTCAACAGGGTAGGAAGTGAGGGGAAATCTCTTGGATAGTTGATATTGACATTGATAGTGTTAAAAATCAGACAGCATTTCTAGACCTTCCCTACTTTATCCAAAGCTATGAAATAAAGTTTCAGCTTGAAATACACTTTGCCAACGTGGGGTAACATACTACAAGAAAATCGGTGCCAACCACTGTCCGCTTTTCCTCGTTGTTTCACAGCAAATCAGAGCTGATGAAGGAAAATTTGTAGAAAAATTCTTATACGTATGTTGTTTCTGATCATGATCACAGTGTTTCATTTCTGATTTTTATCATACGAAAATTATACGGAAATGGTACACATTAAACAAAAATCATTCGTTCTGTTCCCATACGAGAAAAATTTTGGAGCACATCCCTTCGGAAATTTTTATTCAGAAGGTCGGAATCAGTTGTAGAAAGTTGTGTACCCACTATATACAAAAATCGTACCAAAGTTCCTTGGACGAAAATATTTGCACAATTTTCTCATAGTGTACAAGAGCCTTTAAACCTCAGCCTTAGTAGATTGCAAGCTAGTGGTGAAAATGATCCTGCTAAACGATAAACAATATGTTTGCAAAAACCATTTTCATGCCTTACTATCTTATACTTCTGGACCCACTTGCCCTTCTACGCTCTTCCAATGTTATAATGCCTGGTGTGGGAACAACTAGTCCAGCCAATTTTAACCAGGGTTTTTTGGAAAACTAATGCCGCGTACACACGAGCGGACTGTATGGCCTACTTAGTCCGTCATACAATCCGACGGACAGTCCGTCATACTTTCGACTGAACGGACTTGACCACACACGGATGCACAAACAGTCCGTCGAAAGCTTGCGCGATGACGTGTACAGCACGTACGACGGGACTAGAAATAGGAAGTCCAATACACAGCAAAGCACCCTTCCGCTGTGTAAATCCTTTCTGAGCATGCGCCATTCTTAGTCCGTCGAACTAGCCTACTGACGAGCGGATTGTCCGCTGAAACCAAAGTACGACGGACAGAATTTCGAAAAATCCGAAATACTTAGTACGCCAGACTGCACGCTGAAAAAGTCAGCTGAAGCCCACACACGAGCGGAATGTTTCCTATTGGACCGTTTTGTCGAATATTCCGACTGTGTGTGGTCTGCATCGGACTGTTTCCATCTGAATATCCGACGGACCAACTTTTCCAACTTGCCAGTAAAATTTTCCGACAAAATGCTCCGATCGGACATACTCCGATCATGTGTAGCCTACTCCGACGGACAAAGTGCCATGCATGCTCAGATCAAATTCCTAGACCAAAGCTATTGGCTACTAGCCTGAACGTAGTCCCGTCGTAAGGAAATAACGTCCTCACTTATGTACAATCGGATTTTCAGACAACTGAGTCCGACTGTATGTATGCAACATCACTTCCAGACCTCTTCCGGAATTATTCCATCGGAATTACTCCGACGGATTTGGTTGTCGGAATCTCCGACCGTGTGTACAAGGGCTAAGACATCTGAATGACACTGAACATCTTTTAGACTGCCTGTAAGGGTGAAATACCACTGTAAGGGGGGCATTCTTCCCACTGGTCACCAAAAAAGGGGGTGAACTAGTCAGATTATAAATGTTGATGTGAGGTTTTCTGTATGTCAACGTCATAAGATGCAAGACTCAAGGACAAACAAATATTGTTTGGGGCAGTGTACAAACTGTTCTTTCACCCTGTAACTGGGTTGTATATTTAACTTGATAATAACTGTGTTTCACACAATTGCTCAGCATCTGTTTTTGAAATCATTACATTTGTACAGTATATAGCAAATTAAATTGAAGAATGTTTTAAACTGCTAAAGTAGATTTTCTCTCTAAATTTGGCCAACAAGGACTGTTGTAACTGTTGTTATGTTCTAGAGACAAATATGAATGCAGCTATGAGCTCATCAGTAAATCAATAATTCTGCAGCACTCAGACTAGACCAGTATTTAGTCAGGTGTGGTGCAGGAAAATGTGATGCCACAGATAATGCTTATAGGAGGAGAGAGCCCAATGAACAGACGGATGACCTTTCCTGTCTAAAGCTGCTTTTTCATTGTCCAATCAGCAGACATGGTTTGGAGAGAAGATACCACTATATTCCTTAAAGTGGTTGTAAACCTCAGGCATGAAATATGAACAAAGCATATTCCTGTGTGATTGTCTTAATCCAGAGCACTAAGTGTCATTTCTTTCAGCTGTCTTTTTCCTCTTCTATAAGCATGACTTCTGACGAGTTTTCCTGACACCAGGAGAAAAATAGTAACAGGCAAGAGCACAACCTGTGATTGACAGCCTCAACTCTGCACCAGTGTGCCGTGTAAAAGAGGGGTGTGTTCCTTCCATCCAATCAGCTCTCAGAGCTCTCTTTACTTTTGTAACTTCAGCTTTCCGCCTCCTGCTTTTCTGAGCTGAGAGATCCGGTATAAATCCTGCACTTTGAATGGATGTAGGAGAAAGACAGCTGTAGTTACACAGGTATAACTTATGTAGGAAAATTTGCTTCATTTCTGTGTATCAAATGTTTAGGTAAGGGTTTACAAGCGCATTCATTATAAATGGTATCATGCTCCGTGTTCTGCTGTTTGGCAGGGATGTGTAACTCAACAGAGATAGATAGAAATACAATTTCTTCAGCAGGTGTACAACCACCTTGTAAGTACAGGATCTGTCTATTCAGCTGTTTGTTGAAGGTTTAACTTTTTTTCTCTAGTGCAGCAAACAGACTGCAAATTAATAAGGTAATTCTTGAGGATATGAAATATTACTATATTGTCCATGATGCCTGGTATGGTGTGGGCGTCAAACATTTCCTGACCTGCTCTAAAAACCAACCCCACCGTGTCTCATCATGTTAAATTACCACACCTTAAGTATTTGAAGGCCTGGGTGGAGGGCCTGTAGGCAGGGTAGCTCTATGTGCCAACTTATGGAGGAAAGAAGTTGTAAACAAAAAGTATTGTTTATGCTTAATAAGGCTGATGAGTTTCATTTCTAAGGCAACAAAAAAAACAAAATATATAAAAAAATAAAAGGAATTGTTAGGAATGGCAGCTGCATCAACCAGCACCACGGCATCAGTTAAATGTGATGCTGTCACCTTCATTTCTTCTGCCATCTTCTTTTATTCCATTTACAACTGAACATATGTTCAAATAGAGAATTTCCTTTTACAAAATAAAAAATCTAAAGTTGATCTTTTATACATACAATATATTAGAACTTTGGAATTTGATCACATCCATAATTAGCGATATCTCAGTGGATTGGTTCAGACTGTATTTACAATCTGTTGCCTAGCAGGCTTTAGTTCCATCGCGTTACAAAAAAACCTTGTGATGAAAGCTCATCAAAGGTGAAGAAGAAGGTGGAAAGGGAAGAAAAATTGAACTTTAGAAGAAGAAAGTGGAAAGGGAAGAAAAATAGAAATACTCTATACATCTGGGGTCTGTATATGTAGTAATATGAAGGATAGGCCCTTGTCTTGCACAGGCCTGCTGCACACAATAGCAGGATTCCCATCCTATTTTTGCACGTAATACTAGAAAGAATGGGTTTAACCAGTGAAATACAATGGATCCCACTGAAATGCATTGTATTTTATGACCACAATGCAGGGCTACTAAGCAAGTGACAGTCGTAACCAGAGCTTGTGTAGGGACTAATCCAAAATCTGTAGGTGGAAGAAACACACACAGTTGTCCCCAGGACCAGTCCAAGACATTGTGCTGCCTGGACTCAAGAATGAAATGCTGCACCCCCCCCCCCCCCCCCCCACACACACACATCCACCAAAAGGCCCCCATATTCATTATTTTATATACTAACTAAAATTAAATTTATAAGAAAATCTGATTAAAAATGACATAAATCTATTATCTATTTTGCAGACGCTATTACTTTTACGCAAACCAATCAATATACGCGTATTGCGATTTTCTTAACCAAAAATATGTAGCAGAATACATATTGGCCTAAACTGATGAAGACATTTTTTTTTAACCAATATCTATAGGAGAGGTTTCCACCATTCTTGTTAAGTTTAATTTTATGCAGTATGTCTTATGCACACGAGTGGACTTTTCAACATACTAGGTCCGACGGTCTTCCCGACGGACTTTAGGCGGAGTTCCGATGGACTTTGCGAACGAACGGACTTGGCCACACACCCGCACACCAAAGTCCGACGGATTCGAACGTGATGACGTATGACCGGACTAGAATAAGGAAGTTCATAGCCAGTAGCCAATAGCTGCCCTAGCGTTTTCGTCAGTCAGACTAGCATACAAACAAACAGATTTTTCAGTCGGAAAAATTTGAAACATGTTCTAAATCTAAAGTCCGTCTGATTTTACGACAGCAAAGGTCCGATGAAGCCCACGCACGATCAAATTGTCTGCCGGATTCGTTCCGTTGGACCTTTGCTGACGAAAAGTCCAGCCGTGTGCACACGGCATTATTTTCAGTTTGATGTGTATTATATGTAATGCCGCGTACACATGTATCAGACTATCCGGCGGACTTAGTTTGGCGGACAAACCGCCGGACTGTCCGAACGAGCTACCTGCCCACACACGGCACTTTTTTGGCGGACTAGGTCTGGCGGATTAAGTCCGCCGGACTTTTAAAATGAAGGGACTTGCCCACACACACGGAGGAATGTCCGCTCAATTTGAGCGCGGCTCCAGGTAGCTGGATCCAGCGAAGGAAGCGTCGCTGGCCCCGTCACCTGGTATGGACTTAAAGGGGAATTCCCTATGCCAAAAAAACGGCGTGGGTGTCCCCCCCAGGTCCATATCAGACCCTTATCTGAGCATGCTACCCGGCCGGCCAGGAAAGGGGGTGGGGATGAGCGAGCACCCCCCCCTCCTGAGCCGTACCAGGCTGTGTGCCCTCAACATGGGGGGTGCCTTGGGGAAGGGGGCCATGTTGATGAGGACAAGGGCCTCTTCCCGACAACCCTGGCCGTTGGTTGTCGGGGCCCTCGGATCCTGGCCCCCCACCCTATGTGAATGAGTATGGGGTAAAATGTACCCCTACCCATTCACCTGTGAAAAAAATGTAAAAAAAAAAACCACAACACACAAGGGTTAAAATAATTTATTGCACAGCTCCGGGGGTTTTCTTCCGTCTTCGGGGGTCTTCTCTCGGGACTCCTCCGCTATCTTCTGCTAGCTCTTTTATTAGCGGAGAAGCCCAGCTTTCTTCTTCGCCGCTCTTCTTCCGACTTCGGAGGTCTTGTCCCCCTCTTCGGGGGTCTTGTCCCCCTCTTCGGTTCTTCTTGCCGGGCCACTGTGCCTTCTTCTAGCTCTTTTACAAGCGGTGGCCCGGTCTTCTGTCGCCGCTGAGCCCATGTCAGACGATAACCGAAAATCTTCCCTTTCATATCCAGGTCTTGTTTGGGAAAATGGTTCATTATGGATGTTGACAGAAAATGTCTGATTGGCCACTATCACATGAGGAAAGATATCACCATTTTCAAATAAAGGCTATGCACTTGGTGTTGCACAGAAATTTCGGTCACCGAAAATAGGGTTTTTAGCATTGTGCCGAAAGAAAAAAAGTGCAGATAATGGCTGCCAAAAACATCCGCCATTGTGGTTTGCTTATGTTGTGTTTTTTTATAGGTCATGTGACTCAAAAACACAACACGGGTGCATTTTTGATGCTTTCTTGCTGCATGTTCAATGCCTAAATGTAGCATGGTGCTAATTAAAAAGTTGAATATAATACAATTATTTATAAAAATTTGCTGTCCCCTCACTTTTGTGAGATACTGTACATACAAAACACTTGTGTTGGGGTGCCGACAAATGAAGACAGCAATGACTCTAGGCCCCTTATTTTTGGTTAGCTCTAAACTGATGATCTTTAGGGGCTTTAAAAGTTTTGGGACCAATGTAACTAATGTAACTATGCTTATACCCAGTGGCGGATGCTCCAATAGGGGCGTAGCCCCCCTACCCATGTGTCCGGCCCCCTAATCTACATGCAGGGTGCCAGACACATGGATTCCAATGGGGATATTTTTTTTTGAAGCACGTGATTAGAGGCTCAAATAGGCTTAAAAAGGGTGGACTCGGGCGCGGAGAACTGTGTGATCGCTGCCATCCATCTCCTTCTGGGGGTGGGGGGTGTTGGATGATTGCTGCCGGCCATCTCCCACTGTGCTGTTAGTTTGTGCCGCCCCCCCCCCCCCTAAAATTTTGAGCACCAGCCGCCACTTCTTCTACCACACCTGGCTGATGCTTCTGAAAGTTGGAAATCACTACAGTAGTCACCACTACTCCAGTAATCTCCACTAGCCTCCAGGTTCTATGTTCTAAATTCTGAATACAGATCAGATGCTCGACATGGGCTCCATTCAGAGTCTAAATCTCAATCTATGAGTGAATGCAAAGTGTTTGGATGAAGTGGAGAGGTAGAGTGGTGACATCTTGCTCGCTGCCCGTCCAATCAGAAAATGCTGTGCATTAATTGAAAAAATTAAATGCATTCTCTGAATGGCCTACCTTCTGTGTACAGAATGCAGCAGGGCAGCTACTCAACGTGGGGCACGGGAGATCCCTGGAGTAGTGGTGTCTACTTCAGTGATTTCCAGCTTTCAGTGGCATCAGCAAGGTATGGCCTATTTATAGTTCCATTTCCCCCTAGCTGGACCAATATAACTATGTTCAAAATATTCATAACTGGAATTCAGCTTTAGAGCATTTTTCTAAACGTCATTAAATTCAATAACCTAAATACTGCAATGGTAACTGTATTGCTCATTCATTCAGTATGCAAATGTGAACGGGAAGTTTTAGAATGCTGTGAAAATATTTGCAGAATGATCTATATTTGTCTGTATCTATAGTTACATGAGCAGATATTTGGACTTCCACCCAGTCATGTGGTAGATCTGGCTGGATTGCATGATTGTAGCAATACACTTGCATCATCATGGTCAGTGAACTTGTTGTGAGAACATAACAGGCTTGGTTGTCAAGTACTCTACCAACCTCATTTTCAATTGCTTTTGTGAATAAAAACTCCAGTGACTGCCAGTTTTACAAATGAGTTCTGATCAAAGTTTGTTTGTACAATTAGTACTCCTGGACTCCTGTAAACCCTGCAACACATTTACTTCTACAAATACAAAATATAATTATTACATTGTCAGAGCAAAGTAGTAATAAAATAAATGAATAGCAAACACTAACTGCATTTTGATTTCAGAATTTGTTTGGAAATAGTGGCACAATGTAATAAACTTTTTTTGTTTTCTTTTAAACAAAGCATAATGCATGTTGCACCAACTATGTGTGAGGTATGCTTCAATAATCACAATTTTACAAGTGTATGAAACTGCCATATGTTATCCAGATATAAATATGCATGAGTATTAAAGCTAAAAATATCTTATAACACATGCAAATCACACTGTTGACAATGATGGCCATTGCAGTATGCACAATGGATGTTTTAGCGGTCCTGACTGATTCACACGTATATTTGCCAGTTTACTTAAATTTACATGACACTCAAAATTACAAAACCTTGAGATGCATGCAAAAAAAAAAAAACAACTACAGGGGTTGTAAAGTCTTATTTTTCCCTGTAAAAATAATAAACATGTTATAATTACCTGCTGTTGCAGTGTATTTGCACAGAGCAGCCTGTATTCTCTACTTCTGGGGTCCCTCGTCGGTGCTCCTGGCCCCTCCCTCCTGTTCAGTACCCCCACAGCAAGCAGCTTGCTATGGGGGCACTGGAGCTGAGTCACAGGATCGCCCCCCTCTCTCCTAATTGGCTAGCTGACTTTGATTGCCATTGGCTGCCGCTGCTGTGTCTCAGCCAATCAGGAGGCAGAATCTCAGATGCCTGAAACACTCATGGACATCGCTGGACAGAGAAGGGACCTCAGGTATTAGGGGGTGAGGAGGGGGGTTGCTTCACACAGAAGGCTTTTTATCTTAACCACTTAAGGACCGCCGTATTGCCAACGTACGTCATTACAATGGCACCGGCAGGCACAAGCACGTACATGTAGGTGCCTGCCTTCCAGCGGGTGGGGGGTCCGATCGGACCCCCTCCCGCTGGATACGGTGGTCCGGTTCGCTTCAGGAGTGATCCGAGATGAGGGGATGGCCGTTGGTTTCTGGCCACCCCCTCTCGATCGCTCCTGGCGAATGAGAAGCTTCCTCCCACTGTGTATTGTATACACAGGCTGGGAGGAAATGATGTCATTCTCCTCGGGGCGGTCTTTTTGACCGGACTACGAGGAGAAGACAAAGTAAGTGTGCACCAACACTACACTGACATGTAGGCACACACAGGCACACAAACCCCCCCCCCCCCCCAGTCACAGTGTCACTGAGTGCAGTGATCATTTATTTACTGATCACTGCATTCAGTGTCAGTTGTAACAGAAAAAACTGTCAGGGCAGTTAGTGTTAGGTCCAGGGTAGCCCCCTACCACCCCCCAATAAAGGTTTAACCCCCTGATTGCCCCTAGTTAACCCTTTCACCCGCTTTTGCCAGTGTCACTAAGCGATCATTTTTCTGATCGCTGCATTAGTGTCACTAGGTAGCTAGTTATTTTTTTAGGTTCACCGCCAGGTTTTTATAGCGCTAAATACCCCGATATACTACCCAATAATGGTTTTAACCCCCTGATTGCCCCTAGTTAACCCTTTCACCCCCTTTTGCCAGTGTCACTAAGCGATCGTTTTTCTGATCGCTGCATTAGTGTCACTAGTGCCGCTATGTAGCTAGTTATTTTTTTATGTTCACCGCCAGGTTTTTATAGCGCTAGGTACCCCGATATACTACCCAATAATGGTTTTAACCCCCTGATTGCCCCTAGTTAACCCTTTCACCCCCTTTTGCCAGTGTCACTAAGCGATCATTTTTCTGATCGCTGCATTAGTGTCACTAGTGTCGTTAGGTAGCTAGTTATTTTTTTAGGTTCACCGCCAGGTTTTTATAGCGTTAGGTACCCCCATATACTACCCAATAATGGTTTTAACCCCCTGATTGCCCCTAGTTAACCCTTTCACCAGCGATCACAGTATAAGTGTCACTGGTGACGCTGGTTAGCCAGTTCGTTATTTAGGTTCCCCGTCAGGTTTTTATATAGCGCCAGGGACCCCCATATACTACCTAATAAAAATTTGAACCCCCTGATTTCCCCTAGTTAACTCTTTCACCAGTGATCACCGTATAAGTGTTACGGGTGACTGGTTACTTTGCTTTTTATAGCATCAGGGCACCCACCATTTATTACCCAATAAAGGTTTAACCCCCTGATCACCCGGCGGGTGATATCAATTAGGTTTTAGAGTCAGGGTCTGCGTCGCCCCAGGCAGCGCTAGGTTAGTGCCAGTACCACTAACACCCATACGCAAAGCATAAACCTCCCGTAGTGGTAAAGAATCTGAACAGATTAATATCTGATCTGATCAGATCTATACTAGCATCCCCAGCAGTTTAGGGTTCCAAAAAACGCATTGTTAGCGGGATCAGCCCAGATACCTGCTAGCACCTGCGTTTTGCTCCTCTGCCCAGCCCACCCAAGTGCAGTATCGATCGATCACTGTCACTTACAAAACACTAAACACATAACTGCAGCGATCGCAGAGTCAGGCCTGATCCCTGCGATCGCTAACAGTTTTTTTGGTAGCATTTTATATTTAAATCCGGAAGGCAGTGCTTGGATTTCGGGGTCCCGTACGTGGCTAGGCTCCCAAAAAGTCCCCCACATGTGGTATCCCCGTACTCGGGAGAAGCAGCAGAATTTATTTTGGGGTGTAATTTGACTTATGCCCATAGCATGTGTGAGCAATATATCATTTAGTGACAACTTTGTGCAAAAAAAAAAAAATTTAAAATTCCTGCAACTTGTGGCAAAATATAAAATATTTCATGGACTCAACATGCCTCTCAGTAAATAGCTTGGGGTGTCTACTTTCCAAAATGGGTCATTTGGGGGGGTTTTGTGTTATTTTGGCATTTTATGGCCTTCGAAACTGTGATAGGTAGTGAAGTAGTGAAATCAAAAATTTGCACCCTTAGAAACCCTGAAGGCAGTGATTGGTTTTCAGGGTGCCGTACGCGGCTAGACTCCCAAAAAGTCCCACATATGTGGTATCCTCGTACTCAGGAGAAGAAGCAGAATATATTTTGGGGTGCAATTCCACATATAACTATGGCATGTGTGAGCAAAATATCATTTAGTGACAACTTTTTGTAAACTTTTTTTTTTTTTTGTGTCATTATTCAATCACTTGGGACAAAAAAAAAATATTCAATGGGCTCAACATGCCCCTCAGCAATTTCCTTGGGGTGTCTACTTTCCAAAATGGGGTAATTTTAGCACCTCAAGAAATGAGATAGGCAGTCGTAAATTAAAAGCTGTGTAAATTCCAGAAAATGTACTCTAGTTTGTAGACGCTATAACTTTTGCGCAAACCAATAAATATACGCTTATTGACATTTTTTTACTAAAGACATGTGGCTGAATAAATTTTGCCCTAAATGTTTGACTAAAATTGAGTTTATTCGATTTTTCTTATAACAAAAAGTAGAAAATATCATTTTTTTCTCAAAATTTTCGTTTTTTTTCCATTTATATCACAAAAAATAAAAATCGCAGAGGCAATCAAATACCATCAAAAGAAAGCTCTATTTGTGGGAAGAAAGGACGCAAATTTCGTTTGGGTACAACATTGCATGACCGCGCAATTACCAGTTAAAGCAGTGCAGTGAGAAATTGTAAAAAGACCTCTGGTCCTTAGGCTGTTTATTGGTCCGGGGCTGAAGTGGTTAATACATAGAATGCATTAAGATAAAAAACCTTCTGCCTTTACAACTCTTTTAAGTCCTGGTTCACACACAGGGGCGGACTGACAACTCATGGGGCCCCCAGGCAATAGGAGATTATGGGGCCCCCAGGCAATCAGAGATTATGGGGCTACACAGTATACACACACACAGTATACAATTACACAGTATACACATACATGTATACACAGTACACACAGACACGTTTCTATTGGCTGAGAAGGTACTGGAGAGGTGGAGCTATAATCTAAGGATGTTTAGACCAAAAGGATGTTGGTAAGGGACATTTCAGAGACAGATGTAAAAAAAAAACTACAGATTTTTACATACTGTCCCTGGTTTTACTGAGGCTGACAAACCTGATGGGGCCCCCTAGTGGCCCGGGGTCCTCGGGCAGTGCCCGAGTTGCCAAATGGTCAGTCCGCCCCTGTTCACACATATGCAATTCTGAAGGTGTTTTCAAATGCACAGATTCCCGTGATAGGCTAGAAGCTAGATATGATGTGTTCCTATTGAGGTGGTTCACACCGATGTGATCCATACACATTGTGGTAGATTTACTAAAACCAATGCACTCAGAACCTGTTGCAGCTGTGCATGGTAGCCAATCATCTTCTAACCTCAGCTTGTTCAATTAAAGTGGTTGTAAACCCTTACAAACCACTTTGACCTACAGGTAAGCCTAGATTAAGGCTTACCTGTAGGTCCAAGCAATATCTCCTAAACCTATATGGTTTAGGAGATATTTGCCCGAAAACGGGCACCGCTGTCTACGGCGCATGCTCCATAGACAGCGGCGCGCAGGCGCACTGAGCGCGGCATTTCCAAGAATGGAGCTGCCGCGCGTGTCGACTCCAGTGCGCATGCGTGGGAGTGACGTCATCGAGGCCTCGCCGAATGACAGCGGCGGAGCTGCGAGACGCCACCAGCAAGATGGATGCGGCGGACTACAGGGGACAGCGGCGACTTCGCTGGCTCCTGTGTCAGGTAAGTGACACATAATGGGCTACTATGCGATGCATAGTAGTCCATTATGCTTTGCCTTTGCAGGGAATGAAAGAGGAAGTAAACCCATCAGGGTTTACTTCCTCTTTAAGCTTTGGCAATAAAACCTTGAAGCTGATTGGTTTCTATGCAGAAGTCTGATTTTGCACTCTCCAGCTTTAGTAAGTAAACCTCATTTCGTTTTGAGTGTGATTACGAAAAGGGTCCTGTGCGAGTTTGGAGCAGTGTGTTCCAGACTCGCAAGAAATAGCATATATTGGCATGCAGAGAGAAGTGTTCACATAGGTTTTCGATTGACAGGTGTTTTGTCAATGGGGAGCGTTTTTGCATTGAAGTCAATGGAAGGCTTTTTTGTATTGATGTCAATGGGAGGGGATTTTGCATTGAGGTCAATGGCAGGAGATTTTGCATTGAAGTCAAATTGAGGAAGTGGAGAGAGAGAGAGAGAGCCAGCAAAATTGCACCTGTACTGAAATCGTACAGAAAGCAGAATTATATTCACAACAAGATGAATGACTAAATCGCATTTTGATTTTGGCACGCATGTGTGTGAACCCAGGCTGAATGTTCATCCAGAAACTGCTGTACATCACCAGTCCTCTCTACTTTCTATAATTGATGATCCTGGAACACACCTGATTCAGGAACACCCTTCTCTCTACCTCTTATACACAGTAGGCCAAATGTTACAAATGCCAGTACTATGAAGTTCCTCAAAGCCACCAATCAGATTAAGTTACATAGCATAGGCTTCCAGAAATACACCTATTCTTCCATCTTACTGACCCTGTGTGGAGCGGTTTGTGTTACTTTTCAGCGGGAATGCAGGGGAACCCATTTCCGCCACCTCCAGCACTAAATGGAGTGCTGGAGGGTCTACTAATGCTGGCTGCTGGGGGATCTTTTGTCGCTGGAGGGATCCATTGTTACACAGAGTCTATTGTTCCTGGTGGGGGATCTATTGTTTTGGAAGGGGTCTTATGTGGCTAAGGGGTCAATTGTTGCTCGTATGGGTCTACTGTTGAGGGAGGGATTCCCTGTTGCTAGCTACTGCAGAGTCTATTGATGCTGGCTGCTGGGAGATCTAAGGTATTGTTGCTGGTGGGGATCTGTTGATGTTGGGGGTATTTTGTTGCAGAGGTTCTATTATTACTGAGAGGCATTTTGTGTCTGGAGGGGATCTATTTAATCCTTTTTCATTTTATCATTAACAAAGTCCATACAAATTACTTACCACCATAAAGTGATACTTGGTTCTGTATTCTCTGAAAGGGGCAGAACTGGGAGGTGGGTAGGGGGTGGAAGCAAGGGACAGTACTTGGAGGTGTGTAGGGGGCAGAGACAAGGGGTGACTCGGAAGGGAGGAGTACCTGCACCTATTCTCAGAGAAGAAAATATCCTGCTTAGTGGGATTCAAAGGAATTCAGATTAAGGTCATTGAGTCAACATTTTGACTTTACTGCAGATGATGTGTACAACTGATAGCATTAGTTGCTTTCTGAATGCATTCACTTGGTGTCTGGAATTTCTTTTCAAATCAGAACAGAAACTTTTGCAGCACCCCAGAGCTCTTTCCATAATGTGCCACTATACACATCATACTCGAACAATATGGGGGACTTACTCTCTAGTGTGCCCTCCTCCAGGATCCAAACTCTGCCTATGGCCACAAGTCTACTTCTGTATTACAGAATCTTCTCTATTCACCCAATGAGCACCTACTAATAAAGCATGCGCGGTGGACACTGTTGTATTGTCGGCATGTAACACAAAGCAAAAATATCACCGTAGACAGGTAAAGATGTTTTTGGAATAAAAGACATATAAAGTTCCTTTTACCAAACAAAAAAAAAAAAATGCTACTGCTGTTAAATATTCACTTCCTCTTTAACTTACAAGGCAGTAGATGCAATGTTTTCTCAAATTTCTTAGATTACTATTAGGCCCCTTTCACACATGCGGATGATATGTCCGTATTTCATCCATCCGTTTGCGGATGAAATACGGGCATACATTCATCCCTATGGGATAGCGGGTGTCTGCGGATGAACATCCGCAGACACCCGATTTCCTCTGCCTCCGCAATTGTCCGATTCTGCAGACGAAGGAAAATCCTATTTTTCTATCCGTCTGCAGAGCGGATCGGATGAACACGGACAGACGGTCCGTGCTCATCCGATCCCCCATAGAGGAGAGCGGAGAGCTGACAGGGCGGTCCCCGCACAGTGTGCGGAGACCGCCCTGTCCGCCGCCAGCTCAGCGGGGACAACGGAGCGATCCCCGCTGAGCGAGCGGATCATCACGGGCGGATCATTACTGATCCGCCCCGTGTGAAAGGGGCCTTACAGTAACCATCCGTGCCATTTTTTTTTCATAGAGTATTAATAAAAGATTTTTTGTCATTTTAAGGCAGATCTGCTGAAAAGCTTATTTCCTTTCTCTCAAAATAAAAGCAATAGTCCATTAGAGAAGTCAAAAGGCATGTTTTAGGAACAAAGTAACCTGTGTTTTTGGCTGACAACAAAAAGTTTAGGTACCAGCTATAAATTTTAAGCACATTGCTTACTTGGTTCATGGGTTTTGTTCAGCCCCAGATTGAGCAAAGCTGAAAAAGGAAAAAATCTAAGTAATGAGGGAGGACTGTAAAAGGTTGCAGTGCTGATGTATGAAAAGTGAGCTATAAGGAAAATAGGCTTGCTGCCCATGGCAACCATTCAGCCTTCTAATATAATCTCTGAGGTTTGAGTCTGAATATGATTTGGTGAGGAAATGTTCACAAAATTATGCTACAACCTTAAAGTGCTTGTAAACCTCAGACATGAAATATAAACAAAGCACATCCCTCTATAGCAGTGATATGCAATTAGCGGACTTCCAGCTGTTGCAGAACTACAACTCCCATGAGGCATAGCAAGACTCTAACAGCCACAAGCATGACACCCAGAGGCAGAGACATGATGGGACTTGTAGTTTTGCAACAGCTGGAGGTCCACTAATTGCATATCCCTGGTCTATAGTGTGTACTTGTCTCATTTCTTTTTGCTGCTTCATTCCTCCGCTATCTGCATGAATTACTTCTGACAAGTTTTCCTGACACCAAGAGAAAAAAGATGATATGGAAAGGATCTCCAGCTGATTGACAGCCTCAGCTTTGTTCCTGTATGCTGTTTGAAGGAGGCGTGTCCCTTCCCTCCAATCAGCTCTCAGAGCTCTCCCCGCTGAGCTCTGCAGTGTGCCATTTTAGCTATCTGCTCCTTTTCTAACATCTCAGACAAGCTTTATAATTTCTGGAATTTGAATGGATGTAGAGAAGAGAATACTGCAGATAAACAGGTACAACTTGTATAGCAGGATCTATTTAATCTCTGTGTATCACCTGAGGGAAGTCACTTCAGTAAGTATATGTAAGGGTTTACAACCACTTTAACCACTTCTCGCCCCCCGGCCGTCATATGACTTCCTTGACTTTGTGTGGATATATCTGAATGATGCTTGCAGCTACAAGCATCATTCAGATATTGGCTTTTTCAGCGATTCCCTACACCAAAAGAGCAATCATAGCGGCTGTTCCGCCACTTGATCATTCTTATAGGCGGCGAGAGGGGACACCCCCCTCCCATGCTTCTACCAACTCACTGCTGCCATTGGTGAGTCTGAGACAGGATCCGCCAGCCCCGGATGTTTACCATAGAGATTTCCGGCGAACCAGATGGTCGCCCGAGTCTCTATGATCGTTCGGAAGCCTCTGCACAAATGGCGCCGCCTTGGCTAGGAATTTTTTATTTTTTATTTCAGGCTTCCCAGCCTAGAGGTGAGATGTGGGGTCTTACTGACCCCATATCTCACTGTAAAGAGGACCGATCATGCCATATTTCTATTACAAGGGATGTTTACATTAGCAATAAAAGCGATTAAAAAATGTATTTATTTTAAGTGTCAAACTAAAAAAAATAAGTAAAATTAACAATAATTATTTTTTTTTTAAATCGCACTCGTCCCCGTGTGCTTGCACGCAGAAGAGTTCAAACCACACATGTGAGGTATTGTCGTGAATGTTAGAACGAGAGCAATAATTCTAGCCCTAGACCTCTTCTGTAGCTCAAAACATGTAACCGGTACAAAATTTTCAAGCATCGTCTATGGGGCTATTTAAGTACCAAAGTTTGGTGCCATTCCATGAGCGTGTGCAATTTTGAAGCGTGACATGGTATCTATTTACTCGGCGTAACTTCATCTTTCAAATTCTGCAAAAAAATTGGGCTAACTTTACAGTATAAAGAAAATAAATAATTTGTTCGAAAAATTTCTGCGCAAGTACCGTGCGAGATAAAAATGCAACAACCGCCATTGTATTCTCTAGGGTCTTTTCTAAAAAATACATATATAATGTTTGGGGGTTCTATGTAATTTTCTAGCAAAAAAATGGAGAGAAATGTCAGAATTGGCCTGGGTGGCAAGTGGTTAAAGTCATTATTTAAATAAAGTTAATTGAATGAGTGGTCGTCTACATGATCTAGTTAGACATAAAATTGACATGCATGTTTTATGCATTTCAGAACAGGTTTTTTTTTTCTGGGCTCACCCTACATTATTTTTGTAATACATCATACACCCCCATAACCTTGCAGCCTTGAGATCTTTACCGTGCGGACTACCTGCACTGCACAGGATATATCATTGGCTTAACCACTTGACCACTGGGCACTTAAACACCCTTAATAGCCAGACCAATTTTAAGCTTTCGGTGCTCTCATATTTTGAATGACAATTACTCAGTCATGCAACACTGGACCTATATGAAATTTTTGTCCTTTTTTTCCACACAAATGGAGCTTTCTTTTGGTGGTATTTAATCACCACTCGGTTTTTTATTTTTTGTGCTATAAAAGAAAAAAGACCGAAAATTCTGTAAAAAAAATTATTTTTCTTCGTTTCTGTTATAAAATTTAGCAGATTAGTAATTTTTTTTTCATACATTTTGGCCAAAATTTATACTACTACATATCTTTGGTAAAAATAAGTACAAATTGGTGGATATTATTTGGTCTTTGTGAAAGTTATAGAGTCCACAAGCTATGGTGCCAATATCTGAAAATTGATCACACCTGAAGTACTGACGGCCTATTTCAATTCTTGAAACCTAACATGCCAGAAAAGTACAAATACCCCCCAAATGACCCCTTTTTGGAAAGACATTCCAAGGTATTTAGTAAGAGGCATGATGAGTTTTTTGAAGTTGTAATTTTTTCCCACAATTCTTTGCAAAATCAAGATATTTTTTACTTTTTTTTTTTTTTCACAAAATTGTCATATTATCAGTTTATTTCTCACACACAGCATATGCATACTACAAATTACACCCCAAAACACATTCTGCTATTACTCCCGAGTACGGTGATACCACATGTGTGAGACTTTTACACAGTGTGGCCACATACAGAGGCCCAACATGCAGGGAGCGCCATCAGGGGTTCTGGAGCACCCAGGACAATTCTGACATTTCTCTCCTACATGTAAAAATCATCATTTATTTGCTAGAAAATTACATAGAACCCCAAAACATTATATATGTTTTTTTAGCAAACACCCTGGAGAATACAATGGTGGTCGTTGCAACTTTTTATCTCGCACGGTATTTGCGCAGCAATTTTTCGAATGCTTTTTTTTGGAAATAAAAATGTTTTGTGCTTAAAAAAAAAAAAAACACAATTTGCCCAATTTTTGCATAATGTGAAAGATGAAGTTACGCTGAGTAAATAGATACCTAACATGTCACTCTTCAAAATTGCACAGGCCAAACGTCGCTACTTAAAAATCCCCATAGGCGACGCTTTAACATTTTTTTACTGGTTATATGTTTTGAGTTACAGAGGAGTTCTAGGGCTAGAATTATTGCTCTCACTCTAACGTTTGCAGCAATACCTCACATGTGTGGTTTGAACACCGTTTTCATATGTGGGCGGGACTTACGTATGCGTTCGCTTCTGCATGCGAGCACATGGAGACAGGGGCGCTTTAAAAAATGTTTTTTTTTTTATTGTTCATTTTACTTTATTTATTTTAGTTTGACATTTTTTTCCCCAAAAATAAATTTTTGGATCACCTTTATTCCTATTACAAGGAATGTAAACATCCCTTGTAATAGGAATATGGCATGACAGGTCCTCTTTACAGTGAGATATGGGGCCAATAAGACCCCGCATCTTACCTCTAAGCTGGGAAGCCTGAAATAAAAAATAAAAAAAGATTCTGGCTTTGATCGTATTGGCGAGTCGGTAGAAGCACCGGGGGGCGGCGGGAGGGGGGGTTGTCTATGGCTGGGTATCACCAACTATGGCTGGGTATTGCAGGGTATCTCCGAGTATGGCTGGGTATCTCCGGGTATGGCAATTTATGGCAGGGTATTGCAGAGTATTGGCTGGAATTGTACTACAGAGTATTGGCGGGTACTGCAGAGTATTGGAGGGTAGTGCAGAGTATTAGTGGGTATTGCAGAGTATTAGCGGGTATTGCAGAGTATTGCCGGGTGTTGCAGAGTATTGGCGGGTGTTGCAGAATATTTGCGGGTATTGCAGAGTATTTGCAGGTGTTGCAGAGTATTGGCGGGTGTTGCAGAGTATTTGCGGGTGTTGCAGAGTATTTGCGGGTGTTGCAGAGTATTGGCTGGTGTTGCAGAGTATTTGTGGGTATTGCAGACTATTTGCGGGTGTTGCAGAGTATTTGCAGGTGTTGCAGAGTATTTTTGGGTATTGCAGAGTATTTGTGGGTGTTGCAGAGTATTTGCGGGTGTTGCAGAGTATTGGCTGGTGTTGCAGAGTATTGGCTGGTGTTGTAGAGTATTGGCTGTTGTTGCAGAGTATTGGCTGGTGTTGCAGAGTATTTGTGGGTATTGCAGAGTATTTGCTGGTACTGTAGAGTATTGGGGGGTATTGCAGAGTATTGGTAGGGAATTGAGGGGTTAAATTTCGGTGAGCAGCGATGTGAGCACTGCAGATGCAGCCCACATCGCTGCTGACACCGATCTCTTCCCCCTCCGCTGTACCGATCGGTACAGAGAGGGGAGGGAGGAACCTTTGTTTAGAAGTGATCGCTCCGTCATTTGACGGAGCGATCACGCGGTAAACGGACGCGAAGAGCGATCCTTGATGTGCCGGGTCCTGTCCGGCGGTCACGGACGCTCTCGAGTGCGCGCCCCAAGGGGCGTGCGAAAGCGGAATTCTAGGAGGACGTCATATGATGGCCTCCCAGAGTTAAACAACCGCCCTGTAGCCGTCATTCACAGTTTTTAGAGGAGTTTTGCGGTTTTTCTGTGGAACCAGGTAATGTTATCCTATGTATCCATGCACATTAGGATGTTTAGAGGCATATTTTAAACTCAGCTTAGTTTAGAGGTAGAAAAAAACCCTTGTGTCTTGAGTTTTTGAGAGCGGTTTTTCTGGCAGAAAAAAATGCTAAATGCTCCTAAATGTTTCTAAACACCTGTAAAAAAAACACTCTTTATTAGCGTTATTTTTTTCTGCCAAAAGAACTGGTGTTTTTTTAAACCCAGTTTACATGGACCCTGAATAAACCTAAAAAAATAAAAAGAAACAACTACTGTTATAGAGGCAGGAGCCGAGCTATAATCATAGGGGATGCCCAAATGTAAAAAAAAAAATAGTAGTTGAACATCCTTCTGTATGATGACCTATAGACAGTTGGAGAAGTAGTGCTCTTTGTTGTGCATTAATCGCTGTCATTGGAGGTCTCACACATCTGTTATGGCATGATCTTAAGGTTGCATGTTATACTTGAACATGTTTAAAGCAAAACTTCAGTCATGTTTTCATGTTTTCATCTATTAAATCTTCTGCCCTTGTTGTTTTAACTTTGGGTAGTAAAACATTTCAATTCTAACAGTAAATAACAGCCCACTTCCTGTTTCTTATCTGGTAAAAGGCCTAGGCTTATGACATGCACAGCTCTCTCTCTCACGAGAGTTTGCCAGGAAGGAAGGGGGGATGAGTCATACGAGGGTCAATGAGAGCTGCAGAGCTGGAGGTGTGCCTCTGTGTAAATCCAGGACGTGAACAGGCAGCAGCTTCAGCCCACAACTGAAATGGATGCAGCCAGACTTAGTGGAGGGAGATTTCTGCAGCATATTTGACAAGTACAGAAGCACGGTACATATATATATATATATATATATATATATATATATGTATATATATATATATATATATATATATATATATATATATATATATATATATATATATATATATATATATATAATATGCACAGTGGTTGGAGGGAACTTCAGAATGGCAAAGATATCTTTATTACAAATTATGTGAGCAGACTGCAGTTCCTCTTTAATAAAAAATTACCTGATTAAAAAAAAAAGAAGAAACAATTATTGCACAAAATGGTAATTTATTTAAAAGGCATTCTTAAAAAGACTGCCACTAATTTTTGAAGCAGTATTTACCTTAAAGCAAGAAGTTGCAGTGTCAACCCGATGTGTCTGACATAAAAAAACAAAACAATTATATATATATATATATATATATATATATATATATATATATATTTTTTTTTTTTTATTTTTTTTTTTCCTATGTGCTACAAAAAGTAATTTAGTCTGTAAATAAAATCATCTGACTTGGCCATATGATTTTTGTTCTCTTGCAACTAATACCAACAGTTGGCTGTGTAGGCTTGTGAAAAATATGTGATGATGAATGTTGGCCACAAGCACATTGTGTCCCTTGAAGGCTCTGAATGAAAACTGTTATTTGGTGGTACTCATGTTTAGCTTGGCCATGTCTAATGTCTGTTGAACTCTTATACACGAATGCTCTACCACCTGACATCAGGCATTCCACAAAAACCACACAGTCCTATATTATATACTCTACTCCCTGTGCTGAATAGAAATACAGGGAACCGGGAATTAAAGATGAAATGAATAATATCTAATTATGGTGCATATAGTCTACACATCCTTTTTACTGTGTACAAAGACACCCATAATTCAGTTTGAATTAAAACAAGCAGAGGAAATATTAATCTCAGTCAATACAATCTTTACTTTTATGCTGCATACACACGACCGGATTTTTCGACCGGACTCGAGCCCGTCGGAAAAATTTAAAGCAAGTTTTATTTCTAGGTCCGCCGGACTTTTGGAAAGAAAAAGTCCGCTGGAGCCCACACACGATCGAATTGTCCGACGGATTCCAGTCCGCTGAAAAGTCTGGTCGTGTGTACGTGACATTACTGTTTTCATTGTAGCTTTACCTAAACGAAAATGGTACGAATAGGAATACGCATTATAATAGATCTGTTATGCAGTCTATCTACAATAAACAACGTAATGTGTCATTTAAAAAAAAGGCCAATAAGGAAAAAATTGTAGGATAAAAAAGGGAGCAAAGATTAAAAAAAAAAAAGGGAGGGAAAATCTGCCACACGATGCAAACCAAGAAAAAAAAATGTGACAGGTATTCAAGCCTTACCCTATTTTTTTATTTAAAAAAAGAATTTTTATTTCTGCTGTTGTGCTTCTGTTCAATAATTCTCCCTTATTTCAAGTGATAAATAACCACACACCTTTTAGTGGGCAAGAAGGAGGGGGGAGGGAAGGGCTGTCATTTATCTGGTGTGTACACAAACATGTGTGATTCTATAGTCACATGGGCTGCTCAGATAGGAATTAAAGGAAATTAACAGCTAAGAAAAGAACTGAAACTGGAGCATACTCAGTAGATGAGGCAAAGGCTGATGTACACAACCTCAGGTTACAGTGGGGACACAGACAAGGAGGGAGGGACAGTGAGCAGCAGGATGAACCAGGAATTTAGCAGAATAAACATAAATGAATCATATAATGACTGAGTGGGTATGAAGAGCATGTAATACAGCATGTACAGACCGTTTTTAATGATGTGGGTTTATTACACTTTCATGTTCTGCAAAACTTTGTCAAAAGAACAAGAAGTGAGGAGAAAACTCTCCAACAAAATTTCTGATAGCAGTAAACCCTGATAAAAGTTCTAGTGATTCCTGTCAAAGCTAAAAAAGTTCTTGGCAAAAACTTTTAAGCTAAGGTAAAAGATAAGATAAAATTATCTATCGATTTAGTGACCTAACTTACCTGTAATAAAGTTTGTCCCATGTCTGTTAGGCAGCTGGACCCTGTAGAAATGTTCTGTGTATGGATGCCCTGTCCTCTTCCTGCTGCTGAACTTCCAGCACTGTGTGGTGTTAATAACTATGAGTCTTCTGTGAAGTGGCAGTCGACAAGCTCCCAGCAGGGATCCACCCTTTTTTCCACCTCCATTGATCTCTGAGTGGGGGAAAAGAGTCCTGTGATTAATCAGACTCTTCCCCATTCACAGATCATGCTTTAGATGTTTCAGAGAGTGTACACTATTAAACAATTTTTACCAATGGGTAGGAGGAAGGTGGGACAGGACCCTGTCGGGAGCTTGTTCACTGCAACTTCACAGAAGACTTGGAGCTATTAACTCGCTCAATGCCAGAAGTTCAGCAACAAGAAGAGGATTGAGAATCGCCACACAGAAGATGTCTCCAGGATCCAGCTGCCTGCACACGGGGGCATATTTCATTACAGGTAAATTATGTCACTAAAGCTATGGATCATTTTTTGGCTAAACTTCAGCTTTAATAGTATTAAGATTAAGTCAGAGACATATTGTTCCTGTCCACACATTTGACACCTTTGTTCTAATAACAGAAAATAAGCCTTGGTTCTTGAAACCATTGCAAGCAAGATCTGCTTGTTTAGTGGAGACCCCCTCAGCCTTGGCAAAACACTGCATGAAAACAACAAAACTGTGGGCCACAAATGTAGTAAATATAATTACCTAGCCCATGGCTTCTGTACTGCAGAGGGTGAAGTCACCAACCTTGTACAAGATTCTGGGGCATGCCTAGTAGCCCACACCTTGTGAGATGATGCTGGAGCATCTGCTCATTAGATGTGGGCTACTCAGCATGACTGTTAGTGGCGTAGGGCACACAATAAACAATTTGGTTTTCAGAAAGAAGTTATGTTATGTGCTCAGTTTAAATGTAATTAGTGGGTGCTTTTTTAAAGTGAACCCAGATTATCCCAAAGATAAAAGATATTTATCTAATAAAATCTTGGAATATTAAAATAATTGTATAATTACTTCAAAATGAACACGTTTATTTTTATTTATAAACCTCATATTGTACCATTTTTGTTTTGTATTTTTAGATATTCTTGACATAATTTCATATGTGGCATAGTGTTTCTTTATCACCAAGTTTTAATTAAATCTATGCATGCAATTCATTCTTTTTCTACACATCAAACAAGTTAAGATGCACTTTGTATTTTTAGGGTCCATCTGAGTGTTTTTTCTACGATTCTGTGTACTATATTAATTCATTGCTTTTTCTCTTTGCAATGATACAGGCAGAGGGAGCTAAAGGACTAAAGGAAGTGCTTGGTGCATGGATTGCAACTGAAGGATCAGTAGAAGGACAGCAATTATAATGTACTTACACAACATAATCACCTATCCCTTTCCACTCCAACATTGTAACAAGTGCAGCTACCCTTAAAGTGAACCTGGCACACCAGCTCTAATATCATTTTGCAAGAGGCTGCTGCCACCTGGTACCCAGAATTGGTGCTAGTACCAGAAAAAAAAGACACCTCTGCATCACTACACAAAATACCTTAAAGCTTGTACCATTTCTGGCAATGGCAACCACTAGCACCACACAGGAGCCAGGGAGCACAATCCTGGCAGGTTCCATTTAAACCCAAGGGGGCTATCACCACCCTTGTGCCTGTCATTGCAGCCAAACAGAAGAAGCAAAACTCTAATAGGTTAAGATGTAACTTTGTGTTGGGTAGCATGTTTTCTAACTTATTATGCAAGGATATTATTATCTTACACTAAGGTACTTTCACGGTAATAGACAATATTAGAACTGTTATAACAGTATATTGCTGGCCATTTACAGATCTTTGCCCATTGTATTTTATCTTAAGTAAAACTAAGGCAAACATGTTCTAAGAGAACATGTAGATTGCAACTGCCAACTTCGCCTTCTGAAAATGTAGATGCCTGCTTACGGGAAACCTAACTAAACTCAGCTTGGCCACAGCCTTACTAAGTCTTAATTTGGACATATACCCTAAATATTTAGAACAATAGTAATTCACACACTAATAGCAGCAAGGCTCACTATAACCAGCCTCTTGAAATCCAGGGACGCACCCAACTTATCGACTGCTATAGCCAAAACTAAATATCCAAGCTCAATATGAACTTATGCTTGCTTATATAAACTACTCCACCAACACATTCAAAAGGAATTGGAGTACATGGATATCTCATCCTAGAGCATCGAACTACTTAAGAGTGCAATTTGTAAATTATCCCTAAGTTTTGAAATACCCCTAAGTCATATATGTGCATATTTCCGATGTAGTCTACCATCTTGGGCCCACTTTATTAATCTAATTAGCAATTTTTGTTTTTGTTTTCAATTTTTTAACTGAAATTTCTAGTTTACTTGGAGGCCTGTCCATGCCTACAGTTTGAACCCATTAGGGGTAGACTGGTACAGGTTAACAAGTATTATATTATTATGCAAAAATCTTAATGAACCAATGTAGCTATGTTGGTTACGAATGACTAAGATGAATGACAATGTGTAATGTTAAAGACTTGCAATAAAAATGTATTGGAAAAAAATGTAGATGCCTGGCTGTCATGTTGATCCAATTGCTTGGATACTTTTCAAAGTTCTGTTCTAATGCAAGCATGCAGATCGGGAGTACTGACTTCAATCTTATTTAGTGACTGAGCAAAAGTCTTAGACCCCATGGTACTGCAAGTCAATAACTAGCTTATGGAAGTCAATCTTCCATCTGATCTCAAAGACTACAGGGATCAAAACTCAACCCTCACCAGGTCTGGCATCACTAGGACTTTCTAAAGGAAATTTTCCCACTCATTTTAGAACAGTAATTCTTCATATTCTAATTGTGCCAAGAATGTCCATAATGTGTCATTGGAAAAAAAGATATGGCTCCTACTACTAAAGAAGTTGTTTCAAGAGTAACCTTACAGTGCTCATATGAATACTCTTTTGTATTGAACACCCACGGAAATAGGGAAACCTTTAATAAAAATTGGGAAATATGGATTAAGACTTATAAACTTACCAATCTCCTTTGAGGTATTACTAAACGCTGGCAGGTAATTAAACAGCAAGAAAACTACAGATTGCAGATAAAAGATGGGGTCTAATAATTGCAACAAATTTTTGCAGATAATGATTACTATGGATGATTTATTTTTTGATTTTGTAAGGGTCGGTTCACATTGGGACGACTTGTCAGGCGACTTAGCCGCCTGACAAGTCACGTCCCGTTCTGTACAATGGAACTGTTCTAATCGGAGCGACACAAGTCGCTCCGACTTAGAAAAAGGTTCCTGTACGACTTTGAGGGCGACTTGCACTGACTTTTATACAGAAGTTGTTTTGCAAGTCACTGCAGCGGTCGTGTCCAGGTTGCTTGAGGGAGTCGCGATGCAAGTCGTGCTGCCTCAGTGTGAACCGGACCCAACTGTTCAAGGTTATCCATTTGTTTATTCTTTAACATATTCTTTTGTTAGATGTAGTTTGTTTTCTACAAGGTCACCATACATGTATCTAAATCAGACGGTTGTCTTCTAAAGCAAGTTTATGTATGAGAAGGGTAACATCCCTATTTCTTGATTAGGTCTTGGTCTATGTATGATATGACATTTATTTTCATGACCTTGTAAATGGTTAAAACCAATAAAAATCTAAAATTAAAAAAAAATAAAACAAAGTCTTAGACCTCTTTCACACTTTTTCAGGTGCTTTTGGGCTAATCTTTGGGCTCTTTGGAGCAGTGAAGGGGCGCCGCTCCTAAACTGCTCCTGCCCATTGAAAGGAATGGGCCCGCTGCTGAACCGCTGGCAAAGCGCCACTGCAGGGGCCCTTTGCGGGTCGTTTTAACCCTTTTTCAGCCGCTAGCAGGGGCTAAAAGTGCGCTAAACATAACAGCGCTTTACCACCGATGGTGCCAATGCCCCAGTGTGAAAGGGGCCTTAAAGCGGTTGTATAACCCACTTTGTGATTTTTACCTACAGGTAAGCCTATAATAAAGCTTACTTGTAGGTAAAATGAATATCTCCTAAACCTGCACCCTGCATGCAACCGCAGACCTCAGCGGCGCATGCGCTCTGAAGGTCCGGCGTATCGTTCCAGAACTTCAGAGCTCTTGCCAGAACAGAGGGCTTCCATGCACATGTGCAGGAGTGACGTCACACGTCTACTTACAGCGGCAGAGCTCACAAACCCAGCAGAAATGTGGGGGGAACATGTCAGCCCCCTCAGCAGTGACCGGGCGCCGCTGCGGGGGCTTCATTCTAAGGTAAGTATTTCATAATATGCTAGTATGCAATGCATACTAGCACATTATGCGATTGTCTTGCAGGATATATTTTTTTCAGCGGTTTACAACCCCTTTAAGGTGGTATTAAACCCAAAACCAAAAATTTTATATATTGCAGCTTACCAATCAATAGAAGTGGTAGCTGCATTTGTTTTCTTTTTTTAGGCTTTTTCCCTCCTGTTTCCACTTGGTGATCTGGCCAGTAACACACATCTTGTATTAGAGTGCCTACATTCTGGACAAATGAGCACATGGGCACCTTTGGACAATGGCATTATTAATCTGGGGGGAGGGGAGTGTTAGATGCTAGCAGATTTAGATACATTAACAAATTGAAGCCAAACACCAGCTCACACTTTATGAGCAATTATAGCAACAGTGTTTTTCCTATTGGGATACAGATTTGATATAAATAAAAACTGATCATTGTAAGCTCCCCTGTCAATGGTAAATGATTTGTCTAGTCTCTTTAACTGCTACATCTGCAAGAGAGCGTGTTCTTTTGAAACTGACTTGCTAGCCAGATCACATGGTGAAAATTATGAAAATAGAGCCTAAAAAAGAAAAATAATGCAACCATCACATCTAAGAAATGGTAAGCTGCAACATAATAAATGTTTGCTTTTGGGTTTGATACCACTTTAAGGCCAGCTATAGCCAGGGAACTGGTGTTTTCCAATGTGGGGGAGCATATGATCTCCTTCAATTCGAGAGAGATCAAGTTTATTCACCAATCGCTAGGTCCTTGAGCTGTCACATGGTGGAGAGGGGGTGATGTCACTGCTCTAACATCAGCTGACGTAAGGAATTTTGGTGCTGGCTGCAAGGGAGGAAGAAGTGGCAGGGCAAAAGTAAGTATCAGCGAGTTGTGAATATGTAAAGTGACAATGGGGTTGATTTACAAACCTGGATAATGCAAAATCTGGTGCAGGTCTGCATAGAAACCAATCAGCTTCCAGTTTTTTTTTAATGTTAAAGCTTAATTGAACAAGCTGACGTTAGAATCTGATTGGCTACCATGTACAGCTACACCAGATTTTGCACTCTCCAGTTTTAGTAAATTAACCTGTGCTTTTTTAAAAGGAGGTCAACCATGGCACTGATATATGCCATAGATGATTAGTGGGATATTAAGTGGAAATATTGACTGCTAGATGTTCCAAAAATGTTATTATTTATAACTGACATATTAGAATCCTGTACATACCATTAGCTGCCCCTATAGTAGCGATGGGAAGGAAGCTCTCACTATAAGCCAGGAGGAAATGTGTGCTCTCTGGATGCAACAATAGAATATCTATATTGATGAAGCTTGCATTACTTGTGGCAAAAACACGACTGGAATTCCAGCTGAATACATTCCAGGAGTTCTTTTATGATGTGGGACATGACAAAAACGCTGGTGGAAAGCAGCACAAAGCCTCTTCTCTTTTAAAAATAGTTCTAAATCACCATAAAAGTTACAGAGCTAGGTGGAGCTATATGTACTGTTTTATCTCCAATAAAATAGAGGCTAACATTAAGTTGGAAGAAAATGACTCAGTTTACTGCTGTTGCTAAGCTGCCACAAGACATTGATTTCAAAGCCCCTCTATTCACTTCCATTGCCAGCTCACTCTGCCAAATTTTGACTACAATCTTCCCCATTCATTTCAGAAGGAATATCTCCTAATATTTTGTATACATAGGGCCTATGAAAACTGTAACAGTTATACTTGTTTTTTTATAGTGACCACTCACAATTCCTAATTGTTTTTCCCTTATAATGAAACCTGATTGGTTACAGTTGGTTACATTATCATTTTCTTACCTTTAGCCTAGGTTCACACTAACAGAGGGATTGAAATCTGAACTCGCAGGATTTAATTCCCGCATGTCAGTCACGACTTCGGGGGCGATTTCAGAGACATCTATGCAGCTTTCTGCACAGATGTTTATACAATCACACCCCAAAGTCACCAAAAGTAGTACAGAAATGACTTTTGGGAATCGGTGCGACACCGACTTTGCCGATCCGCATGGGGCCATGTCCGGCAATAGCCGCCAATTTGGCATGTCAAATCGCTGCAAAGTGAACCTAGGCTTATCCCCATTTGCTTTTCTCTATGGTTAAAGCACAAATTGCAGGAAAATGCAAGGTCTGCATATTATATCAGTATCCCCTCCTTGTTTATAAATTGCTATAGTTTATAAGAGCAAAGATGTACCTGTAAGGAAAAACTTAAAATATATACTAACCTTCCCCCCATCTTTTGTGACGTGGAGTAAGACGTCACAAACTTCCCAGTGAGATCCTGGGAAATTGTTGAGGATTCTTAAGGAATGATGAGCGCCTAATTTTCTTCTCACAAGATTTTGAATACTTATTGTTCCCCTGGAATCTTACTAGAAGGAAAGTGATGACACACCCTGCAATGTTGAAAGTAAGGCAGGAGCCAATGGCTTCTGCTGCTGCCTCCATGGCCAGTGAGAAGAGAGAGCACTCGGGCACAGCACTTGGATTGAGTTTAGGATTAGGTAAGTATTAAGAAGGGGCGGGGGGGAGGAACTAATCTGGGAAGAGTTTTTACCTTAATGCAGAGAATGCATTAAGTTAAAAAACATGAGTCTTTACAACCACTTTAATGTCCAATACCTAATACCCTTGCACAGTGTTGACAGCACTATCTTTTTTTAACTGGAAAACAATAAACCATTTTAAGGTCTTAAGGAACCCCTGCAAAATCATATACATTCAGAGCTCATGGTATATTTGCATCATAAAGCTGTAGAAAGCATTAAATTAAAAATTAAAAAAGGGAATGGTGTGTATCTAGAAAACCAAAGAGGAACATTCTACAAGACTCTAATTCTCTTTGTTTTATATGACAAATACATTATAAAACCAATAATAGTCATAGTGAATAGCCAGAAAAGAAAGACTATAAAAAATGTATTCTTCTTTTACAATATGGGTTACAATATGGGTCACTGGTGAAGAGCCGCCTTTGATTGGTGGTGTGTGAAAAAAATGTCCCCTTACGTTGGTGGTTAGGGAAGACATGCCCCCTTACATTGGTTTCAGTGTAGCACTCCCTTATACTAGTGACCAAAAAAAAAGCACCCTTACATAAGTGGTCAGTTTCAAAATGACCCCTTACAATAGATGTAAGTGGAAAAGTGACTCTTTACATTGATGGCCATTGTAGGTGGGACATATCAGTTCCACAATACCGCTTAAGACATGCTCCTCCTGTCATCCATGCACTGTCAAGGTGCCAGCTCCAGCAGTCCATGTCTGCTCACCATCAAGAATTATAAAAATATGAAAGCCACACTCCAATAAGCTCTTCTTTGTATTTATTTAAACTGTCAGAAAAATGACTGCTTACCTGATATCTCCACCCAAAGACCACACTTTCTTTGTGCATTTCACCACCCCTGGCTTGTGAACAAGCCAGGAGTAATGAAACACATCAAGAAGGTTTGGTGTTTGGGTGGAGATATCAGGTAAGCAGTGATTTTGTTGACAGTTTAAAGAAGCTAATTGGAGTGCAGCTTTCATCTTTATATACAAGAGATAACCAAAAATATGGAAACACTATGTGATTTGCAGGTGTCAAAGTGACGACATGTTTTGTGTTGAAAGTGGAAGTGATGTAACATTCTTTTGCTTCCGCCGTGTGATGAGACATCTAACTAACAGATAGGAAGCCTCACTTTCCTCATGTCAGAGCTTAGTGAGTTTCAAAGAGGGCAAAGTTGCTGGCCCGCATAGCTGGTGCCTCTGTGAGTGAAGTTGCCAATTTATTTGTGGTGTCGCCATGTACAGTATCAAAGGTTATGACGGCATATGAAGTTGCTGGGAAAATTTTGTTCTGATAATCATAAGCATGGTCGACATGGTCACCTGACCGAAATAGACAAAAAGGACATTGCACAGGATTGTGACCCGGATTTTTGCATGAAGAGTAGTATCTGATTCCATTATCCACCATCCAAGACTTATATTTGTCAATTCTCAGGAGAATTAAAGCCGCCTTGGATGCCAAAGGCGGTTCAACACCATATTAGGTAACTATTTTGTTCTTTTACCATATTTGTTTCGATAATTTTGTCCAACCCCTGTACTTCATTGTAGGTGGGCGATTAATCTGTCGCTGCTTAACGAACCCCTACCAGCCTAAAACACCAGGATCACAATCCTTATTTTAAAAATGTTAATTTTAGCCAAGTTTAATAAAATTGAAAAATTACAATCATTTGGCTAAAATAGTGGTCTTTACTTTTTTGTTAAAGCTTTGCAAATTGATCCTAAGGCCGCGTACACACGCGGGGACTGTTCGCCCAACTTTGTCCGTCAAACAGTTTCAGCAAACAGTCCGCTCAAAATTAGCATGGACGGACATGGCCACACACGACGAACGAACAGTTTGCTGAAACCGTGCGCGATGACGTGAACGGCACGTACGACGGGACGAAAAATACGACGTCCTATACACTGCATTATAACTTTCGGCGTGTAAATCCTTTCTGAGCATGCGCGGAACTTAGTTTGACGAACAAGCCTACACACGAGGGGACTGTTCGCTGAAACAAAGTTTCAGCGGACAGTTTTTCGGAATTTCCGAAAAACCTTGTTCAGCGGACTGTTCGCTGAAACTGTCCGCTGAAAGCCCACACACGAGCGGACTGTCCGCCGAAACACTGTTCAGCGGACAAAGTTGGGCGAACAGTCCCCGCGTGTGTACGCGGCCTTAGGTGTACATCTTTGGTTTATGTCATCTACATTCTGCTGCACTTAAATAACAGACTACAGACAGTTATTACAGCCACAGAACAGAGGTGGAAATAATATCTATTAAAAGCTATGCAATAATAAAATAATACTTGACTAGACAAAAAAGATGAAATGTGTACTTTCTTAGAGCTTGAAATGTGTAAAGATAACACTTGGAATTATACATTTCCCCATATACAATATGAAGCTTACTAGACCCTAGTATAGGTGTAGAAAGGAACTCTCATCTATCTCATCCATCCACAGTATATCAGCTCCCCATGCCTAGTACTGTATTTCCACACAAGTCGCACACTGGGGAGGATTTTTAGAACACAAAGATATGTTCCACCACCTTTTGTTCATCTTACATATGGGTGGATTTTTGTCACACCCCAAAGCATCATTTCAGTTACACCCTTCTGTGTGAAATACTACAGTCAAAAGATGTTTGATTATGCCAATTTCATTGTCACTACAAAATACTTTGTGCTCAGAAGAACTTCCTTAAGACCACGCCACATTATGTGTGGCAGATTTTGAATAGATCAGTCAGGAAAGGGAAGTGCAAACTAATGGAACGTTGTAGTAACTGTTACTACACACTACATGACTCATCTATGACTAAGATCGTGGACCAGTATGCTGAAGGTGCCAACACAAAAAAGGGAAAGGCTCTTTTTTTGCTTTCAATCCCTTGACAGAAGAATAAATATACATATAAAACAAAGGGAATTTTATGTGAAGTTTAACTACAACTTAATATTTTATCTGGACACAAATGGGTTGATTTACTAAAACTAGAGAGTGCAAAATCTGGTGTATCTCTGCATAAAAACCCTATACTGTTACATTTGGAGATGTAAAATGTGGTAGTACAATATGGGGTAAATTCGAAAGGGCAAAAAGACTGTGTACTTTGTTCCTCAGAGCTTAGTGAATGTGGTAATGCTCTGCTGATTTCCATCATTTGGAACGAAAAATACTTTTTTTTTAAATGTATTTATTTATTTTTTTATTTTCTTTGTACCTGAATTTTTACAAAGTGAAGCCTCACCCCATTCAATAAGCTGTGAGGAAAATGGGTGCAGTTGCACTTTCAAAGTGCATAGTCCATTTGCAGCCAGTAAATCAACCTCTATGTGTTTGTATGTGCTCTGGGCTGCCCCTTATATTTATGGTGACTAAATTCAGGGATTAGAGGACAAGGCTTTGGCCCAACCTACACAGGAAAAAATTGGACTTAACGATACAACTGGCTACCTTCATCTCTGGATTTATCATTCCTATTGAGCTCTCTTGTACAGATATGTTTTAAAAATAAGGATGCCATATGCGAAAGCTCCCATAGCATCCTTACAAAGTCTGTGATTCAGAAAACATTACACAAGTCTAATACCATCAACATGCACATGGTAGTTATTCCACCCTTGTCATTCATGAAAATCTGTCAAATTGTCTAAATATAATCTAATTTCAGATCTTATGTAATTTGACAGGCAATTTATCAAATCTAATGTTCTGCTATGAAAATATAGCCTGCTTTACAAAGAAACATACAGTGTCAGACAGCACAATTTTCTCATACATGCTTCTATTTTTATTTCTTAACAACAGTATGCAAGTATATCCATGGCTATATTTTTACCTCTAGTGTAAATCTATCTGTCTCTCTGACTGCCATACAAGTAATGAGTATATGTGTAAAATATCTTTACATTGTGGTCATGGGTGTTCCAAGATAAATTCTGTGCAGTTTGTGAAATGTGAACGCATGATTAGATATATTATAATTGTATGGTAAACACATAACAAAAACATTTCAAATGTATATGAAAAACAGCCCTTAAAGAAGAGCTCCATTCCCCCCCCCCCCGCAAATAATTAAAAGCCAGCTACAGAAACTTTTAATGTAAGGACACTTACCTGTCCAGGGATCCAGCACTGTCCTCACCCAAGCCAAGTCCTCACTCAGTTTCAGGTCCAGGCGCTGGCATCTTAAGCAAGGGAAACCGGAAGTGGTTTCCTACTACGCATGCATGAACCGTGCTGTGCTTTGTGAATGGTCCCACATCTACTGGGACCTGAGATGTGTCCCAGAAGCCTGCAGGGGTGGGGGGGACGACTTCTGCTCAGATCGCCGTGGTGATCTCATTCGAAGTGGGGGTGGGTACCTATCAAAACCAGGTACCTGCTCCCCCCAAAAAGTGCCAAATATGGCAGAGGAGGGGAGGATGCAAATTAGCATAAATTTCTCTTTTGGGTGAAGTTTCACTTTAATTCATATTAATCTAACGTGTTTAACCACTTCAATACAGGGCACTTAAACACCTTCCTGCCCAGACCAATTTTGAGCTTTCAGCGCTGTCGCACTTTGAATGACAATTGCGCGGTCATGCTACACTGTACCCAAATGAAATTTTTATCATTTTTTTCCCACAAATAGAGCTTTCTTTTGATGGTATTTGATCACCTCTACGGTTTTTATTTTTTGCGCTACAAATAAAAAAATACCGAAAATTTTGAAAAAAAAAATGTTTTTTTTGTTTCAGTTTCAAAACTTTGTAAATAAGTACGTTTTCTCCTTCACTGATGGGCACTGATGGGGCTACACTGATGGGCACTGATAAGGCGGCACTGATGGGCACCAATGAAGTGGCATTGATGAGGTGGCATTGATGGACACTGATAGGCGGCACTGATAGGCGGCACGGATGGGCGACACGGATGGGCGACACGGATGGACACTGATAGGTGGCACAAATTGGCACTGATAGCTGGCACGGATTGGCATGGATAGGCGGCACAGATGGGCATGGATAGGCGGCACAGATGGGCATGGATAGGCGGCACAGATGGGCATGGGTGGGCACTGATAGGCGGCACAGGTGGGCACTGATAGGCGGCACAGGTGGGCACTCATAGGCGGCACAGGTGGGCACTCATAACAGGTGGGCACTCATAGGCGGCACAGGTGGGCACTCATAGGCGGCATTGGTTTTATACTGTACTAATGGATGCCAATCAGTGCCAAACAATAATGCATGCCAATCAGTGCTGCCCATTGTGGGCACTGATTGGCATCCATTATGGGCACTGATTGGCATCCATTGTGCTGACCATGGGCATCCCTGGTGGTCTAGGGAGGATTACCTTTTCCCTGGTGGTGTCCCTGGTGGTCCAGTGTGGGCATCCTCGGGGGGGCTGTGCTGATAATCGATCAGCACAGACCCCCCCCCCTGTCAGAGGAGCAGCCGATCGGCTCTCCTCTACTCGCGTCTGACAGACGCGAGTGAGGAAAAGCCGATCACCGGCTCTTCCCATTTACACTGTGATCAGCCGTGATTGGACACGGCTGATCACATGGTAAAGAGTCTCCGTCGGAGACTCTTTACCGAGATCGTAGTTGCCGGGTGTCAGACTGACACCCCGCAACAACGATCGCCGCGATGCGCGCCCCCGGGGGCGCGCAGCGGCTCATAATCCTGAGGACGTCATATGACGTCCGGTCAGGATTATCAAACCACTTTGCCGCCGTCTATTTGTAATAGGGCGGGCGGCAAGTGGTTAAATTACTGAAATGCTTTTACCAAAACACAAGTTACAGGTTTTTCCTTGTTGCACCATGAAGTCAGCAAATTTAAGTTTAGGTAAATTCAAATGTTTTTGCTCAATAAAGGTAAAGTGACAAGTTATAACCCACCTCCTCTGCTACTAATACTTACTTTACTATTTCCTCACCACTTTGCCAGCCTGAGCCTTTGGAAGTACCTTTTACTTACAGGTTTGGGAGGATTCTCTCTTTCCTTTCAATATATATAGTGCTTGAGCAGCCAATTGTCAGACTTTAGCATAGTCATACAGGGTATAGGGGAGAGACCTTCGCACTGTGTAAACTCTGACACAGGGTGACATGGAGCTTACACAAAGCTTTCACCCAGGGCTGCAGCGGGCAAATGGAGAAGAGGTGAGCCCAGAATTGTAAATTATTAGTACAATGAGAGTTGTGCTGATGAATTGGCTGAATTTTGATCCATCTGTGGCCAGCTTTAAGCTTACATAGTTAGTAAGGTTGAATAAAGACACCAGTCCATCCAGTTCAACCTGAGTGAGTGTCTACAATTGTCCCTATCCATGTACATTGCACACTCACATCAATCCCTACCCTCAAGGAGCCCACAATCCAATTCAGTGTTTTTGTTATAATTATGAATTACCATTCATATACTAGGACCAATTTTGGACAGAAGCCAATTAACCTACCTGCATGTCTTTGGAGTTTGGGAGGAAACCGGAGTACCCGGAGGAAACCCACGCAGGCACAGGGAGAACATGCAAACTACAGGCAGGTAGTGTCTTGGTTGGGATTTGAATCAGTGACTCTTTTTACTGCTAGGTGAAAGTGCTAACCACTACACCACTGTGCCGCCCCTTGATAGCTTGATATACATGATTTGTTTTTTTCATTCAGCCAGCTGCCTAAACATTTAAAAAGAGACAAACAGATTCCCCCATCCACACAAGTGAGATGGATAAAGGAATCCTCCCCACTGTGCTATTATATCCTGACAGTGCAGAGTACTCTGCTACTGTCTACTGATCGATTTCTGTTGAGAGGGCCACACACACAATGAAATTACTCAACTGACAACATTTTGATTCCTGTGTACCCCCCCCCCCCCCCCCCCTACACACACACACTTTGCCCTCAAATAGGAAAAATACAGATTTCCCCAGGGCAAACAAAAAAATGTAGTACATCTCTGTAATACATGCATGTTTAATCCCTTTTAAAACACTGGAAATGCAGAAAAACACCCGTTGATCCTGCCAGAAATCCAGTAAGTTCTTAAGTACCTGTTTGTGCTGGTTCTACAGACTGTCTCTTATGTTAACCATTAACCACTTAACAACCGCCCATTGCCGATTAACGGCTTCAGGGCGGTTGTTTAACTCTGAGAGGCCTTTAATTAACGGCCTCCCAGAATTCTGCTCTCGGGCGCCCCCTGGGGCGCGCACACGAGAGCATCCGTGACCGCTGGGTCCAGTGGACCCGGCGCATCACGAATCACGGTAAACGGCCGCTCATCGATGGAGTGATCACTTGTAAACAAGCCGGCGTCATGTTATGACGCCGATTCCTCCCTCCCCCTCTCTGTACCGATCGGTACAGCGGAGGGGGAAGAGATCGGTGTCAGCAGCGATGTGGGCTGTATCTGCAGTGCCCACATCGCTGCTCACCGAAAATTAACCCCTCAATTCCCTGCCAACACTCTGCAATACCCTGCAATACCCTGCAACACCCTGCAACACTCTGCAATGCCCTGCAACACTCTGAAATGCCCTGCAACGCTCTGCAACACTCCGCAACACCCTGCAACACTCCGCAACGCCCTGCAACACTCCGCAACGCCCTGCAACACTCCGCAATGCCCTGCAACACTCCGCAATGCCCTGCAACACTCTGCAATACCCTGCAACACTCCGCAATACCCTGCAACATTCCGCAATACCCTGCAACACTCCGCAACACCTTGCAACACTCCACAATACCCTGCAACACTCTGCAATATCCTGCAACACTCTGCAATACTCTGCAACACTCTGCAACACTCTGCAACATTCTGCAACACTCCGCAACACTCCGCAATACCCTGCAACGCTCTGCAATGCTCTGCAACACCCGCCAATACCCTGCAACACTCTGCAATGCTCTGCAACACCCGCCAATACCCTGCAACACTCTGCAATGCTCTGCAACACCCGCCAATACCCTGCAATGCTCTGCAACGCAATACTCTGCAACGCCATACTCTGAGATACCCAGCCATACTCTGAGATACCCAGCCATAGTCGGTGATACCCTGCAATACCCAGCCATAGACATCCCCCCCCCTCCCGCCGCCCTCCGCCCTCCAGTGCTTCTACCCAATCGCTAATACGATCAAAGCCAGAATCTTTTTTTTTTTTCAGGCTTCCCAGCTTAGAGGTGAGATGTGGGGTCTTATTGACCCCACATCTCACTGTAAAGAGGACCTGTCATGCCATATTCCTATTACAAGGGATGTTTACATTCCTTGTAATAGGAATAAAAGTGATCAAAAAAATTATTTTTGGGGAAAAAAATGTCAAACTAAAATAAATAAAGTAAAATGAACAATAAAAAAAAATGTTTTTTTTAAAGAGCCCCTGTCACCATGTGCTCGCATGCAGAAGCGAACGCATACGTAAGTCCCGCCCACATATGAAAACGGTGTTCAAACCACACATGTGAGGTATCGCTGCGAACGTTAGAGCGAGAGCAATAATTCTAGCCCTAGACCTCCTCTGTAACTCAAAACATATAACCAGTAAAAAAAATTTAAATCGTCGCCTATGGGGATTTTTAAGTAGCGACGTTTGGCGCCATTCCACGAGCGTGTGCAATTTTGAAGAGTGACATATTAGGTATTTATTTACTCAGCGTAACTTCATCTTTCACATTATGCAAAAATTGGGCTAACTTTACTGTTTTTTTTTTTTTTTTTTTAAGCACAAAACTGTTTTTTTTCCAAAAAAAAGCATTCGAAAAATTACTGCGCAAATACCGTGCGAGATAAAAAGTTGCAAAGACCACCATTGTATTCTCCAGGGTGTTTGCTAAAAAAACATATATAATGTTTTGGGATTCTATGTAATTTTCTAGCAAATAAATGATGATTTTTACATGTAGGAGAGAAATGTCAGAATTGTCCTGGGTGCTCCAGAACGCCTGATGGCGCTCCATGCATGTTAGGCCTCTGTATGTGGCCACACTGTGTAAAAGTCTCACACATGTGGTATCGCCATACTCGGGAGTAATAGCAGAATGTGTTTTGGGGTGTAATTTGTGGTATGCATATGCTGTGTGTGAGAAAAAACCTGATAATATGACAATTTTGTGAAAAAAAAAAAAGTTAAAAAAATCTTGATTTTGCAAAGAATTGTGGGAAAAAATGACAACTTCAAAAAACTCATCATGCCTCTTACTAAATACCTTGGAATGTCTTCTTTTCAAAAAGGGGTAATTTGGGGGGTATTTGTACTTTTCTGGCATGTTAGGGTCTCAAGAATTGAAATAGGCCGTCAGTACTTCAGGTGTGATCAATTTTCAGATATTGGCGCCATAGCTTGTGGACTCTATAACTTTCACAAAGACTAAATAATATCCACCAATTTGTACTTATTTTTACCAAAGATATGTAGTGGTATAAATTTTGGCCAAAATTTATGAAGAAAAAATTACTAATCTGCTAAATTTTCTAACAGAAACAAAGAAAAATTCATTTTTTTACAGAATTTTCAGTATTTTTTCTTTTATAGCACAAAAAATTAAAAACCCAGCGGTGATTAAATACCACCAAAAGAAAGCTCTATTTGTGTGAAAAAAAGGACAAAAATTTCATATAGGTCCAGTGTTGCATGACTGAGTAATTGTCATTCAAAATGCGAGAGCACCGAAAGCTGAAAATTGGTCTGGTTATTAAGGGTGTTTAAGTGCCCAGTGGTCAAGTGGTTAATGTCCATTGTGTAGTCAATTGTTAATGTACATTTTCTCTGCATTTGATGCACCTAGCTCCCAGGAGCACCACATGCCAGAGCTGAGATAATATTTTTTTTTCAAAAAGCTTTATTTACATACATACAGCGATTTTTAGGCTCCATGTATTTGGGGTATAGGGGGGCTATGAGTAGCAGACATTTCATTTAAATGGAAGTTTCAATTTTAATGTTAGAAATATCTTCCATGCAGAACTACAAGGAGAAGGAAATTCTCTGAATGTCTCTCTCACTCCAATGCTTAGTGCAGGGTGGGGGGCTTAAAGCGGGCTTCCACCCATTTTTTCGTTTATTAAAAGTCAGCAGCTACAAAAAGTGTAGCTGCTGATATTTAATAAACAGACACTCACCTGTCCCACGGTCCAGCGATGCAGCTGCCCGGAGCCTCGCTCCTCTCCACAGCGCTGTCATAGCAACTGTGGGCACCCAGCCATGACAGCTTCATGGCCAGGCGTGCACTGCACATGCACGAGTCACACTACGCTCTGCTATTGGCCAGGCAATCTTCTGGGACCTGTGACATGTCCCAGATGATTTTAGGGAGGGAAGGGCAGCCTAGGGGGAGTGGAGGAGTCGCCTAGGCGGCTGAGAAGCGGAAGGAAGAAGTGGGACAGGAAGTCCCTCTAAAAAGAAGGTACCCTCTCCCCCCCAAAAAAATGACATGCCAAATGTGGCATGTAAGGGGGCGAGGAGTGCTTTGGGTGGAACTCAGCTTTAAGCACTGTCTGGGACCAAACAGGAACATGTCTCTTACTATGAGGCCAGAAGAAAATTAGTGAATATCATTTTTACTGCAGATATGCAGACCAGGTAAGCGTGGCAGTCTTAGCCCTTGTACACACGGTCGGACATTCCGACAACAAAATCCGTCAGATTTTTTCCAACGTATTTTGTCCGAAACTGGTGTTGCATACACACGGTCAGACAAAGTTGTCGGAAAATCCGATCGTTCGGAACATGATGGCGTTATTTTGTTACAACGGGACTACGTTCAGGCTAGTAGCCAATAGCTTTGGTCTAGGAATTTGATCTGAGCATGCGTGGCCCTTTTGTCCGATCAGAATTCTCTACAAACATCATGTTGTTGAAAATTTTTTATATCCAGTTCTCAAACTTTGTTAGTCGGACGTTCCGACTGAAAAATTCCGATGGAGCCCACACACGGTCGGATTATCCAACAACACGGTCTAATTGGACATTTTCCGTCGCAAATTCCGACCATGTGTACAAGGGCTTAGACAACACTACCGAGAGTCCAACTAGAGTTATCCGGGGAGACCAGGGCAGAGGTCTCCAATTGTGGGTACTAAATGTTTGGGTGTCTACAGGTGACTATGTTATTGTTAGTGCTTCTGTTGTAGAACACAAGCCCAGTTGTACAAACACCTCTAATGCCCTAACTAGATCCAAAATAATAATAACAACAAAAAGGAATTCTGGTTGGAGTTGTCTTTGAAATATAAATGAGAAAGGGAGTAATGCATAGCAAATATTTTACAGTTAAAAAATGTTATAAAGTTGAAACTACATTCCTCTGCAGACAATTTAATAGTTTACTGGATTGTTTTACACACTAGCAATAAAACTTGCATATTGACCCGTAAACCACATATGCAGGTAATATGTAGGTTATTTGTTTTATAAAGTCTAAAGATAATCATTGCAGGCTGTATTAATTCCGCTAGGTATACTGGGATACCCAAACAACATATAACTGATACCTTGCCTCATCCTTTCCAGCTACTTCTAATTTCCTTCTGCAGGTTACCACTAAACGTATTAGTTAACCACTTAAGGAACGAGCCTCGTTTTGAGATTGGTGTTTACAAGTTAAAATCATTTTTTTTTGCTAGAAAATTACTTAGAACCCCCAAATATTTTATATATATATATATATATATATATATATATATATATATATTTTTTTTTTTTTCTAACACCTTAGAGAATAAAATAGCGGTCGTCAATATTTTCGGACACACCGTGTTTGCGCCCTTTTATTGGAAAAAATACACTTTTTTTGAATTAAAAAATAAGACAACAATAAAGTTAGCCCAATTTTTTTTATATTGTGAAAGATAATGTTACGCCGAGAAAATTGATACCCAACATGTCACGCTTTAAAATTGCGCCCGCTCATGGAATGGCGACAAACATTTACCCTTAAAAATCTCCATAGGCGATGTTTAAGAAATTCTTCAGGTTGCATGTTTTGAGTTACAGAGGAGGTCTAGGGCTAGAATTATAGCTCTCGCTCTAATGATCGTGATACCTCAGATGTGTGGTTTGAACACCATTTTCATATGTGGGCGCTGCTCACGTATGCATTCGCTTCTGCACGTGAGCTCGGCGGGGCGAGGCACGTTAAAAAAAAAAAATCTTATTTATTTTACTTTTTATTTTTATTGTGTCCTTGATAACGCCCTGTGGAAGGGTGAAAGCAATGGATACAATTTCTGGTTTCAAGTACAAAACAATGTCATTTCCGGTTGTCGGTGGAGTGCATGCCACCAGCGACGTTTCCTATTGTAATCTCTTGCCATTGCATGCTTGATTTTACATACCTTTTTGTAAATACACATTCTTCATCTTCGCAATAAACTATTTGACAAACAGTACTTTACTATTAGGCCCCTCTTGTGTCTCTTTTTGGGCACTACTATCCACGCATGACTGTTATGGGAGATCTTCTTTGCATCCTGAAGTGAATCCGCCATCCCTGGCCAACATTTTAAGCCTGTACGAATCATAGACTGAAACACTAGGGGTCCATTCCACCCAGTGAGTGGGGACACGGGGGGGGGGGGGGGGGTGTGACGCACCTTGAATTTTGGAACACTGCTGCACTTTATCGATTGGAGCACATCGTTCACTACTATATGGACATTCACTCATCGATTACATGTTTTCACTTATGTATTTGTCATTGCTATTTTTTGCACTATTGTGAGCACTTTAATTTATCCTTTTTTCATCTTTATGTAGAGCAACAATTCTCTTTTTCAGATCCACAGAGAGTTCTTTGCCATGAGGTGCCATGTTGAACTTCCAGTTACCAGTATGAGAGAGTGAGAGTGATAACACCAAGTTTAACACACCTGCTCCCCATTCACACCTGAGACCTTGTAACACTAACAAGGGGAGGGAAAATGGCTCAATTTGGACATTTTCACTTAGGGGTGTACTCACTTTTGTTGCCAGCGGTTTAGACATTAATGGATGTTTGTTGATTTATTTTGAGGGGACAGCAAATTTACACTGTTATACAAGCTGTATACTCACTACTTTACATTGTAGCAAAATATCATGTTTTCAGTGTTGTCACATGAAAAGATATAATAAAATATTTACAAAAATGTGAGGGGTGTACTCACTTTTGTGAGATACTGTATATACTGTAATTGCCAAATATGCTGCAGAAATCTCTCTCCACTGAGTCTGGCTGCAGTCATTTTAACTGTGGGCAGCTGAAGCTGCTGCCTGTTTACTTCCTGGATTTGCACAAACACAGAGGCAGCTCTCATTGGCCTTCTTATGACTCACCCCCCTCACTTCCTGCCAAACTCTCATGAGAGGGAGAGAGAGAGCTGTTCATGATGTCATAAGCCTAGGCTAATGACCAGACAAGAAAGAGGAAGTGTGCTGTGTAAGGTGTTTACTGGCAGAAAAAAAAATGTTTTACTATCCAAAGTTAAAACAACAAGGGCAGAAGATTTAACAGATGAAACGTTGAACAAATTACTGAAGGTCCGCCTTAATCTTTTTTTTACATGCTTTGATTATTCTTTAGTTAACGTACAAAATTGTGACATACAAAGGACTGTTCACACTATTGTGACCTGCGTTCTGCATGTAGGCAGCCTATTAATTTCCATGGGCTTCCCTACCCACAGAAACACAGGGAAAGACGTCCCTGACCCTTTTTTTTTTTTTAAATCGTGCTGCACCAAGCCGCGGCACCATATGGCTTGGCATGTGCGAAATGCAGCACAGGTGCCAGTATGTTGAGGTGTTATTAAGAATTGTTCAGTGTATTTCTCTGCAGGTCAGGAACCCACTCGCACAAATGTGAAGCTACAATTTTGGGCTTTTTTTGTTTGTAAAGTGAAGGAGTGGTAAGTATGTGCAGCTGTGGAAGGGGAAGGGGGGAAATTAAAGCAAATCTGCTCCCTTACAATTTGATGGGCAAAGCACTGATTTGATCTAAAGTGTACTTATGGGACAATCAAACTTGACAACTGCTTTGCATTTCATATTGACTTGGATTTTCTGTAGTGTGCATCACGTTCCACTGCTCTAGGAGAGTACATGTCTGTCTTTACCAATTGCTAGGTGCATGTCCAGTTCATTGCTGATTAATAATAATTCCAAAAGTCATGGATGTTGGCAAAATTAGCATGAAACACATGAAGAGAGCAGCCAGATTTTCTATTTAAACCACTTTTAATGCAATAAAAATATTCACGCCTAACATACTGGTTTGCGTGATCATCCACGACTTTTCAAATTATTAGTGTGCTGTATCTAGCAGGCCCTTCCCACCACATGATCCCTACTGCTAATGAAGTCCATCACCAAGGGCAGCCTCAAAAGGCAATAGTAAGGTGCAAAAGGCATGTACAGTAATGCATGTGGGCCTTGAGGGGTCCCGTGGGCCCCCTACATGGGTTCTACACTATTTTGCTAGCACCAAATTAAGTGTCAATTAAGAAAGTTTTATGTGTCCTCAGATTTACTTTAAATCTGAATTCTGAAACACGCATATACATATATATTGTATATACACAGCCATTGCAGAAATCCTATGATGCTAGCTATAGTGACGATAAACACTTGTCAACTTTGGATTGTGGTCTTAGAACACATGACACATAGGGCTTTATTTACTAAAGCTGGAGAGTGCAAAATCAGCTTCCAACCTCGGCTTGTTCAATTAAGCTTTGGCAATAAAACCTGGAAGCTGATTGATTTCTATGCAGAAATTAGCCTGATTTTGCACTCTCCGGCTTTAGTAAAAAAAAAAAAAAAAAAATAGTGTTTCAGAACAATAATAATAATAAACTGTACCTGTGGTCTGTGCATACAGTGAAAACAGTAAAAACTGTCCTATAATGCCTTGGTGCTCAATATGCATTCCGTGCGGCTCTTTGTGTGTCACCAGCCCTGTGCTTGGCTGGGTCCACCAACCTTTTTGGGCACCAAAAAGGCAGATCAGCAGTGGGGAACCGTTTACTGGTATGCTCTCTGTGTTCCAGCATCCTGCACTGTAATAAAGACTATACTGTCAGGTGGTGTAATTTGGGGGTTATTATTGCATCCACTGACATCAACGCTTGAGGTTATTGCTTCTATTGACACTAAAGTGGGGGGTTATTATTGCAACCAAAGCCGCCAACACTGATGTTTTTAAATGCAGGGATTTTTCTATTACTGCCGATGACGCCAATGGGATATGCCATAAAAATGCAGTAGAACCAACATTTTCGGGAGTTGAGGTGTGATACAAACCATTCATTTTGAATGACCCGCCTAGCTTGATGCAATGTTCCCAAACATACGAGAGTGCTTTTGTATTGTGCAGTTCCTTCAAGGGGTCGGGGTCTGGCTCTTCACGTTATTGCTCTAATGCAACCAGGTTTAAGCTGCCACTTCTCTAGTGCTGCAGGAAATAACAGCTCCATGTTTACATTTCTTCACTTCAAAGTATACAGAGGTTAGCCAGAAAAATTCATTATATTAAAAATATAAAGCTTGAGATGACACTAAGAGAATAATTAAAATCGGAGACAAGAAAATAAGCACAAAATTGGAATTGCTGGAACTAGTGTTCAATCAAAATTCTTGTGTCATTTTCCCATAAACTGAATGTGCTGAAACCTGATCGGTTATTGAAAACAACTACACTTATGTGCTAAGTTTCTTTTCTCCTGCTGTAATGAATCAGCCTATTGCACAGTGGATGCCTCTATTCTGTGAGGAAGAGAGAGTAATAATCACAAGTGCACTTGCTATTGTGTCTCTGATGCAAAGATTTCTATCTTCAGGAATGTAGTCCCTTTGCCGTAACCTGCGTATTGGGAAAACTCCCACAAACTTTTATAGGGTTGACAACTTTGAAAATGATTATTTTGAATTGTGGAATGGAGGTAGGTGTAATTCAACTTCATTTCCCTTCCAATTATCTCACAATATCATTGAATTGGTCTCTGAGAAGCATCTAAAGGAAATCCATGGTCGCAGTATACATTTTCATTTTAAAACATCATCATTGTAACACCAACACAGGAGTTATTTTGACTATATAGTATACGCTTACTTGAAAATTCTCCTTTCATGTTGTGAGTGCTGCCTATCTGCTGACCATCTCTTTCCACAACTTCCGGGATTCCCTGCATACTTTTCAGCTTCTCCTCTGCCGTTTACTTCAGTTTTTAAGGACTACATATCCCATGGTACCTTGCTGCCTGCAAGCTGTGATTCCTGTACTGACCCCACCTCATAAAACCCCTCTTCTCAGCACCTCTGTAGTTCAGACAGCAGGCTCTGTGAATATGTGTCATAGAATTTAAAGAAGTGAATGTGTGAGATGCTTTACAAAGTAAGTTTTCAAACATAATCGTTCAGATTAACCACTTTACCTCCAGAAAGGTTTTACCCCCTTCATGACCGGGGAATTTTTTCCTATTCAGCATTCCCTTTAACTGGCAATTGCTCGTTCATGCATCACTGTACCCAAATTTTCACAAAAACAGAGCTTCATTTTCATGGTATTTGATCACCAATGGGGTTTTTGTTTTTTATTATATAAACGAAAAAAGACCAAAGAATTCGAAAAAAAAATAAAAACCCAACATTTTCTACTTTCTCTTATAAAACATATCCAAAAAAATGAATTTCTTCATAAATTTAGGCCAAAATGTATTTTGATTCATGTCTTTGGTAAAAACAAAAATGTGTTTTTGGTGACACTATACTATTGGGAACACTAGTATAGTTCTAAACGTGATCAAGATACTGATCTGTACAGACACTATATTAGTACTGGAGATTATCAGCAACTAACAATGTGACTGTGATAGTCTAGTGTTAGTATAGTGTTTTTGGTGACACTATACTATTGGGGACACTAGTTTAGTTCTAAACATGATCAAGATTAGGGATGAGCCGAACACCCCCCGGTTCGGTTCGCACCAGAACTTGCGAACGACCCCCGCGTTCGGTACGAACGTTAGAACCCCATTGAAGTCTATGGGACTCGAACGTTCGAATTGGAAAGTGCTCATTTTAACGGCTAATATGCAAGATAGTGTCCTAAAAAGGGTTTGGCGACCTGCCTCCTGCCTCAGGGGACATGGGTCACTGCAAAAAAAAGTTTTAAAAACTACCGTTTTGGCGGGAGCACTGATTTTAATGACGATTAAAGTGAAAAAAAAAAAAGTGAAATATTCCTTTAAATATGGTGCCTGGGGGGTGTCTGTAGTATGCCTGTGAAGTGCCACGTGTTTCCCGTGTTTAGAACAGTCCCTGCACAAAATGACATTAAACGGAAATAACACCATTTAAAACTGCTTGCGGTTTTAATGTTATATCTGGTTCCTGCAATATGGTTGAAAATCATTGAGAAACATGGCATGGGTAGCCCTCCCTGCCCATTACCAGCCTATTTGGGTCTTGTACGCATATTAAGGGGAACCCCGTACCCATATTAAAAAAAGGAAATGCGTGTGGCCCCCAGGCCCTATATACTCAGAACAGCAGTATACAGGCAGTTCAAACAAGACAGGGACTGTGTAGGTTTGTTGTGTTAAGTTGAATCTGTTTGTCATTTTCAACCGGTACATTTTTAAAGTGTAGCTCCAGTCAAAAAAACTATCTTTAAGCTTTTTGGAAAACATAGGGAAGGGTTATCACCCCTGTATAATTTGTTTTGTCGTCCATCTTTTTTCATCTCACTTGCTGCTGTCTCCTTGCGTTTGCAAGTAGGAGATGTTTGTAAGTTGGATGTTTGAAAGTAGGGGCCTGCCCTATATTATAGCGGTATGTACTGGGTACAGAGCACGCAGACAGCACGCACTATCTCCTAACACTACTGACTGCAAGCTCTATTATTAACCACTTGTTAGCCCAATGTTTGCATAAAGTGAAAGATGAAGTTATGCTGAGTAAATAGATATCAAACATGTCACTCTTCAAAATTGCACATGCCCGTTGAATGGCGCCAAACGTCGCTACTTAAAAAATCCCCATAGGCGACGCTTTAAATATTTTTTTACTGGTTACATGTTTTGAGTTGCAGAGGAGGTCTAGGACTAGAATTATTGCTCTCGCTCTAACATTCTCGGCGATACCTCACATGTGTGGCACATGCGAGCACATGGGGACATGGGCGCTTTAATTTTTATTTTATTTTTTTATTGTTCATTTTACTTTATTTATTTTAGTTTGACATTTTTTTTCCCAAAAATATATTTTTGATCACTTTTATTCCTATTACAAGAAATGTAAACATCCCTTGTAATAGGAATATGGGGTGACAGGTCCTCTTTACAGTGAAATCTGGGGGGTCAATATGACCCCACATCTCACCTCTAGGCTGGGAAGCCTGAAATAAAAAATAAAAAAAAGATTCTGGCTTTGATCGTACTGGCGAGTTGGTAGAAGCACCGGAGGGCGGTGAGGGGTGGGGGGCGTCTATGGCTGGGTATTTCAGGGTATCACCGAGTATGGCTGGGTATCTCTGAGTATGGCTGGGTATGGCAATTTATGGCAGGGTATTACAGAGTATTGGCGGGGTATTGGCGGGGTACTACAGAGTAATAGCAGGGTACTGCACTGCAGAGTAATGGCAGGGTACTGCACTGCAGAGTAATGGCGGGGTACTGCACTGCAGAGTAATGGCAGGGTACTGCACTGCAGAGTAATGGCGGGGTACTGCAGAGTAATGGCGGGGTACTGCACTGCAGAGTAATGGCAGGGTACTGCACTGCAGAGTAATGGCGGGGTACTGCACTGCAGAGTAATGGCGGGGTACTGCACTGCAGAGTAATGGCGGGGTACTGCACTGCAGAGTAATGGCGGGGTACTGCAGAGTAATGGCGGGGTACTGCAGAGTAATGGCAGGGTACTGCAGAGTATGCACTGGTATTGCAGAGTATTGGCAGGGAATTGAGGGGTTAAATTCGGTGAGCAGCGATGTGGGCACTGCAGATGCAGCCCACATCGCTGCTGACACCGATCTCTTTCCCCTCCGCTGTACCGATCGGTACAGAAAGGGGAGGGAGGAACAGGCGTCATAACATGACGCCGGTTTGTTTCCAAGTGATCACTCCGTCATTTGACGGAGCAATCACGTGGTAAACGGCCGCTATGAGCGGCCGTTTACCGTGATGCGCCGGGTCCTATGGACCCGGCGGTCACGGATGCTCTCGAGTGCGCACACCTCGGGGCACGCGAGAGCAGAATTCTGGGAGGCCGTTAATTAACGGCCTCTCTGAGTTAAACAACCGCCCTGAAGCCGTTAATCGGCAATGGGCAGTTGTTAAGTGGTTAAAGCTAGATCACTAGCTATATAGGTGAGGTGAATATAGTGGTGTATACTGCAGTCAGGGCACAGACAACAACCACTACACAGCAGCAAGATAGGAAATCAGCCAAAAACGATTGGTGTGTACTGTGTTGAAGGTACACAGAACACCCACTGCTTCAGATGCAAAGTAACACACTACAGGAGGCCGCCTTAAAGGCGGCCTTATATAGTGTGGGGCGTGCACTACACAGCCTGAGCTATGATTGGCCACAGGCAGGATGCCTGTGGCCAATCATGGCTCTCCTCGCTGCCGGCGCTGCGATTGGCCAAGCATGCGGGGTCACAGTGCATGCTTGGCCAATCATCGGGCAGCAATGCACTGCGCCAACGCAGTGCATTGTGGTCCGCGCGCGCGTCACTCGAATTTTGACGCGAACGGCCAAAACGTTCGGAATTCGCCGAACGGCCAATGTTCGAGTCGAACGTACGTTCGACTCGAACACGAAGCTCATCCCTAATCAAGATACTGATCTGTACAGACACTATATTAGTACTAGCGGTTATCAGTGACTTACAATGTGATTGTGATACAGACAATCCGGCACTAACTGACACTGGCTGGAAGGCACACTAACTGACACTGATGTCGTTAGTGACACTCATATAATAAGTGATAATACTGTACACTGTCACTGTACTGACACTGGCTGAGTGACAGGGTGATCAGGAGGGCAATTAAAGGGTTAACTGTGTGCCTAACAAGTGTACGTGTGCTAATTTTACTCACATGATCTAACTGTATTTTCTCCCTCAACTCAGATCTGATTTCAGGGAGAAGAAACAGCCAGATTACTGTTCTGTGTGTTTATAAACACAAAACTCCATGATGTGATGATCAGCAGGTATACAGCCAAAATGAATGGCTGTAACCTGGTGACAGATTTGCGGCCAATCACAGCAATGAGAAGCAGCGAGAGCGAAAACCAGGAAGTAAGCCACAATGTACTCTTACATCACTTAGCCTGGAGCTGCCACCTGCCCACAGTTAATGTACAGTGGATGGGAAGCAAGTGGTTAGCCTAGAAATAATTGAAATACAACGTGGAAATAAATATCTGATTTCACATTTTGACCATAAATACACATTATTCTTGTTCAAGTGAACTATGAAACATAATCAATACTTTTACCTAAAATTAATTGCCAAAGTGGCACCAGACATACAAACACTATAGGGTGCGAACAAACTGAATTGGAGCAGTTTTCCACAGTAACTTCACAATTCATTGTCCTAATGCAGTTTAGAAAACTAAACCAGTAACCTTAGCAGGTATTATGGGTGATGGCCCAATTTTCACTTAGTTCATATTTTTTTAATGGTAACTTACTAAGTGCAGACAATCTATAAAAACCAACAAGGAGATAGCTGACACCAAACTGGAAAACATTCCAACATATCCTAAGACCCCATACACACTATTCGATTTTCTTCAGATTTTTGTCTTCAGATTTACCAAAACCGTGTAGTGCAAGGGCCTGCCTGATTGCATACAAATTGAAACTCCTAGTCCCCGTACACACGGTTGGACATTCGGACCACAAAATCCGTCTGATTTTTTTCTGACGGATTTTGTCCGAAACTTGTGTTGCATACACACGGTCGGACAAAGTTTTCGGAAAATCCGATCGTTCGGAACGTGGTGACGTTCATTGCATACGAAGGGACTACGTAGAGGCTAGTAGCCAATAGCGTTGGTCTCGTAATTTGATCTGTGCATGCATGGCACTTTATCCCATCGGAATTCTCTACAAATGATCAGAAAAAGTCAGATCAGATTTTTTGGTCGGAAAATTTTAGATTCTGCTCTCAAATTTTTTCCGTCTGAATTTCCGACGGAAAAAGTCCGATAGAGCCCACACACGATCGGATTTTCTGACAATACTATCCGATCTCACCTTTTCCGTCTGAATTTCCGACCGTGTGTACAGGGCATAAAGGTTTTACCCCATATTAGATGGTTTTGGTAAATCTGAAGACAAAAATCTGCAGAAAATCTAATAGTGTGTACGGGGTCTTAGAGAAGCTTATGACAATACACCACTCCGCCGTTAGAAGACAGTCACTCTGAGTAGACACATTTCTATCACCACTTCATTACTGGAGCTTCACAAGGCTTCATGTACACTAGCAGCTTCTAAACTTGAGCTTACAAGCTTTTGGCATTTTTTTCCAAAGCTCCTAAACTCAACTCCAGAAAAGCCTACTGCATGTGTCAATGTACACATAGGCTTTTAGCAGAGTTGAGGAGCTGCTGCAGTTAGGTGAACTTCAACCTCCCTCTCTTGAACGTGGAAATACCGCGTTCAGGATAGGAACTTTTTGACTGCCGGCCATGGGAAAACGCAAAAAAAAAGATTTTGCTGCATTTTCCCATTGCCAATGGTCAAAACCTTCCTATCCTGAATGCAATATGTTCGAATTCAGGAGAGGGAGGTTGAAGCTCACCTAATGGCCGCAGTAAGACCCTTTTCACACTGGGGCGTTTTTCAGGCGCTTTAGCATTAAAAAAAGCGCCTGTAAAGTGCTTAAAAGAAGCCTCAGCTGCAATCCCAATGTGAAAGCCCCGAGTGCTTTCACACTGAGATCCTTTTCACACTGGGGAGTTTTTCAGGCGCTTTAGCTTTAAAAAAATGCACCTGTAAAGCGCCTAAAAGAAGCCTCAACTGCAATCCCAATGTAAAAGCCCGAGTGCTTTCACACTGAGGCGCAAGTGCAGGGAGTCAAAAAAAGTCCTGCAAGCAGCTTCTTTGCAGCGCATTTGGAGCGGTGAATACACCTAAAGCTCCCCTTCCCATTGAAATCAATGGGAAGTGCCAACAAAACGCCTGAAAAGCGCTTTTGGCAGCATCACTTTGTGGGTGCTTTTAACCCTTTATTTGGCCACTAGCAGGGGTTAAAAGTTCCCCCAATAATGCTCGAAAAACGCTGCTAGTTTAAGCTGCGCTTTACGAACGTTTTTCGGGCGCTGACATTGTGAAAGGGCTCTTAAAGCACTTGGGCTTTCACATTGGGATTGCAGATGAGGCTTCTTTCAAGCACTTTACAGGCGCTTTTTTTAACGCTAAAGCGCCTGAAAAACGCCAGAAAAATGCCTGAACAACGCCCCAGTGTGAAAGGGGTCTAAATGTAGGCAGTGCTAAACACAATTCTCAATCAGTACTATTAAAATTTACAAATAATAACAATAGTACACAAAGCTTTGTTTACACACACGAAATAGAATATTATAAACAAACAGCCTAGTTTGGGTTCTCCTTTAAATATCTTCAGAAGATGAGGAATGCAGTCCCCTGTGACATGTTGAAAACTGTCTAAACTTCCTCATTCCAACAAACTGTTAATAAGGAGAAAGAACGGCTGTGGCATTTGGATATTTTTTTAAGTTGATCCAAACTATTCAAGTCATGTTTTGCTTAGGGGGTTTCCAGCTATGTGTGTAGAGGTATGTTTTCTCCTTCAGCGATCTATGCTGAAACCTGAATACACAGATTATGTGTGTAATGTTCTGGGAGCTGTTTAAAAAAAAAAAAAGGATTTCTCTTCATCTCAAGAAATGAGAACAATTAATAGAAAAAGATGAAACCACTAAAAACAATAAAAATCTGATTCATTGTCAAGACATAACATAATCCAACACAAAGCCGTTAAAGCAGCATCAGTGTAGTTGGCTCCAGTCCTACCTGTGTTCCTCTAAGTATCTTCTCAGGAGCTGTAGGATTACTCAACATCAGCTGATAACCTGAGTAATGGCTGAAAATCAGCTGACCACCCTTCCGAGATGGCCTCAGTTTAACTGCTCGTCTCCATAGCACTTTGTCATGTGAACTACGACACAACCAGCTGTCAATGCTTTAAAAAAAAAAGGGGGAAATGGGCCCCTCTGTTCCCACCCCTTCCTTCTTCCTCTCATTTTTCTCTCTCCCCCTCCCTTTCATTCTCTCTGTAGCTCATTCAACTGTCAGTCTTTAATAGTGGTGGTGGTGGAGAAAGGGGGGGGGGGACTCGTTGGAGAGAATAGAATTCTCTTGATAATGAGCATACATTATAAACTATAGGCTGTGGATGAATTATGCAGCGAGGTGCAGGCTCCAAGTGAGTTGAAAGCATATTTAGAACACAAACTTTGGATGGTTAAAGAGGAGAGGGAGGGGACGAGGGGGGGTTCCAGGAGTAGAATGTGAACCACATTCCTCAAGCCCAAGTCAGCCCTGGCAGGCTAGGAGGTATTTTCAGTCACAGTACATAAATGCATTAGTCAGACCCGGAGACCACACACTTCGTACCACTACCATGCTCGCACAGTACTGCCCAATGTAAGCAATGAAAAACCAAGAGGAGACCCTCTCCTCGTCTTCCCACAGAACAATTCCAACAATATTTAAAGGTTTCGTTTGTAAAGGACGGGCACACTAGTTTTCATCCCCGTTATAAACCATGTTAATTAAAGCTGTAATAATTCTTATTACACAGCATTTATATAGCCCCAATAGATTTTTATAAAATAAAGAGACAATATACTTATAAAACAATTCAAGACAAGAGATGAGGAGTGCCCCACTCATGAGAACATAGAATCTAAAAGGGAAGGGTATAGTTCTGTTTTCCTCTGCACAAGTGATCCAGTGTAAGCCAAAAAAAAAAAGCTTGATTAAAACAACTGCTTTCCCTACTCATATTATGCATAAGCCCCACCTGTAATGTGAGCGCGTGGATGCAAAAACATTGTTTATGAGGGTGTTAGGTACAAAGTTTTCATAGTAGCAGCTCTCAAGCAGGTAGAATGTACAGCTGCTATTAAAGTGGAACTACGGGCTCTCCTCACTTCAAGTGGAAGTAAACCCTTCTATCGTTTTCAGTCAAGGAAGCCGCCATCTTGGCCTCTAATAATTCTTCAAATACCATAATGCTGCACATGTGATCAGTTATGACACCAGCCATTGGATGGTTTCAAAGTTTGGTTGAGAGCACAACGAATGTGAACGTTAGCATTTCCGGCATGCCGGGAATGTAAGTGTTCTTTGAAACTGGGTTTACTCCCGCTTTAACGACCAGGTTCCGCTCCAATAAACGAACTGGACGTTAAATGAGGAGCCACAAATAATCAATATTTTAAGCATTCCTAACTACTGTACTATACTGTGAAAAAAAAGGCCTAAACACAAAACTCCAACTCAATAATGTTGTTTTAATTTGCATAAGTACAATACAATGATGTATAGTGCGTCATTAGGGTGGAGAGAGCTGGTCGCAAGTCTGAGTGGTCATTAAACAGGTAAGTTGTTAAATGGGGAGTATGTGTATAGGCAAACGTTTTTTTTTTTTTTTTTATTTTGGATAGAGTAAGGGAGGGTTAACACCCCTGTCAGATTTTTCTTTTCACCTTCTGTGTGCCATTGCCGAGATTTCACTTCCTGTCCCATAGCCAAACAGGAAGTGAGAGATGAGAAATCCCTGGAAATTAAAGTGTAAAGCCCTATACACACTATCAGTTTTTCTGCTGAGTTTTTCCTTCAGATTTACCAAAACCATGTAGTGCAAGGACCTTCCTGATTGCATACACATTGAAACTCCTAAGGTTTGACCTCATATTATATGGTTTTGGTAAACCTGAAGGAAAAACTCAGCAGAAAAACTGATAGTGTGTATGGGGTTTTACTAATCCCACAGCAGTAAAATCAGTCTGTATAGGCAGTAAAGCATGCTTGTTAAACTCACTGTGGAACCTGAGGGGTTAATCATCTGCATTGTGTAAAAAGGCTGTTTGATCCTGTATGCACAGATCCTTCTCTTCTTCCACTGTCTCCAAAACATGGATAAGACAGAGATACTGGAGTCAGGCTGCACATGCTCAGTTTGGTATGTATTGCTAGAGATTTTTTTTTTTCTTGGGCGAGTACACGTACAAATATATAAGGGGCCTATATAGGGAACTTGGTGTTGAGTTATTCACTTTAAGGTCATCACAGAGGACAAGGGGACACTCTTTATGCCTAGAGGGAAACAGATTTAATTTCCAAATACGGAAAAGTTTCTTCACAGTAAGAGCTGTGAAAATGCGGAATAGACTCCCTCCAGAGGTGGTTCTGTTCAGCTCAGTAGATTGCTTTAAGAAAGGCCTGGATTCTTTCCTAAATGCACATAATATTACTGGGTAAACATTTATAGGTAAATTTGATCCAGGGAACATCCGATTGCCTCTTGGGGGATCAGGAAGGATTTTTTTTCCCCTGCTGTAGCAAATTGGATCATGCTTTGCTGGGTTTTTTTCACCTTCCTCTGGATTAATTGTGGGTATAGGATTGTATAATATATATATTTTTTATTGGTTGAATTAGATGGACTTGTGTCTTTTTTTAACCTAACTAAGTAACTATGTGATCAGCAAGGGGCCAATCAGCACTGTCCAGACAGAGGGTCAGGGTCCTGCATATTGAGAGGACAGCCAGTGCAGTATGAAAACTACTCTTACAAGCTTTAACCAGACACTGATACAAGTCACAAGACTGTTATATACTGATGATAAGAAACGGTATTTAGCAGTTTATATTTACTAAAATGATTGCATTTCCATGTTCTGTGTACTGTGGGAGACTAGATATAATGAATGCAGGGTCCTGGGTTTAGGAACACTTTAAGGGAATTCCTTGGGGATCCCTGGATCACCCCGTTAGTGTCCCCATTGGAAGATTTCCCCGCTATTACCTCTCTGGGGACAACCCAAAATTTGGGATTTTCTTTTACTTTCACTTTCAATGATAGTGGTAAATAGGACAAATAGAGAAGGTGAATCTCCTTAACAAGAGCACAGACCACAATACAATCCAAATGGGTGTTCTAATCCCTCTAATTAAAGTTGTGCCTTTAGTTATACTTCAAAGTGATACTAAACACACACTGTTTAATCTACATTGTCACTGGCTGTGTCATGCCCCTCCAGCCTGTGTCTTGGAATAGGAAGGTGAAGCCTCCATTAATCTACATGTATTATCCCACCCCCATTGTGTTTAGGTAGTTAGTGGACATGGAAAGAGGAGGGAGGGAGTGGGCTGTCATTTACCACTGTGTATACGCCCACATGTGCAACTCTATAGTCATATGGGCTGCTCAGATGTGATAGGAAGGAATTGCTCAGCATAGTAGCTCACTGAAAACTGAGCAAGTGCAGAGTTGCCACCACCATTGCAAAATCCCTAGCTGAATTGGGGACATGAACAGAAGGTGGAAGATTAACCAGTTTTTTTGCAGAATACAGGAAACAAATCTCATAGAGACTGAGTGAGTATAAACAGCATGTAATACACAATTTATTGATAGTTTAGTATTATATGGGTTTATGACACTTTAGTTAGTGAGGTCAGCAGCTCCTCACTTTATGTGTCTTGCACACAGACAGTTTTGACCATCAGCATCAAATCCTGGTGTTTTTGGGCACCCTGGAGGCAGAGGTGCAGCGTTCAGACCCATTTTCAGCAGTCTGTCAGAATATATGACAGGCTGAAATATTAGCCGGCTGGATGCTGTTCTGGGAAGTACTCGCCTTTGGGGCCGTATGCATTGAGAGATGTACTGTATGTCCCAAAAACCATAATTCTTGCATTTGGGGCATATGTTCCTACATGCATATGGCAGTAAATGTGTTACTTCTCAGCACAGCACCCAGCTGCCAGGTATTTCAGTCTGACACGGATTTTGGCTGCTGGTAGTGAGGCTGGACATTGCACCAATGGAAATGCCAGGATTTGAAGGAAGGGAACAGAAGATAGTATCCACCCTGATGAGTAAACTGTGTTAATAATGCAAATTCGAATCTAACAGTCTATGTAGCAGTGGCGGCTCGTCCCTAGGGGGCGCACGAGCATTGCCCCTCCCCCCATCCATGCATTCGGCCCCCTGATCTGCATGCAGGGTGCCAGATGCATAGATCCAATCGTGATTTGGGTGTCATCCGTGACCCAACCGGTGGGATTCAGGTGGCAGCTGGTGGATTGTTTGACCCCCCCCCCCCAAAAAAAAAACACCAGCCACTGCTATCTAGAGAACTACCGTATATAAAATGTTCATCAAATAGGAATACTGCATAACATAACATTTATACATATGTTAAAAAATACAGTGCATATTATGTGTGCAATAAAAGAAAAACGCTGCTGATTACTTTTTATAGAGCTGCATTTGGTGATCTTCTTCCCATACCCATAAAGCAAACCTGCAAGTTACATACATACGCCAAACGTATTTAGCATGAATAAGGGACTGGTTTACAAAACATAGTTACCTGTCATCCTCACATTCCAGCTTCACTAATTAAAGTGCATCTGTGTCCAAAACATCTTTTTATTTTGATAGAGGGGTGAAGGGTTAGAGCCCACTTCAGGTTTTTTATTGCTGTTTGTGTGGAGTGATGGGAAATCCAAACTTTTACAGCAGCCACCAGAACAGGAATTATGGAGAAATCTTACAGTACAATAGGTACAATTGTTCTGCTGACAGCTGTCTAAAGCCCCATACACACTATCAGATTATCTGCTGACTTTTTCCTTCAGATTTACCAAAACCATATAATATGAGGACAAACCTTAGGAGTTTCAATGTGTATGCAATCAGGCAGGCCCTTCTACTACATGGTTTTGGTAAATCTGAAGGAAAAACTCAGCAGATAATCTGATAGTGTGTATGGGGCTTTAGCCCTTGTACACACGGTTGGAGATTCCGACGGAATGTGTCCTATCGGAAACGTTTTGTCGGATATTCCGACTGTGTGTGGTCTCCATCGGACTGTTTCTGTCGGAATATCCGACGGACCAACTTTTCCAACTTGCCGGTAAAATTTTCCAACAAAATGCTCCGATCGGACATACTCCGATCATGTGTAGCCTACTCCGACGGACAAAGTGCCATGCATGCTCAGATCAAATTCCTAGACCAAAGCTATTGGCTACTAGCCTGAACGTAGTCCTGTCCTAATGAAATAACGTCACCACGTTAAGTACGATCGGATTTTCTGACAACTTTGTCCGACTGTGTGTATGCAACAGTTTCGGACAAAATCCGTCTGACAAAATCCGTCGGACAGAATGTCCGACCGTGTGTACAAGGGCTAAGAGGGGAATTCCCCTTGTTTTAGGGGGATTACCTCTTACTTCCTGTTGTGTCTCTGGAACAAAATAATAAAGGAAATATCCCCAAAGGGACACAACCAGCAATTAAACAAACTGACAGAAGTTCTAATTTTTCTCCGCTCTATCCAAAACTACTCTTCTATTGTTGTCTAAATGTAACTTATATTCTGTTTTTAATGTTCAATGTGGAATGTGAATAATAAAGATGTAAAACGTTTTATACATTATGGTTTAAAAAATTGTTGCTTTTTCTTGGCATGACTTTTAAAAAGTTCTATGGGCACTTACTTTATGCATAGAACTTGACCATCCTATGAGGATTACAGAACACTGCCCTCCTATGGAGGAGAGGAGAGGTGAACACTGCCATTCTATGGAGGAGAGGTGAACAGTGAACACCGCCCTCCTATGGAGGAGAGGAGAGGTGAACACCGCCCTCCTATGGAGGAGAGGAGAACACTGACCTCCTATGAAGGAGAAGAGAGATGAACACTGCCCTACTATGGAGGAGAGGAGAACACTGCCCTCCTATGGAGGAGAGGAGAGGTGAACACTGCCCTCCTATGGAGGAGAGGAGTACACTGCCCTCCTATGAAGGAGAGGAGAGATGAACACTGCCCTCCTATGGAGGTGAGAACACTGCCATCCTATGGAGGAGAGGAGAGATGAGCACTGCCCTCCTATGGAGGAGAGGAGAACACTGCCCTCCTATGGAGGAGAGGAGAACACTGCCCTCCTATGAAGGAGAGGAGGGGTGAGCACTGCCCTCCTATGGAGGAGAGGAGAACACTGCCCTTCTATGGAGGAGAGGAGAGGTGAAGGGTGAAGGGAGGTGAACACTGCCCTCCTATGCAGGAGAGAACACTGCCCTCCTAAGGAGGAGAGGAGAACACTGCCCTTCTATGAGAGAAGAGGAGAGGGGAAGAGAAGAGAAGAGAAGGGAAGGGAAGGGAAGGGAAGGGATGGGACGAGACGAGAAGAGAAGGGAAAACAAGAGAAGAGAAGGGAAGGGAAGACAAGAGAAGAGAAGGGAAGGGAAGGCAAGAGAAGGGAAGACAAGACAAGAGAAGAGAAGGGAAGACAAGAGAAGGGAAGGGTAGACAAGAGAAGAGAAGGGAAGGGAAGACAAGAGAATAGAAGGGAAGACAAGAGAAGGGAAAGCAAGACAAGAGAAGAGAAGGGAAGGGAAGGGAAGGGAAGAGAAGAGAAGAGAAGAGAAGAGAAGAGAAGAGAAGAGAAGGGAAGAGAAGAGAAGAAAAGAGAAGGGAAGACAAGAGAAGAGAAGAGAAGGGAAGGGAAGAGAAGAGAAGGCAGCGGTCTGTAGTCCTAATAAACGTACTGCTCCTCCATACATACAGTACAGTAAATGAGTGTAGTCACCCCAGGATAGGAAGTGTGTTACTGGTGGGATCACCAAAAGAAAAAAAAGGAAAACACATTTATTACACCACACTTAAGGGCTGGTAAGCTGTATTATATTACATTTTTGTTCCTAAATTTTAGTAGCACAAAGAGAAAGCCAGGGGATGAAGATAACAGCCTGGGATATTGTATTGGGCATGCCTACAATCACAAGTTTAATGTAAGCGGTTATGTAAAATAACTTTGTAAAATATTGTGAACAATTGTTTTCATCATGGCAACACAGACTCATTTTGCATCCTCCTCCCAGTGGCTGTAGCTAAATGACAAATCCAATAGACTGATTGTCTCAGACAAAATGTATTATAACACTGTCACTACCAACACTTCAAAACACAATTATTTCCAACCTTTTGTCCATTTCTTGATGTTCTGTAGAATCCAAACAGGGTTGATCTGTTGCTTGCTTTGCTCTTCTGTATAAACAGAAAAAAAAAAGGCGTGTTAATAAAGACTGAAATTCTAAAGCTGTAATGTTTCCTGCAGCTGTGTATTCATGTTAAATCATGTGATGATTCAAGGCTATATTCACAGGGCACATACCATGTAGGGAGGAAATGCCACATTTCACCAAGCGTTTTAGGTGCTAGTCCAGATTCATAACACACCCACTGCCCCCACTAACCTACAGACTTGAATTCCCCACTGGGGATTTGGGACTGTCCCCATGTCAGTGCAATTCGAATAATAAGTCAGTGGGAAAAACTGCAGTGTGTGCTGGAATTTCTGTTTAGGAAGTTCTCACATAAAAGAATTGATATTACGAAGACACTTTTTATTCTGCATGCTCATGACTCATATCCAGTGCCCCTGTGGCTTCTGTGGTTACGTGGTGTTTTATGTTGAAAAGAAATAGAAAACATTTCCTGAAAAAACTCATATCGCATATAGAACTGCTATAAGAGCCATTTTGTAATTGAATATAACTCCATTTACTTTTCCTTTCCTGTCTGCAACAAGCCATGATAACTGCCAAGAGTTCAAATGTATCTAAAAATGTAACCTTGGAAACGGTGCTCCTATTAAACATTGAATTTCCCAGAATCCTCATCCTTTGCTTCTGAAAATTTAGGCTGGTCATACATGGATCAAAATGTGGCCGGTCAGCAGATTCATAGTTTAAAAAAAAACAAACAGATCCCGATCACCTCCCCAGTGTGGTAAGTGTCACTTTGGTAACACTGCAATGCTTTGGTGACAGTATGTAAAAAAAAAAAAAAAATTTACATGCTGTCACCAGAGCAAGTGCGGTGTCACTATGGCAACATCGTACAGCTGTGGCAGTGATCATGTACAATGATTGGCTGATCTGATATCACTGTATGTCAGTGTCACCATCCATTATCTCTGATCACTGCCACTGTAGTACAATATAACCAGTCCAGTACTGCCAGTCAATATCCCTAATCACTGCTGCACCATTCAGTGTCCACAATCCCTGCCACAGCAGCTAAAATGTACCTGATCACTTCCACACCAGTTACAGTGTCCCTGATCACCACCGCAACAGTCATAATGTCCCTAATCACCACTATACCAGCCATAGTGTCACTTATGCCACAATGCCACACCAGATACAGTGACCCTGATCATCTCTACAGCAGTCATATTGTCCCTGATCATCTCTATACCAGTCATATTGTCCCTGATCATCTCTACACCAATCGTATTGTCCCTGATCATCTCTACACCAGTCATATTGTCCCTGATCATCTCTACACCAGTCATATTATCCCTGATAATCTCTACACCAGTCGTATTGTCCCTGATCATCTCTACACCAATCGTATTGTCCCTGATCATCTCTACACCAATCGTATTGTCCCTGATCATCTCTACAGCAGTCATATTGTCCCTGATCATCTCTACACCAATCGTATTGTCCCTGATCATCTCTACAGCAGTCATATTATCCCTGATAATCTCTACACCAATCGTATTGTCCCTGATCATCTCTACACCAGTCATATTATCCCTGATAATCTCTACACCAGTCGTATTGTCCCTGATCATCTCTACACCAATCGTATTGTCCCTGATCATCTCTACACCAATCGTATTGTCCCTGATCATCTCTACAGCAGTCATATTGTCCCTGATCATCTCTACACCAATCGTATTGTCCCTGATCATCTCTACAGCAGTCATATTATCCCTGATAATCTCTACACCAATCGTATTGTCCCTGATCATCTCTACACCAGTCATATTATCCCTGATAATCTCTACACCAGTCGTATTGTCCCTGATCATCTCTACACCAATCGTATTGTCCCTGATCATCTCTACACCAATCGTATTGTCCCTGATCATCTCTACAGCAGTCATATTGTCCCTGATCATCTCTACAGCAGTCATATTGTCCCTGATCATCTCTACACCAATCGTATTGTCCCTAATCATCTCTACACCAATCGTATTGTCCCTGATCATCTCTACACCAGTCGTATTGTCCCTAATCATCTCTACACCAATCATATTGTCCCTGATCATCTCTACACCAGTCGTATTGTCCCTGATCATCTCTATACCAGTCGTATTGTCCCTGATCATCTCTACACCAGTCATATTGTCCCTGATCATCTCTATACCAGTCATATTGTCCCTGATCATCTCTACACCAGTCGTATTGTCCCTGATCATCTCTATACCAGTCGTATTGTCCCTGATCATCTCTATACCAGTCATATTGTCCCTGATCATCTCTATACCAGTCATATTTTCCCTGATCATCTCTACATCAGTCATATTGTCCCTGATCATCTCTACACCAATCGTATTGTCCCTGATCATCTCTATACCAGTCATATTGTCCCTGATCATCTCTATACCAGTCATATTGTCCCTGATCATCTCTATACCAGTCATATTGTCCCTGATCATCTCTATACCAGTCATATTTTCCCTGATCATCTCTACATCAGTCATATTGTCCCTGATCATCTCTACACCAATCGTATTGTCCCTGATCATCTCTATACCAGTCATATTGTCCCTGATCATCTCTACACCAGTCATATTGTCCCTGATCATCTCTACACCAATCCTATTGTCCCTGATCATCTCTAAACCAGTCATATTGTCCCTGATCATCTCTATACCAGTCATATTGTCCCTAATCATCTCTACACCAATCGTATTGTCCCTGATCATCTCTACACCAGTCGTATTGTCCCTAATCATCTCTACACCAATCGTATTGTCCCTGATCATCTCTACACCAGTCGTATTGTCCCTGATCATCTCTATACCAGTCGTATTGTCCCTGATCATCTCTATACCAGTCATATGGTCCCTGATCATCTCTATACTAGTCATATTGTCCCTGATCATCTCTACAGCAGTCATATTGTCCCTGATCATCTCTATACCAGTCATATTTTCCCTGATCATCTCTACATCAGTCATATTGTCCCTGATCATCTCTACACCAGTCGTATTGTCCCTGATCATCTCTACACCAGTCATATTGTCCCTGATCATCTCTATACCAGTCATATTGTCCCTGATCATCTCTACACCAGTCATATTGTCCCTAATCATCTCTACACCAATCGTATTGTCCCTGATCATCTCTATACCAGTCATATTGTCCCTGATAATCTCTATACCAGTCATTATGTCCCTGGTCATCTCTACACCAGTTGTATTGTCCCTGATCATCTCTACACCAGTCATATTGTCCCTGGTCATCTCTACACCAGTCATATTGTCCCTGATCATCTCTACACCAGTCATACTGTCCCTGATCATCTCTATACCAGTCATTTTGTCCCTGATCATCTCTACACCAGTCATATTGTCCCTGATCATCTCTATACCAGTCATATTGTCCCTGATCATCTCTACAGCAGTCATATTGTCCCCGATGATCTCCATACCAGTCATATTGTCCCTGATCATCTCTACACCAGTCATATTGTCCCTGATCATCTCCATACCAATCTGATCACTGCCACGCCAGCCCCAGTGTCACCAGACCAGTGTATACCAGCAACAGTGTTCATTATCACTGTCACACATACATTTTAATTTTTTTCCTGCATTTTGCAAAAAACTTTTGTCACAAAATGGCATTTTCAAAAGACTGTGCCTTTCAGAAAATACCTTTGAGTGGTTGCTTTCCTTCCATTTGTGGAAGTTTACACTGTTCTGGTGCTTTAGAGCCACAAAAAATGTGCTAGGTAGACAGGAAACTAGATGTGTCATTTATGCTCCTTAAAAGCTCAAATGTTCACCTTGAATCTTGGGCCCCTCTGTGCATCTAGGCTGTGAAAAAGTTTCACACATGCGGTAGCCCCATACTTGGAAGGCATAGCAGAATGGGTTTTGTGGTATAATTATAATTATGCACATTTTGTCTGTGACAAAATAACTTGTTAAAATGACAACTTTGTGAAAACAAAAATGATTTAATTACTTAAATTTCCAAAAAATTGTGACAAAAAATTACAATTTCAAAAATTCCCCAGGCCTAACTCACCATATCTTGGACTGTCAACTTACCAAAAAGGGGTAATTTGGGAGTATTTGTACTGGCCTCGAGTAATGGTATCATTACATCACAATTTTCAAATAGTTACATAGTTAGTCAGGTTGAAAAAAGATACAAGTCCATCCAGTTCAACCACAAAAAAAAAAAATATATATATATATATATATATATATATATATTATAATATCATACCAGCCCATATACCCAATTCTATACCCACAGTTAATCCAGAGGAAGGCAAAAAAAACCAGCAGAGCATGATCCAATTTGCTAAAGCAGGGGAAAAAATTCCTTCCTGATCCCGCGAGAGACATTTTCCCCAGATCAACTTTACCTATAAATGTTAGTACCCAGTTATATTATGTACACTTAGGAAATAATCCAGGCCTTTCTTAAAGCAATCCACTGAGCTGGCCATAACCACCTCTGCAGGGAGTCTATTCCACATTTTCACAGCTCTTACTGTGAAGAAACCTTTCCGTATTTGGAGATGAAATCTCTTTTCCTCTAGACGTAAAGAGTGCCCCCTTGTCCTCTTTGTTGACTGTAAAGTGAATAGCTCGACACCAAGTTCCCTATATGGACCCCTTATATATTTGTACATGCTGATCATATCCCCCCTTAATCTCCTCTTATCAAGAGTGAATACATTTAGTTCCTTTAATCTTTCCTCATACCTGAGCTCCTCCATGCCTCTTATCAGTTTGGTTGCCCTTCTCTGCACTTTCTCCAGTTCCCCGATATCCTTTTTGAGAACTGGTGCCCAAAACTGAACTGCATATTCAAGATGAGGTCTCACTAATGATTTGAACTGGGGCAAAATGATATCTCTCTCTCTAGAGTGCATACCTCTCTTAATACAGGAAAGGACTTTGTTCGCTTTGGAAACCGCAGCTTGGCATTGCATGCTATTATTGAGCTTATGATCTACCAAAACCCCCAGATCCTTCTCCACTATGGATTCCCCCAGTTGTACCCCCCCTAGCATGTATGATGCATGCATATTCTTGGCCCCCAAGTGCATAACTTTACATTTCTCAACATTAAACCTCATCTGCCACATAGTCGCTCAATTAGACAGAGCATTGAGGTTGGCTTGTAAATGGGAGACATCCTGTAAGGACGTTATTCCACTGCATAGCTTGGTGTCATCTGCAAAGATGGAAATGTTACTTTTGATCCCAGACCCAATATCATTTATAAAGATATTAAAAAGTAAGGGTCCCAACACTGAACCTTGGGGTACACCACTGATAACCTTAGACCATTCAGAGTAAGAATCATTAACCACTACTCTCTGAATTCTGTCTTTTAGCCAGTTTTCTATCCATTTGCAAACTGATATTTCCAAATCTGTAGACTTTACCTTACACATGAGCCGTGTGTGCAGAACTGTATCGAACGCTTTTGCAAAATCCAAGTATACCACGTCCACCGCCACCCCTCTGTCCAAGGTTTTACTTTCCTCTTCATAAAAAGAAATCAGGTTTGTCTGACAACTTCTGTCTTTCATGAATCCATGCTGTCTGTTGCTAAAAATATTTTTTTCCTGCAAGAACTGGTCTATGTGGTCTTTTATTAATCCCTCCAGTATCTTCCCAACTGTAGAAGTTAAACTAACGGGTCTATAGTTACTTGGTAAAGACTTTGTTCCCTTTTTAAATATAGGCACCACATTGGCCCTGCGCCAATCCAGTGATACTATTCCTGTCATTAATGAGTCCCTAAAAATTAGATACAATGGCTTTGAAATGACAGAGCTCAATTCTTTTAGGATCCGTGGGTGGATGCCGTCAGGTCCAGGTGCTTTATCCACCTTTATTCTGTCCAAATATTTCTGGACCATATCACTTTTGAGCCATTGTGGATTTGGGGCTGCGTCAGTACCACCCCCATTATGGGCATGAGCTCCCCTAGCTCCAACTAGATACAACCTAGTTGGTAGATTTTATAATTTTCACAAAGGCTAAATGATATACACTGAGTTGGCTTATTTTTACCTAATGAAATGTAGCATAATTAGCATTTTGGCCTAAATTTATGAAGAGATTATTTATATGCATTTTTTTTTTAACACAAACTAAGAAAAACATGTTTTTTTTCAATATGTTTGGTATTTTTTTACTTACATAGCAAAAAATAAAAACCCTGCTGTGATTAAAGAGGAGCACCTATGCATTGAGGTGAAAACCTCTTGCAGTGCAGCAGCTCCCCCATTGCCCCCATTTTACTTACCTGAACCATCTGTTTCTCGCAACGGGGGCGAGCACACCAGCTCTAGCTGATGTCTCGTATCCTGATTGGATAGAGTGATAGATAGATATGTTTTTTTCCTGAAACTTCCCTCTTAAAATTAGGGTGCGTGTTATACGCCTGTGTGTGTTATACCCTAATAAATACGGTAATTAGCTTCTAACTTCAGCTTATTTAACCCCCCTGGCGGTATTCCCGAGTCTGGCTCGGTGTGAAAATTCAGAACCATTAGTGGTAACCCTGAGCCAAATTGCATCGCAGGATCCAGGAAGAGTATGCTTACCTTATCCCCTGGATCCAGCAATGTCCCCCCGCAGTGCGAGCGGCTCGTGCTCCGCTCGATCTATCAGGGAGCCGAGCTCCACCCTGTGAGCGTTGCGACACATAGGGACGGAGAACGGCAGCAAATTCAAAAAGAGAAACATACACATTACACACAGTATAATGTAATCTTACAGATTACATTGCTGTATGTAATTATTTCACATCCCTTTTGTCCCTAGTGGCCTCCCCAGTGCCCTGCATGTCGTTTTATATTATAAAAACGTCTGCCTGGAAAACTGGAGATTGTCCATAGCAACCAAAACTGTCCCTTTACATCAAAAGTGGTTTTAGACCAGCTAGAAAACGATAATAAATTAGAATCACTCACAGAATTGAGAGATAGTGATTTGTGGGGAGATCCGTCATCAAATACTGAAAAGTAATGACAGTGACAATTCTGCAACTGAGCAAATTTCAGTGTTTTTTATTTGATTACATTATTGAATAATTGTTATTATTATTATATTATTAATTGGTATAATTATTTATAGTTATTTATTATATTTTAATGTATGGTTTTGTTTTTCAATTTTTATCATACCCAGGATGTCTACTAGACTCTGGTTTGGACAGATTTAAGTGAGTTATCCCTAGGAATTGCAGGCCTACAATATAAAACGCCAAATTTTCAAGCAAAACATTGTACCGCTTTCAGCACCTAAAATCCGACATAATCATACCGGCAGGGAGGTTAATTAAGCTAGATGTTGATTGGTTTCTCCACAGAACTGTACCAGATTTTGCACTCTCCAGTTTTAGTAAATCAACCCCAATCACCCGAATGAACAAAAAAGCACTCTTATTGTGTAACCTCTGAAAGAGTTGGGGCTGCACCTGAGACCCTCTATAATTTTTAAGTGATATACATCCTCTCTAAACAACTACTATGAGATCGATTGAAAGCTCCTTGAAGGCAGGGACTGATATGAATGTACAATATACAATGTAAATCACTGCATAAATTGTTGGTGCTATATAAATACCTGTAATAATAATAATTACATTACAATGCATATTATACAGTGTATTATTGGTACCCAAAATTAAAAGAAAAGTGCAAATGTTCAATGACATTTCCATACTGTTCTTGGTTGCTAGAGCATGGGAGACATCCTCATGATAAACATAAAGACTTTTTTCAGTACTACACCTTTGTAGTGTGTAAAGTAATCTTTTCTTCATGGAGACATCAACAAAAATATCACCAATGTTGTAGAACCTTGTGAGTTCCCGAAATATTAATTGAAAATATGTCTTCTTGTTGTCTCAATAAAGGGGATAATGCTTTACACATTACACACAGTGCTGATGAAGATGTTCTACATGCTTTGATATTGGATAACTCCAAACCTCCCACTGACTTCAACACCTCCACAAGTTTGGACATCACTAGTATGTGGGAAACTGACATTATCAATGCTGATGATAAACTAACCAAATTGATGGTCTGATTTTAGTTATGAGGGTGCAGGCATGTGATATAAGTACTGTCTTTTTATAAGCTTGAAAATAACTGAAAAATACATCTTTCTCATTTTTCTCTTGTATTGATACCATCTTTTCAAAATGGCTTTCCGAGTAACCTAATACAAATTGAAACATTGCCCTGATTTCTACAATACATGTGAATAACCCATGTTTTCACCGTTTTGCAATATAAGTATTTGATATTCGACTAAAAAGAAAATAATTACAACATGTCTTGTGCTAATTAAAGCATTCAATCAGTACTGTTACACCTCTCTATCAAGTCATTATCTCCAATCTTAAATTCAGTTGCAGAGAAAGAAAGTGACAAATTATTTAAAGCAGGCTGCAACTAATTACAACAAAATAAGACATATATTAAATATACTTTGTGTAATCTAGCATCAAATTATTAGTTTACTATCATGTAACTTTTTTCTCTATTCTGAATGTAAACAGGCTTTGCAGTTTAACTAAAACTCCCTATGTACTCAGAACCCCTCTACCAAGTCATACAAGGCGATGTACCCTCCTGGATTTCATGGGAGGTGAAATTCCAAAACCTTTCTATGAGAATTATTGTAACTGAATAGTTGGAATTCGGACTACTAAGTATTGTACACAATAGAAGACTGAGGTTATATAGATTTAAAACATCCGCTACAGTACTGATTTATTAAAGGATTAGAATGTCTGCCTAACTGTGTTCATTTTAATCATCCAATAATGTGCCAGGCAAATATCTATTTTTATTGCTCCTGTACATGATTGGGTGTTCGAACGGAACATAGGTTTACCTTAGATGAGCTTTCTATTCTTTTAGGAAATCAATCCAACAGTATCTCAGAAGATTTACAGTTCAATTGGAAATATCTTTTAATACTGTGTCACTAAACCCACATCAGAAAAAAACTATCAATAAATTGTGTATTACATGCTATTCATACTCTCTTGGTCACTATTAGATTTGCTTTCTGTATTCTGCAAAAAACCTGGTTGATTCTGCTGTTCTCTATCTGCACCTTCTGTTCATGTCCCCAATTCAGCTAGGGATTTTGCAGAGCAGATGTTGGCAACGCTGCACATGCTCAGTTTTCAGGGAGTTTCTATGCTGAGCATTTCCTCCCTATCACATCTATGTCTATGTGACTAGAGAGTCACACTCTTGGGTGTATACACAGTGGTAAATGACAGCCCACTTCCTTTCTCCTCTTCTATGCCCACTAACCAACTAAACACAATGGGGGTGAGATATTACATCTTGATTACTGCAGGCTTCATCTCCCTCTTATTCTAAGACACAGAATGGAGGGGAGTGACACAGTCTGTGACTGGCAGAAATCCACCCACACTATGCTATTGCTAAAATATAATAAAGATTTGATTTCAAATATATATTTGTATGACAATTTAATACAGTTTCTTGAAATTAGTTATTTTTACTCTGTATTCCAAAGGCTGTTTTTTAACATGTATCCAGCAGCAGAGGACTAGAAGCCCCTCCTCCTGCTTATGTTTCCCTGCAGACAGGCTGGGGAACATCTGGTAAAAGTGACAGCTGTATATTGATTAGGAAAAAGGTACATTTTGATGATTTTTTTTAAATTAAAATAATTACAGTGCCATTATCTATATACAGAAAGGACAATATACACTAGATTAAACAGGGGTTTAGGCTGGGTTCACACTGCTGCGGCTACGAGAACTCGCATCGCACAGAGATCGGATGTGATTTGCACCGCAGTGCGGTGCGAATCACATCCAATCTCTGTGCGATGCGAGTTCAGCCATACAGATAGTATGGCTGAATTCGCATCGCACCCGCCCCAAACTCGCACAGGACCCTTTTTTGCGGTCCGCAGCAGAATCGGATCGCATGGGTGTTCACACCATGCGATCCGATTCCTGTCCAAGTTTGCAGATCGCACTGCGATATGCGAACTGATCTGGGGGTGTCATTAACATTTCACTGACACTCCCAGCAGTTCGCATAGGGCAGTGTGAACTGCCGCCGGGAGGCATGCGATACGGGAACCCGCCGCGGATTTGCGGCGTTCCTGCATCGCTGCAGTGTGAACCCAGCCTTAGTATCAATTTAAAATAGATCTAAACCCCCTAACTTAATGACATTCAGTTTTATAAAGCACATACTTAAAGCCCTGGTTCAAACTGAGGGTGGGTTTGACATTGTGTGAGTTCAGCTGAACTCACATGATTTCAGACCCGCATTTCAGTGCGAGCTTGGGGCGATCTGAAAAACATCTTTTCAGGTTCGAAGACATGTGTGTTGTGACGTAACGCGTAGGATACAGAGGCATACAGACACCGGAAGAGACGGTCAGGTATGAGCTCGGCGCTCGTTTTCACACTGTGCGACCTACATATGGAAATGTGAGTTATCAATCATTTTAATTAATAAACTTAATTTGATTGAAAAATACTACACAATGGTAGGCTCTCTATCCCCTCTTTATACCCTGTTACACTGAATATATGAGATCAATTCAGCAGAAAAAGAACAAAAGGACCCCCCCAGGCTTTGCTGCATACCCAATAGGGACGCGCAGGAACACCACAGTTTGAAGCAGCCTTACCCCCCCCTCTTCTACATGCTGTTTACCTTACAGCAGTAAGGTAATGATTTAGCACAGCCACGAGTGTCAGTGACACTGAAGATTTTTGCCACATTAAAAAAGTCACACTGTCACCGAAGAGTATTGCAATATCACTCAGTGTCCCTGGAAAACACTGCCACACTTGCACTATTTTGCACAGTGGACCCTATAAGAGCTCCACACCCCACTTTGGAATTTATTTATGTATTTATTTATTCACTTTGCATATTTTGCACATTCCTGCCATATATTTGCTCATTTGCACTTGTTTGCTTTTTTGCACATTAATTAGTGGCACTGATCAATATTTGTATATTTTGTTTATTTGCACAGAATTATTGTCTAGCTATATCTTTTTTTATATATTTTTGGATCTTATATCAATTTTACTGTTTTTTTATTTTTTATTATTGATTTGATCTGGTTTTAATACCTCATTGAAAACAGACAGTAATCTAACTGGACCCATTGGTATTTGGATACATGACAATTACGTCATAAACCCCAATTAATACCCATCTTTATTAAGTCGATATTTCCCTAAACCAGCATCTGCTAGGAACCTCAATTCGAAATAACCTTCTAGGAGCACAGCACCACTTACCTTTACTACCAGGTTCATGCACAGATGTCTACTGAAATCGCCCCGGAAGTCACCAAAAGTAGTGGGTCTCACAAAGAGCCCTGAGCCCTGTTCTAACGACCGGGTCACCTGATTGCTGTGATAGCCTCTGATTGTCTGTCACTGTGAAGCCCACCCCAGTGTTTTCTGTCTCTGTGACTAGACGAGACAGATATATTGTATCTTTCTCTGTCCTTGCAAAGAAATGTAAAAAGAAATTAAATAAAAAAATACCTAGATCAAGGTTAAATCTAAGTCAGTGCCAGGGTTAGTGTTTGGGTCAAAGGTCAGGGTAATTTTTTTGGACAGGATTTTTTAAAATTAGTATCAGTGTCAGTGTGTTTTAGATCCTCAGGAGCAGGAGAATTTATTGTGGGTTATACTTTGGTGGTAAGTTATGGTAGTAGCAAGAAATTTACAGTTACATTTAAAAAAATCCTTTTTTTGGCCAGTTTTCCTTTGATAATAAAAAAAAAATCAGGAGATATCCATTACCAAATGAAAGCCAAATGTGTCCAGAAAAAAACAAGGTATAATCCACCTGGATGCACAAAGTAGTTATGATGATATGTATGGTTTTACTAACACATGTCAAAACTGCAAAATTGGGCTTAGGCATTAAAATGTGTTTTACCCTTAGACATACAGGCGTTAAAGGTTTGGTATTGAATCTTTAAAGTTGTCCTTTAAGCTGGCTTAAAATATCCTGTCCACGATGAATAGTATAGTATTTACAAAAAAAAATGTTTTTGCATTAGTACATGTTCAGTATGGCAGTGCCCAGCTACCCGTGCCTTTTTTTTACCAAACAGTTGGCACGCTGGCCTTGAAAAAGGCCAGTGTTCCCTATGGTAGTGCCCAGCTACCTGTGCCTTTTTTTTTTTACCAACAGTTGGCAAGCTGGCCTTGAAAAAGGCCAGAAACAAATTACAAAAAGCTTTATAAGCTTCAACAAGGTGCAGTGCTACATTGGGGTTTAGGGAACTTCTTTTGCTGGGATCACCTAACCTCCTATAAACTGAGCTTTGCCCAGATCGCTCATCTTTCTTTATATACGTAAAATAAGTCCTTTTAAGTTTGCCATTAAACACACATGTACATTACTCATTACTTGTATTTCAATTTCAAATGTATTATTGCGTCAAAGGCATACAGCTATGTATCTGGAATCCTCAGACAAATATATTATTCTGTATGACTGCTGGCCTTGAAGAATTTATCTTAAGCCTTTTCTTGTTGTTTCATATAAAAGAGATAGCAGGGGAATAATAGCATAATTTGTTTGGTTTTTAAATTCATGATAAATTGCATTGATACACGTTGCTAATGAACTTAGAAATAGCTATATATTAACTCATACAATCATCACAAACAGCAACTGTCCACTTCAGTGCCCGCTGGTAGAGGGTGGTTATGCTTATTATAGATCACTGTGAAACCTGACAGAAAAATAAGTATATCTGACATGTAACACAACCCTTTAGCACAGGGGTTGACAAATTTGCTTGGAATCTAGGAGCCAGCTAAAAAAGTTAGGAGCCAGGTCGGTAACGGCGATCCGGACCTGTCCCTGGCCTGACATGGAGACGAGTGAGGGGAAGATAGCGCCGCAGCCCCCCGACCCCTCTGTCTCCAAGTCATTGCCCATAGCTCTTAGAGGGACATTTTATTTTATTTTTTTCAAATGACGATTTTTTTTTTAAATTGCATTTTAGTGTAAATATGAGATGGGAGGTCTCTCTGACCCCAGATCTCCTATATAAGAGGACCTGTCATGCTTTTTTCTATTAAAAGGGATTTTTACATTCCTTGTAATAGGAATAAAAGTGACACACATTTTTTTTTTTTAAAAGAACAGTGAAAAAAATAAAAATAAAAAGTTAAAATAAGAAAAATAAATTTTTAAATGCGCCCTGTCCCGCCAAGCTTGCGTGCAGAAGCGAACGCATATATGAAAGCGATGTTCAAACCATACATGTGAGGTATCGCTGCGATCAGTAGAGTGAGAGCAATAATTAGCCCTAGACCTTGTCTGTAACTCAAAACGTGCAACCTGTAGAATTTTTTAAACGTCGCCTATGGAGATTTTAAAGGGTAAAAGTTTGTCGCCATTCCATGAGCGGGCGCAATTTTGAAGCATGACATGTTGGGTATCGATTTACTCGGCGTAACATTATCTTTCACAATATAAAAAAAAATTGGGCTAACTTTACTGTTGTCTTATTTTTTTTTATTAAATAAATTATTATTCCCCAAAAAAAAGTGCGCTTGTAAGTCCGCTGTGCAAATATGGTGTGACAGACAGTATTGCAACGACCACCATTTTACTCTCTAGGGTGTTAGAATAAATAATAAAATATATATATATATATATATATATATATATATATATATATATTTATTTATTTATTTTTTGTTTTTTTTTGTTTAGGGGTTCTAAGTAAAGGGATGGAGAAAGACTGGCAGGCAATCCCATTAGCATTGTTGGTTGTAATTCCAACGGCCACCACAAGAGGGTGCCAGATTCCAGAAGGAACCATAGGATCACAGAAGGCCTCAAAGCCGGGGGCTCAATTGCCGGCCGCCGGCGGCGCGGCCCGACGCGATCGAGCCGGGGGGGTCAACAGAGACAGGATACCCCCAGCTGTGCTGCCCCAGGCGCCAGGTCGCTAATTCTAGTCGCAAATGCGACTTGGCGCCCGGGTTTTGTCGAGCCCTGCTTTAGCGTCTTCTTATAGGGCCAGTCCATTTAAAAGTGATATTTCAGGTATAAGCCTAGTCTGGTGGGCTCAGCCTTGGCTTCTAATGTTTTGGATGCTTTACCAGCAGGATCTCACAGACTCTGTGGGGGTTATTTACTAAAACTGGAGAGTGCAAAATCTGCTGCAGCTCTGCATAGTAGCCAATCAGCTTCTAACTTCAGGCCCCATTCACACTTGTGGGACTTTACATGTGACTTTGGACAAGTTGCAAACCTGGTTTCCCAATGAGTACTGTTCATATCTGTGCAACTTAAATGGGGACACGGGCCACTTCCCCACAACCCTGGCCTCTGTATGTAAATGAGTAAGGGTACATTGTACCCCTACTCATTCACCCAAAAAAGTGTCAAAAGTAAATAAAAAACATAGACAATTCTTGCCTATTCCTTTAATAAAAAAAACAAGAAACAAAAACAATGTCCCCTGAAAAAAATAAAGCGTCAATCACGATGTACGCCGGCCGGCACCGACCCTTTCCTGACCTGCATGCTCGGAAAAGGGTCTGATATGGGTTTTGGGGGGGTCCTGTTTTTTGTTTTTTTTTACATTTTGGTGTGGGGTGCACCTTAAAATTCATACCAGACCCAAAGGGCCTGGTATGGATGGGGAGGGGGGCCCCATGCTGCTTGCTTCCTTTATCTTTCATTGCCGGCATTCTTTTGTTTACATTCGGCTGGCAGTGGGGAAACTCGCTGACAGCTAATAAGTCATTAGTTGTTAGGGATGCAGCGACCGGCTTCCCCCACTCATTAACAACCAGCTATTCTTCACACAGAATTCGGATCGGTTGATCAATTTTTGATAAATTTGAATTTGAGGAAAAATGAAGAAACAAGAGCAAAACTTTTTTTTTATTCTCCACGTGTCTAGCGACTTTGTAGAGCAAAAACAAAACAATCACATTGGTCAAAATTCTAACAAAGTCGCACTCATCCAAAGTCACATCAAAGTCGCACTAGAAACTGCATGATTTTGAAGTCGCCGCGTGAATAGGGTCTTAATTAAGCTTTGACAAAAAACATGGAAGCAGATTGTTTTCTATGCACAGCTGCACCAGATATTGCACTCTCCAGCTTTGGCACATCAATCCCTGTGTATATCTACCTGAGAGTCTTGGGGATTTCCTCCCAGTTATTAATATTCCAATATATTTTCTTGCATTCTCCATAATGTAAAATAAATTTAAAAAAATTGCCAGAGTGGGGCCACTTTTTAATGATCATAGGAGGTATGCAGACATAGGAACTCAAGCATAGGCATAAAACAAGCTGTCAGGTAGTTTAAGTCTCTATAATCTATCAAAGACTGAAATCATTTAGGCTGGACTGACCCTTTGACCCTTTCACACTGGGGCGTTTTTCAGGTGTTTTTCAGGCACTTTAGCATTAAAAAAAGCACCTGTAAAGTGCTTGAAAGAAGCTGCAACTGCAATCCCAATGTAAAAGCCCAAGTGCTTTCACACTGAGATCCCTTTCACACTGGGGTGTTTTTCAGGCGCTTTAGCTTTAAAAAAAGCACATGTAAAGCACTTGAAAGAAGCTGCAACTGCAATCCCAATGTAAAAGCCTGAGTGGCAGGGCATCAAAAAAAGTCCTGCAAGCAGTTTCTTTGCAGCGCTTTTGGAGCGGTGAATACACCGCTCTTAAAGCACCCCTTCCCATTGAAGTCAATGGGAAGCGCCTGCAAAATGCCTGAAAAGCGCCTGCAAAGCGCTTTTGGCAGCAGCGCTTTGTGGGCGCTTTTAACCCTTTATTTGGCCACTAGCAGGTGTTAAAAGCACCCCAATAGCGCTCGAAAAACGCTGGTAAAGCGCTGCTAGTTCAAGCGGCGCTTTACGAGCATTTTTCGGGTGCTGACATTGTGAAAGGGCTCTTAAAGCACTTGGGCTTTCACATTGGGATTGCAGATGAGGCTTCTTTCAAGCGCTTCGCAGGCACTTTTTTTTGCGCTAAAGCGCCTGAAAAACGCCCCAGTGTGAAAGGGGTCTTAAGGAAATATCTGATAAGGGTGACTTGAACAGTCCCCACTTGCGCAAAAACCCCTTATAAAATGAAAATATAATGATTTTCATTTATTTATATTTTATAGTATTTGACTACCTGCACATGTATAAACTGTTGTTACTTTTTATTATTTGTAAAAAAAAAAAAGTCTTATTTTTACAAATAAACAATTACTTAAAAATGCATATATTATGCAAAGTTAATATATTGCAGTCTTTGGTAGCAAAGCTTTGTGTGTGAGGGGGGAGGAGGGTAAGGATCTGTTTAGCTCAACAGCTTTTTGAGAATGTAATTGTGAGACCTACTCCCCCTGCTGGATGCAAATGTTAATTATGAAATATTCAGTAGTAATATTTCATATTAAAGTGGATGTAAACCCAGTGAAGTGAATAGCCCCAGATTATACACAGAGATGAAACAAATCTGCCTACATAAGCTTTACATGTACATCTGCTGTCTTCTTCTTTATATACTGTTTAGAAAGTTCCCATCGTGTTAGGAGATTTTCTCTTCCTGGTTAGCACTGCAAGGAAGCCTGGGCATACAGCCAAGACAGCTGATTGGAGGAAAGACATACACGCTCCCTCTCCTCATAGGTAGAGACTTTCAGCTCTGATTGTTGAATAGTTCAGGGTTCTGCTAATCTATTTATAGCATCCTCCCCAGCACAAAACTTCGGCTGCTTTTATTATATGTGACGGAGACCTTGTCAGGAGTTGTGACGGAGCAGGAGACAGCTATGAGACATAGTGCTTTGAAGAGAGATAACAAAACACTACAGCAATATGTGCCCAGCTCAAATTTCACGAATCTGGCTTGCATCCACTTCAATTTGATAAAAAAAAAAAGAAATTACTAAAATGTTATCAGCTAACTTTATATATAAATGTAAACAAAATAGACATTCTCTTTAATGTGCAATTGAGTAGGCAGATAGTTAATTTTAGTAGCAAGAACTTTTAATGAGCCCGATCCTCAGCTGACATAAATAGAAAAGACATAAATGAAAACGTGTCCTTGAGTTATCTGTATATTTCAAGCTTTACGTTAAATAAAAGATATGCATAAAATGGTAAAAAAAAAATAAGGCAGTGCAAGTAACTAGCTAATATAATCCCTCATTCACAAGGGCCTTGTATATTTGCTCTATTGAATTACAGGAAAAATTGATCTGGGAATTTTAACCACCTCAATACAGTGCAGTTACACCCCCTTCCTGACCAGACCAATTTTCAGCTTTCAGCGCTTTCACAGTTTGAATGACAATTACTCAGTCATCCAACACTGTACCCATATGAAACTTGCGTTCTTTTTTCAACACAAATAGAGCTTTCTTTTAGTGGTATTTAATCACTAGTGGGTTTTTTATTTTTTGTGCTATAAATAAAATAAATGTAAATTTTGTGAAAAAAAATGCCTTTTTCTTTGTTTCTGTCATACATTTTTGCTAATTAGTAATTTTTCTTCATAAATTTTGGCCAAAATTTATACTGTTACCTATCTTTGGTAAAAATAACCCACATTAGTATATATTATTTGGTCTTTGTGAAAGTTATAGAGTCTACAAACTATGGTGCCAATTGCTGAAAATTGATCACTTCTGATGAGGCCTTCAGTACATCAGGTGTATCTCATTTCTTGAGACACTAACAAGTCAGGAAAGTACAAATACCCCCCAAATGACCCCTTTTTACAAAGTAGACATTCCAAGGTATTAAGTAAGTAGCATGGTGAGTTTTTTTAAGTTGTCATTTTTTCCCACAATTCTTTGCAAAATGAAGATTTTTTTATTATTATTATTTTTTTTACAAAATTGTCATATTATCAGGTTATTTCTCACACACAGCATATGCATACAACAAATTACACCCCAAAATACATTCTGCTACTCTTCCCGAGTACGGCGATACCACATGTGAGAGACTTTTACACAGCCTGGTCACATACAGAGCACCAACATTGATGTAGTACCTTCAGACGTTCTACGAGCAAAAATGACCCATCTCATTTCTCAACCACCTATTACATTTTTGAAGGCCCTGGAGTACCAGGACAATGGAATTTCCCAAAAAATGACCCCATTTTGGAAAGCAAACACCCCAACGTATAATCTGTGAGGCATAATGAGTCTTTTGAACGGTTAATTTTTTTCCAGAAGTTTTGGAATATGTGGAAAAAAATTAAAACGCATTTTTTTTTTACACAAAATTGTCAATTTATAAGATATTTCTAACACATAGCATGTATATAGTAAAAATGACACCCCAAAATACACTCTGCTACTCCTCCCGAGTATGGCGATACCACATGTGTAGGACTTTTACACAGTGTGGTCACATAGAGAGGCCGAACATTGAAGTAGTACGTTCAGGCGTTCTAGGAGCATAAATGACACATCTCATTTCATTCCTACCCATCACACTTTTGAAGGTCCTGGACCACCAGGACAGTGAAATTACCCACAAAATGACCCCATTTTGGAAAGCAAACACCCCAACGTATATTCTATGAGACATGGGCTGCAAATAGGTACTTGGGTACTCTGATGGGCTGGAGATAGGTACTCTGGTACTCTGATGGCCTGGTGACAGGTACTCTGTTACTCTGATGGCCTGGTGGCAGGTACTTGGGTACTCTGATGGCCTGGTTACAGGTACTCAGGTATTCTGATGGCCCGGTGACAGGTACTCGGGTACTCTGATGGCCTGGTGACAGGTACTCGGGTACTCTGATGGCCTGGTGACAGGTACTCGGGTGCTCTGATGGCCTGGTGACAGGTACTCTGATGGCTTGGAGACTGGTATTTGGGTACTCTGAAGGGCGGTGACAGGTACTCATATGGACTGTGACAGGTAATCGGGTACTCAGATGAACTGTGACAGGTACTCAGATGAACTGTGAAAGGTACTTGGGTACTCAGATGAACTGTGACAGGTACTCGGGTACTCAGATGGACTGGGACAGGTACTTGGGTACTCAGATGGACTTGGACAGGTACTCGGGTACTCAGATGGACTGGGACAGGTACTCGGGTAATCAGATGGGCTGTGACAGGTACTCGGGTACTCAGATGGGCTGTGACAGGTACTCGGGTACTCGGATGAACCGTGACAAGTACTCGGGTACTTTGATGGGATGTGACAGCTACTCGGGTACTCAGATGAACCGTGACAGGTACTCGGGTACTTTGATGGGCTGTGACAGGTACTCGGGTACTTTGATGGGCTGTAACAGGTACTCGGGTACTTTGATGGACTGTGACAGGTACTTGGGTACTCTGATGGACCGTGACAGATACTCGGGTACCATGATGGACTGTGACAGGTACTCGAGTACCCTGATGGACCGTGACAGGTACTCGGGTACTCTGATGGATTGTGACAGGTACTCGGGTACTCTGATGTGCCGTGACAGGTACTCGGGTACTCTGATGGGCCGTGACAGGTACTCGGGTACCCTGATGGACCGTGACAGGTACTCGGGTACTCTGATGGACCGTGACAGGTACTCGGGTACTCTGATGTGCCGTGACAGGTACTCGGGTACTCTGATGGGCCGTGACAGGTACTCTGGTACTCTGTTGGGCCGTGACAGGTACTCGGGTACTCTGATGGGCTGTGACAGGTACTCGGGTACTCTGATGGGCTGTGACAGGTATTCGGGTACTCTGATGGGCTGTGACAGGTACTCGGGTACTCTGATGGGCTGACAGGTACTCTGATGGGCTGTGACAGGTACTCGGGTACTCTGATGGGCTGTGACAGGTACTCAAATACTCTGATGAACTGTGACAGGTACTCTGATGGACTGTGATTGACAGGTACTATGAGGGGTGGTGACAGGTCCTCTTTATTGGGGGGGGGGGAATCAGTGTGCTTCATGTGTACTGTAGGCGGTAACGAGATGTTACCGCAATCTCCTCCTCACACACGATCGGTGTGTGAGGAGGAGAACCTGGTAACATCTCGTTACTGTGGTTTGTTTACATTTTAGTGATCGGCTGTGAAAGGATCACAGCCGATCATGTGGGTAAACAGCAGGCCAATGGCTGTTTACCAGCATCGGTGACGAGCAGTGTTCACGGGGAACACGCCGCCACCGACGTGCACGCGCAGCGCGCTCACGGTCGCGCGCATGCGCCGTGCACAGTCGGGGTGTGACCATCTGTGATCGGCCGTGACTTCATCACGGCCAATCACGTGGTAAACAGCCATAACCAATGGCTGTTCACCCCCTTCGGTGGCGAGCGGTGTCTTCGTGACAGGCCGCCACCAAAGAAACAGGGGTGCGCGCGCACGATCGTGAGCATTCCCTGTTTAAACGGGAGGCCGTCATATGACACAATAGGTGCGCCGCCTGGCCGTCATTTGACGGCCGGCGGTCAGCAACTAGTTAAACAAGTTTTCTCTTGCTTTTAAATGTTTTTATGTTTACATGCAATTAGAATATGAAATCTGACCCCAGATGTACAGACTTTTATTTTTTTCTATATGCAGCTTAAAGTGATTATGAAGGCAGAAGGTTTTTTTATCTTAACCACTTGCCGACCAGCCGCCATCATTATACTGGGGCAGGTCGGCACCATCCCGCGAACCATCGTAGCTATACGTCGGCTCCTTTAAGCGGGATAGCAGTCGCACGCGCCGCCGGAGGGAGGTGCAACTGACTATAGGAGACAGATCGTGGTTCCTAGCTATTAGGAAATCACAATCTGCATCTCCTCTCCTCACAGAACAGGGATTTGTGTGTTTATACACACACGTTCCTGTTCTGCCTCTTGTGCCCGCGATCGCTCATGGCAGGTGGTCGTTTGTGACCACTGGTCACGGGCATCGGCACCTCCCATGTTCTGTGAGGAGAGGAGATGCAGATCGTGAGTTCCTAGTAGCTAGGAACCACGATCTGTCATCTCCTATAGTCAGTCCCCTCCCCCTACAGTTAGAACACACAGTCAGGGAACACAGTTAACCACTTGATTGACCCCTAGTGTTAACCCCTTCCCTGCCAATGACATTTATACAGTAATCAGTGCATTTTTATAGCACTGACAGTTGTATAATTGTCAATCATCCCAAAAATGTAGATCACCGCCATTACTAGTAAAAAAATAATAATAATAAAAATGCCATAAATCTATTTTGTAGACACTATAACCTTTGTGCAAACCAATCAATATACGCTTATTGCAATTTTTATTACCAAAAATATGTAGAAGAATACATATCGGCCTAAACTGAGAAAAAAAAAATCCTTATTTCAAAACAAAATTGGGGGTATTTACAGCAAGAAGTACAAAATATTGTGTTTTTTTTTTCAAAATTGTCGCTCTTTTTTTGTTTATAGCGCAAAAAAAACTGCAGAGATGATCAAATACAACCAAAAGAAATCTCTATTTGTGGGAAAAAAAGGACGTAAATTTTGCTTGGGTACAGCGTCGCACGACAGCGTAATTAAAGCGACGCAGTGCCGTATCGCAAAAAATGGCCTGCTCATTCAGCAGAACTGAATGGGAAAAACTTCCCGGGGGTGAAGTGGTTAATACATTAAGATAAAAAAAAACGCTCTGTGTGCAGCAGCCCCCCTCAGCCCCATCTCTATCCAGCGATGTTGGACGAGAGACTTGGCTGCCTGGAACTCTCCTCCTCATTGGGGCTTCGTGTCTTAGTGGACACACAGAGCTGTGGCTCGGGTGCCTCCATAGTAAGCTGCTTGCTGTGTGGGCACTCGTCAGGAGGGAGGGGCCAGGAGTGCAAGGAGGAAGAGGAGGATCTGGGCTGCCCTGTGCAAAACCACTGTACAGAGCAGGTAAGTATAACATGTTTGTTATTTTTAAGAAAACAAAAAAGAGACTTTACAATCACTTTAAGGTGCTGAATACATCCAAACACAACAAAACTCATAGCACGAATTACACCATGTAAAATTATTACATACATGTCTTAAAAACACATGTTTGCATACCCTTGTAATTGAGCCCCTCCAGAAAGAATCAGGTGTCTTTTTTATACTAACTCCTTAGTAGAAATGAATTATCAGTAAACACATGTACACAAAATTGATATACAACTTTTTTGTCAGGAATATGAGTCATAATATAGAAAAATAAAAATTTGTGTGCTCATTTGGTGAGAGACAGTGACGCATAACTGAAACTATTTACCAAAGACTTTATGACACATAATTTTACCTTAAATTGTACCACAGCAATAAATGAGACTTTGTCTAATAGCAAGCCTAAACGGCAAGACATATTTGTTATCACCTGATACATGAAATACACAAACTGATTTCATAACCTTCACAAATACTTTTTTCCCCAAATGCAAAATGACTTTTCATTGCTGACAAAATGATTGGAGATAGAGTGGCACTTGTTATTCTAGAAAAAGAAGTCAGGCGGTTTTTCATTGTTACTAGGTTGGAGAAGAATTACTATGGCAACATGTCTCCATGAAAAAAAAAAAATGTACAATACATTGTTAAATTGCTTTTAAAAACACTTAAAGGCAAAATAAAGGTCAGTGACTAATAATTAAAGCAGCAGCTTATGTTAGATGGCGCTTTAGGTTAAAATTATTCTTGGATAGCTTGAATATCAGATGTTTCAATTTGGGGGAAAAAACAACAATTATTATGGTCAGTACGGGTCATTCCAATAACAATGTGTCATGTTATGCAGAAAGATCTTTTTGATGATTACAGAGATGCTGTTTTCTCAGTATGAGACAGATTTATTCTCATCCTGCACAAAACTGCGCCCCAACGGACTTGTGAACAAATAGAAAAAAAAATTAAAAAAAAGAGAAAGTTCCAAAATGCAGTAAGATAAATAAGTAATTTATGTTTTATGAAAAAAAAATCACATTGGACATAATTCAATTTTTTTGTGAGTTCTGTTCTAGTAATGCAAGTGAAGGTAAATGTGAGCTCTGAACCTGTGCAAACAGAGGAGCCACAAGGTGTGCCTTGTATCCCAGACATGTCTGCCCACTGACTGCTGGTACCTGTAGAGAAGTGTCACCACTGAGCTGCTATACAGCTGGGAGTAAATCAGGTTCAGGATAACTGCAGTTAGATATGTTACCTCTATTTAGGTAAATTAATCTGAGGTAAAGAGCTGCTTTATGAGGAAAGCAAACCAGTTTTCTGCTATGGTATCTGTAACTACTAGAGAATAACAAATTATGAAAAGTTACCTCCCCTGGTAGCTTGCCAAATTTTTACCTGTGATCATGTTTAGAGTTTAGATCCATCACAAAAAAATGAAAAGAAAATCTATTTTAAAGGTATAGTCTCAGTCTTTTAATCCTAGCTCACGCGGCCAAATGTCGGGCGAAATCGGCCGGTTCAATAGAAACCTGCCAACATTCGCCCCACGTGTATGTCGGCCAGTCAAGCAGAAGCTGGCCAGAGTGTTCTGGAGGGAGGCCGTCCCCCTATCAGAACATAACAGCTCAGTGGGGGGAGATCGCTGTACTAGTGTCAGATTGTTAGTACAGTGGCTCTGACCTGAGTTGTCAGGTTTTTTTTGTTCAACCCAGCGAAACCTGATGGCGTGTACTAGGCTTAAGTCTACTGCATCTTTCAAAATATTATCAGGCACCCCAATTAGCCCACATCTCAAAATACCAATCTGAAATGCCCCTCTGGGTGTCTCTAGACGCCCACAGCTGCAATCCCATTTGTGTAAATAATCTATTCTGGCTCCATTCAGCAGACAGACAGACTATCTCTAATCTTATCACTACGCTGTAAATTCTTCTATCACTCTTATATCCCCCCACAACAAGAAAAAGAACTACAATCTAATGAGCTATTCCATTATCTTCAAGTAAAACACCTCTTACTAACCAATGTATGTTGCTGGGAAGGTCCTAGGATGTTCACATCCTTTGAAACGAAATGTGACTCACAACTACACGCATGTACTCATTTCTGTTTCAATTATTTTTATTGAAAGTTTTCTGAACAATAAAAAAATCAACATTACAAATTAGAGTGACAAACAATCCTTGCCTCTCTCTGATCGTGCAATAATATGCATGATCTAATTTCTATACACAACTCATGGCATCAGCCTCATAACATCTGCCTGCTTACACCTAGAAATGGACCTGGGACTTGATCTGGATGCTCAAGACTGAACCCTATTCTGGGAATCCACCAGATCTTGTTTAACTAACGTCCTAACAGTGGAGACGAATTACAAGTATCTAACCAAAGGGTACCTCATTCCCTCAAGAATGGCTCGCTATAATCCCAGTTGCTCACCACTTTGCTTCCGCAACTGCAGACAAATAGGTGCCATTCTCTACGTGTGGTGGACATGTCCTGTGGTCAAGTATTTATCAGCTAGTCTCCGGCCTCCATGATAGCTCAGGCCCTTTTGCAGCTCAATACGCCCTTCTAAGTCTTAAACCTCCAGGTATACACAAGAACACTTTCAAGCTACTATTCCATGTCTTCACAGCAGCGAAACAAACAGTGGCTAAGGCATACCCCCACACTATCCCTGACTGAAGCCAAATCCAGGGTCAATAATGTCCTGATATATAAAAAAAATCTAAATGCAAAACTCCTGGACAAGGTTGAATGTGTTTGAGCCACATAGAAAATCTAGATTTCTCCCTGGGGGGACTTACCAGGATCTACTGCTCACAATAAAAAAACCTACAGATCTATGCACAAGACTACCACCCCCACAACTTTCCTTTTCTTTTCTCATTCTACTATTCCCCTGGTGTGCTTTCTCAACTGCCTAACTAATTCTGTTATTTATGTTATGAAAGTTGCAAACTATCCACCCTGTTCGTGCGGATTTTTACTTTTAGTGTTCTTTCTAATGCAATATTTTTCAAAATGGCATTCTGTACTGTAAAATGATACTGTTGTATCTTCCTTGATATTTCTTGCCTGTATTTATTGTTACTGTAATAACAATATGTGCAAAATCCAATAAAAAAGATTGAACTAAAAAAATGTATTCTCCATTCCCACAAGAAAGGGTTGTTATGGATTCTGTGTTTAAAACAGGCGTTGAAGAGGTGACATATCACCTCCATGCCTTCTCTACCCGAGAAGCAGTAAACTTTACCACACATTGAAAGAAGGCCTGTGCGTGATAAAATATGGTCAACTATGTAAGCCGGATTTTGGTCATTATCTTTGGCATAATAATGACCAGCACTGTATCTTTGTCTGTGTTCCCCTTGAAGTTTTGCTAGTACTTCCACTGGGGAAAACTGAAGAGAGAGGCAATAATACGCTGCTGTGATTGTGATAAACCTACTCCCGTGTAGCCACTGTATATATATGGGTAGATGTAATAGTAAGGCATTGGTCACTCACGCACGCTCCCTAGAGTGCGTAGTGGTGGGATCTGTGACAGATGTGTTCGGCAGACACAGTAGATCACTGATCATTGTAGCAGAATGCTGTGAGTGGCCTTGGTGCCATGTGCTCATTGTGATCACAGTAGCAGTAGTAAAAAAGGCTGTTATTGTTTCATCGCTATGACTGGACACAGCAATCACATTATATCAGGGCAACTAACAGCGTCCCTGTACTATGGTATAGCTGTGACCAATCACAGCATCACAGTCTAAACAAGGTTTCATGGGAAAAATAATGGCTTTGGTAAGTATGTCTGCAGCCACCTGCTCCTTAACAATCAGCTATTTACACAACCGCCAGTGGTAAGTTACCACAAGCTTCACCACTAAAATACCACATGACTTAAAAAAATTGCGATTGCTGTATTTTAGTGGCATTTTTAGTGAACGGCAAAAACATTTTTGAAAAACGTTGTGCTTTGTGATTGAAGCTCACTGTCTCTAATCATTGACACGCCAGTTAAAGTGCCCATAATCATTATTAGATGCATACTTTATGCCTCTAGAGAGCCTAAAGATGCTCCTTGAATTTTGTGTCTCTATAAGTGGCCAGGATGTGAAAAAGTCTCACATATGAGCCATGCTCAAGAGGAGTAGCAGAATGTGTTTTCCTATGCTGTGTGTTAAAAACATCACATTAATTGACATTGTGTAAAAAAAAAAAAAAAAATACATTTTCATTTTTTTTGTTGCATTTTCCAAAAACTAGAAAAAATTTAATTTTCAAAAGACTCGCTATGTCTTTCAAAAATACTTTGTATTGTATGAGTGTTTGTTTACCAAAATGGGGTAATTTTGTGGAAATTTCTACTGTCCTAGTGCTCCAGGGCCTCAAAAAAGTGATAGGTAGTCATAAAAGTAGGTGTGTAGTTTATGCCCTTAGAATGCCTGAAGTTGATGCATGTATTTTGGGCCCCTCTATGCTGCTAGACTGTGAAAAAGTCTCAAACATGTAGTATCCTATACTCAAGAGATGTAGCAGAATGTATTTTTTAGTGTAATTGTAAGTACTGTATTTATTGGCGTATAACACACACTTTTTCACCCTGAAAATCGGGTGCAAATAGTGTGTGTTATACGCCAATACTTGAATTTTATCTGCCTTGGAGGGGACAGGGAGGGGGGCAGGACTAGCGCTGTCAGATTACATACAGTGATAATCTCCTGTTTACTTGGCGGCCTATGTAATAGAAAGTCCCGTCTCCTGGGCCGCCATTGGACCCCTGTTCTTTCTATCAAAGAAGATTCTCACTGTATGTAATCTGTCGGCGCTCGTCTCGCCCCCCTCCCTGTCCCCACTAGGGTTTGATCAGGCTGCACTGATGGTAATAGTGAGGCTGCTGCACTGAAGGTAATGGTGAGGCTGCTGCATTGATGGCAATGGTGAGGCTGCCGCATTAAGGGCAATGGTGAGGCTGCCGCATTGATGGCAATGGTGAGACTGCTGCATTGAAATTACAACTTCAAAAAATTCACCATTATTAAATACCTGCCTACTTTCCAAAAAGTCATATGGGGGACATTTTTATTGTCCTGACATTTTAGGGCCTCAAGAAATGAGATAAGAAGTCATTACATCAGGACTTATTTTCAAACATATATATGCTATAGTTATTAGACTTTACAACTTTTAAATAGAATAAATAATATACACTGATGGTTATTTTTACCAAAGAAATGTAGCAGAAATGTAGCAGAATACAGTGTGGCTTAAATATATTTATGTATTTTTAATTATTTATATGCAACTTTTATAACAGAAACTAAGAAAAATATTTTTTTCCAAACTTTCTGTATTTTTTCACTTATTAGCAAAAAAAACAAAAAAAAAACTCCAATGGTGATTAAATACCACCAAAATAAAGTTCTATCTGTCTAAAATAAATTATACAAATTTTATTTGGGTACAGCGTGCTTGACTAAGTAATTGTCACTCAAAGTGTGACAGCGTGGAAAAACTGAAAAATGGCCAGGACTGTAGGAGGATGGAAGTGTCTGGTCTTGAAGTTGTTAAACAGCATAGCCTACAGAGAGAGCACCCTGGAGACTATGACAAAATAGAGAACTTGTATCAAACAACAGTTGTCTTTAAAATAAGGAGTTTTTTTTTAAATGTCTTCATTTTGTGAGACACATAAGTTACACTAGTAAAACAGTTTATTTCCGCATATCCAGACATTTGGACATTATTTTCTTTAATAGCACCATAAAAAGATCATGTACATGTACTGACAAGGGAGGGAATAAGGAATGGTTGCAGAAAGTGTGAAGTTAATGGAACAGTCTGAGTCTGTTTCATGGGAAGTGAGGATGGAGTAGTGATCGAGTCTTCCTGCTGTAAAGAGAAACACGAATGACAGAGAAGCAGTGGTCAATTGTCCTATATCAGGTAGTAGATGATAATAAGGAGAAGGGGCTAGAAGTAATATATTATTAATTCTACATCTACTTAAAACCTCACTCTAGCAAGCAAGAGAAACACACATTTGGGTTCAATGATGTAGCCTGATCTATGAAGACTGAGTGCAGAGTTTATGGTAAAAAAAACATTAAAACATAGACATGCATCCAGAACAAGTTGTTCCCTATTGGTACGAATGGTCACTGGGGTCAACCACCACGCTACTACATATCTATGGAGAAGAAGCATTGTCACCCTACGACAAGAAGCATGTTAGTACTACATTAACCCTCCTTCTCTCCTGATCTTCATAATATAGGGGGAGGTGTATGGTAGCCCACAGACCGATGAGAGCTTTTCATCGGAAAATGTGACCATGTGTATGCTCCATCGGAATTTAGCTGTCCGAATTTCCGCCAGCCAAAAATTGATAGCATGTTCTCAATTTTCCCGACGGAAAAACGTTCTATCAGTAATTCCGATCGTGTGTATGCAATTTCCGACACGCCAAAAATCACGCATGCTCAGATTCAACTACGAGACAGAAGCTATTGGCTACTGGCTATTGAAATTCCTTTTTCTAGTCACATCGTACGTGTTGTACGTCACCGCGTTATAAATGATCAGAATTTGATGTGACCGTGTGTAGGCAAGACAGCTTGAGCCGAATTCTGTCGTAATTCTGTCTGGAAATCCATCAGAGCTTTTTCCGACGAGAATTCCGATCGTGTGTACGCGGCATAAGAGTGCAGAAGAAGCAGAGGCATCTCACCAGATTTGGATCAACATGTATTTTTTTTTACTTATGAAACAGATACAATAATAAGAAAATTAATTTGTAGTCCCATAAAATCCAGGTGTTCCATTCTTGTGAAAATCACATTACTGACATTCAGCAAAAATTACCAATTGACTATACATTTCCTGTATATTTTTTTTAAAACATAGCCCTTCTATTTTTCTGTACAAGATAATAATCACAGGTAGTAGAAAATTGCTCGAAGGGTGGTGTGATGACCTCAAAGTATGAAATAACAAAACTGGCTACCCACTATATTGGCAACCCAGTGAAGTAAAAAAAAGTAGTAGCAGTAGAAGCTTTCTTTATGGTTTTGAAAAATAAGTTTGGAATGGATTCTTATCATTATAAAGAATCAGAAGATGAACAGTAAAGTTTTCATTTAACTCTTGCATGGAGAAGAAATCAGGATGGAAAGAACCTTGGTTGTACTCTTAATTTTTGGATTTAAATTGTGGCGGATCATGGGGTTTCTAGTGCCTCATTCAAGCATGGGCAGATATCTCATTGTCTTTCATTCTCTGGAAGACATCTGCTCACCCATGGACAAGCTAAGTCCACTGTCATCCACAAGTATGCTGAAAAATCTAGAATATTTTAGTCAGTAACTCCTACTCTTCTCTGCAACTTATATCTACTAAATTATCTGCAGCTTTGAATATAAAAGAAAAGATAACTATCAAAAAAAATTGCCTATATTTCGGTTGTTACTTTAAACATTTGGTCATGCCATATTCTCGTAACACAATTCTGATATCAATCAAATTATTAATCATGCAAGACATTAAGCAATCTTCAAATTACTGGTTGTTGCATGTTTTCAGTATTTTCTTTGTAGAAATCCTGATTCATAATGCACTGGTACTCTGAGAAAAAATAAGCAGCTTGGAAGTTACCTATCTAAATTTAAGCCATACGTACCGGAATTAGAAAGAGATGGGGGTTTACCTAAATAACCACAACCTTTCACTACTGATGTCAGCTTTACATTTAAATATATAAATAAATAAGTATGCGCCGGGGGAGAAAAACCTTTCCTTTGAAAGACAACCGAGGGATGTACTTGATGACTAATGATTGCTACTGATTGTTGTAACTTCTAAATACCTGCTGACTGAACCTTTTCAGTAACTTTTTTTTCTACTCATATTCTCCTGCCTCAGTTTTCACACTTCTCCATTTATCGGATGCATGTTAACATGAGTTGTGATGCGTATTTATGTGCAATGCGTTATGACAGCCTGTTAATTTTGAGTGGACGTACTGGAATAGACCAAAAAATGAACAATGCACCATTTTTCCGGCACTGCACACAATAGTGTGTTACCAGGCATTGTGGTGTGGTCAGCAATTACCACCTGCATATTTCTCTCACAGATGTGCTTCCATTAAACTGCAGATGCTATTTACTATCTTCTAGGCAGACTTATGCCGTGTACACACGAACAGACTATCCGGCAGACTTAGTCTGGCGGACAAACCGCCGTAAAGTCTGCCGGACTGTCCGAACGAGCAGACCTGCCCACACATGGGACTTTTCCGGCGGACTATCCACCGTACTTTTGAAATGAACGGACTTGCCCCCACACACGGAGGAAAGTCCGTTCCTTTTGAGCGCGGCTCCAGGTAGCCGGGACCAGTGAAGGAAGTCATTGTCGCCTCCTTCGGCGGCGAGATTGACACGTCGCTGGCTCCGTCACCTAGTATGGACTTAAAGGGGAAGCCCTACACCGAAACAACAGCGTGGGGGTCCCCCCCAGGGCTTATCCGAGCACGCTACCCGACAAGTCAGGAAAGGGGGTGGGGACAAGCGAGCCCCCCCTCCTGAGCCGTACCAGGCCACGTGCCCTCAACATGGGGGGGTGCTTTAGGGAAGGGGGGCCGCACCACCCCAAAGCACCTTGTCCCCATGTTGATGAGGACAAGGGCCTCTTCCCGACAACCCTGGCCGTTGGTTGTCGGGGTCTGCGGGCGGGGGGCTTATCGGAATCCAGGAGCCCCCTTTAATAAGGGGGCCCTCAGATACCGGCCCCCCACCCTATGTGAATGAGTATGGGGTACAATGTACCCCTACCCATTCACCTGTGAAGAAAATGTAAATAAAACACAACACACAAGGGTTAAAAATAGTTTCTTGCACAGCTCCGGGGTCTTCTTCCGTCTTGAGGGGTCTTCTCGCCGGACTCCTCCGCTATCTTCTGCTAGCTTTTTTACTAGCGGAGGAGCCTGGCTTTCTTCTTCGCTGCCGTCCGGGGGTCTTCTTCTGACTTCGGGGGTATTGTCCCCCTCTTCGGTTCTTCTTGCCGGACATATTTTGGTGCAAAACTACTTTCTAAGTCCGCCGGACTTTTAGGTAAAAAAAGTCAGCCGGAGCCCACACACGGGCGGATTGTCCGGTGGACTTTTCCACCAGATTGTTTGATCGTGTGTACATGGCATTAATGTACACTCAAAGAGGAGTTCCACCTCCGCCCCTTTAAAAATCAAAAGCCAGCAGCTACAAATACTGTAGCTGCTGACTTTTAACATTAGGGCACTTACCTCTCTTGTAGTACTGCGATGTTGGCACCGCAACTGATATTCACATCGGCTGGTCAGGTAGTGCCGCTACCATTGCTAGTAAGGGAACCCGGTAGTGTAGACTTTCGTCTTCAAGGCAGGGTCCCTTCTGCCTATGCGTGAAGCACCCTGCGCTCTTTCACTGGCTCGGCCGAAGAGGAGAGAGGAGGGAGGCCGAGCTGCTGATGTACTTCACCGCGGCCCGATCTCCCAGTAGTGGGGAAGGGGACCTGTCAAAAGCAGGTCCCCATTCCCCCCTCCACCCAGAAAGGTGCCAAGTGTGGCACCAGAGGGGGGTAGACGAATAAGTGGAAGTTCCACTTTTGGGTGGAACTCCGCTTAAATATGTTACATAATTATATATGAAAATTGTATTTATTTTACAGAGAATGAGATTAAGACTGCTTACCCTTTTATTACAGTTTAAGTTTGCACCAGTGTTTTCAAAGTCACCCAGTAAGTATAATCATAATGTAAGAGCTCAATAACGTCTATACCATATCCTTGCAGAATTGGAAAATAGTTTTCAACCATTTTTCTACAGAGGTACAGAGTGAAATGCAGCTGAAGTGAACTCTCTCAGAAGTGTAGACACTAGGGTTGCACCAATACCGATACTTTTGGTCAAGTACTTGCTGATATCAAGTACTGGTGCGGTTCGTGTCAATACAAAAAGTTGGCAAAAATGGCACTGCTAAGAATCACCTGCGATTTGAACAGGGATACGGTGCGATTCCTGTCCAAATCGCATGCGATTTCCCCCACTGCTTCTGTGTGTGTGTGTGTGTATAGAATAGGAAAAGCGCCATCTAGTGGGCAGTTTATTAAAAATGTTAGCACTCACATTAAGTACATATCTGGCCAAATGCAGAATTTGCATAGGTATCCCGATCCTGACGATGATAGCAAATCATGGCCACTGGAGGTGCTCACAGGACTTGAGAAGCCCTGGGATGGGTATAAGTGATGTCAGCTAGGGGGCAGACCATCTCTACATCTCCTCCAGCCTTGTGAGCACCTCCAGCAGCCGTGATTTGCTCTCATCAGCAGGACCGGGACACCTATGAAGATTTTGCATTTGGCCAGATATGTGCTATGAGTTCTGACATTTTAATAAACTGTCCACTAGGTGCTTTTCCCTTTTTGCACTCATTCATTTTGTACTGATGCAAATCATAATGCAAATGATCAGTTTCAATATCGGGAGCATTTGCGTGAGTACAGATACTCTTGAAAATGCTTGGTATCAGTGCATCCCTAGGTAGCTTCAGTGTTTTTAACCTGAAGCCACCATTTGGCTATGCTCTGTGTAACTCCTTTTTCTGCATGGACTGCAATGTCCTTCCCAAACCTCCTCTATCTGCCATGACCATGTTGCATTTGCATTGGTGCCAATGGCCAAAATGGGCAGAGACCATGCTTTAAGAGAAATCCTAAAATAAACATTTGCTGTACATGAAAAGTAATACTTTCCTTTTAGACTGATTAAGAGGTTTTTAACAAAACATTTAAGCCTACCAGCAGAAATCATCATTAAGCACTTAAGCCCTGGACCATTTTCCAGCTTAAGGACCAAGCCCCTTTTTGTGATTTGGCACTGCGTCGCTTTAACTGTCAATTGCGCGGTCATACGACAAGGGCTCCGAAACAAAATTGACGTCATTTTTCCCATAAAAAGAGCTTTCTTTTGGTGGTATTTGATCACCTCTGTGGTTTTTATTTTTTGCGCTATAAACAAAAAAAGAGCGACAATTTAGAAAAAAAAACACATTATTGTTTACATTTTGCTATAATAAATATCCCCCAAAAAGATATAAAAAAAATATTTTTCCTCAGTTTAAGCCGATACGTATTCTACATATTTTTGGTAAAAAAAAATCACAATAAGCATTTATTGATTGGTTTGCACAAAAGTTATAGCGTCTACAAAATAGGGGATAGTTTTATGGCATTTTTATTAATAACTTTTTTGTTTACTAGTAATGGCGGCGATTAGCGATTTTTATTGTGACTGCGACATTATGGGGGACACGTCGGACAATGTTGACACATTTTTGGGACCATTGGCATTAATACAGCAATCAGTGCAATTAATAATGCACTGATTACTGTAAAAATGTCACTAGCAGTAAAGGGGTTAACCACTAGGGGGCAGTGTAGGGGTTAGGTGTGTGTGTGTGTGTTTTTTAACTGTAGGGGGCGTGGCTTGGTGTCTGACGTCACTGATCGTCTTTCCCTTTAATAGGGAACAGACGATCAGTGACAGCCTCACTAGGAAGCACGAGGAGAGGTTTGTTTACACTTACCTCTCTCCTCGTTCTTCAGCGCTGTGACCCAATCGCGGGACACCGGCGGCAATCGGTCACGGAGCTCAGGACCGGGTCGCGAGTGCGCCGGTGGCGGCACGCTCGTCACCCACAGCTGGGCACTTAAAGGGCAACGTATCTGTACGTGCTTGTGCGTGCTTGTACGTGCTTGTGCCCAGCCGTGCCATTCTGCCGACGTACATCGACGCGAGGCGGTCCTTAAGCGGTTAAGCATACCGCTGTACTTTTTGTAAACAAAAACTTTGGAAAATGCCTACAAGGGAACTGATGTCAACAGCTAAAGTTCCAATTCTGAGAACATTACTATACTGTACTGAACAATAAATCATTAGGGAATCATCTGAGGAAAATAAATTCATAAGGCAAAAGTGTGAACATATGACACTAAGTCATCACACATCTATTTTAATGATCCAAGTGTTCTTTTATACAGTTAATATTAAAGCAAGGCTCAAATCACTGTCCTTTTTTTTTTTTAGCTCTGGTATCTTTTCTGATATAACAAAAATTGCAATAGCAATTAAAGAGAATCTATAACACATGAAGCAAGATCCCTGTTTGTAACGGAATGTAGAGACACTGCATGAATCTCTGTTACATGCAAACCCAATCTCCAGCCAAACACATTTTTAGTTTTGATTAAAATGAGAAAAGCTTAGAACTCTTTTCGTGTTTTGTTCTTTGTGTATAGATGCCCAGTAATTGCATGGAAAATAAATAGAAATTTCCCCAATGGAGTCACAGAGAGCAGCCCAAGCCTGTAAGTTCAGGCCGCCTCACACTACCTGCACGCTACAACACTGTTTACCGTGCAGGTAGTGCCTTGCACTTTCAAAGCACAGAGCACTGTTTAAAAGCTTGAGATCCGCGCTACAGCCGAATGATGGCTACAGCGCGGACCTGCTTTGCCGGGACGCCGTCAAAATGCACGAGCGGCCTGCGCACCCCCTGAGGGGCACGCGCGGCGTGCTCTGTGATCACGAGTCTATGAGACTCGCCTGATCACAGATCGGAGCAAGGGATCGATCCCGACCCCTTACCACGCGATAAGCTGTCAGCCAATGACAGCTGATAATGTGATCACAACAGAGCCGGTAATCGGCTATTTTTCCTCCTCGCGCTGTCAGCGCGAGGAGACAAAAAAAGCCGATCACCGGCGGCTGCGAGAGGGACTTCAGTCCCGATCACGGCAAGCTGGGGCCAAGTCATCAGTGCCCACTTGCCCCCTGCCAGTGCCACCTAATTATAGTAAAAGTGCCACCCATCAGTACCACCCATTAGTGCCCATAGTGCCACCCATTAGTGCCCATAGTGCCACCCATCAGTGCCCATAGTGCCACCTATCAGTGCCCACAATCTGCCTCAACAACAGTGCTGCACCTCATATGCCACATATCCGTGCCCATCAGTGTCATCTACCAGTGTCCATCAGTGCCCAGCAGTGCCACCTATCAGAGTCACCTATCAGTGCCACCTATCAGTGCCCATCAGTGCCACCTATCAGTGCCCATCAGTCCCATCTATCAGTGGTACCCATCCATGCCCATTCGTGCCACCCATCCGTGCCATCTTATCTGTGCCCATCTTTGCCCATCAGTGCCGCCTTATCTGTGCCCATCAGTGCTGCCTTATCTGTGCCTATTAGTACCACCTTATCTGTGCCTATCGGTGCCACCATAACCGTGCCTATCAGTGCCCACCAGTGCAGCCTATCAGTGCCTACCAGTGCAGCCTATCAGTGTCCACCAGTGCCGCCTCATCAGCGCATTTCAATGAAGGAGAAAAATTACCTGTTTGCTAAATTTTATAACAAACTATTAAACATGATTTTTATTTTTTATTTATTTTTTTGTTTGTTTAGCAAAAAATAAAACTCCCAGCTGTAATTAAATATCACCAAAAGAAAGCTCTATTTGTGGGAAAAAAATGATAAAAATTTCATTTGGGTACAGTGTTGTATGACCGCGCAATTGTCATTCAAAGTGCATCAGCGCTGAAAGCTGAAAATTGGTCTGGGCAGGAGGGGGGTTTAAGTGCCCAGTAAGCAAGTGGTTCACTTCCTTTATAACTTTATTGAAATGTCACAGTGGCGTTGAAACTCCTGTCAAGCCACCCGTGCACAGATTCACAGCCCAGGTAGCTTATTACCCTGTTACTGTGAGCTGGGTGTATTTGCAAGGGTGAGCAAATCTCTGCATCATGGACTCCAACCTAGGTAAGCCCTTACAACTACCCGACCTACTTAAACTTGCCTTCATAGCACTCTACCAATGCTCCTTCCTACAAAATAGCCTGGAATTTGCCAAAGGATAGTCGAGGTAAAGCCGTAGTCAGGGATTCCAGAAGACAGAATAAATGATAAGCAGAGTCAGGGTCAGAAGCCGGAGTCAGTCTTGGAACACTGTAACTAGAACATAAGAATACTGGAACCTTAGGCAAAACAGGAAACAATGAACTGACAAAGCCCTCAAAGTGAGGCAGTGTTTTATACCCAGCTGATTGGATGAACAGCTGAACCAGGAGAGACAGGTACAAATTGCATCAAGATCCAGAGTATGGCCCTAGTATTTCATGCAGAACTAGGCAAAACTGGAAAGCAGGCTGAAAGCAACTGAGGTGTGGCTCAGAGGCAAAGTAACAGGAGCACTAAACAGGCAGGTATATGTAATTCAAAATTTACTCATGCTCAATCGAGCTGTTCCCCATTGAACTTTTTAACTTTTTTCAGTCACACCTGCCTCAAATGGAACTCTTGTGACACATTAACACAACATCACCCGTGATCAACGGATCACCAAAAACGGCGATCTGAATACTTTGACCCCCGATCCCTCCATAAAGAGTACCTGTCACCACCTATTACTGTCACAAGGGATGTTTATATGCCTTGTGACAGCAATAAAAGTGATCAAAATTTTTTTTTAAAGCGCCCCGTCGCCGTGAGCTCACCCAGCAAAGAAAACGCATACGGAAGTCGCGCCTGCGATGTACAAATCACACATGTGAGGTATCGCCGCGATTGTTAGAGCGAAAGCAATAATTCTAACCCTAGACATCCTCTGTAACTCTAACCTGGTAACCGTAAAAAAAATGTAAGTGTCGCCTATGGAGATTTTTATGTACCGTAGTTTGTCGTCATTCCACGAGTGCGTGCAATTATAAAGCGTGACATGTTTGGTATCTATTTACTCGGCGTAACATCACATTATACAACAAAAATTAGGCTAACTTTACTGTTGTTTTTTTAATTAATGAAAGTGTCCCTTTTCCCAAAAAATTTCCGTTTAAAACACCGCTGCACAAATACCGTGTGACATAAAATATTGCAACAATCGCCATTTTATTCTCTAGATTCTCTGCTAAAAAATATGTATAATGTTTGGGGGTTCTAAGTAATTTTCTAGCAAAAAATACAGATTTTAACTTGTAAACACCAAATGTCAAAAATAGGCTTAGTCATAAAAGGGTTAATACCTGTGACATATATTTACTATGCCATGTGGGTAGGCATTGCTGTGTCACACATTTCACAGAGCCTGCCTTCTGAACTACAGAGGTGCTGTAAGGAAGAGTTTCAGGAGGCGGAATAAGTACAGGAATCACTGCTTGCAGGCAGAAAGATACCATTGCATATGTAGTCTTAAGAAATTGAAAGTAAATAAATGTAATGAGCAGAAGTTGCAATCCTTAAGGAGAAACTGCAAATCATGTTGTTGTGGAAAGAAATGGACAGCAGACAAACATCAGTCACAGCATGAACTAGATCATTTAAATCCTCTGCGCTATGGACTTTAAAATATATGAAACCTTAAAATAAGTTAAAGTGAAACAGAAACCCTCTGCATTTATGAATGTGCCCCCTTGTGCACAATATAAAAAAAATATATATATAAATAGTGAGCGGCGCAATCAAGCACAATCTAATACTATTAATTGTTGTAAAAAGGTTCCACAGTAATAATCTATCAATCGACTCATGTACTACCATCCTATCAGGTTTTCCTAAATGATCAGTGCTGCCTGCTATAGCCAGCAACTCTGATCATTGTATTCTGCCAGCTGGGAAGACTCCCTTCCCGGCAAAACACAATAGCGATGTGGGAATGATTTCCACCATGCACATTGAATGTGGAAAAAAAAATGTATAATGTATGGGCTGTCTTATGTCTCATACACAGATAATCGTACGACTTATTGTTCGCATTTTGTTGCATAATAGTAATATCAAATCCAATAGTGCATTTAGCACTCTACAAAATGTCCGATTTTTTTTGTACAATTCTGCAAAACCTTCTTGTTTGCGTAGCTACGTATTGGAAATTATATAAAATACGTGTCACACCCTTTGGCTATTTCCATTCGTATTTTTCTCCCACCTCCTTCTGGGTTATTTTCATGTTTCCGATCATGCGTGGTGTTTGTCTATTGATTTTTAGCGGACGTATACTGTACTAATTAAACAGTTGTCATTCGCTGGGCTATCATCCGAGCAAAGTTTTCACGTTTGCCCCTTTGAATTTTGTTGGGCGGAACTGTCGTGATTGGCTGTGGTCAGCTGTGTACTAACGTTCAGACTATCGTGCGATCAATCCAAAACAATTTTTGTCAACCGATTATTATGTTAATCGTGTGTACTAGGCATTAGGCTAGTTGATACATTTTGAAATTCCAGCTCTTACCACCAGAGGGATTAATGCACAAAACATTGTCATTAAATGGCAACCTGCTCTCGTTTTCCAGAGTATTGCACACATTATTATGATACATCTTGTTATGTGGCATTCTTTATAAATTTCTCTGCAGTGGCTCATCAGTGAGCTTGTTTCCCCCTTCTTCCATGCATCCGTTTCCCACAATATTGTTCAACCTTGGACAATGATCTAAAATGCATGCTGACTAGCTATACATGGCAAAAAACTGTTACAGACATGTTAGGAAATTCATTGGCTGCAGCTTCTTAGTGTTGAAGCCTGAAAGCAGGACAGTGAAATAGCCTGCTAGGGTTAGGTCAGGCACTTTGAAATATGACAAATGCCCTCTGAACAATACCACTGGCTGGCAATGTCCACAAATATTTTGGCAGGCAATTCGCTGCAAGTGCTGCTACTCAACCATGTGCCACAAAGATCATTATGTTACTCTATATATGCATTAGTGGGCAAGCTGGTCATAGATTTTCCTAGCCAGATTCATCCAGCTGGTCCTGGATTTTTTGCCAGATGACAGTATATAAAGCACAAAAGCTAATTATCCTCCAATTCCAAAAATCTCAGCTGATCCCTTATGTTTTGAGTTTCTAAGCCTGCTTCCATGCTCACAGTATATCTCATGTTATAGTGATAATCACTACAGTGCCTTGCGAAAGTATTCGGCCCCCTTGAACTTTTCAACCTTTTGCCACATTTCAGGCTTCAAACATAAAGATTTTTTATTTAAAAATTTTTAAAAATAAAGAATTTTTATTTTTTGTGAAGAATCACCAACAAGTGGGACACAATTGTGAAGTGGAACGAAATCTATTGGATTTTTGAAACTTTTTTAACTAATAAAAAAATGAAAAGTGGGGCGTGCAAAATTATTCGACCCCCTTGCGTTAATACATTGTAGAGCCACCTTTTGCTGCGATAACAGCTGCAAGTCGCTTGGGGTATGTCTCTTTCAGTTTTGCACATCGAGAGACTGATATTCTTGCCCATTCTTCCTTGCAAAACAGCTCGAGCTCAGTGAGGTTGGATGGAGAACGTTTGTGAACAGCAGTTTTCAGCTCTTTCCACAGATTCTAGACTGGATTCAGGTCTGGACTTTGACTTGGCCATTCTAACACCTGGATACGTTTATTTGTGAACCATTCATTTGTAGATTTTGCTGTATGTTTGGGATCATTGTCTTGTTGGAAGATAAATCTCCATCCCAGTTTCAGGTCTTTTGCAGACTCCAACAGGTTTTCATCCAGAATGGTCCTGTATTTGGCTGCATCCATCTTCCCCTCAATTTTAACCATCTTCCCTGTCCCTGCTGAAGAAAAGAAGGCCCAAACCATGATGCTGCCACCACCATGTTTGACAGTGGGGATGGTGTGTTGAGGGTGATGAGCTGTGTTGCTTTTACGCCAAACATATCGTTTTGCATTGTGGGCAAAAAGTTCAATTTTGGTTTCATCTGACCAGAGCACCTTCTTCTACATGTTTGGTGTGTCTCCCAGGTGGCTTGTGGCAAACTTTAGACAAGACTTTTTATGGATATCTTTGAGAAATGGCTTTCTTCTTGCCACTCTTCCATAAAGGCCAGATTTGTGCAGTGTACGACTGATTGTTGTCCTATGGACAGACTCTCCCACCTCAGCTGTAGTTCTCTGCAGTTCATCCAGAGTGATCATGGGCCTCTTGGCTGCCTCTCTGATCAGTCTTCTCCTTGTCTGAGCTGAAAGTTTAGAGGGACGGCCAGGTCTTGGTAGATTTGCAGTGGTCTGATTCTCCTTCCATTTCAAAATGATCGCTTGCACAGTGCTCCTTGGGATGTTTAAAGCTTGGGATATTTTTTTGTATCCAAATCAGGCTTTAAACTTCTCCACAACAGTATTACGGACCTGCCTGGTGTGTTCCTTGGTCTTCATGATGCTCTCTGCGCTTTCAACAGAACCCTGAGACTATCACAGAGCAGGTGCATTTATACAGAGACTTGATTACACACAAGTGGATTCTATTTATCACCATCAGTCATTTAGGACAACATTGGATCATTCAGAGATCCTCGCTGAACTTCTGGAGTGAGTTTGCTGCACTGAAAGTAAAGGGGCCGAATAATTTTGCACGCACTACATTTCAGTTTTTTGTTTGCTAAAAAAGTTTAAAATATCCAATAGATTTCGTTCCACTTCACAATTGTGTCCCACTTGTTGGTGATTCTTCACAAAAAATTAAAATGTTATATCTTTACGTTTGAAGCCTGAAATGTGGCAAAAGGTTGAAAAGTTCAAGGGGGCCGAATACTTTCGCAAGGCACTGTACATGTAGTTAGAAAAGCATAGGATCTTTTTACACTGCAAATGTAATGATTTTTGTGTCACTTTTATTCTTTCTGCTTTTTTTTACATTTATTCATTTTAAATGTATTTTATATTTTTATTTTTCACAATTTCATTCACAAATAAACATTTAAAGTGGTTGTAAACCCTTACAAACTACTTTGACCTACAGGTAAGCCTAGATTAAGGCTTACCTGTAGGTCCAAGAAATATCTCCCAAACCTATACGGTTTAGGAGATATTTGCCCGAAGACGGGCACCGCTATCTACGGTGCATGCGCCGTAGACAGCGGTGTGCAGGTGCACTGAGCGGGGCATCGTCGATGATGGCAATGCCGCGAGTCTTGGCTCCCGTGCGCATGCGCGGGAGTGACGTCATCGCTGCTCCGGCGAATCACAGCGCCGGAGCAACGAGACCCACGGAGACCCACCAAGAAGATGGACGCTCGGAACTACAGGGGACAGCGGTGACTTCACTGGCTCCAGTGTCAGGTAAGTGACACATAATGGACTACTATGCGATGCATAGTAGTCTATTATGCTTTGCCTTTACAGGGAATGAAAGAGGAAGTAAACTCATCAGGGTTTACTTCCTCTTTAATACATGGCAAAATATTCATATAGTGCTATGGTTTAGCTAATGAGAAAGCTCAGTATATGCTGCCTACCTTGGGGCTTCATTTGTCTGACTGACACTTTGTCAGTCATCCAATAAGAGAGAATGGGTCACTGCAATGAGCTATTCATTTATAATACACCAAGTTCTGAAAACAGGTCTTTTACATCAAAAAAGCAAATGAAGAGCCTGTAAAATGTGAAAAGGAGCCTCCACTGTGAAAACCTCCACCTGCTGCCCCCTAAGGAGAATGCAAAGGAATTAATATGCAATACATCACATGCACTTGACTTAAAGAAAATTAAAGTGATAGTACAGATTTTTTTTTTTAAAACAACTAACATGTTATACACACCTGCTCTGTGTAGTGGTTTGCAACAGAGCAACTCCTATCCTCCTCTTCTGGAGTCCCCTGCCGCCACTCCTGGCCCCTCCCTCCTGCCGAGTGCTCCTATAGCAAGCAGCTTGCTATGGGGGCACCCTAGCAGGCTCGCTTCTGTGTGTGTGTGTCTACTCACACACAGAGTATGGCTCGGTTCTGCCCCCACTCTCTACTCATTGGCTGTGATTGACAGTAGTGGGAGCCAATGGTTCCCAGTGCTGTCTCAGCCAATAAGGAGGAAGAGACCTAGGAGAGCTGCTGCTCTTGTGCACATTGCTGAATCGAGATCAGGGCTCGGGTAAGTATTTGGGGGGCTGCTACACACAGGTTTTTTTACCTTCATGCATAGAATGGAACCTAATGGAACCACCTGTTCTGGGGATTGACTTTTCCCTGGCCTCTATATGGTTCTGCACATGCCGGCTTAGCAACCCCTTTATATTCCACTTTTTTTTCTTCCTCTCCCCCCCCCCCCTCTATCTCTCTTCCTATATTAACTCTCCCCTCCCATTCTTAACTCTCTTCTACTATATAAAACATAAAATCTGTGTCCCAACCACACCTAGCTCTCAATCTCAATCTGAAGAGAGTGGTAGTGTGAGGAAGTTCAACATTTTACACCATGCCTTTTATCCATAGGACCTATGTCACCACCAGTTTGTACTTAGGGTAATATTACCATTTAAATGCCCCTGCCCAGTGTGGCGGGGTGCTCTTTATTCAAACTCTCTACTGTCTCTGGATGGTTTTCAATTTAAACCCTCGCGCATTGTCATATTTATTTTATATTGTTGTGACATTCTTCTACTTATTGTAAGATATTATGTTGAAAATACCTAGATGCGGTTTGTTGAATACTTTTTTGTCTAAATAAAGAATTTGAAAAACATCACACATTCCAAATTTTTCAGGCAACAAAAATACCTATGTTATATCCAAAGTTTCATTTTTGTGTTACATGAGGACAAGAGCACATGTTTTTCTTCCTTACGTACTGGCCAACTCAATGCATTGCTTAGCCTTGCTATAAAAAATCTCAGTTATTTAGCATGAAAGACTATGTAACATACATCTGGTTCTGGTTTAAAGCAGTATTTTTTTCTAAGCAGCTCCAAGGCTCTAATGAGTGACTGTGGAGGCAGAAAAACAGTCAGGAGCTTCACATTTAGGTCCTAATCCCCAAACTAAATTTGACCTTCGTTTTATATACTGAATGGTGGTAAAATGTACTGAGTTAATGAATCGTCAAATAATTTAATAAATAAAAAAAGGAAAATTATTAGCAGACACTTTAAATTCTAAGTAAATTTGTAGTATATAGATTCAAAGAAAATCTTGGATGCCAGCTCCACTTTAAATCCTAGCATGGTACATATAATCCAACATAATGCAACTGCAAGTATATTATTTACCACATAATACTTAAAGGATAAGTCTATTCTACACAAGGACTTCCATCACAGATGGATAAGTGATCTAGCTTATCATAAGCAGCACACGGAGTACAGTTCAATAAATGATACCTTGTGCTTGTAAAAGTATTCCCACACAGTCCTAAAAAGGTTCTAAATTAAAAACAGTAACTATATATTACACTCAGATTAAAACAAAAAATACAGGAAGAACTGATGTTCTACAGGAAACCCTTTATGTACATATGAAAAAGTACAAATACCTTACTGCACGTTAAAACCTAATTTCAAATATGTGTTTATTAAATTAGTTGTTTACATTTATGTTTTATTTATTTTTTTTACTTGTAAGCTACATCCCTCTCAGATCCTTAATGACTTCAATAGGGGCAGAAGCTAAACAGGCATTCATGTTTATAAAGTGGTTGTAAACCTCAGACATGAAATATGAACAAAGTATATCCCTCTATAGTGTGTACTTGTAATTTCTGTTTGCTGCTCCATTCCTCCGCTATCTGCATATGTCACTTCTGACAAGTTTTCCTGACACCAAGAGAAAAAAAAGTGACAGGGGAGGGACCTCCATCTGATTTACAGCCTCAGCTCTGTTCCTATATGCTTTGTGAAGGGGGTGTTCCCCTTCCCTCCAATCAGCTCTCAGGGTTCCCCTCACTGAGCTCTGCAGAGTGTAACTTCAGCTCTTCACCTCATTTTTCCTGACAGCTCAGCCAAGTTTTATAAATTATTAAACAGATAAAGCGAACAGGGGACTGCAGATAAACAGGTAAAATTTATGTGGGAGGATTTGAATAATCTCGGTATATCACCTGAGGCCAGTCACTTCACTGGGCATATGTAAGGGTTTACAACCACTTTAATATAGACTGCCAATAAAGGGCCTGTCAGTACCCAATGGCAAGATTCACTGTATACAAAATCAGCACTGTCACTGTCTTTTGTGGCAAAAAAAAAACTATTTTTATGCAATGTACTGCACCTACCTCAAGGCAGCATTGTTGTGTGACCAATTCACATAGAAAATAATTGTCTGCTATGGTGCTAAATGTGTGCTTTGGTGTTGAGCCTGAGTTGATCTGTGTAGATCAAGGCAGCTCAAGTGAACCGGTGTGAACGAGTCTTACTGTGGCTTTTTTCCATATATGAAGCATTTTGTATACAACCCTGCTGTACCTTTCATTTTATATTCCACACAGCAATGTTGTCATGCCTAATAAGGAACCTGTAGCAACAGGAAAAGTTGACATATGCATACCAATAGACATATTAAAAGAGAAGTATGGCCAACATTTTTTGGCCATATTTATCCTGTGGGTCACAGGAGTGCACTTATTTTTGCTCTCCTGTGATCAAGAATCAGCTGATGATGGACTACTGCCAGCTGATGTGATAAAACCAGTCCAGGCTATGGCAGGATCCCAACAATATTATCTGGATCCACCCAGCTACCTGATTGACAAATGGCTTCCCCTCTCAGTGCACAGCTGAGAGCCAGAGACAGCTTTCCTTCCTGTTTCCTAGCCTGGTGTCCAGTTAGCAATGTAGGAGCAGAACCAATGACAGTGACTGATAGTCACACCTCTCCACTTTGAGCAGACTGAGAACTCATCAAGCAGTCATGTGATTGCTCAGTTCTTGGGCTTGGAGCCAACTTGGGACAGCTGCAGCATCACAACAATGCTACAGCATAGAGGTGAGTATGTGTTTGTTTTTTGTTAACCCATACTTATCCTTTAAGGTGTGGAGTGCCAATAAGAACTCAAAGGAGACAAAAGTTTCAAGTAAATTAATTTATTGATGGAAGGACAAAAGGATACAAAATGTTTCAAGGGTAAAAATGCTTCCCCTTTTTCAGGAATAATGCAAAGTAAGTGCTGAATCAAAGGAATTAGGAGCTGGACATGTGGAAGAGAAGCTCAGCACAGGAGTTGTTTTCACTCCATTTCAGTGTTCCAGTCACTGGCATGTTAGTAAAACATTTGTACAGTATATGGATGTTGCGAGTCTAAACTGTATGCACATAATATTATTTGTAAGATCTGACGGCACAGCAACACCCAGCATCCTCGTGATGTGGCTATGAATACAGGGCCTTAAAGCTTTAGGCCCGGTTCACACATATGCGACATACGCGCCAACTTTTGGAGCACATGTTACATGATGTGTACAAATCAATTGTTCCCTATGAGAGTCGGCTTAACTGGTCCGACTTTGAAAAAGGTTCTTGCACTACTTTGGTCCGACTTTGGTCTGTTTTCAGCCCATTCATTATTATTGAAGTTAGGCCAAAGTAATCACCAGTATTGCCTGTATGCTCTGTGCAAATTATCTTGTTCCAATTACTTACTTACTATGTCTTGTTTTGCATGTCTCTCTTTGAAGGTGACCATCTTGGTTGAGGGTTTTACTTAAAGTGGATTTAAATCCTAACTAGTACCCAGTGAAGTGAACAGCCTCAAATGATACACAGAGATTAAACAAATCTCCCTACATAAGTTTTACATGTATATCTGCTGTCTTCAGCTTTAAATATTCTTTAGAAAGTTCAGATCGTGTTGGGAGATTTTCTCTTTCTGTTCAGCACTGCTGTGAAGCCTGGGCATAAGGCCAAGACAGCTGATTGGAGGAAAGGCACACACCCCCTCCCCTCATAGAAAGAGACTTTCGTAACTGTTCCTTGAATAGTTCGGCACACTACTAATCTATTTATAACATCCTCCCCAACACAAAATTCAGGCTGCGTTCATCTCAGTTGACAGAGAAGTTGTCAAAAGTTATCATGCTGATAATAGAAGAACTGAGCAGGAGACAGCCATGGAAATTAGTGCTTTAGAGAGAGATAAGAAAACACTGCAGATATATGTGCCCAGCTCAAATTTCATGAATCGGGTTTAAATCCACTTTATGTCAGAACCTCCAAGAGTGAACAGCACAGCAGTGATATTAACAAGTCTCCCTCCAAATCTTATTAGGACTAGTAGCAGAGGCATCGGGGGGGGAGATTTACTAAAACTACTGCACACAGAATCTGGTGCAGCCGTGCATAGTAACCAATCAGCTTCCAGGTTTTATTGTCAAAGCCTAATTGAATAAGCTGAAACTAGAAGCTTATTGGTTACTATGCACAGCTGCACCAGATTCTGTGTGCACAAATTTTAGTAAATCTACCCCAGAGTGCTCAAATCTCATACTGCAGGCACCTGGTGGTTCCCGGCATTAACACACTTCCTGGCTTAGGGTACCTCCATTCTAGGTAGAGGCAAAACAGATACCCTTTGACAGCAGCATTGTCAATCTGGGGAGAGGGTAGATACTAGAGCTGCACGATTCTGGATAAAATGAGAATCATCATTTTGTTGCTTAGAATAAATATCACGATTCTTGCTGTAACATCATCTTTTACATTTTACCAAAAAATTGGGCTAACTTTACTGTTTAGTTATGTTTTAATTGATTGAAAAGTGTAATTTTTCTAAAAAAATTGCGTTTGAAAGACCGCTGTGCAAATACAGTGTGACATAAAATATTGCAACAGCCGCCATTTTAATCTCTAGGGTCTCTGCTAAACAAATATATATAATGTTTGGGGGCTCCATCCATCTTCCAACTCTAACCCGCTTCACTGTCCCTGCTGAAGAAAAGCATTCCCACAACATGATGCTGCCCCCACCATGTTTCACATGGTGTATTCAGGGTGATGTGCAGTGATATTTTTTTCCGTCATTCATAGCGTTTTGCTTTTAGGCCAAAAAGTAAAATTTTGGTCTCCTCTGACTATAGCACCTTCTTCCACATGTTTGTTGTGTCCCCCCATGGCTTCTCGCAAACTTCAAACGGGACTTCTTATGGCGTTCTTTCAACAATGGCTTTCTTCTTGCCACTCTTCCACTAAGGCCAGATTTGTGGAGTGCAAGACTAATAGTTGTCCTGTGGACAGATTCTCCCACCTGAGCTGTGGATCTCTGCAGTTCCTCCAGAGTTACCATGGGCCTCTTGGCTGCTTCTCTCATTAATGCTCTCCTTGCCTGGTCTCTTAGTGTAGGTGGATGGCCAAGTTTTGGTAGGGTTGCAGTTGTGCCATACTCTTTCCATTTTCTGATGACTGATTGAACAGTGTTTCGTGAGATGTTCAAATCTTGGGATATTTTCTTTATAACCTGAAACCTGCTTCAAACTTCTCCACAACTTTAACCCTGACCTGTTTGGTGTGTTCCTTGGCCTTCATGATGCTGTTTGTTCACTAAGGTTCTCTAGCAAACCTCTGAGGTCTTCACAGAACAGCTGTATTTATACTGCATCAGAGTAAAGGGGTTTGAATACAAATGCACACCACACTTTTCACATATTCGTAAAAAAAAATGAAAACCATGTATCTTTTTCCTTACATTTAAAAAAAATATGTGCCACTTTGTGTTGGTCTATCACAAAAAATAAAATGAAATAAAATACAAATAAAATAAAATACATTTACAATTTTGGTTGTAACATGGCAATATGCGGAAAATTTCAAGGGGTATGAATTCTTTTTCAAGGCACTGTATCCTTAGATATAGAGTTTAACCTAAAACTACACTTTACCTTTAAAGTGGTTGTAAACCCTTACAAACCACTTTGACCTACAGGTAAGCCTAGATTAAGGCTTACCTGTAGGTCCAAGAAATATCTCCTAAACCTATACGGTTTAGGAGATATTTGCCCAAAGACAGGCACCGCTGTCTACGGCGCATGCGCCGTAGACAGCGGCGTGAAGGCACACCGAGCGCGGCATTTCCAACAACGGAGCTGCCGCGCGTGTCGGCTCCCGTGCACATGTGCGGGAGTGACGTCATCGCGGCTCTGCCGAATGACAGCGGCGGAGCTGCGAGACCCCACCGAAAAGATGGATGCGCCGGACTACAGGGGGCATCGGTGACATCGCTGGCTCCTGTGTCAGGTAAGTGACACATAATGGGCTACTATGCGATGCATAGTAGTCCATTATGCTTTGCCTTTGCAGGGAATGAAAGAGGAAGTAAACCCATTAGGGTTTACTTCCTCTTTAAATGTCAAATAGATATCCAGCCTAATGTTTGTTGCAAAATAATCCCTGTGTCTCTTGTTACTATAAATCATATAACCTTGCGACTTTCAATGACTGTAATTTCTCCACTTCGATTCACTTGGTCTTTCTACTGTCACTTTTCTACATTTATAAAAAATGCAGCATGTTCTACTTTCGTTGAATGCAGCAAAATGCTCTACGCTGGTGTGAACTAGGACCATTGGAATATATGAAAAACGCTGTATAGCATTTTTGATGCAGATCAAAAATGAACAGAATTTCTACCGATTTCCTACATTACCCCTCACGGTATACCTTTTATTTAGAAATCACTCCAAACAATTAGAAATGTTGTAAACTTTGTAGAATTGTCAATCTGCCATTTTAGATGGAGTCCTTTAAATATGAAGAAAAGGCATGCAGTGCAACAGTCTACAAAGTACAAGATATTCTCTTTTTTAAGCTGTAATTGACCTGGAACATATTTCTACCTGCAGAGATTTATGTTGTTTCTATAAAAGCCCTAATTTTGACTTTTTTGTTGTTGTTTTTGCATGAAAGAATAATAGTATGTTACCTGCTGATATAGGCAATGTAGACTTCAGCACAAACAACAGCCTAGTTGGCTGCTGGCACTCGATTTGCCCCTGTGCTAATGTTTTATTTCTTTTTATGAATAAACAGTACACATACAAGAAATGTAATCATTATGATAAATAAACTTATTGCTGTCAGAGGCTTCATCATATAGTGTTTTGCATCCCCCGGAGCAGGGAAGGAGCATGTCATGGTGTCATGGAGAGGAATGGTTGGAGTGAGGGTATATTGGACACAGAGGGCAGGCAGTGTGAATCAAAGTGTGAAGAAGCTTAATTCATTTTCCAGTGAGCAAGTCTCACATTCTAGAGCAGGGATGTGCAATTAGTGGACCTCCAGCTGTTGCAAAACTACAAGTCCCATCATGCCTCTGCCTGGGGAGATTTTCCTTCACTTCCCATTCCACAGGCAAAAACAGGAAGTGATAGAAAATCCCTTTAATGTGAAGTGGTTTTCTGGTTGTCCCCAAGATAACAACTAGTGTCCTTATTGAACGATATCCCCACTATTCCTGTTCTGGGGACAACCCAGATTTTGTGATTTTTTTTTACTTTCACTGGTAACGGTGAACAGGACTAATAGAGGTGGTGAATCTCTACCCAGAAGCTCTCCCAGCTCTACCTTCTACTGAGATCTCATTATACTTCACTCAGGCTCTATAGGATGGGTAACAGTGCGGAGCCACACTGTCATATATGTAAAAGGGATCAAATGGATTTAATTAATTTACTTTGGCGCTGCTTTAAGCTACATCTCTATTGGAGGAAAGTACTGGATACCCTGAATTCGGTATTCAGGGTAAAAATCCCATTGGATCCTAAATGTTGTCATTTAAATGTCCTTGAGGTACAGGAAGCATGCCCCAGGATAGCCATAGGATGTGCCCTTTTTCATGTCCGAAAGCTAATCTTACAACTATGGAAATCTCCTTACCCCCCCCCCCCCCCCCCCGCACATAAGTCTTGGGTAACCTCTGTAGGCAATTCACACTTTCTGGAAAGCCATATTTACCAATGCAGGGACCCAGTAAATTCAAAAAGCTGTGGGGACCGTGGCTTGTACCCCTGGACTCAGTCCAAGGGAGCTTGTTTACCAGAGAATCTTCCTACGGGTATGCCATACGGGTATGCCGTTTATTCAGTTACGATTGACCTCTGAGATAATACCTTTTTCAGAGTGGGTACCGTTACTGCTTCAATGGGTAGATGATATGCTGGAGATGACTGTATTTTTAAGTGCAAATTGTATTTTAATCACTTTGTCCTGGATTACCAAATTGTTTGTCTTTAATAAAAAATTTCTGGAGGGTCAGACAGCAGTTAAAACTGACAGGTGTTCTAATCCCTCGCCACTTTATTCAAAACTAGAAAAAAAAGTTTTGCCTTTAGTTATATTTTAAAGTTAGGATGCCCATAGGTTAACGTAGGTTTACCTTTCCAACATGGCAATAACAATGATCCTTTTTCCAACTCAGTGATTGTTTTTGAATGAATGTTTTTTTTCTGAGATGTTGGTGTTATATCTTTCACTCCAATGCTGCACTACTAGATACAACTTGATAAAACAAAAATGGTGCCTATCCTAATTTCAGGCTGCAAAGCAACAAAATGTGATTATTTTAAGGGGGGGAGGGGGCAGATTCTTTTCCATAACCACTGTATTTAAAAAATATGTCAACTCAGAATATCATATTCCTGATATGCGCCTGCTGTACCATGTACTTGTGTGAAATAACTGGTGGTCCTACCAGTCCCTTTGCTTTCCTATTAAAAACTGATCACACCAGGCATGAGAGCACAGAGTGGTCAGTTTTTATGGCTGTGCTGGGAACTCAGCTTGATCTCCTTCAATGATCAGACTTTTTCTGACACGCACCCCTCCTATTTACAGGGAAGACCAGTATGCTGCTGCTTCTCCTCCCCAGCTGGGTTAAGATTCGTATGCATTTGAGAACACTTAGAAAAGAAGGGGGGAAAGGGTATTTATATATTATTTTTTTATATCTATACGCAAATGTTTTGCCTTTCTATTTTAAACTGAATGGGTTGTTTTTACAAGGTAACAGTTTACATATACTTTAACACCATCCCTTTAAAGAAGTCACTTGAATTTCAGTCAAGAAGAGGAATCAAAAACATCTTGAACACAGGTTGGTTGACCACAAAATCACAATTTTAGGTTATTAATGCTTTTTATCACATTCAAAATTGCAGGCTGTGTGTAGCAGAGCATGGGATACATTTCTAAAATATTCCTAAACCACTTTTCCTTTGTTTTTGTAGATCTGAGCACTAATATTGGAAGTGGACATAGTTGGTAACATGCTGCCAGAGCCCATGTGGGTTGGTAGAGTTGAAATGCTGCCAGATGGATGGAAATATTTTACCCTCTTCACCACAAATCAGTAATCATAGCCAAAGGCATGTTTGTGTTTGTGACTGAAATAAGATGACTTTAATCAGCAGTTGAATCACGTATTGTTATTTTGTATAAGGAGACAACCAGGTTCAGAAGAAATATGTTATTAAGATTTCTGATATGTATTTAATTGTGTATTTATTTGATTATGGAGTTATTGTACAACCCTACTTCTTTTGCATATGTGGTTTTTATTTTTCATAGTTGCCAGGACAAGACATATTGTGTACTACTAGCTCCAAAATATACAGGTAACTTACAGATTAGTAGTGAGAATCTTTTGTTTAACATTTTAAAGAAAACCCAAAATGTGTGGCTTTCTTACAGTATATATGCATGTTCTTCAATTTTTTACACATGGCCTCCAGCCTAAGTAGATGCCTTTTCTTACAACACTATGGGCTATATACAGTGATCAGCCATAAATGTATGACCTATCACCTATCACCAAGTCCTGTAAGTTGCCAGGTGGAGCCTCCATGGATCAGACTTGTTTTTCCAGCACATCTCACAGATGCTCTATTAGACTGAGATCAGAACAATTTGGAGGACAAGTCTGAATCTCAAACTTGATGTTTTGTTCCTCAAACTATTCTTGACGCCTTTTTGCAGTGTGGCAGGGCGCATTATCCTGCTGAAAGAGGCCACTGCCAACAGGGAATACTGTTTACATGAAGGGATGTACTTGGTCAGAAAAAATGTTTAGGTAGGTGGTATCTGTCAAAGTAAGATCTGCATGATTCTGAAGACCCAAGATTTCCCAGAGCAATTGCCTAAAAGCATCACAATATAAACCCTCCCAGCACATACCTGATCCAAATTGTGGAGAGCTGCCTCTATTTGGCATTTAGAAGGACACAGGGAATATAATACAACACCCTTATTTGGAGTGGATTTGGAAACCAGACACCATCTTTGAAAATAAGGAATTATTTAGACACAAAACCACCTTGTCCTTATAAAACACCAAAAATGGTTCTCTACAGGTTCTCTACAGGTCAGCACAGCTAGCTCTGGCAGAAGTACTGTAATAGCTATTAAAGCCAGTGACCATAAAGAAGGATAGTAAATGGGCCTTTGAGATGATACTGAAGAGACAAGAGTAGTTCTTACATCATATAAAGAATGTTTGAGAACCAAGCCCTTGTTGCCCATTTGGAGCCACATGAATCACTGTGGACCTTCGAAGCAGATGTGGGAACAACTGAAGCAGGGGGAATGCATAATTCAGATGTAATGGATCCGAAAGAGTGACCAAAACATGTTCCGCCAGCACTAGAATGTTATACTGAAGGGGTCTGGAATGCCACTGAGCATACGGAACCACCTCAAAGAGACCGTCATGACTCTCGATACCCTTCCGGAGGCTCTCATCAGGGGATTTACAGTTGTCCCAACGGCGCATGCCTGCTGCCATAGGGAGACAAGTTTCCTCTCTGAACACATTGTTCTGGATAGTATCCCACACAAATATGAGGTATTTCAGATGCTCCGATGGCTCAAGAACTGCTTTCTGAAGACTGAGGATCTAACTGAAGAGCACAGGGGCCAAGGCCCTTAAAGAGACTCAGAGCCATGGCTAGTCTGAAAGGAAGAGCTACAAACTTGAAGTGGCAGTCCTTCACTACAAAATGAAGGAAAGATCAGGATAAGTATGGATCAATGATATTGATTGATGACAAGACTAAAGCAGAGGGTGGCTATAGCCATTTGTATATATTCCATCCATAACTTCAAGACTTTCAGAATGGGTTTTTAAGATTTGAGGTCCAGGATGGTTCTGACCTCCCTGTTCAATTTGGGAACGGTAAACAGGTTCAAATAGAACTGTTAATGCTACTCTCTCTGGAGCCAGAATTACAACTCCCTGAGCTTGCAAAATACAGTAATCATCCCTCCACTGGTCCCAGTGGCAGCACCTCTTCATTGTGAAGGGTACCTGAGAATCAACTTAGGGGGATTTGGAAAATCAAGACTTGCTGTGAAAGGAAATTCTTAGAGACGGGAGACCAGGTTTTCCAGAATAAGTCTTCATTTTCTACTTGGAGGAAGTATACTTTTTGTTTTTAATACAGCTAAGGTGTTTAGCCAGACATCTGGATCATACTCAAATATCTGAGAATCCACCATGGCAACCACAACAGGCCAAGCAATGGGCCCAGATAAGGAGAGCAAAGCCTTGTGCAACAATTCAAAACGCTTATCTGCGGGATCCCTAAAAGTGAGTAAATCCTCTACAGGGATTGTGATAGATCGAGACAGGAAAGAGCTGGGTACTTCAGCAAACACTTCCAACCCTCATACAAAACATCCTCGACAAAGGCATGAACCTGAAAGATAATAGTTTTTTTTTCTGTTTCCTAATGCCTGTGCTGGTCACTTTTGGATGCTTGAGTACCACTGAGTCTAACTTAAAGTGACAGTAAACCCAAGAACAAAAATATAATAATATTCAGTTTACTAATTCTTCGATGTGGTGGCTGCATTCGTGACTGCACATTTATTTTTCCTTTATTTCACCTGGTGACCCAGTCATGGTCCCACTTCCTGTCTTAGGGTCCTGTCTTCAATAACTACCAACATAAATGCTTTTAGTTTATGGGGGTCCTAAGCAGAACGACCCAATTTGAATAAAAAAAAATACCTTTCTAAGCACAAACATTTTGTTCAGACAAGAAGAATGATGCGCCTCAGAAGATGCTGCCTTTTGCCACGTACAATCCCCCCCGTGTGTAGCCTCCGGCATACTTTTTTGACCCAAAGTACGGCGGACTTAGAAAGTAGTTTTGCACTCCAATCTTCCCGCCGGACTCGCATTTCGGCGGACAATCCGGCAGTGTGTGTGCCAGTCCGCCGTACTTTTGAAATGAGCGGACTTTTTCCGCCCGGAGAAAAGTCCGCTCATTTCGAGCGGGTCTCCAGGTAGGCGGGGCCCGCGAAGGAGACGTTGCTGGCTTCGCCACCTGGTATGGACTTAAAGGGGGACCCCAACGGCGAAAAAAATCGGCGTGGGGGTCCCCCCAAGTCCACATCAGACCCTTGTCCGAACACGCTACCCGGCCGGCCAGGAAAGGGGGGACGAGCGAGCGCCCCCCCCTCCTGAGCCGTACCAGGCTGCGTGCCCTCAACATGGGGGGTGCCTTGGGGAAGGGGGGCCGCGCGGCCCCCCCCACCCCAAAGCACCTTGTCCCCATGTTGATGAGGACAAGGGCCTCTTCCCGACAACCCTGGCCGTTGGTTGTCGGGGTCTGCGGGCGAGGAGCTTATCGGAATCCGGGAGCCCCCTTTAATAAGGGGGCCCCCGGATACCGGCCCCCCACCCTATGTGAATGAGTATGGGGTACAATGTACCCCTACCCATTCACCTGTAAAATAAAGTACAAAAAAAATACAACACACAAGATAAAATAGTTTATTGCACAGCTCCGGGGGGTCTTCCGTCTTCGGGGGTCTTCCCGCCGGACTCCTCCGCTATCTTCTTGTAGCTCTTTTACTAGCGGAGGAGTCTGGCTTTCTTCCTCGCCGCCGCCCTCTTCTTCCGACTTCGGGGGTCTTGTCCCCCCTCTTCGGTTCTTCTGCCAGGCCACCGCGCCTTCTTATAGCTCTTTTACAGGCGGTGGCCCGGTCTTCTGTCGCCGCTGTCGCCGCCGCCTTCTGTTCTTCTCTTCCTCTTCTTCTTCTTCAGATGTTGCCTCGTCGAGTCCTCCGCTCACAATGGCTCTGACCGGGCACTCGGCGACTTATATAGGGACATCGCCGGATGTTCCTCCACTCTGCCCAAATGCTAGATCATTCTCTTCGGTCAACGCTCTGGACCTTGCTTGTAGTGTCATAGTCTTCATGCCCTCTCCCCACCTCCCACACATCCCTACTAGCCAGTGAGCCAGCTCGTCATGGTGATGGGCCATTAGGAATGTATGGGAAAGTAGAGAGGGAACAGATAGGCTTCAAAATCAAGTAAGGACGTAGAGGAGGGTTTGCCTAATTAGAAAAGCCTTAGAATAGCCCGGAATTCAGAAAAAGTAGGGCATTAAGACCTGCTATAGACATGTGCAAATACCTCTTTGCCTACACTCCACATCTGTCACTAGCTTGCTAAAATAATAAAGGCACATTAAAAAAAATAATAAACAGTGCAAATCAGCAAAGGTTGAGCAAAGCCAGATTACAAGGAACAGTGACAGCGTTTTAAAGACCATGCCTGACTAGAACCTAGCCTGCTCCCTAAATACAATGCACGCATAGGCTGCAGTACTTGTATCCACAGTTATCCAAAGCACCATGCAGTCATTGGAACAAGCACCACTTATTGTACAAGAGACATCACCATTCTTCCCCTGAGCCCTGCACATGTGTAGTTATGCTCTCTCGCCATAGCCGTGGCAACAAGAGAGTGCACAACAGCAGAATCACCCACACTCATTTTATGCCTTGAATTCTGTAATGATTAAGCGTAATACATCTGCTTGTGAAAATTTCAGTTTTATGTACCATCTACATGGCTATTCTGCAAATGTAATTCTAAATTTACTGGAGTCTTTCTTCACCAAATGCAAAGAAAGAGAAGGTAATAACATTTAAACAATCCAAGATTGTTTACATATTTTTTCTTTTAAACTTATGAGCAGTAACCTACATCTATACAATAAGGAATTGCATAATAATTATGAAGAATGCTGAGATTCTTAAAAGAAAACAAAAATTGAAAAAAAAATCCTCCATAGTCGAAAATTAGTTCTCTTTGCACTACAGCATTCACATTTTTACCAAGCTTCTGAAGTATCCAAAGGATGGCAGTTAATATGCAAAAGCACTAATGTTAGCGGAGAACAGCTCTTTGTTGTTGGTAAGGAAACACTGGATGTTTCTCCCCAAATTCCTAGCATTCCTGCTGATTCCAATTGTTGAAATTCTTGCTGATTCCAGTAAAGACAAGCCCAAGTAAACATACTGCAGAATTTCCAAGCTTTATTCCACATGATTTGTCAAAAAGAAAACTTCTGCTAATGAAAATTTCAGCATGCTTTCCATGTATTTAACAAGGAAGGGCAAAGAGCTACAATCCGATTTTAACTTCTATTGGTTTGGAACAATCAGAACAAAAGATGCTTGCTAAGTAAAATGTCTTACTGCACTGTGTCACTTGGTCTTTGTGTTATTTAAAAAAGCTCACAGTCAAAACCTATGAACTGCAGTCAAAGCAGTTATGTATTCTTTAAAAATTGATTACAGTATTTTTAAATATAGCTGCTGTAAATACCTGATCTCTTCTTGATATCAGGCTTTCCTAATCCATTGTCCCCTGACAGAGGGAAAGTCAGCACTATGAGCCAATAGGCTTTGCTGCTGTACACACGACAAGAGTAAAGAGCTGATTGGGCAGCAGGATGACCTTATCAGCAGAGTGGATGAAAATCAATGATTTTTTTATTATTTCATGTTTAAATTTTTTTTTTCTTTCTTTTAAATCTGCTTTTTGGATTTTTATTAAATTTATTTTAATAAAATACATTTGGAGTAAAAATCTAAAGATAGTTTTCTATTTAAGATACATTAAAAATGTAATTTATTGTGCATGAAATTGAGCTTAGTTATGTAGCACGAGTCTGTATATTCTGCAGTATTTACAATTTTTGTAAACTCATTCAATGAATCCAAGCTCTGCAAGCTGAGGTAATATGTACTGGCAATGTTATTGTTTTAATAAAATAAAATAATTTGAGTAGTTCTCCAACTATGTGTGATTAACCTAAAAATCGGTTCTGATATCGCTGTTTTACTAACCTGAGAGCTTATTGCTCTAAATAGGAAACCTTCATTTTGTTTGCAAATATTAAAGATTCTAACTACCAGCAAGAATGAGTCCTTTTATATATTTAAAGAGCACCTGTCATTTCAGATCCATCATTTCAGTGCCTGTTAGTGGGCATCCACTCACCTGCTGCCACCACGTCCCTCGCCTTGTTGTGTCACTGCCACATCACCAGTCATCCCATTAAAGTGAATGGGACTGTCGGTGAGTCAACATTGGGTCATAGGAGGAGCAGCTAAAGAACAGAGATGACAGTTGCTCTTTAATAATTATGATTTAAATTGAGTTGATTTAAATCAAGCCTTTAGTGATTTAAATCATGATTAAAATCGTGATTTAAATCGACTTGATTTAAATCAAATCCACTCTGCTTATCGGTGTAAGAGATTTACTAAAATTGGTGCACACAGAATCTGCATAATAACTGACCAGCTTCTAGGTTTTTATTGCCAAAGCTTCATTGAGCAAGCTGAAGTGTAAATCTACTCCAGTGTGTTGTTACTCATTCAATGTCCAGACAACGTTGTGCTGCCACTGAAATGTAGGGTTGAGGAGCTGGCTCTGTAGTCTGAAATGAATTCATATTAAGCCCAGGTCCACACCAGCGCGATCAGACATTGCATGTGATGCTGATCGCATGTAATATCTGTGAGATGCAAGTTCAGCCATACAATGTAACAATGTAATGACACCCGCAGCAGTTCGCAGAAGGCAGTGTGAACTGCCTGCGGGAGAGATGTGATGTGGGAACTGGCGAAGTAATTGCGCTGGTTCCCGCATCGCTTCAGTGTGGGTTTTTCACTTTGTATTAGCTGAGAATCAGCTTGACCCTGGGTTCACACTAGTGCGATGCAGGAACCAGCTTGATTCCAGCGCCGGTTCCCACATCGCTCCACTGCCTTGTGCGAACCGCTGTGTGGGTGTCATTAACAAAGTTAATGAACTGTGAACTCGCACAGGAATTGGATCGCATAGTTGAGAACACCCATGCGATCCAATTTTAGTGCGGAGAAAAACAAGTCCCTGCACTATTTTCTGTTTGAATCCAATGAGAGTTCAGCCATACAACTGTATGGTTGAACTCGCATTACTTAGCGATCGCATGTCGACGGCAACTGCGGTGCGGGTGCGAATCACATGTGATCTCTGAGATTGAGCTGTGAACCCAGGCTTAAAGTGTATCAACATAGCCAGGTCCTATCTTCTTTTTTTACTGACATAAGTGCAGCTTGGTCAAGGAACAGCAACTCGCTGATGAGACCATCTCCGAGGTTTCTCATCCAATCAGCAAGATCCATGTTTTATATTTAAACGCTGTGCAATGTAGTAAAGCCAGATTGGCTTATAGCTCTGCTCTTGCCTGTCCTAGTCTCAATGTTGATCTGCAGTGGATTATACAAGACTACCATAAAGAGACTATTTAAAATATGTTTAAGTATGTTTTCATTAATACATATAGAGCCTTGCAAAAGTATTCACCCAACCCCCCCCCCCCCCCCCCCCGGGCTTTTTACCTATGTTGTTACATTACTGACTTTTAGTTCAATGTTTTTTTTAAATCTGAATTATATGTGATGGATCAGAACACAATAGTCTAAGTTGGTGAAGTAAAATTAGAAAAATATATACATAAAACTATTTTTCATAAATAAAAAACTGATAGTTGGCATGTGTGTATATATTCACCCCCTTTGTTACGAAGCCCATAAAAAGCTCTGGTGCAACCAATTACCTTCAGAAGTCACATAATTAGTGAAATGATGTCCACCTGTGTGCAATCCAAGTGTCACATGATCTGTCATTACATATACAAACCTTTCTGAAAGGCCCCAGAGGCTGCAACACCTAAACAAGAGGCACCACTAATCAAACACTGCCATGAAGACCAAGGAACTCTCCAAACAAGTAAGGGACAATGTTGTTGAGAAGTACAAATCAAGGTTAGGTTATAAAAAAATATCCAAATCTTTGATGATCTCTAGGATCTATTATAACCAAATCAAATCTAGCATAACCAAATGGAAAGAACATGGCATAACCTGACAAGACAGCCGCACACTAAAACTCACGGACCAGGCAAGGAGGGCATTAATCAGAGAGGAAGCACAGAGACCTAAGGTAACACTGGAGGTGGAGGAGCTTCAGAGTTCCACAGCAGAGACTGAAGTATCTGTACATAGGACGACAATAAGCCGTACGCTCCATAGAGTTGGGTTTTATGGCAGCGTGGCCAGAAAAAAGCCATTACTTTCAGCAAAAAACAAAATGGCACATTTTGAGTTTGCAAAAAGACATGTGGGAGACTCCCAAAATGTATGGAGGAAGGTGCTCTGGACTGATGAGACTAAAATTAAATTTTTTGCCCATCAAAGAAAATGCTATGTCTGACCCAAACCCAACACATCGCATCACCCAAAGAAAACCATCCCCACATTGAAACATGGTGGTGGCAGCATCATGCTGTGGGGATGTTTTTCAGCAGTCGGGACTGGGAAACTGGTCAGAGTTGAGGGAAAGATGGTTGGTGCTAAATGCAGGGATAGTCTTGAGCAAAACCTGTACCACTCTGTGTGTCATTTGAGGCTAGGACAGAGGTTTACCTTCCAGCAGGACAATGACCCCAAACACACTGCTAAAGCAACACTTGAGTGGTTTAAGAGGAAACACGTAAATGTGTTGGAATGGCCTAGTCAAAGCCCAGATCTCAATCCAATAGAAAATCTGTGGTTAGACTTAAAGATTAAAGAGGGCACTCATAGGTGGCACTGATGGGCACTTATGGGTGGCACTGATGGGTACTTATAGGTGGCACAGATAGGTGGCATGGATGGGCACTGAAAGGTGGCATTGCTGGACACTGATGACACTGATGGGTGGCATTGCTGGGTGCCACTGATGACACTGATTGGTACATGATGGTGCCAGTCAGTGCCCATTTGTGGGCACTGACTGGCACAGATTGGGCATCATTTGCACATGTGGATGGCCAGGGGGTACATACCTGGCCATCCACATGTTGCCCACTTCCCTGGTGGTCCTAGTGGAGTGCCTGGTGGTCCAGTGTGGTCATCCGAGGGGGGGCTGTGCTGATAAACAATCAGCGCAGACCCCCCCCCCCGTCAGGAGAGCCGCTGATCGGCTCTCCTTTACTCGGAAAAGCTGATCACTGGCTTTTCCTGTTGGCATCGTGATCAGCCATGATTGGACACGGCTGATCACGTGGTAAAGAGCCTCCGCCGGAGGCTCTTTACTGAGATCAGTGTAGCAGTGTGTCAGACTGACACACCGCTCCACCAATCGCCGCGATGCACGCCCCCACAGACGCACGGCAGCATGTTATCCTGAAGGACATCATATGATGCCCAGTCAGGATATCGAAACCACCGCCCCACCGTCATTCTGCTATAGGCCGGGCGGGAAGTGGTTAAAGCAGATTACACAGCACAGCGCTTGTGTTATGTAATATGCCCCCCTCTAAACTGTAAACAAAAAAAACTAAACCTACCACTTCCTGTATACCCTCTCTAATCAGTCCATGATAACCAGGGCAGCCCCCCCCCCCATTGCTATTATTTTAATATTAAAATCCTAAATTTGTCAGTGCCAGCCTCACTATTAGAGGCTGACATACCACAATATGTAAGTGGTATTTAGAAACGAGCAGTGTAAATAGTGAATAACAGCTGTCTTCAGGCTGGTCACATGACTCACGGCCGCTTTCCAGCTCCAATGGGTGGCTTCTGTGGAGGAAATGAGCAGCTACGTGATCTCCCTCTGATGTTAGAAGACATCTATGAGAGCTGGGAAGCGGCCGCGAGTGATGAGACCGGCCTGAAGACAGCTGATATTCAGTATTTACACTGCTCGTTTTTAAATACAACTTACACATTGTGCTATGCCAGCCTCTAATAGAGGGGCTGGCATACACTTATAATAATGCATTAATAACCACTTTAATTTCAAGCAACCCCTGTGGTGACAGGGTCAATATAACTGATACTTATTTTCCATATGATCAGGTTTCTGCTTTTTTTCATAAATACAAACTGAAGGCTAACATTTAGTGCACCATTCCTACGATTTTCTTTCAACTATGTTTTTCAGTGAATTGTATGTATAGTTAGAATTAGTAGTAGATAACAATACAAGGTGAAAAATATGGATATAAAAATAACCAAGAATTGAATAGAGCATACAGTCAGATAAGCCATTATGACAGACTGAACAGCAATTTTGGACTGGGGCTGCTATAATGCAAAGCAACATGGAAATCATGGGAAAATAAGGCATACTGTTAACAATTAAAGCATTCTATGATTGGTAAAGATTTTTTGTATCCATGTTTTTTTTATTCTATTCAAATAGTATACAGAACATATACTGTAGTCTTGCAAGGCATCATTCTTACTCTATATTCACAACTTCATTAGTAGATGTGACTGGTCTTTACAAAATAGGTGCTTCTGCCTCTCATCTTCCCCATTTCCTTTATATAGTTAGCACCTGTTCCTTCATACATTGATACACTGCTGTTGCCTTTATGTTCTTTTGTAATACACACTGATGGTAAAGTGCTGAAGAATATGCTGGCATTATTAAAAAACGAATAATATAAATCATATTTATATAAATGTACACACTGTTTTTTTTATGTAAAACGTTAAAGCTGGAAAACCTATACACTACAGCACACAGGAGGCAGGTTTACTAAGCGATATGCGATCATGGCAAAGCAACATTTTTGCACAGGTAACTGAATCGTATCCTCGCAGAATTTTCTGCGACAGGCTTCAGTATACATAAGCTGAATTTACTAGCGAATGTGGTTTGCTATAGAATGTATGCTTCAGCTTCCGAATGTACGTTAACCAAAGCTGTGACGTTGATAAAATTAAATAAATAAAATGTGAATTTCTTGAAAGCTTTTGAGTCTAACTAACTGAGATCGTTAACAGTGCACACCATGTGGATTTCAATATGAGATAATTGCACAATGCTATGCTACATTGAAAAATAAAAAAAAAGGAAAAAAACATTGGGGCTTGTCACAGTCCAAGCACAGCACATAGCTAAGTGTTTAGCAGTTCCGCCTAGCAGCACTAGGGGTCACCGGTTTGAATACCGACCATAACACTACCTGCCTGGAGTTTGCATGTTCTTCCACTGCCTGCGTGGGTTTCCTCCTACACTTCAAAGCCATGCTGGTAAGTTAAATGGCTCCTGTCTAAATTGGCCCTAATATGTGTATGTATGAATATGAGTTAGGAATCTTAGATTTAAAGCTCCTTGATGTATGTAAAGTGCTATGTAAAGTGCAATGGTGCTATATAAGTACCTGTAATAAAGTAGACAAGGCATTTTGTTTTAATTTTTGGCAAAACACCAAAGCGCATTTAAAACTAAGCCAAGGTGCACAACAGCGTGCTTGTGACCTGAAGATCAGCGTATGATCAGTTTGATAGGTACAGTGATCACGATCTCTGATTTTTTGGTACATTTGCCCACTCATGCCAGCTCGCAATGCAAGTGCACCATGCTGATTTTTATCTGCCCTTGAACACTTGGTTTAATAAATCAAACCCTTTGAACGCCATGACCAAAAAGGGAAATAAATTTCAAACTAGTTATTTTTTAGCAAAGCAAGCTACACGGCTAAAGACTGCTACAACAAGATCAATTAGCTACTTACAAACTGCCCCCAATGATTCCTTCATCAATTTTTATACCAGTGATTTCTACCTAGGGCCTTGATAAGTCGATGTGCTCAATTTCTGGATGGTGGATGTGCAACAGAAAGACTTGAACCAGAGACATACAAGTCAAATTTCCTTCATCCCCCTTCTCTCTTCCATAATCAAATAGTGTATATTTGTTTTCTTTTTGTGAATACCATTTTCCATTTCAGCACCCTAGTTCTTACTTACCTTATTCCTTGCCTAGGTGAGAATGACATAGCCCTCATCCACCCGCAGCCTCCTGGTACATAAAGTCACACATCCCAGAAGGCTGCCAGGCTGTGTGCTAAAGTATTGTAAGATTTTGTAACTAACACATTGGAAACCAGTAAATAAAATACACACAGCTACATCTAGCACGTGTCACCAGGGGGCCACCTGTGAAAACCAGAAAGCTACAAGTCACCTCCTGAATGAAAGACAAAGGTTTGTATTAATAATAGCTCAGGGGACTTTTGGCAGTAAGGCTAACCACCCACGGAGTTAATTTTGCTTGATTCCCTTATCAACACAGTGTCCCTCCTGCCGGGCCATTGTCTTCTCCCGGTGGGGGTGGCTTCCCCCACCCCTCCCTGCTCTCCCCCGCTGGGGGAAGACTATGGCCCAGCAGGAGGGACACTGTCTGTCAGTGATTATTGCTAGCAGCTATAGCAGCCGCTTGCGATAATCACAAGTGAATCCGTCAGGCTGACTGTACCCAAGTTGAACGATCAATCAACCTGGTGGCAGGAACCGCGTATAGCCAGCCTTAGGAAGGCATCACTGGACTCCATGGACTTGTAAGTATGTTTCATTTTAATTGTCATATTTTAACATTTATTCTATTAGCTGATTGCAGCTTTTAGGAATATTTTTTTTTCCATATTCATACTTAACTAGTTAACTATCGGTCCGATGCTGCATCTGTCCCCCGGTGTCTTTGCACTGAGAACCGAGCGATCAAACACTGCCGATTGCTCAGTTTTTAGAGCTCCATGAGCAGAGAGCTGCTGACTGTCAATTACAGCTCTCTGCTCTTCTCCCTCCTCCCTCACTAGAGCGCTGAGCTGTGGAGGGGGCAGAGTGGCGTCTCAGGCTCTCAGCGGTTCACTGAGAGGTTGAGCTAGGTGTCAGTCCACGAGGATCCAGACTCTGTGGTCGGGATGACGCAATGCCTGGACTGACATTGGTGACATCAGCAGATAGCGGACTTCAGTCCACTCTCTACTGAAAACTAATTGCAGTCCTGTGAGCCATAGGAGAAGTACAACCAAACGAGCTTTGGCTATACTTCTTTAAATATAGGTGGTGGGTACTTTACTCCAAAATTGAGTTCTAAATTGCATGGAATCTTAGTAGCTAGCACTTATACCATGCAGTACTAGGGTCCTCAATTCCAATCATAGCCATAACACTATCTGCATGAAGTTTATATGTTCTCCCTATGGTTGCAAGGGTTTCCTGTGGGCACTCTGGCTTCCTCCCACACTCCACAAGCATGCTGGTAGGTTAATTGACTGTCTAAATTGGTCCTACTAATTGTGTATCTGAGATAGGTATCTTAGATTGTAAGCTTCCAAAATAAATTGTATGTTTCCAAAATAAATACCTGAAATAAATAAATTGCACTAGAGTAGAGAGTTTACTGTTTGTTAGATCCTCCTGGTGATGGAGATTCCTGCTAATATCTAGTACACAAGATCAGAAAATCAGACAAAAAAAATACCACTTTTGAAGCGATCGTACAATAATCTGATCATTAGTACAAAACATTTGAGAGCTGATAACGACAGTTCACGGAATTATCCGAAGAGACAAACGCGAAAATATGTCTTGTACGCTACCAGAACAAACTATCTTAGGTTAATCAGAACAGTATTCATCAAAAAAATAAAAATAAATGAGAAGACCAAGACCTCAAATGCTCGGAAATGAAAGAATACATTACAACACAACACATTACATCATTTCTGAAGTTGTATTCTGTCGTACGAGAATTTTCATAACTTTAGCAACCTCTTTATTTTCGATATGAGACTAGCCTGCAAAAAAACGGACGATCATTCGTCCAACATTCTCATCGTGTGTATGAAGCTTAACTTTCATATCTTTGTGGCCACAAATTAGTTGAGGATATAAACCTGATAGATCTATCCCTTCCCTACTAAAGAATAAAATAAAAAAGTGGAATAAAATAAAGTAAAAAAAGACTGGAATCGGCCATTAATATGCTGCTGAGCGTAGGCGTAGATAAGTGTTGGTTACACTCTGACAACGCAACAGTAAAACAAACTTCTATTGAAGAAATATTTTTAGCACCTCTTAACTTTTTCAGGACCCTTTTTAAAGACCCAGAATAATATCTAAACTAGCAAACTAATTTCATTTTTATGAATCCTTATTTAACAAAAAACCTCAATGCTTCCTTTTCATGAGGTATCAAAACAAGTACAAGTGAATGAAGCTAATACAATCTGCAGCCAAGGAATGCCATTTTAAAAGAATGCTGAGATCCTAATAGAATTGCCAAGCCTGTTACCATGGAAACACTGCACATTTAAAAAAAAAAAAAAACTTAAAGTTGTGTATGTTTTTGTACAAAGGGTCAAATGCTTTAAGAAACTGAGCTCTATCCATGCATTACCTTCAGATTCAATGCCTTCCCCTTTAACAAGCCTACAGCAAAGAATTACAAGTATGCACCTTGTGTTTACTATGACAGAGAAGAACAGGGAGCTCACAGCGTGTATGTAATTGGTCTTCTTATGATTGGCCCTGATTGGCTATGTTAATTACACGCCCAGGTCAATCTAGGTTAGCTGCTTGTCTCCTGCTTCCCTTGTCCTTGATATACTTTCTCCATATGTTGGGTCTTTCTCAGCTGCAGCACATACACGTTCTTTGCTCGTCTTCTCTGCTTGCTGTTTCAACAACTGATTCCTCTGACTGATTTCCTGGCACCTCACCGCAGCTTGTGGTTTGTAGTTTTGCTCACTCTTCATACTGCCATACTAAATGCCTTTGGTCAGATTCACAAACTTTGTAAATGTACAGACATAAGACTTTAGCAAACACACAAAATATGTCAACATACGTCGATCATCAAGTAAAAATGGTTATACATGTTCTCGGCCCTGAATATGTTTATTTTATTTTTTTTAGACAAAGCCATCTTATAACTTATGATGCCGCATTGCAGTTTTTAGTAACAGCGGATGTGCAAAACAAAGTGGTGTAATGTTAAAGCTGATACAAGACCATGCTTGGAAAATAAAAGCAAAACCTATAATATACTGTATCTTTTAAAAGCTACAATCGATGCTACACTGTGGTGTAAAAATGGGAGCAAAAGTGAAATTGTTAGAGGTCACCAGAGTGCAATGAAATGTATAAATCAATTTGTGTAATGGGCAATAACCCCGAATTCCCTCCAGTTTTCTCTCCTACAGTTCTCATAGTTGGTAAGCTCCAATCTTCTATCCAGTTTAATCCAAATAGACCAGCACCAACCCCCCCTTACTGTAAATGGAAGTCCGACCCTGATAAAGGGGGCAGGGGTAAAGTGTTGACTTAGCAAACAATATATTATTGGAAAAAAATTTCATTTTAACCTGAATATTATGGTCTGGCGCTTCAATTCGTAACTCGCTCACCCTTACCACAAGCCAAGGTGATAAGTGTAAGCATCACGGAGTGCAGAGGTTGCCAGACCAATTATTCATATATTCTATACTGACACTACACCGTAATTTTGAATGACAGCAATAACATGAAGCAAAAATATCAAGAATTGTCAGGGTTCCAGCATCTCTTATCCACTTTCTCAAGCCTACGCCATATGACATCCTGCTGCTTTTAGTCTGATCTATGTTCATTGCTCTGTAATTGCATCTCAAATGACAAGATATGATTCGGTGATCCTCATTGTGAAAGTGCCAACAGCAGAGCAATTGTTTGTACTGTCTTTCCTTTACTGGATCCAATGAACCTTACTAGTAGAGCACAATTTTGATTACCATATGATTAATACTCCCAACTAAAAACTCCCAACAATCACACAAGACACAGAAGGTTAGAACACATGATGCACTGCTGTGACAAGGATTTTTAACACTTGCCAATATTTATGAACATAAGGACAATTAAATAAGACATTTTAGCCACGTCCATTAAAACCCCTTTTAGGTAATATATGCTGCCAATCAGATTGCATAGTCAGTTAAGGCTGTGCATCATGTTAATCCAGCCATTGACGGTTTGGATCTCGGCCCGGTTCAGTAGAGACCAGCCGGGGTTTGAACCATGTATGGGCAGGCTGAATGTACCCAAGTTGATTGATTGTGTTCTGTTGGCAGGGATGGCCTCCCATCTCAAGAACACATTGGCTCCCTGGGAGGGAGACAGCGTTGATGGTGGAATCAAATGATTTTCTTTCCAGCAACCGGAGGCTGCTGGGAAGAAAATCACTTTATCTATGGCAAGCTTTATCTTTAGGAAAGTATCATTTGACCCAACCACTCACAGAGTGTGTAGTCAAGGAACGGGTTCCAGAGACACCTAGTACCAGTGTACAAGGAGGACAAGTTACCTTTGCAATTGTAATGTAAATCCCATAGCCATGGACTGCTAAATCCTGGGGCAAAATCCAAGTTAAGGCAAATGGATCCACTGATCAATGGCTATTATAGACCTCTTATCTTCTTTTATGCCTTCTCTATGCATCACACATTTTATAAGTTACCTATTTTTTTGTAATAACTACCTCTCTACTTTTGGGTGTACACCATGATTACATTCCTGCTATTATAAAACAACTGCTAGTGTGTAGCAGCCTAAACTAAGCCTAGTACACAGTAGCAGTTTTTTTTTTTCATTCAATCCAGTGGTCTGAATGAAAAAATATTCAATATGTCAATATTCGACCCATATGTAGGGGGATTAAGGCACACAGCAAATCGGACTGGCCATCACAGCGATCACAAATGTAAACAGTTGCACTGTTTTGTTTGGAGCTTAAAGTGGTTCTAAAGCCTGAAGGTTTTTTAACTAAATGCATTTTATATATTAAGGTAAGAAACCTTCAGTGTGCTGCTCCATCCCCCCCCCCAGCCCTCCTTACCTGAGCCCAATGTTGATCCAGCGATGTGCACAAGAGCAGTGGCTATCTCTCTCCTCATTGGACAGAGAGGCAGCAGTGAGAGCCATTGGCTTCTGCTGCTGTCGATCACAGCCAGTGAGAAGAGAGAGGCAGCTTGCTATGAGGGCACTTGGCAGGGGGGAGGAGCGCCGGTGCGGGTGATGGGTGACCCAAGATTAAGAGGATCAGGGCTGCTCTGTGCAAAACTATTGCACAGTGCAGGTAGTATGACATGTTTAAAAATAACAATCACTTTAACCACTTCAACCCCAGAAGGATTTGCCCCCTAATGACCAGCCCATTTTTGCGATACAGCACTGCGTACCCAAACAAAATCAATGTCCTTTTTTTTTCCACAAATAGAGCCTTCTTTGGGGGTATCTGATCACCTCTGCGGTTTTTATTTTTTGCACTATAAACAAAGAGCAACAATTTTGAAAAAATAAATAAAAAAACACATTTATTAATCAGTTTAGGCTGATATATATTCTTATACATATTTTCGGTAAAAAAAATGCAATAGGCGTTTATTGATTGGTTTGCGCAAAAGTTATCGCATCTACAAACTATGGGATAGATTTAGGGACTTTTATTTATTTTTTATTGTTTTTACTATTAATAGCGGCGATCTGCGATTTTTAGCTGGACTTTGACATTGCGGCAGACAAATCTGACCCCAAATGACACTTTTTGGGGACCAGTGACATTATTACACTTATCAGTGCTATAAAAATGCATTGATCAATGTAAAAATAACACTGGAAGGGAAGGGGTTAACACTAGGGGGCGATCAAGGGGTTAAGTGTGTTCCCTGGGTGTATTTTAACTATAGGGCAGATGGGCTCACTGGGATATGACAGAGATCATTGTTCCCAATCACTGGGACGTCTCTGACATGTCCTCTGTCAGAACAGGGATCCACTTGTTTACACTGGCAGATCCCAGTGTAAGCTCACACGAGTGCATCCATAGCAAGCAACTTGCTATGAGGGCACTTGGCAGGGTGGAGGAGCTGTGCAGGTGGAGGGTGACCCGAGATTAAGAGGATCAGAACCATTGCACAGAGCAGGTAAGTATGACATGTTTATTTATTTATTTTTTTATTAAATGCGAAGCGTAACAATCACTTTAACCACTTCAGCCCCGAAAGGATTTGCCTCTTAATGGCCAGGCCATTTTTTGCACGTCTACAAACTATAGCATAGATTTAGGGACTTTTATGGTTTTTTTTTGCCTCTATTAGGCGGAAAATATCATTGTTCGCCCAACGCGCGAGCACTCTCCCACAGCGTGCATCGAGAGCGCACCGCCAGTGGCGCACGCCTGCAACTGCGCCAGCCGCCGTACAGGTACAGCGATTCACGCAGGAGATTTGCACCAGGTCCACCTTACTTTTGATTGGCAGCAGATGGTAGTGGGTGGATTTAAAAGCTGGTACTGGACAAAATAGCTGCTAAGGATGCAAGTGCACTGAGCATGTTCCAACCTCAGTACTGGGCTCTGACAGCTTCATGTACCTATGACAGGTACATGAATTGGGTACAATCACTACAAATTGTGTTGCGGCAACCTGGCAGAATTCTGAAGGGTGTCCGTGACACCCCAATAATGTTATGTTCATTATACGCTATGCTGGTGCCCTATCTAATTATTACTTTTACCATTTCACATTCACAAAACATCATTGGAAACCCTTACCCGGGCTAGGGATATCTTTTAAAAGTGGAAATAGTTCTGGTCTATAAAGTAGTCTGTCACCTAAAGACATTTGATAGATACTCTGATTAAACACCATTGTTTAGGTTTATCACCGTGGGCACATCAAAATACATAGCATACGCAATCATTCTAATGCAATCAGTGGATTTAAATGCTTATAAAATTAGATATTGTCAATATTTATATTGGAAAAAAACTATATTTTCAAAATAAAAAAAGGACTACAAAGAAACAGTTCTACCAAGATGGTGACTAATATTCAAAAAGTGGCTTTAATCTTTGCCTGCTCCAGTCCAGGATTATTTCAGCATGAAACATTATCACACTATTCTAATTACAAGAATGATTGTCTGTATATATTTCACTGGATTTATGTGAAACGTTATGCCACTGGTAGTCATGATGAGGATGAATCAAAGTTTGATAAGCAATCATATAATATATTAATGTTTATCAACATTTAGTATCACTAGCACAGTGTAACACCCAAAAATCATTAAGAATTAGACAACAAAATAGGCAGACTTCTAAAATCAAACATCGTACAGGCTAACCACTTCAGCCCCGGAAGAATTTACCCCCTTCCTGGCCAGAGCACTTTTTGCGATACAGCACTGCGTCGCTTTAACTGACCATTGTGTGGTCTTTCGGCGTTGCACCCAAATCTAAATTGCCGTCCTTTTTTTTCCCCACAAATAGAGCTTTCTTTTGCTTTCTTTTGGTGGTAATTTGATCACCTCTGTGGTTTTTGTTTTTGTGCTATAAACAAAAAAAGCGACAATTTTGAAAAAAACACAATATTTTTTACTTTTTGCTATAATAAATATCCCAAAAAAGCAAAAAAAATATTATTTCTCGGTTTAGGTCGATATGTATTCTTCTACATATTTTTGGTAAAAAATATGCAATAAACATATATTGATTTGTTTGCGCAAAAGTTATAGCGTCTACAAAATAGGGGATAGATTTATGACATTTTAATTATTATTATTTTTTTATTAGTGATTTGTATTTATTATCGTCACTGCAACATTGCGGCGGACACATTTGACACTATTTTGGGACCAGTGGCATTTATACAGCAATCAGCGCTATAAAAATGCACTGATTACTGTGTAAATGACACTGGCAGGGAAGGGGTTAAACACTAGGGGGCGATCAAGGGGTTAAGTGTGTCCTAGGGAGTGATTCTAACGGTGGGGAGGATGGGCTCACTACAACATGACAGAGATCACTGCTCCCGATGACAGGGAGCAGTAGATCTCTGTCATGTTGCTAGGCAGAACAGGGAAATGTCTTGTTTAAATCTCATCGTTCTGATGCTCCGTCTCACAAAGAGTCTGCGGGACCCGCGGGTGCGCTCATAGAGAATTTGCTTACCATAAGTCCAAAGAGCTACTAAACATGAACTAATGTGGAGCTCAGAGCTGCTGTGACAGGTGGCAGCAGAATGCCCTGTGCATGTGCGTATTTGTAGGCAAAGGAGGGCACACTGCATATTTTTGGATCTGTGAACAAGGGAGAGATCACTGTGCATGTGCAAATTTATGGATGAGAGGGAGTGCACTACGCATGTGCAGATTTGAGGAGTAATAGTTTACTGTGCAAGTGCGGATTTGTTGATGAGGGAGAGTGCTTTGCACAAGTGCAGATTTATTGAAGAAGGTGCATTGTGTGGACAAAGGAGAGTGAGCTGCACATGTGCGGATCAGTGAACCTAGGGGGAAATGCTGTGCATGTGCGGATTTGTGGAGAAGGGATAGTGCACAGCACGTGTGGACGAGTTAGAGCAAAAGCAGATTTACTACTTGTTTGGCCGAGTTTGTGGAAGCTTTGGTTGACCTACAGGTATTTAATTTAAAGCAAAACTAAAGCCCTTATTAATGCTTCTTCTGGGTGCCAGTTTTTGGCCATCATGGGATGCAGTAACTCTGGCATGTGTGAAGAGCCAAAATGTATGCTGAGCTGCCCATGGCCAGCTCATGTACATTCTAAGGAAAACTACAAGCAGGCAGATTCTTTTTAAAAATTGTCTCATTTTCTCTACACTGCACCATGATTGGTCAACAGTTGGGACATCTTGACAGCACTGCATATTTTATTATAAAAGGTGAACTATGCCTTTAAAGAGAGAACTGTTGGAATTTGTATTACATCTTCCATTGGCATTTGTGATGCCCCCAACCTTTGCCTCATGCAATAAATAAGGAAAAGAGAAAAACACTCATTTGCAAAGTACTGTAACCTTAGTAAACAAATCCGAGTCCATCTTGCACAGGTCTGAGTTCATTAAAGCGAAGGCTGATTGGTTGCTATGGGTTACTGAACATCGCACCCTTCAGTGCTAAACAAGCCTTTATGTACTCAAAACACCAAATGCAGTTTTTACTAGGTTGGAAGCAGTAAGAATGTGTAGTAACATAAATACACATCTGTCACTAATCTGGACAATTCATACCGAGTATATGACCAGAAGGGGTATAGCAGAGATACGTTTCAGTAAAAACTGCATGCCATAATAATCCAGAAATGCAATATACAGGCAGCTAAAATACATGCAAATTGTGACATTCCCTGGAAAATTCAAGTCTGACATCACCTTTCGAGCTCACCTATTAGTCAAAGAATTTGCACATCACATTAAGAAGCCAACAGGAAGACTTATGGCTCATTCACAACACACATAGGGGGTTCATTTACTAAAGGCAAATCCACTTTGCACTATGAGTGCGTTGTTAAAACAGTGCTTGTTTTTTTATTTTTATTTTTTCAATTTGTCATTAAGTTATAGCCTGCTATAGTCCATTATAGTCCAAAATGTGGCCAAAGAGGTACAGACTTTGTTATGGGGCTGGGGGAAATAATCAATGGACTACAAGTGTGGTGACCTCAATGCAATCATGCTCCATTGAAATCTTTGAGTCCTTCTACTGCAGTGGAAAATGGGACTTATAGTCTTTCCATTCAAAGATACCTATAAATGCATCCGTGAATGAATGGCACAGCTTGGGGGGTATTAATATGGGTATAACATAAAACATGGACGGAGCCTTTAATTCTTAGGCATCAAACGCACTAGATTTTTTTAAAGCTGCTTCTAGGGGCATCTAAACCAGTTGTGTTGCTAGATGTTAGCCCCCTCCTCTTTCCCCCCATCCGTTTCCCTTACTTGCAATGCTGGCGCCTGCACCCAAAGCTGATAGATGAATTGGCTTGAGGTGGCAACATCATAGGATTCCTGGACAGGTAAGTGTTCTTATATTAAAAGTTAGCAGCTACAGATTTTTTTTTGTAGCTGCTGACTTTTATTTTTTTCCCCCAGACTGGAACTCCTCTTTGAGTTCATAGTGGACAAACACATTTTAGATACTTTGGGAATGGCAATTGACCACCCTGAACAATTTTTTTTCTTTATTTTCCGAGGTGGAATTGGAAAAACGTACATCTTAAAGTAATTAAGGGAGGATGGTAAAGGTAGGGGGGTTATAAAAGAGTAGGAACCTTTTGAGGAAGGTTGGAAGAAAAAAGGACTGAGATAGATAAGAAATAAAGCCCCATACATACTTTAACATCACCATAGAAAAGACTGATGCTCCCTAGGGCCCTCATGCCCATCAATGCAGTCTCATCATCAGGCATCAATGCTGCCTGATTAGTGCCCATTCTATCACCAGCTCAGCCTTGCCTGTGCCTATGCAGCCTGATCAGACAGCAGTGCCCATCAAGAGGGAAGAGCTGCTGATTTACACAGAGTGGGAATCCCCCACTCACCCAGCGTGGCCCATCTCCTTACTGGCTCCTATGATGGACAACACACATCCAGGCATTGGACCAGTGTGACATCCATCATAGAAGCTGGTTCAGATAGCAGGACTTCGTATGTCACTTGGCCGCACCAGGTAAGTGGGAGATAAGGATACCTGCTCTGTCCGGCAGTGCTCACCCCCCACCCCCTTTCCCTTCAGAGGCAGCCCAGCGTTCCTCCTTCCAGGATCAGCCCGAAAGTGGTTCCAGAGCCACCTAATAGCCCTGAGTTCCTGGCCAACCCCAAGGCTCGGGGTTTTTTTTTTGGGGACCCACTCGAGGCTATAGCCCCGGTCAACCTCCCCTCTCCGATGCCACTGCTCTAAACTCCCCTCCACATTAGCCTATGTGTCCATGCCAACATAGGCTTTTAGGAGTGTTTAGTGGCAGGAGCTTTTAGATTTAGGAAAAAAAACTCTGCCAATGCGTTCAGGAGCAGCAGAGGTTTAAACACATGAAGCTACTAAAAGCTGCTAAATGTTAGTGCTTGAGCATTAATTCATTTCAATGAGCAGAATCAATTATTTATTCTGGCCAATGAAATAAATTAACGTCCAAGAGCTTGACGCCTGTAGAAGCTCCTAAAAGCTTGTAAAGGCTTCAAGCATCAGGCACTTTTTCTGCAAAAACGCTGCTAGCTTCTAGGCGAGTTAAACAATTGTCCTGTGTGCATGAGGCCTTAAAGCAGAGTTCCACCTACTTTTACAACTTGGTCTTAAAGGAAAGACCACCCCTCGTTTTGGATAACATTTTTTTTTTTTTTTTCCTACTTTTTACTTTTTTACATAATGTACTTCCATCCTAGCTCGGCCACAGCCCAGGGTGTCATTTTCTCATGCCCCTTGCTGCCTTCTGGGACCTGTGTGTGTGTGTGTCCCAGAAAACAATGCAGTCATTCAGAAAGCACCACGCAACTCGCACATGTGCAGTAGGAAACCGGCTGTGAAGCCTGAATACTCCACTGCTGGTTTCCCTTAGTTACAATGGCGGCACCTGCACCTGATCTGATGGATGGATCGGCCTCAGGGGAACGACATCGCAGGCTCCCTGCACAGGTAAGTGTCCTTATTAAAAGTCAGCAGCTGCAGTGTTTGTAGCTGCTGACTTTAAAAAAAAAAAATTTGCGGCTGGAACACCACTTTAAGTGACCGATGCTGCATCCACCTAGGTAAGTATGATTCCAAAAAACAAAAAAATTCCCATACTTCTCGTTTAAAGTACTGAATTAGTTCATGTTTCTTTTTTTCCTTTAAAAGACATATTTTTCTTTTTATTTTATTTTTTTGTACAGACTTCTCCCTAGGGAGAAGGAAAAGATAAAATGTATCTTTTCCTCCTCACCAGCAGACAAGCCTGGTGTTTCTCCTCTTCTGGCTGCATTCACACCTACGTGTTTCCTAAATGCACAACAAATGTGCACTTTGTAGCTCGTTTTGGAAAAACGCTGTAATTGTGGGTCGCACTAACTGTTAATGGCCCCCTAAGCGTGGGTAGCATTTTTCCTTGTGTCTACAGACGCAACAAAACAAATGCACCAAAGCGCGCACTGAAAAAATGCCCGACAATCCACAACCGAAAAGGTTCTGGAGCTACTTTGGGGCGTTTGGCCTGTGTAGGACCAAGTGAATGGACCGCCCTTGGTGCGATGCACAGTAACACATGAAAAACATACAAAAAATGTGAGCATGAACACACATTCCCGCTACACCCAGGTATAAATGGGCACCCCAAAGGAGAGACAGCACAGGGTAGGGCTACAGAGTGAATTATTACTGTGACAGCCAATCAGAGGCTATCACAGCAATCATGTGATTAGGATCCGGTTCCCCCCAGGTCCCGATCGTTAGTAGAGGCAGGACTGATGCCAACAGCTCAGTCTCAGTGCTGGGAGAGCGTGCGTAAGTACGCTTCCGACACCAACACAAGAACTCATATATGTGACACCCAGGTTTAAAAGCCACTTGCTGATTGCTGCAGAAAGTACACACGGGCCGAATGTTGGACGACATCAGCCGCTTCAAGAAAAAACGTCCGACATTTGGCCCGTGTGTATGGCAGCCAATGGCTGAGAGCATTGATTGGAGTGTTCTGGCAGGAAGGGGGTCACCCCCCTGTTGGAACACAATAGCTCAGCAGAGGTGATCGCTGTACTAACATCAGATCTGAGCTGTCCCCTTTTTCCATTAAACGCGCTGTGTTGAATGGAAAAAAAAACCTGTTAGTGTGTACTAGGTTTTAATGTGTTATGTGGTCGTAAAGGGGTTAACTTTATTGAAGTTTCATAAATTGACACTTCGTTCAACTTTATGCACCGAGACGTGCAGTGCGGTGAGTTGTATATGCATATGCATGGTCACAACAGAAATAATTGTTTTCTTGCGTCGATCCTGCGTTCATCTATGCAGATCAATGCAGCTCAACGGATGTGACAAGAACAAGCCCTAAAAAATGCAGTGAAGACATCACTGGGGCGCATGCATGGGAAAAAAAAGTAACTACAAAGAGCCTGCAGGAGATCAGCAACAAAGGATGAAAAACGTGAAAACAAGTATTTTAATTTGAAAAAATGGCAATTGTTTATGATACACCGTGCCATATCAAATGAAATGTAAAGTCTCTTCTGCTGTCCTGCAGCCTAAAAATGTGACAAGAGATTCTGCGGCAGCATTATATCATTCAATTACTGGACCGCTTAGTGGCTACAAAAAGGCTGCAGGGGATCAGCAACAAAGGATCCAAAAAAAAAGTGAAAATTTGTATTTTATTTAAAAAAATTACAATTTTAACACACATTAATTACACTGGTATGGTCAGCTGTTGTCACCCTTAGGAATGCCAGGCAGACATCACTGGAATGCATGCATGTAAAAAGAAAGTGGTTACAATGTGGCTGCAGGAGGTCAACAACAATGGATCAAAAAAAAAGTAAAAAGACGTTTTTATTTTATTTTTTATTAATGATCATTTCAACACTTATTACACAGGCATGCTCAACTCTTGTTATAATCAGGTCAATTGTCACCATGAAGAAACCTTCCTAAAAAAGTTGCGTAGCCATTGCTGGAGTGCATACATGTAAAATGAAAGCGGCTGCAGGAGATCAGCATCCAAGGATGAAAATGTATGTTATTAAAATAAATGGCCATTTCAACACATAATACACAGACATGGTCAACTGTTGTTATCATCAGAAAACCTTCCCTTAGAAATGCCAGGCAGACATCACTGGAGTGCATGCATGGAAAAATAAAGCGGCTGAAAAGTAGCTGCCGGAGATCCCCAACAAAGGATAAAAAAAAAGGTTCAAGGAATTTATTTAAAGGATTACCATTTTAACATACATTACACAGGAATGGTCTCCATTTCTCGCAAACACTAATTTCCCATACCCACCCTGAGAAATGCCAAGCAGCTTTTACTGGAGTGCATGCATGTAAACAGAAAGAGGCTGCAGGAGATCAGCAACAAAGGATGAACACATGTATTTTATTTGACAAAAGTGGAAATCGTTTATGATACACTGAGCTTTATCAAATACAATGTAATTAAGTTACCTTAAATCTACAAGGTCCCTTCTGCTTCTTCAAGTGAATGGAGCCTACGCATGTGAGAAGAGGTTCTGCAGCAGCTGCACACCATGCAATCATTGTGTTCTTTTCTAGGTCTATTTACAGAGCGAAATGGGGAGCACTGGCAACACCTGATTAGATAATAAAGTATCTGTGTGTGGTGAGGGGTGAAGAGGAAGGAATGCACACACCTCCAAGCACACACTGACCTACAGAGAGCCCCGGGGGAGTCCCATGATAATTCAAGAGTCCCATAATAAGAGAGGAGCCCATGGAAAATGCAGGAGCCCCATGGAAATACAGGACCTCGTGATAATACAGGAGCCCCATGATAATACAAGAGCCCCATGGAAATACAGGACCCCGTGATAATACAGGAGCCCCATGATAATACAAGAGCCCCATGGAAATACAGGACCTCGTGATAATACAGGAGCCCCATGATAATACAAGAGCCCCATGGAAATACAGGACCTCGTGATAATACAGGAGCCCCATGATAATACAAGAGCCCCATGGAAATACAGGACCCCGTGATAATACAGGAGCCCCATGATAATACAAGAGCCCCATGGAAATACAGGACCCCGTGATAATACAGGAGCCCCATGATAATACAAGAGCCCCATGGAAATACAGGACCTCGTGATAATACAGGAGCCCCATGATAATACAAGAGCCCCATGGAAATACAGGACCCCGTGATAATACAGGAGCCCCATGATAATACAGGAGTCACATGGAAATACAGGACCCCGTGATAATACAGGAGCCCCATGATAATACAAGAGCCCCATGGAAATACAGGACCCCGTGATAATACAGGAGCCCCATGATAATACAAGAGCCCCATGGAAATACAGGACCCCGTGATAATACAGGAGCCCCATGATAATACAAGAGCCCCATGGAAATACAGGACCCCGTGATAATACAGGAGCCCCATGATAATACAAGAGCCCCATGGAAATACAGGACCTCGTGATAATACAGGAGCCCCATGATAATACAGGAGTCACATGGAAATACAGGACCCCGTGATAATACAGGACCCCCGAGATAATACAGGAGCCCCATGGAAATACAGGACCCCGTGATAATACAGGAGCCCCATGGAAATACAGGACCCCCATGATAATACAGGAGTCACATGGAAATACAGGACCCCGTGATAATACAGGACCCCCGTGATAATACAGGAGCCCCATGGAAATACAGGACCCCGTGATAATACAGGACCCCCGTGATAATACAGGAGCCCCATGGAAATACAGGACCCCGTGATAATACAGGAGCCCCATGGAAATACAGGACCCCCATGATAATACAGGACCCCCATGATAATACAGGAGTCACATGATAATATAGAAGCCTCATGGAAGTACAGGACCCCCATCATAAAAATACAGGAGCCTCTTGGAAATACAAGACCCCCATGATAATACAAGAGCCCCATGGAGAAACAGTAGTCCCATCATAATAAAGGGGCGCCATGATAACACAGGAGCCCCATGATAATAAAGGGGTCCCATGATAATACAGGAGTCCCACAGAAATACAGGAGTCCCATAATAATACAGGAGCCCAATGGAACTACAGGAGCCCCATGATAATACAGGACAACCATGGAAAAACAGGCATCCCATGGAAATATAGGAGCCCAATGATAATACAGGAGCCCCATGATAATTGAGGAGTCCCGTGGAAATACAGGAGTGCCATGATAATAGAGGAGTGCCGTGGAAATACAGGAGCCCCATGATAACAGAGGGGCCCCATGATAATAGATGAGCTCCATAATAGCAGAGGAGCCTCATGATAGCAGAGGGGCCGGATGATAACACAGGAATCCCCTAATAACAGAAGAGTCCCATGATAGCACCGGAGTCTCATTACAACACAGGAGTCCCATGATAATAGAGGAGTCCCATGATAATAGAGGAGTCCCATAATAACAGAGGAGTTTCATGATAATAGAGGAGTCCCATGATAATACAGGAGTCCCATAATAAGAAAGGAGTCCCATAATAATAGAGAAGCCCCATGATAACAGAGGACTCCATAATAATATGGAAGCCCAATGATAACAGATGAGCCCCAAAATACAAGAAGAGCCTCATAATGGTAGAGGGGTCCCATGATAACAGAGGAGCCCCATAATATTAGAGGAGTCTCATGATAACAGAGGAGCCCCATAATATTAGAGGAGTCTCACGATAACAGGGGAGCCCCATAATATTAGAGGAGTCCCATGATAACAGAGGAGCCCCATAATATTAGAGGAGTCTCATGATAACAGAGGAGCCCCATAATATTAGAGGAGCCCCATGATAACAGGGGAGCCCCATAATATTAGAGGAGTCTCATGATAACAGAGGAGCCCCATAATATTAGAGGAGCCCCATGATAACAGGGGAGCCCCATAATATTAGAGGAGTCTCATGATAACAGGGGAGCCCCATAATATTAGAGGAGTCTCACGATAACAGGGGAGCCCCATAATATTAGAGGAGTCCCATGATAACAGAGGAGCCCCATAATATTAGAGGAGCCCCATGATAACAGAGGAGCCCCATAATATTAGAGAAGTCTCATGATAACAGGGAAGCCCCATAATATTAGAGGAGTCTCATGATAACAGGGGAGCCCCATAATATTAGAGGAGTCTCATGATAACAGAGGAGCCCCATAATATTAGAGGAGTCCCATGATAACAGAGGAGCCCCATAATATTAGAGGAGTCCCATGATAACAGAGGAGCTCCATAATATTAGAGGAGTCTCGTGATAACAGAGGAGCCCCATAATAATACAGGGGTCCCATTACAATACAGAAGACCCATGATAACAGAGGAGTCCAATAATAATAATAGAGACGCCCCATGATAACAGAGGAGCCCCATAATATTAGAGGAGTCCCATAATACAGAGGAGCCCCAAAATATTAGTGGAGTCCTATAATAAAAGAGGAGCCCCATAATATTAGAGGAGTCCTATGATAACAGAGGAGCCCCATAATATTAGAGGAGTCTCATGATAATACAGGAGTCCCATATTAATAGAAGAGCGCATAAGAGAGAAGCCCCCTAGTAATAGAAGAACCCTATTATAGTACTGGAGCCCCATGGCTGATAATAGAAGAGTCCCATAATAAGAGAGGAGTTCCATTGCTGATAATAGTAGAGCCCCATGTGCAGCCTCCTCCTTACCTGTACACACCGGGCAGTGCCCAGGACCCGGCTCCTTGCTGCCATCCTCCCAGACACAGGTCCCCCCAGTCATACGAGCCTGCCTCGTCCATGCACCTTCCTTCCTTCCCTCCTGTGTGTACTTTCCTCTCACCTGCCTTTATAGACTTCCATGCCCCCGCACACTCGTCTCGTTCCTTGCCATAGTCTGCCCACAGCTCCTCTCCTTCCCACGTCTTCCTCTGTGTCACATGGCAGGCGATCAAGTGGGGCGCCACCGCTTCTCCCTTCTTCCTTTGGTGTTCGCCGAGCAGCCCACACACGAGATTCCGCCCCCGCCAAGCAGCCTGACATAATAAAAGAACCTTGTCACCTGAGTGGAGAAGTGTGCCCTGTGCCACCCTCACCCGCCGGCCACCCCGACCTGTCAGGGGTCCCAAATAAAACCACACACACTGTTCAGCCTCCATCCCACCCACAGCACTCCCACCGTCCGCCCCCCTCCCCCTACATGAAAACGGAGGTATTTTCAGGGGAAATATGTGAGAGAAAAAAAATCCCACAAAAGCATCTCTCAGACAATGGAGACAATTCAGAGAGATGGGGGGATGTGAGGACCCCCCTAACATTCCCCAGCAGCACTGCAACCAGGCATCAGGAAACTCTGCATTTACTTTATAATATAAAAATATAATATAAAAAAAGAATCAGCTATACCATAATGAGCACCCACCTACAATTAAGTAGGTCTCCCTTTTCCCGCCAAAACAGCCCCGACCTGTCGAAGCATGGACTCCACTAAGATCTCTGAAGGTGGTATGTGCCACCAAGCCCACAATAGCAGATTCTTTAAAACAGAAGTATGGGTTTTTGTTTTATTTAACCACTTCCCTACCCGCCCATAGTAATATGACGTCCGCAGGAGGGATCTCCCATCCTGGGCGGGCGTCATATGACGTCCTGGGCTTCCCGGTCCTCTAGGGGGTGTGCGTGCGCTCTCCCGCCGTGTTACTCAGGAGCCGTTGCGTGTGCCCAACGGCCGCGATGTCTGCCGGGCACCCACGTTTGCCCGTTAACAGAGCAGAACCATGGATCTGAATGTATAAACACACGGATCCATGTCCTGTCAGGGGAGAGGAGACCGATCATGTGTTCCCAGTACAGAGGAACACTGATCGGTCTCCTCCCCTTGTGAGTCCCCTACCCCTCACTCCCTAGGAAACACATTCAACCCCTTGATCGCGTCCAGTGACATTTATACAGTAATCAGTGCATTTTTATAGCACTGATCGCTGTATAAATGTGAATGGTCCCAAAATAGTGCCTGATGTGTCCACCCCAATGTCGCAGATCACCGCCATTACTAGTAAAAAAATAATAATAATAATAAAAATGCTATTAAACTATCCCCTATTTTGTAGATGCTATAACTTTTGCGCAAACCAATCACAATATTATACCCTTATTGCATTTTTTTTTTTTTACCAAAAATATGTAGAAGAATAAAATCGGCCTAAAATTAGGAAAAAATTGTTTTTGTTTTTTTAATTGGGATATTTATTACAGCAAAAAGTAAAAAAATATTGTGTTTTTTCCAAACTTGTCACTCTTCTTTTATTTATAGCACAAAAAATAAAAACCGCAGAGGTGATCAAGTATCACTAAACAAAAGCTCTATTTGTGAGGAAACATCTTTTTTACTTGGGTGCAGTGTTGCATGACTGCGCAATTGTCATTCAAAATGAGACAGTGCTGAAAACTGAAAATTGTCCTGGGCATGAAGGGGGTGATTGAAGTGGTTATTAATCAAACTTACCTAGGTGGATGCAGCATAGCTCCGATGTTACATCTGTCCCCCGGTGCCTCTAAAAGCAACTGAGAACCAAGCGATCTAACATCACAGATTGCTCGGTTCTCACAGCTCCCAGTTACTGTCAGGCACCACTATCTGCTCTGCCCCCACCCACACTCAATGGAGGGCTGGGCTGTGGAAGGGGTAGAAGAGGCAGGCTCAGGCTCTCAGCGGCTTGCTGAGAGGCAGAGCCAGGTGCCGGTCCTGACATGTGGGCTGATCCCAACTCCGTTGTCTCGATCTTGCCCAAGTCTGGACTGGATCTGTTAAAACAGACTTCAGCCTACAGGAGAAGTACAGCCAAACAAGCTTAGGCAGTACTTCCCCTTTAAGTCCTGTAAGTTGCAGAGTGGGGATTCCATGGATTCAACCTGTTTTTTTTGGTTTAAGATTGGATTCAGGTCTGGAGAATTGGGAGGCCAAACACCTCGAATGTGCTATTGTGTTCCACAAACTATTCTTGAACCATTATCGTAGTGTGCCAGGGCACATTATTCCATCACGGAATACTGTTTCCATTAAGGGGTATACGTTTTTCTTGGTCAGCAACAATGTTTACGAAGGTGGTGTGTTTCACAGTAACATCCACATGAATGGCAGTACCCAAGGTTTCCCAACAGAACATTGCTGCATCCTGATGCCACCTCTTCCCCAGGTAGGCAATGCACATGCACCCAGCCATCCACATGAATGGCAGGACCAAGGTTTCCCAGCAGAACATTGCCTAAAGCGTCACACTGCCTCCACAGGCTTGTCTTCTTCCCATTCGGCATCCTGGTGCCATCTCTTTCGAAAGTAGGTGACACAACATGCATCCGGTCATCCACATGACATCAAAGAAAATTTATCAGACCAGACCACCTTCTTCCATAGCTCCATGGTCCCGTTGTAGGTATTTGTAGCTGTGGACACAGGTCAGCATGGGAACCCTGACCACTCTTAACCTGTCAGTGTTCATAAAGTTATATCTGATCAGTGAACACTATATTTTGTGAAAAAAGAGGTGGCCTCCATACTCTTTTACATTTGCAGACAATATGTGGGTCTGTACATAAAAACAATCTATGCAACTTTTAATAAAGTTGAATAATGCCCTTGATATAGATGTAGGCCATTTACATACCTCAAAAAGCCTAACTAGAAAACTCTGAGGACATTGCTAAGGATATTCTAAGAGGCGCTTAGCTGTTACGGTGTTTACTTTTAGCATATTAGGAGTGAGCTGTTGAATGCTGAGCTCAGAGCTACTGGATCAGAGGAGAGAAAGCGCGTGTGAGGGGGTTTGGATCAGAGAAAATCCTGCAGTATTAGAACTTCCCCCCAGTGCAAAACCCTCTGTGGCAGAACACCTCCCCAGTACAGACCCCTAAGTAGTAGAATACACCCAGTATAGACCCTTCTGTAGTAGAACTTCCCCCCATTACAGACCCCTCAGTAGTAGAAATCCCTCCAGTACAGACCCCTCAGAATTAGAACCCTCAACCCCCCCCAGTGCAGGCCCCTTAGTATTAGAACTTTCCCCATGCTGACTCCTCGACTGCTGGGTAGTGGAACACTCCCCAGTAGAGACCCCTCAGGATTAGAACTCCCCCCTCCAGTACAGACCCTTCAGTATTACAATAATTTGCAAATCTGCCATTTAAAGAAAACAATAAGGTACTTTTGAAATTGATGACAGCAACATGTCTCAAAAAAGCTGGGTCAGAACAACAAAAAGCTGGGAAAGTACAACCCCAACTCCAAAAATATTGGGAAAGGACTATATTTATCACAATGTAGCACCCTCTCTTCTTTTAACAACACTTTGTAAACATCTGGGAATTGAGGAGACCAGTTACTGGAATTTTGGGAGAGGAATATTGTCCTATTCTTGAGTATATGCTACCTTAAAGTCCAGTTTATTATTCCCACTCTCTGTACTCACTCCAATAACTGGAAACAAGATGAATCCCTCCTCACTGACCTGGATGACCAAGCTCAACTTGCTGCTGTTATAACACAGATCTTCTCTAATAACGCATCTTCAGAAGCCTCTCCTGCCCTTACTCTATGCCATGGTTCTGGCTATATGGCTCTTTCTTATTCTTATGCAATAGATCTCCCCTGACCAAATGGGATTCATCCCTGATAGAGGGGCCAGAGATAATTCCTCACAAACATTATCTCTCATTGCTTATGCTCACAAACAAACCCAGCCTCCTTTGTTGCTGTTTACTGATGCTAAAAAGGCTTTTGACAGGGTGGACTGGGATTACCTTATGACTACCTTACCCTATTTTGGCCTTGAACCCAAAAATGCTCCTTCATGTAGCAGCACTATACAGTTAGGGCCATAAATATTTGGACAGTGACACAAGTTTTGTTATTTTAGCTGTTTACAAAAACATGTTCAGAAATACAATTATATATATAATATGGGCTGAAAGTGCACACTCCCAGCTGCAATATGAGAGTTTCCACATCCAAATCGGAGAAAGGGTTTAGGAATCATAGCTCTGTAATGCATAGCCTCCTCTTTTTCAAGGGACCAAAAGTAATTGGACAATGGACTCTAAGGGCTGCAATTAACTCTGAAGGCGTCTCCCTCGTTAACCTGTAATCAATGAAGTAGTTAAAAGGTCTGGGGTTGATTCCAGGTGTGTGGTTTTGCATTTGGAAGCTGTTGCTGTGACCAGACAACATGCGGTCAAAGGAACTCTCAATTGAGGTGAAGCAGAACATCCTGAGGCTGAAAAAAGAAAAAATCCATCAGAGAGATAGCAGACATGCTTGGAGTAGCAAAATCAACAGTCGGGTACATTCTGAGAAAAAAGGAATTGACTGGTGAGCTTGGGAACTCAAAAAGGGCTGGGCGTCCACGGAAGACAACAGTGGTGGATGATCGCCGCATACTTTCTTTGGTGAAGAAGAACCCGTTCACAACATCAACTGAAGTCCAGAACACTCTCAGGGAAGTAGGTGTATCTGTCTCTAAGTCAACAGTAAAGAGAAGACTCCATGAAAGTAAATACAAAGGGTTCACATGTAGATGCAAACCATTCATCAATTCCAAAAATAGACAGGCCAGAGTTAAATTTGCCCAAAAACACCTCAAGAAGCCAGCTCAGTTCTGGAAAAGTATTCTATGGACAGATGAGACAAAGATCAACCTGTACCAGAATGATGGGAAGAAAAAAGTTTGGAGAAGAAAGGGAACGGCACATGATCCAAGGCACACCACATCCTCTGTAAAACATGGTGGAGGCAACGTGATGGCATGGGCATGCATGGCTTTCAATGGCACTGGGTCACTTGTGTTTATTGATGACATAACAACAGACAAGAGTAGCCGGATGAATTCTGAAGTGTACCGGGATATACTTTCAGCCCAGATTCAGCCAAATGGTGCAAAGTTGATCGGACGGCACTTCATAGTACAGATGGACAATGACCCCAAGCATACAGCCAAAGCTACCCAGGAGTTCATAAAAAAAGGAGTGCAAAAAAGTGGAACATTCTGCAATGGCCAAGTCAATCACCAGATCTTAACCCAATTGAGCATGCATTTCACTTGCTCAAATCCAGACTTAAGACGGAAAGACCCACAAACAAGCAAGACCTGAAGGCTGCGGCTGGAAAGGCCTGGCAAAGCATTAAGAAGGGGGAAACCCAGCGTTTGGTGATGTCCATGGGTTCCAGACTTAAGGCAGTGATTGCCTCCAAAGGATTTGCAACAAAATATTGAATAAATAAATATTTTGTTTGGGTTATGTTTATTTGTCCAATTACTTTTGAGCTCCTAAAATGTGGAGTGTTTGTAAATAAATGTGTACAATTCCTACATTTTCTATCAGGTATTTTTGTTCAACCCTTCAAATTAAACGTTACAATCTGCACTTGAATTCTGTTGTAGAGGTTTCATTTCAAATCCAATGCGGTGGCATGCAGAGCCCAACTTGCGAAAATTGTGTCACTGTCCAAATATTTATGGCCCTAACTGTATGAGCCTCCTATGTCCTGTATTTGGTTAAATGGTACGTTAAGTGATCCCTTAACTCAACGACACCAGACAGGGGTTGCCTTCTGTCACTCCTGCTTTTTACCATCTCTCTTGATCCCTTTCTCTTCACCCTATGACATAATCCTGGCTTACATGATATCACTACTGGTGACCATATCCAAAAATATGCCGCTTATGTTGGCGACATCTTGTTCTATGTAGAACAGCTCCGAATTTCTCTGGCCAATTTAATGTCCACGTTCTCATCTTTTGGTACTCTGTGGCTTTATTTTCACAATATTTGAAATTCAAAACATTTTCATTCCTTGACATTAACTCCATATAACCACACTTCCCTTTTCAGTGGCAGTCAGCAAGACTGAAATATCTGGGGATTCATTTACTGCCCCATTTGTACAACCTTCCTAAACATAATTATATTCCTTTAGTAAACAATATTAAAACTGACTTTCAACATTGGTCGTCTCTGTGCAGTTCTTGGTTAGGCAAAATTAGTGTAATTAAAATTAACATCCTTCGTAAGGTTTTATGTCTATTTCAAATGATTCCGATACGCATCACTAATGCCCCGTACACACGAGCGGACTTTTCGACATCCAAACTCCGACGGACTGAGTCCGGCGGACTATCCGCTCGTGTGTGGGCTGCAACGGACTTTAGCTTCGCAAAAGTCTGACGGACTTTAGAAATGAAGCATGCTTCAAATTTTCCCGACGGAACTCCGCCGGACCCGGTCCCCTTCGAAAAATTCGCTCGTGTGTGTGCTACTCCGACGGACTAAAACCGACGCTAGGGCAGCTATTGGCTACTGTCTATGAACTTCCTACGTCGAATCCAGTCGTACGTCATCACGTTCGACTCCGTCGGAGTTTGGGGTGATGGTGTGTGGTCAAGTCCGTTCGGTCGAAAAGTCCGCCAGAACTCCGGCGGAACTCCGCTAGAACTCCGTCGGAAGTCTGTCAGACTTAATCCCTCTCGTGTGTACGGGGCATTAGTGTCTTTTCCTCTACTACATTCCTTGATGTTGAAGTATATTCAGAACAGCCACCACCCACAAATCTCCCATGTCATCCCTTCAAGAACCAAAAATCTTTGTGGGCTTTCACTCCCAGACTTCCAAAAGTATTATCAGGCTGTTATCCTTTCTTGTATCACTGACTGGACACTAAGCAATGGGTTTGAATTTGGGCTGCAGTTCCATAGATCCCTAGACCCTTCAGACATTTGTCATCGATGTTGAACCTTGGCACCCCCAGATGTTTTGAAACTAGGGAACTACATTTCCCATGATGCTCATGCACTCTGCAGTATAGTTGAGCATCATCGACAATGTAGTTCTAAAACATCTGAGTTACCAAGGTTCACCATCACTGGTCTACTTTCTTCACTCTTAACAACTATGTTGACCATCTGGGATGCATTACACCATCAAAACAATTGGGTGTACAACTCTCCTGTGATGCTTGCACTTGATCACCAGTATTTTCTACCAGGATACCTAGACAAAGGTTTTGGCTCATGGTTACCGCACAGCCCTCTGCTATTACATCGTATCATTCGGGACTCAAAACTCATGCCACTGATGCACCCGATAAAAAAAGAAAATATCCATATCCCCAATAAACATATGGCATCATAATCAATGAAGGCAATTAATTAGATCTTTCCCTAAACCACTTAGGTCTTTGAGAGAACTGAACTCCCTTGAATTCATATTTCACTTACCCTTCCATCCCTTGCACTGTATATCCTCATTTTTCCATGCCTTACTACCACCAAAGGGTTTATTATCTCTGAATTACTTGTCCGGCTGGGAGTTAGATCTCAGGAAACCTATTATAAATTTTCAAAAAAAATACGAAAGTTCTACAACAGTTGAAGTTAAGTACAAGCTTCCAAAGAGGTGACACCTTTTCATAGCCAAGTTACACTCCATCTTTACGGATTTCTTTCCTGTGTTGGAGAAGTTGTGGGATGAAAGCTACTCATGCACACATATGGTGGAACTGTCCAATTATTCAACCATACTGGGACAAAATTTTAGCATAAACTCCAGAATCCAAAGCCTCGCTATAGACCCAAATGCTTGGACCATCCTGTCGTTGTACAAACAAATCAACAGGGTGGCATAAATATATGTCTAATAGAGAAACTTTCACAAATTTCCATCATCTCAATCTCACAGCAAAATATATGCTTGTTGGTTCATTTTTAAAACCATCCACCTAATAGTGATTTCAGCTGCTCGAGGCCAAGATCCACCCCATATATTTTTTCCCTCCTTTACCTTTCTCTCCTACTTGCACCGTATTTCTTATTGGCCTGCGTGAGGATATACACTATATTACCAAAGTATTGTGACACCTGCCTTAACATGCACGTGAACTTTCATGGCATCCCAGTATTAGTCGGTAGGGTTCAATATTGAGTTGGTCCACCCTTTGCAGCTATAGCAGCTTCAACTCTTCTTGGAAGGCTGTCCACAAGGTTTAAGAGTGTGTCTATAGGAATGTTTGACCATTCTTCCAGAAGCGCATATGTGAGGTTAGGCACTATGTGGATGAGAAGGTAAAGCTCGCAGAACTCTAACGGGTTGAGGTCAGGACTCTGTGCAGGCCAGTCAAGTTCCTCCACCCCAAACTCGCTCGTCCATGTCTTTATGGACCTTACTTTGTGCACTGGTGTGCAGTCATGTTGGAACAGGATTAGGCCATCCCCAAACTGTTCCCACAAAGTCGGGAGCATGAAATTGTCCAAAATGTCTTGGTATGCTGATGCCTTAAGGGTTCCCTTCACTGGAACTAAAGGGCCAACCTCAACCCCTGAAAAACAACCCTACACCATAATCCCCCCTCCACCAAATGATTTGGACCAGTGCACAAAGCAAGGTCCATAAAGACATGGATGAGCGAGTTTGTGGTGGAGGAACTTGACTGGCCTGACCTCAACCCTATAGAACACCTTTGGGAGGAATTAGACCGGAGACTGCAAGCCAGGGCTTCTTATCCACATCAGTGCCTGACCTCGCAAATGCACTTCTGGAAGAATGGTCAAACATTCCCAGAGACACGCTCCTAAATCTCGTGGACCACCTTCCCAGAAGAGTTGAAGCTGTTATAGCTGCAAAGGATGGGCCAAATAAATATTGAACCCTACGGACTAAGACGGGGTTACCATTAAAATTCACATGTGTGTAAAGGCAGGCGTCCTGCTACTTTTGATAGTATTGTGTATATGTCATCTTTTTTCTATGTCTTCAAGATGTTGTTCAACCGATCTTCTCATTTGGAAATTAGGTGATATTTTTTTTTGTTTTTGTTTTTTTTGTTTGTACTCCATGCTAAATGAGCTTTTTCTATGCAAAATTTGTCAACTGAAAATGTTTCAATACTTGCATGGAACACCTCAATTAATATATACTAACAAAAAAAGAAAATACCTTAAGATGTTTGCTTTCCAAAATGTGGTCATTTTGTGGTTGTTTACACTTTCCTGGTGCTCTAGGGCCTCCAAAATTATGATAGGTGGTCAGGAAATGAAATGTGTTTTGGATTTTGGGCCTCTCTATGAGAGAGTCTTATCACCACACTCATGAGAAGTAGAATGTGTTTTTGTGGTGTTATTCTACATATGACTATATTGTGTGTTCTAAAAATCTTAATAAAGTATAACTAAACCTAAAAAAAAAATATTTTTTTTATGTTTTGGATAGAGTAGAGAGTAGTTAGAACATTGGTCAATTTCTGAAAAATAAACAATTGTTTGGGACTTTATATGAGGTCAAGACCAATTAGGTCACGTACGTCGATCCCTATCTATTGACAAAATATGGGAAAAGGTGGGCAATGAGAGCAAGTGGGACTTTGTATGAAGCATGCAGTCTCAGGGACAACCATCAATACTATAAATATAAATATTTTGGTACAATAGGACCATGATTAGCAAGATAAAAACAATAATTGATAATTGTAATATAACCCATACATTTCATCTATATACACATACATGTTGGTTATTAACATATCAGGGCAATGACTACAATAATTACGATAATTGAAATAACCTCCAAACTCTCTAATCTGCAAGGTGTATTAGGAAAGAGACCCTAGGTTGATGGCATCTCAATATTATACCCCAAGATTTGTATAAAATATGACATGATCGGCAAAAATACTTTGTAGGTACAAACACGGCTTCAAACTAGCTTGATGCATTGCATGGTTTGGTGTTACCACTCATCAGGAGCAGGCATGTGATGGTGGTCTAAAACACGATACATAATTGTCCAATAGTTAGCATATAGCAGAAGAAATTAAATACATATTGGAATGGAACCAATATGTATATAAGTAGTACTTCCAAACAGGTCTGCTCTGTAAAGGAGGCATGGTGCAGCACTTTAAACTGGAGGCTCACTGGTAATGTCAAGCACAGGAACTGAGGAAGCTTGTAAAATGACCGTGACCCACACAAGGTGGACAGGCATCTATGGACGCAGAATCCCTTCAGGGCTGGGAATATATATAAATAACATATATGCTCCTGATGAGTGGTAACACCAAGACACAAAACGCGTCAAGCTAGTTTGAAGCCATGTTTGTACCTACATAGTATTTTTGACAATCATGTCATATTTTATACAAATCTTGGATTTCGTCTCACTTTCTGTTAGGCATTGAGACAGGAAGTAAAGGTAAATCTCCACAATGGAACATAAATGGGGAAAAAAATCTGGCATGGGTTTTCACTCTCCTCTGCTCTACCCAAAATGAAAACAGTTCTACTTTAATTGACATCTTTGTGTAAAAAAAAAAAAAACATTTTCATTTTCTCATTTTCTTTCCTGCATTTTCCAAAGTCTTGCGGGAAAAAATAACATTTTCAAAAAACTCACTGTGCCTTTCAGAAAATATCTTGGAGTGTTTACTTTCCAAAATGGGGTCATTTTGTGGGTGTTTCTGGTGTCCTCGTGCTCCAGGGACTCCAAAAATGTGATAGTCAGGAGATTAGATGAGTAATTTATGATCCTTAAAAACCCAAAGGTGCTCCTTGGATTTTGGGCCCATCTACGTATCTAGGCTGTGAAAATGTCTCTCACTTATGGAATCCCCATACTCAGGGGGCATAGCAGAATGTGTTTTTGGGTGTAATTATAAGTATGCCTACGCTGTGTGTGAGAAATAACTTGTGAAATTGACAACTTTGTGATAGAAAAAAATATTACATTTCTCCAATCATGTTACTGGCCTATTGCCAATTAATCTAATTAGTTGCAAAATGTTCTTCCAGCTCTTCTATGTTAGTGCCCTGAACCAACTTTTTAAAGAAGTGTTGCTGTCATCAATTTCAAAATTATCTTATTTTTTTCTTAAAGCTGTATTAAACCCAAAACCTATAATGCAATATATTGCATTTACCAATCATCAACAAAACATTTTTTTTCTGTTTTTTAGATGTTTCCCCACTGTTTTCACCTGGTGATCTGGCCAGTAACACACCTCCTGCATTAAAGTGCCTCCACTCTGGGTGAAGGAGCACAGGGGACACCTTTGGACAGCAACATTGTCAGTCTGAAGAGACTGTAGTGTTACATGTACTAGTAGATTTGGATACATTAAATATCAAAGTCAAACTCCAGCTAACACTTTATAAGCAGTAAGACCCCTTTCACACTGAAACACTTTTCAGGCGGTTTCAAGCTAAAAAGAGATCCTGAAAAGCTCACGAAAACCTATTTCCATTAAAATCAATGAATGCTTTCACACTGGGGCAATACGCTGGCAGGGTGGTGAAAAAACGCCCCTCTCCATTGAAATTAATGGAAAGCGCTTCAAAAGCTCTTGAAAAGCTCTTCAAAAGTGCTCAGTGTCTTACTGGCAGTTTAGAAGCACCTGAGTGTGAAAGGGGCCTTACAACAACAGTTTTTTCCTTTTGGGATAAGACTACTATCACACTGAGGTGATTTGCAGGCACTATAGCACTAAAATTAGCACCTGCAAAGTGCCCTGAAAGAGCCACTCAATTCACTCCAATGCGAAAGCCAGAGGGCTTTCACACTGGAGCGGTGCGCTTGTAGGACGGTCAAAAAAGTCCTGCAAACCGCATCTTTGCATTGCCCCTTCTCATTGAAAACAATAGGGCCGCAAACCCACCGGCAAAGCACGCTTTGCGGGCAGTTTTAACCCTTTTTCGCCTGCTAGCGGGCGAATACGCCGCTAAGACAATGGTAAAATGGGGCTAAAAATAGCGCCACATTACCGTCGGTGCCCGTCCCCCTCAGTGTGAAAGTAGCTTAACCAATTCAGCCCCGGAGGATTTTACCCCTTCCTTACCAGAGCACTTTTTGCGATTTGGCACTGCATTGCTTTAACTGACAATTGTGCGGTCGTGCGACGTTGCATCCAATCAAAATTGACATCCTTTTTTTCCCACAAATAGAGCTTTATTTTGGTGGTATTTGATCACCCCTGCGGTTTTTATTTTTTGCGCTATAAACAAAAGAAGAGCGACAATTTTGAAAAAAACACAATATTTTTTACTTTTTGCAATAATAAATATCCCATTTAAAAAAAAAAATTTCCTCAGTTTAGGCCGATACGTATTCTTCTACATATTTTTGGTGAAAAAAAAAATCACAATAAGCGTATATTGATTGGTTTGTGCAAAAGTTATAGCATCTACAAAATAAGGGATAGATTTATGACATTTTTTTTTTTACTAGTAATGGTGGCGATCTGTGATTTTTTCATGACTGCGACATTATGGCAGACACATCGGACACTTTTGACACATTTTTGGGACCATTCACATTTACACAGCGATCAGTGCTATAAAATTGCACTGATTACTGTGTAAATGTGACTGGCAGGGAAAGGGTTAACACTAGGGGCCGCTGCAGGGGTTAATATGTTCCCTGGGAGTGATTCTAACTGTGGGGGGAGGGGACTCACAATGGGAGGAGACCGATCAGTGTTTCTCTGTACTGAGAACACACCATCGGTCTCCTCTCCACTGACAGGATGTGGATCTGTGTGTTTACATACACGGATCCACGGTCCTGCTGTGTTCCCGGGCAATCGTGGGTGCCCGGCGGACATCGAGGTCGCCGGCACACGCACCGGGTCCTGAGCGATGCCGCGGGTGCGTGCACGCGCCCCTTAGACGGCCGGGAATGAGTGGACGTCATATGACGCTCGCCCAGGATGGGAGATCCCATCTGCGGGTGTCATATGACTATACGCCAGTGTTGAAGTGGTTAAAGGGGTTGTAAAGGTAAAAGTTTTTTCACCTTAATGCATTCTATGCATTAAGGTGAAAAAACATCTGACAGTGCCGGGGCACCCCTCTATTGTGAATAATATATGGGTTTATGAGATTTCATAATCATTGCAGTTCTGTTTTTCTGTAGATTTTACAAAGCATCCCACATTTTTGTGACAAACCATATATGGGCAGGCTGAATGTACCCAAGTTGATCGATCAACTTGGGTAGAACCAGCCTGTTGGATTTTACATGTGATTATTGCTAGGGGCTATTATAGCCACTAGCAGTAATCACTGTGTTCTCCCAGTGGGGACGCCTCTCAGTGCCCCCAGGAGAACACAATGGCTCCACAGGAGGAATTCCCCCATCAAAACTGTGTTAATGGGGGAATGAAGCAATTTTCTTTCTTGCAATCTGTGACCGGCTTAAGCATCTAGGTAAGGAAAACGTAGACTACTGTCTGCAAGGGTCCATAATAAATGCCAAAGGGTCACATGCAGCCCCTGGGCCACAGTTTGGACACCAGGCAAATGTGGCCCCTTACACTACCAAATAATATTCAGAAAAAGTAATGCTAGAGAAAGTTGTCAAGAACAGGCGATGGACAGAGACTTTCTAACATGATACAGGAGAAGGTCAGAGAGTTCAGATATGCTATAAGAGTTGATGGAGACTGGGGACATGCTTCTTGGAGAAATCATAGACTGGAAGTACATTATATGAGAAAGTTAGAGATCACTTCTATTACAGTGATCAATGACCCTTTACAAATCAATGCTTCTACATGTGTGCTCCCTGCAACACCCTTATTTATTACTTGTGCCGCATTTGATATTTCTTACAGCAAGATATATTATAAAATATCAGAGGGCAAGGAAAACAGAAAGAGATGGACAGGTCACAAAAAGAAAAACAATGTAAAAGAAAGAAACCAAACCATTTAACTACCAGAAGCCAGTCTAATTTGTATTTTGTTTTTTCTTTGCTGGCCCTGATAAGAACCCAAGTGAAAAAAAACACAGGGCCCCTGAGAGCCATAAAATAGGTGCCAGAGGGCCACATGTCAGTCCTAGGCTGCAGGTGGGGTGCTAGGAGTTTAAAATATACATAAACACAATTTCTTAAAGTGGTTGTAAACCGCTGGCCTTTTTCTTTTTTTTTTTTTTTTTTGGGGAACCTGCAAGGTAAAGGCATAATGTGATAGCAGGCATAGCATGTTAAACTTACGTTAAAATTAAGTCTTCCGGTGCCAAGAAATCAATGCTGCAGGTGCTTCCATCTTCACCAGTCTTGCTTCCGGGGTTCACGGACTTGGCACTGTGACTGGTCAGAACTGTGATGACGTCGCTCCCCTCGCATGCGTGCGGGAGCCGCCACTGACAGCACAGGGCTCTGAAGGAAGGCACGGGTGGCCGTTCCTTCAGAGCGCGTGCGCTGCAGGTGCTTCCATCTTCCCCAGTCTTGCTTCCGGGTTCGCAGACTTGGCTCTGTGACTGGTCAGAGCTGTGATGATGTCGCTCCCCTTGCATGTGTGCGGGAGCCGCCATTGACAGCACAGGGCTCTGAAAGAAGGCACGGTTGGCCGTTCCTTCGGAGCGCGTGCGCTAGTGATGTCACTGGCTGCATAAATGGTGCACGTTTAGGAGATATTTACACTACCTATAGTAGTGTTAATATTATAAGATGGAAGTTTACTTCCTCTATAAAGAAGACATTATACCCATCCCCTGCAAGAAAACTGCAATAATATAAAATACCTTGTATATACAAAAGTACACTTGCCTACTGTATGTCCACTCATCCTTTCTGTTTTGTGGATCCTTTGAAGATTCTGTGCAGCTGGTGTCCCTGCGCTTGTGCTGCCATATTGAAAATTTATGTTGTCCTGCGCATGCGCATGATGGAATTCATGAAGTCATGTGCCTCAGCTTAGGTATGTGTCGTAAGACAGTACACTCATATGCTTTTTATAAATGAAATTCATGCCTTGTGAGATTTCGGGGAGAACGTTTTTTCTTCAAGAGCAAATGAGTATAATGCAATACAGCACCTGTGCGAAATGTGCTGTATGATCTCATGTGCTGCATCTCCTGCATGAGCAGTATGAGAATGCTATGAGATCTCACAGCTTAGGTAGTAATCTCCCTGAAGGCACTAGTGATGTTGCTTTTCCAGGGACATCTGTGTGATGGGGCTATTTCACTAATCCCTGCAGGAGAACCAGGAAGTGAATGCAAAAAAGGTAAGTAACTAGTAAATCAAACCCTTTTTTTATTCCTTTTTCAATTAGTGCCATATGATTTCACGTCGGCATGCAGTGATTCTTGCTAATGTGAAAATAGTAAAAGGGGAAAAGATCTACTTTAAATCTCATATAAGCTTTAACATATTAAAGCAGTATTTGGACTCTTTTTATTATTGTATATTTATTAATGATTTTTAATTATACATAGATAAGAAAAAACGACAAGGACAACGAAAAAGAACAAAAGTAGAAAGATTACAATAAGCAATCCAATTAAATCATAAAAAGCTAGCCGTCTGACAAGTCTGGAGGATCAGAGTAAAACACAGATCAGAATAATATAACGTTAACCTCCAGTTTGACAAACCTGAGTACAACAGGGAATAAATCAAATAGGAACAGGGGATATAAAGGAAAGGGCGAGGAAAACCATAGATCAGTGGACTTGGAAATGAAACAGCTAAGCATTATAAGAATAGTTGAACATAAGAGATGACATCTATCGTTCCTGAAGAGACCTTTCTGGACAGTAGTCACAGTCGTCCCATGCTCCCCAAATTTTGCTAAACCGTAACAAGGAGTCTTCAGTTTTTTGTTTTTTTTTAATTCTTTATTTTAAAGATGTGACACAGATACAAACAATAAGACAACTTCACATTGCATGTAGACACTGCATATAGACACTGCATATAGACTATGGTAAGCGTATCCAGCAAATCAACTATACAAAATAAAAGCAGTGAATGAGGCCATGCAGTCTGGCCCATATCACTAGTTGAAGTCTAATACAGGGTGAATATAAGCTTCTGTACCCATCACTTTTTGTGTTTTAATTGAAAAAGGAGAGAAGGAAACGAGAGAGAAACATAAGAAAGAAAGAGAGAAAAAAAAATAGGGGGGGGGGAGACAGACAGGGTGGGGGTCACCCCCGGGGAGTCAAGATTGATAGTACTGAACAGGCAGTGGGGATCCTAGGTGGTGGATCCTAGTGTGTATTGGTGGAACTCGTCAGAGAAGCGAAAGAGATCCCAGTAGAACCATCTGGACTTATGTTCCTCTGACTTATCCCGCAAGGCAGAGGTCATATCTTCCATTTGCTCAATATCCTTTACTCTCGCGAACCATTGGGCCACCGTTGACGCAGACTGTTGTTTCCATAGGGGTGGGATGCTTGCCCGTGCAGCATTAAGGAGATGTTTGAGAAGGGATTTATGATAACGTTTCCTTGATAGGGGGGTAAGGTTGAGGAGGACCGCAGCTGGGTTATCATGTAGGGAGACGTCTGTGAGTTTCTGTATGAGCTTGAGCACTGGCTGTCAGGAAGTTTGGAGCACAGGGCAATCCCAGAAAATATGTAAGAGGGTGCCTGAGTGTAGGCCACACCGCCAACAGCAGTCAGTTTGCAGAGGGAATATCTTAGCCAGCACGGAAGGGGTTCTATACCAACGCGTCACTACTTTATACGTAGTCTCTTGGTATTTGCTGCATAGAGAAGATTTCTGTTCGAAAAAGAGAATACGATCATTTTGGGGTTCTGTGAAGGTGACTTGCAAGTCCCTCTCCCATTTTGCTAAGAATGGGGGGTTTTCAGTGGCGTGAAGGTCTAGTAAGGATTTGTAGGAGGTTGACAAGGATCTCCGAATTGGTCCCTCACCCAAGCATAATTCCTCAAAAGGGTGGAGGTTTCTGCCAAAATGGGTTGGTTTAGGCAGAGAACCGAGGAAGAGAGATAGTTGATTAATCTTCCAGCGATCTAATGAGGAAGGGGCCAGACCACCGAGCAAATTCTCCGTAGTGAGCCAACCGGAAGAACCCAATAGCAAAGAGGCTCTCATGAGTCCCTGCGGGGCCCGCGAGAGAAAAAATGGGTCAGTGAGGCCAGGTATAAAGAGGAGTCTTCAGCTGATGTAGTTAGATGTTCCATCCTACGAATGTCAGCCATATTGGATAGAAGCTGGTATCTAGTAGGGGGAAAGGTGGACGACCAACAACATGGTATCGCTCTTTTAGCTGCTAAAAGTATAAAGGCCATCCGTTTTCAGGCTGGTTTAGGGATACCTGGGAAAGGAAGCCCCAACAGGTAGTGTATAGGGTTTAAGATTATTGTCACGTGCAAAAGGTCTTGTAAAAGGGTCTGGACATAAGCCCAGAAGGGTTTATTGAGGGGGCAATCCCAGGAAATATGATAATGGAAACCTATCTCTCCAACACATCTCCAACACATTTTGGAGGTTTCTGGTTTACGAGCATGCAAAATGTCAGGAGTCCTGTACCAGAACATATTGATTTTGTAGGCAGTCACGCAGCGAGAAACCTTAGAAGAAGATTCCCAATTTTATCACAGTCTGACAGGGAGATGGTTTGTTGGAGAATACAAGCCCATTTACTCATATAAGAATGGCTGGATTTAGTCAAAGGAAACTAGGGGGTTTGTCAAATGAGAGGCTAGGGCATTTAGCAGAAAATAAATATTTAATTTGCAAATAAGAATAAAAAAGGGATTTTGGGATCTGGAGTTTCGATTGTAAATCTGTAAAACATAAAAGCACCTGGGTAACTGGGTGCACCATGTGGCACAGTTGGAAAATTCCAGTCTGAGTCCAGGGGAGCATACAGGTGTAGGATAGGCTGTCCGGGATATCCAGGTTAAATAGGACATTCAAGAGTGGAGGGCATGGAGAAAAAAAAGGTAATATTTTCCGCAACATCTTTTCCGAATGGACAGTGTAAAGAACATAGGGGCCAGACAGAGACTTCTTAGCTGAGGTATATGGCTATCCGAGGGAGCCCATAACATAAAACATGGGTGTACGGGGGATGTAATTTCCATTTCAATCTCGGACCATCTGTTTGGGGCATAATGAGACGTCTAAGAGATGACAGCACGTAAGTGAGTGGCATAATAATATTTCAATAGGTCTTGGTCACTCAGTCCACCTCTGGATCTCAAAGTCTGGACCCAACCGACCCTGCTATCCTGTGAGAAGCATTATTCCATATAAATTTGAGAAAAGATCTCTGGAGCAGTTTCAGTTGAGATAACAGGATCAATACTGAGTGTGTCTCAAATATATACAGCAATTTATGAAGCATGGTCATCTTAAGCATGTACATTTTTCCAAAGAGAGAGAGAGAGGGAGGGTGGTCCAGTGTTTCATTAAATTAGTAATTTCTGTAAATAGTGGAGGGAAATTAGCCTGATAGAGAGTGGAATAAGAAGAAGTTATGTAAATACCCAAATATTTGAGAGTATGGGAGCACCAGTGATACTTGAAGTTCTGCTGAAGTGTGTCCAGGAAAGGCTGGGGAATGTTTATGGGAAGGGCTTCAGTTTTGGTGGGGTTTATCTTAAAGCCCGATAAAATACCAAAGAGATTTAAGATCTTATGTAATGAGGATAGGAAAGTATGTGGGTTAACGTTAACAGGATGTCATTGGCAAAAAGAGAAAGCTTGTATTACTCCTGTCGCAGCCGCACTCCTCAAATATCAGGTTGAGAATGGATAGCAGCAGCCAGAGGTTCCAAGCTTAGAATAAATAGCAATGGTGAAAGCGGGCAGCCCTGCCTGGTGCTATTGCATGGGGGGGAGGGGTGACTGCAACAGATGTGAGGCAAGTTGGACCTGGGAGGTGGGTATGGGATATAGTGCTCGCAATGTGTGGAGAAAGGGGCCATAGAAACCATAATGAGAAAGGGTGGCAAACATGAAGGACCAATATAGATGGTCAAAAGGTTTTTGGGCATCTAGGCTTAAAACCATGACAGGGTATTTAGTTTTAATGAGATCGATAGTACGTCTGGTGTTGTCGCCTGCATGTCTGGTAGGAACGAATCCCACCTGGTCCTTATGAATTAGGGATGGTAATAGTAATGAAAGTCTGTTTGCTAAAATTTTTGTGAAAATGTTGTAGTCTGTATTTAATAATGCTATGGGACAGTATGTCAGGGCTGGGCTCAGCCCTTCCTTCTCTGAGCTGGCCGCTCAGCTCTCGGCTAATTGCCAGCTCTCTCCACAGTCACTCATCTGTTGATGATCCTGCTCATCAGTCCTGGCTACTTAAGCCGTTCAGTCCAGAGGAGCTCTGCCTTCGCCTTGGTCACATCACAAGAGACCATCTCCTGCGTTCCTGTTTAACCACTTTCAGACCGGACCATTTTGCTGGTAAATGACCAGAGGTCTTTTTACACTTTGGCACTGCGCTGCTTTAACTGGTAATTGCGCGGTCATGCAATGTTGTACCCAAACAAAATTTGCGTCCTTTTCTTCCCACAAATAGAGCTTTCTTTTGATGGTATTTGATTGCCTCTGCGATTTTTATTTTTTGCGATATAAACGTAAAAAGACCGCAAATTTTGAAAAAAAATGATATTTTCTACTTTTTGTTATTAGAAAAATCCAATAAACTCAATTTTAGTCATACATTTAGGCCAAAATGTATTCAGCCACATGTCTTTGGTAAAAAAAAAGTCAATAATTGTATATTTATTGGTTTGCGCAAAAGTTGTCACATCTACAAACTAAGGTACGTTTTCTGGAATTTACGCAGCTTTTAGTTTACGACTGCCTATCTCATTTCTTGAGGTGCTAAAATGGCAGGGCAGTACAAAACCCCCCCAAATGACCCCATTTTGGAAAGTAGACCCCCTAAGGAAATTGATAAGAGGCATGTTGAGCCCATTGAATATTTTATTTTTTTGCCTCAAGCGATTGAATAATGACAAAAAAAAAATTTTTTTTTTTTTTTTACACAAAGTTGTCACTAAATGATATATTGCTCACACATGCTATGGGCGTATGTGAAATGACACCCCAAAATAAATTCTGCTGCTTCTCCTGAGTACGGGGATACCACATATGTGGGACTTTTTGGGAGCCTAGCCGCGTACGGGGCCCCGAAAACCAAGCACCGCCTTCAGGCTTTCTAAGGGCGTAAATTTTTGAGTTCACTTCTCACTACCTATTACAGTTTTGAAGGCCATAAAATGCCAAGATGGCACAAAACCCCCACAAATGACCCCATTTTAGAAAGTAGACACCCCAAGCTATTTGCTGAGAGGCATGTTGAGTTCATGGAATATTTTATATTTTGCCACAAGTTGCGGGAAAATTACAAACTTTTTTTTTTTTTTTTTTTTTTCACAAAGTTGTCACTAAATGATATATTGCTCACACATGCCATGGGCATATGTGAAATGACACCCCAAAATAAATTCTGCTGCTTCTCCTGAGTACGGGGATACCACATATGTGGGACTTTTTGGGAGCCTAGCCGCGTACGATGCCCCGAAAACCAAGCACCGCCTTCAGGCTTTCTAAGGGCGTAAATATTTGACTTCACTCCTCACTACCTATTACAGTTTTGAAGGCCATAAAATGCCAAGATGGCACAAAACCCCCACAAATGACCCCATTTTAGAAAGTAGACACCCCAAGCTATTTGCTGAGAGGCATGTTGAGTCCATGGAATATTTTATATTTTGCCACAAGTTGCGGGAAAATTACAAACTTTTTTTTTTTTTTTTTTTTTTCACAAAGTTGTCACTAAATGATATATTGCTCACGCATGCCATGGGCATATGTGAAATGACACCCCAAAATAAATTCTGCTGCTTCTCCTGAGTACGGGGATACCACATATGTGGGACTTTTTGGGAGCCTAGCCGCGTACGGGGCCCCGAAAACCAAGCACCGCCTTCAGGCTTTCTAAGGGCGTTACAGTTTTGAAGGCCATAAAATGCCAAGATGGCACAAACCCCCCCCAAATGACCCCATTTTGGAAAGTAGACACCCCTAAATTTAGGGGTACACTAGTGAGACTAGGTAATAAATGGCGGGTGCCCTGAAACTATAAAAAAATAACTAACCAACCAGCGTCACCTGTAACAGTTATATGGTGATCACTGGTGAAAGGGTTAACTAGGGGGCAATCAGGGGGCTTTATGCGGTAGTATATGGGGGTCCCTGGCGCTATAAAAAGCTGCGGCGAACCTAAATACCTACCTGCCTAACTAGCGTCACCTGTGACACTAATACAGCGATCAGAAAAACGATCGCTTATTAGGCTGGGTTCACACTGGAGCGATGCGGGAACGCCACGAATGCGCGGCGGGTTCCCGCATCGCATGCCTCCCGGCGGCAGTTCACACTGCCCTATGCGAACTGCTGGGAGTGTCAGTGAAATGTTACTGACACCCCCAGATCAGTTCGCATATCGCAGTGCGATCTGCAAACTCGGATCGCATGGTGTGAACACCCATGCGATCCGATTCTGCTGCGGGCCAAAAAAAGGGTCCCGTGCGAATTTGCGGCGGGTGCGGCGGGTGTGGCGGGTGCGGCGAATGGCTGAACTCGAATCGCACAGAGATCGGATGTGATTTGCACTGCAGTGCGGTGCGAATCACATCCGTTCTCAAACCGCTGCAATCTGAACCCAGCCTTAGTGACACTGGCGACGGGGGGTGATCACGGGGTTAAACCTTTATTGGGGGGGTTAGGGGGGTACCTTAGAACTAAAGGGGGCTAACCCTAACTGCCCTAACAGTTATTAGTCACAAATGACACCCGCCGGGTGATCAGGGGGTTAAACCTTTATTAGGTAATAAATGGCGGGTGCCCTGAAACTATAAAAAAATAACTAACCAACCAGCGTCACCTGTAACAGTTATATGGTGATCACTGGTGAAAGGGTTAACTAGGGGGCAATCAGGGGGCTTTATGCGGTAGTATATGGGGGTCCCTGGCGCTATAAAAAGCTGCGGCGAACCTAAATACCTACCTGCCTAACTAGCGTCACCTGTGACACTAATACGGCGATCAGAAAAATGATCGCTTATTAGGCTGGGTTCACACTGGAGCGATGCGGAAACGCCGCGAATCCGCGGCGGGTTCCCGCATCGCATGCCTCCCGGCGGCAGTTCACACTGCCCTATGCGAACTGCTGGGAGTGTCAGTGAAATGTTACTGACACCCCCAGATCAGTTCGCATATCGCAGTGCGATCTGCAAACTCGGATCGCATGGTGTGAACACCCATGCGATCCGATTCTGCTGCGGGCCAAAAAAAGGGTCCCGTGCGAATTTGCGGCGGGTGCGGCGGGTGTGGCGGGTGCGGCGGGTGCGGCGAATGGCTGAACTCGAATCGCACAGAGATCGGATGTGATTTGCACTGCAGTGCGGTGCGAATCACATTCGTTCTCATAAACCGCTGCAATGTGAACCCAGCCTTAGTGACACTGGCGACGGGGGGTGATCACGGGGTTAAACCTTTATTGGGGGGGTTAGGGGGGTACATTAGAACTAAAGGGGGCTAACTCTAACTGCCCTAACAGTTATTACAGTCACAAATGACACCAATGCAAAAAAAAAAAAAAAAAATGACATTGGTGTCACTGTGACTGGGGGGCAGGGGTAATTGGGGGGGTGATCGGGGGGTAAAGGGGGGGTGTGAGTGTGCCTGGCATGTTCTACTGTGTGTGTAGAGTGTTGGTGCAACTCACCGATCCGCTCTCCTCCGTGTCGGAACGGAAAATACCGACACGGAGGAGAGAATACATCACTTCCTCTCCTGTGTTTACATTACAGGAGAGGAAGTGATGTCACGGGGGATTTCCATTCGTCGAGAGCGATCGCGAGGGGGTGGCCATGAATGAATGGCCGCCCCCTCATCCCGGATCGCTCTCGAAGAAATGCCGACCGCCGCAGGCACCGGGGGGGGGCCCGATCGGGCCCCCCACCCGCGGGCAGGCAGGGACTTATATATACGCCCATATGCCTGCCCGTGCCATTCTGCCGACGTATATCGTCGTGCGGCGGTCGGCAAGTGGTTAAAGACTGTCTTTGCTGACATCCCTTCCGGCTCCAGATCCTGCTTGCTGTTCCACTACTTGGATCCCTGACTTCTGGCTTGGCTTACTATCCCTTCCAGTTAATGAACTTTGGCTATGTTTTGACTACGTTTGTTCTTTTTACTTTTATTATTAAACAAGTGTGATTTAACTGTACTTCTGTATCGGCCTGATTTCATGGTTTCTGACAGTAGGCGAAGGCCATGAATTCAGAAGATACAGTCAATCCACTTGTTGGTAATATTTTTTCCAGATTGGATGAGCAAGATCACTGCATGGATTAGTTTGCCATAGCGTTACAAACGTTCATGAGTCACACACCTGCAATCTCCCACTGTGGCTGCTCTGGGTACAACCTGAGTTGCAGGCCAATCCTGCTGCTGCTCCAGTCTCTGTGCAGGTACCACAGAGACTGGAGCAGCAGCAGGGATGGCCTGCAACTCAGGTTGTACCCAGAGCAGCCACAGTGGGAGATTATTACCTCTATAAGAGGTATATCTGGTTCCGCTCTGCTTCCCCAGCGATTTGGGGGTGATCCAGTTCAATGCAGAGGGTTTCTCAACCAGGTTGAGATATACTTTGAGATGCTGCCCCAGGTGTTTCCCATGGACAGAAGTAAAGTAGGTTTTGTGATATCTTTGCTTTCTTAGAGAGCCTTGACTGGGGAAAGCCCTCTATGGGAGATGCAAAAACCTGTTGTCTTCAGTTACCCTGAGTTTGCGGCCTCCTTTAAAAGGGTATTTGACATTCCGGCACACTCCGCTTCTGCTGCCAAGTGCCTCATGTCTATCAAACAGAGTATGAGAACTGTTGCCGACTACTCCATGGAATTCGGTACTCTGACAGCAGAGGTTGCTTGGAACAATGAGGCCCTCGTGGCTGACTTTTCTCATAGTCTCTCGGATTCCATCAAGGATGAGATAGCAGCCCGAGATATACCCACTGAGCTGGATAGGTTGATCACGTTTGCCATCCTCATTGATTCTAGACTCAGAGAAAGATTCTCTTTTAAGCAGAACTTGCGGAATTTGCCTCTGAGCTTTGCAGTCCCGCCCGTGCCTCCCTCACCTCCCATGCCTCCTGGTATCGAGTCGGTCAGTGAAGATGAGCCCATGCATTTGGGCTCTTCTCTCTGTGGATGAGAGAACCTTTACTAGGAGGGAGAGATTGTGCCTTTATTGTGGCCAGGTGGGTCACTTTTTGAAGTCTTGTCCTACCCGTCCAGGGAACGCCCAAACCTTGAGGTCCTGTCACGGACAGACCTTAGGTGGCATTGTTTCATCCCCAGTTATCCAGAAGGATAAAGACCTGGTTTCGGTCACCCTTTCTTGGGCTGAGTTGTCCATCGAGATACAGGCTCTAACCGACTCTGGGGCTGCAGGCCTGTTCATTGATGCTGCCTTTGTATCAAAGCACTCGATTCCGCTGCAGCTGTGTGACACTCCACTTGCCATTGAGGCTTTTTAACGGGAGACCTCTACAGCCTGCCCTTGTGACTCACAGTTCCATTGTCCATGGCCATAGGAGCTCTTCACCATGAGATAATCCAATTCTAAGTTATTTCCTCACCTAAGTTTCCGCTGGTTATTGGTTATCCTTGGTTACAGAGGCACAACTCCTCTTTTGATTGGCTCCATGCTGAGGTTTTCTCCTGGTCAGAAGGTAGCCAATGTCCTGTGCACCTCTTCACTCTCCTCCCTGCCAGAGGGGTACCATGATTTTAGCTATGTCTTTGACAAAGGTCAAGCCGGTAGTTTGCCTCCACACCGGCCGTATGATTGCACAATTTATTTGTAACCTGGTGCCATACCCCCTCGTGGCCAGGTTTACCCTTTGTTGGTCTTGGAGGATAAGGTCATGGAGGAGTATGTTGCAGATGCACTTTCTCAAGGTTTCATCCGCAAATCCTCGTCTCCTGCTGGTGCTGGTTTCTTCTTTGTGAAGAAGGAGAGTGGTGAACTGAGACCTTGTATTGATTATAGGGGTCTCAATCGTTTACGATTAAGAATGCCTATCCGATTCTGTTGATTACAGAGTTATTTGACCGCCTCAAGGGAGCAACGGTTTTCGCAAAGCTTAATTTGAGAGGGGCATACAATCTCGTGAGGATTAAGGAGTGGGATGAGTAGAAAACTGCATTTAATGCCAGAACAGGCCATTATGAGTACCTCGTAATGCCTTTTGGCCTTTGTAACGCCCTGGCAGCCTTCCGGGAATTTATTAACAATGTCCTCTGAGATTTGTTGCAGTTATGTGTGGTGGTTTATCTCCTATCTGTCTTGTGCTTCAGAAACTAAGACAGAAATCTCTATTGTAAATTGGAGAAGTACGCGTTCCATCATGAACTGATTAAATTCCTGGGTCATTTCCACTGCTGGTTTTTCAATGGACCCAGAGAAACATTCGTCAGTCCTACAGTGGCCCCAACCCATGGGCTTATATCCTCTGCAGCATTTCCTGGGCTTTGCTAACTATTATCGTAAGTTTATTCGCAACTTCTTGTCTCTGGTCAAGCCCCTGACTGATATTACCAGAAAGGACCGTAACACACAGAGTTGGTCTCTGGAGTCCATTAAGGACTTTGAGAGTCTCAAGGCTGCTTTTGTTTCTGCTCCTGTGTTGGTACCAGTGCTGGGAAAAGGCCATCTCGTGCCCAGGGCGAAAATGGCAAACTGTGCCCCCCCCCTCCCGGGTATAAAGAAAGAGTCAGTGTCCTTTCAAAATCAGAAAACACTTAAAATAATACAACACTACAATACAACCGTACAATACTGAAGCTGCAGCCCCGTCAGAGTATATGTACTATATATATGGCAAATGGTTAAATTGTAAGTTCACTTTACAGAAAATCAGTAAGGTAAACTTACATTGGACCCCCTCCCCACTCCCCCAGTCCTACTAACCTGGAGTCCAGCGATCCCACGCACTGACCCCTTTACATTGCACAGCACCCTTCACCTCTGGACCCCTTTACATTACACAGCCCCTACACCACTTTACATTACACAGCACCCTGCATATCTGGGCCCCTTTACATTACACAGCCCCCTGCGCCTCTGGGCACTTTTACATTACACAGCCCCCTGCACCTCTGGACTCCCTGCATATTACATAGACCCCCCTTCAGTGTAGCCCCCTGTTCAGTGTAGCCCCATTCAGTGCAGACACCTCCGTTCAGTGTAGCCCCCCTGTTCAGTACAGACTCCTCCTTCAGTGTAGCCCCCGTTCAGTGCAGACCTCCCTTCAGTGTAGCCCCCCGTTCAGTGCAGACCCCCTTCTCTGTAGCCCCCTGTTTAGTGCAGGCCCCCTTTAATGTAGCCCCCCTTTCAGTGCAGATTTCCCCCTTCAGTGTAGCCCCCCGTTCAGTGCAGACCCCCCTTCAGTGTAGCTCCCCTTCAGTCCAGACGCCCCCGTTCAGTGCGGATGCCCCCTTCAGTGTAGCTCCCCCGTTCAGTGCAGATGCCCCCCTTCAGTGTAGCCCCCCATTCAGTGTAGCAACCCCCGTTCAATGCAGTGTGCAGACCCCCTATTCAGTACCTCAGATCAGCGCGGAGGCACATGCTCAGCAGATCCACTTCTCCTGTTTACACATAAACAGAGAGGAGGGGGAGGCGGCTTCACTCTGCTCGGCTGTGCCTGTGTGACATCTGGGATCGCATAGACAGATAGCCCGCGGCTGCGAGAGGAGGGGATGGTAGGTGCAGCGGTGTCCCCCGGCACCCCTCGCACACCCCTCCCCCTTGCATCACAATATAGTTTGCCTCTCCCTACCTGTCAATGCACCGCTGCCTAAACCTGCGGAGCTGCCACCGATTCAATCGTGGAGGGGGGTGCCAGCCTGGCACCCCCCCCCAGTGTGTGGTACATGGGGCGGCCCGCCCCCCAGTTAGTACACCTCTGCATCTCCACCTCTGCACCCTTGCAAGCAAGCGCAGCTCTGCAGTGTTGTGGGGGCGGCCAGTGGTAGTCACTTTTTGCCCAGAAACTGCACCCCCTTCCTACAATAAATTGCTCTGCCCAGGCATCCGTCTCTTCAGCCCACCCCTTGTACCAGCCCTGGTTGGCACATCCTGATCAACGTTACCTTTTATCCTTGAGGTTGATGCTTCTGAGACTGGTGTTGGTGCCCTTCTGTCTCAACGTCTTACCCTACCTCGCATCCTTGTGGCTATTTTTCCAAGAAATTGTCACCTGTGGAGTGCAATTATGAGATTGGTGACGGAGAGCTGTTGGTGATCATTTTAACCCTGAAAGAATGGAGACATCTCCTCCAAGGTACCACTGTGCTGGTTCTCATTCTTACTGACCATAATAATCTCACATTCTCATCTGAGGCGAAACGCCTCTCTCGCAGAAGGGCACGATGGGCTCTTTTCTTGTCAAGTTTCAATTACATTGTCTCATTCTTACCCGGTACTAAGAATATACTAAGAATGTAAGGGCTGACGTCTTGTCACAACAATTTTCCTCCACTTCCAAGTTGGTGTCGGTTCTGGTTCCTGTGATTTCTCCTGATCGTATTCTGGCTACGGTTCGCACCACTCACTTCTCCTTTGGGTGACAAAATTCTTGTTGCTCTGGTCCATGCTCCTCCTGAGAAACCTTGTGACCACTGCTTTGTCCCAAATAGTCTCCATACTGCCGTACTCCAGACTTACCATTTTCGCAAGGCAGCTGGCCACCCTGGGAACAATCAACTCGTTTGGGCCATTTCCCAACAATTCTGGTGGCCTAGTCTACGTGCTGATGTAATTGCCTTTGTAGCTGTCTGTTCCGTGAGTAAGACTCAGGCCGCGTACACACGGGCGGACTGTCTGTCCAACTTAGTCCGCTGAAACACATTTCAGCGGACAGTCCGCTCGTGTGTGGGCTTCAGCGGACTTTTTCAGAGGACAGTCTGGCGGACTAAGGCCGCGTACACACGGGCGGATTGTCTGTCCAACTTAGTCCGCTGAACCGTGTTTCAGCGGACAATCCGCTCGTGTGTGGGCTTCAGCGGACTTTTTCAGCGGACAGTCTGACGGACTTAGTCTTTCGGAATTTCCGTAATTTTGTCCGCTGAAACTTGGTTTTGTCCGTCCAAACTTGGTTTCAGCGGACAGTCCGCTCGTGTGTAGGCAAGTTGGACGGACTAAGTATGGCACATGCTCAGAAAGGGTTTACACGGCCGAAGGTTGCATTGCAGTGTATTGGACGTCGTTTTTCTAGTCCCGTCGTACGTGCTGTACACGTCATCGCGCACGTTTTCAGCGGACTGTCTGTTCATCGTGTGTGGTCAAGTCCGTTCATTCAAAAGTTGAACGGACTGTCTGTCGGATTGTCTGACGAACTTAGTTGGGCAGACAATCCGCCCATGTGTACGCAGCCTAAGTCTTTCGGAATTTCCGTAATACAGTCCGTCCAACTTTGGTTTCAGCGGACAGTCCGCTCGTGAGTAGGCAAGTTGGACGGACTAAGTATGGCGCATGCTCAGAAAGGATTTACATGGCCGAAGGTTGCATTGCAGTGTATTGGACGTCGTATTTCTAGTCCCGTCGTACGTGCTGTACACGTCATCGCGCAAGCTTTCAGCGGACTGTCTGTTCATCGTGTGTGGTCAAGTCCGTTCATTCAAAAGTAGGACGGACTGTCCGTCGGATTGTCTGACGGACTTAGTTGGCCAGACAGTCCGCCCGTGTGTACGCAGCTTCAGAGTAAGACCCAAAGACACCTTCTAATGGGCCTCCTACAACCCATACCCAATGGAGAGAGGCCATGGACCCACCTGTCTATGGATTTCATTGTGGAGTTACCCAACTCCCAAGGCAACACTGTTATCCTTATGGTGGTTGACTGGTTCTCAAAGGTGTGCCATTGTATTCCACTTAAGAAGTTGTCCTACTTCTAAGAAACTGGCTTCCATTTTTGCTTGGGAGATCTTTCGCGTACATTGGCTACCCAAGGTGATTGACCCGGACAGGGGTAGTCAGTTTGTGTACGGGTTCTGGTGAGCCTTTTGTGCACAGTTGGGAATTCAGCATGCTTTCTCCTCTGTGTATCACCTGCAGTCTAATGGGGCCCAGAACAAGCCAATCAGTTCTTGTAGCAATTTCTGCATTGCTATATTTCTGACCATCATAACAACTGGTCAGACCTATTACCGTGGGCAGAGTTTGCTCACAACAGTGCCTTGAATTCTGCTTCCCGAGTGTCCCAGTTTATGGCGAATTATGGTTTCCAACCTTCCATGTTGCCTGACTCGTTTGTTTTTCCGCAGAGTATTCCTACATTAGAGTAGCATCTCCGTGGTCTTTGTTCCACTTGGGCCCAAGTCCAAGAGGTTTTGCGTCATGCTAATTATAGGTACAGACTCCATGCTGACCGCAGAAGCCTGCTTGCGCCTTCCTACCAGGTTGGGGACAGGGTCTGGCTGTTATCTCACAATATCCGACTTTGTGTTCCCTTACTGAAGTTCGCACCTCAGTTTATTGGGCCTTTCACTTTTCTTCACAGGATTCTAATATGCGTATTTCTCATGTATTTCATGTCTCCTTATTAAAACCTCCTTATTAAAGCGGTCTGCAACCGCTTTACCACCTCGGTGCCATGTCCTGACCCTGTACAGGTTGAGAACCATGAGGAGTACTCCTCATGCTACACAGTTCCATGGGTGCATACAGTACCTGGTGCATTGGAAAGGATACGGTCCGGAGGAATGCTCTTGGGTCTTTGGACATACATGCCCCTATCCTCCCTCATGATTTCCATAGACATTTTCCCCTCAAGCCTGGTGGTTCTCCCAGGGGGAGGGGTCGTTGGGGTGAGGGTACTGTCAGGGATGGGCTCAGCCCTTCCTTCCCTGAGCGTATTTTGAATGTATTTCATGTCTACTTATTAAAACCTTTGGTCTGCAACCACTTTACCACCTCGGTGCCACATCCTCACCCTCAGGTTAAGGTGCCACATCCTCACCCTTAGGTTAAGAACCATGAGGAGTATGAAGTACTCCTCATACTACACAGTTCCATGGGCGCATACAGTACCTGGTGCATTGGAAAGGGTACGGTCCGGAGGAACGCTCTTGGGTCTAATTTTCCCGTCAAGCCTGGTCGTCCTCCGAGGGGGAGGGCTCGGCCCTTCCTTCTCTGAGCTAATTGCTAGCTCCCATCTCTCACCACAGTCACTCTGCTGTTGTTGATCCTGCTTGTCAGTCCTGCCTACTTAAGTCGTCCAGTCCAGAGGAGCTCTGCCTTCGTCTTGGTCACATCACAAGAAACTCCTGCTGTTTAAAGACTGGCTTTGCTGACATCCCTTCTGGCTCTAGATCCTGCTTACTGTTTCATTACTTGGATCCCTGACTTCTGGCTTGGCTGACTATCCATTCCGCTTAGTGAACGTTGGCTATGTTTTGACTACGTTTGTTCTTTTTACTTTTATTATTAAACAAGTGTGATTTAACTGTACTTCTGTCTTGTTCTGATTTCATGGTTTCTGACACAGTAGTTGTCAGGGAGGGATAATAACCTTCATCAAGGATCCAAAAAGGTTTAACAGGTGTGGAGCTGGAGTTGGGAGAAAGGTCTTGTAATAGGAATAAGGTAAACCATCTGGACCTGGGGTTTTGTGTGAAGGAAGATGTCTTCTGCTAACTCCTCAGCCATAATAAGGGCATTTAGCGCTGACCTATTTGATGGAGACAGTTTAGGGAGCTGTAAGGATTCAAAGAAAGCATCAAATTTCCCCTGTGTAAACCAGGAGCATGAATCAGTACCCACACAATTATATAGCTTATGATATAAGTCCCCAAAAACCCTGGCCAAAGTATTAGGACAATAAGTGGGGGTGTTCATCTGGTTGGAGGAGGTAATCAGGCATGGAAAGAGAGGGTCTGGGTTTAAGTCTTTGTACGAGAATTCTGTGGTGTTTGTTGTCAAATTCGTAAAATTTCTGTCTAGCCCACAGCATTGATTTTGAGATCTTACTCATATTCAAGGATTTAATGGGGTTATGCAAGGAAACTACAGACCATAGGCAATCCAACATAGGGTAAAGGAGTAAACTGGTCTCTGCAGTCCGCAGCTGATCAAGCAGATGTATTTTCTGGAGGGCAGACTCCCTCTTCAGACAAGATCCTGAAGAGATGCATTCACCCTCAAAAAAGGCCTTATGAGCCTCCCATAGGGTGCAGGTCTCGGATACAGTACCATCATTAAGTTGGAAAAATTCTGATAGCTTTTGTAACAGTTGATCTCTGGTGTTGGGAATCCTCAGAAGCGTTTCATTGAGATGCCAATTGCATGTTTTTGTAGTCGGGGCAGACAGGGTAAGATCTAGGAGTATAGGGTGCATTCCGACCATGTTATAGGATCTATTTCGGAGGTAACTAGATGCATTAATAAAGGTGTGGATACAAAGAAGTGGTCTAGATGGGAATAACATTTATGTGAGGGAGAGTAGAATGTATACTGCTTATGGGTGGGGTGTTTGAGTCGTAAAGGTTATGTTACCTAATATTTGTAGGAAAAGATGTGGACAATTTAATTATGGGTTTGGGTTGACAGGGTGGATTGGAAGAGAGTGCATCTATATTTAGTTGGAGACATGCACATGTTGAAATCACCACCTATAATCATGAAGGGTTGGGAAAGAGGATATATTTTCTCAAAAACTTCTGTCAAAAACCCTATCTGCCCCAAGTTAGTTGCATAGACGTTAACCAAAGTAAGAGTTGTATTCATGTAAGCACAGTTCAGGAGAATAAATCGGCCACGAGGGTCTAATATAGAGATCCCGTATTGTGTATTGGACTGCATCTTTGAAGCAGACAGCCAGAAGGGGAAACCCCAGCGGTAGGGGATCTAATGGTTTTGAAGATGGGTGGTAATGGGTTGCAGACTTCGACGTTTAGCCAAAGTAATGGGAGACAAATCACTAAATATTTGGACCTTTGTGCCCTTGTAATCTAGACAACTTCTATTACAGGTAGCTGTGGTGAGGATTTCTTTGCTCTCATAATAATGGAATCGGACTATAATTTTCTCTGGGATTAGTCCCTGGTGAAGGTTTAGGGGCCACACATCTATGTGCCTTGTCTAGGCATTTCTGGAATGTGGAGAACCAGAGTAACAAAGAGACCCAGCAGGTAAGGGTGAATTTCATTGCCGGATATGGTCTCAGTGACTCCATGGATCCGTAGACCCTGTTTTCCTCCTGCTGTATGTGGATTTGAGGGACTGTGTGTTTGAGGGCAGCATTATCTTCCTCTAAGCCCTTGTACACACGGTCGTAGATTCCGACGGAATGTGTCAGATCATACCGTTTTGTCGGATATTCCGACTGTGTATGGTCTACATCGGAACTGTTTCCGTGGGAATATCCGACGGACCAAGTTTTCCGACATGTCGGTAAAATTTTCCGCCAAAATGCTTCGATCGGACATACTCCGATCATGTGTAGAGAATTCCGATCGGACAAAGTGCCACGCATGCTCAGATCAAATTCCTACACCAAAGCTATTGGCTAATAGCGTGAACGTAGTCCTGTCGTAACGAAATAACGTCATCACGTCATATTTTCCGACAACTTTGTCCGACCGTGTGTATACAACAGTTTTGGACAAAATCCGACGGATTTGGTTGTCGGAATCTCCGACTGTGTGTACAAGGGCTTAGACATGTACGTATTGCACCAATTCGTCAAATTTGTTTTCAAGGGTATCTGTACATTCCCCTAACTGGGTGATTTCCCCTCTAAGTTTATGTGCTATCGTCTCCACTTCTCTGGTAATATTATGGGTTAAGACCTGAAGCAGAGTTTGCAGCTTAACTTCCACAGTTACTGCAGTGGTAGGCCCTGTCAGTGATGTGGATGTATCCCCCCATGGAAAGCCCGTCTGGGAATGCTAGGGGGTCAGTGGACTCTGGAGTACCCGAGGCCAGGGATTGCAACCCAAGTAGATAGCGCTCCATGTGCGAGTCCTCTTTGATCGGTTAACGATCGGTATATGTGCTTCTGGATTCCAATCTTACCCATGGGGATCTTCCGGAGGTGGGTGGTATAGTTCCTGTTGCGGTAGATGAGGTCGGAGCAGAGCAGGAGCCCTGGAAGTAGAGACGGGGACCGGAGCCTGTGGATCGTGTGTCCACCATCTTACAAGCTGCACATGTGCGCGTTTTTGGGCTCTTTCACACTTGCTGCTTAGTGCTGTGCCCTCTGAAGAGCGATCCACTTTAAGACCGCTTTTCAGGGCATTTAACAGGCATTAAAGAGGTGTTATATGACCACCTTATCACCAGATGTAACCCTATTATGCTGCGCTACTACTGTGACCCAATCACCTGCATTGCATGTGGTTGTGGCGTGGCTCCATTGAACTTACAGGGTGAGTTTGGCAAGTGGTGCCACTTGTCAAACTCTGCACTCTGAGTTAAAAAAGCTGTGCCTGTGGCATGTGAAAAGCAAAGTCCAGCTGTTATTTCACAGTTTGGGTGGGTGGCCAGGGGGCGGTAAAACTAAGGCTCATCCGCCCATTTTTATCCCCCTCCTTGTCTGAGGCTGGGTTTCCCTGCATCCAATTTGCATGCCAGGAAAATGTGACCGGCTCTCTTTGGAGCCGGTTCACACATCACCGGAGTGGCTCCGGAGCAAATTGCACAGGGGTCCTGTGCGTCTTCTGATCCGTTTCAGGTCTAAATTCAGCTTAAAATTCGGGCTGAAATTTGGACCTGAAACAGTGAATGGAGACATACAAGACCCCTGCTGTGAGACGCTCCATTCCTCAGTGTGAACCAAGCCTTAAAGAGACACTGCAGTGGAACACTGATGCGGTCTGTCACATTGTATGTCATTTGTACAGGAATGCAGGTGTCAGGCCTCAATGTCTGGGGGTAATTCCTCCATCCACCTTGTTTGTGGAGATGGAGGAAACAGTTTTTTTTTTCAGCATGCTGCCAAGCAAAAAAACTGTGAATGGCAAGCTTAACCACTTGCTTACTGGGCACTTAAACCCCCCTCAGTCCCAGACCAATTTTCAGCTTTCAGCGCTGATGCACTTTGAATGACAATTGCGCGGGCATACAACACTGTACCCAAATGAAATTTTTATCATTTTTTTCCCACAAATAGAGCTTTCTTTTGGTGGTATTTAGTTACAGCTCGGAGTTTTATTTTTTGCTAAACAAACAAAAAAAGATGCAAAAAAAAAAAAAAAATCATGTTTTAATAGTTTGTTATAAAATTTTGCAAACGGGTCATTTTTCTCCTTCATTGAAGTGCGCTGATAAGGCGGCACTGATAGGCTGCATTGGTGGGCACTGATGGGCTGCATTGGTGGGCACTGATAGGCTGCATTGGTGGGCACTGATAGGCTGCACTGGTGGGCACTGATAGGCATAGTTAAGGCGGCACTAATAGGCACAGATAAGGCGGCACCGATGGGCACAGATAAGGCGGCACTGATGGGCAAAGATGGGCACAGATAAGATGGCACGGATGGGTGGCACGGATAAGTGGCACGGATGGGTGGCACGGATGGGCACTGATAGGTACCACAGATAGATGGGACTGATGGGCACTGATAGGTGGCACTGATAGGTGGCTCTGATAGGTGGCACTGCTGGGCACTGATGGGCGGCACTGCTGGGCACTGATGGGCGGCACTGCTGGGCACTGATGGGCGGCACTGGGGTGCAGCACCTTTGAGGCAGATTGGGTGGCACTGTGGGTGGCACTGTGGGTGGCACTGTGGGGTGGCACTGTGGGTGGCACTGTGGGTGGCACTGTGGGTGGCACTGTGGGCACTATGGGCACAGACGGGGGGCACTTACTTTTACTTTATTTATACTTCAGGATGGCACTGCGGGAGGCAGGTGGGCACTGGCAGGTGGCATGTGGTGTCTTGCATTGCTGGCCGTGATCGGGACTGATGTCCCGATCACGGCCGCCGGTGATCGGCTTTTTTTTTTTCTCCTCGCGCTGTCAGCGCGAGGAGGAATAATAGCCGATTACCGGCTCCGTTCTATCACATGATCAGCTGTCATTGGCTGACAGCTGATCACGTGATAAGGGGTCGGGATCGACCCCTTGCACGGATCGGTGATCAGGCTCATAGACTCGCCGATCACAGAGCGCGGCGCGCGCGCCCCTCAGGGGGCGCGCAGGCCGCTCGTAACCGGGACGACGTCAATAGACGTCGTCCCGGAAATCTAGGTCCGCGCTAATGCCGTCATTCGGCAATAGCGCGGTACCCAAGTGGTTAAAGAGGAGCACCAGCTTCCCCCAAATAAAATAAAAGCCAGCAGCTACAAATATTTTAGCTATTGATTTTTAATATAAGGACACTTTCCTTTCCAGGGATCCAGTGATGTCCTCACCTGAGCCGATTCTTCATCGGCTTTGGGTGCAGGCGCTGGCATTATAAGTAAGGAAAACAGGCAATGAAGCCTTACAACTTCACAGCTAGTTTCCTACTGCGCATGCATGGGACGTGCTGCGCTTTGTGAATGGTCCCGTAGTCTTCCGGGACCTGTGATTTGTCCCAGAAGGCTGCAGGGGAAGGAGGGGGGCCGCACTTCTGGCTCAGATCGCTGCGGCACTTCTGACTGGAAGTGGGAGTGGGTATCTTTCAAAACCAGGTACTCGCTTCCCCCAAAAAGTTCCAAATGTGGCAGTGAAGGGGGGTATGAAAATAAGTGGGACCTCCCCTTTTGGGTAAAGTCCCGCTTTAAGTTAGAACTCCAGTCAAATGCTAACTATACTTAAACTGTTCCCACCCCCATTCTAAGCCTATTGTAACTACCCTGTAGAGGAAAGATTTCTATATTTACCTATTCTGAGGGCGCTCCAGTTTGGTCACATGATCTCTCTAGAGTTGGGATTCTGTTAAAAGGAGAGATTGCCAACAGTGGGGGTCAGAACTCGGGTGATTACCTCATCCAAAGGCTTACTACAGGGCATCCGTTGTCGACTGTTTCTCTAGACTAAAGCCGGCACTGGGAGCAAATCATGTGACCGGACCATAGCGCCCTCAGAATAGGTAAGTATACACATCTTTACTTTTACAGGGTAGTTAGAATAGGATTGGAATGAAAGTGGGAGCCGCTTTAGGTATAGTTAGTATTTGAATGCAATACTACTTTAAGCTACTCAATATTTACAAAAACACATTGGGGGGATTTACTAAAGGCAAACTTTACAAGTGCAGTTGCACTCATTTTCCAATTTAAATGTGGTAAGGCTTCACTTTTTACAGAATATCTAATCAAGTGCAAATAAACAAGTGTCCAAGAGTGCACAGTCTATTTGCCTTTAGTATATCCAACCCACTGGGTCAATAACAATAATATTGAAAAATAATATAATATAATATATTACCATTATAATTTTAATATGATTATTATACTATATAATATCACACTTTCTTCTTAGCATGCCATTGGGTTGTATTATATAAGTCTCGGGGGGGAATTTGCTTATGTTTACCAGTGAGGGTGAGCAGTTTTCACTTTTCCTCATGGCCAAAATCATGCTTACCCCTGTGTGTGCATTTCCCAACTAAGAACCACATTAATAGTAAGAAATGTGTTTGTTCAAATAAGAAATGACAAAACTTTTCATCCTGAGCCTTCAAATTTTCTCATCCATACGTCAAAAATAAACATTCATTTATCCTTATTATGCATTCGAAAATCAAACGTTTCAAAACTGAACATTTTCAAAGGATGTTCTACCAGTGTATAGCCAGATTAATTTCTTCAAAATAGTTGTAAAAATTGTGTTTTTAGAATAACAGAATGTAAAAAGCATGTGTATAATTAAAAAAATTTAATATATATATATATATATATATATATATATATATATATATATATATATATATGCTTTTTTTTTATTCTACACATGCTTTTTTTTATTTATTTTTTTATTTTTTTTAAGATTTCTTTTCTTTTGCTTGTGTATTCTTATATTAATCAATAATCATCAATATACAATAATCACATCAATTAAAAAAAATATTTTTACTTATGGTGGATCTACTGTACAGTTTAACAGGATGACATATTTTTTTTTTTTATTCTTTGGTTTGTTAAAGCACAGTGTATCATAAACAAATCTCCAGGTTTTTTTTTTTACCACTACAATAGTTTTCATCTTGTTTTTTGTTCCCTTATTGAATCTCAGTGATGTTGATCTACACCAACCTCTTTTAGCCATTTCCTGATTATGTACTAACCCAGCCATTGCTCTGGACCAGATTTCTTTTAGTGACAAGAGAGGATCATGCCTTTAAAAGTGGATGAATGTAGTTTCCATCGAGGTTCTTGTTTTTTTCTTTTTCAAAGATTTTATTCAGATTTTTTTTTAAATAAAGAATGTACAAATAATTAAATGCATTAACTAGTACAGTGACAATGTGCAATGTCCAATAGTTTAAACAAATATATTGTAAACACTAAAATAAATAAATATATAAAATGTTTTCAAAATTTGCAAGTAAAATAATATACTGTAACATTGAAATCGAATAGATATGTTTTATATACGATATGTGTTTTCTGTTAAAGAAAACTACCCTTAAATGTGCAAGAAGTCTAATAAGCTTTTGTAAACAAATGAGGATGAGTATTGTAGGTGAATATTACAATAGGTTACGTGGTCAAAATAAAAAAAAGGAAAGGAAAGAGAGAAAAAAAAGATAAAAAAGGAAAAAGGTTAAAGATATAATGTATCTTATGCAGACTTTTCTATTTTTTAAGTAATTTCAAGCGGAAACAGTTCTAGAACCATCAATTTGATATTTAGTCCATGGATCTTAGGATTCCTCAAATAATTGAATGTTATCATTTAATATGGCTGAAAGATGTTCATTAATCATAATCCAGGACAATTTAGTTTTTAGGATGTCAAAGGATAGGATTGTTGTTTTCCAAGATCTGGCCATAGTGATTTTTGCTGCTATAAATTTATAATTTTAGTGAGAGAAGAAATAAGGTCGTAAAAACTATTCCAAATTTTTTTTACTGTGTGGCATAGCCACCATATGTGAAACATTGTTCCCTCTTGTCTACAATCTCTAAAACATAAAGGAGAAGCTCCTGTAACATAAGAAGCTATCCTTTTTTGGGACCAGATACCACCTTAGCAAAACTTTGTAGCTAGCTTCTATGATAGAAGTGTGGATCAGGGATCTCGAGGCAATATGAGCTAACGTATACCTAATGCAGGGGCGTACCTAGAGCATTTGGCACCCGGGGCGGATCCTACATCTGGCACCCCCCCCCCCCCCATTTAAAATGAAAAAACACCCACAATTTATTTTCCATTTTCTCAAGAATATTTATTGTATACAGCACATGCCTGGATTCTGCACCCTGTATATAGGACATATCTGCGCCCTGTATATAGGACATATCTGCGCCCTGTATATAGGACATATCTGCGCCCTGTATATAGGACATATCTGCACCTTTATATAGGACATATCTGCACCTTTATATAGGACATATCTGCACCCTGTATATAGAACATATCTGCGCCCTGTATATAGGACATATCTGCGCCCTGTATATAGGACATATCTGCGCCCTGTATATAGGACATATCTGCGCCCTGTATATAGGACATATCTGCGCCCTGTATATAGGACATATCTGCGCCCTGTATATAGGACATATCTGCGCCCTGTATATAGGACATATCTGCACCCTGTATATAGAACATATCTGCGCCCTGTATATAGGACATATCTGCATCCTGTATATAGGACATATCTGCGCCCTGTATATAGGACATATCTGCACCTTTATATAGGACATATCTGCACCTTTATATAGGACATATCTGCGCCCTGTATATAGAACATATCTGCACCTTTATATAGGACATATCTGCACCTTTATATAGGACATATCTGCACCTTTATATAGGACATATCTGCACCTTTATATAGGACATATCTGCACCTTTATATAGGACATATCTGCGCCCTGTATATAGAACATATCTGCACCTTTATATAGGACATATCTGCACCCTGTATATAGAACATATCTGCGCCCTGTATATAGGACATATCTGCGCCCTGTATATAGGACATATCTGCGCCCTGTATATAGGACATATCTGCGCCCTGTATATAGGACATATCTGCGCCCTGTATATAGGACATATCTGCGCCCTGTATATAGGACATATCTGCGCCCTGTATATAGGACATATCTGCGCCCTGTATATAGGACATATCTGCACCCTGTATATAGAACATATCTGCGCCCTGTATATAGAACATATCTGCGCCCTGTATATAGGACATATCTGCATCCTGTATATAGGACATATCTGCGCCCTGTATATAGGACATATCTGCACCTTTATATAGGACATATCTGCACCTTTATATAGGACATATCTGCGCCCTGTATATAGAACATATCTGCACCTTTATATAGGACATATCTGCACCTTTATATAGGACATATCTGCACCTTTATATAGGACATATCTGCACCTTTATATAGGACATATCTGCGCCCTGTATATAGGACATATCTGCACCTTTATATAGGACATATCTGCACCTTTATATAGGACATATCTGCGCCCTGTATATAGAACATATCTGCACCTTTATATAGGACATATCTGCACCTTTATATAGGACATATCTGCGCCCTGTATATAGAACATATCTGCACCTTTATATAGGACATATCTGCACCTTTATATAGGACATATTTGCGCCCTGTATATAGGACATATCTGCGCCCTTTATATAGGACATATCTGCACCTTTATATAGGACATATCTGCACCTTTATATAGGACATATCTGCGCCCTGTATATAGGACATATCTGCGCCCTGTATATAGGACATATCTGCACCTTTATATAGGACATATCTGCGCCCTGTATATAGGACATATCTGCACCCTGTATATAGAACATATCTGCGCCCTGTATATAGAACATATCTGCGCCCTGTATATAGAACATATCTGCGCCCTGTATATAGGACATATCTGCGCCCTGTATATAGGACATATCTGCGCCCTGTATATAGGACATATCTGCGCCCTGTATATAGGACATATCTGCGCCCTGTATATAGGACATATCTGCGCCCTGTATATAGGACATATCTGCGCCCTGTATATAGGACATATCTGCGCCCTGTATATAGGACATATCTGCGCCCTGTATATAGGACATATCTGCGCCCTGTATATAGGACATATCTGCACCCTGTATATAGAACATATCTGCGCCCTGTATATAGGACATATCTGCACCCTGTATATAGAACATATCTGCGCCCTGTATATAGGACATATCTGCGCCCTGTATATAGGACATATCTGCGTTCTGAAATCCCCCCTCCCACATCAGGTCAGCTACACTATACACATGCCAGGGGGAGGGGGTGATGGACACAGCAGTCACCCTGACTCCCCCCCCCCCCCTCAGACCAGCACAGGGTAGACACAATACTCTAGCCTCTTCTTACATCAACCCCCCCCCCCCCCCATCAGCTACACTATACACATGGCAGGGGGGAGGGGGACACAGCAATCACCCTGACCCCCCCCCCAGACCAGCACATGGCAGGGGTAGACACACTCCTCCAGCCCCTTCTTACATCAACCCCCCCCCCCCCCCCCAATCAGGTCAGACAGCTACACAATACACATGGCAGGGAGAGGGAGTGGTGGATATAGCAATTACAGTCACTGACCCCCCCCCACCATAGACCAGCACAGGGGTAGACACAATTCTGCAGGCTGCAGCCTCTTCTTACATCAATCCCCCCCTCCACTCACCACCTCAGGCTCTCAGTCGGCTAGGGAGGACTCCTATTCACTGTGTGGAAGCAGCCACCCCAGCGGAGAGAGATGAGACAGACACACACAGGCAGCAGCAGTGGTGGGTGGAGGCGGAGCTAGCAGGAGGGAATTCAGTCACTCACTGAACAGTCTGGAACAGTCCATTGTGGCTATGGCACGGGGGTGTTCTAAAAAAAACGAAAGTGAAAATGAGCAACCAGAGACAGCAGGGATGCCCTTGAGATGATCTGACGGTGTCACCCCGACTTGGGTGCGGAATTCACCCCCATATCAAAGTCACTTGGCCACTGACACCCCCCCAAAGTGTGGCACCCGGGGCGGACCGCACCCCCCGCCCCCATATTGGTACGCCCCTGACCTAATGTATACCAATCATTCAGTTCTAGAGTTTCATTCAAATCCCTCTCCCATCGTTCCATATAACCTAGTTTCGCAGGAATAGATGTTAAAATGGAATAAATTATTGAAATGTGTACTTTAAGCTTGTCAAAATTGTTACATAAAGATTCCATAGGTGTCATGAATGTTAAATCTAGATTACATTTTAAAGAAGTCATACAATTTATGATCTATCTGATAGTATTGAGAGAATTATGATTTTGTTAACTGGTACAGTATTTTTCAATAAGGAATTGTTTTGTTATGATCAAAAAAGTCAGCTATTCTTAAAAGTCCCTTATTGATCCACCAATTAATGGTTTGAGGAGCAAATTGCAGGATGAATTTTGGATTTTGAAATAATGGTGCTAAAGGGGTATGGGGATTTACATTTATACGTTTTAGTTGGTCTGTTCCTTAATCCCAGGGACAGAGTTTAATGGGTCTATATTAAAATGTTAGCCACATCAGTTGTGAGATCGATTTAGATGGGCAGGAGCATGTTTCAGCTTGCATCCATAGTGATGGAGACAATTTTGTGTGAAATCTAATCAGTTGAGCAATTTGGGCAGCAAAAAAATATTTAATCAGATCTAGGACTCCCAATTCTCCTTTTGTTTTAGGAGAAAATAGTGTACTTTTATTCGCCCTAGGTTTCTTATCCCCCCAAATAAATGATACATTTTTTTTTTTTTGCAATGCTGTTAAATCAGACATATTGATATTCATTGGGGAGAATATTTGTTTTTAAAGAATATATTCTGCCAAACCACGATGGTGTTTCATTTTACGCTTAGGTCATCAGATTTTTTTTTTATAATGGAGGATCATTTTTTGAATATAGAGTTTGTAATGTAGGTGTAAGAAAAATGCAGAGAGCTTGCAGTTGCCATTGGAAGACATATGCCTGTTGAAGACTTTGAACTGTATGGCAATCTAATGATTAGTTTAAGGCTTTATTTGGAATGATTTATAGCAAGGCCAGATATCTGAGAGAAAGGCTGTATTATCACTAGATGATTAGGGATGGAAGTAGTAGGAGAAGATAGCATCAATAGGTTGTCATCTGCGAAGCGAGCACATTTGTGCTCTCTATTGCCACGTTCAATGCCTTGTATATTTATACAGATTTGGATTTTAATTGCTAAGGGTTCTATAGCTAAAATAAACAAGAATGTTGAAAGGGGACATCCTTGCTTGGTTCCCCTATGAATATTGAGAAGAGTATCCTTTAACTAGTATGGATGCAATAGGAGAAACATAGAGCATAAGTAGTATTGATAGAAATCGTGGACCATAAACCCTGATGGGTTTACTTCCTTTTTCATTCCCTGCAGAGGCAAAGCATAATGGACTACTATGTATCGCATAGTAGTCCATTATGTGTCACTTACCTGACACAGGAGCCAGCGAAGTCACCGCTGTCCCCTGTAGTCTGGCGCATCCATCTTCTCGGTGGGGCCCTGCAGCTCCGCCGCTGTCATTCGGCGAAGCCACGATGACGTCACTCCCGCGCATGTGCAGGGAGCCGACACGCGCGGCATCTTCGTCGTTGATGATGCTGCGCTCAGTGCGCCTGCGCGCTGCTGTCTACGGTGCATGCGCCGTAGACAGCAGTCTTTGTCTTCGGGCAAATATCTCCTAAACTGTGTAGGTTTAGGAGATATTTCTTGGACCTACAGGTAAGCCTTAATCTAGGCTTACCTGTAGGTCAAAGTGTGTTGTAAGGGTTTACAACCACTTTAAAACATAAGAGGTTATCCCAGGGAAAGAAATCAAAGGCCTTCTGTACCTGTATATTTAGTGATAATAACATTGTCCGTCTATTTTCCCTTTTATCCCAGTTAGAATGGATTGCAGAGATGAGATCTATAATTCTCCGTGTTTGACTGGAGGCTTGACAATGAGGGATAAAATATTCTTGTTCTGGATGGATATATTGGGTTAGGAATTATATTATTATTTCTGCCATGACCTTTGTCATGATCTTCAGATCTAAATTGATTAGGGAAATTTATCAATAATTTGCACAAACTCCATGGTCTGTTCCCTGTTTAGGTATCACATGGATGAATGCCTTATTTTCCTGATTGGGAATGAATGAGCCCTGTTGTATAGCATTAAAAAAGGAGTATATATAGGTGATCAAAATTGCATGACATTTGTTTATAATAATGACCAGAAAAGCCATCTGGGCCTGGGGCTTTAGATGGATTGAGACGTTTTATTGCTAGTCTGATTTCAGATTGTGTGAAATATTTTTCCATCAAATCCACGTGGGTCTTTTGTAATTTAGGTAAGGATATATCTTAAAACAAAACCTATCTGCCTGGTATTTCTGAAAAGAATCAGGTTTATTATACCAATTGTGGGTTTTGTTTTGGTTGGCCATTTTTAAGCATAGTTTTGGTGGGTGTAAATACATGAGGAGCTAATTTCCTGGCGAAAAGCATGGAAGGTTTATCAGCCATTGTAAAATATTTATGTTTTGACCAACGCATGTATTTTTCTGCTTGAGTAGTTAGACTCAAATTTAAAGCAATACGTGCGTTATCAATTGTATGTCTTATATCAACTAAGGCCGCGTACACACGCGCGGACTGTTTGCCCAACCTTGTTCGTCAAACAGTTTCGGCAAACAGTCCGCTCAAAATTTGCATGAGCGGACTTGCCCACACACGAGCGGACTGTTTCAGCGAACTGTTTGCCAAACAGTTCGCTCAACTTTTGAAATGAACGGACTCGCCCACGTAAGGAGGAGGCAAATCCGCCCATTTCGAGCGCGTGTACAGGTAGGCGGGGCCCGCGAAGGAGACGTCGCGGGCTCCGCCGCCTGGAATGGGCTTAAAGGGGAACCCCAACGCCGAAAAAAATCGGCGTGGGGGTTCCCCCAAAGTCCACACCAGACCCTTGTCCGAGCACGCTACCCGGCCGGCCAGGAAAGGGGGGCGAGCGAGCGCGCCCCCCCTCCTGAGCCGTACCAGGCCGCGTGCCCTCAACATGGGGGGTGCCTTGGGGAAGGGGGGGCCGCGCGGCCCCCCCACCCCAAAGCACCTTGTCCCCATGTTGATGAGGACAAGGGCCTCTTCCCGACAACCCTGGCCGTTGGTTGTCGGGGTCTGCGGGCGGGGGGCTTATCGGAATCCGGGAGCCCCCTTTAAGAAGGGGGCCCCCGGATACCGGCCCCCCACCCTATGTGAATGAGTATGGGGTACAATGTACCCCTACCCATTCACCTGTGAAATAAAGTACAAAAAAAAACACAACACAGGGAAAAAATATTTTATTGCACAGCTCCGGGGGTCTTCCGTCTTCGGGGGTCTTCTCGCCGGACTCCTCCGCTATCTGTGTGTAGCTCTTTTACTAGCGGAGGAGTCCGGCTTTCTTCCGCGCCGCCGGCCTCTCCTCCCGACTTCGGGGGTCTTGTCCCCCTCTTCGGTTCTTCTGCCGGGCCACCGCGCCTTCTTGTAGCTCTTTTGCAGGCGGTGGCCCGGTCTTCTGTCGCCGCTGCCTTCCGTTCTTCTGTCGCCGCCTTCGGTTCTTCTGCCGGGCCACCGCGCCTTCTTGTAGCTCTTTTACAGGCGGTGGCCCGGTCTTCTGTCGCTGTCGCCGCCGCCGCCTTCCGCTCTTCTTCTTCTTCTCCTGGAGATGTTGACTCGACGAGCTCTCCGGCCGGAATGCCAGAGCCGCGCTGTGCGGTCACTTATATAGTGACAATGGGGCGGTGTCACATGGTATATGTCACATGGGTTGGTCACATGGGTTGATGTCACATGGGGACTATGACATCGTAAGGGGGCGGGGTCACCATGTGACCAACCCATGTGACATATACCATGTGACACCGCCCCATTGTCACTATATAAGTGACCGCACAGCGCGGCTCTGGCATTCCGGCCGGAGAGCTCGTCGAGTCAACATCTCCAGGAGAAGAAGAAGAAGAAGAAGAAGAAGAAGAAGAAGAACGGAAGGCAGCGGCGGCGGCGGCGACAGCGGCGACAGAAGACCGGGCCACCGCCTGTAAAAGAGCTACAAGAAGGCGCGGTGGCCCGGCAGAAGAACCGAAGGTGGCGACAGAAGAACGGAAGGCAGCGGCGACAGAAGACCGGGCCACCGCCTGCAAAAGAGCTACAAGAAGGCGCGGTGGCCCGGCAGAAGAACCGAAGAGGGGGACAAGACCCCCGAAGTTGGGAGGAGAGGCCGGTGGCACGGAAGAAAGCCGGACTCCTCCGCTAGTAAAAGAGCTACACACAGATAGCGGAGGAGTCCGGCGAGAAGACCCCCGAAGACGGAAGACCCCCGGAGCTGTGCAATAAAATATTTTTTCCCTGTTTTTTTTTGTACTTTATTTTACAGGTGAATGGGTAGGGGTACATTGTACCCCATACTCATTCACATAGGGTGGGGGGCCGGTATCCGGGGGCCCCCTTCTTAAAGGGGGCTCCCGCATTCCGATAAGCCCCCCGCCCGCAGACCCCGACAACCAACGGCCAGGGTTGTCGGGAAGAGGCCCTTGTCCTCATCAACATGGGGACAAGGTGCTTTGGGGTGGGGGGGCCGCGCGGCCCCCCCTTCCCCAAGGCACCCCCCATGTTGAGGGCACGCGGCCTGGTACGGCTCAGGAGGAGGGGGGGGCGCTCGCTCGCCCCCCTTTCCTGGCCGGCCGGGTAGCGTGCTCGGACAAGGGTCTGGTGTGGACTTTGGGGGAACCCCCACGCCGATTTTTTTCGGCGTTGGGGTTCCCCTTTAAGCCCATTCCAGGCGGCGGAGCCCGCGACGTCTCCTTCGCGGGCCCCGCCTACCTGTACACGCGCTCGAAATGGGCGGACTTTCCGAGCGGGAACAGTTTGCTCATTTCGAAAGTAGCCTACACACGGGCGGACTGTTCGCTCAAACACAGTTTCAGCGGACAGTTTTTCGGAATTTCCGAAAGACTTTGTCCGTCCAACTGTCCGCTGAAACTGTCCGCTGAAAGCCCACACACGGGCGGACTGTCCGCCCAAACACTGTTCAGCGGACAAGGTTGGGCGAACAGTCCGCGCGTGTGTACGCGGCCTAAGGGGTTCATGTGCTGTTCTAGCAGAAGATTATTAGGATCTGTCTCTTGTTGTTTAATCTTAATTTCACGATTACATGTTATTCCTGTTGATATCTGAATTAGTTTACCTCGAATGGTGGCTTTATGAGCCGCCCAACTGATGACAGGAGACGTATCTGATAATAAATTGTCACAGAAGAAACTGCGCAGTTCCGATTCGACCCCCCACAACAAAACCAGATCACTAAGCATAGATGCATTTAATTGCCATGTGTAACATTGAGGTTTTGTCCATAAATCAGATAGGGTTAATTTTACTTGGGAATGATCAGACCAGGGAGTAGTTAGAATTTATATCAAAGTAATAAATGGAACTAACAATGTGTGAGTAGAAACAAATTATCAATAAGTGAGTATGTGCCATGAACATTTGAATAGTGGGTGTAATCCCTAGTTGAAGGGTTGTTTTCCCTCCAAGAATCTATTAGGGCATATTGTTTTAACAGTCTAGCCATACTACAGCTTTGTTTTGGTAAATGTTTAAGAATAATTTTAGATGGGTTGGATTTATCAAGAATTTGATCTAATGGAATATTACTGTCTCCCCCCCAATATCACATGTCCTAAAACTTGTGGCAATAATATCTCTAACATATTGATGAAAAATTCGACCTGGTTAACATTTGGAGCGTAAATTGATACAAAGGAAACCAAATTGTTCATTAATTTTCCCTGCTACCATAACATATCTACCCTCTATATCTTTTACTATTGTAGAGGGTGTAAATGGGACTTTTTTAAAAAAAGCATATAGCTACTCCCCTTTTTTTTTCTCAGGGCCAGCTGATAGATAACATTGTGAATATTTGGCACTAAGGTATTTAGGTGTGGAGTCTCGGGAAGAATTTGTTTCTTGTAGAAATAGTATATCAATTCCTTGTCTATAGTAATATTGAATGGCTTTGGTGTGTTTGGATGGGAAATTTAATCCCTGCACATTATGAGATAGAATTGAGTATTTAGTGGAATACATTTTTGGTATCATGGTAAAGGCAATATAAACTCTTCTAAATTAAGTTGTATTGGTATTGTAAGCCTTTGGTGAAAAAATCGGAGGAGCACATATTCCCTAATCCATATAAGGGAGTCGGCACTGGTTTTAAAGAGAAAAGAAAAAAGGAAATGAAGGAAGAACAAAGGAACGAAGGAAGAAAAAAGAACCAAGAAGTACCAACAATATGGCTCAAGGCCATGAACATTTTGTAAGTGTAGCACTTACCCCCAAAGGAACGGCTGAATTTTCCTGGGCTTACCAATTACCTCCACCAGCTCGTACTCGTTGTCCTTGTCTAGGGGTTCCCAGGGTTGATAACCCAGTAACTGTAGAGACCGTCACTTGAGTTCCTGTTAGGATTTTTATTTTGCATAAAACAATTGAACAAACTCAGTCTCTAAGTTGGGAATAGGGGGTATCAGGATAAAGTTTAGCTTAGGTGCTTGGAACTGCTGACTTCAAATAAAGTCTCTCTCTGTACATAATCCAGGGAATAGCCACTCGCAACTGGACTCTTTAACTGTTGGATAAATCCTTAAGCTTGCATTTAGCAGCCAACAGGTAATTCTAGCTTTGCAAAGTCTCTTACACAGACTTGGTTGAAGAACTTAGTTGTAACCAGAAGAATAGAAGTAGGAGCTTTTCTTACTGTACCAGAATCTTTCAGCCGGTCCAGCGATACCGTAAGAAATGTGGATTCACTCAATGTCCATGACAGCTCAGCTTCCAGGCTCTTACTGAGCAGCCAGCCTTGTATGTGGCTCTCTGAAGAGTCCTCCCCTGGTCGCATGTAGAGTTGCTGGGCCTCTCAAAACCCGAGACGGCACTGGAACACCTTAGAATCCTCCTTCCAGTTACTGCACCTCGGACTAGCCGGTTCTGAGGCTCAGAAACAAATGGATCTGCACACCAGGCCATGAGGGCCCCTGAGGGCTGGTCATGAGGACCACGGAGTCAGCAACAACTTCTGGACCGGAACCCAGAACCACGTGACTTCAGCACCTTAAGTACCCTCTCCCGGAATACACAGCAAGACAAACTCCCACTGATTGGCTCAGAGAGAGAGATTGGTACCTAATGCATTCAACCAGACTGGATTCTAAGGCCTCTCACAGGTGCGAGCCCCACCTATGATCAGGCAGAACTGTAATACAGCCCAGCCAAACTGATGGCAAAGCACAATTTAGGAAGATTAACCCCTGTCACGATCGCCCTAACGTCTCGACTAGACATAGAAACCTTACCCGTCGGAACCTGTCGTGGAGAGTCCGTCGTTTTCCGTCAACGCGCGTCAAAGCTAACGAACGCACTCGCGTCGACACGAACGCGCACACGCGCACACGTAGGTCACGAACGGGTGCACGTCTACGTGCGAGGGCGCGCTGACCCGTCGTACGTTCGCTTGGCGCCCTGAAGCCTTCTTTAGTCATTGGCTCCCTTCCATCTGTGCTGTCCAGTCTACAGCGTGTCCGTGATCCGTGCTGTTTGTATCCGAAACCTGTTATCTGATTCCTGACATCCGGCTTGTTCCTTGACTCTGATCGATTGCTGCCTGCCTACGACCTCTGCCTGTTTGACCACGTCTTCTGCCTCATCCCTTTGTACCTTGCTGATCGTCTCCTGCTGACCCGGCCTGTATCTGATTCCGCTGTTCCTGCTACCTACCTGAGTTCCTGCTTTACGGAACATCTGCTCACCAGCCAGTTCCCGCACTTGTGCCTGCCAGCGACAGTCAAGCACCATCCGCTATACCAGCCTGTTATCTGTGCCCAGCTGACCTCCTGGACTAATACCGTCTACCAGGCACTTGTGCCCTCTGGACTGTTGAATACCTGTCTCCACCTTCAGGGGTTTAATAGCCAGGGGATACGAGGGGCCGCTCCCTGCACTCCAGGCTCGACCATCAGGTACGTGACAGTACTGGACAGCCATGTCCGAGCCTGCGCAGGGAGCCTCCCCCATGGACGAACTCTGCCACCATCTGGCCGGCCTTACACAGGCAGTTAAGAACCTACAAGAGGGCTACGGCAGACTGGAGGAACAAATCCAGGCGCTATCCGCCTCTGCACCAGCGGCTCCTGGGGCCCATGCCCCGCCGTCAGTCGTGATGCTGCCACCGGAACCCAGGGTCCCAACCCCGGAACGGTTCACAGGGGACCGGAGCAAGTTCAGGGCATTCCGCAACTCCTGCGAACTCTACTTCGCCCTACAGCCCAGAACTTTCTCCCTTGAGGCAACGAAGGTGGGGTTCGTCATCTCCCTATTAAGCAATGAACCCCAGGCCTGGGCTCACCGACTGTTGGAACAGAAGGATCCGTCCCTAGACTCCATGGACACTTTCTTTCGGGCAATGTCCAGGCTTTATGAGGATCCCCAGCTAGCCGCCACTGCTGAAGCAGCCCTACATGCCCTACAACAAGGACGCAGACCCGTAGAAGACTACGTCTCTGAATTCCGACGTTGGAGTGCAGACACGGACTGGAACAATGCGGCCCTGCGGTACCAGTTCCGCATGGGGCTTTCCGAGGCCCTGAAAGACGAGCTGGCACGAGTGGGTGTTCCTGAGACCCTGGAGGCCCTGATTGACATTGCTATCCAGATTGACAGGCGTTTGAGGGAGCGCCGCCAAGAACGATCCACCACGACTCCCCGTCCGGTTTGGATGTTACCACGGGTGCCTAGTCACCCACCTCCGCCTGTTCCAGTTGCATCCACATCGGACGCTCCGGAGCCTATGCAGCTGGGGCTACTACGCCCGTCCCTGACCCTGGAAGAACGCCAGCGTCGTCGGGTCAATAACCTATGCCTATACTGCGGGGAACCAGGGCACTTTGTTCGTTCCTGCCCGGCGAAGATGCGTAAGTGCCTCCGTGTTCCACCTGTCTCGTCTCCTATGCTGCCAGATAACATCTCCCATCTAGCTGTTCCTGTTCTCTTGCAGCTCCCAGGAAGGACTATCTCAACCCACGCGGTAATTGACTCCGGGGCATGCAGTGGCTTTATTGACTCGTCTTTCGCCCGAATGAACAGGATCCCTCTTAGACCACGAGAGAAGGGGCTCTCGGTATACCTGGCTGATGGGTCTACCTTGGAATCAGGGCCAGTAATTCAGGAGACCAGTCCTCTACCCGCCATCATCGCCGGGTCTCACCAAGAACTCCTTTGCCTGGATGTCATCCAGTCTCCCCTGTTCCCCATCATCCTAGGCATGCCTTGGCTGAGGGCACACAACCCACACATCAACTGGGCCACCGGAGTAATCAAGTTCCCCTCTGACTACTGCCACCAGCATTGTTGTCCGACTCCCAATGGGGACTCGTCAGTCCTTCTCTGTCTGGATGCGGATGAAGAAACCCGACAAGCTGTACCTGAGCAATACCATGCGTTTCTCGATGTTTTCAGCAAGAAGGGCGCAGAGACTCTCCCTCCTCATAGGCCTTATGATTGCCCTATTGAACTGCTCCCGGGGGCAGAAATTCCGTTCGGAAGGATCTTCCCACTGTCCGAATCCCAATTGAGTACTCTAAAGACCTACCTGGACGATAATCTTAGAAAAGGGTTCATCCGACCTTCCGCCTCCCCAGCTGGCGCTGGGATCTTCTTTGTAGAGAAGAAGGACCAATCCTTACGTCCGTGTGTGGACTATCGGGCACTAAATAAAATCACAGTTAAAAATCGCTACCCTCTGCCATTAGTACCTGAGCTTTTCCAGAGACTGGGTTCCGCTAAACTCTTTACCAAGCTGGATCTTCGGGGGGCTTACAACCTCGTCCGTATCAGAAAAGGCGATGAGTGGAAAACAGCTTTTCGTACCCGCTTCGGACACTATGAATATTTAGTGATGCCTTTCGGGTTATGTAACGCCCCGGCTACGTTCCAGCATTTTGTGAACGACATCTTCAGAGACTATTTAGATTTGTTTGTTATCATTTATTTGGATGATATACTAATCTTTTCCTCCACTTTAGTCACCCACAGAGAACATGTCAAGAAGGTCCTGACTCGCCTCCGCTCTCACGGCCTGTATGCCAAGCCTGAAAAATGCGTTTTCGAGAAGGAAAGTATCCAGTTCCTTGGTCTGATTATCTCGATTCGAGGGGTCGAGATGGATCCCCAGAAGATAACGGCAATCCAGGACTGGCCTGCCCCATCCGATAGAAAAGGAGTTCAGCGGTTTGTGGGCTTCGCGAATTTCTATCGCAAATTTATAAAGGGATTCTCCTCCATCATCGCCCCCATTACCGGGCTAACCAAGCTGGGCACCAAGTTCCGCTGGACACCTGAGGCACAAGAGGCCTTCGAAGCCCTGAAAAAGCTATTCGTTTCAGCTTCGATTCTGAAACATCCTGATCCTACCCTGCCATACACCCTTGAGGTTGACGCTTCGGAGGTGGCAGTCGGAGCTGTGCTGTCCCAGAGGCAGGGACCTAAGTCCGTACTCCACCCAGTTGCGTTCTTCTCCCGCAAACTATCCGAAGCCGAGAGAAACTACGACGTGGGCGACCGTGAGCTACTGGCAATTAAGTCGGCACTGGAGGAGTGGCGCTATCTGTTAGAAGGGGCTATCCACCCAATCCTGATTTATACAGATCACAAAAACCTTGAATATCTGAAGACAGCTAAAAGGTTGAAGCCTCGTCAAGCCAGGTGGGCACTCTTTTTCTCACGGTTCGTATTCCACATAACCTTCCGCCCCGGATCCAAGAACACGAAGCCAGATGCTTTATCTCGTATGTTTAGCCAGCCGGAAGATCCACCTCTCAGTGACACCATCCTTCCTGCTGGAAACTTCCTCTTACTCCAAGGAGATGTGGTCTCTCAAGTTAAACAGGCTTCCAGAGGCGCCTCACCTCCACCCGGTATCCCGCTGTCCTCCAGCGATGATCTTATGTGGCATGGGAACAGGATCTTCGTCCCCCAGACAGCTCGGACCTTGGTTCTGGCTTCCTGTCATGACCATCCCATGGCTGGCCACTTTGGAACGTTCAAAACATTAGAATTACTCAGGCGTAACTTCTGGTGGCCGCAGATGAAGAACGACTGCAAGAGTTACGTACAGACCTGCACGACCTGCATTCGGAGTAAGGGCAACAAGTCCAGAGCCTGGGGCTTACTAAAACCTCTACCTGTCCCTGATAGACCATGGAGAATGATCTCCATGGATTTTATCGTCGAACTCCCCCCTTCGGAGAGCCATACAGCGATCTTCGTCGTAGTCGACAGGTTCACGAAGATGGCTCATTTCTTGCCCATGAAGGGCACTCCCTCTGCCGCGGAGACAGCTAACGTCTTCATAAAGGAAGTTATAAGACTTCATGGCATCCCCACCAATATCACGTCTGACAGGGGGGTGCAGTTCACATCTAGATTTTGGAAGGCACTCTGTGCAACTCTGAAGATCGACCTCTGCATGTCCTCAGCCTACCATCCGCAGACCAACGGTCAGACCGAGAGGACGAATCAGACCTTAGAGCAGTACCTGCGTTGCTTCTCGTCCTTCTCACAAGACGATTGGGTCTCCCTGCTACCTATGGCCGAGTTCGCCTACAATAATTCAGTCCATTCAGCCACCAAACAGTCCCCTTTTTATGCAAATTTCGGGTACCATCCGTTGTTCTTGTCTGGCGATCTTCCTGAATGTCCGGTGCCAGCGCTTCAGAAGAGACTTGCTTTCTTTGAAGAGAATAATAAACTCTTACAGGAAACCTTGACTAAATCGCAGGAACATAATAAGAAAGTCTTCGACAGAAGAAGAAGAGGGGAGCTGGATCTCAAGACCGGGGATAGGGTCTGGCTGTCCACCTTAAATCTCAAGTTAACCTGTCCCTCCAAGAAATTGGGTCCAAAATTCCTGGGTCCCTTCCCGATCAAAAGGAAGCTAAATGATGTGGCATTTGAGTTGGAACTCCCTGAGTCTTTCCGAATTCACCCGGTGTTCCACGTATCGCTCCTCAAGCCTGCAGTTGAGGATCTTTTCTCTGACAGGACTTCCTGCCCTCCGGAACCGGTGTTGGTCGATGGAGAGATCGAGTTCGAAGTTGAGGCCATCATGGACTGTAGGAAAAGAGGAAACCAGGTCCAATTCCTAGTTAAGTGGAAGGGCTACGGACCCGAGGAGAATTCCTGGGAGCCAGAGGCTAATATTCATGCCAAGAGACTCATCCGCGCCTTCAAGAACTCTCACCCGAACAAGTGGGCTCGGTTGGGCATCCGGGGGCTGCCCCTTGGGGGGGGGCAATGTCACGATCGCCCTAACGTCTCGACTAGACATAGAAACCTTACCCGTCGGAACCTGTCGTGGAGAGTCCGTCGTTTTCCGTCAACGCGCGTCAAAGCTAACGAACGCACTCGCGTCGACACGAACGCGCACACGCGCACACGTAGGTCACGAACGGGTGCACGTCTACGTGCGAGGGCGCGCTGACCCGTCGTACGTTCGCTTGGCGCCCTGAAGCCTTCTTTAGTCATTGGCTCCCTTCCATCTGTGCTGTCCAGTCTACAGCGTGTCCGTGATCCGTGCTGTTTGTATCCGAAACCTGTTATCTGATTCCTGACATCCGGCTTGTTCCTTGACTCTGATCGATTGCTGCCTGCCTACGACCTCTGCCTGTTTGACCACGTCTTCTGCCTCATCCCTTTGTACCTTGCTGATCGTCTCCTGCTGACCCGGCCTGTATCTGATTCCGCTGTTCCTGCTACCTACCTGAGTTCCTGCTTTACGGAACATCTGCTCACCAGCCAGTTCCCGCACTTGTGCCTGCCAGCGACAGTCAAGCACCATCCGCTATACCAGCCTGTTATCTGTGCCCAGCTGACCTCCCGGACTAATACCGTCTACCAGGCACTTGTGCCCTCTGGACTGTTGAATACCTGTCTCCACCTTCAGGGGTTCAATAGCCAGGGGATACGAGGGGCCGCTCCCTGCACTGCAGGCTCGACCATCAGGTACGTGACAACCCCAAAACTCAATTACAGTTTTGAGTATAAACTAAATTTACAACATAGTGTGTACTCATTAGCAGTACCGGCGATACATAAGCATTGTATACAATTAAGTAAACAAATATGGGTAAAAACCCAGATTGGGAACCGATCCCAATCTATAGTATGTGATGTTGTCTCCATTATATTAATGAAGGCAAAAATCACTAGAAGTGGTATGAGTATCCACCTTGACTCAAATTTGGTATGTGAATGTACATGAGGTCAGTTAGTAGGAATATCAAGGTAGTAAGCAATCACTATATTAACAGGAATAGTAATCGGGAGGTAGAGGTTTTAAAAAATAAATTGTATCTAAAAGACCGAGAGGTCCCAGAGGTGCAAGTTGAAAGTAGATAAAATATAAATATATGTTTAAAAGTGCAAACAAATATTCGAATGCCCTGTACACACGGTCGGAAATTCCGACGGAAAATGTCCGATCGGATTATATTGTCGGAAAATCTGATCGTGTGTGGGCTTTTTCTGTCAGAAAAAAATTTGAGAGCAGGACCTCAAATTTTCCGACAACAAAATCCGATCAGACTTTTTTCGTTCGTTTGTAGAGAATTCCGATCGGACAAAATGCCACGCATGCTCAGATCAAATTACGAGACCAAAGCTTTTGGCTACTAGCCTCTACATAGTGGCATTGCAACGAACAAACATCATCATGTTCCGAACGATCGGATTTTCTGACAACTTTGTCCGACCGTGTGTAGGCAACACCAGTTTCAGACAAAATCCGTCGGAAAAAATCAGACGGATTTTGTTGTTGAAATGTCCGACCGTGCGTACGAGGGCTAATATTAAAGGTGATAAATGTTAAACTTTGATATATATACTGTAGAAGCACCTTTAAATCTCAAAATGGGGAAGAAAAAAATATTTTTTTGTATACACATATATACATATACATACATACATATAAACATACATATACATCTAGTTGTAGAAATATACATCTATTGAGGTTCTTGAGACAGGATGAATATGCAGGAGCACAATTGCCAGAGAGATGTAAACTAATAACAGAAAGGGCCGGTTCACACCACATAAACGCACTCCGGATGCGTTTTGTTTTACAGTTCACACCACAAAAACTCACTCCACAATGCGTTTCTGCATGTGTGTTTTTGATGTGGTTTTTTTTTCGGTATCAATGTGTTCCAGTGTGTTTTTCCCCTGTTGTTTTTAATTTTTGTTCACAGTTCCCTGGGGTTTTTTTTTCATGTGATTTGTTTAACCACTTGAGATCTGCGCTATAGCCAAATGACGGCTACAGCGCGGATCTCCTTTTCCGGGACTATGTCTATTGACGTAGTCCCGTGTACGCGATCTGTGATCGGCGAGTCCATGAGACTTGCCTGATCACCGATCCGTGCAAGGGGTCGATCCCGACCCCTTATCACGTGATCAGCTGTCAGCCAATGACAGCTGATCAGGTGACATAACGGAGCCGGTAATTGGCTAGTATTCCTCCTCGCGCTGACAGCACGAGGAGAAAAAAAAGAGCCGATCACCGGCGGCCGTGATCGGGACATCAGTCCCGATCACGGCCAGCAATGCAAGCGCCCACCTGCCCCCTGTCAGTGCCCACCTGCCCCCTGCAGTGCCACCCTAATAAAAAGTAAGTGCCCCCCATCAGTGCCACCCAGCAGTGCCCACAGTGCCACCCAGCAGTGCCCACAGTGCCACCCAGCAGTGCCACCCACAGTGCCCACAATCTGCCTCAAAGGTGCTGCACCCCAGTGCCGCCCGTCAGTGCCCAGCAGTGCCGCCCATCAGTGCCCAGCAGTGCCGCCCATCAGTGCCCAGTAGTGCCACCTATCAGAGCCACCTATCAGTGCCACCTATCAGTGCCCATCAGTCCCATCTATCAGTGGTACCTATCAGTGCCCATCCATGCCACCCATCCGTGCCACCCATCCGTGCCATCTTATCTGTGCCCATCTTTGCCCATCAGTGCCGCCTTATCTGTGGCCATCGGTGCCGCCTTATCTGTGCCTATTAGTGCCGCCTTAACTATGCCTATCAGTGCCCACCAATGCAGCCCATCAGTGCCCACCAATGCAGCCCATCAGTGCCCACCAATGCAGCCCATCAGTGCCCACAATGCAGCCCATCAGTGCCGCCTAATCAGCGCACTTCAATGAAGGAGAAAAATGACCCGTTTGCAAAATTTTATAACAAACTATTAAAACATGATTTTTTTTTGCATCTTTTTTTGTTTGTTTAGCAAAAAATAAAACTCCGAGCTGTAACTAAATACCACCAAAAGAAAGCTCTATTTGTGGGAAAAAAATTATAAAAATTTCATTTGGGTACAGTGTTGTATGCCCGCGCAATTGTCATTCAAAGTGCATCAGCGCTGAAAGCTGAAAATTGGTCTGGGACTGAGGGGGGTTTAAGTGCCCAGTAAGCAAGTGGTTAAGTGCCTCTTTTGTTCTGTGCAGAAAAAAATGCAGCACATTCTACTTTTTTTTGCATTGGGATGTTCTGGAATTGACTTCACTGGTGTGAACTATGCCATTGGAACCCATATGATCTACCGTCCATGCATTTTTGCATGGACAAACGTACTGGTTTGTGTTTGGTGTGAACCAGCCCAAAATAAAAATTTTTAGTAACACATGGATTCTATGAAACTTTTGCGCATATAAATGTCTTTAATATGTGTTGTACATCTTATCAAAAAACTTAAAAATTACAACAAAGAAATAATAATATGCAGCACACATGTAAAATAATAAAATATCTAAATCAAAATAATAAAACAGGAAATAAAAGTCTGTATCTCCACTGTGCCATCTTAATAGAGAACTCTACTTCCTGGAAAAAATAATAAGAAAAGCATCTATATTATAGAAAACAAAAATGTCCATTTATTTATTTTTTTGTATTTGAGTCTACAGAGCATTACAGATGCAATTAGTGAATCGAGGTACAATGTCCTGACTCCTGCAGGCTCTTCCTCTGACTAAAGTATATGGTGAGGTACAGACCTTCAGCTACAGAGCTGAAAAAAGTACCAATAAACAATCAAGTCACTGAACTGGTGCTCAATTGACAGCTAGTCTCTCTGCTGTGGAGCCATGCACAATCATGCCAAATTTAAGAACCCCCCCCCCAGATTCTGTATATGGGTGGGTAGTTTGAGGGTGGGGGGGGCTTTAGACTTTGACCATGATGCATTGTACCGCAGCGCAGTGGATTGCACCAGATGACGCCACGCTGCAGCACAATGCATCATGCTGCTGTGTGGATACTTGAGTGAAGTATCACTATGTGTCCCCTGCCGAACCTAGCACTGACAGCTTCCCACACGGTAAAGTTCTGCATTTTGCCACCAGGTCTAATGTTAAAGAGCTCTACAGGAAAGTCAAAAAGCATTGAATAAAAGCATATAATCTCCTTTCTATGGAATCAAACTTGCTCCCCTCTATAGTCTTGTACTCTGTATAGATGGATATGCCACAGGAAAATCAGACTGTTCCAGTGGAGGCTGGTGGTAATTTTTTCACGCAATGCACCTCCCCCTTCCAGGTTGGTCAGTCGGCCGGTCGGTGCACTTACCCCATCCATGGCGGGAAATGACGGGCAGCTTTCTTCTTCCCCTGCTCAGCGGCTTCCATCTTCTATCTCCTCCTTAGCAGCCAATCAGAAGGCTTCTCCTTTCAGCCAATTGGGAAATGGGTCTCAGACCTGCGCTTCCTGATTGGCGGAGAGACAATTCAGTGTGAGAATAGGGAATATTCATTTGCTATTCTCACACACCTGGGTGGGCTCCGAATGCATTCTCAGAGCCTCTGGCACTAATCGGTGCTTCAAAAAACCACCCACCCTGCATTGGAATTCATGCACATGGACATGGAGGCAGCGCTTGTGCGCTCTTAATGGATGGGCTGCCCCTGGAATGTTCAGTAAAAATTGCAATATTCAGGAAAGATGAAGGATGCTTCTCATAGTGTAATAGATTTACTATAAAATAAAATTGTTAAAACAGCAGGAAACATTCCCATGGTCATAGGTGTGCATAGCATTAGGGTGTGCACCTAAAACCTAAAACAAGGGCGTGGCTTAGCGGCGCATGTAGACGGTCGCACTTCTCTCCTGCTCCGCCGAAAATCCTGACACTTATCCGGTATATTTGAGGACACGCTCCGGAGCGAGCCACGCTGTGACCGCCACGATACCGCGGAGGCGGCGACACGTCCCGAGGGGATCCGGGACGCTTAAATCCATGTCCAGGAGCGGTAAAGACCCCCGGAGCATGCAGGCCGAACTCTCCCAAGATGGCGCCTTGCCACAGCGCTCCTCCAGGGATCAATACAGGGAGGCTGCCCAGAAGCTTCTTTATGGAGGTAAAGCCTTGAAAGGGATGCCCTCTCCCCCCTCAGGTGCTGGGGATGCCATGAGCGATCACTCGGCTGCAGATGACACGGTCCCGCTGGATGATGCAGAGGGATTGTCCCCGGCCTGGAACGCTGTGAGTACACCACGGGGCGGCTTGGTGGGGCCTACTTCCCTTCCCTCTCCATCTGATGGCACGGAACCCACTCTCAGGGACATTTTCTCCGCTGTAACCGCTTGAAATATGTCTATCTCAGCACTTGCTACTGAAGTGAAAGGGGTGAAAGCTGAGATTTCTTATGTGCGGCAGGACATGCAAAAGCTGCGGGAACGCACGGCAGCCATTGAAGGCAGAGTGAGTGCTATAGAGGATGATATCCCCCCTATGCAAAGAGACTTGCAATACAACTGGCACAGCATGCGTCTCGTCTAGACGACCTCGAAAATCGCATGAGACGAAACAACATCCGTGCAATAGGCATCCCGGAGCGGGCTGAGGGCAAAGACCCGGTTGCATTTATTGAGAATTGGCTGCTTACAGTATTTGGCAAAGAGGCCTTTTCTCCACTCTTTGCGGTTGAACGCGCGCACAGAGTTCCGTCCAGGCCCCTGCCACCTGGCAATCATCCTAGGGCTTTCCTCTTTAAACTGTTGAATTACAAGGACAGGGACGCTATACTATCCAAGGCCAGAACCATGGGAGGCACACTGGCTATTGACAACGCTAAAGTTTCCTTATACCCAGATTTTTCAGCTGAGCTGCAGAAGCAACGTGCAAAGTTCATTGATGTGAAGAAAAGATTGCGGGAGCTTAACCTTCCTTATGCCATGCTTTACCCAGCACGCCTCAGAGTTGTTGCTCTGGGAGAAACCCATTTTTTTGATCGGCCTACCAACGCAGCTCAATGGTTGGACAGAGAAGATAGGGCCCTCAAAGCTAACCGAGTGCAACACAACGCCCCGGCCTGAGGAGAAGACCCCGGGGACCTGGACGCCGCTGACTGCCTTGAAGTAACTACCTCTAATTCTGCAATGGCCATGTACGGGCTCGTTCTGTTTGAACTATTTTTTATCCCCCCCTTTTTTTTACTACATGTCTGATATCTGTCCTACAATAGGAGTAAGGCGGCAAAAGGAGACCAACTGTCATGATACACCCTACGCGACACGGCGCACTCTTCAGGTGCCGTTGATGTGAAGCTCCTAGTTGAACTAACCTGTGGGTTTCATGGGAGCTTCCTCTGCCTTCCCCCCCCCTCAGCAGACGCAGGGGGTTTGTTTGTTACGCAGCCCAAGCGGCTGGAGGCCCTGTTGGTCCCACACATAGAACTGAGCTTGCAGTCTGTCATCTACAATCGCAAAGTGTTCCAAGGTTTCTACTGTTCCTTTTTTGACTTTTCCACTCCTCTGCTCATGGTAGTCATGATGCTTGCCTATGTACGGATATTTATTTGCAAACTGGGTAATTTTGATGCTCTATTAACTGTAACTTTTTTTTTGGTGCAATGCCATGTCCTTTTTGGAGGTGGGGTTGTACCGAGTATGGTATGTTATCCTGACATTATTTGTGGTAGGCCCCAATGGCGGTTGAGCTAAATGTCCTCACTTGGAATGTGCGGGGTCTAGGTAATCCGGTGAAAAAAATAGCTGTATTACGCCATTTAAAATCAATGAATGCAAGTGTTGTGTGTCTGCAGGAAACGCATTTTGCAGCTGATCCCCCCCCTAGCCTGAGCCCGCGCACGTATGATGTTCAATACCACTCCACGTACTCCTCATACTCCAGGGTGATAAGCGTGCTTGTACGTAAAGGTGTCCGGTTTCAATGTTCTCAGGTACAGATTGACCCAGGTGGCAGATATATTTTTTTACTGTGCAAGGTCCATAGGTTAACCTGCATCCTGGCTAATATTTATGTGCCTCCGCCGTACTCGGCGGGGGTTCTTGGGAGCCTGGCAAAATTTATGGCACAATATCAGGAGGTTCCACTGCTGGCAGTGGGAGACTTCAACAACTATTTGAGTCATACCAAAGACAAGTTCCCCATACCCAGTAACGTGGAGCCTGGCGCAGCGGGTTGTACTCCTTTTGCCAGGGTATTGCAGGAATTGGGGCTGACCGACGTATGGCGTAGCAGGAACCCGAACCTTAAAAAGTATTCTTGCCACTCGGCCTCCTATGGAGGCCTTTCTAGAATAGACCTGGGCCTGGGTAATGACAGGATGTTGCCACATATTAAAGACTCGGACTACGCTGACAGACACCTTTCTGACCACTCCTCGCTCCGCATTCGGGTATCTTTTCCCGATATGGTTGGGCGCACGGTTTGGAAGCTTAACCCCTTCTGGCTTACGCTGTTCCCGGAGCCAGATCCACTCCGGGAAGCGATTAAAACCTTTCTACTGGATAATGTTGACACTACGAATCTGGGGGTGGTGTGGGATGCCTTGAAGGCTTACACAAGGGGGCAATGCATACAAATTATCAATCGAATTAAAACAGACACTAAAGCTTGGGAGGTGACGGTGCGCGGAGTGGTCTCCGAAACAGAAGACAGGTATATTGCCAATCCCACAGACGACACAAAAAGGGCATGGTTAGGAGCACAATCCATGTCTAGGCAACTGGCGTTGCAGCTGGCTGAAAATAAGCGCTTTTTTCTGCGACAGACACACTTTGAGGAGGGTGAGGCGACTGGATATATGCTGGCGCTTATGGCGCGAGCGCAACAGTCGTCTTCCACCATTTCGGCTATCTGCGACGACCAGGGGATTGAATATTCTTCCACCTCAGACATTGTTCGTGTTTTTAAAGATTTCTATGAGGACCTGTATACATCTAAAGTGAGACCCACGTAGGGGGAGATTGGGGACTTTCTAAATAGAAGCGAACTCCCGGCCCTGTCATTAGAAGACACTGCCATGCTTAATGCGCCACTGACAGAGGAAGAACTGAGTGTGGCTCTGTCACACTCCCAAAATAACAAATCGCCAGGGATGGATGGCCTTCCGTCTGAATTTTATAAACGGTACCCCTGTACTTTACTCCCCACCCTTTTGAAAGTTTATACTGAGGCTCTTGAGCGAGGGTCTCTGCCGAGTTCCATGAATGAGGCAATTATTGTGGTCTTGTTGAAACCAGGCAAGGAGGCTAGATCCCCGGGCTCGTATAGGCCTATATCCTTGCTGACAGCGGATGTCAAGCTGCTGGCGAGGCTATTGGCGAACAGACTGGCCAAGGTGATACATAAATTAGTGCATAAAGACCAATCCGGATTTATCCCTTCTAGATCCACAGCGCAAAATATTAGGAGGCTCTTTTTGAACCTGCAAATCCCAACAGACAACACTGGCAACAGAGCAATTTTCTCCCTTGACACAGCTAAGGCCTTCGACAGTGTTGAGTGGCCTTATCTGTGGCAAGTGTTGCGGTGTATGGGACTGGGAGACACTTTTATTAAATGGGTTCAGTTGCTATATACTAGGCCCACAGCGAGACTTAGGGTGAATGGGGACTTGTCGGAGCCGTTTTCATTGTACAGGGGCACTCGGCAGGGGTGCCCTCTATCACCCCTGTTGTTTGCTCTAGCTCTGGAGCCACTGGCAGCTAGGATACGCGGGGACAAAGATATAATTGGGTTTCAAAGGTCTATGGATACGGATGTGGTGTCCCTGTACGCTGACGTCACCCTGCTGTACCTAGGTGACACACAGGGATCTTTGCAGGCAGTTATGGGCCTTATTAAGGCCTTTGGGGAATTGTCAGGTTTTGCCATTAATTGGGATAAGTCAGTGCTGATACCTTTAGACCCCTTACCCGTCCCTCTCCCTGGTTGTGCAGCGATGGTCCAGATAGTGACTGAATTTAAGTATTTGGGGGTGCAGGTTCCCACTATATTGCGCGCAACTTGGCCCCCCTTCTTGGCAACTTTAGGAAAAAATGCACGGCCTGGTGCAAACTACCTCTATCGATTGCCGGGAGAATTAACTTAATGAAAATGATTTGGGCTCCGCAATTACTATATATATTCCATAATTCCCCGGTGTGGATCCCTAGGAGATGGTTTGAAAAAATTGAGTCGCAATTTCGGGAGTTGATTTGGCGGAAAAAAGCAGCTAGGATTAAGTTATCTACCCTCCAGTACAATAAGGAAGAAGGTGGGATGGCGGTCCCGCATCCCAGGACTTACTTTTTAGCATCCCAACTGCAACAGCTAGGGGGGTGGGGTTTGACAGACCTGACCGACCCTATCCGTAAACTGTTAGACATTAAGGGGGACAGCGAAACTGCACTTACGAGGTTGGAGGCGGGTTACCCGCACCTAGATTCAAAGGCCCCCACTGTGCAACTGTTGAATACTCTGTGGCCGTATGTCAAAAAGACACTCGGATTACGGGGGTACTTGCCCGACACGCCTATATGGCGCAACAAACAATTCAAAGAACTTCAGAAACTGACAGGCTTCGGCAACTGGGAAAGGGCGGGTATTAAGTATGTCTCCCAGCTGTATGCAGGTCATATATTTAAGTTGTTTTCTGATATTCAAATAGAATTTGGGGTTCCACACAACAATTTCTTTAACCACTTGGGATCCGCGCTATTGCCAAATGACGGCATTAGCGCGGACCTACATTTCCGAGTACGAGCGGCCTGCGCGCCCCCGGCGCGCTCTGTGATCGGCGAGTCCATGAGACTCGCCTGATCACCGATCCGTGCAAGGGGTCGATCCCGACCCCTTATCACGTGATCAGCTGTCAGCCAATGACAGCTGATCATGTGATAGAACGGAGCCGGTAATCGGCTATTATTCCTCCTCGCGCTGACAGCGCGAGGAGAAAAAAAAAAAGCCGATCACCGGCGGCCGTGATCGGGACACCAGTCCCGATCACGGCCATCAATACAAGGGACCACCTGCCACCTGCCAGTGCCCACCTGCCTCCCGCAGTGCCATCCTGAAGTAAAATAAAAAGCAAAAGTAAGTGCCCCCCATCAGTGCCCCCCGTCAGTGCCCATAGTGCCCACAGTGCCACCCACAGTGCCACCCCACAGTGCCACCCACAGTGCCACCCACAGTGCCACCCAATCTGCCTCAAAGGTGCTGCACCCCAGTGCCGCCCATCAGTGCCCAGCAGTGCCGCCCATCAGTGCCCAGCAGTGCCACCTATCAGAGCCACCTATCAGTGCCACCTATCAGTGCCCATCAGTCCCATCTATCTGTGGTACCTATCAGTGCCCATCCGTGCCACCCATCCGTGCCACTTATCCGTGCCACCCATCCGTGCCATCTTATCTGTGCCCATCTTTGCCCATCAGTGCCGCCTTATCTGTGCCCATCGGTGCCGCCTTATCTGTGCCTATTAGTGCCGCCTTAACTATGCCTATCAGTGCCCACCAGTGAAGCCTATCAGTGCCCACCAATGCAGCCTAACAGTGCCCACCAATGCAGCCCATCAGTGCCCACCAATGCAGCCTATCAGTGCCGCCTAATCAGCGCACTTCAATGAAGGAGAAAAATGACCCGTTTGCAAAATTTTATAACAAACTATTAAAACATGATTTTATTTTTTTATTTTTTTGCATCTTTTTTTGTTTGTTTAGCAAAAAATAAAACTCCGAGCTGTAACTAAATACCACCAAAAGAAAGCTCTATTTGTGGGAAAAAAATGATAAAAATTTCATTTGGGTACAGTGTTGTATGCCCGCGCAATTGTCATTCAAAGTGCATCAGCGCTGAAAGCTGAAAATTGGTCTGGGACTGAGGGGGGTTTAAGTGCCCAGTAAGCAAGTGGTTAAATACCTACAGCTGCGCCATGCGCTGCAAATACAGGCAAGGTCCACTGTGCTGCGGCCTGCAGATCACGCTATTCTTCAATCCATCCTTATGAAGGAGGACAGGAAGGGGATGATCTCGAGCTGCTACAGTATACTCCTTGCACGAATACAGGACCCTGCTAAGCTGCCATGTAGACAGGGGTGGGAGGCAGATCTTGGCCCCATTGATGGGGAAAAATGGGAATTGTGTCTAGCAGCGACCCCTTTGGTCTCACTGTCAGCGTCCCACAAATTGTCACAATTATACCTGTTACATAGGGCCTATAGGACACCCAAGAGACTCCACTCATGGGGCATCAGAGATTCCCCCCTGTGCCCAAAGTGTGAGACAGACCATGGTGATCTTCTTCATATGCTGTGGAAGTGCCCCAAGCTTTTTAGATTCTGGAAGGAGGTTACAGCTATGATTTCTACAGTATATAGTGTGACCATCCCAATGGATCCAGCCGTCTGTCTGCTGGGTGCCCTGGAAGATGATACGCTGACTTCACACACACGCACCGCAGTCCTCAGATTGCTCTATGAGGCACGTAAACTGATTGCCCAACGGTGGATTACCCCAAGGGTGCCTACCAGGGGGCAATGGGTGGACAGTGTGAGCAACTTATTAATTAAAGAAAAATTAACATACCAGCATAGGAAAGTCCCACAAAAATTTTATTTAATGTGGCAAGCATGGCTGGAGGTTCCGGGGCTGGTCCCCTACCAACTTATCAAAGATAGACTGATTTTGGGATAAACACTCAGAGCACGATTGCCCATAGGCTGCTGATAGGGACAGAGAGTGAGCCGTACGAAAACAAGGCATTTCTGCTATTGGAGGAGGGAACGTTGGAATACCACTTTATTATGCTGTTCTTATCTAGAATGTGTACACAGGAAACTAAAAGTACTGCAAAGGGTTACTTTGAATGTAATGGTTTTTTTCTATCTAAGATACATGATATTGGAATTGTTGCACAGTGGATAGCCTGGTGTATAAGGAATGACGGGGAGAGTCAGTGGACAGAATAATGGTACGTTGTAATAAGAACCTGGGAATAACGAGGGTATGTACCGAAAGGGATTAAATGCACAAATGCAAGGGAATGGGTTGTGAAATCATTCTTTTTGGGACTTGATTATTCTCTCGCTGCATCTTACGTTGTTGTAATCAATGTTTTGCTTTTGTTTCCTTATGTCTTTTTCTGCACTGTCTGGTGAATAATTTGTACTGTGCAACAAGCAAAATAAAAGTTATTTTCTGATTTAAAAAAAATAAAACCTAAAACAAACACGCCTTTCTCTGCAGCCTCATCTGCACAGGACAGTGAATGAATTGGAAGTGTTCTGTGCTGAGCGGCTTCCTGTTCATTCACAAACAGAAGAATAGTAGGCACAGTTTACTATGCTTCAGTTATGAATAAACACAATGGGTGAGTGTGTTTATTGTGTTCATTTAGAAAAGGGCACACCTGACACACCCCCTTGCAGAAGGCTATGCCCATGATTTATGCACATCCAGCAATATCGGATAATCGCATGTGCATAGAGGCATCTCGTCTCTGATGTTTGTCAAATCAATGCATTACAGTTCATTAATATTTATGGATAGCCCTCATAATATAGAGATATCAATATGCTTAAGGGGTTTGCTTACAGACTTCTTCCAAAAATGCTTAAAGGGTAACTCCACTTTCATGGGGGAAAAATAGCAAATAAAATAGCATACATAATTTTACACAAACCATGTTGTAATTGAATGTTATTAAAAATTAGCTTTCCTTTTCAATCTGCAGTCATTGTAATTTTCTGTAAAATTCAATGGAATATGGACAACTGGCGGCGTTTTGTACACAGTTGTTATACTCCCAGAATGGTAATTTCCTGTTGGTGTGATTGGCTGAATGATGTTCCCAGAAGTCTGCACTAAGATACAAGTCAGATTTTAGGTATCCTCTGCAACAAAAATTTAATTTTTGGTGAGATATTCCCGAAGAAATCGTTTTTTTATAGCTTAGAACCAGTCACCAATTCAATGGGTCTGCTGGGTAATGTAGTCTGCAAATTACTGCCCAATACGCTGTGAGTGTGCTGGACAGTTTATTTTAGTATTCCACTGCTGCCCGATTTCATGTGTCTCTTTTAACAATATTTATTTCTGTTGTTTTTACATGGCCCAGCTGTTCTATGTAGTTTGCCAGCTGTTTTTCTTGTTAGTATTGTTATATAAAGCAATCACAGAACTCCCGCTAGGTAGGCTTGACAAAGAAGGAGGTCCTTCAAAAACGCATAGCCATGCCCACTGCTCTGCCCACATGTGACATCATCCAGGAGATCCCCTGCTACACACTGTGCCTGTGTACAGAGCTCTGGTATGTCCTTCAGCTGCAGCTGTTCCTCCATCTGACAGCACTGTAATCCAGGACTGCAAGTGTGAACACAGAGAGGCACCAATGCTGGGAACGTTGAGTACATGCTTTTCCTATTTTCATTTTGTGAGTGGCAAATTTGCATTTGATATTAACACTTAGGCTTTATGGATCAACTGATATTATTTTGTATTTATTTATTTTTATGGTTGAACTAGATGGACTTGTGTCTTTTTTCAACCTATGTAACTATGTACATGGGACATTTTAAAGCCTCTCCTGAACGATGTAACTTGACAGATAGTTTAGAAGTGTTTTTTGTATTGCAAATAGTCAAAAATGTATCTCCATTAAAAACGCTTATAAACAAAATGCAACTAAGCACGAGTTACCGCATTTACACGCGTTAAGAAGATGTTGCAGACATTTGTTATTTATTAATTACTAGTGTTTTTTTTATTTTATGTGCTATAAATAAAAAAATACATACATTTTGTGAAAAAAAATTATTTTTCTTAGTTTCTATCATAAAATTTGTTATTTCAAATGCCTCTTATCATTCGTCCTCAATATGCCCCAGTAAAAGGACTATGGTCCGAAACATGTCGGTTTGCTAGCCTTTTTGTGCTTTGGATGCCACGCAATTTCCTTTTTATGTGATCACATTTTTTGTACCCATCATGATTGGTGATATATTCTGGATTTTTTTAATAAACATTTTTACTTGGATTCATGCACTGTGGAGGCCCCTTTTTAAATTGTTTCTCCTATGATTGGATACGCGGATTGGAAGCCGTTCGGGGCACTGTACATTCTTTCCAGTTGGCGATCGATTGAAGGACTAGGCTCGTTTGCCTATCAATATTTCCGGTGTGTACCATCCTTCCTCTGTCATCCCAGATGAGGTCATTGAGGTGCATCTGCATATCATCTAAGTTTTCCACCAAAGACCGGCTAGATCAAATGGTGTAAATGCCTGGTTGACTCACCGATATACAGCGTTTTTGTCCACTCCCTGTGGTAAGCGTACCCAATCTTATCATTTACATCTGTGAATACTATATGGAGAAGTCAGTCTATCCACATTCACTACCAGTTTGAAGAAGTGCTACTCCCTTTTTCCTCTGATTTAGGACCATTTAATATCCAATAGAGGAACGATTAACTGTATTTTGTATCTTCTATCACGTTCATTCGTTTGGACTTTATGTCACAGGCACTGTTCACTCATTTGTCTATAATACATACTTTTTTTTGTGTGTGTTCACTGCACATTATCACATTTCATTGGGCAATTGAATGAGGTCTTTTTGTATCATCAAACTGTCATCGTTCTAGCCCTCATCCCTGGGGGTTTTCTCCTGGGGATTTTTGTAAACTTTTCACTAGCGCTGCATTTTTATATTTTTTATTCTTCCTGAATGCATCTTTTTGCTTTCCAAAAAATGCTTCAACCCTCAACTGTCAGGAAACGACTAGAACATAGGATAAGATAATATAGACAAAAGAACATAGATAACATAGAAGAGAGTTAAAAGGCAGCAGAAAAAAACGCCCAACTGCTCCTAAACCTCGGTTTACCAGCAGCAGTGTACATGAGGCCTAAAGCTTTTAACTCTACTGCACTTAGAGTTTGTATGTGATAAAACTATACACTGCCACTGTAATAATGACACTGGCTGGGAAGGGGTTAACATCTCTGGATAATCAAGGGGTTAAGCATGTGCCTAACAAGTATTAATGTGTGTCTTATCTGCTGCTTTTTACTAAAAATCTATTTGTTCCTTCTCCCTGCTCACCCTGTACTAGGAAGAGTTTAGCAAAGTACAGGTATGTCGCTTTGCATGTAGAAGCTGGCCGTCTGCAGTACAATGCAGGTAGTCGGTCCTAAAGAAGTTAATACACCTCCGCCAAAACAGAAATGGCTTTAAAAATAGTTTTTTACAAAAGAAAACGAAGGTTTATGTTGGTCCCAGGTTCCAAGATTGCAAATGATGCTACTATGCCTCACCACTGCCACCTGAGAAAGCTGGGAGTTTGAAATTCTGTGAGAATGCAGTCCTGCATTTGGCTAGAGTGTGTTTTACCTGGATTGTGGGCTCCCAGGAGGCAGCAGTAAGGAATAAGACATAATCAAAGTCTCCAGGAAACATTGGAAGCTGAGACCATTTTTTTTAACTTTACATTTAAAGGGCTTATTAACCCCCTCAATACAGGGCACTTACACCCCCTTCCTGCCCAGACCAATTTTCAGGTTTCAGCGCTCTCACACTTTGAATGACAATTAGTCAGTCATGCAACACTGTACCAATATGAAATTTGCGTCCTTTTTTTTTCAAACAAATAGAGCTTTCTTCTGGTGATATTTAATCACTAGTGGGTTTTTTATTTTATGTGCTAGAAATAAAAAAATACGTAAATTTTGTAAAAAAAATGCCTTTTTCTTTGTTTCTGTCATAAAATTTAGCAAATTAGTAATTTTTATTCATACATTTTGGCCAAAATGTATACTGCTACATAGATTGGTCTTTGTGAAAGATATAATCTACAAACTATGGTGCCAATCACTGAAAATTTTTCTGTTTTTTTACAAAATGGTCATATTATCAGGTTATTACTCACACACAGCATATACATACAACAAATAACACAAATTACAAACAATTACAAAATAAATTCTGCTACTCTTCCCAAGTATGGAGATACAGCATGTGTGAGACTTTTACACAGCCTGGCCACATGCAAAGGCCCAACATTAAAGTAGCACTATGAGCATAAATGACACATCTCATTTCTCATTACATCTCATTACAATTTTGAAGGCCCTGGAACACCAGGATAATGAAACTGCCCACAAAATGACCCAACATATAATCTAAGAGGCATAATGAGTCTTTTGAACAGTTAATTTTTTTCCAGAAGTTTTTGGAAAATGTGGAAAAAACGATTAAAACGCATATTTCTAAAACATAGCATGTATATAGCAAAAATTACACCCCAAAATACATTCTGCTACTCTTCCCAAGTATGGCGATACATACAGAGGCCCAACATTGAAGTAGTATCTTCAGGCGTTCTAGGAGCATAAATTACACATCTCATTTCATTCCTAGCTATCATACTTTTGAAGGTCCTTGAGCACCTGGACAGTGGAATTACTCACAACCCCAATGTATATTCTATGATGCATGGGCTGCAGATAGGTACTAGGGTACTCTGATGGGCTGCAGATAGGTACTCGGGTACTCTGATGGGCTGGAGACAGGTACTCGGGTAACTTGATGAGCTGCAGACAGGTACTCAGGTACTCTGATGGGCTGGTGGCAGGTACTCGGGTACTCTGATGGCCTGGTGACAGGTACTCAGGTACTCTGAAGGGCTACAGATAGGTACTCGGGTATTCTGATGGGCTGGTGACTGGTATTCGGGTACTCTGAAGGGTGGTGACAGGTACTCATGTACTCATATGAACTGTGACAGGTACTCAGGTACTCAGATGAACTGTGACAGATATTCAGGTACTCGGTGACTCAGATGAACTGTGACAGTTACTCAGGTACTTGGGTACTCAGATGAACTGTGACAGGTACTCAGGTACTCAGATAGACTGTGACAAGTACTCAGGTATTCGGGTACTCAGATTGACGGTGACAGGTACTCAGGTACTCAGATGGACTGTGACAGGTACTCAGGTGCCTGGCTACTCAGATGAACTGTGACAGATACTTTGATGGGTGGGGACAGGTACCTTGATGGTAAATAGCCACCGGCCAATGGCTGTTTACTAGCGTCGGTACTCAGATGGAATGTGACAGGTACTCAGGTACTCATATAGACTGTGACAGGTACTCAGGTACTTATATGGACTGTGACAGGTACTCAGGTATTCGGGTACTCAGATGAACTGTGACAGGTACTTGGGTACTCAGATGTACTGTGAAAGGTACTCAGGTACTCAGATGGACTGTGACAGGTACTCGGATACTCAGATGAACTGTGACAGGTACTCGGCTACTCAGATGGACTGTGACAGGTACTCAGGTGCCTGGCTACTCAGATGAACTGTGACAGATACTTTGATGGGTGGGGACAGGTACCTTGATGGTAAATAGCCACCGGCCAATGGCTGTTTACTAGCGTCGGTGACAAGCAGTGTTCCCGGGAACACACTGCCACTGACATGCACGCGCAGCGCACTCGCTCGCATGCGCTGTACAAAGTTTGGTGGTACCACTCTGTGATCGGCCATGACTTCATCACGGCTGGCCACGTGGTAAACAGCCATGCCCAATGACTGTTCACCCCCCTTGGTGGCCAGCAGTGTCTCCATGACACGCCTCCACCGAAGATACAGGGCTGCACGCACACGATCACGTGCATGCCCTGTTTAAATGGACGGACATCATATGACGCCTGCCCAGAACAAGAGCCGCGCGGCCGGGCCGTCATATGATGGCCAGCGGGCGGCAAGCGGTTAAAGCTGTTTCTGTTTTGGGTGTGGAGTAGTAACAGAAGAGGCCTTCCTTTTTAGTTTTCACATTCCTTAGATGATATCTAATGATCATATGATGCTACAATAAATATCGGCATAAAATACAAATGTTGTGTGCAAAAAAAATAAATAATCAAAGATACTGTATATCAAAGCCTACATGAGCATTATGTAAAAATTTCATATATTGCAACTCACCAGTCCTTAGATATTGTGGCTGCATTTGTTTTATTTTTTAGGCTAAAAACATTTTCGGAAAGTAAGAAGAAAAAATCTTTTGATCTTGCCAGAAATGCAATGTCCTTGTCGTTTGCTCTGAGCTGTAAAGAAAGCACAAACTACTAGTTCCATCAATCTACCATGTAATTGAAATGAACAAACCTTGACAGCTTTTCCTTGAAGTCTACCATGCAAATGCGAATAATGTTATGGATACATATTTCTTTTTTTTTTTAAAGTAGTTCTGCTATATTTAATCATCGGCTTATAAAGACATTGGAGTTGATTTACTGAAGGCAAGTAGTCTTCACTTTGCAAATGCATTTTCTCCAGAGCTCAGTGAATGTGGTGACATTTAATTTTGCAAAGAATACCCAATTACGTACAACTGTGTGTGTGTGTGTGTGTGTGTGTGTGTGTGAAAAAGTGGTGGACTAGTAAAGGTAAGCTATTGGTTCTACTGGATAAAAAGTGGAAAGGGTCCTCCTTCAAAGGGACTAATGCATAATGAAGGTACAATGTAGATAGACCTCATTCCAGTCCCGGACTGCATCTTCTCTGATACTGTCAAAGAGACCTTGTTTTGGTTCGGGGCTGCTACCAAAAAGAGAAAAAGAGTATTCAAGAGAGCTCTCAACAGATGACAAACTTTAGGGGAAGGGGGGTGGGGGTCAGTACAAAAGTCCATAACACTCAGGGATCTGTTGGAAATATTAGTAGATTAAAAGTATAAGGTAAAGCCAATGAGTTGAGGGGGGAAATGTCTCCCCCTCCCTCTGGGCTAGTGCACAAAATAATAAAACAATATATAACTATATTTTATTAATATTGCAGATCAATGTTATAATGCCATATGTCAATAAAATGGATTAACGACATGACATAGCCATGAAATCCCATAAACTCATGAAGTATAAATTATTTTTAGGAAATATCAGTTTTAATGTTGATAACGAATTGGGGTAGACCACTATTAAAAGCACAGATAACACTAAATTTAGCCACTTTTAGGCGATCCCTGAAAAATTTCCTCTTCAAAGAAGCCTATCCTGCCTCCATCTAACAACTTCACTATTCTCTCCATTAGCTCATCCCCCACAGCTATTACCCTTTCGTATAACTTGACCCTCCCTCCTAGATTGTAAGCTCTAACGAGCAGGGCCCTCTGATTCCCCTTGTCTTGAATTGTATTGCATTGTACTGTCTACCCCAATGTTGTAAAGCGCTGCGTAAACTGTCTGCGCTATATAAATCCTGTATAATAATAATAATAATAATAATAATAATAATAATTATGGTAAGTAGCCTACTCACCGCCTCACCATGACTCCTTTGTTTAAAAAGGAAGGTCAAGTAAAGCTTTAGCAGGTTTAAGGAACTACCAACCTTGATGGGGAAACTCTGCTTAGGTGTACCAGAAATGTGGTTTCAATCCACATTTGCTCAAGAAAAAATATAGAGAGAACCGGACCATAGCATAATATTGTTTTATTTAAAATAACATAAAAAACAAAAATAGCCAAATGGCCTCTTACTTTAAAAGTGACAATGCCTCGGCACTAGAGGGAATGAATGTATCAGGCCGGGTGAGTTGGAACCTAGCTGTGCCGCTTCCGCTGCTTGAATTGGCATGCGTTCCATCCCCTGGATCTCGGGAACCAAAAGTTCGGCCCAAACGATGTGAGCGGAATGCGCCTCGACGTACGTTTCGTCATAATGACATCGTCAGGAAGCTAGGTTCCAACTCACCCTGTCTGATACGTTCGTTCCCTCTAGTGCCGAGGCATTGGCACTTTTAAAGTAAGGGGCCATTTGGCTATTTTTGTTTTTTATGTTATTTTAAATAAAATGATATTATGCCATGGTCCGGTTCTCTCTATATTTTTTCTTGAGCAAACGTGGATTGAATCAACATTTCTGGTACACCTAAGCAGAGTTTCCCCAGCAAGGCTGGCAGTTCCTTAACCACTTGCCCCTATAGCAAATAGACGGCGGCAAAGTGGTTTCATAATCCTGACCGGACGTCATATGACGTGATCAGGATTATGAGCCGCTGCGCGCCCCCGGGGGCGCGCATCGCGGCGATCGTTGTTGCGGGGTGTCAGTCTGACACCCGGCAACTACGATCTCGGTAAAGAGTCTCCGACAGAGACTCTTTACCACGTGATCAGCCGTGTCCAATCACGGCTGATCACAGTGTAAATAGGAAAAGCCGGTGATCGGCTTTTCCTCACTCGCGTCTGTCAGACGCGAGTAGAGGAGAGCCGATCGGCTGCTCCTCTGACAGGGGGGGTCTGTGCTGATCGATTATCAGCACAGCCCCCCCGAGGATGCCCACACCGGACCACCAGGGATGCCACTAGACCACCAGGGATGCCAAGGACAAAGGTATGCCACCCTAGACCACCAGGGATTGCAATCAGTGCCACAATGGATGCCAATCAGTGCCCATAATGGATGCCAATCAGTGCCAACAATGGACATCACTGATTGGCATGCATTATTGATTGGCACTGATTGGCATCCATTAGTATAATATATTATAATACAATGCCGCCTATCAGTTCCCATCTGTGCCGCCTATCAGTGCCTACCCATGCCCACCTGTGCCGCCTACCCATGCCCACCTGTGCCGCCTACCCATGCTCACCTGTGCCACCTACCTATGCCCACCTGTGCCGCCTACCCATGCCCACCTGTGCCGCCTAACCCATGCCCACCTGTGCCACCTATCCATGCCCATCCATGCCAATCCGTGCCAATTTGTGCCACCTATCAGTGCCCATCCGTGTCGCCCATCAGTGCCACCCATCAGTGCTGCCTATCAGTGCCACATATCGGTGTCCATCAATGCCACCTCATCAGTGCCACTTCATTGGTGCCACCTCATCAGTGCCCATCAGTGCCGCCTTATCATTGCCCATCAGTGTAACCCCATCAGTGCCCATCAGTGAAGGAGAAAACTTACTTATTTGCAAAGTTTTGAAACTGAAACAAAAAAAACATTTTTTTTTTTCAAAATTTTCGGTATTTTTTTATTTGTTTACCAAAAAATAAAAATCCCAGAGGTGATCAAATACCACCAAAAGAAAGCTCTATTTGTGGGAAAAAAATTATAAAAATTTCATTTGGGTACAGTGTAGCATGACCGCGCAATTGTCATTCAAAGTGCGACAGCGCTGAAAGCTGAAAATTGGTCTGGGCAGGAAGGTGTTTAAGTGCCCGGTATTGAAGTGGTTAAACTTGCTAAAGCTTCACTTGACTTTCCCTTTTAAACAAAGGGGTTAAGTTGAGTTGGTGAGTAGGCTACTTACCATAATTCACTGGGTGACGTGTTTGTGCATTTCTTCTAAGCGGTGACAGGGATTACAGGATTCCTCCCTACTTCAGCTTCACCACTTCTTTTTTTTATGTACATGGATATTTTCTATAGGTTCACTGTTTGAGTTGATTTTATGTATTCAATCTATATTGCAGCATGTATTGATTAATACGATACCTGCAGTATTATTAAGCACTAAAGCACTTTATTGTTATTATTTAAGGTCTATTAAGCACTGGAGCACTTTATTGTTGTTATTTAACATTTATTATATTCAGCGCCCCCTTATCACTTACAACCCACATCACACTTCAAAGAGAACCTGTTACCCAATCTGTTACATTGTTGGACTGTTACGATATGTTGTATATTTCTTGAAATATGTAATAAAATCTTTATGGAAAAAAAAAAGATATATAAAAAGAATATAAGTAAGGATTTTATGCTTTTATATATATATATATATATATATATATATATATATATATATATATATATATATATAGGTAGTTACCTATATTATTGACATATAGTACTATAAAATGTATATGTAATATAGGAAGGGGAAGGCGCTTCCCTTGAAATGTGTTGGCTTTACCTGATGCTCTTAATTAACTACTTCAATACAGGGCACTTACACCACCTTCCTGCCCAAGCCGATTTTCAGCTTTCAGCTCTGTCGCTGTTTAAATGACAATTGCATGGTCATGCTACACTGCAGCAGAATTTTTATAATTTTTATAATTTTGTTCCCACAAATAGCTTTCTTTTGGTGGCATTTGATCATAAATGCATAATGAATTTTTGTTTGCAAATGATTGGATGGTGGAAGCCAGCAGAGCTTCACTTCATTTACTAGGCTCTGGGGAAACTCCCCTTGCAAAGTAGAACTTCCTTTGCAAAGTATACAGTCTGTTTGCCTTTCGAAAATCAACATCATCAACTTCACCATCAGGTTTGTCGGTATTTTTGCATGGGCTCCTCCCACTCATGGTTTTTGTGATAGGATGCTGGAACATGTGTGTTTTTAATTGGCTAACTTACTCACTGCTTTCACAATTTACAGCTACATGTGGTATTATGTGTTTGTACTCCATGCTTGAAAAATAGCCTGTTAAATAGCTTAAAAATGTAATTTTCTGATATGGAACATTTTATACTTTAATTTCTGCTGCCTACTTGCAATTGAGTAAAGGGCTATATGGACTGCAATTCTGTCCTTTGTACAGATAACTTTCGAGGGACAGGTACATTGATATGTCTAATTGTCTTTGAGCATAAGGCATTGGATACATGAGTGCACTTCATAATAAGATACAATGTAGATGAACACAGGCACACGTGATTGAAGTCCACCCTAGGCGGCTACCATGCACCATAAATACAGTGGAAGAGTAATGTCTCGTACACAGGATTGGACTTTCCAACAACAAAACCGTGGATTTTTGTTTGAAGGGTGTTGGTTCCAACTTGTCTTGCATACACACGGTCACACAAATGTTGGTCAACAATTATGAATGTAGTGACGTATACAAGATGTACGACGGCCAATAAAAAGGAAGTTCAATAGCCAGTGCGCCATCCTTTGGGCTCCCTCTGCTAATCTCGTGTTTATTTCATGTTAGTAGAAGTTTGGTGAGAGACGATTCGTGCTTTTCAGCCTTGTTTCAGTTTCATTTCTGCTTATCAGGTTGTGCTTGTCGGTTCGTATGTGTTCTTCAGTGCTTTTAAACAAACGGCTGCTCATAACGAACTGACAAAATGCACTGAAAATCAAAAAGGACCTGTTAAGAATGAGCTGAAAATCAGAAACAACTGTACAAGCACGCACTGAAAATCAGAAGCAAACTATAAATATAACGCACTGTAAGCCCTTGTACACGGACCGTGTTGTCAGATAATCTGACTGTGTGTGGGCTCCATTGGACTGTTTCCGTCGGAATATCCGACGGACAAAGTTTTAGAGCTGGGCTAAAAAACTTTCCGACAACATGATCCGATTGGACTTAGTCCGATTGTGTGTAGAGAATTCCGATCAGACAAAGTGCCACGCATGCTCAGATCAAATTCCTAGACAAAAGCTATTGGCTACTAGCCTGAACTTAGTCCCGTCGTAACGAAATAACATCGTCACGTTACGTAAGATCGGATTTTCCAACAACTTTGTCAGACCGTGTGTATGCAAGAAAAGTTTTGGACAAAATCCGTCAGACAAAATCCGATGGATTTTGTTGTCGGAATGTTCGACCGTGTGTACAAGGGCTAAGGGGTTCAGTAGTATTGTGATGTTGGCGGTGGTGATTGCAAATTATGAATTCCTATACCTGGACGAAGGAAAAATGGCCATATGTCTGATGGAAGAATGATCACCCAGACGGAATTTTACCAGGGTCTCCAAAATGGCACCCTGGGGTTGCCACCTCCAGAGGATAATATGGCAGGCCTCAAGTTCAGTTTTGCGGCAGATGAGGCCTTTGCTCTGGGGGAACATCTGATGAAGCCATTCCCCATGAGGACCCTGACCCCAGAGCAGAGGGTTTTTAATTACTGGCTGGCCCGTGCCAGAAGAGTCGTTGAGAATGCCTTTGATAGAATGACCAGCCGGTTCCGGCTTTTCCTTACGGCAATCAACATGAATGAATACCAACTCAATCACATTGTCTTGAGCTACTGCATTCTTCACAATTACCTTCGGAAGAATGCAGCCAACTATCTGGCCTCAGTTGCGACCAAAGCCGGCTTTTCACATGAACAAACAATGACGGCACTTGAAAGTGGCCCTCCTTGCTTGCCCCCCAAGTGAATTATGGCAAAACGATGTCAAGTATTTTGTGGGTGGGGGGGGGCAATTGATTTACAAGCAAATTTGGAAGCTGTGTAATACTTTTTTTGAAAAACTAAACTTATATTTCATTTGAATTTATGTTTGTGTTTCTTATCTGTCTCCTAGGTTCTCAAATGGCCTTTTATTTTTGGCCATTTTCTTCAATAGTGCAAACGTGACTTGTTTGATACATGAGGTGACAATGGCCTGATTTTGGCAAATTTTACAGCACAGTGGGAGTTATTTTCTAAAGGCAAATCCACGTTGCACTACAAGTGCACTTTCAGTGGATTTGCAAAGTGGATTTGCCTTTAGTAAATAACCCCCATTGTCCTTGTAACTACACCAACGTAAAAAATAAACTGGTATTGAGCATTGAAAGAAGAAGCCACACATTGTTGAGTATAAAATATTTTACTCCAAGCACATTCACATGTGCGTTATAAATGGTTTTGGAACAAACCAACATCTTGGTGTATAACATGTATGTTTGACATAAATTTGCCTTTTTTATGGCTAAACAGGCATGTTTAAAAACATAACATACACATCCCAAACTCAGGAACTTACAAAGTTCAACTTTGCTGAAATTAAGGCCATATGGGACATTAATATGATCTCACCCCTGTAAAAGCCAAATTTTGAAGATGCACACAAATTGGGACTCAAAATTTGGATTTCACGCATGATCCCATGCCTAAAATGTGTGTATTTTCCCTACATCTATTTTGCTAAAGCCACAAAACACACAGTGAGATCATGGTGTGCAATCGTGATTTGGAAAAGATGAAGCAAAACATCCATGATGTTCAAAAAAGACTGAGCACCATCACTGATCTTTTAGACAAAATCGAAAGCAAAAATTTTTTTTACATTGTCGTTATTGTTGTACGTGTTTTTACAGTTTTAAATGAATTGCAAAGCGAAATGGACACAGTGTGTCAACATGTGCTTTCTGCCATCATGGGATATCAATGTATGTGTTTTGTGGGTGCAACCCCTTTCTCCAAACTAAAGTAGGTGAGAGGAAGGGGTTGCACCCCCGAAACACATCCAATGATCTCTGATGATGGGAGCTAGCACATATTGACGCAGTGAGCCTTATTTGAGAAAGGACAGTCCACTTTAATCTACAAGTGCACTTTCAAGAGCACTTGTATTGCACTTGTAGTGCAAAGTGGTTTTGCTTTTTTTAAATAAGCCACAGTGTGTCTGTCAGAGGACATACAGATTACGAGCCTTTCAGCGTCGGTGCTTCCCTGTGCGCCTCTGGGGCAGAACGGCGCACACAGGTGCGCGATGCGGTGGGTTTGCGCATACGGGTGCGCAAATTAGCGGGTCCGCGTGACACAGTACTGTGGGTTGGTGCGCGCATGTGCGCGATGCGGTGCAACGATGGGCGTGCATGCGCTCGGCTATGTGCACGGCTATGCGCACAACGTGATCCCCCTGACAGGCCTATAAAAGGCAACAGTGTGCTCAGTATCATTGCTAGTTTGTCTCTTCGGCTCCAGTATTCCTGTGTTCCTGTGCCTTGTTTCCTGTGCCTACCCGTTGTGACCCGGGTCGTGCCTGACTACTCTTGGACCTCTCCTGCGATTGACCTTTGGCTTGCCTCTGGGACCTCTACTCTGTTTTTTCCCGTGTTTGACCCCCCAGCCTCCTCCTGGACTTGTCTCAGCCTACTCCCTGTGTTTGACGCTCAAGATCTACTGATTGATCTCCTGTGTATGACTTAGCTTGCTTTCGGACTCTGAACCTATCTGGACTTCCTGGTGTTTGACCCTCAGCCTCTTGCTGTTCCAAGCTCCAGGTGTTAGCCCTTGTACACACGGTCGGACATTCCGACTACAAAATCCGTCTGATTTTTTCAGACGGATTTTGTCCGAAACTGGTGTTGCATACACACGGTTGGACAAACTTGTCGGAAAATCTGATCGTTCAGAACGTGATGGCGTTTGTTCATTACGACGGGACTACGTTCAGGCTAGTAGCCAATAGCTTTGGCCTTGTAATTTGATCTGAGCATACGTGGCACTTTGTCCAATCGGAATTCTCTACAAACGAGCGGACAAAGTCAGATTGGATAATATTGTTGGAAAATTTTATATCCTGCTCTCAAACTTTGTTGGTCTGACATTCCGATGGAAAAAGTCAGATGGAGCCCACACACGGTCAGATTATCAGACAACATGGTCAGATTGGACATTTGGAAAATCCGACCGTGTGTACAAGGGCTTAGAGCCCCAGCCGGGCGTTTCTCCAATCAAGTACCAAGTCCATCTTGCACGGGTACCTCTTCTCCCAGAAAAACTTCTGCCTACGTGTCACCTGCTGGCAACCCGTGCCCCTCCGTGCCCAGTACCCGCTGTTCCACTCTCAGGGGTACTGTGCACCCAGTTGCAAGGGAAGCCGCTCTCAGCAACTCGGCCCTGGAGAGTACCTGACAGTACAAACCAGCTATGTCAGAGGCCAACAGAGCTGGCTTACCCCTCGAGTCCCTCTGCCAGCAGTTTGCAGCCCTCACCCAAGCTGTACAGTGACTCCAAGACGGCTACTTTCAGATTGAGGGCCACCTACAGCACTGGGCTATCTCTCCCAGTCCTCTGGATTCCTCATCCTCTGCATCTTGCAGCACTTCCCCTTCACAAGCTCAAGGCAATCCCACACCTGCAGTCATCATGACCCTTCCAAAGCCCAGGGTCCCTACTCCTGAGCATTTTTCTGGCAACTGGAAGAAGTTTAGGGCATTCAAGAATGCATGCCTTCTCTACCTGGCTCTGCAGCCCAGGACCTTCCACTCCGAATCGGTGAAGGTGGGTTTCATCATTTCACTGCTATCTGACGAGACACAGTCCTGGGCTCATAACCTTTTAGAACAGAAGAGCTCCTATCTTAATTCTGTAGAGACTTTCTTTGAAGCCATGTTGCAGTTGTACGATGATCCCCAATGCACCGCCATGGCCAAAGCCACCCTGCAGTCCCTAACCCAGGGAAAGAGACTGGTGGAGGATTTCCGGAACGAGGCCTCCCTTAAATACCAATTTCGCCTGGGTTTCTCCAAGACTTTAAAGGACGAATTAGCCCGGGTAGATTCCCTTGCATCCTTGGAAGATCTGGTCCAGTTGGCCACCAAGCTCGACCGACGTCTACATGAGCGTCACTCCGAACGTCTCCAGTCACCAAGATCAACGTGGATGTTACCCCGGGTACCTCCTGTACCCGCACCTGTTCCAGTTCCCACTTCTGCTACTGACAGTGAACCCATGCAGCTGGGTTTAGTCTGGGCTCCACTCCCCCCCCTTACAAGAGACTCCGTTGGCGTCAAGCCAACCTTTGCCTATATTGTGGGGAAGCTGGCCATTTTCTACGCAGCTGCCCTGTGAGACCTAGTAATTGCCAACCTCATGTTGCTGTAAATTCTCAAATTGTGGGTTCCACTCAGTCTCACCTTGTCTTCCCAGTTTCATTACAGGTGGCGGAAGAGGAGGTTCGGCTGGGAGCCATCATTGACTTTGGGGCCTGCAGTTATTTCATGGATGTTACGTTAGCTCAGAACCTGCACAAACATCTTCAAATCCACCTGGCTGATGGCTCCCTACCCTGCTCAGGTCCTGTTACCCAGGAAACAAAACCTATCCTGACATCTATAGACTCTGGTCATCGCAAATTTCTTCACTTTGACATCATTAATTCCCCTATGTTTCCGATCATCCTTGGGTTCCCATGGCTGCAAGCCCACGATCCACGGATCAACTGGAACAAGAAAGAAGTGCTCTTTTCCTCTGTCTATTGTTCGCAACATTGTCTTCTGCCGACCTCCAACAAGTCCACCTCCTGAATAACTATACAGACAAGTCCTGATAACCTTCAACATGTCCCTCCAGCCTATCATGATTTTCTTGACATTTTTAACAAAAAGAAGACCGATAGTCTGCCGCCCCATTGGCCCTATGATTGTTCGATTGATCTACTACCCGGTTCCAAAATTCCATTTGGCTGGATCAGAGACTGAATTGGAAGCCCTACGCACCTATATAGCCGAAAACCTGGAGAAAGGATTCATCCGACCATCCTCCTCTCCAGCCGGCGCAGGTATCTTTTTAGTTGAAAAAAAGTATGGTTCACTCAGGCCTTGTGTGGATTACAGGGTACTCAATAAAATCACTATCAAGAACAGATACCCGCTTCCTCTCATCCCTGAACTTTTTCAATGTCTAAGAACTGCCAAAATATTCACTAAATTAGATCTTCAGGAAACATATAATTTAGTCCAAATCTGTGATGGAGAAGTGGAAAATGACCTTCGGGTCCAGATTTGGACATTTTGAGTACCTAGTGATGCCCTTCGGGCTCTGCAATGCCCCGGCTACATTCGAGCACCTGGTCAATGATATCTTCCGTGAGTATCTAGACAATTTCGTGATTGTATATCTTGATGATATTCTGATTTTCTCCAACTCATTAGAACTGCACCATATTTACTTCAAGAAGGTCCTCCTCGTCATCAGAGAACATGGGCTCTACTTAAAAAGGGAAAAATGCAAATTCGAAAGAGACACCATCCAGTTCCTCGGGTTCATCATCTCTACAGGAGGAATCTCAATGGATCCACAAAAGGTCAAAGCCATCCAGGAGTGTCCAGCCCCTTCAGACAAGAAAGCAGTACAGTGATTTGTTGGCTTCACCAATTTTTATCGCAGGTTCATTAAGGGGTTCTCCATGATTAATTCCCCCCATCACTCAACTGACTCGCCAGCAAGTTAAATTCCAATGGTCCCAGCAAGCCCAGGAAGCCTTTGACTTTGAATTAAAGAGACTTTTTATGTCAGCTCCCATCGTTCAACATCTGGATCCAAGTCTTCCTTATGTATTGGATGTAGACGCCTCTGAGTCTGCAACAGGGGCTATTCTTTCCCAAAGAAGTGGTCCAAAGGCTCTTCTTCACCCGGTCGCCTTAGCTTCTTGGAAACTCAGTCCTCCGGAGAAGAATTATGATGTTAGAGACCGAGAACTTCTCGCTATAAAATTTGCTTTGGAAGAATGGAGATACCTGCTGGAGGGTGAGTCCCAGCCCATCATGATCTTTACAGACCACAGGAACCTGGAGTACTTTCAAGCTGCTAAACACCTCAGACCCCCACAAGCACTCTAGGCCCTCTTTTTCCCCGGGTTTAATTTCCATATCACCTACCGCCCTGGTTCTAAGAATGGGAAAGCAGACGCACTCTCCCGAATGTTTCCAGAAGCTGATGAACCATCTGAACCTGTAACTATTCTATCCCCGCATAACGTTCTCCAAATCATCCAACCTGATCTGGAAACAGCCATAAAGCAAGCTACCAATCAATTGCCCGTAGACTTTAGATTTTACAGCCTTTTCACGATCACAAGATGGCAGGACATTTTGGGATCCAGAAAACTGCCGATCTGATCAACCACTCTTTCTGGAGGCAGGATTGAAAGAACTATGTCCAGTCTTGTGTCATTTGCCAACGCAACAAGGGATCGAACACCAAAGCCTGGGTACTTTTGAGATCTTTGCCTGTTCCTGAACGCCCCTGGAAGGAAATCTCTATGGATTTCATTGTCGATCTGCCACCCTCTGACAAGTTTATCATGGTTCTAGTAGTAGTGGATCGCCTCTCAAAAATTGCACATTTTCTCCCCATGCTTGGCACTCCTTCTGCTGCAGCTACGGCAAGTATCTTCATAAAGGTAGTATTAAGACTACATGGTGTCCCCTTCAACATCGTGTCTGATAGGGGACTCCAATTCACCTCCAAGTTCTGGAAGGACCTCTGCAAGGCTCTAGAGATCAAGACCTCGCTATCGGCATATCACCTCAAAGCAACGGTCAAACAGAAAGTACAAATCAAACATTAGGGCAATACCTCCGTTGTTTCAGCTCCTGTTCCTAAGACAATTGGTCCACTCTCCTGCCCTGTACGGAATTCGCTTACAATAACTCCATACTCTCCGCCACCAACCAAACACTCTTTTAGGCCAATTACGGCTTTCACCCTTCCTCCCTGCCAGATTCCATCCCCGAAGTCTCTGCTCCCGCAGTACAAATGGGAACGGGTAAAATCAATCCAGGACAATTTCCTACAGATCCAAGAGGCTATGAAAAAAGCTCAAAGGGATTACGAAGAATACTACAATAGAGGAAGTAAGAACTGCCCGAGTTTAAAAATCGCAGAGAAAGTGTGGTTATCCACTATTAACCTAAAATTACCATACCCATCATGGAAGCTCAGTCCTAAATTCATCGGTCCTTTTGAGATCAAGAGAGTGGTAAACCCAGTGGCCTTTGAACTTGCCTTAACCAATTCATACAAGATTCACCCGGTGTTCCATGCATCCCTGTTAAAACCAGTAGTCCCAAGTTCCTTCCCTGGAAGAGAAATAGCACCGCCTCCACCAGTCGAAGGTGAAGAAGAATTTGAGGTGGAGGCAATAGTAGACTTCAGAAAAAGGGGGAGACAGACCCAGTACCTGCTAAAGTGGAAGGGGTATCCCCCTGAAGAAAACTCTTGGGAACCCTCCAGTGACATCCACACTCCCTGCTTACTACGGGATTTCCACCGGATAGAATTTACTGATGAGCACTGAAGGGAGGCACTGATAGGGGACACTGAGAAGGCACTAGGGGGCACTGATAGGGGGCACTTATAGGGGACACTGATAGGGGACACTGAAAAGGCACTAGGGGACACTGATCGGGAACACTGAGAAGGCTCTAGGGGGCACTGATAGGGGGATGGGAGGCACTGGTGGGCACTGATAGTAGGCACTGATGAGCACTGAAGGGAGGCACTGATAGGGGAGCACTGAGAAGGCACTAGGGGGCACTGATAGGGGGCACTGAGAAGGCACTAGGGGGCACTGATAGGGGGCACCAATGGGAGGCACTGGTGCGAACTGATAGGAGGCCCTGATGAGCACTGATAGGAGACACTGATGACCACTGATAGGCTGCACTGATAGGCTGCACTGATAGGAAGCATTGATGGGAAATTATAGGTGGCATTGATGGGCATTGATGAGCACTGATAGGCAGAACTGATAGGCAGAACTCATAGGCTGCACTGATGGGCAGTAAGGAACACTGATAGGCAGAACTCAGGCAGTATTTATGGGCACTGATAGGCAGCATTGAAGAGTACTGATAGGTGGCACAGATGGATGCTGTAAGGTGGCATTAATGAGCACTGATAGGTGGTGCTGATAGGCAGATAGGCTGATAGGCGGCACGCTCCCGACCCAGGACCTGAGCTCCGTGACTGAGCTCCTCTGGGACTGATGTCACAATCCCAGAGGATGCTGGGACTGTGACATCATAATGGGCCTGGACATCACCCGGTGATGACGCGCTGTTATTGCCTTGAGAGTTGTGATCCATACTATTTGGAAAAGGATAGGCCGGTGGAGATGTGCGTACAGCCGACGCTTCTCACTTGAAAAAGCCATATCTTGCTGCATGTTTGTAATGCCGCGTACACACGATCGAACTGTATGAAGTACTTAGTCCGTTGAAATGTGTGTGGGCTTCAGCGGACTTTTTCAGCGTGCAGTCCGGAGTACTAAGAATTTTGGTTTGCACAACAATCTGCCCGCCGTACTCGCATTTCGGCGGACAATCCGGCCGTGTGTATGCCAGTCCGCCGTACTTTTGAAATGAGCGCAACACGCCCAGAGAAAAATCCGCTCATTTCGAGCGGGTCTCCAGGTAGGCGGGGCCCGCGAAGGAGACGTCGCTGGCCCCGCTGCCTGGTATGGACTTAAAAGGGAACCCCCAACGCCGAAAAAAATCGGCGTGGGGGTCCCCCCCAAGTCCACAACAGACCCTTGTCCGAGCACGCTACCCGGCCGACCAGGAAAGGGGGCGAGCGAGCGCCCCCCCCCCCCTCCTGAGCCGTACCAGGCCGCGTGCCCTCAACATGGGGGGTGCGATGGGGAAGGGGGGGCCACGCAGCCCCCCCACCCCAAAGCACCTTGTCCCCATGTTGATGAGGACAAGGGCCTCTTCCCGACAACCCTGGCCGTTGGTTGTCGGGGTCTGCGGGCGGGGGGCTTATCGGAATCCGGGAGCCCCCTTTAATAAGGGGGCCCCGGATACCGGCCCCCCACCCTATGTGAATGAGTATGAGGTACAATGTACCCCTACCCATTCACGTGGAAAATAAAAGTACAAAAAAAACCACAACACACGAGATAAAATACTTTATTGCACAGCTCCGGGGGTCTTCCGTCTTCGGGGGTCTTCTCGTCTGACTCCTCCGCTATCTTCTTGTAGCTCTTTTGCTAGCGGAGGAGTCCGGCTTTCTTCCTCGCCGCCGGCCTCTTCTCCCGACTTTGGGGGTCTTGTCCCCCTCTTTGGTTCTTCTGCCGGGCCACCGCGCCTTCTTATAGCTCTTTTACAGGCGGTGGCCCGGTCTTCTGTCGCCGCTGCCACCTTCCCTTCTTCTTCTTCTTCTTCTTCTTCTCCTTCTTCTCCTGGAGATGTTGACTCGACGTTCTCCGGCCACAATGCCAGGGACGCGCTGCGCAGCCACTTATATAGGGACAAGGGGCAGTGTCACATGGCTTTATGTCACAAATATTGACTTGCATAAACCTAATGTAATTGTCAGCAAAAGCCTTTGACACTTATGAAATGCTTGTAATTATACAGTCTGTGAAAAATAATAATTCTGTCATACTCAAAAATGTTGGCCACGGCTGTAGACTGTATGCATACTAAATGACACCATGAAACAGCATAATCAATGCACATTTTATGTAGGTAAAAAACACAGAATGTAGGTAGTAAGGTTAAGGTAACTAAAAAAATACCATCTATTGCTCTCAGCCTCCTGAAAATTCTGACATTCTGTTAGTGGATGGCTGAGTTTGCTCTCCATGGTCCCACTGTACGTAAAAAAGTAGACATCTGCTTTTGCTTGCACCCTAGACAGACTATGGACTATTGGTTGTGTAGTGTGCATAGAACAGTGCCCATGTCTGCAGCTAACGTGCATTTCTCATAACTAACAAACAGAAGTAGGGGGTGGGGGTGGGGCAAAAACTATTCAATGAAAAATTGATTAGGGGCAATTAAATAGTGAATGATTTTTTTGGAGAATAAGGATATAGTTTAGTGTCACTTTAAGTATGGTTTTGAACTTCCAATGCTTTAGAAAGATCACATAACAATTTTTTTCTAATATGGATTAAAGATCTGCATGAAGAAAATGTGTTTTGTTTCCTTTCAGGTTTCATTCATTAAGTAAATCATTTGTTTCGTCATAATGGTTAGGGTAGAATGATTGGGAACGTTCCAGATTTCGTAACGTTTTCAAATATAATAGTTGTCCAAATCGATTTGTGTTTTCGAAAGTTCTGTTATTCTTTTGTTATTTTGGAAGACTGGATCTTTTTTTTAATGTGTTAGTTTATCATTTCAAGAGATTACTTGTACTCTGAGTCATCAATTTTAGTCCAACCCACAAAGATAAATGGAATGAGCTGATTGGACAATATCAACTCGAGTTGCATGAATTTGAAAGTAACGAATGGAACAAAATACATTTTGGTTTAATTTGCTATGTTATGATTTCACGATTCTGATGGATCTACCTCCATTCAACTCAAACACTAGAAGGAATCATCCTATTTCACTTTTTTCTTAAATGTATTTATTGCAATATGTTTCCATTTCATATGTATTGCATTTTTTTATAATAATGGAAAATATTAATGCAAAAACAATCAGCTGATCATCCAAGAGTCAAAGACTGTGGCGCCGCTCTCATCTGAATAAAATAAATGAATCCAAATTAATACGTATTAATGTGTTTTGTTGAATTATTTTCCCCATTCCCAACTGACTTTGTTGAGCCACGCACATACAAATTAAACGAATGGTCTCTCAAGTTCCACCCCAATACAAATAGAATCGTATTAGAATAATCAGGCTACGCTTACTAGAAAAAAACGGATAGATCCAAAACAATTTGGATCATTCGTTATGATATTTCGGATGCTTCAAACACTAACAGAAGGCCCAAACTATTGCATCATGGCATATAAATGAAGCAAATGAATACAAATTAATTTGTTGTTTACATCATAATTTATTTCAGATTATTTGAAATTCATTACTATTGTGGTTCGGAAACTTGGATACATCCCCAATCTCCAATTCATGCAAATTTCATCCAAATTTAGATTCATCCCGATTTTATCCCAATCTCCAATCCATGCAAATTTCATCCAAATTTTGATTTGTAAGGAAACAAATTTCACATGTCTAATATAGATGACTAATAGCAAAGGACAGAAAAACTATCCGTTACCTCTTATGTGACCCAAGAGATCTCCAACCCGTTGCTCACACATGTGGATCTGAGCTCTCTAGAATTTTGATTGCAACAACCCGTCCACTGGTCTCAATACCTGTCTGTCTAAACATCTTCTACACTGCACAGCTCTGATATTGTTTAAGCCATTCAGAGTTGTCTAATTGTTATGTAATTTTATGCAGACATTTGCATGTTGATTTGAGTACCATGAAATATTCACTCAAAAAATTCAAACTGATACTAAATCTTTTGACTTTTGTGCATTTGCTAATGTGTTTTTTTAAGCTGCAGATGTAAGGTTTTGTCTAGTTTAAAATCCTGCCAACAAAGCAGTTTAGTTTGACATTACAAACATTGACAGCATACTAAATAGGTGAAGATACAAAATAAAGTATTGTTTCTAAGAAATTTTTTTTTGTTTTTTTTTTATTCTAATTACATATAAATGTGGTGCTCAAATGCACATATTTTAATCTATTTGTGTTCAGAAAACAATAAAACCTTTAAATGAAATGTGTCATGAGCAAGGCAAGATCACGATGTTGAAGAACAGACTAAGAAACAGTGCAAATCAATGTTGCCATTTCAAAATATCATCATTGGAAAAAACATTAATTCTGAAAATTTTTATTCAAGCTTCCAACACTTTACAGAAAAATTCATAAAAACTGCATTGGATGGTGGCTTTTACCAGAGCTTTGCCTGGACAGTAGATAAGTAGGGTAGGACATATCATTTATCCACCTTTTGTTGGGCTTTTGAACTAGGTGCATTGAGTAGCTAAACAGCTGATAGTCCTTAATAATATGAAAAAAGTTAGACTTTAATTTTGCAAATGGGAGATTATGCTTCTGGTATTCACACTCCCCCGTCCACTTTCAAAGCACCCCACCCCCCCCCCCCCCCACTGTAGACCTGTCCTCAAATGCACTCAGCCACTTTTTATTTATTGGCCCCCCAGAGAGCTTGTACGATAGCTATCCTCTCATACAGCCATCTCCTCTTCAGTCTAGGCTCTGCCACTTGGTTGTACAATCCTTGCTGTCTTGCCCGGGCACACCAGCTGCTAGAGAAAGGAACCATGTAAAGTAAGGCCAAAGCAGGATTAGGGGCAAATGGTTGCATAAAGCTGTTAGTCCGTTTGTCACCCCGAGCCAGCTTTATGACTGAGAACACTGATCGTCCTTCTATGCTGACAGACTGGCAAGGGGCGTAGGGAGTGAGGTCTGAAGGGCAGAATGCCAACACAACAGGTGCACCCTCCAGTTGTAGTACATCCTTCTGTGGCCCCCTCAACTACCTAATCCCCATGGCAGTGTATTACCCTGCAGCCACTTTACCGCCCCCCCCCCACATCACAGCACATTCCTCCAGTATCACCTCAATCCTCCAATCAAAGCACATCCCTCCACCACCACCTCTCAGTCCTAATCACAGTGCATTCCTCCACCGTCACCTCACCCCCACTCCCCAATCACAGCACATACCTTCACTGTTACCTCACTCCTCAATTTCAATGCATTTCTCCACTGCCACCTCACCCCCACAATCAAAGTGTATCCCTCCACCCCCACCTCAATTCCACCCAATAGCAGCTCATCTCTCCACTTAATTCACTTACCAGTCACAGCTCCCCATTCCATCTACCTGAACCCCCTTCCATAGCATTTATCCCCACCAACCCAGCCTGCCATCACACTGCCCCCTCCCATCTACCTTAACCCCCCAGTCAAAGTGCCACCTCCTACCCACTTTACCCCTCATCACAACACTTTATGCCACCTAGCTTGCCATCCATTTACAGCACTTGAGCTTCCCTCGTCCTTCCCTTGCCCCCGCTGACTCACAGAGCTTCATTCCTATCCACCTCACCACAGTCACCTGTTCCACCATCTCACAGCATCTCCCCCCTACCCACCTCTTTCCCCCCCTCATACAGTGCCTTGAAAAAGTATTCATACCCCTTGGGATTTTCCACATTTTGTCATGTCACAACCAAAAAATTTCATGTATTTTATTGGGATTTTATGTGATAGACCAACACAAAGTGGCACATAATTGTAGGAAATTGATAAATGGTTTTCAAATTTTTTTAAAGTAAATATGTGAAAAGTGTGGCGTGCATTTGTATTCAGCCCCCTTTACGCCAATACCCCTAACTAAAATCTAGTGGAACTGATTGCCTTCATAAGTCACCTAATTAGTACAGAGTCCACCTGTATGTAATTTAATCTCCATATAAATACAGCTGTTCTGTGACGCCTAAGAAGTTTGTAGACCTGCATACACACGATCGGACTATGCGGCGGACTTTGTCAGGTGGACAAACCGAAAGTCCATTTATTTTGAATGTGGCTCCAGGTAGACGGGACTAGTGAAGGAAGTCAATGTCCTTCAGCGGCGAGATTGACACCCTGCTGGCCCGTCACCTGGTATGGACTTAAAGGGGAAGCCCTACGCCAAAAAAACGGCCATATCAGACCCTTATCTGAGCACGCAGCCCGGCCAGTCGGGAAAGGGGGTGGGGACGACCTGAGCTGTACCAGGCTGCATGCCCTCAACATGGGGGATGCTTTGAGGAAGGGGGGCCCTGCGGTCCCTCCACACCAAAGCACCTTATCCCCATGTTGATGAGGACAAGGGCCTCTTCCCGACAACCCTGGCCGTTGGTTGTCGGGGTCTGCGTGAATGAGTATTGGGGTACCATATACCCCTACCCATTCACCTGGGGAAAAAAAGTGTAAAGAAAAAAATACAATACGTGTTTAAAATAATTTATTGCACCGCTCCGGTGGTCTTCCGTCTTGGGGGTCTTCTCACCGGACTCCTCCGCTATCTTCTGCCAGCTCTTTTACTAGCAGAAAAGCCCGGCTTTCTTCTTCGTTGCCGCCGCCACCCAGGGGTCTCCTTCCGACTTAGGGGGTCTTGTCCCCCTCTTCGGTTCTTCTTGCCGGGCCACCGCTATCTTCTTATAGCTCTTTTCCTAGGGGTCGCCCGGTCTTCTGTCACCGCCTACTCTTCTTCTGACTTCGAGGGTCTTGTCCCCCTCTTTGGTTCTTCTTGCCAGGCCTCCACTTTCTTCTTCCAGCTCTTTTACTAGCGGTGGTCCGGTCTTCTGTCGCTGTTGCTGTTGCTGCCTTCTCTTCTTCCTTGAGATGTTGACTCGACGCTCTCTCTGGCCGCAATGACAGGGAAGCGTTGTGCAGCGACTTTTATAGGTACAAGGGGTGGGGACACCGGGTGATGTCACATGGTGACCCCACCCCCTTATGATGTCACAGTCCCAGCATCCCCCGGGCCAGTGAGGTGTCAATCTCAATTGACTTCCTTCGCTAGTCCCGTCTACCTGGAGCCATGTTCAAAATTCATTTCAAAAGTCCGGCGGACTAGCGCACAGACGGCTGGATTGTCCGGCGGACAATTTTGAGTCAAAACTTCTTTCTAAGTCCTCCGGACATTTGGAAAGAAAAAGTCAGCCGGATAGTCTGATTGTGTGTATGCGGCATTAGAGAACCTTAGTGAAAAAACAGCATTATGAAGGTAAAGGAATGCACCAGACAGGTTAGGAATAAAGTTGTGGAGAAGTTTAAAGCAGGGTTAGGTTATAAGAAAATATACCAAGCTTTGAACATCTTACAGAGCACTGTTCAATCATCAAAGGCTCCGTAGTGATCTATGTCATGTCCGGCCCCTCCTTCGTCCCGTCACCCGCTGTCTTCTGGGAGACACACAGGTCCCAGAAGACATCAGGGACTAGTGAGGATGCACAGCGCAACTCACGCATGTGCAGTAGGGAACCAGGCTGTGAAGCCGCAAGGCTTCACTTCCAGATTCCCTTACCGAAGATGGCGGACAAGGTTGGAAGTTAAATGGAGTACACAGATCAAATGAATCTCACCTCCCCAGATCTGCAGAGGAGTCCTTGCCCATGCCTTTTCTTTTATTTGTATTTCACAAGAGGGGGACAAGGGGCGGTGTCACATGGGTTGATGTCACATGGGTTGATTATCACATGGTGACCCCGCCCCCTTACGATGTCACAGTCCCGGAGGATGCTGGGACTGTCGCCATGTGACATCAACCCATGTGACACCGCCCCTTGTCCCTATATAAGTCGCCGCGCAGCACGTCCCTGGCATTGCGGCCGGAGAGAACGTCGAGTCAACATCTCCAGGAGAAGAAGGATAAGAAGAAGAAGAACGGAAGGCGGCGGGGACAGAAGACCGGCTGTAAAAGAGCTATAAGAAGGCGCGGTGGCCCGGCAGAAGAACCGAAGAGGTGGACAAGACCCCCGAAGTCAGAAGAAGAGGCCGCGGCGACGAAGAAGAAAGCCGGGCTCCTCCGCTAGTAAAAGAGCTACAAGAAGATAGCGGAGGAGTCTGGCGAGAAGACCCCCGAAGATGGAAGACCCCCGGAGTTGTGCAATAAATTATTTTATCTTGTGTGTTGTGTTTTTTTTTTTGTACTTTATTTTAAAGGTGAATGGGTAGGGGTACATTGTACCCCATACTCATTCACATAGGGTGGGGGGCCGGTATCCGGGGGCCCCCTTATTAAAGGGTGCTCCCGGATTCCGATAAGCCCCCCGCCCGCAGACCCCGACAACCAACGGCCAGGGTTGTCGGGAAGAGGCCCTTGTCCTCATCAACATGGGGACAAGGTGCTTTGGGGTGGGGGGCCTGGTATGGCTCAGGAGGGGGGGGGGGGGGGGGGCGCTCGCTCGCCCCTCCTTTCCTGGCCGGCTGGGTAGCGTGCTCGGACAAGGGTCTGTTGTGGACTTTGGGGGGACCCCCACGCCAATTTTTTTCGGCGTTGGGGTTCCCCTTTAAATCCACACCAGGTGGCGGGGCCGGCGGCGTCTCCTTCGCGGGCCCCGCCTACCTGGGGACCCGTTCGAAATGAGCGGACTTTTCTCCAGGCGGGAAAAGTCCGCTCATTTCAAAAGTACGGCGGACTGGCACACACACGGCCGGATTGTCCGCCGAAATGCGAGTCCGGCGGGAAGATTGGAGTGCAAAACTACTTTCTAAGTCCGCCGTACTTTCGGGTCGAAAAAGTATGCCGGAGGCTACACACGGGGGGATTGTCTGGCGGACTTCAGTTTTCCGGACTTTTCCACCCGATTGTTTGATCGTGTGTACGCGGCATTATTGTTTGTCAGGTTATATGCTTACGCTTTAAACTAAATTGTTTTCTAAAGAATGTCCTTGGCATCTCTGCGCCCTCTTCCTTGGGTCTAACAGAGAATTACAGTATAAAAAGAAATGGTGATCTAATTGGGAGAAGTTGATGAAACTGCAAGACATCAGATACAAATTCTCCATTTGGGGCTTTTCATGTTGACTTTTGATGTTTGCAAACAATTGGCACAGAAAGGAATACAAATTTTAAGTGGATGCATAGTCATATTTGATATGACCAGTGGTGGCTGGTGCTTCAGACTCTAACCACATTCTTCACAAAAAAAACCCGTACAACTTTATGCATCCTGCATGGAGATTAGGAGTTGGGCACATAGAGATTGGGGGGGGGGGGGGGCACGCCTGCACCCCTTATGGACGGGCCGCCCTTGTATGTAATATTTTATGATCCTCAGATTAGAATTTACTCTCTCACATGTCTAACTCTCTTTTCATATAAGAGAAGATACTGAAACGTAGTCAGTTTAGGAATACATGTCTAGTTTTTTACATGTCCTTTTGTGTGGCTCAGCAAAAAGGAGCACTGAAAAATCTATTGTACAAATTATTGTGTTATTGTAAGAAATTAGCCTTTATGCACTTTTTGATGCACTTTTTTTAAAGTTAATTTGCTAAATACCAATGGTATTGTGAGGGCTTTTGTTTTGTACATTTGTTTTGTGCAATACTTAACTCCATCTAATGGCCAAATGTTGTATTGTCTGTTTAAAAAATAATGGAAAACATTCGATCAGTACAGAAAATAGCCTAATAACATTCATGTTTGCCCCCATTCTCTCATGCACTTTCAGTGGGCAACGTGCTATGCATTTTTATATATAATTGGACTCCTATGTCAACTAAAATTTAAAAGATAAAAGCCTAAAATTACAGTTACTTCACTTTAGTTCTGGCTAACACATTTCCACTATGCTATGTTTTTTATAATTGTAATACAAAAAGTATAGCCTTCTATTGCATGTTCCTTGGCAGTGTAACGTTTCTGCACACATGCTTTAGTGTCTTATTCAGAAACTATTATAGGAATAACTCAGTCTTAGATAAGTGAACACATCCAGCTACCTTTCTGATACAAGTGAAAAGACATAACACTAAGAATTAGCATTACTGACTTCTTTCTTCCGCTTTCATTTCACTGCTGCCCCAAGGAAAAAACTATTTAATTCTAAAGTGTGTATTCAGCCACCCTGAGTCAATATTGTGTAGAACCACCTTTTACTGCAATTACAGCTGCAAGTCTTTTTGGGGATGTCTCTACCAGCTTTTCACATCTAGGAGAGTGACATTTTTGGCCATGATGTAAACATATGATATCATCTCTTATCGCCGGCTCTCCCTCCTCACACAGAGACAGCGTGTGAAGAGGGAGAGATGAACCGCTGCAGCGGTCAGTGAAGAGAAAAAAAAATGAAAATAAAGTGCCATCTGTCCCCACTGCCTTGTGTCCCCACTGCCATGTGTCCCCACTGCCTAGTGTCCCCACTGCCATGTGTTCCCACTGCCTTGTGTCCCCACTGCCACCTGTGCCCAGTGCCACCTGTCAGTGCCATCTGTCCCCAGTGCCACATATAAGTGCCATCTGTCCCCAGTGCCACGCATAAGTGCATCTGTCATCAGTGTCACATCAGTGCCACGTGTCGTCAGTGCCACATAGTGCCATCTGTCACCAGTGCCACATCAGTGTCACGTGTCATCAGTGCCACATATTAGTGGTATCTGTCATCAGTGCCATGTATCAGTGCCATCTGTCATCGGTGCCACCTGTCAGTGTCACGTGCCATCTGTCGTCAGCGTCACGTGTCATCAGTCTCACGTGTCATCAGTGCCTTGTATTACTGCCATCTGTCATCAGTGCCACATCAGTGTCACATGTCATCAGTGCCACGTATCAGTGCCATCTTTCATCAGTGCCACGTCAGTGTCATGTGTCATTGTCCTGGTGCTCCAGGGCCTTCAAACGTTTAATAGGTAGTCAACAAGTTAGATGTGTAATTTATGCTCCTAAAACACATGATGGTGCTCCCTGTATGTTGGGCCTCTCTATGTGGCTAGGCTGTGGAAAAGTTCCACACATGTGGTATCGTAATACTCAGGAGGAGTAGCAGAATGTATTTTGGGGCATTGTTTGTGGTATACACATGCCATGTGAGAGAAATAACCTATTACAATGACAATTTTGTGGGGGAAAAAAAATCTTAATTTTGCAAAGAATTGTGGGAAAAATTACAACATCAAAAACCTCACCATGCCTCTTACTAAATACCTTGGAATGTCTACTTTACAAAAAGGGGTAATTTGTACTTTCCTGGCTTGTTCGGGTGCATCAGGTCTAATAAATTTTTTATGATTTGCACCACAGCTTGTAGACTCTCTAACTTTCACAAAGACCAAATAATATCCACTAATTTGGGTTATTTTTACCAAAGATATGTAGCAGTATAAATTGTGGCCAAAATTTATGAAGAAAAATTAATAATTTGCAAACTGTTATCACAGAAACAAAGAAAAAAATTTTTTTTTCAAAATTTTGCGGTCTTTTTTCATTTATAGCGCAAATCCCCCCCCCCCCAGAAGTGACCAAATATCACCAAAAGAAAGCTCTATTTGTATGAAAAAAAGGACAAAAAATGTATTTGGGTACAGTGTTGCATGACTGAGTAATTGTCAATCAAAGTGTGAGAGCGCTGAAAGCTGAAAATTGGTCTGGTCACGAGGGGGGTTTAAGTGCCCAGTTGTTAAGTGGCTAAAGTCTATGGGACACGAACATGAAAAATCAAAAGTGCTCATTTTAAAGGCTTATATGCAAGTTATCGTCATAAGAGGTGTTTGGGGACCAGGTCCTGCCCCAGTGGACATGTATCATGCAATTTTTTTTATTTTTTTTAAAACGGATGTTTTATCGGGAGCAGTGTTTAAAGCTTAAAGTGAAACAATACAAATTAAATATTTCTTTAAACATCATGACTGGTGTCTATAGTATGCCTATAAAGTGGCACATTTTTCCAGTGTTTAGAACAGTAACACAGCAAAATGACATTTCTAGGAAAAATTGTCATTTAAAACTGATCGCGGCTGTAATGAATTGTCGGGTCTCGGCAATATGAATAAAACTCTTTGAAAAAAGGGCATGGGTCCCCCCCAGTCCACCCCCAGTCCATTGCCAGGCCCTGAGTCTAGTATGAATAATTAGGGGAACCCCCGAACCAAAATTTTAAAAAAATTGCATGGGGTCCCCCCAAAATCCGTAGCAGGCCCTTCAGGTCTGATATGGAAATGAAGGGGAACCCTGCGCCAAAATTTAAAAAAATTGCGTAGGGGTCCCCCCAAAATCCATACCAGACCCTAATCTGAGCACACCACCTGGCAGGCCGCAGGAAAAGAAGGCGGGGGAAGAGAGAGTGCCCCCCTCCTGAACCTTACCAGGCCACATGCCCTTAACATGGGGAAGGTGCTTTGGGGTCTGACCCCAAAGCACCTTGTCCCCATGTTGATGGGGACAAGGGCCTTGGTTGTGGGGGTATGCAGACGGGGGGCTTATCGAAATCTAGAAGCCCCCTTTAACAAGAGGATCACCAGATCCCAGCCCCCCTATGTGAATTGGTAACGGGGTAAGTTGTATCCCTACCATTTCACAAAAAAGTGTCAAAAATGGTAAAAAAGACAAGAGACAAGAGACAGCTTGGGACAAGTCTTTTATTAAAAAAATGTAAAAAATGTAAATGTCCAGCGATGTAAATTCACACTGCCCGACGGACCGAAATGGGAGGCTCCTGCCAAGTCACGCTTCTTGTGGGTGACAGCTGTTATATAGCTGAGGGCGGGGCCACCCAGTGACATAAACGGGTGACCTCGTCCCCCTCTTACGCCACGGGGAAGCCACGGGTTTTGGCTTTTGTTATTAGTTTGTCACTTGCACTCATTTTAATCCAAATATGCATATTGGGTTATATTATACATTATAAATATAAACATACACTAATATTCTCCACAGAAGACCCTATAGTTGGTTCTTGACCATCATCACAACTACACATGAGCATTATTTTATGGATGCATATCCACCTTGGACACTGTTTGTCTTGGTTTCTCCCGTGGAACAGACCACCTCAGCTCCCGGAAACTATACCTCCAGGAGGGTTCACAGTTTTCCAGAATCATACCATTAGTATATTGATTTTTTGTAAGTAATATGGGGGAGTCCTTTTATTAAAATTGTTCTTTATTTCTACCATGCTAGATTTTTTAGGAATCCATGTGTTTTATTGCAGATTATACAATGTGCATGCTCCTGAAGAGTGGCTTTAAGCCATGAAATGTGTCAAGATTTTTGATGCCGTGCTCAATTTATATCATGCAGTTACCAATTTTTATGCAACCTTTCATATGCATTATGTATTCCAGGATTTTTAAGGGAATCTTTTACTAATTATGCATTATGCATATTTTCAGTTTACTACAATGTATATATATATATCAGCAATGACAGGGATTAGAGAAATTACAGGTTATCTAGTAAAATTTTGCAGTATGTGTATGAATTTTATTTACTATGTATTACCATTATGTATTATACTTTGATAGAGACATATACTAAGACTATATATACACAACTATACCATTAATAAATGCCATTTTATACTAACCAATTCATTAATTTGCTACCGTGTAATTCATATAAAGTCACACTTTTTTTTTCTTTCTTTCTGCTCATAATGTCAGGGATGGAGGCATATGACTAGGTCACTGCTTCATACAAAGTCCCAAATCTTTTTCTTTTGGAGCCACATTAGTGGATCTGTCACGCAGCCTCGTCAGTAGATCTGTGAGTGCAGCTCATTAGTGCCACCATCAGTGGATGTGTCAGTGAAGGCCATCAGTGGATCTGTCCGTGCAGTTCAGTAGTGCAGCCTAATCAGTGTCACCTGCCACAGAGCCAAAATCCCTACCGTCCATCAGCAGTGTACTCATCACAACTTCATATCAGCTGCCATGTCCAAAAGACATTAAGATATTTTACATCTGAGGAGGCATATACAATCCTCTATATGTCAGGTACTGAGAGCAGCGGGGAGCTCTCGCCATCTGATTCTGATTCGGAATACGAGCCAGTAGAGAGTAGTGGACCGGGGACCAAATCAGAGAAGGAAACAGTCCCTCCCAAAGGATAAGAAGATCAGGAGACCTGCCTACCACCAGCAGCGCTATGCACCCCAACGGCACCAACCCCAATGGAGCTAGACCCCTAGGAAGAAAGGCCCAGTACCAGCACTAAACTAACGCACCAGACCCAAATAATCGAGGCCCAAAGCCGCAGCAGGGTCAGCTACAATCCCTCCTTTCACTGCACAGCCAGATGTGCAGCCCAGCACCCATATTTTTTTCTGAATTAGATTATTTTTGTTTTATTTTCCGTCAAGATTTGTTGCAATATATCATGGACCAAACACATCTTTTTGTAGAACATATTGCCACAAACCCCAATTCTTCCTATGCCCATATGTTTCATTGGCCATGTCTGGCAGTTGCGGAGTTCAAATTGTTTTTGGGCATTACATTTATTATGGGCTTACAAAGAAAAAGGAGTTGCCTACCTACTGGTCCATCCACCCCATCCATCACATGCAAATTTATTCTACTGTCATGTCCAGGACATGCTATGACATGATGATGCGCTTCCTGCATTTCAAAGACTCACAGTGTCCTCCTTGGAATCAACCCAACCATGATAATGTATATAAAATACACCCACTAAAAAATCCTTCTTTTAAGCGATTTGCTAAAATGTATGTCCCAGATCAAAACATTTCTGTGGACAAATCCCTTATCCACTTCACTGGCCGGCTGAAATTCAAACATTACATTTCCAGTAAGAGAGCGTGGTACAGATTGAACTAAACAAACTTTGCGAAAGAGCCCCAGAATATGTGTATGCCTGCTGGATGTACGAAGACAAAGATTCCCAGCTCCATCCCCCTGAGTGACCAACATACATTGGAACCAGTGGAAAAATTGTCTGGAACATGGCCTACCCCCTATTCAAAAAAGGCTATCATAATTAACTACGTAGACAACTATTATAGCAGTTTTCCCTTTTTCCGCAACCTGTAAAGTGGAAAAAACTTGGCCTGCGGTACCACTAGAAAAAACAGGAAGGGATGCCTACAAAATCTAGTGACAACAAGTCTACAAAGAGAGGAATCTGCAAGTCTGAGGAACGAGGAAGTGTTGGCCGTGAAGTGGACGGACAAAAGAGATGTTTACATCCTGTCCGCCATACACAATGACACCTTTTTGGGAGATTCCTGGAAGATGCAGCCCTATTATAAAGCAAAATGCATCCACGATTATAATCAGTTCATGGAGGGGGGTGGATTTAAATGACCAGATGCTACAGCCCTATTTATTAACATGAAAGTCCCATTCCTGGTATAAAAAGTAGCATTTTATCTCTTCCATTTGGCCATGTATAATTCGTACATCATCTATCAAAAGTTAACAAAGAGACCCTGTACATTCCTTAAATATATTGAAGGAATTGTCACTGCCCTGATCTACCAGCAAAGATCCCCCCCCCCCCCCCCCCCCCCCGGCAGCTTTCGCTCTGATTGTCTGACTTGACTTCATGAGCAACATTTTCCTGAAAACATTCTCGCCACAGAATTAGGAAGAAGACGCCAAAAGAAATGTATATGCAGCCGAGGAGGAGTTAGAAGAGACACCAGTTACCATTGCCCCAATGTCCCTCCCAACCTGGCCTATGCATCAGGGAATGCTTCAGACATTATCAGACATACCGATTCCCTAAGATATTAGTTCTCCTTATTATTAACAGCCTGCCATTTTCCAGTTTCAAATACCTGTGCGGATCACTTGCCTGCTTTAACTGACCCTGGCCTGTTTTCTGATGATGCCTCTGCCTGCCATATGGAGTGTTTCTAAACCACGTGTCTGCCTACATGCACTGACCTCGGCCTGTTAATCCACCATGTTTTTGTCTGTCACTTGGACTGATATTTTGACCTGCTACTGTAGTAGTGGGATGCAAGATAACACAGGGGTATCACATATGTGAGGGACTTCAGAATAGTGTTCTGAGTATAGAAAAACAGTTTTGGGCTTTCTCTGGGTTTTGTAATTCCCAGAACAGGGTCTGGCTTCAGACCTTGGATGGAAGAAGCCGTTACCCCATCCTCATTCTCTCTTGACCGAGGCCCTAATCTTGATGGTGCTTCCTGCTGCCTGGACCAATATTGTGGCTGTGCTGACCATATTGCTGCCTGTAATGACCCAGGACTTTATGGACCATGTTCCTTCCTGCTGCCTGTACCAATACTTTGGCTGTACTGACCATATCTTTGCCTATGGACAGTATTGCTGCCTTGACAACTCCCTTTGCTGCTTCTGACCACATCTCTGCCTGCTACCTGGACCAATGCTTTAGCTGTGCTGACAGCATCTCTTTCTGCTGCCTGTACTGACTATGTACAGTTTTCCTGCCTGCTGCCTGGACGATTCCTTTTGCTGTCACTGACCATGTCCCTGCCTGTTACCTGGACAAATGTATTTACATGCTATGTAGGGCCTTCAAAAATGCAGTAGGTTGTCAGGAACTTAAATGTGTAATTTATGTCCCTAGAACATTTGCTGGTGCTACTTGGATGTTGGGCCTCTGTATGTGGCCAGGCTGTGTATAAGTCTCACACATGTGATATCCCCATACTCAGGAGGAGTAGCAGAATGTATTGTGTGGTGTATCTATGTGCATGATATGTGTTAGACATATTGTATAAATTGACAACTTTGTGTAAAAAAAATACGTTTTAATTTTTTTCCATGTTTTCAAAAAATGTCTGGGAAAAAAAATTATGTGTTTAAAAGACTCCTAATGCCTCATAGAATATACGTTGGGGTGTTTTCTTTCAAAAATGGGGTAATTTTTTGGGGGTTTCCATTGTTATGTTTCTACAGGGCCTTCAAAATTGTGATAGGTAGTCATTAAATTAGATGTGCAATTTTTGCCCCAGAATGCCTGAAGGTGCTACTTGGATGTTGGGCCTCGGTATATGGCCAGGCTGTGAAGATGTCTTACACATGTGGTATCGCCATACTCAGGACAAATAGCAAAATATGTTTTGGGGTGTAATATAACTTAATATGGCAATTTTGTGTAAAAAAAATAATAATAATAATAACTTCTTCATGCTCCCAAGAATTGTGGAAACAAATACAACTTCAACTTCAAAAAACTCACCATGACTCTTACTAAATACCTTGGACCTTCTACTTTCCACTGGGGGGGTATTTTTACTGTGCTGATTTTTTCAGGGCCCCAAGTCAGTACATCAGGTGTGATCAGGTGTCACAAATTTTCGATGATTGGTACCATAGCTTTTAGACTCTATAACTTGCACAAATAAGAGAGCATCTAAGTGCAGCATGATAAAAACACTTTAATATAGGACAGAGAATTTAACAATTTAAAGATTGTCGAGATTACAGAGCAAGTGAAATGGTATAGCAAGTTCATCCACTCCTGGGGGAGGGGGTTGGCTCACAGGTGGAGAGGCAGCTGATGTTCCCAGCTGTGCTGGTGGCTCCCAACGCTTCCTGGTTCTCAGATTTCAGCTGAGGGGTGACTGGACACCTCACTTCTGGATGGGGAGAGAGTGGGGAGGAGTGCACCTTCGGAGTCTGCATGCTTCCTCATCAGGCAATAGTTGTGGCCAGGTTTGGAGAGTTTTTTATAGTCCATTTAGCCAGGGGTTGTTGATAGGGTGCCATGGAAACCACTCGTGGGAAGGGCTAATCTATAACTTTCAAACAGATTAAATAATATCCACAAATTGGGGTTATTTTTTACCAAAGATATGTAGCAGTATAAATTGTGGCCCAAATGTATGAACAAAAAGTACTTATTTGCAAAAGTATATAATAGAAAACTAAAAATAAGTGGCTGTGATGGGCTGGAAATGGCTAGTGTGGGAGGAGGCCCACGTAGGCACAAGGAGAACATGCAAACTCCAGGCAGGTAGTGCTGTGATTGGGATTTGAACCAGTGACCCTTTTACTGCTAGGTAAAGGTGCTAACCACTACACCACATGTGTGGAATGTTACATAGCATCTGCCTTTATAAGACAATGGGTCTCAAAATTGTAAGTTTAATCTTAGGATGCAGAGTATGCTGTACTAGTCACAGGTGTAAAGGGTTGTTGGCTGTACTGTTGACTGTGATGTCAATGGAATAATAAATGCTATGATTTGTTATTGAAAAAAATTGAATAAATTCAGTTAAAAAAAAAAAAGAAGAAGATCCTTATTTGCTTTAAAGGAGAAGTCAAGCCTAACACTAAAATCGCTACATCTATAGACATCCATGATCTAAGACTAACCTATCTAACCCTATACATACCTTTTTTGAAGCTGATCTGTTCCAGTCTCCAGTGGCAGAAGCTCTGCAGAGGAGTCAGCCAACAATGGCTGTGAAGTGAATGGGTAGTGATGTCACTCATAGAGTCACTTTGGGGCTTTCATTGTCGGCTACCTCCTCTGCACCCGCCTCCACAGTGAAGCCGTGGCTGACAGCTCAGTGTGGGATCGGGTCAGATCGGCTTCAGACATGGTATGTATAATGATTTCTTCTTTACTGGGTTAGATAAGCTTTAACAAGCAGATACTACATTTAAAAATGTAAAGGTTGCGAAAATGACTAAATAGAACCAAAGATCTATTTACCCACTTTCTTGCAAAGAACAAAAAATTCTCAAGTTAGTACATGTTGCTCCTAAAAACGGTGTCAACTATGTTTAGTCCTTTTAGTACATTGTGATGGTTGACAAAAAAAGCTTACACAAATAATTCAAAGTTTGCACTTCATCAATCATTTCATTTTACCTGCTTAGCTATGCGCAGTAACACAAATTCAAGCTTCTTTATACAGTATAATTCCTGACCATAAAGATGCCCATAGACACTAGAGGGCAGTCAAACATGCAGGTATAAGAAGACTGTTCTGGGTCATCACGCAAACAGAAGGAAGCACATGGCAGATGTCTCTCGCACCTGCTTAGGAGGAGAAAAATAAAAAAATGTTATGAACTATTTGACTACTATTTTCATCCAGGGGCTTCAGGTTGGGCTGTCTGAAGGCATATCATAGATTCTTGAGATTGTCACCCAATCCGAGCAACAAATATAATTTAGTTTGAGTTTGAGGATTATGCCAACATTTTCTGTGAGATATGGTGCAGAAAATTTTCTGTGAGATTACCTTGGGGTGCCTTATGGATTATACAAGCAGCTTGTAAAAATAACAAAGTCATTTTGTAGAGGGTACAAAGACAAACACTAAGGCCACAGTTCACATGGAATCGCAGAGTTTGCAGCTGGATGTTGATGTACATTCAGTGCAGTTTTGCAAATGTTGAATATAAAAGGATGATAGAATATCTATAATGATAAGAAAGTGGGCAAAAAACTCCCATGTGTATGCTAAACCAGCCATATAGTGTGACAGTCATATATTGGGTGCAGGGCACCAGGGACGTGCGGTGGGGTCAGTGGCTGGTGAGGCACTGGCTAGTATCAAAACCAGATACACACAGGTTACTTATGCGAACGTTAGATCAAGAGCAATATTTCTAGAACTAGACTTCTCTAACTCTAAACATGTAACCTGTAAACATTTTTAAAACGTCGCCTATGGAGGTTTTTAAGTACCAAAGTTTGCCACATTCCCCGAGTATTCACAATTTTAAAGTGTGACATATTTGGTATCTATTTACTTGACATAACATTGTCCTTCACATTGTAAAAAAAAAATCAGGCTAGCGCTAGTGTTTTTTTTTTTATATTCATGAAAAATTTAAAAATTGCTGCACAAATACGGTATAACATAAAAAGTTGCAATGACCACCATTTTGTTCCCTAGGGATTCTGCTTAAAAATATATAATGTTTGGGGGTTCTGATTAAATTTCTAGCAAAAAAATTATAGTTTTTACATTTAGGAGAGAAATGTCAGAATTGGCTTGGGTGGCAAGTGGTTCATTTAATTATTAATTATTAGTAAGTAATATACAAATAATTATTATATATTATTTTTAAGATAATTTTCTATATTTTCAAAAATTGTACTCAAGCAGGTGGCTTAAGGGAAAAATTACTGAAGTTTGAAGTTATAACTTCAATCCAGTAATTTCACAGTAAATAGATAAGTAATAAATGATTATGTTATAACTAGGGATAAGCGCAATGATCGGGTTGAACATAAGTTCGACTCGAACATTGGGTGTTTGCCCGTTCGCCAAACAGCGAACATTATGATGCGTTTGCGGTAAATTTGAAGCTCCGCGAAAGCACTACGAGATCACAGTGCATTGCTGTATGATTGGCCAAAGCAGGGTGTCTTTGGCCAATCATGGCTCAGGGGGACTAAGTCCACGCCCCACACTATATAAGGCTGCCTACACGGCGGTCGTGTGTAGTGTTGTTGGTGTGGAGTTAGCTTGAGTTAAGCAGGCAGGTTATTCAGTTAGTGGCAGTGTATTTAATATCTATATGCATATATATATATATATATATATATATATATATATATATATATATATATACACTCTGCATTTAGCATAGACTATATATTTAGTGTTTACCTGATATTCAGTCAGTGCAAGCAGTGTATTAATATATATATATATATATATATTGTAAGGGATCTTCCCGGGGTAGGGTGTGTTTGGACACAGTTCACAGCAGACTTGGAATTTGATAAAGCAGATCTTGGCGTTTATTCGTGGTACAAACAGTCCAGCAAACAAAATATACAGCAACACCGTGCTTTCTAAGTACAACAAAAATAAAAGTCCTAGCCCGGCTGGGCGCTTACTAACAGGTTCTGCTCACCTATCTGACACTTACAAACACAGCGTCTTTCGCCTGGATATCGCAGGGTGAGTTTTAGCTCCAGCAGTGGCTGTGCTTGCAGCTTCCTTCAACACACAGATTGTTCATTCCCTGGCTGAGAAGCAATCACCTGCAGACCCTACAGAGCCTTTAGCTTCCCAGGCTAATTAGGATCCAAGCTCACCTGATCCCAAACCCAGAACTGGATCGGGGGATGTGGAATGACAGGTCCCTCTACCAAACCTACCTGCCATTCCATATAAACCCAGGCCCGGCAAAATTAAATAACAACTCAGCAGCATATCGCTGCTGAGAAACTGATCCATCCTGGATTTACCATCTCACACTGTGTAGCAACCTAGGTGAGATGTACACCCCCTCGATCACTTCTCCAGTGACATGTCTACATATCCCCCCCCTCTTTTTCAGACCGGAGGGCTGAGCCTTTTGTCCCCACAGACAACTTACCCTTGACAATGCGTCAGCATTTGCCTGTAATTTCCCTGGCCTGTGTTCCACAGTGAAATTAAAGTTTTGTAGGGAGAGAAACCATCTAGTCACTCTTGCATTTCTCTCCTTGTTTAACTTCATCCATGTTAGGGGGGCATGGTCTGTCACCAACTTGAATTTCCTGCCTAGCAAGTAATACTTTAAAGATTCTAGGGCCCACTTTACTGCCAAACATTCTCGCTCCACAATGGCATAATTTTTCTCGGCCGGGGTTAGTTTTCTACTCAAGTACGTCACCGGATGCTCCTCACCATTCACTACTTGTGAGAGTACTGCACCTAAGCCTGTGCTAGAGGCATCTGTCTGGACCAGAAATTCTCGCCTGAAATCGGGGGTGACTAACACAGGTGGTTGGCACAAGGCAGACTTAAGGCTTTGGAAAGCCTCCTCGGCCTCTGGGGTCCACGTGACCATTGCTGTCTTTCCGCCCTTTGTCAAGTCAGTTAGCGGAGCAGCAACTGAGGCAAAGTTCGGCACAAATCTACGGTAATAACCCGTAATACCCAGGAAAGCTCTAACCTGTTTCCTTGTCAGGGGTCTAGGCCAATTCTGTATTGCCTCAATTTTATTTAGCTGTGGCCTAACCAATCCTCTTCCAACAATGTAGCCCAGATATTTGTTTTTCTGTAAAAATTCCTGAGCCTCCTGTTTCTGTGACACTGATAGAGTATCACCTACCTTGACTGGAGGGATTGGTTGTGACAAATTATTAACAGTATTTGTCGCCCCCAAGGATTCCCTGTCTTTCCAGGGCTTGATCAAGTTTATGTGATAAACTTGGAAAGGCTTCCTTCTACCTGGTTGGTGCACCTTGTAGTTCACCTCACTGATCTTTTCAACAATTTCATAAGGACCTTGCCACTTCGCCAAGAATTTACTCTCAACAGTGGGGACTAGTATAAGGACCCTATCGCCTGGGTTGAATGTCCTGATTCTTGCGGACCGGTTGTAAATTCTACTTTGGGCCTCTTGAGCTCTCTGGAGGTGTTCCCTTACCAGGGGCATTACAGTGACTATACGGTCCTGCATTTGTGCTACATGCTCAATAACACTCTTGTATGGGGTGGACTCATTCTCCCATGTCTCTTTTGCAATGTCTAGTAGACCCCTAGGGTGATGACCATAGACCAACTCGAATGGTGAGAACCCTGTGGACGCTTGGGGCACCTCCCTAATAGCAAACATGAGGTAGGGTAATAAATGATCCCAGTCACGACCATCTTTTGCCACCACTTTCTTCAACATATGTTTCAAAGTTTTATTAAATCTCTCCACCAATCCGTCCGTCTGGGGGTGGTACACAGAGGTACGGATGTGTGAGATTTTAAATAGTCTGCATAATTCCTTCATTACTTTCGACATAAATGGCGTACCTTGGTCAGTTAGGATTTCTTTGGGGATCCCAGTCCTAGAGAACATATAAAACAACTCACGTGCAATTGTTTTAGATGCAGTGTTTCTTAAGGGTACAGCCTCAGGATAGCGGGTCGCATAATCCAGGACTACCAAAATATACTGGTGTCCTCTAGCTGACTTTACAATGGGACCCACTAAATCCATGGCAATACGCTCAAAAGGCACCTCTATAATAGGGAGCGAAACCAAAGGACTGCGAAAATGTGACACTGGGGCACTAACCTGACATGTGGGGCACGACTCACAGTATTTTTTAATGTCATCATATATGGCCGGCCAAAAAAACCTCTGGAGAACCCTCTCTCGCGTTTTGTCAGTCCCCAAGTGTCCCCCAAGAACATGGTTATGTGCCATGTCAAGCACCTGACGCCGGTACGGCTTAGGTACCAGAAGCTGTTCCACAATCTCATCTTTAACCTTATTGACTCTATAGAAAAGATCATTAGTCACCGAAAAATGTGGAAATCTTTTTTCAGCATCTGGTTCCTGAGGTACCCCGTTCATAACAGCAACCTGCTCTCTCGCATTTTTGAGAGTGGGGTCCTGTAATTGTGCAGTCCCAAAATTATCGCTAGACACCTCTAAGTCTAGTATATTTTGCTCAGTGGAAGGAGCCTCCTCCTCCCCAGCCAGGACCTGCAAAGGAAAACAATCATTTTCATCCTGCACATTTTTATCATTCACAGTGGACAAGGCAACCCCCTTAGAGGTATCCTCACTCCTTTTGGGGATTTTTCTTTTTTCCCAAAGAGCCCAGAATAATGGAAAATCGCGCCCCAATATTACATTATGCATGAGGTTTTTAACCACACCCACTTCATATTGTACGGTGCCTTGTTCAGTCCCGACTTTAGCCAGCACTATAGGGTACACTTTTGTATCACCATGTATGCACACAACACTCATATGCTTTTTAGACTCTAAGTCCCCAGTCACCAGGCTAGCATGCACCAAGGTTACAAGGCTTCCTGAGTCCATTAACGCTTTAACAGGAAAGTCATTGATTGTGATGTTGCAGATTTGCGGTTCAGTCTCTAGTCCAGGAACTGCAGCACAAGATGGTTCCGCAAATAGCGACTGACGCCTGCTAGCGTCACATTCCATGGGTTCAGAGGTAAGAGGGCAATGGGCCGACACGTGTCCCGCCTCATGGCATCTCCAACACTGGATAGGGCCTGGTCTCTTTGGCAAGGAGTCCTTTTCAGAGCCCCTTAGCCACCCGGGACCATCACCAGTCTTTTGTCCCTGAGACACCACTTGAGCCCTTTTCCCCCCATCAGCACCCCTCCACACTCCCCCAATAGATGGAAGTCTCTTACCAGCTGACGGCACAGATCTGGCGCTCCGGGGAGGTGAAGATGCTGCAGGAACATCACGGAGGTAGTCCTCAGTCGCCTGGAACCTCTCCACAAGGTTGACAAGTTCGTTTGCATTCTTAGGATCACCTTGTCCCACCCAGCGTTGCAAGTCAGTAGGAAGGGCTCGGAGGTAGCGATCCATCACGACCTTCTCTAGGATTTGTGCAGGAGTAGAAGTGTCTGGCTCCAACCACTTTCTTGCCAAATGGATTAGGTCATACATCTGGGACCTCGCTGATTTGTCCAGACTGTAGCTCCAGTTGCGTACCTTCCGGGCACGGACTGCAGTAGTAACTCCTAGTCGGGCAAGCATCTCCTCTTTTAGCCGAGTATAGTCCTTAACCTCTTGCTCACTGAGGTCATAGTAGGCCTTTTGAGGTTCACCTGTTAAATAGGGCGCAATTACCTCTGCCCACTCAGCGGCTGGTAACTTCTCTCGCTCAGCCACGCGCTCAAATACTGTTAGATAGGCCTCAACATCGTCCTCAGCAGTCATCTTTTGCAGCGCTTTCTGCACAGTCCTTCTCCCAGAAAAAATCTCTGGAGCGGCTCCCTCCATTGTGGGTGGATTAGCAACCACAGGCGCCTCTCGATTTACTATCAGGTGCTCGATAAGTTGTTGTTGGCTTTGGCGCAAAGCTTGCAACTCTTCCTTATGCATCCGCTGTTGTGCAGCCATCATCTGCTGTTGTGCAGCCATGGACTGTTCATGTCGTCTATTGGCCTCTGTCTGCGCCTGCTGTTGTGCAGCCATCATCTGCTGTTGTTCAGCCATGGACTGTTCATGTCGTCTATTGGCCTCTGTCTGAGCCTGCTGTTGTTGCAAACTCACTTGCATAAACTGCTTCAGCATCTCCTCCATGTTGCTGGACTGTTTTTGGAGTGTAGTTGCAGCTTTCACCCAGGACATCAGCAGCTGTAGCCAAGTCTGTCCACACCGTTGCCCCTAGCAACCGCGTTGCCCGCATTCTCCACCAATTGTAAGGGATCTTCCCGGGGTAGGGTGTGTTTGGACACAGTTCACAGCAGACTTGGAATTTGATAAAGCAGATCTTGGCGTTTATTCGTGGTACAAACAGTCCAGCAAACAAAATATACAGCAACACCGTGCTTTCTAAGTACAACAAAAATAAAAGTCCTAGCCCGGCTGGGCGCTTACTAACAGGTTCTGCTCACCTATCTGACACTTACAAACACAGCGTCTTTCGCCTGGATATCGCAGGGTGAGTTTTAGCTCCAGCAGTGGCTGTGCTTGCAGCTTCCTTCAACACACAGATTGTTCATTCCCTGGCTGAGAAGCAATCACCTGCAGACCCTACAGAGCCTTTAGCTTCCCAGGCTAATTAGGATCCAAGCTCACCTGATCCCAAACCCAGAACTGGATCGGGGGATGTGGAATGACAGGTCCCTCTACCAAACCTACCTGCCATTCCATATAAACCCAGGCCCGGCAAAATTAAATAACAACTCAGCAGCATATCGCTGCTGAGAAACTGATCCATCCTGGATTTACCATCTCACACTGTGTAGCAACCTAGGTGAGATGTACACCCCCTCGATCACTTCTCCAGTGACATGTCTACAATATATATATATATATATATATATATATATATATATATATATATATATATATATGTACAAAAAATACATCATGTCCAGAAGGCCACCAGGCCAACAAGGAGAGGCAGATGCTCACAGGCCACTAAAAGAGGGCAAGCAGCCTCTGTGTCTACAGCCAACAGTGGTGGTCATGGATATGATGCATCCTCTGCAGGTGGTGGTGGGGCACGCTTGTCCTTTTTTCTGCTGCTGGCCGTGTTATTGAGCCAGAATATGCAGGATTGTGGAGTGGATAATGAAGCCGTCCTCATGCTCCTCATCCTCTGTCACCCAGGCTCAGAGTAGTTTGCCTTCTAACGCAGCTGCCATAGTGGCCTATTCCACCGGCTCCTTGTCCACAGTCACTCCTTACGTAGCCCCACCATCATGCATGGAGAAGTCCCCAGAATTATTTGACCACAGTGTAGGCTACATGCTACTGGAGGATGCGCAGCTATTTGAAGTCTCCAATGTTGGTTCCCAGGTTGAGGAAGGGAATAACGTGAGCCTAAAGAGAGGGGATGCCCAAGAAGGACAAGAAACTGGCAGTCATGTTCCCCCAGCTGCAGCATACTGCCAAGTTTTCTCCAGTGATGAGGAAGGAGTGTATGATGAGGTCACTGACTGTACCTGGGTGCCTGAAAGAAGAGAGGAGGCACAACTCCAACGAGGCAGGATGTCCTCTAGGGGGCAGCATAAGGGCAGCCACCCTATTGCATCACACTGCAGAGCTCCGCAGGTGCAGGGCGCTGCTGACTCCCCGCTGACTTTTAAAAGTTCCTTGGTGTGGGTCTTTTTTGACACGCGTGCAGCAGATAGCACCATTGCTGTTTGCAACCTGTGTCTGAAGTTGATCAAATGTGGCCAGAACAGCAGCCGCTTGGGAACCACATGCTTGACCAGACATATGACAACCTGCCATGCAGTCCATTGGCAACAGCACTTGAAAGACCCACATCAAATAAAAAGGCGGACTTCTCCTTGCCCCTCATCTGGGATCTCCAACCCTAGTATACCTCCAGTCCTATCAAAAATCTGCACCACAATAGGTGTCCCAAGTACTTGCAGCCAATCTGCTAGCAGTACACCACCATCTGATTTTAGCAGGCAAATTTACCTACCCCAGTTGCTGAAACGAAAAAGAAATTTGGTCCCAGGCATCAACATGCTCAGCGTCTAAATGCTAGCTTGGCCAAATTGCTAGTACTGCAACTGCTCACTTTTCAGCTGGTAGACTCTGCCCCTTTCATGGATTTGTGGAATGTGCTGTACCTCAGTGGCAGGTTCCAAAATGCCATTTATTTTAACAGAAGGCCATTACGGCTCTCTACTGGCATGTGGAAGGCAAAGTTTTGGCCTTGTTGAACAGGGCGGTCAGCAGTAAGGTTCATATTACCGCCGACTCAAGGTCCAGCAGGCATGCAGCAGGACGTTACCTTTCCTTCACAGCGCACTGAGTAATTCTGCTGGCAGCTGGGAAGGATGCAGAGCAGAGTTCAATGTTGTTGGAGCTTGTTCTGCCACCACACCTCCAAAATGCTAGTCGTGATTCTGCCACAGCTCTCTCCTCTACCCCTCCTCTTCTTCTTCTTCTGTGATCTCTATTCCAGATTTGTCCTCTGAACCAGCGGTGCTCCGTAAGCATTCAAGGGGCTACACAAGCAGTCAGGCTAAAAGATGCCATGCAGTGCTTCCTAGAGGACAGGAGCCACACTGGGGCAGAGATTCCTGTCAGTTCTGCAGGGGCAGGTTCAGAGGTGGTTGACACCACACCAGCTTCAACCGGGAATGATTGTATGCGACAATGGCACCAACCTTCTCCCCACCCTCCGACAGGGACACTTGACCCATGTTTCATGTTTGGCACATGTCCTGAATTTGGTGGTGCAGCAGTTCTTGAGCATGTACCCAGGCTTACAGGATCTGCTGAGGTCTGTGGTCATTTCTGACGGTCATACAATACCAGTGCTCGGCTGGCTGACATTCAAAGGCAATGAAACCTACCCACCAACCTCCTAATTTGTGACATGCTCACCAGGTGGAACTCAACGTTGGCAATGCTGCAGCGGCTGCACACTCTATTGGCAGAGAGGCTGCAATTGGTGGGGCACAGTTTGCTGCATTTGCCAGGCATAGTGACTGCAATTGATGGGCACCAAGGCTGCAATTGATGGGCACAGTTGGCTGCATTTGTTGGGCACAGTGACTGCATATTATGGGCACAGTTGGCTGCATTTGCTGGGAACAAAGGCTGCATATATTGGGCACAGTGGCTGCATATGATGGGCACAGTTGGCTGCATATGATGAGCACAGTGGCTACATATGATGAGCAGAGTTGGCTGCATTTGCTGGGCACAGTTGGCTGCATATGATGGGCACAGTGGCTGCAATTTATGTTTTTGTTTCAGTATTTTTCAGTTAGTTTGCACCCCCCAAAAAATTTTGAGCACCAGCAGCTGACTAAATTGCACATCTCACTTTCACACTTGCTTCAATCCCATTGTTTTCAAGCATCTCACTTCCTAGAATCCTCCCGACGGCCTTCCATTATTTAGCTAACACAAGCTTCTAGTCCATTCTATCTAGACTTCTGGAGAGCACTTCAAATGAGATATTTTCTTAGATCACTCCCTCTCCACGATGTCTTTCAGAAAATGTTGTCTCCCCTGGAAAAATTATGCTCCGATAAATAACAAATAACTCATTCCCTTTCACTGATGTATTCCCTATTGAATACCCCATCTAACGATTATAAACCTAATTATATTCAGAAATAGGAGGTCAACTTTTGATAATCAACAAAGTAGACAAATTATCAGATTCTTGCTCAAAGCTTCCATATCTACCAGAATACAAGAATCCAACTTTAAAGGAGAAGTCCAGCCTGTGCTTTTTAAGCTGGGCTTCTCCTAAGGGTTACAGGAGTGCAATTCATTTTCCACTCCTGTGAACTGTTTTCAGACCGCTCTCCGCTGACCTCACCAGGATCAGTTGAGGCAGTGGGTCATCCCGACTTCCAAGGTCTGGATCCCCCAGCTGCCTTGACTGATAGCAGGCTCAGCGTCTCAGCAGCTCTCCATTTACTGATTATCAACTTCCCGAAGACCCCTCATTATTCCTCCTACATAACTCAAAGATACCTATTAAAACCTACCAGAAATCAGTTTTGCGGCACCTCATCAATGCCGCTTAATCTTGTATTACTTTAAAATAAAGAGACCCACACCCTCCTACTCTGTCACAGTGGTTGTCAAAAATGTAAGATATTGATGCAGTGGGAGACCTTATACTCTCATCTCAAAATCCACCTGAAGATTACAATAAAACATGGTTTCATTGGAATACCTTTAAGTATTCAGATGAGGAGAAGGTTTTATTTGAACCAGTTGCTGATTTATGACAATTATCAATCTGGATGCTTGCTACCTACCCCCTCCCCCCTTTTTTACTTTTATTATTAGCATGTTTAATCTATACATTAATTTTGGTAAGGTGAATTCCACTGCTAAGTACCACATTATTCTTTATTTTTTCCTGACCATTTATTATTCTTTTACTAGAATTTTTACTATTGCTTTTTTTTTATGTGAATATTGATATTATTTATATATTTGAATGTAAAAAAAATATTTCTATTAAATTAAAAGTTAAAATAAAAAAAATAAAAAATAATCTGATGATGTAACGCTGATTACAGAGCTGCATTCATGTGTGCCTTTCATATATGCCTGGAGTTCAGCTTTAAAGATAATACTGTCATTATGTAACTTTAACTAGCTGTTTCATGTGATGTTTTTTGGCCTTGAAGGGGTATGTCGCAATGATCAAAATAAACTAAATAAAACAGTTTATTTTTACTGAAATGAACTGGAGATCGGTACAATGTGGATTTCCTCTGCAATTTTTTGGTAATTTCTAGTAGCAGAAACACTTGTGACAAAAAAAATATTTGTCAGCAGAATATCGATCAGAAAAACTGTGACTTTTCGGAAGGAAAACAAGGAACCCTCATAAAAAAACACTGGTACAGCATTATAGTTCACAGCTTGTAAACATGGAAGACATTTCTGAAGGTAAACTTACAGCTAGAGCGCTAAAATATTTAACTTATAGAATAATAAAGTAAACTTTCATTTTTACATCGCTGTTTTTATTGTTAAAAAAATATAGTATCAATATGTTACATTTTACTTATACTTCTTACCTGGATTGGTTGAAATAATTTTAAAAATGAAAATACTAATTGAATTAAGGACATTTAAGATGCTTATACAGCCATGTTTGGATGTACATCCAAAGATGATACTTGGTTTGGTCTGATGAGCATATTCCTAGAGCTAATATTTACCTCTGTGGATGAAAAAGCAGCAAATTGTAGTGGGCACAATCTTCACTCCACATGTACCTGTGCATGCTGAAATACACTGAGACCGTACCTGCAAGTGTATGTATTGCACAATACATTCATCATAAAGTTAAAGATGACCTCCGACGAAACAGCTGACGACACAGTTGAAATGTACATGTAAAACAATTTTGGACCTGCCATACACATTTGTCATATTGTTTAGCCACTCTTGTGATCCAGACAGCACTGCCAGACAGTGTTGCTGGAATAATGATCTTACTTTTCTCCACTGTAGTATAAGCCTGACTTTAAAATAAACCAGATACAACTTGACAGAGGATCTAACCCTTTCCCACTATATAAAAAAATGTAATAAGACTTTAAGGCTGGTATAGGGCTTAAAGAAATCCAGCTTGGCTAGTGACCTACCTTCTGTCTGCAGGTTGGACAATGAAGGAAACTCACCACATTGATTCGGTCATTATTCTGCTCATTTTGCTATGTTTTCCTGTAAGCAAGCTACCCATGTTAGATTGACAGCCTGCATATTTGCCGACATTGTCAAAAAATGCATGGCGCAACCAAAAGTGGGCATGGTTTAAACTAAATATTGGGTGTGGCTTAAATGGGGTGTGGTTAGAGTCTGAGATGAAAGAGGGATGGAGGGAGAAGGAAGAGAGCGATGGAGGCAGAAAGTGAGGGAGGGAAAGAAAGGTGCAGCTTGCTATTTGCCACCAGAGATGCAGTGCTCACTTGTCACCAGATGCAGCTTGTTACTTTTCACCAGAGATGCAGCATTCACTTGTCACCAGATGCAGCTTGTTACTTGTCACCAGAGATGCAGCGCTCACTTGTCACCAGATGCAGCTTGTTACTTGCCACCAGAGATGCAGTGCTCAACAGTATACTGCAACGGTGGCAGAGTGTATTGGCATGGTTTGATCACTGGTTTAGTGGACAGACGGACGCTGTAAGATCATATTTGATCTGATGATTATATACCATCACACGGCCCGATGTCCAACAGACCAACTTGGTGTATCTGACTTCACTGTTCTATTGCTATAGTGCTATCCATCTTTGTCCCTTTCTGTGGTTGTAGTTGCCTAGAGATATATATATATATTTATGCCACAAATTTGATGCATGCTGAGCCGCCTTGAAGAAACAGTTTGTGAAATGCGTTGGCATCTCTGCATATATTAAGCATCTTTTTCGTATCGTGTGCACTAAGTATCTTCTTTGGTCAAACTCTGTGTGACCTATGATATTACTGTACTGTAAATTTTATACTTGTACTTTTTTCTAATAAAAATTTAATAATTTTTATATAAATTGTGGTTGTGTTTGCCTCAGCCTGACAGTATAAACATATTCGCTAAAATCCCATTATTTTCTGAGGGAGATATTCTCTCTCACATCCTTTTTATGCATCGCTCACTTGTCACCAGATGCAGCTTGCTACTTGCCACCAGAGATGCAGCTCCCACTTGTCACCAGATGCAGCTTGCTACTCGCCACCAGAGATTCAGTGCTCACTTGTCACCAGTAGGGATGAGTCGAACAGCTCCTTGTTCCGTTCACAGCAGAACATTCGAACAGGCAAAAAATTTGTTCGAACATGCAAACACTGTTGAAGTTTATGGGACACGAACGTGAAAAATCGAAAAAGCTAATTTTAAAGGCTTATATGCAAGTCATTGCCCAAAAAAGTGTTTGGGGACCCAGGTCCTGCCCCAGGGAACATGTATCAAGGCAAAAAAAAGTTGTAAAAACGTCAGTTTTTTCAGGAGCAGTGATTTTAATAATGCTTAAAGTGAAACAATAACAATTAAATATTCCTTTAAATATCTTGCCGGGGGGGGTTGTTCTTAGTATGCCTGTAAAGTAGCGCATCTTTCCCATGATCATAACAGTGCCACAGCAAAATTGTATTTCTAATGGAAAAAATGTCACTTAAAACTGCTCGCGGCTGTAATGTATTGTCGGATCCCAGCAATATAGATAAAAATAACAAAAAAAATAAATGGCGTGGCTGTCCCCTCAGAAATCCATACCAGGCCCTTCAGGTCTGGTATGGATATTAAAGGGAACCCATTTTTTTTTTAATGGTGTGGGGGTCCCCTATAGTGATGGACGAACTTCCGACGGGACGTTTCGCGAACGCGAAATGCGAACGGACCCAAACGTTCGCGAAACCGAACGTTCGCCGCGGGCCCCATTGACTTCAATGGGAGGCGAACTTTGCAAACCTTCATGTCGAATTTGCGGCCACGTGGTAATTATTAGGGGGTAAAACGTAGTCCCACCATCTGGACAATGACATAATACATGTATGAGGTGAATTTGGGATCGATAACTACAAGCATTTTTATTTTATTTGGGAAATTGTTCTAACAATTCAGGACTATGGAGCTAATGAAGGCAATGGAGGAGAGGGAAGGTCAGGGACCAGGGTAGGCAAAGAAGAGGGTGCAGGAGATGATCACCAGCAGCGTGACATACCGGAATGACACATGCACCGTGATAGAGGGAGGCATCTGACAGCAGCACCGTAATACAGAGCACTGACAGCAGCACCGTGACATACAGCGCTGACAGCAGCACCGTGACATACAGCGCTGACAGCAGCACCGTGACATACAGCGCTGACAGCAGTACCGTGACATACAGCGCTGACAGCAGCACCGTGACATACAGCGCTGACAGCAGCACCGTGACATACAGCGCTGACAGCAGCACCGTGACATACAGCGCTGACAGCAGCACCGTGACATACAGCGCTGACAGCAGCACCGTGACATACAGCGCTGACAGCAGCACCGTGACATACAGCGCTGACAGCAGCACCGTGACATACAGCGCTGACAGCAGCACCGTGACATACAGCGCTGACAGCAGCACCGTGACATACAGCGCTGACAGCAGCACCGTGACATACAGCGCTGACAGCAGCACCGTGACATACAGCGCTGACAGCAGCACCGTGACATACAGCGCTGACAGCAGCACCGTGACATACAGCGCTGACAGCAGCACCGTGACATACAGCGCTGACAGCAGCACCGTGACATACAGCGCTGACAGCAGCACCGTGACATACAGCACTGACAGCAGCACCGTAAGCAGCCCCAGGAGGAAGTCAGCACAGCACAGGGATGGTGTGATCCCCTCATAATAAGAACCCCCAGGAGGAAGTCAGCACAGCACAGGGATAGTGTGATCCCTTCATAATAAGAACCCCCAGGAGGAAGTCAGCACAGCACAGGGATATCATAAGCAGCCCCAGTAGAAATATGACACCGCTCAACCTCTTCAAAGAGGAGGGTAGGGGCATATAGTACGGTGTGCTTTTTTGGGTCAAGGAAGTGAGCCAAATGAATTAAGAAGGTCTGTGTGCTTGATTAAAAAAATAGTTTATAGACATATACATGGTCTACTGGTCACATGTGTTGAATTCCTCCGAGATCCATGCCTCATTCATTTTTAGAAATGTGAGGTAGTTAACACTGTGGTGAGCTAGGCGAGTACGCTTATCGGTCACAATCCCCCCTGCTGCGCTGAACGTCCTTTCGGACAGGACACTGGATGAGGGGCAAGCCAACAGTTCGATTGCAAATTGGGCAAGCTCTGGCCAGAGGTCAAGCCTGCCCACCCAGTAGTCTAGGGGTTCATCACTCCTCAGAGCGTCCACATCGGCCGTTAACCCAATGTAGTCGGACACCTGACGGTCTAGGCGTTCCCTGATGCTGGATCCGGATGACACCTGTCGATGGGTCGGCTGAAAGAATGACCTCATATCCGAAGTCACCAACACATCTTCAAACCGGCCTCTTCTTGCAGGCGCTGTTGGATTGGTACCCGCAAATCCTTCTCTGGGAGTGGGAATTGCTCCTCTGCCAGCGCACGCAAAAGCAGAATGCAGCATTTCTCGAAGCAAGGCCTGGAAGTGCTGCATTCTGACAGCCCTCTGCGACGGCGGTAACATTTCCGCCATTTTGTGTTTGTACCGGGGGTCTAAGTACGTTGCCACCCAGTACTGGTCCTTGACCCTCATGCTTTTTATACGGGGGTCCCTATTAAAACACTGGAGCATGAAGGCCCCCATTTGCACTAAAGTGGAAGCGGTGTGGTGGCCTGGCTCCTGCTCATCATCCAGGATAATGTCGTCCTCTTCATTCTCCTCTCCCCATCCTCGCACAACAGGGATCCCAGAAAGGTTTAAAGCATGCTCTTCTTGCTCCTGCTCATCCGCCCCGGCACCATCCTCCTCTGACTCCTCATCAGACTCCTGTTGTTGACTTGTCTCAGATAGAGTAGCCCCCCCTGGGAATTCATCCAGCATTGCGACTTCCTCATCTTCCCGCTCCTGCTCCTCCACAGCCTGATCAATGACACGACGCAATGCACGCTCCAGAAAGAAGGCATAAGGTACCATGTCACTGATGGCGCCATGGCTGCGACTGACCAGTTTGGTGATCTCCTCAAATGGCCGCAGAAGTCTGCATGTGTCGCGCATGAGCAGCCACTGGCGCGGTGAAAAAAAACCCAGCTCCCCAGAACCGTTTCTTTCGCAGAGTTCATACAGGTAGACGTTAACTGCACGTTTCTGCTGGAGCAGCCTATCAAGCATATAGAAGGTTGAGTTCCATCGCGTCGGGCAATCGCAAATAAGACGTCTGACCGGCAGATGGTGTCGCCGCTGAATGTCAGCAAGGCGAGCCATGGCCGTGTAAGATCTTCTGAAATGGGCCGAGATTTTCCTTGCCTGCCGCAAGATGTCCTGGACTAGTGATGGCCGAACGGTTCGCCCGGCGGTCGTTTCGCGGCGAATTTCCGACATTCGCGGTCCGCACGTTCGAACGCCTTTTTCCGTCGTTCGCCGCGGCGGACTTACGTGTTTAATGTATACAAGAACTTTAACCTTTGGTGACACGTTTATCATGTGATACAGGACAGCCAATTGAGACATGACAGCACATGGACACTTGTACATTCCCCCTAACCTATAAATACACCCGATCCGGTGGCCATTTTACATTCTTTCTTCTGTTAAGATAGGGACAGGTTCCTGTGTGGAGTAGGGAGAGATAAACCACTAGCTATTTGGTACACAAAAGTTCTTTTCAGGACTGGTATAGGTGTTAGGTGTTGATAGGTTTGCTGTGCTGCTGATTCTTGCAGCAGCCTGAGTGTCTTTTGTTAGTTTAGAGAAAGGGAAAGGACGGTGTATGCTACAGGGACAGCCAGATTAGTCTTTCATCATCATCATCATCATCATCATCATTAGCTGTTACTATCAAGGTCCACAAAAGAGCTGTTCCAGTAACCACTAATCGTTCTCTTTTTTTGCCAATTTGTATAGGGACAGGAAGGAAGCAGTGTTGTCAGGCAGTGAGGGTAATTTTAAAGACTTGCTGTTATTATTAGTTCCACAAAGGTTCTTTTCAGGACTGGTATCAGTGGTACAGTAATAGGCTTGTACATGTATAATATTCTTTCTTCCAAATATAGAAAGGATATTATACTTGACTGCTGCCCTTCTGCTGCAGTCTGCTAAACATTCACAACTCACTTGTTCCACAAAAGTTCTTATAAGGACTGGTAACTTGGTATAGGGTGCTACGGTACATAGGCTTGAGTGCGGTACAGTCTGCTGTTCTGTAAGGACCGCTATCGGTCCACAATAGATAGGGTTGACGTGCACCACTGCTGACCGCTGCCCTATACTGCAGCAGTCCTTCAGCGGTATAGGGACTGACGTACAGTCTGCTAATCACTAACACACAACCTGCTTGTTCCACAAAAGTTCTTATAAGGACTGGTAACTTGGTATAGGGTGCTACGGTACATAGGCTTGAGTGCGGTACAGTCTGCTGTTCTGTAAGGACCGCTATCGGTCCACAATAGATAGGGTTGACGTGCACCACTGCTGACCGCTGCCCTATACTGCAGCAGTCCTTCAGCGGTATAGGGACTGACGTACAGTCTGCTAAACACTAATACACAACCTGCTTGGTCCACAAAAGTTCTTATAAGGACTGGTAACTTGGTATAGGGTGCTACGGTACATAGGCTTGAGTGCGGTACAGTCTGCTGTTCTGTAAGGACCGCTATCGGTCCACAATAGATAGGGTTGACGTGCACCACTGCTGACCGCTGCCCTATACTGCAGCAGTCCTTCAGCGGTATAGGGACTGACGTACAGTCTGCTAAACACTAATACACAACCTGCTTGGTCCACAAAAGTTCTTATAAGGACTGGTAACTTGGTATAGGGTGCTACGGTACATAGGCTTGAGTGCGGTACAGTCTGCTGTTCTGTAAGGACCGCTATCGGTCCACAATAGATAGGGTTGACGTGCACCACTGCTGACCGCTCACCTATACTGCAGCAGTCCTTCAGCGGTATAGGGACTGACGTACAGTCTGCTAATCACTAACACACAACCTGCTTGTTCCACAAAAGTTCTTATAAGGACTGGTAACTTGGTATAGGGTGCTACGGTACATAGGCTTGAGTGCGGTACAGTCTGCTGTTCTGTAAGGACCGCTATCGGTCCACAATAGATAGGGTTGACGTGCACCACTGCTGACCGCTGCCCTATACTGCAGCAGTCCTTCAGCGGTATAGGGACTGACGTACAGTCTGCTAATCACTAACACACAACCTGCTTGTTCCACAAAAGTTCTTATAAGGACTGGTAACTTGGTATAGGGTGCTACGGTACATAGGCTTGAGTGCGGTACAGTCTGCTGTTCTGTAAGGACCGCTATCGGTCCACAATAGATAGGGTTGACGTGCACCACTGCTGACCGCTGCCCTATACTGCAGCAGTCCTTCAGCGGTATAGGGACTGACGTACAGTCTGCTAAACACTAATACACAACCTGCTTGGTCCACAAAAGTTCTTATAAGGACTGGTAACTTGGTATAGGGTGCTACGGTACATAGGCTTGAGTGCGGTACAGTCTGCTGTTCTGTAAGGACCGCTATCGGTCCACAATAGATAGGGTTGACGTGCACCACTGCTGACCGCTCACCTATACTGCAGCAGTCCTTCAGCGGTATAGGGACTGACGTACAGTCTGCTAATCACTAACACACAACCTGCTTGTTCCACAAAAGTTCTTATAAGGACTGGTAACTTGGTATAGGGTGCTACGGTACATAGGCTTGAGTGCGGTACAGTCTGCTGTTCTGTAAGGACCGCTATCGGTCCACAATAGATAGGGTTGACGTGCACCACTGCTGACCGCTGCCCTATACTGCAGCAGTCCTTCAGCGGTATAGGGACTGACGTACAGTCTGCTAATCACTAACACACAACCTGCTTGTTCCACAAAAGTTCTTATAAGGACTGGTAACTTGGTATAGGGTGCTACGGTACATAGGCTTGAGTGCGGTACAGTCTGCTGTTCTGTAAGGACCGCTATCGGTCCACAATAGATAGGGTTGACGTGCACCACTGCTGACCGCTGCCCTATACTGCAGCAGTCCTTCAGCGGTATAGGGACTGACGTACAGTCTGCTAAACACTAATACACAACCTGCTTGGTCCACAAAAGTTCTTATAAGGACTGGTAACTTGGTATAGGGTGCTACGGTACATAGGCTTGAGTGCGGTACAGTCTGCTGTTCTGTAAGGACCGCTATCGGTCCACAATAGATAGGGTTGACGTGCACCACTGCTGACCGCTCACCTATACTGCAGCAGTCCTTCAGCGGTATAGGGACTGACGTACAGTCTGCTAATCACTAACACACAACCTGCTTGTTCCACAAAAGTTCTTATAAGGACTGGTAACTTGGTATAGGGTGCTACGGTACATAGGCTTGAGTGCGGTACAGTCTGCTGTTCTGTAAGGACCGCTATCGGTCCACAATAGATAGGGTTGACGTGCACCACTGCTGACCGCTGCCCTATACTGCAGCAGTCCTTCAGCGGTATAGGGACTGACGTACAGTCTGCTAATCACTAACACACAACCTGCTTGTTCCACAAAAGTTCTTATAAGGACTGGTAACTTGGTATAGGGTGCTACGGTACATAGGCTTGAGTGCGGTACAGTCTGCTGTTCTGTAAGGACCGCTATCGGTCCACAATAGATAGGGTTGACGTGCACCACTGCTGACCGCTGCCCTATACTGCAGCAGTCCTTCAGCGGTATAGGGACTGACGTACAGTCTGCTAAACACTAATACACAACCTGCTTGGTCCACAAAAGTTCTTATAAGGACTGGTAACTTGGTATAGGGTGCTACGGTACATAGGCTTGAGTGCGGTACAGTCTGCTGTTCTGTAAGGACCGCTATCGGTCCACAATAGATAGGGTTGACGTGCACCACTGCTGACCGCTCACCTATACTGCAGCAGTCCTTCAGCGGTATAGGGACTGACGTACAGTCTGCTAATCACTAACACACAACCTGCTTGTTCCACAAAAGTTCTTATAAGGACTGGTAACTTGGTATAGGGTGCTACGGTACATAGGCTTGAGTGCGGTACAGTCTGCTGTTCTGTAAGGACCGCTATCGGTCCACAATAGATAGGGTTGACGTGCACCACTGCTGACCGCTCACCTATACTGCAGCAGTCCTTCAGCGGTATAGGGACTGACGTACAGTCTGCTAATCACTAACACACAACCTGCTTGTTCCACAAAAGTTCTTATAAGGACTGGTAACTTGGTATAGGGTGCTACGGTACATAGGCTTGAGTGCGGTACAGTCTGCTGTTCTGTAAGGACCGCTATCGGTCCACAATAGATAGGGTTGACGTGCACCACTGCTGACCGCTGCCCTATACTGCAGCAGTCCTTCAGCGGTATAGGGACTGACGTACAGTCTGCTAAACACTAATACACAACCTGCTTGGTCCACAAAAGTTCTTATAAGGACTGGTAACTTGGTATAGGGTGCTACGGTACATAGGCTTGAGTGCGGTACAGTCTGCTGTTCTGTAAGGACCGCTATCGGTCCACAATAGATAGGGTTGACGTGCACCACTGCTGACCGCTGCCCTATACTGCAGCAGTCCTTCAGCGGTATAGGGACTGACGTACAGTCTGCTAAACACTAATACACAACCTGCTTGGTCCACAAAAGTTCTTATAAGGACTGGTAACTTGGTATAGGGTGCTACGGTACATAGGCTTGAGTGCGGTACAGTCTGCTGTTCTGTAAGGACCGCTATAGGTCCACAATAGATAGGGTTGACGTGCACCACTGCTGACCGCTCACCTATACTGCAGCAGTCCTTCAGCGGTATAGGGACTAAGAGTTTTGTCACAGGGTCATTTAAAAAATGACATGCAGAGGAAGAGGCAGGCCCTTCCGCAGGGGTGGTAGGGGTAGGGCAGGAGCAACAGGCTTGAGCCAAAGTGGGAAGTTGCAGAAGGTGCGTTCAATTACTTTAAAGGATGCACCAGACTTGGTTGAGTGGCTCGCTCAGCCTTACTCTTCTGCACCCTCCTCATCCTCTCGATCTGCACCCTCTTCTTCACTCTCTGCTATGTGCACCCCCAAAGACACTACCACCAACAACACGACCACCACCACCACCACCACATACCTTCCGCTTGAGTCACTGGAATTATTTTCCGATCCATATCAAGAGGACATTTCTGATGCGCAGCCACTCTTGGTATTGGATCAGGAAGAGGAGGTAGCAACAAGCGCTACTCAGCAGTCTGACGCCAGTACCCAGATCAGCCCAAGGAGGAGGTTGGTCCCCGGTGTTGCTGCCTACTCTACTTATAGCGGTGGGGAAGGTGACGTTGATGATGACGTGTCTAGTGATGTCACGTGGGTGCCCACAAGAGAGGAAGAGGAGGGGAGTTCAGAGGGAGATATGGACCAGCAGATAGGGAGGAGAAGCAGCAATGACTTACATTGCACAGCAGGGACAAAGCAGACTGCAAATGTATCAGGAGCGAGTCATCGACCATGTACGGTCACATCTGGCGCTCCCAGGACACCGGCACATGGCTCCGCAGTGTGGGCTTTTTTTAACGTGTCCGCTGCTGACAATAGCGTTGCCATCTGCAATCTTTGCAGTCAACGCGTTAGTCGCGGTAAGCCCAATACTCACCTAGGGACGACCGCCTTAAGAAGGCACATGAGCAGCCATCACCGAGCCCAGTGGGAGCAACGGAACACACAAAGCCACACTGCAGGCTCTCACCGTCCAGCCTCGTCTTCTACTTCTCCTTCTCCTCTCTCCTCACAATTGTCCTCCACTCCACCTTCCATCACGCCAAGCTCACATTTTTCTGCAAAAAGGCAGGCTTCCGTGGGCCTAATGTTTGAGCGTAAAAAAATGATGACGCCGGATAACCCTCTTGCCCAACGGTTGGCGGCTGGCTTGTCAGAACTCATAGCCCGCCAACTACTGCCATATAAACTGGTGGACTCGGAGGCCTTTCGCAAATTTGTGGCCATTGGAACACCACAATGGAAGGTCCCAGGAAGGAAGTATTTCTCAGAGAAGGGCATCCCAGAGCTATATGGCCATGTTCAGCGGCAAGTGAATGTATCTCTGGCACACAGTGTCGGTGCCAAGATACATCTGACCACAGACACGTGGTCTAGCAAACACGGGCAGGGAAGGTATATCAGTTTTACTGCCCACTGGGTGAACCTTCTGACGGCCGTCAAGCATGTAACCCGTGGCACCCGTGTAGATTTGGTTTTACCGCCACGGATTGCATGCAGGCCTGACTCTTCTTCTCCTCCTCCTACTCCATCCTCCTCCCTCTCCTCCTCAGCTGCCTCCTCCTTTTCCGCTGCTAGCGTCTCTTCCACTGCACCGCCCAAGCTCCCCAGAACCTATTCCACATGCCAGGTGAGACGTTGCCATGCCGTGCTGCGTCTGTTGTGCCTGGAAGCAAAGAGCCACACTGGCCCGGCACTCCTTTCAGCTTTGCGTTCACAGGCAGATGAGTGGCTAACACCGCTCAATTTGACAGTTGGTAAAGTGGTGTGTGACAACGGTGCCAATCTGCTTAGCGCATTGAAACAGGGCAAAATCACGCACGTGCCGTGCATGGCACACGTCTTAAACTTGGTCGTGCAGCGATTCCTTGTCAAATACCCTGGGGTCCAGGACATCTTGCGGCAGGCAAGGAAAATCTCGGCCCATTTCAGAAGATCTTACACGGCCATGGCTCGCCTTGCTGACATTCAGCGGCGACACCATCTGCCGGTCAGACGTCTTATTTGCGATTGCCCGACGCGATGGAACTCAACCTTCTATATGCTTGATAGGCTGCTCCAGCAGAAACGTGCAGTTAACGTCTACCTGTATGAACTCTGCGAAAGAAACGGTTCTGGGGAGCTGGGTTTTTTTTCACCGCGCCAGTGGCTGCTCATGCGCGACACATGCAGACTTCTGCGGCCATTTGAGGAGATCACCAAACTGGTCAGTCGCAGCCATGGCGCCATCAGTGACATGGTACCTTATGCCTTCTTTCTGGAGCGTGCATTGCGTCGTGTCATTGATCAGGCTGTGGAGGAGCAGGAGCGGGAAGATGAGGAAGTCGCAATGCTGGATGAATTCCCAGGGGGGGCTACTCTATCTGAGACAAGTCAACAACAGGAGTCTGATGAGGAGTCAGAGGAGGATGGTGCCGGGGCGGATGAGCAGGAGCAAGAAGAGCATGCTTTAAACCTTTCTGGGATCCCTGTTGTGCGAGGATGGGGAGAGGAGAATGAAGAGGACGACATTATCCTGGATGATGAGCAGGAGCCAGGCCACCACACCGCTTCCACTTTAGTGCAAATGGGGGCCTTCATGCTCCAGTGTTTTAATAGGGACCCCCGTATAAAAAGCATGAGGGTCAAGGACCAGTACTGGGTGGCAACGTACTTAGACCCCCGGTACAAACACAAAATGGCGGAAATGTTACCGCCGTCGCAGAGGGCTGTCAGAATGCAGCACTTCCAGGCCTTGCTTCGAGAAATGCTGCATTCTGCTTTTGCGTGCGCTGGCAGAGGAGCAATTCCCACTCCCAGAGAAGGATTTGCGGGTACCAATCCAACAGCGCCTGCAAGAAGAGGCCGGTTTGAAGATGTGTTGGTGACTTCGGATATGAGGTCATTCTTTCAGCCGACCCATCGACAGGTGTCATCCGGATCCAGCATCAGGGAACGCCTAGACCGTCAGGTGTCCGACTACATTGGGTTAACGGCCGATGTGGACGCTCTGAGGAGTGATGAACCCCTAGACTACTGGGTGGGCAGGCTTGACCTCTGGCCAGAGCTTGCCCAATTTGCAATCGAACTGTTGGCTTGCCCCTCATCCAGTGTCCTGTCCGAAAGGACGTTCAGCGCAGCAGGGGGGATTGTGACCGATAAGCGTACTCGCCTAGCTCACCACAGTGTTAACTACCTCACATTTCTAAAAATGAATGAGGCATGGATCTCGGAGGAATTCAACACATGTGATCAGTAGACCATGTATATGTCTATAAACAATTTTTGGAATCAAGCACACAGACCTTCTTAATTCATTTGGCTCACTTCCCTGACCCAAAAAAGCACACCGTACTATATGCCCCTACCCTCCTCTTTGAAGAGGTTGAGCGGTGTCATATTTCTACTGGGGCTGCTTATTATGAGGGGTTCCCACCATCCCTGTGCTGTGCTGACTTCCTCCTGGGTGTTCTTATTATGAGGGGCTCCCACCATCCCTGTGCTGTGCTGACTTCCTCCTGGGGGTTCTTATTATGAGGGGATCACACCATCCCTGTGCTGTGCTGACTTCCTCCTGGGGCTGCTTACGGTGCTGCTGTCAGCGCTGTATGTCACGGAGCTGCTGTCAGCGCTGTATGTCACGGAGCTGCTGTCAGCGCTGTATGTCACGGAGCTGCTGTCAGCGCTGTATGTCACGGAGCTGCTGTCAGCGCTGTATGTCACGGAGCTGCTGTCAGCGCTGTATGTCACGGAGCTGCTGTCAGCGCTGTATGTCACGGAGCTGCTGTCAGCGCTGTATGTCACGGAGCTGCTGTCAGCGCTGTATGTCACGGAGCTGCTGTCAGCGCTGTATGTCACGGAGCTGCTGTCAGCGCTGTATGTCACGGTGCTGCTGTCAGCGCTGTATGTCACGGAGCTGCTGTCAGCGCTGTATGTCACGGAGCTGCTGTCAGTGCTGTATGTCACGGAGCTGCTGTCAGCGCTGTATGTCACGGAGCTGCTGTCAGCGCTGTATGTCACGGAGCTGCTGTCAGCGCTGTATGTCACGGTGCTGCTGTCAGCGCTGTATGTCACGGAGCTGCTGTCAGCGCTGTATGTCACGGAGCTGCTGTCAGCGCTGTATGTCACGGAGCTGCTGTCAGCGCTGTATGTCACGGAGCTGCTGTCAGCGCTGTATGTCACGGAGCTGCTGTCAGCGCTGTATGTCACGGTGCTGATGTCAGTGCTCTGTATTACGGTGCTGCTGTCAGTGCTCTGTATCTCCTGCACCCTCTTGTTTGCCTACCCTGGTCCCTGACCTTCCCTCTCCTCCATTGCCTTCATTAGCTCCATAGTCCTGAATTGTCAGAACAATTTCCCAAATAAAAAAAAAATGCTTGTAGTTATCGATCCCAAATTCACCTCATACATGTATTATGCTATTGTCCAGGTGGTGGGACTACGTGCTACCCCCTAATAATTACCCCGTGGCCGCAAATTCGACCTAAAGGTTTGCGAAATTCGCCTCCCATTGAAGTCAATGGAGCCCGCGGCGAACGGTCGTTTTCGCGAACGTTTGTGTCCGTTCGCGTTTCGCGTTCGCGAAACGTCCCGTCGGAAGTTCGTCCATCACTATCCTGGACCCCAGGGTATTTGACAAGGAATCGCTGCACGACCAAGTTTAAGACGTGTGCCATGCACGGCACGTGCGTGATTTTGCCCTGTTTCAATGCGCTAAGCAGATTGGCACCGTTGTCACACACCACTTTACCAACTGTCAAATTGAGCGGTGTTAGCCACTCATCTGCCTGTGAACGCAAAGCTGAAAGGAGTGCCGGGCCAGTGTGGCTCTTTGCTTCCAGGCACAACAGACGCAGCACGGCATGGCAACGTCTCACCTGGCATGTGGAATAGGTTCTGGGGAGCTTGGGCGGTGCAGTGGAAGAGACGCTAGCAGCGGAAAAGGAGGAGGCAGCTGAGGAGGAGAGGGAGGAGGATGGAGTAGGAGGAGGAGAAGAAGAGTCAGGCCTGCATGCAATCCGTGGCGGTAAAACCAAATCTACACGGGTGCCACGGGTTACATGCTTGACGGCCGTCAGAAGGTTCACCCAGTGGGCAGTAAAACTGATATACCTTCCCTGCCCGTGTTTGCTAGACCACGTGTCTGTGGTCAGATGTATCTTGGCACCGACACTGTGTGCCAGAGATACATTCACTTGCCGCTGAACATGGCCATATAGCTCTGGGATGCACTTCTCTGAGAAATACTTCCTTCCTGGGACCTTCCATTGTGGTGTTCCAATGGCCACAAATTTGCGAAAGGCCTCCGAGTCCACCAGTTTATATGGCAGTAGTTGGCGGGCTATGAGTTCTGACAAGCCAGCCGCCAACCGTTGGGCAAGAGGGTTATCCGGCGTCATCATTTTTTTACGCTCAAACATTAGGCCCACGGAAGCCTGCCTTTTTGCAGAAAAATGTGAGCTTGGCGTGATGGAAGGTGGAGTGGAGGACAATTGTGAGGAGAGAGGAGAAGGAGAAGTAGAAGACGAGGCTGGACGGTGAGAGCCTGCAGTGTGGCTTTGTGTGTTCCGTTGCTCCCACTGGGCTCGGTGATGGCTGCTCATGTGCCTTCTTAAGGCGGTCGTCCCTAGGTGAGTATTGGGCTTACCGCGACTAACGCGTTGACTGCAAAGATTGCAGATGGCAACGCTATTGTCAGCAGCGGACACGTTAAAAAAAGCCCACACTGCGGAGCCATGTGCCGGTGTCCTGGGAGCGCCAGATGTGACCGTACATGGTCGATGACTCGCTCCTGATACATTTGCAGTCTGCTTTGTCCCTGCTGTGCAATGTAAGTCATTGCTGCTTCTCCTCCCTATCTGCTGGTCCATATCTCCCTCTGAACTCCCCTCCTCTTCCTCTCTTGTGGGCACCCACGTGACATCACTAGACACGTCATCATCAACGTCACCTTCCCCACCGCTATAAGTAGAGATCTCGGAGTAGGCAGCAACACCGGGGACCAACCTCCTCCTTGGGCTGATCTGGGTACTGGCGTCAGACTGCTGAGTAGCGCTTGTTGCTACCTCCTCTTCCTGATCCAATACCAAGAGTGGCTGCGCATCAGAAATGTCCTCTTGATATGGATCGGAAAATAATTCCAGTGACTCAAGCGGAAGGTATGTGGTGGTGGTGGTGGTGGTCGTGTTGTTGGTGGTAGTGTCTTTGGGGGTGCACATAGCAGAGAGTGAAGAAGAGGGTGCAGATCGAGAGGATGAGGAGGGTGCAGAAGAGTAAGGCTGAGCGAGCCACTCAACCAAGTCTGGTGCATCCTTTAAAGTAATTGAACGCACCTTCTGCAACTTCCCACTTTGGCTCAAGCCTGTTGCTCCTGCCCTACCCCTACCACCCCTGCGGAAGGGCCTGCCTCTTCCTCTGCCTGTCATTTTTTAAATGACCCTGTGACAAAACTCTTAGTCCCTATACCGATGAAGGACTGCTGCAGTATAGGGCAGCGGTCAGCAGTGGTGCACGTCAACCCTATCTATTGTGGACCGATAGCGGTCCTTACAGAACAGCAGACTGTACCGCACTCAAGCCTATGTACCGTAGCACCCTATACCAAGTTACCAGTCCTTATAAGAACTTTTGTGGACCAAGCAGGTTGTGTATTAGTGTTTAGCAGACTGTACGTCAGTCCCTATACCGCTGAAGGACTGCTGCAGTATAGGGCAGCGGTCAGCAGTGGTGCACGTCAACCCTATCTATTGTGGACCGATAGCGGTCCTTACAGAACAGCAGACTGTACCGCACTCAAGCCTATGTACCGTAGCACCCTATACCAAGTTACCAGTCCTTATAAGAACTTTTGTGGAACAAGCAGGTTGTGTGTTAGTGATTAGCAGACTGTACGTCAGTCCCTATACCGCTGAAGGACTGCTGCAGTATAGGTGAGCGGTCAGCAGTGGTGCACGTCAACCCTATCTATTGTGGACCTATAGCGGTCCTTACAGAACAGCAGACTGTACCGCACTCAAGCCTATGTACCGTAGCACCCTATACCAAGTTACCAGTCCTTATAAGAACTTTTGTGGAACAAGCAGGTTGTGTGTTAGTGATTAGCAGACTGTACGTCAGTCCCTATACCGCTGAAGGACTGCTGCAGTATAGGTGAGCGGTCAGCAGTGGTGCACGTCAACCCTATCTATTGTGGACCGATAGCGGTCCTTACAGAACAGCAGACTGTACCGCACTCAAGCCTATGTACCGTAGCACCCTATACCAAGTTACCAGTCCTTATAAGAACTTTTGTGGACCAAGCAGGTTGTGTATTCGTGTTTAGCAGACTGTACGTCAGTCCCTATACCGCTGAAGGACTGCTGCAGTATAGGGCAGCGGTCAGCAGTGGTGCACGTCAACCCTATCTATTGTGGACCGATAGCGGTCCTTACAGAACAGCAGACTGTACCGCACTCAAGCCTATGTACCGTAGCACCCTATACCAAGTTACCAGTCCTTATAAGAACTTTTGTGGACCAAGCAGGTTGTGTATTAGTGTTTAGCAGACTGTACGTCAGTCCCTATACCGCTGAAGGACTGCTGCAGTATAGGGCAGCGGTCAGCAGTGGTGCACGTCAACCCTATCTATTGTGGACCGATAGCGGTCCTTACAGAACAGCAGACTGTACCGCACTCAAGCCTATGTACCGTAGCACCCTATACCAAGTTACCAGTCCTTATAAGAACTTTTGTGGAACAAGCAGGTTGTGTGTTAGTGATTAGCAGACTGTACGTCAGTCCCTATACCGCTGAAGGACTGCTGCAGTATAGGTGAGCGGTCAGCAGTGGTGCACGTCAACCCTATCTATTGTGGACCTATAGCGGTCCTTACAGAACAGCAGACTGTACCGCACTCAAGCCTATGTACCGTAGCACCCTATACCAAGTTACCAGTCCTTATAAGAACTTTTGTGGACCAAGCAGGTTGTGTATTAGTGTTTAGCAGACTGTACGTCAGTCCCTATACCGCTGAAGGACTGCTGCAGTATAGGGCAGCGGTCAGCAGTGGTGCACGTCAACCCTATCTATTGTGGACCGATAGCGGTCCTTACAGAACAGCAGACTGTACCGCACTCAAGCCTATGTACCGTAGCACCCTATACCAAGTTACCAGTCCTTATAAGAACTTTTGTGGAACAAGCAGGTTGTGTGTTAGTGATTAGCAGACTGTACGTCAGTCCCTATACCGCTGAAGGACTGCTGCAGTATAGGGCAGCGGTCAGCAGTGGTGCACGTCAACCCTATCTATTGTGGACCGATAGCGGTCCTTACAGAACAGCAGACTGTACCGCACTCAAGCCTATGTACCGTAGCACCCTATACCAAGTTACCAGTCCTTATAAGAACTTTTGTGGAACAAGCAGGTTGTGTGTTAGTGATTAGCAGACTGTACGTCAGTCCCTATACCGCTGAAGGACTGCTGCAGTATAGGTGAGCGGTCAGCAGTGGTGCACGTCAACCCTATCTATTGTGGACCGATAGCGGTCCTTACAGAACAGCAGACTGTACCGCACTCAAGCCTATGTACCGTAGCACCCTATACCAAGTTACCAGTCCTTATAAGAACTTTTGTGGACCAAGCAGGTTGTGTATTAGTGTTTAGCAGACTGTACGTCAGTCCCTATACCGCTGAAGGACTGCTGCAGTATAGGGCAGCGGTCAGCAGTGGTGCACGTCAACCCTATCTATTGTGGACCGATAGCGGTCCTTACAGAACAGCAGACTGTACCGCACTCAAGCCTATGTACCGTAGCACCCTATACCAAGTTACCAGTCCTTATAAGAACTTTTGTGGAACAAGCAGGTTGTGTGTTAGTGATTAGCAGACTGTACGTCAGTCCCTATACCGCTGAAGGACTGCTGCAGTATAGGGCAGCGGTCAGCAGTGGTGCACGTCAACCCTATCTATTGTGGACCGATAGCGGTCCTTACAGAACAGCAGACTGTACCGCACTCAAGCCTATGTACCGTAGCACCCTATACCAAGTTACCAGTCCTTATAAGAACTTTTGTGGAACAAGTGAGTTGTGAATGTTTAGCAGACTGCAGCAGAAGGGCAGCAGTCAAGTATAATATCCTTTCTATATTTGGAAGAAAGAATATTATACATGTACAAGCCTATTACTGTACCACTGATACCAGTCCTGAAAAGAACCTTTGTGGAACTAATAATAACAGCAAGTCTTTAAAATTACCCTCACTGCCTGACAACACTGCTTCCTTCCTGTCCCTATACAAATTGGCAAAAAAAGAGAACGATTAGTGGTTACTGGAACAGCTCTTTTGTGGACCTTGATAGTAACAGCTAATGATGATGATGATGATGATGATGATGAAAGACTAATCTGGCTGTCCCTGTAGCATACACCGTCCTTTCCCTTTCTCTAAACTAACAAAAGACACTCAGGCTGCTGCAAGAATCAGCAGCACAGCAAACCTATCAACACCTAACACCTATACCAGTCCTGAAAAGAACTTTTGTGTACCAAATAGCTAGTGGTTTATCTCTCCCTACTCCACACAGGAACCTGTCCCTATCGTAACAGAAGAAAGAATGTAAAATGGCCACCGGATCGGGTGTATTTATAGGTTAGGGGGAATGTACAAGTGTCCATGTGCTGTCATGTCTCAATTGGCTGTCCTGTATCACATGATAAACGTGTCACCAAAGGTTAAAGTTCTTGTATACATTAAACACGTAAGTCCGCCGCGGCGAACGACGGAAAAAGGCGTTCGAACGTGCGGACCGCGAATGTCGGAAATTCGCCGCGAAACGACCGCCGGGCGAACCGTTCGGCCATCACTAGTCCCCTAGATACTATATACTCTGAACAGCAATATATATACTATATGGCCTGCCCTATATACTCTGCAGAAGATTGGGCCTTAGGTGTTGGTGGTACCAGAACACTGTAAGCCCTCACAGTTACTCTTGTTGGGCTCAGTAACGAGCCCTGTTGTGAAATATTATATCAAGAATTGTAATTACATGCCCCTGTTGAACAGGGGCAGAAAAATTCGGCCTTGGGTGGGAGTGGTGGTGGTACATTGTAACCATTGTAACCATTCACAGATAATCTTGTTGGGCGCAGGAATGGGCCCTGCAGTGAAACATGACTGCTAGTTTCTTGTCCTTCTGTGGCACCCCCCTCTCTCTACACTCACGTTACTCCCTTCCTCAACCTGGGAACCATCATCAGAGTGTTCAAATTGCTGTGTATCCTCCAGCAGCATATAACTGACACTGTGATCGAATAATTCTGAGGACTCCTCCATACATGATGGTGGGACTACGGAAGGAGTGACTTTGGTAAAGGAACTGGTGAAATATACCGCTTTGGCAACTGTGTTGGAAGGCAAACTACTCTGAGCCTGGGTGACAGAGGATGAGGAGGAAGAGGACAGCTTTGTTATCCACTCCACCAACTCTTCTGCATGTTGTGGCTCAATAACAGGGCCAGCAGCAGACAAACATGCCGCACGACCACCTGCAGAGGTTGCACCAGGTCCATGACCAGCACTGTTGTCTGTATACACAGAGGCTGCTTGCCCTCTTTTAGTGGCCTGTGAGCATCTGCCTCTACTTGGTGGCCTTCCGGACATGATGTATTTTTTGTTTTGCAACACCATACTACACTGTATTAGATACCGCCTGAAGTGTATTAGAAAGTGTACAAAGGCTGTACTGTATTGTATATTGTGTACACCACCAGAAGTGTAGTAGAAACTGTACACACTGTTGGAATGTAATTTAGATATAGGCTACACTGAATGCAGAGTATATATATATATATATATATATATATATATATATGTGTGTGTGTGTGTGTGTGTGTGTGTGTGTGTGTGTGTGTGTGTGTGTGTGTGTGTGTGTGTGTGTGTGTGTGTGTGTGTGTGTAAGCAGCCTTATATAGTGTAGGGGGTGGATTTAGTCCCCCTGAGCCATGATTGACCAAAGGCACCCTGCCTTTGGACAATTATGGCTCTCTCACTGTGATTGGCTAAAGCATGCGGGTCAGGTGCATGCTTTGCCCAATCATCATACAGCAATGCACTGTGATCCCACAGTGCATTATGGTGCATTATGGGGCGTTACGCGGTGCTCACATTTTCTACGAACACTCCATATGTTTGGTTTGTTTTAGAACAAACGAACACCTGATGTTCGAGTTGAACTTACGCTCGACTTGAACCGTAGGCTCATCTCTAGTCACCAGATGTAACTTGCTACTTGCCACCGGAGATGCAGCGCTCACTTGATCTATGATCTTAATACTTAAATCCTCCCCATTCTAAAGCTTTGCTTTAATTACACTCTTCCCCTCCTGGTAAATCAAAATCTAAGACCTTTGTAAAAAAAAAGGGGTCAGAATGCCTTACATGCTTTTATTACTTTCTGTGCCTCCACTAGGAAGACTTATGCCCTGTACACACGACCGGTTTTCCCATCGGAATAAACTCTGAAGGTTTTTCTGACGGAGTACTGTCAGAATTCCACTGAAACTGTCTTGTATACACACGATCACACCAATGTCAGATCGTCAAGAATGCAGTGCTGTACAACATGTATGATGGAACTAGAAAAAGGAAGTTTAATAGCCAGTAGCCAATAGCTTCCGTCTTGTACTTGCTTTAGAGCATGTGTCGTTTTTGGTCCATCGGAAAAGCATACAGACGAGCGGTTTTCCCGTTAGGAATTGGTTTCATTGGAAATATTTAGAACATGTTTTATTTCTAGGTCCGTCAGAATTTTTGATGTAAAAAGTCTGATGAGGCATACACATGATCGGAATATACGACGAAAAGCTTCCGTCTGACTTTTTCTGCAGACATTCCGCTCGTGTGTACACGGCATTAGACAGGCCATACACCGTTTGAATATTGGCTGGTACAGCAAGAACTGCCCGAGAATCGAACCGTGTATAGGCAGGCTGAATGCACCAAGATGATCAATCGATCAATTTGGGTACAACCAGCCTGCTGGGTTTTACCTGCTATTATCACTAAAAGGGATATATTTCTGATAATATATATATATATATATATATATATAATAGTGTTTGTTACCCTAGCACTTCATATTCCTGATATGTGTCTGCTGTACCATGTTCTTGTATGAGAAAGTATCCTGTTCTCTTTGTATTGCTTCCTTTATGTGACATTCCTGGTGTACCTGCTAGTCCCCTAGCTCTCCTATTAAAAACTGACCACACCAAGCAGGAGAGCACACCATGGTCAGTTCTCTAGCTATGCTGGGAACTTAGTGTACTTTCCTCTAATGATCAAACTTGTCCTTACATGCACCCAGCTACACAGCCATTATCTGCGAAGCTCAGTGTGCTGCTACTTCTCCTCCCCCAGCTCTTATGCAGCTGAGAACAGAGGGTATGTGATCAATTTAAAAAAAGGGAAACACTGTATTTATTATTATAATTTTTTTATATCTATACAAAAATGTATTTCCTTTCATTTATATTTTAAACTGAATGGATTACTTTACAAGGTGATTGTTTACAATCACTTTAACTCTTTACTAAATCCTGAAACTGAATTGATAGTTTAGCACCCTGGAGTTTAGGCAGAGTTGCTCCTCACAAATTTACTTGCCCAGAGTAGTTATCCTGGTTGATTGTTAGAGATATATTGATTTCTCCCTAAGTTTGATCTTGTTGCACTTTTCTCTTCTACTACTAGGTGTCTGGGTACTTGGTGGTATTAGATACGAAAAGGCCAACCCAAGGTCAGGTTATGGGTACATGGGGTATCTCAGGAAAAGGGCAGGGGTTTATTGAATCCCTTGGCCTGCTGGGAAAGCCTACATATTCAGGTGAGGTCAGGTGATCTGTGTTCTGTGCAACCTGGAAGGCTGTCTGGGTGGATGTGTGTCGTGTGCCCCAGGCTGCTAGGCCAGAGATTGGGCCTATCCAGAAGCAAGAGAGCAGTGCAGGGTTGGGACTGTGGCTTTCAGTCCAACCAGAAGGGACAGTTATGCCAGCCAGAGAACCTGTCAGTGGTTGCAGGTAGAAGGGAAGCTGTAGCCACAAAGCGACCAACTACCTTATTACTTGGGACCACAGTGAGTAACTGAAGCAAGTACCGGAGCAATATTCTCACCAAATGGGCACGGTGAAGAATCTGTGAACTTTAGGCAGTGATCAAGTCAGGGACCCAGCCAACGGAGGTGATGCTTGCAGAGCAGCCTTGTGTACCAAGCTAGAGACCCAGCAGAGAAGTGGGGTGACACTTGAGAAAGATACCACCGTGAAGATTGAAGGAGCTCAAGGGATTCAGTGACAGTGAATCAATTGGTCTAGTGAGAGACTGGGAGCTCAGTGTATTGAAGAACTACAAGGAGCGATTGTAGTAATAGTGAAGGAACTGTTAAAGACTGTTTCCATAAGAGAAAGCAATTCTACACATACAGATGTGGCGTCTTGTTGGATGACTTTCCCTGCATGGCTGTCCATCTATTTAAGTCTCAGAGTCTGCCAATTAATCTTGAAACTACCTAAGGGTGTCCTGGCCTTTACCCTCTCCCCCCCCAAAAAATACAAAAAGGACTGTTAAGAGAAATAAAACCTCTTTTGCATCCAAGAAGTGTCTGGCGCCCAATAACTGCAACTATTATGCACCCGCCATGCCTCACAACCCACTACATATAGAAGGATGTCAGCTATCCCTGGCCCTGGAGGTTCTCATTAGACCAAAGGAGGCCTGGGACCTTGCTACAATAGCATTTATTTTAAACATTTAAACTTACCTTAACCATATATAACCCCTTAAACCTAACTGTGCTGCACCAACGGGGCATAGAATTGATATAGATTGTTTTCCTAACCATTTTCTATAGATGTTTACATTTAGTTCACATGCTGCCATCTAGTGACCTTTTTTGGTAATGCACTTGTTTTTTATGTTCATTTTCCCTTATGTTATGACATACTTCCTTTGTATGTAATGCTCCACCCTTCTTCCTGTTATTGTACTTCCTGTGTCATGGATACAGCTACAAGCCACATGTAGCTTGGCACATGTATTCTGCATTGTAAGCTACAGACAATATCATCTTTGACTGCATAAATACTACAACCTATTCATCTGTTTGTATCCTGTCATCTGCTTTAACCTGATGTTCGGAATAAAAGCACCTTTGTGGATGGAATTAGTATTTGGTGAGTTCAAACTATCTGATGAGGATTGTCCTCAGTGATTATATCTTATACAGGCCAGGCATAGAGGTCTCACAAGGGATAAATAGTTTCACAACAATTGGAGTCAGAATACTAACGTTAACCCTAGATTCACACAAATGCCCTGTACACACGGTCGGACTTTCCGACGGAAAATGTGCGATCGGATCTTGTCAGAAAATCCGATTGTGTGTGGGCTCCACCTGACTTTTTCCGTCTGAATTTCCGACACACAAAGTTTGAGAGCAGGATCTAAAATTTTCCAACAACAAAATCCGATCGTTTAAATTCCAATCGTGTGTAGACAATTCCGACGGACAAAGTGCCATGCATGCTCAGAATAAATTACGAGACGAAAGCTATTGGCTACTGGCCAGTTTATAGTCCCATGGTACATGTTGTACGTCACCGCATTCTGAACGATCGGATTTCCCAACAACTTTTGCTGCGTACACACGATCAGAATTCCGGACAGAAAAAGACAGATTAGAGCTTTTCATCAGAAAATGCGCCTGCGTGTATGCTCCATCGGAATTTAGCTGTCCGAATTTCCGCCAGCCAAAAATTTATAGCATGTTCTCAATTTTCCAGACGGAAAAACTTTCTATCAGTAGTTCCGATCATGTGTATGCAATTTCCGACACGCCAAAAATCACGGATGCTCAGATTCAACTACGAGACAGAAGCTAGTGGCTACTGGCTATTGAACTTCCTTTTTCTAGTCCCGTCGTACCTGTTGTACGTCACCGCGTTATAAACGATCAGAATTTGGTGTGACCGTGTGTAGGCAAGACAGCTTGAGCGGAATTCTGTTGGGAAAACCATCAGAGCTTTTTCCGACAAGAATTCTGATCATGTGTACGTGGCATTTGTGACTCTACAGGTTAAAGGACCGCATAAATAGCTGCAGATGGACACCGGTGGCAAGAAAAGCGCCCTGAGGCGATTCAGTTCGTATAGGTAGCGCTATACAAGTCATTCATTCATTCATTCATTCATTTGTGCGTATGGTGTATGCAAGAGAAGTTTGGGCCAAAATATGTCTGAAAAAATCAGATGGATTTTATCATCGGAATGTCCGACCTTGTATACAGGGCATAACAGTACCAATAACCCTCCTATTGTTCAGCCAAATGCATTCAGGTAGGTCACCAGGAGCTGAATAATTTATCAGTTGTAGAAGTGGACTTTTCAAGATAAAAGCTTTCCACTTAAACGTTTGCATAAACTGAAGGTAACATGTACTTTTACAACAAGGAGCTGTGTGGAACAATGTCTTCTACACTTGACTATCAGCTATTAGGGCCTCAACACATGCTTTCTCTCTTTACGATGCTGCCCAGTGTTGTGCTTAGGTGTTTCGCATAAGCACCTGCCCTAACCGAAACCACTAATGAAAAACATGCTCAATATGGCATTATGTGATTCCTGCTTATATGACCACCAGCTGTTTTAACAGTACTGCTGAACAGCTCCAAGGCTGCAGACTCAGATACCCCACCTTGGAAACCTATTGCTTCTTAATGCAGGGCCTTAGAAACTCACTAAATAGCAAATGGTCTGTGAGTCTGGTCTGCATTTTGAATAAAGACAGCTAAACTACTCAAATAGTGGTAGTTTTGGGCTTATGCCTTTAAATCAGTTCAATCAGCAGGAGTTCTAAGTGAGGAGATCATGCCAGTCGTAGAGTAGTCATTTAAACTGGTTTCTCACTTTCTCTCTAGAATTGGTAACCCTCTTTATTTTCCCCTTTAGCTGAAATGGCGAAATGGATGTATACATTTGCCAGAACAATTTTATCTAATGAAATAATGACCAAAATTGCAATATCAACCTTTTGAAATTGACCTGAATGAAACCTTGGTACGCCTATATTGATTAGGTTGATTTACTGAAGGAGTAGGGGCTGTTCACTGAGAAAAAATGAAAAAAGTATATTTACTTTGGACACATAATCACTGGACTTTTGGACTCACCAAAGAATGTTAACGCATATGTAAAACCCTCACTTTGTAAAGCAACCCATTCAGTTTAAAATGAAATGAAATAGTAGCGATAATAATCCTCCAATGCAGAGGCATAACTAGAATCCTCAGGGCCTGGTGCAAGAAACCATGAAGGGCCCCCCTGCCCCTTTCCACTGATTCAGGCCCTTTACACCCATTGCAGGGGCCTTTATTGTGGTCCTACAGTAGGACCCTTACATGTGTTCTGCAGCGGGACCCCTTCATGCATGGTTGCCTACCTTTCCAAAACAAGTCAGGTACACTTTTTTTTGTTGTTCAGCCAGCCATTGTGGGGGGTATCTTAATTAGGGGTGGGATATATGAAATGTGCATGGTTTTACAAGAACCATCTAATGCCATACCCCTTTGCACATCTCTACCCCCCCCCCCCCCCGCCCCTCAGAATGCCTCCACATCCCTCAGCATGCCTCTATACCTCCTGCACATCTCTGTACCTCCAAAATAACCCCAGTACCCTAGCACACCTTTGCACCCTCAGCACACTTTTGTACCCCTTTGCACATAGCTGCAACTCCTACAAATACCTCTGCAGCGCCCAGCATCCTCCATACCCCCCAGCACACCTCTGCACCCCCACACATCTCTGCACCTCCTAGAATCCTCTTTATTCCTCAGTATGCCTCCATAAGCCCAGCAAGCCATTGTAACCCCAAGCGCACCTCTGCACCCCCACATACACACACATACACTTCTGCATTCCCCAGCACACCTCAACACCCCCCAGCACATCTAGGCACTCTGCTGCACATTTCTGCACCCCCACACCTCTGTACCCACCCCACACACATACATCTGCACCTCTGTATCCCTCCAGCACAACATTGTACATGCAGCAAGTGAACTTGGCACCGCACACACCCCTAAGGCTTTTTTACACGGCGCAGACCCATCAGTGCTTGCTCATTGGGTTATCTCATCACTGATTACTGCTGAGCAAATGGATATGTCCATGTCCGCACCACTGCATCTCCTCCTGCACCTCAGATTAATTCTGTTGCAGTTTACTATGCAGTGGGGGGGAAGTGGAAGGGGGCGATTGTAAGCTCTGTTTTGCTTTATGTTTACTTCCCAAGTGTATACAGTGGAGAGGGGATGGGCCTCTGACCCGGGCATGTGTTGTCAAGAGTGTACAAGCAGAGCGACTCATTTATACATGGAAGAGTGCAGCGGATACATGCCCATGTCACAGGCCCATCCCCTCTCCACTGTATACACTCGGGAAGTAAACTACTAGTCCCAGGGAGATCCCATGGCCCGCTGGCTCCATGGAGCTGCCGGTCGCCCCATCCCACCTCCCCCCACTGCATAGTAAACTAACAGCCAGAGGTGCAGGGGGAGATGCCGGGTCTTGGGCCCCTCCTCACAGTGGCAGAACACGCCCCCCGCGGCACCTTGGTGTGGTGCACCCTGCCCACCATCCCAGGATCAGACCCACACGGCCCCTGCAGCATGGGGCTGGGTCGCTATCGCAACTCCTACAACTACTATGGCTATGCCCCTGCTCCTATGTAGGGGAGATAAACGAAAACTTGTTGTGTTGCTCAGAATGGACAAAGCCCATTTAACTTTAAAGTGATTGTAAATGATCAAATTGTAAAACAACCCATTCAGTTTAAAATAGCAATCAAAGACAAAACATTTGTGTATAGACATTAAAAAAAACATTATAAACATTTTTTTTGCCTTTTTATAAGTGATCACATTCCCTCTATTCTCAGCTGCATAAGAGCTGGAGGAGGAGAAACAGCAGTACACTGGTCTTCTCAGAGAATGGCTATAGAGGAGAGCAGACTGAGTTCCCAGTATAGCTAGAGAGCTGACAATGGTGTGTGTTCTCCTGCTTAGCGTGGTCCATTTTTATAGGAAAGCAGAGGGATTGGCAGGAACACCAGGGATTTTACACAAAGGAAATAATACAAAGAAAACAGGATACATGGTACAGCAGGCACATATCAGGAATATGAAATGAACCTAGCCAACCGGTTATATATTTACACACACACCTACTGCCTTTATCATTTTTTTCTGATGCCACAACTGAACACAAAGGAATTATATTTTGCATTGTATTTATGACAGAATCATTCAAATATATTCAGACAAATGATCTATCTGATTTCTACATTATTGTACTCAATGAACAAGATACAGGATGTATATAACAGCCAAGAAACAGATGGCAGGAAAATTACATACACATTAATTGGTTAAGAAAGTGTCACTAAGTATAAGTAGTGGATGACCACTTTTCTTAATATTTATGACACAATTGTGAAAATATATAATGTAATGATCTATCTTATTTCTACATTTTGAGCTTGTTTATTAAGATCCAAGATGTACTGCATATAACAGCCAAGAAACGGATGACTGAATAATTACATAACCAGCATGTGTCACTAAGTATGATGAGGATGATTAGCCATTGGTCGAACAAGTGTCGATGCCATGGATATGATGAGGATGTTGACAGTGATACAGAGCTGAAATTGATGCATTAGCCAGTCCCCAAGATGTAAAATTTAGCAATGTTACAGAGTTAATGCACTCTTTAACTTGACCAACAAGATTTTCAGCTAAAATGTCAATTTCTTTACACAATTTTTCAAATGTAATTATTACTGGCTTTGTTACCCTTCATTTTACAGTTTAATGACATCTTACAGGGCTTTACTATTAGGGCCAGTTCAGATCAGAACACGGTGCTGGGAACCCGCATTCTATGAGCGTTCCCGAACCGCGTTCAAAACGCACTGCAGTTGCGAACTTCAGCGGGTGTCAATTTTAAGTTAAAGTGTTACTACACCCAGGATCCTGCGTTCACTATATCTGGTCTCCCACGGTACACAGAAATGCAATTATTTTAGTAAATATAAACTGTTAAATAATTTTTCTTATCAGCAGTATATAGCAGTTTCTTGACGTCTATTAGTGTCTGGATAAAGCTAGTAGGAGGAGTTTTCATTCTACTCTGACTGTCTTATGAGGTTGCAGGACCCCTGACCCTCTGTCTAGACAGTGCTGATTGGACCTGTTGTTGATCACATGCATCCTCCCAAGAAAAAAAAAATAACTGTAGCCATACGCACCAAACTGAACATGTGCAAAGGGACTTCAAAAGCTCTTTCTTATCAGGAGATAGATTGGAGACAATGAAAGAAGGGGAAGATCAGAGAAGACAGGATCAAACAGCCTTTTTACACAATACAGAGGATTAACCCCTTAGGGTTCACAGTGAGTATAACAAACATAGGCCATCAGCACATTAGGATTAAACAATTTTCAAATATACAGTATATACCATAGTTTGTGGACCCTATAACTTTCTTACAGACTAAATACAGTAGGTGACCGCGATATTGTGTCAATCTCGCCGCTTCTATCGGCGAGATTGACACCCTACCAGCCCCGTCGCAGGAGCCAGCGCCGAGCTGGCTCGCATCGGGAAAGGAAAAATGTTTCTTTTCCTTTCCCGATAAGCAACAAGCATCGCTGGCCGGTTCACACTGGTGCGGGGATCCGAATTGGATTCCTGCCAATACCAGGCACTGTGTTTGGTATGAATCCTAAGGGAGAACTCCACGCCAAATGTAAAAAAAAAAAAAACGGCATGGTTTCCCCCTTGGGAGGCATAGCAGGCCCTTAGGTCCGGTAGGGATTTTAAGGGGAATCCCCTTCGCCGAAAAAAAACGCGTGAGGTCCCCCCAAAATCCATACCAGACCCCTATCCAAGCACACAGCCCGGCTGGTCAGGGTGGCCCCCCCCACCCCAAAGCACCTTGTCCCCATGTTGATGAGGACAAGGGCCTCTTCCCGACAACCCTGGCCATTGGTTGTCGGGGTCTGCGGGCGGGGGGCTTATCGGAATCCGGGAGCCCCCTTTAATAAGGGGGCCCCCGGATAGCGGCCCCCAACCCTATGTGAATAAGTATGGGGTACAATGTACCCCTACCCATTCACCTGTGAAAAAAATGTACAAAAAAACACAACACACAAGGGTTAAAATAGTTTTTTGCACAGCTCTGGGGGTCTTCCGTCTTCGAGGGTTTTCACGCCAGACTCCTCCGCTATCTTCTGCTAGCTTTTTTGTTAGCGGAGGAGCCCGGCTTTCTTCTTCGTCGCCGCCATCTTCTTCTTCCGACTTCGGGGGTCTTGTCCCCCTCTTCGGTTCTTCTTGCCGGGCCACCGCTTCTTCTTCCAGCTCTTTTACTAGCGGTGGCCCGGTCTTCTGCCGCCACCGCCACCCTTTCTTCTCCTTCTCCTTCTTCTGGAGATGTTGACTTGACGCTCTCTCCGGCCACAATGCCAGGGACGCGGTGCGCTGCGACTTATATAGGGACAAGGGGTGGGGTCACCGGTTGATGTCACATGGTGACCCCAGCCCCTTACGATGTCACAGTCCCAGCATCCACTACAATTCGCATTGGAATCGCACCTAATCGCACTGCAAACCGGCCCGCACATAAAAAAAGCCAATTTTGAAAAAAATAAAAAACATTTTTACTTTCTGCTATAATACATATCCCAAAAAAATATTAAAAAACAAAATGTATTCATCAGTTTAGGCTGATATATATTCTTCTACATATTTTTGCTGGACTGCGACATTGTGGCGGACAAATCTGACCCCAAATGACACTTTTTGGGGACCAATGACATTATTACATTGATCAGTGCTATAAAAATGCACTGATCAATGTATAAATGACACTGGCAGGGAAGGGGTTAACACTAGGGTGCGATCAAGGGATTAAGTGTGTTCCATGGGTGTGTTCTAACTGTAGGGGGGTGGGCTACCAGGGACATCAAAGCTGTTCCTGATCACTGGGAGCAGAAGATCTCTGAAATGTCATCGGGCAGAACAGGGAATTGCCTTGTTTACATAATTGTGTGTTCCGGTGGACACTGAGTCTGCCGGAACCACGGGCTCGTGTGCACGCCCGCTATCTCCTGTGCATGAACATGATGGTGGCTGGTCAGCAAGTGGTTAAAGAGGAAGTAAACCCTGATGGGTTTACTTCCTCTTTGTCTCCCTGCAAAGATAAAGCATAATGGACTACTATGCATCGCATAGTAGTCCATTATGTGTCACTTACCTGACACAGGAGCCAGCAAAGTCACCGCTGTCCCCTGTAGTTCCGAGCGTCCATCTTCTTGGTGGGTCTTGCTGCTCCGGTGCTGTGATTCGCCGGAGCAGTGATGACGCCACTCCCGCGCATGCGCGCGGGAGCCGACACTTGCGGCATATCGCCGCGATCTGCGGCTTGCCCAGTGCGCCTGTGCGCCGCTGTCTACGGCGCATGCTCCGTAGACAGCGGTGGCTGTCTTCAGGTAAATATCTCCTAAACTGTATAGGTTTAGGAGATATTTCTTGGACCTACAGGTAAGCCTTAATCTGTAGGTCAAAGTGGTTTGTAAGGGTTTACAACCACTTTAAAGTGTGAACTTTTGAAGATAGATTCCCCACATCTAGCTCTAAAAAGATCTTCTGAAAAACTTCAAAGGTATATTTTAGGTTTTCAGGGTAGTTCAGGCTAAAAGCATAAATGAGTCCCATAATCATTCTTTCTGATACAAAAGTGCTATATGAAAAAAAAATACACTATACCAATTTGAAAACCCTTTGAAAAAGTCACGAGGTCGTGACGCAACGCGTCAGGGAGGGAGTTTTTGGTGTTGCACTCATCACTTCCGGTCGCGGCCGAGACCGGAAGTTCGGTTGTATTACAAAGTTTGCTGTCATTTGCTTGAATGTAAGTGATTTATTTTATCTATTAAAACACTGTTGTTGATTACTACCCATGAGAGCCTCCCCTTGTCTTTCCTATGTACCACCAACGGTAATTTCACCTATTTGAAGATACTGGGGAAACACTATTCCTGCTAAGGACGAGTGAACATCTGTTTATTTGCAGTGCCTGTATACTAGATTTTTGAGGTGAGAGGCTGGGGGAAACTGGGGGTGCACTGAATTGTGGCACTGAAATTGGGCACTGAAGTTGATCGGTGGACAGTCACGGATTTGGAGAACACTATATTTATTTTTGCATGGACTGTAATACATGCTCACTGTTTAATTGCATGGACTTTATTAGAGAAGCACCTTTTACTCATTATTTGTTAATTTTTGTACTGTTCATATAGGAGTATTTATTCAGCAATTTTTACACTTAGTATTTTGCTATTATTTTACGCATGACGTTTTGAAGATTTATGCACATTTATTATTTCATTGTTTACTATAGTATTTACGGTTTAACATTGTACACTTATCACGTTAGTGAGGTGGATTCACTATTGCACTATATGTGTTTTATTACTGTATTGTATTAGTTTTTGTAGGTAGCGCCGCATTTTTGTTCATTTTATATATTCTTTTGGTGTTGAGATCACTATTTTTTGCTGGCGCCTTCCAACACATTTACACGATTTTTTAGGTTCACATATCTATATTTTTTTCAGATTTTTTTTACACATTTATTAATAGCCAGGTGGAGCGCATTAGTTTTGTGCATCTATACCAATATGCCTGCTTTTCCTGCCAATGCAGCAAAGTGGGCGGGGCTTTAGGTTACATAATCTAACGTTAATGTCCAATATCTCAAAAACCGAACATAATAGAATAGAAAGTTTGTGTTTGCGATACATATCAGCACAAACGCAGCGCAAACAAATTGTATAAATGTTTTTAAATATAATAACTATAATGCGCAATATCTCTGAAACCAAACCAGCATATACGTTCGTTTTTGCAGTACAAATCAGAACAGATGCAGTGCAAACAAATGCTATCTTTGTTTTTAAATTTTAATAACATTGGGTGCAAAGTGGGTGGGGCTTGATGTTACATAATCTAAATTTGAATTCCAATATCTCCAAAACCGATCAGGCTGAAACATTCTTTTTTTGTGGCACAAAATAGTTTTTAAGCTTAACAGCTGGCGGTCTCTCACCCTGCATCTTGGTTGCGTTCTGCGCTTATGCAGTAAGCGCAAACTTTGCGTGCACACAAGTGAGTTGTCTCAATAGGTCTATACAACGGACTGATGTCCATTTATTATAAATATATTGGTCTGCATCAATAAACATTTTGGATAGTATGTTAAACAACATTTAAAGCATGTGAACATCGATTTGTTTAATGTTCACTCTTACCTTTTAATGGCATTGCATGGCTTTGTAGTGACTTGGAAAAATTCTTGTCACTGGTGGCGCGCTTTTGTCCTGATGGGCCCCAAACGTATGGGAACTGCCTTGTGCAGGCTTTCAAAGTTCCAAAAGACGTCAAACTCTTTAACATATACAGCATTGAAATTTGTGCGGTTGCACGTTTGGCAAATATATGCGTCCCGCAATTTCCGCAAATTAAAAGATAATTTTTTGGAGTAACTGTAACTCAATTAGAATATGCAAATGCACATACCTTAAAGGTTTTGACTAGATTACTCAATATTATACATTATTTTTGTAATTGTAAAAGGTGTGTTTTAAGAACTAATGAAAATGAAGTAAAGTTCTTAAAATATCAAAGTAAATTAATTAACATTTATTTTTATGTTGAAAATTATAAATTTTTTATGTTAAAATTACAAGCCAACAGAATCATTTTTATCAGTGTAGCAACGACATTTTCTCAAAAAAAAGAAAAGAAAAAAGGGTTATCGCTATCTATAGCCTGCCCCTAGTTTACAAAAATGTATTTTAATTCTGTCTGTTGCTGTTGGAGTTTACCCTTATGCCGCGTACACACGAGTGGAATGTCCGACAGAAAAAGTCAGACGGAAGCTTTTCATCGTATAGTCCGATCGTGCATGTGCCTCATCTGACTTTTTTTACGAAAGGGACCTAGAAATAGAACATGTTTAAAATATTTCCGAAGGAACCAATTCCTATCGGTAAAACCGCTCGTCTGTATACTGTTCTGACAGACCAAAAACGACACATGCTCTGAAGCAAGTAAAAGATGGAAGCTATTGGCTACTGGCTATTGAACTTCCTTTTTCTAGTCCCATCGTACGTGTTGTACACCACCGCGTTCTTAATGATCGGACTTTGGTGTGATCGTGTGTACGCAAGACAGTTTCAGCAGAACTCCGTCGGAAAAACATTCAGAGTTTATTTGGCCGAGAAAACCGGTCGTGTGTGCGTGGCATAACTTTCTGTTTAGTGAAACCATTGTCATCAGGACAGGAAGTGAAGGGAAATATCTCTTGCCCTGGATAAATGTAAAAGATGACAGTTTTTCTAACCACTCTGTAGCCATGAAAAAAAAAGGTTTTGCCTGGACATATTCTTTAACAGTTTAGATTGCACTATAAGAATAATGTTAACATTTTATTGACAGTACATAAATGATAATGGCTTATAAACAGTATATTATGAAGCATTTACAGTCAATCCCTGCTGATTAGAGATAAGTGTAGTGATTTCTGTAAAACAGATTTAGCAGCAAATTTACTGAAGTAGCTTTTGCAGAAATTGCACTGAAATTACGCTCTAGTCTCACCACACAGCTTGCTTTGGTGAAATATGCATGAAAAACAATTTATCATTAGGAAAACCTCCCAATGTTTCATTGCAAGCCCTGTGAGCCTTCCAAGCCTACCATGGCAGCCACTGTTAAATTTGGGGAAAGACTGTGGCCCATGGGGCAAAAGCATAAGACAGAATGACAATCCTGCCGAGGATTAAAATATAGTAATAAAGACCTTTTAACAAACAATGCTGGGTTTGCAATACCTAGGCAAAAATGGCAACCTGGAAAATACTTGAGCAGCATATGGGCAATTGTGACAATATGCAGAGGACAAATAGGCAATCATGACAAGTATTTTTTGTGTTTACACAGGTAGTTGATTATATTTTTGACTCATGTCCTTTGCTCAATGTTTTTGTGCATTTGGTTAGCACATAAGAAAGTATATATGGAATTTTACTGTACTAAAGCTATAGGGCTGCTAGCCCATATGACTAGTGTGCATGACTGGTAAACTTTGCATAGGTGCTCCTCCCAAGACCTCCTGCTCTCTAGCTCCCTTGTTACCTCCTCCCATGCTCTCCTCCAGGACTTCTCCAGAGTCTCTCCCATCCTTTGGTACTCCCTGCCCCAGTATGTCCGATCAGCCCCTACCCTATCCGCCTTAGGCGATCCTTGAAAACTCACTTATTCAGGGAAGCCTACCCCACCTCCATCTAAGTAATGTACCCAAGCCATCTCCATCAGATCATCCCCTGCAGCTATTACCTTTTTACCTCCCTCTCCCGTTAGATTGTAAGCTCCACGAGCAGGGCCCTCCTGTCCCTTCTATACTGAACTGTATTGTAAATGTACTGCCCCCCCTCTACGTTGCAAAGTGCTGCACAAACTGTTGGCACTATATAATCCTGTATTATAATAATAATAATAATAATAATAATAGGCTGGTTCATCATGTTTTACCTAAAAATAGATTAAAAAATTAAATTAAACCTGTAGACTCTGACAATATAGGGTCACCATTCACCAGCTAATAGTGGATCATAATGTTATAATAAGTGTAGTTTTCACTTTTAACTATCACTGAGTATTGCATGCTAATTTTCCTTCATTAATGAATCAAGTACAATTTAGGACTTTAATCAGAGTATAAGTTCAAATGAAATGTTGCTGTTTACTTTAGTAAATTAAGTTTCTTGCTATGGTGCTCCCTGCCTCTAACTAAAGAACTATAGTGATTCTTATGCTTTCGTTTAGAATGATAACGCCTCATGCCCCAGTTGAAATATCTCATAATCCAGCCCTATCTTTCATTGCCTGTTTCGTAACGAATCAAAATTCGGGCGAATTTTGCATCCGAATGTCCGAATAAAAAAATAACGAATAACAACGAATACGAAAGAAATATAACGAATGAATTCAAATGAATTCAAATGAATTTGGTAATTCTTTAAAGATCTAATGAAACAAAATGTCAGCTCAAAGTAAATCTTATAGTCCAATCAGCTAATTAATTTTGTGCCGGAGGATGGATTACTGGCAAAGTGTATTCCTGAGAACTGAGTTAGAAGGGTGTTGTATTGTATTTGAGCCAAGGAGAAGAGACGTTGTCATTGTGTGTGTTAAAAGATTCAATAAATAAAACAACTTTCCAAACCACAAATCATTATCACGAATGTCTATACATACATAAATAGTGAATTTCAACGAATACGAACTAATGAATTCGACACTCTACGAATAATAACAAATAATCCGAAAACGTATTAACGTAACATAACGAATATAACAGAACGAAATGATGTATTTTAGGAATGACAACGAACCGAAACTAAACAAAATTTTCCATTGTGAGCAAGTCTATTTTCTATCAATCCTAATGATGCAACTGATAGGAATAGTATACAATTAGTCCCTATATACACTTGTGAATGGGGCCATGTGCAATTATCTACTGGAGACTGTGTGGGGCTCCCTGCCATCAAATGCGTTGGCATGCATTTATCAACACATCCCAGTGCATCTGGTGTGAATGGACCCTTAGAGATTTTACTACCTCCTAAATTTATTGAATGAAGTTCTTAAAAATGTACCAATCTCAAGTTATGCTTCCATTCTCTGCATTCATGGTATGTGTTTATTACCATGTACTAACCTGGGGATCGGTACTACCTCTCATTTCTTTCTACCCTATCTATTTTTTCTCCTACCTAAGATTACTTTTTCTTTTATCTTCTTTCTCTCTTCTACTCTTCTACTCCCCCTATTCTCTCTCTCCTCTTTCAGTTTACTCTTTATATAGTTCTGGTAGCAGAGCTTTTATTTCCTTGGTTATCATTAAACCAGTGTACGTAGTTCCAATATGTAGTATATGATTTTAGAGTCTATAATAAATAATTTTTTTTAATTTTTATTTAAAAATTATGCTCTTGATAATAATTAAGACCTTTTTTTTTTAATCTGAGTTCATCTAATATTAACCTGATCTAAGTTGGTTTTATCCTCTCTTATACAATGTATGATGCAATCTTTTGTGTAGTTAGATCCATGCTAAAATTGTTTTAGTTAAACTACTTTTAGTTTATGTTGGAACTACAGCTCAATTTTATTACCATATATGTGATCTTTTATTTTGCTGCCGCCATATGTACTTATGTATACTAATTGTTAAAATTCAAAAAACAAATTTGACAAGAAAAAAAAATGTACCTGTTGCTAGGCAACACAATATGAATGAACATCATCATGCAATAGCATGCAATAGCATGCAACATAAGGTGGATGGCTAAATTAAATTGGACTAATCAGTAAATCTGCACAATTACATTTACAATATACAGCAAGGGTATACTGTTTTATTTTCAAACTGTCCTTTTTATTAAAAAAATATCCTCATCTCCAAACAATTAGCCATCACTAGATATACTCGCTCATCCTCTGCCTAGTAGGAAAGCATTTTCCCAGCTGCCCCTCCCCCAGTGATCACACACCAGGACTGTTTCTGGCATCCTATAAAAAAAGAGGAAGAAACAGGGTGCTAAGCTAGGTAAGGCAACATATGTACATACAGTTAGGCGCCTACTGCACATGCTCCAGGATTTCCATGATGGCGTGATTTACAGGTCAGCATAACTCAGGAATCAGATGCACACCTTGGACCAGTGGCGGCTGGTGGTCATTTTTTTGGGGGGGGAAATAGTACCACACCCCCCCCATTGGTTGGTCGGTTGGTTGGCGGGTCTGGTGCTCTTACCCCATCTATGCAGCCCTTCACTGGCGACTTCCCTTGCTCAGCAGCAGCAACAGCTTTCCCTTTCTCTGCTCTCCATGGGCTTTTGTTTCCTCCCTCCTCTTCAGCCACCAAACGGCAGTCTTCTCTTTTTGGCCAATCGGAAAATGGGTCTCAGACCTGCTTCTGATTGGTCAGATTGAGGATCAGTGTTACAACAGTGAATATTCATTCGCTGTTGTAACAGCTGAGTGGACTCATGGTGCAATGCTCTGCACCCCAAGCCCACTCTATTTTGAAGCCTATAAGAGCCTATGGCTCTAATCAAGTTAGAGTTGCCACCTATTCCCTTAAAAAACCAAACACATGTTAATTACACTTTGTTCTGTGGCTGATTAAGGTGGTAATTAAACTCACTTGGTGCCTTATTTGCATTCAATTATCCCAAGAACCTGTATAATTCATATGTGTTCGGGTTTAAAGGGATGAGGTGGCAACACTAAATCAGGTGCTTCAAAAAAACACCCCTCTGCTGTAATTCAGGAACCCTGCATCCTGAAAGGGGCCGGACACATGAATAGGGGGTGGCTGTGGCAGCCATGGATAGATTCATGGTATGCATGAATATATCCATTATTCATATAGGGGATGGCATCGATAGAGGGCGCAGCGCCCGTGTGCCCCTAATGGACAGGTCAAAATCTGTGTTTTTCTCCTTGCTCCTCCCACCACTGCAGGCATGCCACATTTCTCTGCCGGAGTCAGGACCTCCCTAGATGCCACCCATGTGTACCTCAGGTCTGCCACCCTGAGCTGGTCTGCTGAGGCTGCACTGATTAGGACTGGTGAGCCTGCACTGATTGACACTGGTGAGCCTGCACTGATGGGCACTGATTGGCACTGGTGAGCCTGCAATGATTGGCACTGATGAGCTGACTGATTGGCCTTGATTGGCATTGGTGAGCCTGCATTGGTGAGCCTGCATTGGTGAGCTTGCATGAGTGAGCCTACACTCATGGGCACTGTATGGCACTGGTGAGCCAGCACTGGTGAGCCAGCACTGATGGGCACTGATTGGCACTGGTGAGCCTGCACTAATTGGCACTGGTGAGCACTGATTGGCACTGGTGAGCTTGCACTGATTTTGAACTGATGAAGCTGTGCAATAAATATTCTTGAAAACACTACAAATCTTACAAAACACTTGGCAGGCATTTTCCATGTAGTTTTGGGGTCGGTGGCGGAGCATTAAAATCTGTCACTTTTCATTGTGGAGCAGTTGTAACGGTCATCAAAAGCTACAAAACCGCGCATAGGGCGTTTAGGGAGCGTTTTAACGCTTGTAAAAACGACCCATTCTAAAGCTCATTGACGCCTGTCTGACACTCATACTGACGCTTTAAAAACACTATAGGAGCATTTGTTGAGCGTCAGTAATTTAGCAAGTGTGAAAAAGCCCTTACATTGGAGACCTGAACAAAATCGCGGAAAAAACTGTGGCAAAACACACGACTTTGAAACTCTCAAATGTGAATGCAGCCTAAAAAAATAATATTGTTCATAAATCTCAATAAATGGTTATGGTAGTAAGGCACTAGGCATTTGCACCATCCTGTGTGTGTTCTTTACCCTAGGTTCACACTAGTGTGATGCAGGAACTAACGCAATTCCAGCACCGTTTCCTGCATCGCTCCTTTCCCGCAGTCAGTTCACACTGCCTTGTGCAAGCAACTGCAGGCGTCATTAAAAAAGTTAATGACAACCCCAGTTTAGTTCACAGATCGAAGTGTGAACTGTAACCTTGCACAGGAATTGGATCGCATAGGTGAGAACACCCATGCGATTCGATTCTAGTGCAGGGAAAAACAAGTCCCTGCACTATTTTCTGTGTGAATCCAATGCGAGTTTAACCATACAACTGTATGGCTGAACTCGCATTGCAAAGAAATCGAATGTGATTGGCACCTGCAGTGCGGATACCAATCACATGCGATCTCTGAGATCGTGCTAATTTGAGCCCAGGCTTACAGTGCTTAAAAAACACATTAAAAGCTACGTATTGCACAAGCATTTAGGTGCATCAAGCGTTTTAGCAGTAACTGCTTCCTGTTTGCACCATTGTACAATGACGGTCGGGCGGAAACTCTATTGTTCTGGGAGGACGTCATATTACGTCCTCCCGAGAACAGGCCATGTTCCAGTGTGATCCGTCACCCACTGTATCCACTGAGCACAGTGGATAACTGATCGATGTACTGGCCCGCTGCTAGTACCATGTGATCACTGTGACCAATCACAGCAGAACACATGACAGTTGTAAACAATGAATGGCTTCCTTTAATGCCATTCATTGTATACAATTGTGTTGCTAGCTGTGTTTGGTCACAGTGATTGCATGGTTCAGACAGGGCCAATCACAGCCCATTTATACCATGTGATTAGCTGTGGCCAATCATAGCTAATCACAACAATATACAGTGTCTACATAGTGGCATTCAGAAAAAAAAATTTGCTTATAGCAATGAAATGCACTGCTATAAGCAAGCATAGGATGTAAAAAAAAAAAAAAAAAAAAAAAAAAAAACCCTGATCAACTCCCTGGAGTGGTACAGTGTTACTATGGTAACACTGTATTGCTCTGGTCACAGTATGTAAAAAAAAATGTAAATAAATAAATAAAAGAAAAAAGAAACAATATTTGAAAAATAAATAAATAAAATGATTACATTTTTTTTTTTTACATACTGTCCTCAGTCAGTGTCCCTGGTCACCAACACACCAGTTATATGATGACGCTGTATTGCATTAGTGACAGTATGTAAAAAAAATTTAAATTCTTAATTTTCCCAAAAATTACAACGTGAAAAACGTTCCATGACCCTTATTATATACCTCAGACTGTCTACTTTCCGAAAAGGTAAATTGAGGGGTATTTGTACTGTCCTGGCGTTTTAGGCCATCGGTACCTCAGGATTGATAGATTTTCTGATATATACCATAGTTTGTGGACTCTATAACTTTTCTACAGTTTAAAGCGGGAGTCCGCCGTTTTTTTTTTTTTTTTTTAAAGCCAGCAGCTACAAATACTGCAGCTGCTGACTTTTAAAATAATGACACTTACCCGCCCAGCACGCCCGCGATGTCGGCACCCGAAGCCGATCTCTCGATCGTCTCTCGGGTGCTGCCACCGCCATCTTGGGTATGGGAATCAGGAAGTGGAGCCTTGCGGCTTAATTTCCCGGTTCCCTACTGCGCATGCGTGAGTTGCGCTGCGCAATAAGGATGGTCCCCTCTGTCTCTGGGATCCATGTGTTTCCCAGCAGACAGCGGGGGACTTTCGGAAAGGGGTGTCGATTCTGCGGAAAGGGGCGTACTTTCTGCAGATATCTATGCTGGAAGTGGGTGCAGATACCTGTACTGTACAGGTATCTGCACCCCCCTCCCCCCTGAAAGGTGCCAATTGTGGTGCCGGAGGGGGGGAGGGTTCCAATGAGCAGAAGCTCCACTTTAGGGTGGACCTCCGCTTTAAATAATAAACACTGATTTGGGTTATTTTGACCAAAGAAATGTAGCAGAATACATTTATTAAAGATTATTTATTTGTAAAATTTTATAACAGAAACAAATAAAAACATGTTTTTTTTAATGAAATGTATTGTTGTTTTTCGTTTATTTAGCAAAAAATTGAAAAAAAAAAAAAAAAAACAGTGGTGATTAAATACCATCAAAAGAAAGCTCTATTTGTGTGAAAAAAAATCATAAACATTTCATATGGGTACAGTGTTGCATGACTACGCAATTGCCATTCAAAGTGCAACAGCGCTGAATGCTAAAAATTGGCCTGGGCACGGAAGGGGGTAAGGGGGTATTTATTCTAGCCATTGGAATGCATTAATGCTGAAATGCTAGATGCAGCTAGCATTTAGGTGCATTTAGATGTGTTTAGGTGCATTCATCATTGTTTCTGCTCTTCAGCTTCTCTCCGGAATGCGCCATTGGCGGCTTTTGTTTAGGCCTGTATAAGCTCCTCTTCCAATACATGTGTAAAAGCCTATGCATGCATGAACACATACGCTTACACAGAGGTAAAAAACAAAAAAACACTCAATGCCTATAAAAGCTGAATTTTTTTACACCCAGTGTGCATGAGGCTTCACAGTTATGTTCTAAAATCTACCAGGACTAATAAATCGGTACCAAAAAACAATTATTCTATATCCTTTTTGTTGATAAATTTCACACAGTTTTTCTGCTTCTAATTGTTTTTCCAGATGACAAGTTCTCTACAATCCGTCTCAGCATTTACCAAGCAGATCACAATTTAATTTAATATTCCTTTTCTAGTTTAGCCTTGCATTGGTATCACCTGACATAATTGTTAGCATTTCATCACAACAGAGCTCTGCAGTACTCCTTGCAGTACGCACAATTAACTCCAGAGAAAAGCTTTACATTGTATTCAAATGACGTTAGAAGAAAAGCAATGCGGTGTATCCCAGGGTAACAAGACTATAAAGCTGCGTCTGATCGTGTAACTGCATAACTAAATATAGGAAAAAGACAGATAGAAAAATCATATATTTAGGAAAAATATTTTTCATGATTTGCAGGTAAGACCAAAGCAATAAAAAAATTCCAAACTAAAGACAGGCAATTATACTTCCTTGTTCTTTTTCCATAAATACATCAGTAGAAATAAGTATCCTCTTTTCTTTAGATATCATCTTATTTAAAGAATAAGTTCAACTTAAAAAAAAAAAGAAGATAAATGCACTTTTTTTAGCAGTCTGTAAAGCATTGCACCGATGATCAGCAGATCACGGGTGCAAAGCAGGGATCTTGCACACTGTCAATGTAAGCTGTCTACTCATACCTCCTACGGGCATGCAGTTACACAATGACAGGAAGAATCAATGAACTACCTTGAGTGCTCAACAGCGCCCTGGTAGTTCATTGAAAACTACAAGTCGTGATAGCTGAAAAAAAAATCTTTCATACCCTACACGATTCTATCCCAGTGTTTGATGCGAAGTGGAACCCATGGTTCTTATTCAGACTTCCAAACTGACCAAAATTTCTTTAAAGTGCAACAGATTCAAAATTCTTCTTTTTTTTGTGTATTTTTTCTTCTTACTTGATTTTTTTTTTTCTTCTTTTTTTTGCTCTAGCCTGTTTTTTTTTCTTTTATTTTCGGAAAGTATGGTCTTGTTATTTGTAATACCATATACCAGTATTACATTTTGCCATATTACAGTTTCATTTTGGTGACCGTATTGGCACTGTTAATTCCTGACCTGCTTGAAACACTGATGTAACTTTCACAACTGGTTTGTTATTATACCTGTTGAACTTATGGTTGTCACATGCCTATTCATATTGTTACTCTTTTATTTTCAATAAAACACTTTTGAAATAAAAGAAAACTACAAGCCGACAGCCAAAAAGACTGTCACTACTTGTAGTTCATTCATTCGCAGAACTTTGTGAACGAAAGACGCGGCTGTGTAGATGGTGTCCCGCACAGCCGAGCGCTTTTCAAATAGTGACAGCGAGTACGGGGAGAAGATCCTGGCCTGCTGTCACAGGGAGTGTGGGGGTCAGAGAGTGGTTGCAGGAGTAGGAACAAGTTACATGTTCCACCCTAAAAACAGGTGGAATATATAACATGTTACCAAAGATGAACTTATCGTTTAACATACAGTATTATTACCAGAAAGGCTGCATAAGCAACACAGACTTACTGTATACTTCAGTAGTAAAATCATTCAAGTGTAGTGCCCCCCTAACCCCCGGCATCAGAGAGGGCTTACATTTCACCTCAGGGTGCTGGTTCTTAGGCATGGTGGGTGTGAACATTTGTAGAAAAGATGGGCGCCAGACACTTTTAGAATACAAAGGTGAGTATTGCTCACAACACGATAAATATGTGGGAGAGAGGGTTAGGGCACAGGACACCCCAGAACATAATGCAAAAAGCTCAACAGACTCCAAAAATAACAGCACAGGTAGACAGCATTACAAAACAAAGGCCTTAGGCCTGCACCCAGTGTTCTGTATCTACGTAGCCACAGCTGTCTCCTCTAGCATCAACACCGTATAGAATTTCTTTGGATGAGTTTCCCTTAAGGTTTCCCCAGCCTCTTTACAGTCCCCAGCTCATGAAGAGTCTCCTCTGGTACTTCATCTCAGAACTCCATTCTTCTCAGCATGCTCCCAGGCACAAGAGATTCTTGCTCCCTGGCAGATCCTCTCCCATGTCCCCAGGCTCAAACCAGGCTTTCTCCAGCAGAGCCCCGAACACATGGCTAGACCTCAGGCCTCAGGCCTACCCAGCAGCAGCTGCTCCTTACAAACTCACTAAGACCACAGTCTTTGGAAAAGACCCAGATCACCTGACTTCCTCCAAGTATGTACTCTCTCCCAGCATCCTCAGTGGCCAGAGAAACTCCTGCTGCTTGGCTGAGGAAATCACTCTAGCTCATCATACTAATGTCAAAGGCAACATTGCTACTTACTGACAAAAGAGAGAGACCACAGCTAAAGCAGGCTTAGGAGAAATACCAAATGGTCCCTAAGCCCTTGTACACACGGTCGGATATTCCGATGGACAATGTTCGATCGGACAGTGTGTGGGCTCCATTGGACTGTTTCCATCGGAATATCAGACGGATCAAGTTTGAGAGCTTGGCTATAAAATTTTACGACAACATGATCCGATCACCTCAGTTACGATCGTGTGTAGCCTAGTCTGAAGGACAAGGTGCCACGCATGCTCACAATAAAATTCTGAGACGGAATCGCTCGGTCAGGTAAAATCGACATAGCACATTTGTCACGCTGCAATGTTAAAAATTCTTTAATGCAGCGCATTCTCTTTTTTTTTTTACAATGCTACAAGAATTAAGTTGTTTTGCTGCTCATATTCACACACACCTCTCCCAAACTTATTTCTTTATTCTTTTTACTAATTTCATCAATACAATATTTTAATTCGTCACATCTCCCCAATCTTTTTTTTTTCTTTTTGCTATTAAATTTGGTGGTTGTTTTTTTAATCAACATCTCCTTTTTTGACAGTTTGCTCATCTTTGCATTTTCTTTGGTGTGTTTTGTGTGTCAACTTACCACAACACCATTATTATCTTTTTATTTTATTGTTTTCTTTTTTAATCTAGAGGAGGTTGTTTGGTGTTGGTGCCCCTTGTTATTCATTTGACTTTGTATTTTTGAAATGTACCTGCCTACTCACAAATAAACTGTCCTTTTTGAAGTAAAACACATAAGCAAGTATTTCTTCAACCAAACAAATCCTTTATTTAGGTGTCAAACAAATAAAGAGGGAGGCAGCGCTGGAGAAACTGGTCAATTTGGCAAAGCCTTTGGCCCCCAGGGCAGACATGAACTAATTAGAAAATGCAAAATTGGTGGCCTGAGGAGTACATATCTCAGGGAGAGCAGTCTGGTCCAGAAGTCCAAGAGATCAGGAAGAGCAGATGCCATCTATGTCCCCAGGCTGTGGTCCTACAAGAGGCTGCATCTTCTGCCAGACCAGACTGAACCCAGGCCATAACTCTCTGGTCTTCCTTGGGCACTTCCCTCCAGGCTTCCTTCCAGGGTGTGGCTCGGCTCCTGTAGTTGTGGCAGGAGGAGAAGGAGGAGGGCGATGGTCGACCTCCCGGCTGCCACTTGCCACAACCTCCTCCCGGCTGCCACTTGCCCCAGCCTCCTCCCGGCTGAGGTCTTCCTGTGTATGAAAATGGGACATAGTTTTAGTTTTTTGGTCATCAATCACACAATTTTGTGCTCATGACTGTTGCAAATTGAATGTTACCAAATAGAACAGACTATCATTCTGACTCCAGCATTTTTCATTCTTGTCCCAATCATTTTTGGTCACTACTGTCTATTGAGATGTAAACCACTTTGTTAAATCACAACTTACTGATCAATAATAACATCTAGTTAACATCATTAAATGTACGACAAGAAATATGTTCAACCAATGCTATACCTGTCTCAAGCTGGGCCCCTCCACATGTTGCTGCCTGGAAGGCCCAGGTTGGACATCGGAAGCCTCAGCTGGGGGTGAAGGAAGCCTTGAAGGAAGACTGTAGAGTGGTGGCCTGGGTTCCCCCTGGTCTGCCAGAAAATGCAGCCTCTCATAGTACAACATCCTGGGGATACAAATGTCATCTGGATCTCCTGATCTCAGGGATTTCTGGTGCTTCATTCGCTCCCTGAGATATATACTCCTCAGAGCACCAATTTTGCCCTTCACATAGGTCATATCTGCCGTGGGGACTATGATCTTCAACAAAGCAAGCAGTTTCTCCAGTGCTGCCTTCCTCTTTCTTAGGTCATTATAAAAGGGGTTGTTCTTCTGCCACAGGCAGGGCACCTCCCTGAGCAGATCAATGAATAGCCCCATAAAATTTGATTCCTTGAAGGGATCCATCTTGTCTGCAAGACACAACACAATACAAACCCTAATAATAATGCCATGCTAAACTCTCCTAATCTTGTCCCAACATAGGCCTATATAGAAGCAGTATAGGTTAGTGATGTACCAAGTTAAAGATTGTAACTTTGTTTGCACAATCGGTGGATCAGCTCCTCACTCTGCTCACAGATCGTACGTACGACACACGCGTGTTGCGTTTTATATACAGTGCACATGCGTGAAACTCTGCCCGCCCCTGACGTTCTTTCTAGACCCCTTCTCTTTCAGCACAGTGGGGAGAGCACATGGTGGAGACACAGCAGGGGCATGCTAATAATTCCACTAATGAGGAGGAGGACGAGGAAAGCCCAGAGCCAGAAATGTCCCTATCCTGGAGGAGATTTAAGGCCTCAAATATGTCTTTTGAAGAGATGTTGGAGATGGTGGACATATTGAAGAGGACCGACTATGATGGGAAGTATGGACCTTACCCAAACCCAAATATCAGAAAGGCCAAGATCATGACTAAAGTTGTGAAGAGTCTTCAGAAGAATTTTGGGGTACGACGATCCAAGGATCAACTGAGAAAACGCTGGTCAGACCTGAAACTGAGGGAGCACGATCAGTACGGAAGGATCAAGCGAGTTCTTCAAAAAAGTAAGTAGTTGTTGTGTGTTCATATTATTATTATTGCTTGCATACTGCTCCATATGCTTTAATTTAATGTTGTACAGTTTAAAATGGCCACTTTCATGTTCATGGTTTCAATCCTTCATAATAAACATTGTTCGTTAGCCCACTTCAAAAACAATGTTTTGCCAAATTGCACTTGACCACATTTGTTCACACTACAGGTAAGTATTGCAGCTTTTGAAAGTGTCAAAAATAATGTTTTCACCTTTGAACTGTGCCAAAAAACACAATTGTACGACACTTCCAAGCAATGTTTCATATTATTATTTCTGCCCTCTGTATTCTAAGTATTCCTTTTTTACATTCTCTTAAGTGACAGAAGACTCGGGACGTCTGAGGACACCAGGGACCCCACACCTCCCAAAGAAGGGGAAATACCAACACCAGAAGCGGAGGAGGAGGAGGAAGGAGAGATTGTTGAAATTGGCGAAATTGCCACCACAACAGGTGAGTGTCGGAGACCAGAGCTTCTGGTAAGCTAATCAATGTATGTCTGCATATTTATAATACATGGTATTTTTTTTTTTAGGTGATGTGGAAGAAGAATTGCATTTTACCAGTGAAAGTGCCCAGATCCTCATTGGGGAGATAATGAAGTGCAATTGTGATTTAGAGAATATACAGAAAAACATCAATGATGTTCAGCAAAAAATGAAGAACATCATTTTTTGCTAGCATCGTTTTTAAAATTTCAAAAACACTTTAATATTTTTAGAAAAGCCAAATTTGGAAGATGCACACAGTGTGTCAACATGTACTATCCCATCATGGGGGATCAATGTACGAGTTTTGTGGGTGCAACCCCTTCCTTGCTACTAAAGTGGCTGAGATGAAGGGATTGCACCCCCAAAACATGTACATTGATACCCCATGATGGGATATATCACATGTTGACATTAGGCATGGGATCAGGAGGAAACTGGCCACTTTATGATTCTCAATTTGTGTGCATCTTCCAAATGTGGCTTTTCCAGGGGTGACAGCCCATCCGATGAAGGCAATATCAGCACAGTTTGAACATACTCCTGTCTGATATTGTCTTCACTTTTCAAAGTTGAACTTTGTAAGTTCCTGTGTTCTGTATGTTATGCTTTGATACATGCCTGTTTACACAAAAACTGCAAGTTAGAAAAATGTTACCCAAAATAATGTTTTCTATACACAAATGTGTTGGTTTGTTGTAAAACCATTTTCTAAATGCACATGTGAATGTGCTTTGAGTAAAAAGTTAAATTATCAACAATGTGTGGCTTCCTTTTTCAATGTGCAAAAGCAGTAGTTGGTGTAAAGTTGTTGTGTTCTGTGGCAATGGGTGTTATTTACTAAAGGCAAATCCACTTTGCACTCCAAGTGCAGTTTCAGGTGCACTTTTGCAGTACACTTGTAGTGCATAGTGGATGTGCCTTTAGTAAATAACACCCATAGTGATGTTTAAATTTCCCAACCACGCCATTTTCATGACCCCACATATTTCTGCCATATTTTTGTCAGTAATGCACTACATACATTATCAACAAAAACAAGGTGTGTGTGTAGCAGACCCACAACATAATAAGATTATCTGAAGAAGAGACTGTCACCTCATCTTGCATAGAACTTGGGTTTGCACTGTTGTTAAAAAACGCCCAAACAAACTGCAAAAATACCTATGAGACACCTAAAACAAAGCCAAGAAGTAAATGAAAACAAAGATTATTGGAGTTTCAAAGAAAAATTTATTAAAATAATGAATCTCAGCGATTGTCTGGCATATCAATGCCCTAATTAATCACCACTTTTGTTGCAGATAACCCCCGCCCCGTTAACTGAACAACTCCAGGCACTTACACTGAACTGCGTGCTTGTTATCTGGGGGCTGTGGAATTTTTTAGTATGTTTCTATTTAGCAGCTGTTTTAAAAGGGATTTAAGCTTAAAACCCACACAAATTTAATAAAAAGAAAATCTATAAAATGAATGAATACATCAAACGATAAATCAATCCACCAATAGAAAAAAACAGCGCGTATTACTATGCTTGCAATAAATAATAATAAGGTGCAATCCTCTATTTTAAATCAAACATGTATATATATATATATAATAGTCATGTATAAGTCATTAGTGTGCATTCAATTCATAAGAGCGGCACATGCATCCAACTTGTGGTTCCACTCCAATGTTCATCAATTCTCCCTTAATGGTTAATCCAAACAGGGAAAGAAACTCTCTGCTACAGTTCTTTAGATGTATAATATATGGCCCTTCTACCGGGAATACACCTCCACACGTGCAATGGTATACACACAAGCCACACTGGGGGATATGTGAAAGTGAGGGGATCCCCCTTTGGTATTGCTCTTACCAGACTCAGCTGGTTTCACAAGCCTTTATAGATCACTCTTGCTGGTTCCTAGTGCAGGGTTCCATCCACATCATAGACATCAGGTGTTCAGAGTCTAGACCCGCCCATGGTTTCCTCCGATCGTTTAGTAAAAATGTCTGACTCGGCTTCAGTTAATGCCCGCCCCTCTCTCTAAAGAGGGGCGGGCATTAACTGAAGCCGAGTCAGACATTTTTACTAAACGATCGGAGGAAACCATGGGCGGGTCTAGACTCTGAACACCTGATGTCTATGATGTGGATGGAACCCTGCACTAGGAACCAGCAAGAGTGATCTATAAAGGCTTGTGAAACCAGCTGAGTCTGGTAAGAGCAATACCAAAGGGGGATCCCCTCACTTTCACATATCCCCCAGTGTGGCTTGTGTGTATACCATTGCACGTGTGGAGGTGTATTCCCGGTAGAAGGGCCATATATTATACATCTAAAGAACTGTAGCAGAGAGTTTCTTTCCCTGTTTGGATTAACCATTAAGGGAGAATTGATGAACATTGGAGTGGAACCACAAGTTGGATGCATGTGCCGCTCTTATGAATTGAATGCACACTAATGACTTATACATGACTATTATATATATATATATACATGTTTGATTTAAAATAGAGGATTGCACCTTATTATTATTTATTGCAAGCATAGTAATACGCGCTGTTTTTTTCTATTGGTGGATTGATTTATCGTTTGATGTATTCATTTTATAGATTTTCTTTTCATATCAATGCCCTCTCTACCCAAAAAGTACTCTATGTATTGGTTTCTGACCTTGCGGGCACTTTGGGGGGGGCAAGCCAGGACGAGCAGCTTCAAGGGCCGTGAGGTTGACATTTTCCAGCAAGTCTGCATCTGGGCCAACTGAAACCACATAGTTTGATGAATGTTTTTTTCTAAAAATTGTGCCGAACACAGCAGGCAAGTACAATGTGATTTAGTTTATATTTCGCCATGTGTATTGGCATCAAAAATAGGCGGAACCGACTGGCCATTATTCGGAAAGTGTTCTCCACGACACTTCTGGCTCTGGCCAGCCGCACATTAAAGATCCTCTGATCCGGGGTGAGGATCCTCATCGGGAAAGGCCGCATCAGGTGGTTTGCCAGAGCAAACGCCTCATCCGCAATGAAAACGAATGGGAGTTCTTCTACATTCTCCTCTGGAGGTGGCAAGCCCAGACTGCCACTCTGGAGATGTCAATAGAATGCGAACACTCCACCATCCGACATCTGGCCATTTTGCCCCACGCCCACATAAAGAAATTCATAGGTCGCTGACACCACCGCCAACATCACAATTACACATACTATTAAACCCCTTGTAATTATAATAGTACGACCCCGAGTTAGGGGGTGGGATGATGCGGACGTGTTTTCCATCAATTGCACCTTCACAATTGGGAAAGTCCCAATGGCTGGCAAAGTGGGAGGCCACAGTCTGCCATTTCTGTGGCGTTGAAGGAAACTGTGGAGTGAAACAAGAAAAAAAATTACTAATTTTGCTCATCAACATTGCAAGCAGATTAGACACAAACATTTTTGGACAATATCAGTATAACATTTTGGGAAATGAGTATTTAAAGCCTAAAGTATAAGGTCCCCTTATCAGATTCATTTCTTCCCCCACCCCCCATCCCCCCCATCTGATGGGCCATTGCAAAAAATGAGGGGGGGGATGTTTTGGACAGGTAACCCTCTCCACTTCATTGAGAGCTGAATGCATAAATAATGTGTGATACTTTGGCCAGCCCCTCCTTACTTACACTATTGGCAGCCCACCGGACAGGTAAGAAGTGTCATAATACAAAAAAAAAGGAACAAATGGAAGCACATTTTGACAAGATAATAATAGGAGAAAAAAAAACTTAAAACTGTAGCATTTGAAAGTATTGAGGCAGGCCCTTGCACTACATGCTTTGGTGAATTCATCCATAAATCTGACCAGAAAAAAAGGTAGATATAGTGTGTATTGGTTTGGCAAAGTCAGCAGATAGAGGATTGCTATCAGCTGACCTAGCAGTTGGGGTGAGGGGGGGTTCCTAATGAGTTTGGCCCAACCAAAAAATAATAATCTGGCACTCTGCATGAATTTAAGCACACACATAACATCTGTACACATTTTAGGGGGTGTTTAGGGGAAAGCAATACTATGGAGCTTTCACAATACAAGTGACTAGACTATAGGTTTATGGCCCCAGAAGAGCATGCTGGGGAAGTTAGTGAAGGCAAATATGCATGAAGGACAAAAAAGGAACTTGAAAAGCTTCCAGCATGCATGAGGACAAAGGGGCACGGCATATCAATTAGAGCATATTGCAATCATGGTAATTAGGGAATGAGGAAAGAAATCCAATACATTAGCAATCATTAAATACATAGAATGTGATGTTAAAGGAGAAAACTTATCTTCATATAGTCTTTCTGCAGGGCCTGAATTGTGGCAGAACAGGTGTCTGGAATAATGATTCCCAGAGCCTGGGGGGAGATGCCTGTCAAGAACTTGAGGTCCTGAAGACTTCTACCTGTCGCCAAATAGTGCAACGTGGTGATGAGCCTCTGCTCCGGAGTGATGGCTTGCCGCATGCAGGTATCCTGCCTGCTGATATAAGGGGACAGCAAAGCCAGCAGATGGTGAAAAACGGGGTCCGTCATCCGGAGATAATTCCTGAAATCATCAGGATTATTCTGCTGGATCTCACGAAGCAAAGGCATGTGCGAGAACTGGTCATGCTGGCGCAACCAATTCTTGGTCCACAAACTCCTCCTCGCCCTATTCATGGACTGGGCTTGTGTCAAAGTTAAAAGCCCAACACCTAGCCCCTGCACAGCATGAACTCTACGACGAGTACGTACGCAAAACATGGCTTGAAAACGGTCGGCTGGTCAGAACAGACAACAGAAAGCACCGATAAACAGCAAGGCCTGAAAGAACGACCTGAAAACCAGAAACGAGCAGACAATAAGCAATGAAAACCAAAGCGTACTATACCAAGATATAGTCCACAATGAGCAACAAATGCTAACTGACTACACGCACTGATAAGCAGATACGCACCGACAAGCACAAACTGAAGAGCAGTAATGAACTGAAGCACAAATCTGAAAAGCGCGAATCGTCTCTCACCAAACTTCTACTAACACGTGATAAACACGAGATCAGCAGAAGGAGCCCAAAGAGTGCTGGACGTGGTGCTGAACTTCCCTTTTCTAGTCCTGTCGTACGCAGCTTACGTCGCCGCATTCTTGCCAACCGGAAATTCCGACAACTTAGTCCGACCGTGTGTATGCAAAACCACTTCCGGACTAAATCCGTCTGAATTTATCTGACGTATTTGGTTGTCGGAATGTCTGACCGTGTGTATGGGGGCTAAGACTACAAATTAGCCAGGCTAGCTACCACCTGGCACAGTTAAATTTATTAGCAGCCCTGTTTGGTACAAGGGTGCTACACAAGGCTTACCCTTGTAAATAAACATATTCACAATATTTTTTGTACACGTCACCCTTTAAATTTATGGGATTATTTATTAAAGGAAATCAGTCCCCACCGAACATTTATAATAATCTATCACCTGTGAGTTGCTGTGTATAATAATTGTTCTACCCCACTTTCGTGTAATTTTTCTGTGTTGTATCTAACTGCATTAGGTTTTTATTGTTTTGTAATAGCGGCTGTTTTGGGACGTTTTTACTAGCAATCAAAGCCAGTGACGAGGGGATGGGAGGCTGAGCTGAGCCCCGCTGTCTGTATCTATAGATACAGGCAGAGGGACTTGAAAGTGAACCTGCACGAGTGCCCCATAGGAAGCCGCTTTTTATGGGGGCACTCACAAGAAAGGAGGAACCAGAAGCGCCGAGAAGAGGAGGTTCCTTTGCAAAGAGCAGGTAAACCTGCTTATTATTATTTTCTTAAATCCTTTAGCCTGTATAACCAAATTTAGCATGTTTAATCCAATTCAAATATCAATGCACTCATCTTTATTTGGTATTGCCAAAAAAATACTGCAGTGGAAAGTAAAATCCATTCCTAATGTCCTTTAAACATTATAGATATCATTTTTTTATCATTTATATCCTAAAAAAATCCTCCCTTTGGTATATGTCTATAAATATTTAGGTTATTTGTAGAATTATTTAAAATGAAGGAATTAACAGATGCCTTGAATTTATCAGTGTTCTGATATGAGCTTTTTTTCTGCTGTTCTGCTTCATAAAAGCTGTGTCTGATATAAATTTACCATTTGCTGTTTTTACATGATACCATGTGTTCTTTCAGTTTAATATCTGTCTCCATGGATCTTCAAGAAACTTGTTTCTGTACATGATTTTTGTTCGTTTCCAGCCTTTGTTTACCACACTAGCATAACTACCAAAGTAATTGAGAGTGCCTCCAATTTATGTGTTTTCGAAAAGGGCTGCTTTTGGCCACTAAAAGGGTTGAAGTTAAAAGGGCAACCATGTTCCAAACTACTATTAGAGTAACATTCGACTTTATTTGTATCAGAAAAAAATAGTCTCGCTTGATACAGTAAGTCCTAGAAAGGTTTCACAGAAACAATGTTCTATCAGATCATTTTGGTTGTTATTGTAGTTTTGCTGATGTTAGTCCCCTCTCTTGGGTGACACCACTTCCCATCTTAAAAAAATGATGGCAATTTCGGATCAGTGGCAGTAAATAATTCAAATTAGCAAGCCTATTATTTACCCCCATTGAAGTGAATTTAGTTTGAAATCCAGTGCCTACAGTACATAGTATACAGCTTAAAGTGATTACCAATAGATTCGCAATAGGCGTGTTGATTTGTAAACACTGCAGACTTTGAACTGCTAATCAGGAAAAAAGACTACCTACCTAAATAAACCACAAACTGGCTTAACAGAAATAAGAAGGTAAAATACACAGTACATCCCGTATACAGTATGTGTTTCAACTGCATAGATAGGTAACTGGGCTTTAATGTATAATAATACCTTTCTGTTGCTCAGAAAATCTGTAATTTATTAAATAAATGTTGTGTCATTCAGCCACTTTCTGTGAGCCCAGGTGTCACTGGCACACCTCCTGGACCAATGTTTCCGTGCAGTCTTGGATCACAGTTGAATGTTGCATAGAATAGTACCCACATATTACATAAACTCTATTCTAAGCAACAGTAAAGACCTATTACCGCCAACACTGGAGAAAAGAGAGAGGGACAGCATGCATCATGTGACTGCCTGGATGACACCTAGGCAAAAAGTATGTATTCTTTAATTTATTAAAATTAAGGTGACTGGAGGGGGTCGAGAGGATGATACAAATTGGTCTTTACTCCCAAACACATATCTTTTCAAATCCCATCACTTTTTACTTTGTTATTTTCTAGTACAACAATGAGTAGTAGAATGTCCACATTATATGCAGCAACTTGCTTTAATGATTCTTTGGAATAAACAGGGAACAGCACAGCAACATTTAAAGGATACGTTTAGGGTGTAACATGTTACAGATCATAGGTGTGCACAGGATGTGTGGCAGGTGTGCCTGGGCACACCCTAAGCACTATGTGCAGTGCCAATTCCCCCTCCTGCTAGACTTTCCCCTGTGTTGGTCCCCCTGCCTCTCAGTGCTGCTGGTTTCCCTCCTTTTAGGATAGAGAGTGGGGGAGGGGGCTGGTAATTATGTCATTTACCAGTGCCTTCCCTTTCTAAAGGAACACACTGACTGTACGGTGTTTACTATGCTTCAGTTTGTGAATGAACAGGAAGCCACTCAGCACAGAACACTTCCTCATCATTCACTGTCACATACAGCTGAGGCTGCAGAGAAAGGCATGTTTGAGCTGGCCCACCTGTCCACATTCACAGAGTTCTTTGAATGTGAGAACTACAAGAACCGATAACCTTTGCGGCTTTTGACTTATAGTTCTCAATAAACTACCAGGGCACCGTTGAGTGCTGCTTCCTATCATTGTGTAACTGCCTGACCATACATGGTACAAGGAGACAGCTTACATTGACAGTCTGCAAGAGCCCTGCATTCAACCTGTGATATGCAGAGGCGGCTCTCTAATTAGGCAAATTAGGCGGTCGCCTTAGGCCTCGCACCCGCAGGGGCCCCGCGAGTCGCGACCGCCTAATTTGCCCATACCACAAGCTCCATGATTCGCTGGGACCGCCTTGAATTCTTGACCCGAAGTCCCGACGAATCAGATTCCCACGGCTTGTGCGGGGTGTCTCCGTTCCCGCATGCCGCAAGCTCCACTCCACTCCGTTGTGCATTGCAGCCGGGATCTCTCCCCAGCTGGCTGACACACAGTGCACTGTGGAGCGGAACGAACTGAACCCGCCCCTCCTCCTGTGCTGTGATGTTTTCCTGTACACAGTGGAGGAGGAGGGAACAATTCACAGCATTCACCGAGAGCCGCGCTGGTCTGAGGTCTGTGTAATCTAAACATTAGCCTTGGAAGGGAGGGGGGCATAAACAAGAGAGCGAGGGACAAGCAGAGTTAACTTGGAGCTATTTGGGGGAGAGGATATCCATCCATCCCCCCATACCATCCCAGCTCCATCCACCCCACCCCAATTCCGGCTCCATCCACCCCCCTGATCCAATCCCAGCTCCATCCATCCCCAGCTCCATCCACTCCACCCCAATCCCATCCCGGCTCCATCCCCCCGATCCAATCCCGGCTCCATCCATCCCCCCTCGATCCAATCCCAGCTCCATCCATCCCCAGCTCCATCCACTCCACCCCCATACCATCCCGGCTCCATCCATCCCATCCCGGATCCATCCATCCCATCACGGCTCCATCCATCCCCCCCAATCCAGTCCCAGCTCCATCCATCCCCCGTAATATCCCAGCTCATCCACCCCACCCCCCGATCCAATCCAATCTCCATCCCATCCCCCTTATCATCCCAGCTCCATCCACCCCACCCCCCATCCCAGCTCCATCCACCCACCCCAATCCCGGCTCAATTCATTCCCCCAATCTCATCCCGGCTACATCCATTCTCCCCGATCCCATCCCGGCTCCATGCATCCCCCCAATTTCATCTCTGCTCCCTCCATCCCCCCGATCCCATCCCGGCTCCCTCCATCCCCCCCAATCCCATCCTGGCTCCCTGCATCCATCCGATCCCCTCCCGGCTCCACCTACCACCCCAATCTCATCCTAGCTCTATCCATCCCCCATTCCCATTTTGGCTCCATCCATTCCCCGATCCCATTCCAGCTCTACCCCCCCCCATTCCCATCCCTGCTCCATCCATTGTGACAGGTTAAGGAGGGAGAGTCACACCAGAACACTATCCTGCCAAATGCAGGGGGGTGACACCATGTTCTACCGCACCAGGTGACACCAACCCTAGTGGCGCCACTGTGTGCTGGGGGGACTTTAGGACTTGTGCTACAAGGGGGCTTGGATATGAAATCCACCCCCCCAGCACATATCTTCTCCCCTCCGAAAGCCCCCCCTAGCACATATCCTCCCCCCAATCAAACAGATGCTGTCTGCCACAAAGGGGTTGGCATGCATTCGATGGGCACAGAGGCTGCATTTGATGGCACAGTGGCTGCATTTAATGGTCACAGTGGCTGCATTTAATGGTCACAGTGGCTGCTTTTGATGGTCACAGTGGCTGCTTTTGATGGTCACAGTGGCTGCATTTGATGGGCACAGTGGCTGCACTTGATGGGCAGAGTGGCTGCATTTGATGGGCACAGTGGCTGCACTTGATGGGCAGAGTGGCTGCATTTGATGGGCACAGTGGCCACATTTGAGGACACAGTGGCTGTATTTGATGTTTCTTTTTTTTGTTGTTGAATTTTTCAGTTTTCTTTACACCCCCCCCCAAAGAATTGTGAGCACCAGCCGCCACTGATCTTGTATCATGCCTGAAGCCTCTGACTATCTCCTGTATTACGTCTGCAGTCTCTGAGCATCTCCTGTACTATGTCAGCACAGTCTCTGACCATCTCTCGTGTCATGTCTGCAGTCTCTGACCATCTCCTGTATCATGTCTGCAGTCTCTGGCCATCTCCTGTATCATGTCTGCAGTCTCTGACCATCTCCTGTATCATGTCTGCAGTCTCTGGCCATCTCTTCTATCATGTCTGCAGTCTCTGACCATCTCCTGTTTAATGTCTGCAGTCTCTGACCATCTCCTGTATCACGTCTGCAGTCTCTGACCATCTCCTGTATCATGTCTGCAGTCTCTAGCCATCTCTTCTACCATGTCTGTAGTCTCTGACCATCTCCTGTATCACGTCTGCAGTCTCTGATCATCTCCTGTACTATGTCTGCAGTCTCTGATCATCTCCTGTACTATGTCTGCAGTCTCTGATCATCTCCTGTATCATGTCTGCAGTCTCTGATCATCTCCTGTATCACGTCTGCAGTCTCTGATCATCTCCTGTATCATGTCTGCAGTCTCTGATCATCTCTTGCATCATGTCTGCGACTCTCTCACTCTGCGGAAGGAGCTCCAGAGCCCCCTCCACATTAGAGTTTGCAATTTAAATACAAGTCTGTGATGTAAAGGGGAATGCAGTGGACTCTGATATAAATGTAATTTTTGGTCACCAGAGCTCCCCCCCTCCCTTACATTAGAGTTCCCCTTTACACCAAAGTCTGCAGGTTGCCCCTTAGATCATGATCCGCAGCATTCCCCTTTATATCAGTGTTCACTTGCACTGTAAGGGGGAATCCTGCAGACTCTGATATATGGGGCAACTCTGTGCTGGCTGGGTTATATTAACCTGACCTTCATGTCAAAGGAAAAATATGCGTGTTATATATAATATATATATATATATATATATATATATATATATATATGTAATATATATATATATATTTGATTAAAGAAGAACTGGTTAGAGAAAATTCTATAAACAGTGTATTCATAGTTCATAGAATTTAAAACTCTTAATATATGCAATTTATACAGTTAATTTTTATTGCTTGAATTATTTTTCCCATTATGGATGTGAATGGGGCCTCATGTCTCAAATTTGCCTAAGGCCTCGCAAAGCCTAGAGCCGCCTCTGGTGATATGCTAATCATGGGGGAAATGCTTTGCAGACTTCTTGTAAAAAGAAAAAAATGCACATGTTCTCTGTTTCAGGGACCAATCAAGGCCAAATTGTTGCCTGAATTCGGCCCTGAAACAGAGCCAAAGACGCACAGGACTCTTGTGCAATCTGTTCCACAGCCGCCATGGAGATATGTAAACCGGCTCCATAGAGAGCTGGTCACAATCTCCTGTCATGAAAATTGGATACGGGGAAACCTACTGTCAAATTATATAACAGCAAAAGATTTTGTAGGTGTAAGGGGCTCTTATCCTGTCTGGCACCTGGGGTCCATCCATATCACATACAGCCTTCACTGATTCCACCTGTGTGTGCTTTTTATTAAGCTCCCTTTGCACTGAATACCTCTAATTTAAGTATGAGCTCAGGTGTGTCCGCAAACAGCACGTCCAGAACCCCCCAGGAAGTCGGCACTGCGGAGTGCTAATCACAAGCTGTGAAACATTGTCCTGATGTGCGGCTGCAGACATCGGGAAATGTCTCGCTGCTTGTGATTAGTGCTCCCAGTGGTGACTTCCTGGTGGGCTCTGCACGTGCTGTTTGCAAACACGCCTGAGCTCATCCTTAGCCCTTGTACACACGGTCGGAGATTCCATCGGACTGTGTCCGATCGGAGCGTTTTGTCAGATATTCCGACTGTGTGTGGTATGCATCAGACTGTTTCCGTCGGGATATCCGTCGGACCAAATTTTCCAACTTGCTGGAAATATTTTCCGACAAACTGCTCCGATCGGACATACTCCGATCATGTGTAGCCTACTCCGACGGACAAGGTGCCACGCATGCCCACATTTAAATTCCGACACAGAAGCGCTTGTGCAGGTAAAACTATTGCTCGTAATCGATATAGCACATTCATCACGCTGCAATGTTAAAAATTCTTTCATGAAGCACATTCTCTTGTTCTTTACAATGCTGCAAGAAGGAACTTCTTTTGATGCTCATAGTCACACACACTTCTCCTGAACGTATTTCATGACTCTTTTTTAACCATTTCAGCAATACAATTTTTGTTTTCATCACATCTACACAATTTTAGATTTTGTTTATTCTTTTTTGGATGCTTTTTTTTTTATTTCCTAAAAATCTCCTTTAAAGACAGTTTGCTAATTTCTCCTTTTTTTGGGGTGTTTTTTGTGTGTAAACTTACCACAACAACATTATTGTATTTTTTATCTTTGGTTTTTCGTTTTTAATCTACAGGAGGTTGTTTAGTGTTGGTACCCCTTGTTATTCATTTCACTTTGTATTTTTGAAATGTACCTGCCTGCTCATAAATAAACTGGCCTTTTGGAAGGAAAACACATACATTTCTAAATTGTGCTGGGCAGGTGGACAAAACAAATATTGATTTATTTCATAAAATATTTTTTTCTAAAATGTTTATTACAGATGCCTACTTTAGCAGACTTCCCACTGACCATTAATTTAACGTTCATTGTTTCCAATGGCCTCCATTGTAAGAGGGCCCTTTTTTTCCCACTGAACACCAATCTAAGGAGGGCTTTCTGCACTGCACTGACCACCAATGTATGGGAGCTCTTTTGCAATCACTGCCAATGTTGATGTGCACTTTTCCAAAGATAACCAGTGAAAGGGGGCATCATTTTTACTAGCCACTAATATATGTCAGCTACATTAACAACCAATGTACAGAGACATTTCACCATGGATCAACAATGTAACGAGACACTACACTTTTCATTCCCTCTGTTTCTTTTTTTAAGAATTACCCAAAACAGATCATTTTCCTATCATCACCTTGCCCTATATGGCAATTTTTAAAATAAAAAACATGAAATGAATCTATAAATAATTGCATTTATAGATTAAGTATTTCATCAAACAAAAAAAAAAATTATTTTGGTCGCAATAAAATAAAAAGAGGAACGCAACGATGGAGAAACTTGTTACTTTAGCGCAGCCTTTGGCCCCCAGGGCAAACATGAACTAATTAGAATAAGAAAAATTGGTGGCCTGAGGAGTACATATCTCAGGGAGTGAAGTCTGGTCCCGAAGTCCTAGAGAACAGGAAATTCAGATGCCATTTATGTCCCCAGGATGTGGTTCTTCAAGAGGCTGCATCTTCTGGCAGACCAGACTGAACCCAGGCCATCACTCTCTCGTCTTCCTTAGGCACTTCCCTACAGGCATCCTTCGAGGCTGTGGCTGGGCTCCTGAAGTTGGGGCAGGAGGAGGAGAAGGAGCGCGTTGGTCGACCTCCTGGCTGCCACTTGCCACAGCCAACCCCCGACTGAGGTCTTCCTGTGTATGAAAAGGGGACATAGTTTTAGTTTTTTGCTCATCAATCACACCATTTTGTGCTCCTGGCTTTTGCAAATTGAATGTTACCAAATAGAACAGACTATCATTCTGAGCCCAGCATTTTTCTTTCCCGTCCCAATCATTTTTGGTCACTACTGTCTCTTGATATGTAAACCACTTTGTTAAATCACAACTTACTGATCAATAAGAACATCTAGTTAACATCATTAAATGTAACACAAGAAATATGTTCAACAATGCAATACCTGTCTCAAGCTGGGCCCCACCACATGTTGCTGCCTGGAAGGGCCAGGTTGGACGTTGGAAGCCTCAGCTGGGGGTGAAGGATGCCTTGAAGGAAGACTGGAGAGTGGTGGCCTGAGTGGTGGCCTGGATACCCCCTGGTCTACCAGAAAATGCAGCCTGTGGAAGTAAACCATCCTGGGGTAATAAACGGCATATGGATCTCCTGATCTCAAGGACTCCAGGTGCTTCTTTCTCTCCCTGAGATATGTAATCTTTATGTACCCAATTTTCATATTCATATAGGCCATGTCTGCCGTGGGGACCATGATCCGCATCAAAGAAAGAAGTTTCTCCAGCGCTGCCTTCCTCTTTCTTATGTCGTAATAAAACTCGTTGTGGATCTGCCACAGGCAAGGCATCTCCCTGTACATTTGGAGGAATAGCCCCATAAAATTGGGGTTTTGGAATGGATCCATCTTGTCTGCAAGACACAACACAAGACAAACCCTCAAATACTAATAATGCCATTGAAAACCCTCCTAATCTTGTCCCAACATCAGCCTAGATAGAAGCAGTCTAGTCTAGTGATGCACCAAGTTAAAAATGTTACCTTCATTTGCATGATCGTCACGTCCCCGCCTCACTCTCTTCCCAGATCGTACGGACGATACACGCGTGTTGCGTTTTATATACAGTGTGCATGCGTGAAACTACACCTGCCCCTGACGTTCTTTCTAGACTATTCCCCGCCCCTTCGCTTTCAGCGCAGTGGGGAGAGCACATGGCGGAGAGAACGCAGGTGCGCAATCAAAGTTCCACTAATGAGGAGGAGGGTGAGGAAAGCCCGGAGCCTGAAACGTCCCAATCCAGGAAGAGAAGATTTAAGGCCTCAAATATGTCTTTTGGAGAGATGGTGGAGATGGTGGACATATTGAACAGGACCGACTATGATGGGAAGTATGGACCTTACCCAAACCCAAATATCAGAATAGTGAAAAAATAGGGAATAGGCATAAGAAAAAGGCGGAACCGTCTGGCCAGTATACCAAAAGTGTTCTCCACCACTCTTCGGGCTCTGGACAGGCGGAAATTAAAAATCCTCTGGTCTGGGGGGAGGGTCCTCATGGGGAAAGGCCGCATCAGATGGTTCGCCAGGGCAAACGCCTCATTCGTGACGAAGACGAATGGGAGTCCTTCCTGATTCTCCTCTGGGGGTGGCAAGCCCAGACTGCCATCCGACATCTGTCCATTTTGCCCCATGTCCACATACAAAAACTCATATGTCGCAGACACCACCGCCAACATCACGATACTATTAAACCCCCTGTAGTTAAAAAAGTATGACCCCGAGTTGGGTGGTGGGACGATGCGGACGTGCTTCCCATCTATTTCTCCTCCACAATTGGGAAAGTCCCAACGACTGGCAAAGTGGGAGGCCACAGTCTGCCATTCCTGTGGCATTGAAGGACACTGTGGAGTGAAACAAGAACCAAAATTTGTAATTTGACAAATCAACATTGCAAGATTAGACACCAACATTTTGGTCAAAATTAGTATAACATTTTGGGAACTGAGTATTTAAAGCCTAAAGTATAAGGTCCCCTTATGAGAGTCATCACCCCCCCACCCCCCCATCTGATGGGCCCTTGCTAAAAAATGAGGGGGGGGGATGTTTTGGACAGGTAACCCTCTCCACTTGATTGAGAGCTGAATGCCTAAATAATGTGTGATACTTTGGAAAGCCCCTCCTTAGTTACACTATTGGCAGCCCACCGGACAGGTAATAAGTGTCATAATACCAAAAAGAAACCAAAATGGAAGCACATTTTGACATTCTGCTATTACATATCAAGATAATTAATAGGTGAAAAAACTAAATAAAAATAGCATTTGAAAGTATTGAGGCAGGCCCTTGCACTACATGCTTAAGTGAATTCATCCATAAATGTGATCATCAAAAAGGTAGATATAGTGTGTATTGGGTTTGGTAAAGTCATCAGAGAGAGGATTGCTATCAGCTGAGCTAGCAGTTGGGGGAGGGGGGTTCCTAATGAGTTTGGCACAACCCCAAAAATTTGAAAAGTGACTCTGCATGAATTGAAGCACACACATCACATTTGTAGACATTATAGGGGGTGTTTAGGGAAAACAATACTATGGAGCTGACAAAAGACATTGGTAAGTGACTAGACTATAGTTTTATGAGCCAAGAAGAGCATGGTGGGGAAGTTAGTGAGGCAAATATGCCTGAGGACAAAGGGGCAGAGCATATGAATTAGAGCATATTGCAATGATGGTAATTAGGGAAGGAGGAAAGAAATGCAAGACATTAGCAATCATGAAATACATAGAATGTGATGTTTAAGGAGAAAACTTACCTTCATATAGTCCTTCTGCAGGACCTGAATGATGGCAGAACAGGTCTCTGGAATAATGATCCCCAGAGCCTGGGGGGAGATGCCTGTAGAGAACTTGAGGTCCTGAAGGCTTCTCCCAGTCGCCAAGTAGCGCAACGTGATGATGAGCCTCTGCTCCGGAGTGATGGCTTGCCGCATGCAGGTATCCTGCCTGCTGATAAGGGGTCAGCAAAGCCAGCAGATGGTGAAAAACGGGGTCCGTCATCCGGAGATAATTCCTGAAATCAACAGGATTATTCTGCAGGATCTCACGGAGCAAAGGCATGTGCGAGAACTGGTCACGTTGGCGCAACCAATTCTTGGCCCACAAACGCCTCCCCTCCCTGTTCATGGACTGGGCTTGTGTCAAAGTAACAACCCCAACACGAAGCTCCGGCACAGCACAAGCTCTACGACGAGTACGTAGACGAAACATGGTTTCAAAATGGTTGGCTGGTCAGAACAGACAACAGAAAGCACAGATAAACAGCAAGGCCTGAAAGAACGACCTGAATAACAGAAGCAAGCAGACAATAAGAAATGCCTTTCAAAGCGTACTATACCAAGATATAGTCCACAATGATCAACAAATACTTACTGACTGCATGCACTGATTATCAGATACGCAAAGACAAGCACAAACCGAAGAGCAGTAGCGATCTGAATCACTAATCTGAAAAGCGCGAATCGTCTCTCACCAAACTTCTACTAACACAAGATCAGCAGAAGGTGCCCAAAGGGTGCAGGACGTGGTGCTGAACTTCCCTTTTCTAGTGCCGCCGTACGCGGCTTACGTCACCGCATTCTTGGCAACCGCAAATTCAGACAACTTGGTCCCACCGTGTGTATGCAACATCACTTCCGGACCGGGTCTGGAATTAATCAGTCGGAATAACTCAGACGGATTTGGTCGTCGGAATCTCCGATCGTGTGTACAAGGGCTTACTCTGATGCAGTTTCTGGTTCTATTCCTAGGTCCTGCAGATTCCCCTTCTGTATCCACATGGCTGATGCAAAATCCCTTCTATAAGATCTGTCATCCTGTCCACCAGGAGGGGTTTAACAGGGCACACTGACTTGTCCTCAAGTATTGGAGTGCATCCTGACTGGTCGAGCTTTCTATGTACTGTAACAGCAATTTAGTGAACTCATGGGTTTCCCATTGTAGAGTTTGTTTTGCATTTCAGATTTAGAGTTATTTTGCATTTCAGATTTAATTTTCTTGTGGACTTTTCTGCTGACTTAGTACTCTGCCAACATTGTTCATAAACTCTTTCTGACTATGCTTTTGCCTCATCCTTTGGCAACAAACAACCTTTAGTACATCTTACATTTGGCTACGCACCCCACCTTTTATCCTTCCTGGGAAACAGTTTCCCTGCTGAAACCTGATAATTCAGCCCTTTTGGGGAACCCAAGTACATGCACAAAAAGAATTCTCAAAGGGCAGCTGCAGTAGGTTAAAGCATTTTAACCACTTACAGACCGGACCATTTTGCTGGCCAAAGACCAGACCACTTTTTGCGATTCGGCACTGCGTTGCTTTAACTGACAAATGCGCGGTCGTGTGATGTGGCTCCCAAACAAAATTGATGTCCTTTTTTTCCCACAAATAGAGCTTTCTTTTGGTGGTATTTGATCACCCCTGCGGTTTTTATTTTTTGCGCTATAAACAAAAATAGAGCGACAATTTTGACAATTTTGAAAAAATAGAGCTGGTCGGGAAGAGGGTTAACATGTTCCTGTGATGAATGCTCCCCCACAGTACAGTCGGAAATATAAATTCTTTTTTTTTTTTTATTTCCTAATACCTTTTTTAATGTATGTAGGCACTTCTGGTCCTGGTCACCTAAGCAATGTTGTCATTAGGAGATTCCCCAAGACTCCTGGGATATCGGCATCATCTATCCCAGGAGTCTTCGAGAAGCTAATAGCAGACATTTTGATTGACAGGCTGCCATAACAACGAGGCAGGACTTCTGCCAATGCCGCCATTGCTATAGCACGCTTTAATAACTGATGTGTGCCATGCAGTGTCATTGCTGCACAGGCGTGAGAAGTGCATGCTGGGTAGCCAGCTGCACTAAATCCCAGGAATAATTAGGAGTGGTCTTCACATCAGCGATGGCTGCTGCCTGTCTGCCGGGATCATGCAAGTAATTAAAGATTTATAACTACAGTCCATAAGCACACTTATTGCAATACCCAAATTATGCAGTAGGATTTTTCATATAAGCACTGCGCTAAAAAACAAAATATTATTAAAAGTGCTGCCTCTTTAAAATAAAATATTAGACAAAAAAGGTGACAAGACCAGTCATCCTGCACCAGGTTAGAGAGCAGCAGTGAGTGGTCTTTATTACAGGAAGCTTCTGCACAGAGGAAAGAATTATACACACACTGGAGGATCTTAAGAGTATTTCTTATTACATAGTTAGTAAGGTTGAAAAAATACACCAGTCCTACCTGAGTGAATTTCTACAATTGTCCCTATCCCTGTACATTGTACACTCACATCAGTCCTTACCCTCAAGGAGCCAACAATCCAAGGTCCCCATCCATATACTAGGGTCAACTTTGGACAGAAGCCAATTAACCTACCTGCATGTCTTTGGAGTGTAGGAGGAAGCTGGGGTACCTGGAGGAAACCTATGCAGGCACAGGGAGATGCATGCAAGCTCCAGGAGGGTGGTGTCGTGGTTGGGATTTGAACCAGAGACACTTCTTACTGCTAGGTGAGAGTGTTAACCACAACACCACTGTGCCACTTGCACTACACCACTGTGTTAGAACCACAGAGAGAACAAGACATAGAACAAAGGCCCCATTATCTCCAGAAAGTGGAGAGAGCTGTCCTCTATTTTCAGTCTGAAGAGATCTGAATGGAGATTGGGATTGTCATCTGCATAAAGCAAGATTAATTGCACAGGAAAAGAACTGCTACTCCCAGGTGAGTGGAATATACCATAATCTTTATAGCATGGTGCCTCGGTGGGGTGCACACCCCTCACTGCCAGCAGTTAACTCGTGGAACAAAACAAGATGATCAGCTGCACTACCACACAATGCAATGTTGGCTTTATTAAATCAAAAGTAATACAATCATACAAACATGGGCACAGGAGACAAAAAGGTTAACGCGTTTCAAATGGAGATTGTGCTTTGTCAAAACCACATGGAAATGTAATTAGTGTCCTAATATATATGGGAATGACCTTCAAAGAACACAAACTTCCTGTTTCTCATTTCATTATGAGTATTCATATTTAGCAAATCCTCAGTAACGTGATTCAGGTGATACAAAAGTGCATATATAAAAATTGAAAAGCCATGTCCCCCTTGAGGTACGGGAACAAATGTCGCTCAGTGATAATGTATTGCTCAAAGATGGAGCCCTTCAAGACACCATTTTTACTTCCTTTGATAGGATTTTGGCCTATGCATCATCCTCATATAAAATGGTACTCGTACTTACACATCCATTTTTCATAGTTTTTGATATGGACTTATGTATTCATCTATATGGTGTCTGTATAATGAATATTTCCATAGTCATCTGTTGCTGTGCTTATTTTTGTTTTTAAGGCTGGGTTCACACTGCTGCGGTGATGAGATCGGATGTGATTCGCACCGCACTGCAGTGCAAATCACATCTGATCTCTGTGCGATGCGAGTTCAGCCATACAGATAGTATGGCTGAATTTGCATCGCATCCGGCCCAAACTCGCACAGGACCCTTTTTTTGGCCTGCAGCAGAATCGGTTCGCATGGGTGTTCACACCATGCGATCCGATTCCTGTCCGAGTTTGCAGATCGCACTGCAATATGCGAACTGATCTGGGGGTGTCATTAACGTTTCACTGACACTCCCAGCAGTTCGCATCGCTGCAGTGTGAACCCAGCCTAAAGTTTCTTCAAGTTCATTTAGAATTTTAGGATGATAATTGGTACTATGTTTCTAATTTTATTTTTCTATTTTTCTATATTCACTTTTGTATCACCTGAATGACTTTACTGAGAATTTGCTAAATCTGAACACTGATAATGAAACGAAAAACAGGAAAATTAATTAAGAAATTGGACACATTTGTGTTCTTTGAAGTTTATCCCCATATATATTGGGACATTAAATAAATTTCCATGGGTTTTGACAAAGCATGCCTCCTCTACTTTTGATTTAATAAAGCCGACATTGCATCGTGTGGGAGTGCCGCCAATCGTCTTCTTTTGTTCAATGGGAAAGATTAATTGCACATGCGATTGAAATGTACACAATCTGGTGAGCCTCATTCTAAAAGGGTGTTGAACTGGCACTTGTTCCCTTTATTAAAGGATTTATGGTGTTTTTTAAGTTCTCTTTTGGATATTTGCACCAGTTTTTCACAATGGACATTTGATAGAAGAACATTTATATTTGTGATGGACATTTTAAATATAGACACTATTTAAAATAATTTCATTGAATGTTTTATACATGTTTCACTGCACTACCATGAATGCCTAGATTGACACTACATTTGTTTTCACCCTTTTTGTCTATACAGTAGGAGTAATAAGAATCACTGGTGTGCTTTTATAAAAAAAAAATTGCTTAGGAGACTGGAGCTCCGCTTTCAATGCCCCACAGCAGTGGTTATCTGGTCTTAAGCAATACAAAAGGGGGGAAGGCGCACTGACCTAGTGCATTACTGTAAAACAGCTTTATTTAAAATTAAATCAAATAGCAAAATGGCTACTCACAAACGAGTATTGATCAAAGGCAAAATCAATACAAATAGATCCATCGCACCAAACGTTTGGCGAATCCAGACCAGATGTCCGAGGAATTGGTAAATACCTCTACGGAAATGGCTAACGCGTTTCGGGAGTGACCCCCTTTCTTCAGAGCCAAAAAGGGCAATGGTCTCTCACTGGAGGCTACCAGTATATATATATGGAAGCCTCTAAACCTGTTAGGGTCCTGGTGTTGAAGCCCGACTTGTAGGAGGAGACTTCTCTTACAACGCTGGTTCAGGAGCCACTGGAATGGGAACAGCGGTCTCGAGAGCACAGTGGGTAGGAGTGCCTGCTGGATAGGGCCGCTGGAACTGATAGCAGAGCGGAGATTCCTCTGGAAGGCTGAGCGACTGGAGGTTGCTAGAAGGCTGAGAAATGCAAGTAGTAGCTTCAGAAGCCGAGGACTGAACAGGCAGCAGGCTGGAGCAGGGTCAGACGGTCCGGGTCAGCAGGCAAGCAGACAGGTGGAATCAGTAGGCAAAAGAGGTGTCGGTAAAACTGTCAGAGGTCGGCAACGGAATCACAGGCAGGAGAAGTAGCGAGGTCAGGCAGGCCAGGTCGGGTTTGGAGAAGGCAGAGAAGTCAAGCGAAGCCGGGTCGGTAACGGTAGCAGGTAATCAGGTTCAGGATCAGGTATTCAGGTACTCAGGAGCTGAGACGAAACAGCGCCGCACCAGCGCACTTGGGGAACTTTTAAGTGTTCAGTGGCGGCAAGTAGCGCACGCACACCACTCACGACCACGCAAACGAGCATGCGCACGAACGCTCGCGCGAATGTGCACACTAACGCGTAAACGAACGCGTACGCGAAGGCGCAGGAAACACACGCCGACGCCTGTGTGCACGCAGCTGTGCCTGTCCATTGCTGGTAAGTACCTGACATTGCCCCCTCCCAAGGGGCAGCCTCCGGATGCCCAACAAGTCCCTCTTTTCTGGATGGGCAGATAAGTATGCACGAATTAACCGCCTGGCATGGATATTGCTGTCAGGTTCCCAGGAATTGTTTTCCGGCCCAAACCCCTTCCATTTAATCAAAAACTGAATACGTCCCTGTCTTCTTCTGCAATCGAGGATGGCCTCCACCTCATACTCCTCGTTTCCATCCACTAAGATGGGTTCTGGAGGTCTAGTTCCTCTATCAGGGAAAGGATCAGGGACGGCAGGTTTCAGCAGTGACACATGAAACACCGGGTGAATCCTAAGCGACTCGGGCAGGGTTAACTCATAGGAAACTTCATTGATCTTCCTCTTTACCGGGAATGGTCCCATAAATTTAGGTGCAAGTTTCCTGGAAGGACAAGCCAATTTAATGTTATTGGTAGAAAGCCATACCTGGTCGCCAGGTTGTAGGGTCAGTTCCCCTCTTCTTCTCCGGTCAAAGGCTCTCTTGCTGTCTGCCTGGGCTTTCACCACTGCCTCCTGCAACACCCGGTTATTGTGGCTGAGGAAGTCCACTGTCTCCTGGACCGCTGGAACTGAGGTTTCTGAAAGAAAGTCAGGCAGAAAAGTTAAATGAAAGCCATAATTGGCGAAAAAAGGGGACTGACCGGTGGCCGAATGACAAGCATTGTTGTAGGCAAATTCTGCCAAAGGCAGCAGGGACACCCAATCATTCTGTACGAATGATGTGAAGCACCTAATGTACTGTTCAAGAGTCTGGTTGGTCCTTTCTGTCTGCCCGTTAGTTTGGGGATGATAGGCCGAGGACAGGGCCAGCTCAATTTTCAGGATCTCACACAGGGCCCTCCAGAAACGTGAGGTGAACTGCACCCCTCTGTCGGAAACTATATTTGCTGGAATTCCATGTAACCTCACAATCTCCTTAATGAATACGCGGGCAGTCTCCACAGCAGATGGGGTCCCTTTTAGGGGTAAAAAATGGGGCATTTTGGACAGCCGGTCTACAACCACAAAGATAGTCGAGCACCCCTCAGAACATGGGAGCTCGACGATAAAGTCCATGCTAATCATTCTCCAGGGTCTATCGGGCACAGGTAAGGGTTTCAGCAGTCCCCAAGCCCGAATTCTTGGCGTCTTGTTCTAAATACAAACAGGACAGGAGCTGACGTACTTCTCGCAAAAGTCCTTCAAATTGGGCCACCAGAACGTGCGTTGTACGAGCTCAAGGGTCTTGCGGATCCCAAAGTGGCCTGCCAGCGGGTGGTCGTGAAGAAGGGACAACACTTTGACTCGAGCATTCTTGGGGACAAAGATTTGACTTCCCCTCCAGAACAAGCCATCTCTGGATATTAAGGTGATCCCGGGGGGTTTTGAGGAGTCAGAGGATGCTTCTTTGATCACAGAGAGAAGGTCTGACTGTAAAAGTAAAAAATTTCCGGCAGGCAGGATGGTATCAGGAACAGATGAGCCCTTTGGATTGTCATACATACATGACAGCGCATCCGGTTTCACGTTCTTCGATCCGGACCGGTACGTGATATGAAAGGAGAAACGTGAGAAGAACAGAGCCCAGCGGGCTTGTCGGGGTCTCAGTCGTTTGGCAGACCTTAGGTAATCTAAGTTCTTATGATCGGTATATATTAGTACCGGGTGAGCAGCGCCCTCCAATAGATATCTCCACTCCTCCAAGGCAGCTTTAATAGCGAGCAATTCTCGGTCGCCCACGTCATAATTTCTCTCTGCGGAAGAGAGTTTCCTGGAGAAGAACCCCACAGGGTGCATTAGGTCCTTGTTGCCTCGACGTTGGGAGATGACTGCTCCTACAGCCACTTCAGAAGCGTCTACTTCGAGGATGAAGGGTAGAGACGGGTCCGGATGACTGAGAATTGGGGCAGACGTGAAAAGTCGCTTAAGTTCTTCAAAGGCACTCTGGGCCTCCTGAGTCCAGCAGAAGCGAGAGTTTTGTTTGGTCAGTTGCGTGATGGGCGCAATTATAGCTGAAAAGCCTCTAATGAATTTCCTATAGAAGTTTGCGAAGCCGATGAAGCGTTGTACGCCCTTCTTATCCAGAGGCGCTGGCCAGTCTAGCACAGCAGACACTTTCTGGGGATCCATCTTGATGCCCGTTGGGGAGATCACTAGTCCCAAGAATCGGATGCTCTGTAACTCGAATTCGCATTTCTCAGCCTTTGCGTAGAGTCGATGTTGACGAAGACGGTTTAGGACCTTGCGGACATGTTCCCGATGCTGATCGAGAGAACTGGAAAATATTAAGATGTCGTCCAGGTAGACAATCACGAATACATCAAGAAAATCCCTGAATATGTCGTTAATTAGGTGTTGGAACGTGGCCGGGGCGTTGCAGAGCCCGAAGGGCATTACCAAGTATTCATAATGCCCGAATCGGGTCTGGAAGGCTGTCTTCCATTCATGCGCGGCCTGAATGCGAACTAGGTTATACGCTCCTCTTAGATCAAGCTTAGTGAATATGATAGCGGACCTCAGCCTCTGGAAGAGTTCGGGTATCAAAGGTAAGGGGTAGCGGTTCTTAACCGTAATCTTGTTTAACTCCCTATAGTCCACACACGGTCGGAGGGTCTGATCTTTTTTAGTGACGAAGAAGATTCCGGCTCCTGCTGGGGAAGTTGAAGGGCGAATGAACCCCTTCTCTAGGTTCTCATCCAAGTAGGTCTTAAGTGCCCCCTGCTCCTTTTCTGATAGAGGAAAAATACGTCCGAAAGGAATCTCGGCCCCAGGGAGTAGTTCAATCGGACAATCATAGGGGCGGTGAGGAGGTAGAGTGTCTGCTCCCTTCTTACTGAAAACATCAATAAATTCGTGGTAGTGCTTGGGTACAGTCTGAAGTAGATCTTGATCAGAGTCTACACATAAAAGGGTGGCAGAAGGCTTGGTGGAGTCTGTTAGGCAGTGCTTCAAACAATAGGAAGAAGGAAACGTGACTTCTCTAGTAACCCAATTGATGTAGGGGTTATGGGCTTGGAGCCAGGGTATGCCCAGAATGATCGGAAACATTGGAGAGGAAATTACATCAAGGGTCAGGAATTCCTTATGCCGAGAGGAGATGATGACAGGCAGAGGAAGAGTCTCTTGAATTACCTTCCCAGAACTGATGCTAGATCCATCAGCCAGAAAAACTGAAAGTCCATGAGCCTTGTCTCGTAACGGGATGCCCTGTTGGCCCGCAAAGGTGGAATCAATAAAGCAGCTGCACGCCCCGGAGTCAATGATAGCGTTGACTGTCACCGTCCTTCCTTGGAGCTGTAGTAAAAGAGGAACAGCAAGGTGGGTTGAATTGGCAGACAATGCGGAGAGACTAGTAGAGGCAGAAGATAGACACTTACTTGTCTTGACAGGGCAGTTAAAGACATAGTGACCCGAACCACCACAGTAGAGGCAGAGATTCTGCTGCCGGCGACGTGCACGTTCTTCTGGAGGTAAAGCAGGCCGCATTAGACCCAATTGCATGGGCTCAGAGGTGTCAGGAGCCGAGCAGGGCGGAATAGAGCTGGGCGGAGGTAAATAACGGGAAGCAGGCATTGGGGCTTTCGCTGTCATCCAAACTGGGCGGGCTTGCTGGGCGGAGCGCTCTGATCTTCGCTCCCGGAGACGACGGTCAATCTGGATTGCCAAGGAGATCAGGGCCTCCAGGGTTTCTGGTATGCCGACTCGAGCAAGTTCGTCCTTAAGCCCCTCGGATAATCCCATGCGGAATTGATGCCTCAAAGCCGCATCATTCCATTCCGTGTCTGCGCTCCAGCGTCAAAAGTCCGTGACGTAGTCCTCGGCCGGTCTACAGCCCTGCTGGAGCGCAAACAGGGCAGATTCAGCTGTGGCCATCCTTTGGGGGTCCTCGTAAAGCTGGGCCATGGCCTCAAAAAAGGATTGCAGAGAGAAAGTCGAGACTGAATCTCCTTCAAGTAGACGGTGGGCCCAGGTCTGGGGTTCTCCTTGTAAGAGGGAGATTACAAATCCTACTTTAGTGACTTCCAGGGAGAAAGTCCGTGGTTGTAGGGCAAAATAGAGCTGAAAGGCGTTCCGAAAAGCCCGAAATTTGGTTCGATCCCCAGAGAACCTCTCTGGGATGGGCACCCTTGGTTCAGGAGGAAGCATGACAATGGATGGTGAGGCGGCAGGCTGTACTGGTGGGGGGGAAGGAGCAGAAGCCGCGTGACCAGTATCAGTAAGGTTCTGGACCTGTCCTTCAAGTCTGGCGTAGCCATCCTGCAGCGATTTTACGGCTTGGGTAAGGGCCGTCAGATACGTGCAAATCTCCTTCATGGGAGAGGTCTCTCCTGCGGGCTCAGTCATGGCTGTTTCGTACTGTTAGGGTCCTGGTGTTGAAGCCCGACTTGTAGGAGGAGACCTCTCTTACAACGCTGGTTCAGGAGCCGCTGGAATGGGAACAGCGGTCTCGAGAGCACAGTGGGTAGGAGTGCCTGCTGGATAGGGCCGCTGGAACTGGTAGCAGAGCGGAGATTCCTCTGGAAGGCTGAGCGACTGGAGGTTGCTAGAAGGCTGAGAAATGCAAGTAGTAGCTTCAGAAGCCGAGGACTGAACAGGCAGCAGGCTGGAGCAGGGTCAGACGGTCCGGGTCAGCAGGCAAGCAGACAGGTGGAATCAGTAGGCAAAAGAGGTGTCGGTAAAACTGTCAGAGGTCGGCAACGGAATCACAGGCAGGAGAAGTAGCGAGGTCAGGCAGGCCGGGTCGCATTTGGAGAAGGCAGAGAAGTCAAGCGAAGCCGGGTCGGTAACGGTAGCAGGTAATCAGGTTCAGGATCAGGTATTCAGGTACTCAGGAGCTGAGACGAAACAGCGCCGCACCAGCGCACTTGGGGAACTTTTAAGTGTTCAGTGGCGGCAAGTAGCGCACGCACACCACTCACGACCACGCAAACGAGCGTGCACACGAACGCTCGCGCGAACGTGCACACTAACGCGTAAACGAACGCGCACGCGAACGCGTACGCGAACGCGCAGGAAACACGCGCCGACGCCTGTGTGCACGCAGCTGTGCCTGTCCATTGCTAGTAAGTTCCTGACAAAACCCATGTGGTCGGAAAGGTCATGAAGCTCCACCCAAAAAAAGAACCTATAGAATGAATGTGCGCAATGTTTTTCTGCTGCCCTCAGCTGTAGAGGTGCCACTGGCACCCCCTGATCCCAATACCACTAGTGACCAAGGATGCCAAGGGGGCCAGGTGGGAGATGGTATGTGCTATGCTGACATAAGTAAAGTGACTTTTCCATCACATGGAGGGAGTACAATGCATGAAGAACAATCAGATTTGACATTGAAGGTGTACCCAAATATGGGGTCACCAAAGAAACACCAAAAACAGACTCAAGGAGCAAGAACTCAGGATTCACTAGGTGATAATGAAAACCTCACTAATAACAAAACACTTCAATTAAATGGTGAGATTTCTTTTTTGGTAGAAGGAGCTGCGGGAAAGACAAAACCCGCAGCGCAGAAAAACAATATATCTCGACTACTACCACCCCCGAACACCAGGAGGCAGCAAAAGCAACGAGAAGAGGCCGTAGGGGAGGGCGGAAAATCACAAAAGCCTTCAAAATAATAGAGGGTGAATCCACAATCAAGATTTTCAATTTATCAAAGCAGGAATTCCCTGAGTCTGAATTGAGGCTGCTTAGAAGGGGACTCAACTATGCTCCTGAAAATCCACCGAATCTCTTTGAACTCTTTATAGATCTGAATAAGTTCATACGCAACCTTACAGTAAAACGTCACTTTAAGTTGAAGGAACTCAATGGAACGGCAGACACTAACATTATACCAACCTCTCCCATTTCCTCTGTGGATTCCCAAGAAGATTTAAAAACATTTGAGATGCTGGACGACCTGTATAAGGAAGGGGGACAGATTTGCTTAGATGAGTTCTCTTCTATGATTTACGAAGATAAGACCATCGAGACCACTTTTAGACCCAAATCAAGCTTCTACCCCCACTGGAATAAAGGTAATTCTATACCGACCTTCTATGAAGTGGTGCTGGAGGAATTCAGAAGGCTCTGTGGCAATGGGATTGGCAAATACAATAAGGGCCATGATACATCTTTAGACGGCCCTCTAAAAAGCCTAAGAGACAATTCTGACATCGTAATACGAAAGGCAGACAAGGGAGGTGGTCTGGTGATACAGGACAGGGAACAGTACGTGGATGAAGCCTCCAGACTCATTGGAGATAAGAACACATATGAGAAGCTTACCTGTGATCCCACAGTCAACTACAGTACTGACCTTAAAAAACTTCTGGATGAAGCACTATCCAATGATGTCATCACTAAGAATGAATATCAATTCTTGTATGCCAAGCACCCAGTAGTCCCATATTTTTACCACATTCCAAAAATTCATAAGGACCTGAAAAAGCCCCCAGGCAGACCAATTATTGCTGGAATGAATAGCCTTACCAGTAATCTCGGTAGCTATATTGATTACTTCCTTCAAAGGTTAGTAACCAACTTGCCTTCATTCATTAAGGATTCTGGTCATGCGTTGGATATCCTTAGCGCATATACTTGGGAAAAGGGGTATAGATGGCTCTCTTTGGATGTGGTATCATTATACACTTCCATTCAACACGAGTTTGGCCTAAGAGCAATCGAATACTATCTGGCAGAAGCACATCTGTTCAACCCGGCCCAGGCTAAATTCATCCATGACAGCACGGAGTTCACTTTAACCCACAATTATTTTATGTTTATGGAATGTTTCTATAGACAGGTAAAAGGTACTGCGATGGGGGCTAGATTTGCGCCGAGCTACGCAAATCTTTTTATGGGCTATTGGGAGCAAAAGTACATTTGGACCAACAATCCATTTGGAAAGAATCTAGTTCTATTCGCTCGATATATAGACGATATCCTCATCATCTGGAATGGTAGCGATGACGATCTAGAAGGATTCCTGACGCACTGTGCCGAAAACCCCTTTGGAATCACATTCACGCATGTGGTGGATGAGGTATCTTTGGTGTTCCTAGACCTAGAACTGTGAGCTGACGAAGAAGGATTGATTTATTCCAAAACTCACTTCAAACCAAGTTCTGGAAATTCATATCTTCATGCCCATAGCCACCACCACCCAAGATGGATCCGAAATGTCCCTTTTGGGCAATTCTGCAGACTCAGGTGGACCTGTACCCTCAAACAAGACTACGAGACACAGAGCCTTATTCTTAAGAACAAATTCAGAGAAAAGGGATACAAGGAAAAGTGCATCGAGGAAGCCTTCTCAAAGTATCTGCTATTGTATGACAAGACTGGAGAAGAAGCTCAGACGATTACATCCCACAATTACAAACATCCTCAGACAAGCTTTTGTACTAGGTTCAATAATAGGGCTCCAGCAATACAAAGGATCCTTAAGAAAAACTGGAGGATACATGAATCTGATCCTATCATGAAAACTAGCCTCCCCCCATGCCCGAATGTAGTCTTCAGGAGACCGAAAGATCTGAGGATCATTATTGCCCCAAGTAGGGTGAAGAAGATCAAAAGCAGAGGCCTAAATAGCATCTGGACCACAATATTCGATCAAAAGGGCAGCTATAAATGCGGGAGTACAAATTGTGCTAATTGCACGTATATGTGCCATAGGAAAAGAGACGTAATAGGCACTGATAGTAAAGTCCACAAGATCAAGCAGTTCATTAATTGTGGGACCACTTATGTCATCTATAGCATTTTGTGCCCTTGTGGCCTCCTCTATGTTGGCCGCACTTCACGACAGATGCGAACCAGAATGAACGAACATAGAAGTAGCATTCAGACGGAGAAGGACAAGTATTCGTTACCAAGACATTTTAAAGAGACTCACGCCAGTAAAGTGGAGGGCATGAAGGTTTTTGGGATTGAGGCTATGCCAAACGATGTGGATAATGGCAAAAAACATCAGCTACTCTGTAATAGAGAGGCCTACTGGATATTTTGTCTAGGAACTATGGCCCCCAAAGGCCTAAATGAAGAAATCGAACTACACAACCTCCTGTAAGATGGGTAGCCCTTACGAGCTCTGGGGTGGGCTAAGGCCCTATGTAGCTGAGGCAATTCATATAAATTTAATTTAATTTAATTTAATTCAATCTAATCTATTTATTTAATCATGGCTACATGAGGCCCATTTGATCGGTTTATTGGGCCCTTCGGTTACACGGGGGCCCAACTCTTCAGACAAGGTGTTTGTACCTTGGGTACATTTCTTTAGATACGGTATACAGAGGCAATTAGCGCTAGGCTCAGCCTTAAGTAGTGACTGTTGGATAGATAGACTTAGTCTTGGTTCAGGTTTTAACCAATTAACTGATGAATTCCAATTTCCAATTATCAATTTTCAACTAATTTCTCCTTTTTTAGTTTTTCCCCCTGGTGGTACATTGTTACTGAGGGCCCAAACCTTCTGATAGGGCAATATACTCCCGTAGAGGCAGCATACATATTTAAATGATGGTAGACCCAGCCTTGGGTATAAGACCTGTTTATTTATTATATATATATATTTTTTATATATATCTTTTCATTCATCATCTTTTAATATATTTTTAATTCATTTTTTAAATAATTATCTATGTAATTAATTAGCTCTAAAGTATTCCTCTCTCTTTTGTGCTTAATTGATGATTTAATTGATTTTTTAATGTAATTATTAATTATTCAATAATTAATTGAATTTTTTAATTTTTTAATTTTTTTTTTTAATTCAAAAATGCCTTGTCATTTGTTTCCACTTTATAACTGTAGCAATATTAATTAGGGCGTGTGTCTTCTCGCTGGAGAGCTGGTGTGACCTTTGGAAGTTTTCTATAACCCCCTTTTTATTTTTATTTTATTATTTATTTATTTATTTATTTTTCTCTACAACTTTTTTTTTTTTCCATTATCTATTTTGAATGCCGCCCCCTTTCCCCTATTTTTGCATAGTTTATTTAGTCCCTTTGCTGCCCCCAGTAACTAGGCTGGTGTTCGTATGGGAGGTTGGGCTGTGTCCGGTAGCCTAAAGTTGTGGGCGGGTTCTTCTCCGCCCGTGCTTCCGGGTCCTGGCTCCAGCTTGCGCTCCAGCGGTCTGGTTACACGCGGGAGCGTGAGTGGAGCAGGACATGCCGAAGGACGCCTGTGCTCGGACGTCCTCGATGTGCGCCTGAGCGGAAGTGTCCACACTGGGGCGCCCGGAAGTTGCGGGTGGAACGCATATCCGCCCGCACTTCCTGTTATACGGGACCAGGTGCGCTCCAGCCTGCATGAGAGCGATCAACGAGTACTTCCTCCCTGTACATACAGGTGCGGTTTTCATATATCAATGAATAAAATAAGGTAAAGCCTTGTCCCTCTTTCCCGCACGAGTATACAGATAGGTGCATAATAAGTAAATTAGAGTGAACTATGTGCATATGTACACCCACACACGTGTGTGTATGTGCACACGCGCGTGTTTTTGTAAAAGAGGGGACACTTGTAGTCGCCTCCTCTTTTACATTGAGGTGGTTACTAGAAAATGTTTCCCTATATGTGAATGGGTTTTTTTTTTTTTTTTTTTGGGTGGAGCTTCATGACCTTTCCGACCACATGGGTTTATATATATACTGGTAGCCTCCAGCGAGAGACCATTGCCCTTTTTGGCTCTGAAGAAAGGGGGTCACTCCCGAAACGTGTTAGCCATTTCCGTAGAGGTATTTACCAATTCCTCAGACATCTGGTCTGGATTCGCCAAACGTTTGGTGCGATGGATCTATTTGTATTGATTTTGCCTTTGATCAATACTCGTTTGTGAGTAGCCATTTTGCTATTTGATTTAATTTTAAATAAAGCTGTTTTATGGTAATGCACTAGGTCAGTGCGCCTTCCCCCCTTTTGTATTGTTTCTCTCTAGTATTTAAACACCCAATGTTCTAAAGGAGGGCTGCAAGACCTAGTGACTACACCATTTCAAACTGTATATATCACATTTCAAAGACCAAGAAACCAGAGCGCAGGAGAATTTGCTGTATCTGGTCTTAAGCCCCATACACACTATCAAATTTTTTGCTGATTTTTTCATTCAGATTTAACAAAACCATATAATATGAGGTCAAACCTTAGGAGTTTCAATTTGTATGCAATCAGGCAGGCCCTTGCACTACATGGTTTAGGTAAATCTGAAGGAAAAAAATCAGCAGAAAACCTGATAGTGTGTATGGGGCTTTACAGTAACTGGGACACAAATATCTCAGGAAAGGCTCTCAAGATGGGTGTTGAACAATACAAACATGAAAACATGTACCCATTTATTGACTTACAATATGTTAAATAAGTAAAACCAACATTTTCACTCACCTGGAACAACTTTCTATGTAAGCAGTTATACTCTTTGGTGAGCTCCGAGCAAATTTAATACATATATCAATTTTTTTCCCCTTTGTTAACCACTTGCCGCCCGCCCTATAGGCAATTGACGGCTGCAAAGTGGTTGCATAATCCTGACCGGACGTCATATGACGTGATCAGGATTATGAGCCGCTGCGCGCCCCCGGGGGCGCGCATCGCGGCGATCGTTGTTGCGGGGTGTCAGTCTGACACCCGGCAACCACGATCTCGGTAAAGAGTCTCCGACGGAGACTCTTTACCACGTGATCAGCCGTGTCCAATCACGGCTGATCACAGTGTAAATGGGAAGAGCCGGTGATCGGCTTTCCCTCACTCGCGTCTGTCAGACGCGAGTAGAGGAGAGCCGATCGGCTGCTCCTCTGACAGGGGGGTCTGTGCTGATCGATTATCAGCACAGCCCCCCCGAGGATGCCCACACTGGACCACCAGGGACGCCACCAGACCACCAGGGAAAAGGTAATCCTCCCTAGACCACCAGGGATGCCAGTCAGCACAATGGATGCCAATCAGTGCCCATAATGGATGCCAATCAGTGCCCACAATGGGCATCACTGATTGGCATGCATTATTGTTTGGCACTGATTGGCATCCATTACTATAGTATAACACCAATGCCGCCTATGAGTGCCCACCTGTGCCGCCTATGAGTGCCCACCTGTGCTGCCTATCAGTGCCCACCTGTGCCGCCTATCAGTGCCCACCTGTGCTGCCTATCAGTGCCCACCTGTGCCGCCTATCCATGCCCATCCATGCCCATCTGTGCCGCCTATCCATGCTCATCTGTGCCGCCTATCCATGCCCATCTGTGCCGCCCATCTGTGCCGCCCATCCATGCCAATCCGTGCCAGCTATCAGTGCCAATTTGTGCCACCTATCAGTGTCCGTCCGTGTCGCCCATCCGTGTCGCCCATCAGTGCCGCCTATCAGTGCCGCCTATCAGTGCCACATATCAGTGTCCATCAATGCCACCTCATCAGTGCCACTTCATTTGTGCCACATTGGTGCCCATCAGTGCTCATCAGTGTAGCCCCATCAGTGCCCATCAGTGAAGGAGAAAACTTACTTATTTACAAAGTTTTGAAACTGAAACAAAAAAAACATTTTTTTTTCAAAATTTTCGGTATTTTTTTATTTGTAGCGCAAAAAATAAAAACCGTAGAGGTGATCAAATACCACCAAAAGAAAGCTCTATTTGTGGGAAAAAAATGATAAAAATGTCATTTGGGTACAGTGTAGCATGACCGCGCAATTGTCATTCAAAGTGCGACAGCGCTGAAAGCTCAAAATTGGTCTGGGCAGGAAGGTGTTTAAGTGCCCTGTATTGAAGTGGTTAAAATGTAAAGAAGCCCATTGTTCCATCAATGCATTCTTTCTTAGCAAAAGAAAAAGAAACCTATCTACACAATAAGAATTGAAAATGATTAGAAATGTTCCTTAAATTGAGACCATGCTGTTGTAGAGTGAACTCAATCAATAGAGAAAATTATTTTGTTTTAAAGTGGGCCTCCCAGTAACTTCTGAAGTCTCCATAAATTCTTGACATTTAATAATGTAGAGTAACAGTATATATTTAAAAAAAAAAAAAACTTTTACCATTCGAAGCAGTCACTGATTATCCGGTCAAGTGACTGTGTCTAGTAATGGTCTCTCAAGAGCCACAATGAGGTAGAATGGTTAATCAGTCTGCTGCAGCAAGGAAGATGATTTTCCTTCCGGTCTCTCGGTGGCCATCCACTGTGTAGTGCTCTGACAACAAGTTTAGTGGCTGTTGGAAGCTAATCTGTATGAGTGTGAAGACTGGAAGCATTTGTATGGGTAGAAATTCTGTGATTATACTGGCATTTTACACTTACACATTGCTTAGCATGAATATTGAAATGTAGCCAATTCCCTTGCCAAAGTATCAGCAGTTGAATAACTGTAGAGTTGGCACCCCCTTGTGGTCGGGGTCTACAGTGCCCATGCATGTGGAGTAAGATGTGCTCACCAATGCCCGGCACAAGGTGGAGACTGTGGTCATATGTAGAATCCAACATTAAAGTAGTCTCCGGCTCAGAGATGAGCCACTTGTGTGCAGCAGACATATACAGAGTTCCTCTGTAAGATGTTTTGTCTCATGTCACTACACACTTGTAACTGATGAATGTTTGCATTTGGAGGGACATGCAATGGCTTTTCCTACTTCACTGGTCCAGCATACCTCTGTTACCTCACTCCCATTAACAGAATGGAGTCCCGCTGAGCACATAGCAGGCCCCATGCATGCTCATTGATTCTTTGAGTGACAGCCCGTCCATAGCGGGCGCCCGGGCGCCACTCCCCAGGCAGTCCATAAAAAAATGTTAAAAAAATAATAATTTATTTAACCATTTCCCGACCAGCGCACAACGATGTACGTCGACAGAATGGCACGGGCAGGCATATTGGCGTACAGGTACGTCCAATATTCAATGCCGCCCTGCCATCGGGAGGGCGCCGCCGGCGGCGCGCTCCCGCACTGGTCGGGACCCCCGTGAGTCCGGTCGCGGGACCCGCGGACTCGATCGCCGCGGGCATCCCCGCGATCGTCTCACGGAGCGGCCGAATGGAGGAAATGCTGTGTAAACAACATTTCTCCATTCTGCCTAGCAACTAGTGACGCTGATCTCTGCTCCATGTGATTGGAGCAGAGATCAGTGTTCACTAAATGAAAGCCCAACCCCCCCACAGTTAGTAACACACCCCTAGGAACACTTAACCCCTACACTGCCACCCACTGATTAACCCTTTCACTGCCAGTGTCATTTACACAGGAATCACTGCATTTATATAGCAGTGATTACTGTATAAATGACAATGGTCCCAAAAATGTGTCAAAAATGTCCGATGGGTCCCCCACAATGTCGCAGTCACAATAAAAATCGCTGATCGCCACCATTACTAGTAAAAAAAATAATAATAAAAAATTATTAATAAAAATGCTATAAAACTATCCCTATTTTGTAAACGCTATAACTTTTGCGCAAACCAATCAATAATCGCTTATTGCGATTTTTTTTAACCAAAAATATGTAGAAGAATACATATCGGCCTAAACTGAGGGAAAAAAATGTTTTTTTATATATTTTTGGGGATATTTATTATAACAAAAAGTAAAAAATAATGCGTTTTTTTCAAAATTGTCGCTCTTTTTTTGGTTATAGCGCAAAAAATAAAAACCACAGGGGTGATCAAATACCACCAAAAGAAAGCTCTATTTGTGGGAAAAAAAGGACGTCAATTTTTTTTGGGAGCCACGTCGCACGACCGCGCAATTGTCAGTTAAAGCGACGCAGGGCCAAATCGCAAAAAGGGGTCTGGTCTTTGACCAGCAAATTGGTCCGGTCTGCAAGTGGTTAAACATGTCCCTTTAAAAAAAAAAATTTTTTTTCAAAAATGTCCTTATGTGCACTGTATCCCGGCGCTGGGCGCCGTGCAATCTGTGAAGCATCACCTTGCAGACGAGGTGCTTCATTTGCCCCAAAAAAACTTGCTCTGTGGCACAGTCAATCGAGCCACAGCTTCCGGCACGATGACCGGGCGAGTGCATAGATTCATTGAGCAGCCTACCGACGTCAAGAAAGTGACATTGGCACTTGTCTGCTTAGTCCAGCATCAGATCAGCAAGTAAGTGGAAGCGGCGGCACAGACTTTTCGTTTCTTGCTGGTTAGATGACAGCAGCCCCCACCCTAGTATTGTTTTCTTTGAACGGCAGAACCCCGTTTATCAACTTCAGGTATTTTTTTTATGAGTCTGGACAGCAGCACCCCTCCCTTCCCCCTGCTTATCAACTTCATGTATTTGTTCCTGAGTCTGGACGGCAGAACCCCCCCCCCCCCCCCTTATCAAGTTCGGTATGTGTTCCTGAGTCTGGACGGCAGCACCCGCCCCCCCCCCCCCCCCCGCGCTTATCAACTTCATGTATTTTTTTATGAGCTTGGATGGCACCAACTGCCCCCCTTATCAACCACATGTATTTTTTGTATGAGTCTGAACGGCAGCAATTTTTTTCGGTGGTTGGATGGCAGCAGATCTTGTATGATCTCAGAGAATTCATACCTGTGACCCGTGATTGTATTATGATGTCATACCTGTGATCCATGATTGTAGTATGATGTCAAACCTGTGGCCCATAATAGTAGTATGATCTCATAGTACTACACAGAATGTGCAGCCTGGTATATGATGTGCAGAGCCCTGTGTATAATGTGCAGCCTGGTATATGATGTGCAGAGCCCAGTGTATAATGTGCAGCCTGGTATATGATGTGCAGAGCTCTGTGTATAATGTGCAGCCTGGTATATGATGTGCAGAGCCCGGTGAATAATGTGCAGCCTGGTATATGATGTGCAGAGCCCTGTGTATAATGTGCAGCCTGGTATATGATGTGTAGAGCCCGGTGTATAATGTACAGCCAGGTATATGATGTGCAGAGCTCTGTGTATAATGTGCAGCTTGGTATATGATGTGCAGAGCCTGGTGAATAATGTGCAGCCTGGTGTAAGCCCATGGTGTGAGAGTCCAGAGTGGAGGTGTCCATAGTTTGGGGGTTCAGATAAATCTCTCCCAAAGGTAGACCACAGGTCCAAGCAAGCTCTTTCAGTTTTCCCTTCCTTTCACCAATTTCCCCACGCCTTCGGAACCCAAACCTCTGCCCTTTTATTTTACACGAGAAAGAAGGCTGGACTCTAGAAAGCTTGCGAACATGACCAGAGAAAGCGGGAAATCATTAACCCCTTCCACCTAATCTTGCAAACCAAGCTAGCTGACTAAACACAGTAGGCAACCTGCCTACACCTTTAAGGCAAACATTTGGTGAAATAAAAATACAAAACAGCAGGCACCAAATAGCCTTCAGTCCTCTTCCTTATCCATTTGCTTACTGGGCACTTAAACACCCTTCCTGCCCAGACCAATTTTCAGCTTTCGGTGCTCTCACACTTTGAATGACAATTACTCAGTCATGCAACACTGTACCTAAATGAATTTTTTGTCCTTTTTTTCTCACAAATAGAGCTTTCTTTTGGTGGTATTTGATCACCTCTGGGGGTTTGATTTTTTGCGCTATAAATGAAAAAAGACCGAAAATTTTGAAAAAAAACGCATATTTCTTTGTTTCTGTGACAGAATTATGCAAATTATTAATTTTTCTTCAGAAATTTTGGCCACAATTTATACGGCTACATATCTTTGGTAAAAATAACCCAAATTAGTGGATATTATTTGGTCTTTGTGAAAGTTAGAGAGTCTACAAGCTGTGGTGCGAATCGCACAAAATTGATCACATCTGATGTACTGGTGGCCTATCTGGCTTCTTGTGACCGGAACAAGTCAGGAAAGTACAAATACCCCCCAAATGACCCCTTTTTGGAAAGTAGACATTCCAAGGTATTTAGTAAGAGGCATGGCGGGCTTTTTGATGTTGTCATTTTTTTCCCACAATTCTTTGCAAAATTAAGATTTTTCATATTTTTTATTTTTCTCCACAAAATTGTCATTGTAATAGGTTATTTCTCTCACATGGCATGTGTATACCACAAATGACACCCCCAAAAAAATTCTGCTACTCCTCCTGAGTATTACAATACCACATGTGTGGGACTTTTTCACAGCCTGGCCACATAGAGAGGCCCAACATGCAGGGAGCGCCATCATGTGTTCTAGCAACATAAATTACACATCTAACTTGTTGACTACTTATTACACTTTTGAAGCACCAGGACAATGACACGTGAAACTGATGACAGATGGCACTGATACGTGGCAATGATGACACTTATACGTGGCACTGATGACACGTAGCACTGATGACAGATGGCACTAATATGTGGCACTGATGACAGATGGCACTAATATGTGGCACTGATGACAGATGGCACTAATATGTGGCACTGATGACACGTGGCACTAATACGTGGCACTGAAGACACGTGGCACTAATACGTGGCACTGATGACAGATGGCACTAATACGTGGCACTAATACGTGCCACCGATGACAGATGGCACTAATACGTGGCACCGATGGCACGTAACACTGACAGGTGGCACTGATGACAAATGGCACTGATACATGGCAATGATGACAGATGGCACTAATACGTGGCACTGATGACAGATGGCACTATGTGGCACTGATGTCACGTGACACTGATGACAGATGGCACTTATACGTAGCACTGATGACAGATGGCATTGGGGACAAATGGCACTGACAACAGGTGGCACTGGGGGCAGGTGGCACTGGGGGCAAGTGGCACTGGGGTGGATGGCACTGGGGTGGATGGCACTGGGGCAGGATGGCACTGGGGCGGATGGCACTGGCGTGGATGGCACTGGGGCAGGATGGCACTGGGGAGGATGGCACTGGGGGAGGATGGCACTTTTTTTACACTTTTTTTTTACACTGACGGCCGCTGCAGCCGTTCATCTCTCCCCTCTCATACTCTGTCTGTGTGAGGAGGGAGAGCGGCGCTGAGAGATGATCTCATATGTTTACATATGAGATCATTTCCCATTGGACACGCTGATCACGCTGTAAACGGCCGCTGTGATTGGCCGTTTACAGCGATCTGTCCCAGAGGGACACGGCAAACACAGGACTTCCCGATGCGCGCCCGCGGTGGCGCATTGCGGAAGTAAACATTAGGACGTCCAGGGACGGCCACCTGGACGAAAGCGCCTGCTCTATGGCCGTCATTCAGCTATAGGGCGGGAGCGAGGTGGGTAAAATAGAGAACAGACGTGCCCCTTTACCCTAACCAACACAGTGGTTAGTGATGGGATAAGGTACGCTGGTACATAAGGTGCAAATACCAAAGTGCCCTCCTATTCCTCAAACCTGAGATGAATGGGTCTTATGCCTCATACACATGGTCGGAAATTCAGACGGGAAAAGTCTGATCAGATTATGTTGTCAGAAAATCCAATCGTGTGTGGGCTCTATAGGACTTTTTCTGTCGGAATTTCCGACAGAAAAAGTTTGAGAGATGGATTTCAAATTTTCCGACAACAAAATCCGATCCGACTTTTTCTGATCGTGTGTAGAGAATTGCGATGCACAAAGTGCCACACATGCTCGGAAAAAAATTGGAGACGAAAGCTATTGGCTACTGGCCTCTACGTAGTCCGATCATACGTTTTGTACGTCACCTCGGATTTTCCGACAACTTTGTGCAACCATGTGTATGCAAGACTAGTTTTGGCCAAGATCCGTCTGAAAAAATCCGACAGATTTTGTGGTCGGAATGTCCGACCGTGTGTATGGGGCATTAGAGTTACCTTCGTCCACAGAAAACTGATCAGGGAGCATGTGGATATTGCACAATAGTTGATTTGCCCTACGTTCACAGCTATGCGCTTTCCGTGTTTCAGAAACGTACTACAGTCCAATCAATATGGTTTCCTATGGTGCATGTTCACATCTATGCATTTTTCAGCTGGTGCTTTTTGGAAAGGCTCAATTACTTTTTTCCTGCAGCAGATTGCATTTTGTGTGTAATAGACTTCAATGAAGTTGCACCAGGAATGCAAGTGTTGCCTTTATGATGCGTGTTTGAATGCTTTTTGTGTTGTTTTTTTTACCCCTTTAAAAAAATGTGTATATCTTGTTGCTAAGGAGTGGGTCGGGAAGACAGCAGCCGCGTTCCCTGTTGATAGCTGAATGTAAAGAAAAGATGTGCCGGCTAAAATCTATACCAGACAATTATCTGAGCATGCAGCTCGGCAGGTCAAGAAAGGGTGGGGACGAGCAAGCGCCCCCCCCCCCCCCCCCGAACCATACCAGACCACATGCCCTCAACATAGGGGGGTGCTTTGAGACAGGGGGGCTCTACCCCCATACCCTAAAACCTTGTCCCATGGACAAGATCCTCTTCCCCACAACCCTGACCTGTGGTTGTGGGGGTCTGTGGATGGGATGCTTATCAGAATCTGGAAGCTCCCTTTAACAATGGGTCCCCAGATCCCGCCCCCCCCATGTGAATGAGTATGGGGTACATGGTTCCCCTAACCATTCACCAAAAAAGTGCAAAAGTGAATAAAGACAGGATCCAGTTTTTGACAATTCCTTAATAAAAAATAAAAAACAATGTCCCCCGATGTAAATCAATCGTCACGACACCACTGCCAGACTGAAAAATGAAAAAAAAAGCTCAGTTTGTCATGAACACTCCCACGGACTGCCTGCACGCCCCACCATTTGACATTTCTTAAATAGCCATGGGGCAGGGCCACCAGGGGACTTCACCTGCTGACATTGATGGCCCAGCATGCACCGGTCCATGACATCACAGGGGACAGTGCCACCAACTGACATCCCCCTATTTTTTGTGAATAGGTAGGGACAAGCTTGCTCGCATAAGGGTCTGGTATAGATTTTGGGGGGCCCCACACCATTTTTTTTTCATATTTTGGCATTGGGCTCCCCTCCAAATCCATACCAGACCCAAAGGCCTTGGTATTTATTTGTGGGGGACCCAACGCCATTTTTTTCAGATTCTTTTTTTTTTGACGGAAATTCTTTTTTTTACATTGAGCGGTCAGTGGGTTTCCCACTGACAGCTGATGACTAATCACTTGTTAAGAACATGGCGGCTGGCTCACTGGCCCACTCCTTAGCAACCAGCAATATACAGTGATTTTAAAGGGAAAAAAATGCATCAAAAACGAAGGTTTAAAAAAAGCAAAATACACTGAAAAACGCACCAAGTGCAGCCCGCATACATGTGAACCTAGACGTAGCCATTAAGGAGACAGGTTTTTTTATTAATATTATTGTAACCAAAAATGTGTTGTTTCATCCGTAAACTAAAAGGTTTATAACTCAGCAAAAAAGGTTAGAGTTGTTATTCGAATCACCAGGTTAGAGAAGTTAAAAAGGCATATATATATAGATTAAAGGCCTGCATATTGGATAGACAAAACAACAAATGACTCAACATAGAAGGGTGAACTCTGCAGGTCAGAACTGGGCAGATTTTACCTCTGACTGGTACAGCAGCAGGATATTATTCATTAATTGTACTATCACTACTGCTACTAAATGGCAACTTCCAAATGTGTGATGGATGTCATTGGCTTCTTCACCAAATCTATATCAGACCCTTATCCTAGATAGGGATCTGGTATGAATTTTAAGAAGGAACCCAAAATGAAATAAATAAAATAAAAAAGAATGGTATTGGGTCCCACTGAAATCACTTCAGGTCTGGTATGAATTTTAAGGGGGAACCCCATGTAAAAAAAATTAAAAATGAGGGTCCCCCCACAAATCAATACCAGGTATCTATCCTATCTGAAAATGCAACCTGACTGGCCAGGATAGAAAAGATATAGGATACTTACAAATTGTCCTGGATGTGATGGGACAGTCACGCCTTTTAGTAAAAAGGTTAAATATATGCAGCACCAGAAGCATCAAATTATAATACAGTGTTAAAACAGAGTCTTTGTTCAGTGGAAATACTGGAGCCACCCACGGTGCAGACAAAGATACAATAAGGTGAACATGAGATTAACCTCCACCGAACATCAACACACCAGGCCTCTTACCAAAGAAAATAGACCACTGAATTACAGGTGGTCAAACAAGCATGCTATATCCACAATGCCATGGAACCACTTCAATTGAAACATAGAAGGCTGTATCTTGTAGTCCCACTCAATGGTAATTCTTAGGTACACGCATAGTATAGAAGAAAGCACCTCCTCATGGTGTAGCACTTAAAACCAAGGTAAATGTATTTCTTATAAAAAGACAGGGTACTCACATTTTGAGAATTAAAAACAGGCATATCAAAAGTTGCAATTCTTCATGGATAGCAGATGTTACCAACCACAAATATGGCCGCAGTCAGCACGTTACAGTGTCATGACATCAGAGCTCCACCCTACACAGCGTTTCATCCAATAGGAAAGTCATCAGGGGCGTGGCCAGAGCTCTTCATATCCTCTTTATATAGGAGGGTGGAATAAGAACGCCCCTTCCCCATTGACTCCAAGCCTCTCTCTCATCCACAGGAAGGGGAACCTTATCATAACTAGATGTTTACGCCACCGTTTAGACTTACATGGCTAAAACACACCCACGGTGGCCATGTTTTGGGAGACCAGATAAGAAATATATAAAATATACTAATGCGGTTTCTGAAGGGAGGGTAGGAGGAAAAGAACCGGGCTAAGTTGGAACAAAAGTAATAGATAAAAATGGAAGTAATCAAAACATCCACAAATTTAAATTTAATTGCTAAAATTAGCAAACAGCTTATCAAAGGCTGGCTATGAGATAAAAGCAATGCAGGCATCTAGTGGCTGGAAACAGATAGTACAGAAAATGCAATCGTATAAAAATTACACGGAGAAAACCTAACCAAAAAAATGATAAAAAAATGGAAGAATAATCTAGATTATTCGGCTTTTGTTGATAAAGGCATTAACATCCCATTCTATGTTTAAGCCAAATGGTCTATAAGATTTTAAACAAAAAATCACCAGGTCTCCATCTTTGAAATCTCTCGCCTAATATGGCTGCCCCTCCAATGAGGGTCAAACTTTTCTATAGCCATAAAGGATGTACCCATTAAGCTCTTTTCATGGCACAAAGAGTAATGTTTGGATAAACTATGGTTCAAAAAACCTTTGCGAATATTCGCCAAATGCTCCTTGAGCCTGGTTTCCAACTTGCGTATAGTGCGACCCACATAATATAGGCCGCAAGGGCATGTAATCAAATAAACCACATTCTTGGTCGAACATGTGATGAAAGAACCCACATCATATGTTTGACCAGTGACATTAGAATTAAAGGAGAGATACTTTCTCTCCCTAAGATAGTTATGTTGGCAAACCTCACAGTTTCTGCACCGATAATAGCCCTTAAAATCTCCAAAGAAACTTGGTCTTACCGGAGGACAAATTACATTTAAGGCTATCTGAAGTCTCGGGGGGTGCACATCTCTAGGTGACCCTGGGTTGTTTCGGGAGCAAAGGACCTAGTGTTCTGTATTTTTTTAGGACACCCCAGTATTTTCTAAAAATATTTTTAATCAAAAAATATTGGTTTGAATAAGTGGTATAAAACGAAAAACAAAAGAGAGTTGTCCACCATTAGCTCTTATTTTAGGTTTTATTAAATCATCTCTATCCCTTAAGGCAACATCAGTTATGATCCGGCCCAGATCATTGACTGCATATCCCTTCTGTAGGAAGTGAGTTTTCAAGAAGTTCCTGAGGAATCTGAGTAATTGGCTCATAGGGACAGACTCGAGCCAGGACTCATGATGGCTTCTGTCTGTCCCTATGTAACCATTCCTATCCGTGTCTTTAAAGTATGTAGATGTAATGATCCTGTCATCTTGTACTCTAATTTCCAGGTCCCAAAAATGTATAACAGAGGTGCTGGCATCATGTTGGAGAATAAGTGAAAAAAGTGAGCTGCGCTAAAAAAACTCTAAAAAAAAATTCTAATCACAAAAATTCATCAATAATCACAAGGTAAAATAGTGACAAAAAGGGATACAAACAATTAGCTTGAAAAGTTAAAGATTTAAATAAATTATATCAGTGAGTAATATCTTTTAAACATATAAGTGACAAAAAGATTTAATCAGTGCCCATAATATAGTTAGCATAAATTACATATCACTTATATATAAATCACATAAATAGTCAATATTAAAGAAAATAAACCAACACACCACCAATTTGTTGTAATAAATGAACAAGAAAACCAACAAAATTTTTTAGAGAAAAAAATCTGAAAAAGTCCCAGAAATAATGATCCAAAGAATAGTGTTAATTCTTCCAAAGTGAAAATATGGAATTGACACCCACAATGCTCTGTGTTAAAGGGAATCCAAGCAATCACCTCCACCAGTGAGAAGGGGGGCAGCTTACCAGAATTATAGATCTCAGTGTCAGTGAGATCAACAGGGCAAAAGCACAGGAGTTCTGGATGAACCGTCACATGAGCCACACAGCCTTTATCCTTGATGCAAAGCCTCCAGACAAGGAACGAGGATATCGTGTATCATATAAAAAATCAGAATGGCACTCGCATAGCGTAAAACCTCTTATTTTAATGGAAATAAAAAAGTAAACAATATTGCACTCACATGTACACAGAAGAATACGATCGTATAATACAGAAAAACGAGCCGGCCGGCTCTCGTGTGCCGCCCGCACTTCCTGGTTGGGCGTAGAACGCGGTGACGTCAGCACGCCGTATCATGTTGGAGAACAATGCCTCGATCATTGGTGTTAAGCTCACCAATGAAAAGATCCAAAGAGGCACGATATCCATTCCATAGGAGGAGGACGTCATCAATGTATTGTCCCCAGAACATCAACTCAGTCCTCTGTTGACCATAGATGACATCCTCCTCCCACTTGGAAGTTCTTGAAAACTCGCTTCCTCAGAAGGGATATGTAGTCAATGATCATAACTGATGTCACCTTAAGGGATAGAGATGATTTATTAAAATCTAAAATAAGAGATGATGGTGGACAACTCTCTTCTCGTTTTTTTGTTTTATACCACTTATTTGAACCAAATTTTTTGATAAAAAATATCTTTAGAAAACACTGGGGTGTCCTAAAAAAATGAAAGAATACTAGGTCCTTTGCTCCCGGAACAACCCAGGGTCACCTATTAAGGTGCACGCCCCAAGACTTCAGATAGCCCCAAATGTAATTTGTCCTCCAGAAACTGTGAGGTTTGCAAACATAACTGATGGCACAGTTGAGGAGGGGGTGCTCTCTCGCCGTCCCTCTTTTCCTGTGACCTGCCAGGTTGTGTGCTCGAATAAGGGTCTGGTATGGATTTTGGGGGAGACCCCTACACCGTTTCCTTTTTAATTTTGGTGCAAAAGCCATACCAGACCTGAAAGGTGAACAGCCACTGGATTAAGTCAGAGCGATCACAGGTGGTACCGCCACACTTTATATGGCCCCTGCATGCGATGCACTGCGTGCACGTCGGTGGCGGTGTGTTCCCGGAAACATTGCTCGTCACCGATGGTGATAAACAGCCATTGGCCGGTGGCTGTTTACCGCGTGATCGGCTGTGATCCTTTCACAGCCGATCACTAAATGTCAACAAACCGCGGTAACGAGAAGAGTCCATCAGAGTACCCGAGTACCTGTCACAGTCCATCAGAGTACCCGAGTACCTGTCACAGTCCATCAGAGTACCCGAGTACCTGTCACAGTCCATATGTGTACCCGAGTACCTGTCACAGTCCATATGAGTACCTGAGTACCTTTCACAGTCCATATGAGTACCGAGTACCTGAGTACCTGTCACCGCCCTTCATAGTACCCGAGTACCAGTTACCAGCCCATCAGGGTACCCGAGTACCTGCCACCAGGCCATCAGAGTACCCGAATACCTGTCACCAGGCCATCGGAGTACCCAAGTACCTGTCATCAGGCCATCAGAGTACCCGAGTACCTGTCACCAGCCCCACAGAGTACCCGAATACCAGTCACCAGCCCATCAGAGTACCCGAGTATCTGTCACCAGGCCATCAGAGTACCCGAGTACCTGTCACCAGGCCATCAGAGTACCCAGAGTACCTGTCGCCTGCCCATCTGAGTAACCAAGTACCTGTCACAGTCCATCATAGTACCAGAATACATGTCACAGTCTATAAGAGTACCCGAGTAACTGTCACAGTCCATATGAATACCCAAGTACCTGTCCCAGTCCATATGAGTACCTGAGTACATGTTACAGTCCATATGAATACCAAGTACCTGAATACCCGTCACCAGGCCATCAGAGTACCCGAGTACCTGTCGCCAGCCCATCAGAGTAACCAAGTACCTGTCACCAGCCCATCAGAGTACCCGAGTACCTGTCACCAGCCCATCAGAGTAATCAAGTACCTGTCACCAGCCCATCAGAGCACCTGAGTACCTGTCTGCAGCTCATCAAGTTACCCGAGTACCTATCTCCAGCCCATCAGAGTACCCGAGTACCTATCTGCAGCCCATGCCTCATAGAATATATGTTGGGGTGTTTTCTTTCCAAAATGGGGCCATTTTGTGGGTAATTCCACTGGGCTGGAGCTCAAGGACCTTCAAAAGTGTGATAGGTAGAATGAAATGAGATGTGTAATTTATGCTCCTAGAATGCCTGAAGGTACTACTTCAATGTTGGTGCTCTGTATGTGGCCAGACTGTGTAAAAGTCTCACACATGTGGTATCACCATACTCGGGAAGAGTAGAATAATGTATTTTGGGGTGTAATTTGTTGTATGCATATGCTGTGTGTGAGAAATAACCTGATAATATGAACATTTTGCAAAGAATTGTGGGAAAAAATTACAACTTAAAAAAACACACCATGCTACTTACTTAATACCTTGAAATGTCTCCTACTTAAAAAGGGGTCATTTGGGGGATATTTGTACTTTTCTAACTTGTTAGGCCCCTTTCACACATGCGGACAGTATGTCCGTATTTCATCTATCCGTTTGCGGATGAAATACAGACATACATGCATCCCTATGGGATAGCGGGTGTCTACGGATGAACATCCGCAGACACCCGCTATTGTCCTCCTCCGCTACTGTCCGATTCTGCAGACGGAGGAAAATCCTATTTTTCTATCTGTCTGCAGAGCGGATCTGATGAACGCGGACAGACGGTCCGTGTTCATCTGATCCCCATAGAGGAGAGCGGAGATCTGACAGGGCGGTCCCTGCACAGTGTGCGGAGACCGCCCTGTCCGCCGCCGGCTCAGTGGGGACAACGGAGCAATCCCTGCTGAGTGAGCCGATCATCACGGGGCGGATCATTACTGATCCGCCCCGTGTGAAAGGGGCCTTAGTGTCTCAAGAAATGAGATACACCTGATGTACTGAAGGCCTGATCAGACGTGATCCATTTTCAGTGATTGGCACCATAGTTTGTAGACTCTATAAATTTCACAAAGACCAAATAATATACACTAATCTGGGTTATTTTTTACCAAAGATATGTAGCAGTATAAATTTTAGCCAAAATTTATGAAGAAAAATTACTAATTAGCAAAATTTTATGACAAAAACAAAGAAAAAGGCAGAATGTATTTCGGGGGGGGGGGGGGGGGGGTTATTTTTGCTATATACATGCCATGTGTTGAAAATATCTTATAAATTGACAACTTTGTGTAAAAAAAATGCGTTTTCATTTTTTTATTATTTTCCACGTTTTCCAAAAACTTCTGGAAAAAAATGAACCGTTCAAAAGACTCATTCTGCCTCATAGCTTATACGTTGGGGTGTTTGCTTTCCAAACTGGGGTAATTTTGTGGGCAATTCCATTGTCCTGGTGCTCCAGGGCCTTCAAAACTATAATAGGTGGTTGAGAAATGAGATGTGTAATTTATGCTCCTAGAACGCCTGAAAGTGCCACTTTAATGTTGGCCCCTTTTATGTGGCCAGGCTGTGTAAAAGTCTCACACATGTGGTATCGCCATACTTGGGAAAAATAGCAGAATGTATTTTCGGGTGTAATTTGTTGTATGCATATGCTGTGTGTGAGAAATAACCTGATAATATGAAAATTTTGTAAAAAAAATCAAAAGAAAATCTTCACTTTGCAAAGGATAGTGGATAAAATGACAACTTAAAAAAACTTACCAAACGACTTACTTAATACCTTGGAATAGCGATGGACGAACTTCCGATGGGACATTTCGCGAACGCAGACCGCGAACGCGGACCGCGAACGTCCGCGGCGGGCCCCATTGACTTCAATGGGAGGTGAACTTCGCAAACCTATAGGTCAAATTTGCAGCCACAAAATAATTAGTAGCTGTGCAAACATAGTCCCACCACATGGCCAATGACATAACACATGTATGAGGTGAATCTGGGATCAACAACTACAAGCATTCTTTTTTTATATGGGAAATTGTTGTGACAATTCAGGACTGTGGAGCGCATGAAGGCAATGGAGGAGAGGGAAGGTCAGGGTAGGCAAAGAGGGTGCAGGAGATGATCACCAGCAGCGTGACATACAACAATGACACCTACACCGTGATAGAGTCACCTGACAACAGCACCGTGATAGAGAGCACTGACATCAGCAGCGTGACATAAAGCACTAACACAAGCACCGTGATATACAGCACTGACAGCAGCACCGTCATAGATAGCACTGACATCAGCAGCGTGACATACAGCAATGACACCTGCACCGTGATAGAGTCATATGACAACAGCACCGTGATAGAGAGCACTGACATCAGCAGCGTGACATAAAGCACTAACACCAGCACCGTGATATACAGCACTGACAGCAGCACCGTGATAGAGAGTACTGACATCAGCACCGTGATATACAGCACTGACACCTGCACCGTAAGCAGCCCCAGGAGGAAGTCAGCATAGCACAGGGATGGTGGGTGCCCCTCATAATGAGCATAGCACAGGGATGGTGGGAACCCCTCATAATGAGCATAGCACAGGGATGGTGGGAGCCCCTCATAATAAGCAGCCCCAGGAGGATGTCAGCATAGCACAGGGATGGTGGGAGCCCCTCATAATAAGCAGCCCCAGGAGGATGTCAGCATAGCACAGGGATGGTGGGAGCCCCTCATAATAGGCAGCCCCAGTAGAAATATGACACCGCTCAACCTCTTCAAAGAGGAGGGTACGGGCATATAGTACGGTGTGCTTTTTTTGGACAAGGAAGTGAGCCAAATGAAGAAAGAAGGTCTCTGTGCTCGATTAAAAAAATTGTTTATAGACATATACATAGTCTACTGGTCACATGTGTTGAATTCCTCCCAGATCCATGCCTCATTCATTTTTAGAAATGTGAGGTAGTTAACACTGTCGTGAGCTAGGCGAGTACGCTTATCGGTCACAATCTCCCCTGCTGCGCTGAATGTCCTTTCGGACAGAACACTGGATGAAGGGCAAGCCAACAGTTCGATTGCAAATTGGGCAAGATGTCCTGGACCCCAGGGTATTTAACAAGGAATCGCTGCACGACCAAGTTTAAGACGTGTGCCATGCATGGCACGTGCGTGATTTTGCCCTGTTTCAATGCGCTAAGCAGATTGGCACCGTTGTCACACACCACTTTGCCAACTGTCAAATTGAGCGGTGTTAGCCACTGATCTGCCTGTAAACGCAAAGCTGAGAGGAGTGCCGGGCCAGTGTGGCTCTTGGCTTCCAGGCACAACAGACGCAGCACGGCATGGCAACGTCTCACCTGGCATGTCGAATAGGTTCTGGAGATCTTGGGCGGCGCAGCGGAAGAGAAGCTAGCAGCGGAAAAGGAGGAGTCAGCCGAAGAGGAGAGGGAGGAGGATGGAGTAGGAAGAGGAGGAGAAGAAGAGTCAGGCCTGCATGCAATCCGTGGCGGTAAAACCAAATCTACACGGGTGCCACGGGTTACATGCTTGACGGCCGTCAGAAGGTTCACCCAGTGGGCAATAAAAGTGATATACCTTCCCTGCCCGTGTTTGCTAGACCACGTGCCTGTGGTCAGATGTATCTTGGCACCGACACTGTGTGCCAGAGATACATTCACTTGCCGCTGAACATGGCCATATAGCTCTGGGATGCCTTTCTCTGAGAAATACTTCCTTCCTGGGACCTTCCATTGTGGTGTTCCAATGGCCACAAATTTGCGAAAGGCCTCCGAGTCCACCAGTTTATATGGCAGTAGTTGGCGGGCTATGAGTTCTGACAAGCCAGCCGTCAACCGTTGGGCAAGAGGGTTATCCGGCGTCATCATTTTTTTACGCTCGAACATAGGCCCACGGAAGCCTGCCTTTTTGCAGAAAAACGTGAGCTTGGCGTGATGGAAGGTGGAGTGGAGGACAATTGTGAGGAGAGAGAAGAAGGAGAAGTAGAAGACGAGGCTGGACGGTGAGAGCCTGGAGTGTGGCTTTGTGTGTTCAGTTGCTCCCACTGGGCTCGGTGATGGCAGCTCATGTGCCTTCTTAAGGCGGTCGTCCCTAGGTGAGTGTTGGGCTTACCGCGACTAATGCATTGACTACAAAGATTACAGATGGCAACGCTATTGTCAGCAGCGGACACGTTAAAAAAAGCGCACACTGCGGAGCCATGTGCCGGTGTCCTGGGAGCGCCAGATGTGACCTTACATGGTCGATGACTCGCTCCTGATACATTTGCAGTCTGCTTTGTCCCTCCTGTGCAATGTATGCTTCTCCTCCCTATCTGCTGGTCCATATCTCCCTCTGAACTCCCCTCCTCTTCCTCTCTTGTGGGCACCCACGTGACATCACTAGACACGTCATTGTCAACGTCACCTTCTCCACCGCTATAAGTAGAGATCTCGGAGTAGGCAGCAACACCGGGGACCAACCTCCTCCTTGAGCTGTTCTGGGTACTGTCGTCAGACTGCTGAGTAGCGGTTGTTGCTACCTCCTCTTCCTGATCCAATACCAAGAGTGGCTGCGCATCAGAAATGTCTTGATATGGATCGGAAAATAATTCCTGTGACTCAAGCGGAAGGTATGTGGTGGTGGTGTTGTTGGTGGTAGTGTCTTTGGGGGTGCACATAGCAGAGAGTGAAGAAGAGGGTGCAGATCGAGAGGATGAGAAGGGTGCAGAACGCACCTTCTGCAACTTCCCACTTTGGCTCAAGCCTGTTGCTCCTGCCCTACCCCTACCACCCCTGCGGAAGGGCTGGCCTCTTCCTCTGCCTGTCATTTTTTAAATGACCCTGTGACAAAACTCTCAGTCCCTATACCGATGAAGGACTTCTGCAGTATAGGGCAGCGGTCAGCAGTAGTGCACCTCAACCCTATGTATTGTGGACCTATACCAGTCCTTATAGAATGGCAGACTGTACCTCACTCAACCCTATGTACTGTAGCACCCTAGACAGACCAAGTTACCAGTCCTTATAAGGACCTTTGTGGAACAAGTAGGTTGTGTGTGAGTGATTAGCAGACTGTACGTCAGTCCCTATACCGATGAAGGACTGCTGCAGTATAGGGCAGCGGTCAGCAGTAGTGCACCTCAACCCTATGTATTGTGGACCTATACCAGTCCTTATAGAATGGCAGACTGTACCTCACTCAACCCTATGTACTGTAGCACCCTAGACAGACCAAGTTACCAGTCCTTATAAGGACCTTTGTGGAACAAGTAGGTTGTGTGTGAGTGATTAGCAGACTGTACGTCAGTCCCTATACCGATGAAGGACTGCTGCAGTATAGGGCAGCGGTCAGCAGTAGTGCACCTCAACCCTATGTATTGTGGACCTATACCAGTCCTTATAGAATAGCAGACTGTACCTCACTCAACCCTATGTACTATAGCACCCTACGCCAGGTTATTACCTTACCAGTCCTTATAAGGACCTTTGTGGAACAAGTAGGTTGTGAATGATTAGCAGACTGCAGCAGAAGGGCAGCAGTCAAGTATAATATTCTTTCTATATTTGGAAGAAAGAATATTATACGTGTACAAGCCTATTACCATACCACTGATACCAGTCCTGAAAAGAACCTTTGTGGACCTAATATAGTAACAGCTACTGATTAAACTGACCCTAACTGCCTCACACACTGCTTCCTGCCTGTCCCTATATAAACTGACAAAACAGAGGCTACTGGAACAATAACTGGAATAGCACTTTTGTGGACCTGATAGTAACAGCTAATGACTAAACTGACTGTCCCTACAGCAGACACACCGTCCTGTCCCTTTCTCTAAACTGACAAAAGACACTCAGGCTGCTGCAACAATCAGTAGCACAGCAAACCTATATCCTGAACTACACCTAACACCTATACCAGTCCTGAAAAGAACTTTTGTGTACCAAATAGCTAGTGATTTGGGTCACTGCAATCTCTCCCTGCTCCACACAGCAACCTCTCCCTATAGTGACAGAAGAAAGAATGTAAAATGGCCGCCGGATCGGGTGTATTTATAAGTTAGGGGGAACGTCCAAGTGTCCATGTGCTGTAATGTCTCAATTGGCTGTCCTGTACCCCATGATGGATGTGTCATCATAGGTCAAAGTTCTTTTACACAGAAAACACGGAAGTCCGCCAGGCGAACGGCGGCAATAGTCCGCCAATCGGGCGAATCGTGAACAGCCGAAATTCGCCGCGAAACGACCGCCGGGCGAACCGTTCGGCCATCGCTACCTTTGAATGTCTACTTTCTAAAAAGTGGTCATTTGGGGGGTATTCGTACTTCCTGACTTGTTAGTGTCTCAAAAATTAGATACACCTGATGTACTGAAGGCCTAATGAGATGTGATCAATTTTCAGTGATTGGCACCATAGTTTGTAGACTCTATAACTTTCACAAAGACCAAATAATATACACTAATCTGGGTTATTTTTACCAAAGATATGTAGCAGTATACATTTTAAAATATAAGAAAAATGACTAATTAGCAAAATTGTAATGCAGAAACAAAGAAAAAAGCATTTTTTTCACAAAACTTACAGTTCTCTTTTTATTTATAGCATAAAAAAACACTAGTGATTAACCACTTCAGCCCCGGACCAATTGTCAGCCTAAAGACCAGAGGTCTTTTTACAATTTCACACTGCACTGCTTTAGCTGGTAATTGCGTGGTCATGAAATGTTGTACCCAAACAAAATTTGCGTCCTTTTCTTCCCACAAATAGAGCTTTCTTTTGATGGTATTTGATTGCCTCTGCGATATTTATTTTTTACGATATAAAAGGAAAAAGACTGAAAATTTAAAAAAAAAACATATTTTCTAATTTTTGTTATAAGAAAAATCGAATGAACTAAATTTTAGTCATACATTTAGGCCAAAATTTATTCAGCCACATATCTTTAGTAAAAAAAATTTCAATAAGCGTATATTTATTGGTTTGCGCAAAAGTTATAGCGTCTACAAACTAGAGTACATTTTCTGGAATTTACACAGCTTTTAATTTATGACTGCCTATCTCGTTTCTTGAGATGCTAAAATGGCAGGGCAGTACAACCCCCCCCCCCATGACCCCATTTTGGAAAGTAGACACCCCAAGGAAATTGCTGAGGGGCATGTTGAGCCCATTGAATTTATTTTTTTTGTCCCAAGTGATTGAATAATGACACACAAAAAAAGTTTACAAAAAGTTGTCACTAAATGATATATTGCTCACACATGCCATAGTTATATGTGGAATTGCACCCCAAAATATATTCTGCTGCTTCTCCTGTGTACGGGGATATCACATATGTGGGACTTTTTGGGAGTCTAGCCGTGTACGGGACCCCGAAAACCAATCACTGCCTTCAGGATTTCTAAGGGTGCAAATTTTTGATTTCACTCCTCACTACCTATCACAGTTTCGGAGGTCATACAATGCCAAAATAGCACAAACCCCCACAAATGACCCCATTTGGGAAAGTAGACACCCCAAGGAAATTGCTGAGGGGCATGTTGAGCCCATTGAATATTTTTTTTTTGTCCCAAGTGATTGAATAATGACACAAAAAAAAAGTTTACAAAAAGTTGTCACTAAATGAAATATTGCTCACACATGCCATAATGATATGTGGAATTGCACCCCAAAATAGATTATGCTGCTTCTCCTGAGTACGGGGATACCACATATGTGGGACTTTTTGGGAGTCTAGCCGCATACGGGACCCCGAAATCCAATCACTGCCTTCAGGATTTCTAAGGGTGCAAATTTTTGATTTCACTCCTCACTACCTATCACAGTTTCGAAAGCCATAAAATGCCAAAATAGCACAAAACCCCCCCAAATGACCCCATTTTGGAAAGTAGACACTCCAAGCTATTTACTGAGAGGTATGTTCAGTCCATGAAATATTTATATTTTGTCACAAGTTGCAGGAATATTACAATTTTTTTTTTTTTGCACAAAGTTGTCACTAAATGATATATTGCTCTCACATGCTATGGGCATAAGTGAAAATACACCCCAAAATAAATTCTGCTGCTTCTCCCGAGTATGGGGATACCACACGTGGGGGACTTTTTGGCAGCCTAGCCACGTACGGGACCCCGAAAACCAAGCACTGCCTTCAGGATTTAAATATAAAACGCTACCAAAAAAACCTGTTAGCAATCGCAGGGATCAGGCCTGACTCTGCGAACGCTGCAGTTATGCGTTTAGTGTTTTGTAAGTGACAGTGATCGATCGATACTGCCCTTGGGTGGGCTGGGCGGAGGGGCAAAACGCAGGTGCTAGCAGGTATCTGGGCTGATCTCGCTAACAATGCATTTTTTTGGAACCCTAAACTGCTAGGGACGCTAGTATAGATCTAATCAGATCAGATATTGATCTGTTCAGATTCTATACCACTACGGGAGGTTTATGCTTTGCGCGTGGGTGTTACTGGCACTAACCTAGCGCTGCCTGGGGCAATGCAGACCCTGACCCTAAAACCTAATTGATATCACCCGCTGAGTGATCAGGGGTTTAAACCTTTGTTGGGTAATAAATGGTGGGTGCCCTGATGCTATAAAAAGCAAACTAACTAACCAGAGTCACCCGTAACACTTATACGGTGATCACTGGTGAAAGGGTTAACTAGGGGCAATCAGGGGGTTAAAACCTTTATTAGGTAGTATATGGGGGTCCCTGACGCTATATAAAAACCTGATGGGGAATCTAAATAACTAACTGGCTAACCAGCGTCACCAGTGGCACTTATACGGTGATCGCTGGTGAAAGGGTTAACTAGGGGCAATCAGGGGGTTAAAACCATTATTGGGTAGTATATGGGGGTACCTAGCGCTATAAAAACCTGGCGGTGAGCCTAAAAAAATAACTAGCTACCTAGCGGCACCAGTGACACTAATGCAGCGATCAGGAAAAATGATTGCTTAGTGACACTGGCAAAAGGGGGTGAAAATGTTAACTAGGGGCAATCAGGGGGTTAAAACCATTATTGGGTAGTATATCAGGGTACCTAGTGCTATAAAAACCTGGCGGTGAAGCTAAAAAAATAACTAGCTACCTAGCGGCACCAGTGACACTAATGCAGCGATCAGAAAAACGATTGCTTAGTGATACTGACAAAAGGGGGTGAAAGGGTTAACTAGGGGCAATCAGGGGGTTAAAACTGTTATTGGGTAGTATATGGGGGTACCTAGCGCTATAAAAACCTAGCGGTGAACCTAAAAAAATAACTAGCTACCTAGCGGCACCAGTGATACTAATGCAGCGATCAGAAAAACTATCGCTTAGTGACACTGGCAAAAGGGGGTGAAAGGGTTAACTAGGGGCAATCAGGGGGTTAAAACCATTATTGGGTAGTATATCGGAGTACCTAGCGCTATAAAAACCTGGCGGTGAACCTAAAAAAATAACTAGCTACCTAGCGGCACCAGTGACACTAATGCAGCGATCAGAAAAACGATTGCTTAGTGATACTGGCAAAAGGGGGTGAAAGGGTTAATTAGGGGCAATCAGGGGGTTAAAACTGTTATTGGGTAGTATATGGGGGTACCTAGTGCTATAAAAACCTAGCAGTGAACCTAAAAAAATAACTAGCTACCTAGCGGCACCAGTGATACTAATGCAGCGATCAGAAAAACTATCGCTTAGTGACACTGGCAAAAGGGGGTGAAAGGGTTAACTAGGGGCAATAAGGGGGTTAAAACCATTATTGGGTAGTATATCGGGGTACCTAGCGCTATAAAAACCTGGCGGTGAACCTAAAAAAATAACTAGCTACCTAGCGGCACCAGTGACACTAATGCAGCGATCAGAAAAATGATTGCTTAGTGATACTGGCAAAAGGGGATGAAAGAGTTAACTAGGGGCAATCAGGGAGTTAAAACCGTTATTGGGTAGTATATGGGGGTACCTAGCGCTATAAAAACCTGGCGGTGAACCTAAAAAAATAACTAGCTACCTAGCGGCACCAGTGACACTAATGCAGCGATCAGAAAAACTATCGCTTAGTGACACTGGCAAAAGGGGGTGAAAGGGTTAACTAGGGGCAATCAGGGGGTTAAAACCATTATTGGGTAGTATATCGGAGTACCTAGCGCTATAATAACCTGGCGGTGAACCTAAAAAAATAACTAGCTACCTAGCGGCACCAGTGACACTAATGCAGCGATCAGAAAAACGATTGCTTAGTGATACTGGCAAAAGGGGGTGAAAGGGTTAATTAGGGGCAATCAGGGGGTTAAAACTGTTATTGGGTAGTATATGGGGGTACCTAGCGCTATAAAAACCTAGCAGTGAACCTAAAAAAATAACTAGCTACCTAGCGGCACCAGTGATACTAATGCAGCGATCAGAAAAACTATCGCTTAGTGACACTGGCAAAAGGGGGTGAAAGGGTTAACTAGGGGCAATAAGGGGGTTAAAACCATTATTGGGTAGTATATCGGAGTACCTAGCGCTATAAAAACCTGGCGGTGAACCTAAAAAAATGACTAGCTACCTAGCGGCACCAGTGACACTAATGCAGCGATCAGAAAAACGATTGCTTAGTGATACTGGCAAAAGGGGGTGAAAGGGTTAATTAGGGGCAATCAGGGGGTTAAAACTGTTATTGGGTAGTATATGGGGGTACCTAGTGCTATAAAAACCTAGCGGTGAACCTAAAAAAATAACTAGCTACCTAGCGGCACCAGTGATACTAATGCAGCGATCAGAAAAACTATCGCTTAGTGACACTGGCAAAAGGGGGTGAAAGGGTTAACTAGGGGCAATCAGGGGGTTAAAACCATTATTGGGTAGTATATCGGAGTACCTAGCGCTATAAAAACCTGGCGGTGAACCTAAAAAAATAACTAGCTACCTAGCGGCACCAGTGACACTAATGCAGCGATCAGAAAAATGATTGCTTAGTGATACTGGCAAAAGGGGATGAAAGAGTTAACTAGGGGCAATCAGGGAGTTAAAACCGTTATTGGGTAGTATATGGGGGTATCTAGCGCTATAAAAACCTGGCGGTGAACCTAAAAAAATAACTAGCTACCTAGCGGCACCAGTGACACTAATGCAGCGATCAGAAAAATGATCGTTTAGTGACACTGGCAACAGGGGGTGAAAGGGTTAACTAGGGGCAATCAGGGGGTTAAAACCATTATTGGGTAGTATATCGGGGTACCTACCGCTATAAAAACCTGGCGGTGAAGCTAAAAAAATAACTAGCTACCTAGCGGCACTAGTGACACTAATGCAGCGATCAGAAAAAAGACCGCTTAGTGACACTGGCAAAAGGGGGTGAAAGGGTTTACTCTAGGGGCAATCAGGGGGTTAAACCTTTATTGGGGGGGAGTAGGGAGCTACCCTGGACCTAACACTAACTGCCCTGACACAACTGACACTAAATGACAGTAAATAAATGATCACTGCAATCAGTGACACTGTGACTGGGGGGGGGGGGGGCGGGGGCGATCAGGGGGGTGATCAGGGGGGGGGGATTTGTGTGCCTATGTGTACCTACATGTCAGTGTAGTGTTTGGTGCACTTACTTTCTGTGTTCTCCTCGCAGTCCGGTCAAAAAGACCGCCCCGAGGAGAATGACATCACTTCCTCCCTGCCTGTGTTTACAATACACAGCGGGGGAAGCTTCTCATTCGCCAGGAGCGATCGAGAGGGGATGGCCAGAAACCAACGGCCATCCCCTCATCGGACCCCCCACCCGCTGGAAGGCAAGCACGTACATGTACGTGCTTGTGCCTGTACATGCCATTCTGCTGACGTATATTGCCATGCGGCGGTCCTTAAATGGTTAAATACCACCAAAAGAAAGAAATTTGTGTGCAAAAAGGATGCAAGTTTCACAAGGGTACAGTGTTGCATGACTGAGTAATTTTCATTCAAACTGTAAGAGCGCTGAAAGCTGAAAATTGATCTGGGCAGGAAGGGGGTGTAAGTGCCCTGTATTGAGGTGGTTAAATTATGCCATTCGGTTAACACTTTGTCTCGTGTAGAACAAGGTCCATATTAACTGAATGCCCCATACCTAATTAAAGTAGTGTGCATTCCCCGGCCTAGAGTGGCTTGCTGGACACACAGAAAAAAGGTGTCCCTAGAATTTTTTTTTTTAAATGTTGGCAACTATGAAAGGGGAAGCAGGTGTGTGCCACCACCTTCCTTAGCCATACCAGACCACATACCCTCAACATAGGAAAAGTATCTTGCCTGATTATGACCTCACAAGAAAAAAGTTGCAATGTACATAACAAGGCACACATATGAAGGGGAAATTTCACAGACATACTTTATTTTCTATGTCTGATTACTGAATTGCGTTAGCACTTGTTTTCTTGGTGGCTGAGTGCCTTTAAAGTCAAATAACAAAATCAAATGCCAACAGAAATGTTTTTGTAATAAATGTCAATCAGAGGATTTATTTTGGGCAAGTGTTTCAGATGAAAATATACAAAACCTGATTAATTATTATACAGTAAAGAACTGTATTTGACATAAAATCTGACAATAGTATCTACTTAACATAGAAGAAAATGTGTGTTTAGACAGCAAATTCTAGCTGAGTCGATGTTTTCTCATTGATTTCCATATTGACTCGCTACCCATCTCCTTTACATAAATGACAGGGTCTACTTTTTAACTAATATAAAATTCTAATGTATGACCAACCATGCTTGCCCATGTCCCACGCCTTTCAAATGTTCAGCTTACTGACAAAAAAACATACAACTTTAAAAGAAAAGAAACTCATTATAAGTCCGCAAACTCCAATTTATTTATTTATTATAAAAATTAATTAACAACTGTTGCCTTGTCTGAAAACAGATTTGTTTATTCATGAAATATTTTTTATACAAAAATGTTGTTTTTTGTTGTTGATGCTGGGCAGATTTTGTATTTCTTTGTGTACGAGCACAGAAACATATCTGTCGTACTCTTAGGGCAGGTAGATTTCATTTTTAACATTGTTTTATTTGATTAATATTACACTAGCAAAGTGTGTCTATGCCATAATGGATAATGTTGGAGATATTAAAAATACTGTTGAGGAGATGTATTAGTCGGTAAGATGTGATGGGCAAGGAGCAAGGTGTGGAGTTGGAGTTGAGATGTTAATGTCAGTGGAGGGGGTGGCCAGGGGTTCAAAGTATACAAATGGGGAAAGGGGGAGCAAGGGCACAGTCTGTGCAGCACAGATGACATTTGTGAAGGTTGCTGTCAAGTCCTAGGGTATGTCTTGCACAAGAGCATAGCAGGGATGTCCTTGAGATAGCACCAAGTTAGGAATAGAGAAGGGTGTGACAGCAGGAAAAAGGACAGTCAGTAGTGGGAGAGAATAGTGTGAGCTGGCTGAAAGGATGCATGCAAGGAGGTGAGGTTACCAGGGCTTTGTAAACTGGTGGTATACCTGGAAAAATGCATGCAGGAAAGTGAACTTCCAGAGGTTTGTGAAATTCTGGGATTCTGGGAGGAATGTGTGCAGATAGGTGAACTGATGGGGGTTGTGAGCAGTGGCAAACGCTGACAGTGGCTGAAGCCCCGAGAGTGGGTCCTCAAAAGTCCCCGGGTCTCGGGTGGGCACTGTTCTATTATTAGCCCTGAGCACCGCCGCCTGCTGCCAAGCAGGGACCAATGTAATCCCGAGTAGAGATGGCCTTGCGGTTCGCCCCGCGGTCAGTTCGCGGCAAATTGTTGTCGTTCGCGATTCGCCAAACCGGCGGACTTCTGGCGCTTTGACCCAGGACACATCCATCATGGGGTACAGGACAGCCAATTGAGACATTTCAGCCCATGGACAATTGGACATACCCACTACCTTATAAATAGACCTGATCTGGCGGCCATTTTACATTCTGTCTTTTGTCGGTGTAGGAAAAGGACGCTGTGTGGAGCAGGGACAGTCAGTTTAAACACTAGCTATTACTATTAGGTACACAAAAGTTATTTTAAGGACTGGTATAGGTGTACAGTATATAGGGTTGTAATACACTTATAATATACTTTCTTATATATATATAAATATAGAAAGTATATTATGGTGCACTGCTGACTGCTGTGCTGCTGAGTGCTGACCGATTCTGCAGCTGTCTTTTATCAGTGTAGGGACTGAGGGACAGTTTGGTGTTTTGGAGCAGGGACAGTCTGCAAATCACTAGCTACTAGGTCCACAAAGGTCCTTTTAAGGACTGGTATAGGTGTACAATATATAGGGTTGTACACGTATAATATACTTTCTTTCAAATATAGAAAGTATATTATGATGCACTGCCGACTGCTGTGCTGCTGAGTGCTGACCGATTCTGCAGCTGTCTTTTATCAGTGTAGGGACTGAGGGACAGATTGGTGTTTGGAGCAGGGACAGTCTGCAAATCACTAGCTACTAGGTCTGCAAAGGTCCTTTTAAGGACTGGCATAGGTGTACAGTATATAGGGTTGTACGCATACAATATACTTTCTTTCAAATATAGAAAGCATATTATAGTGCACTGCACTGCTGTGTTGCTGACCAATTCTGCAGCTGTCGTTTCTCAGTGTAGGGAGGGACAGTTTGGTGTTTGGAGTAGGGACAGTCTGCAATTCACTAGCTACTAGCTAGCTACTATTAGGTCCACAAAGGTCCTTTTAAGGACTGGTATAGGTGTACTGTTTGGTGTGCAGTAGGGGTATAATATACGTATAAAATACTTGCAAATATAGAAAGCATAGTATAGTGCATTTCCACTGTGCGGCATTGTGACTGCTGAGCGGTTCTGCAGCGATACTACAAAGAGTGACAGACTCAATAAAAAAAAAGTATTATAACTGGTGTGATAGACCAGTGGCCCCCAAAACGACAGATTGAAGTGGGGTGTTATATACCTTCTTCCACATACATACTGCACTTCTCTAGATTTTTGTCACAGGGTCATTTAAAAAATGACAGGCAGGGGAAGAGGCAGGCCCTTCCGCAGGGGTGGTAGGGGTAGGGCAGGAGCAACAGGCTTGAGCCAAAGTGGGAAATTGCAGAAGGTGCGTTCAATTACGTCAAAGGACGCACCAGACTAGGTTGAGTGGCTCACTTAGCTTTACCCTCCTCATCCTCTCGATCTGCACCCTCTTCTTCACTCTCTGCTGTGTGCACCCCTAAAGACACTACCACCAACACCACCACCACCATATACCCTCCGCTTGAGTCACAGGAATTATTTTCCAATCCATCACAAGACATTGCCGATGCACAGCCACTCTTGGCATTGGATCAGGAAGAGGAGGTAGCAACAACCGCCACTCAGCAGTCTGACGACCCAGTTCAGCCCAAGGAGGAGGTTGGTCCCCGGTGTTGCTGCCTACTCCGAGATCTCTAATTATAGCGGTGGGGAAGGTGATGTCGATGATGACATGTCTAGTGATGTCACGTGGGTGCCCACAAGAGAGGATGAGGAGGAGAGTTCAGAGGGAGATATGGACCAGCAGATAGGGAGGAGAAACAGGTGGAACTTACATTGCACAGGAGGGACAAACCAGACTGCTAATGTATCAGGAGAGAGGCATCAACCATGTACGGTCACATCTGGCTCTCCCAGCATGCCGGTACGTGGCTCCGCAGTGTGGGCTTTTTTTAACGTGTCCGCTGCTGTCAATAGTGTTGCCATCTGCAGCCTTTGCAGTCAACGCATAAGTCGCTGTAAGCCCAATACTCACCTAGGGATGACCGCCTTCAGAAGGCACATGAACTGCCATCACCAAGCCTAGTGGGAGCAACGTAACCCACAAAGCTACACTCCAGGCTCTCACCGTCCAGCCTTGTCTTCTACTTCTCCTTCTCCTTCTCCTCTCTCCTCACAATTGTCCTCCACTTAATCTTCCATCATGCCGTCCTCACGTTTTTCTGGAAAAGGGCAGGCTTCCGTGGGCCAAATGTTCGAGCATAAAAAAATGATGATGCCGGATAACCCTCTTGCCCAACGGTTGTCGGCTGGCTTGTCAGAACTGATAGCCCGCCAACTACTGGAAAACAAATCAAAACAAATCCCATGCTTTGGATAAATGAAGTGATTTACAAGGCCCCATACATGTGAAGATATAAGTTCGTTAAGTGGAACGTGAATGGAACTTTATAGTTGAACGTGAATGAAACTTTAAAGTTGGTCCCAGGTATCACTGGTATAGGTGCTTGACCACGTAAATTCTTTCACTGTACAATTTTAGTAAGTAGTAAAGGCTTACCAGAACCACCTTTAGTGTGCGCAGATACGAACTCCCCAACAATTGGGATCGGACAAGATCGTTCCTCCGACACTCCTTTTTTTATATTTTTGCTAGCAATTCTTTTCGTTTAATTTTATACGACTCCATTGAGTCATCTGTATCTTTCAACGTCTATTTGGTTGGAAAATAAAGTACACGTGTTTTAGACTTTATCACACGATTGGGCGCTTTTTTCCTTTTTCATCCATTTGGTGACACGCCAACCTGAATATTTTTCGAACGGACCGGAACGGACGACGTTCAAGGAACACCCGAAGGTGTGGGTTATTCTTTACCTTCCTATCCGGAAAGGTGATTCGAGTCATCCATTCACACGAGGAGTGTCGGAGGAACGATCTTGTCCGATCCCAATTGTTGGGGAGTTCGTATCTGCGCACACTAAAGGTGGTTCTGGTAAGCCTTTACTACTTACTAAAATTGTACAGTGAAAGAATTTACGTGGTCAAGCACCTATACCAGTGATACCTGGGACCAACTTTAAAGTTTCATTCACGTTCAACTATAAAGTTCCATTCACGTTCCACTTAACGAACTTATATCTTCACATGTATGGGGCCTTGTAAATCACTTCATTTATCCAAAGCATGGGATTTGTTTTGATTTGTTTTTCAATTTTGTTGTTTATTTTTCTCACTTAATCACAAGTTTGTGCTTCACAGCATCAAGCTGTAGTCCAAATAATTATTTGTTCTTCTAAAAGTGGTTTTTTTGACCCTTCTTTTGGTTTAATAACCCAATTTTTGTTTATTGCACAATATGCACATTTGTATTGTTTATCATTGATGTTTTACTTTTTGGGAACATTATCTTTGAAAGTTTTTTTCCTGATTTATTGTTTCACTACATTCAGTCACGTGTCATATATCAAGCGCTGCACTGTTTTCCACATTTCTGTTAGTTAGACCTAGTATCTGGTTTTTTGTGCTCAGCTGCTATTTTCTTAATTGATTTTTTCATATCAACTAATTTTTTACCAAGCGCAAGTTTTACTCCTTTTAGCCCGCCAACTACTGCCATATAAACTGGTGGACTCGGAGGCCTTTCGAAAATTTGTCGCCATTGGAACACCACAATGGAAGGTCCCAGGAAGGAAGTATTTCTCAGAGAAGGGCATCCCAGAACTATATGGCCATGTTCAGCGGCAAGTGAATGTATCATGTATCTCTGGCACACAGTGTCAATGCCAAGATACAGCTGACCACAGACACGTGGTTTAGCAAACACGGGCAGGGAAAGTATATAACTTTTACTGGACACTGGGTGAACCTTCTGAAGGCCGTCAAGCATGTAACCCGTGGCACATGTGTAGATTTGGTTTTACCGCCACGGATTGCATGCAGGCCTGGCTCTTCTCCTCCTCCTCCTACTCCATCCTCCTCCCTCTCCTCCTTGGCTGACTCCTCCTTTTCCGCTGCTAGTGTCTCTTCCGCTGCGCCGCCCAAGATCCCCAGAACCTATTCAACGTGCCAGGTGAGACGTTGCCATGCTGTGCTGCGTCTGTTGTGCCTGGAAGCCAAGAGCCACACTGGCCCTGTACTCCTTTCAGCTTTGCGTTCACAGGCAGATCAGTGGCTAACACCGCTCAATTTGACAGTTGGTAAAGTGGTGTGTGACAACGGTGCCTATCTGCTTAGCGCAGTGAAACGGGGCAAAATTACACACGTGCCATGCATGGCACACGTCTTAAACTTGGTCGTGCAACGATTCGTTGTCAAATACCCTGGGGTCCAGGACATCTTGCGGCAGGCAAGGAAAATCTCGGCCCATTTCAGAAGATCTTACATGGCCATGGCTTGCCTTGCTGACATTCAGCGGTGACAATCTGCCAGTCAGACGTCTTATTTGAGATTGCCCGACGCAATGGAACTCAACCTTTTATATGCTTGATAGGCTGCTCCAGCAGAAACGTGCAGTTAACAACTACCTGTACGAACTCTGCGGCAGAACAGGTTCTGGGAAGCCTGTTTTTTTTCACCGCGCCAGTGGCTGCTCATGCATGATGCATGCAGACTTCTGCGGCCATTTGATGAGATCACCAAACTGGTCAGTCGCAGCCATGGCGCCATCAATGACATCGTACCTTATGCCTTCTTTATGGAGCATGCATTATGTCGTGTCATTGATCAAGCCGTGGAGGAGCAGGAGCAGGAAGATGAGGAAGTCGCAATGCTGTATGAATTCCCGGGGGGGCTACTCTATCTGAGACAAGTCAACAACAGGAGTCTGAAGAGGAGTCAGAGGAGGATGGTGCCGGGACGGATGAGGAGGAGCAAGAAGAGCATGCTTTAAACCTTTCTGGGATCCCTTTTGTTGTCTGTGGATGGGGAGAGGAGAATGAGGAGGATGACATTATCCTGGATGATGAGCAGGAGCCAGGCCACCACACCACTTCCAGTTTAGTGCAAATGGGGGCCTTCATGCTCTAGTGTTTTAACAGGGACCCCATATAAAAAGCATAAAGGTCAAGGACCAGTACTGGGGGGCAACGTACTTAGACCCCCGGTACAAACACAAAATGGCGGAAATGTTACCATCATCACAGAGGGCTGTCAGAATGGAGCACTTACAGACCTTGCTTCGAGAAATGCTGCATTCTACTTTTGCGTGCGCTGGCAGAGGAGGAATTCCCACTCCCAGAGAAAGAGTTGCGGGTACCAATCCAACAGCACCTGCAAGAAGAGGGCGGTTTGAAGATGTGTTGGTGACTTCTGATATGAGATCATTCTTTCAGCCGACCCATCGACAGGGCTCACCCGGATCCAATATCAGGGAACGCCTAGACTGTCAGGTGTCCGACTACATCGGGTTAACGGCCGATGTCGACACTCTGAGAAGTAATGAACCCCTGGACTACTGGGTGGGCAGGCTTGACCTCTGGCCAGAGCTTACCCAATTTACATTGGAACTGTTGGCTTGCCCCTTGTCCAGTGTCCTGTCCGAAAGGACGTTCAATGCAGCAGGGGGGATCGTGACTGATAAGCACACTCGCCTAGCTCACGAGAGTGTTGACTACCTGACATTTATAAAAATGAATGAGGCATGGATCTCGGAGGAATTCAACACATGTGACCAGATGACCATGTATATGCATAACTCTATAAGCGATTTATTTAATCGAGCACACGGACCTTTTTTCTACCTTTGTCTCACTTCCTTGTACAAAAAAAGCACTCCGTACTATATGGCTGTACCCTCCTGTTTGAAGAGGTTGAGTGGTGTCATATTTTTGGGTCCCACAGCGAGTTGCTGGTATCAGTGCTGGTGTCAGTGCTCTCTATCTCGGTGCTGGTGTGTTGTCAGTGCTCTCTATCTCAGTGCTGGTGTCAGTGCTCTCGCGGTGCTAGTGTCAGTGCTCGCTATCACAGTGCTGGTGTCAGTGCTCTCTATTTTGGTGCTGGTGCACCATGGCTTAGGATCAGCACTGGACTGGCACTTCCGGACCACCGCAGTGGAGCCCTGCATAGGTGAGGTTAAGGGCCGGGCAGAGGGAGGGGCTCAAGCACAGGTTGGCACACTGGGACACTGGCACAGGACTGCGCTGCCCTGACTGTGGCACTGATCATCTCCTGCACCCCCTTCATAGCCTGCCCTGACCTTGCCTCTCCTCCATGGCCTTCATACGCTCCTGAATTATCAAAATTTCACAGATAAAAAAAGAATGCTTGTCGTTGTTGATCCCAGATTCATGTCAGTGTCCATGTTGTGGGACTATGCGTGAACAGCTAATAAGTATTTTGTGGCTGAAAATATGACCTGGAGGTTTTTAAGGTTCGCCTGCCATTAAAGTTTGCAAATTTTAAATATTAAATATCGGACTGGGAAAAAATTAAGTTTTTGCCCTTCAAAGAGAATTCCCATTTACATGGGTAAAAGGAGAGTTAACATATTTGGGAATCAAATTGACACCAACGGTTGAGAAATTATACCCGGCAAATTATATTCCATTAATAAATGAGATTAAGGCAGAAATAGAGAAGATGAGCATACAATCAGTATCCTGGATCGGAAGAATAAACATGTTCAAAAAGGTTACAGTATATTACCAAAAAGTATGTACAAATTTCAGACGTTACCAACAGGGATCCCTCAGAGCTTTTTTATAACATTAAAAAAAATGCTGACAAAATATATCTGGCAAAATAAAAAGCTGAGAATAAAATTTGCACTAATGACCAGGAAAAGAAAGCATGGTGGTTTGGCAACCCCAGACATAACTAGGTATTATAAAGCAGAAATAATAGCACGTATGGTAGAGTGGACAAAAGAAAATAGGGAAAAAAAGTGGGTGGAGATAGAAAACACTTTAAGTGGAACCACATTGCACAAAAATATATGGATACCAAGTAAATTTAGAACACTAGATTTAGAAACAAACAAAACTTACTAAAAATGTATTTAAAGTATGGGATGCAATTCACTGGAAGGGAAACTGGGCATATAACTTACCTTTAATGTCCCTCACAGGAACACATTTTTTCATACCCGCAAAATAAATATTTTTTAGAGTAGGAATAAGGAATCCACAAATTAAAGACATTATCCCAAAGGGGAAGATGAAACCCGCACAAGAATTAGAGGAATTGAATGGATGGAAGTTGAGTGAATGGGATTTTTTTCAGTTAAAACACTTAGTAAATACATTACCACACCCAATTAGAGATGGAGGGGAACTAAACCTATTGGAAAAACTCTGTGTAACACAAACGAAAAAAAAAGCGGTGGCTGTCTTCAGGTAAATATCTCCTGAACCATATAGGTTTAGTAGATATTTCTTGGACCAAAGTGGTTTGTAAGGGTTTACAACCACTTTAAGGAATCTGTCACAAGACTTCCATGAATCAGGAGCAAGACATTTTAAAGAGACCATACAACAAGAAAGGTGTTGCAAATTTCTTTTGAATAGCCCCCGTGTTAAAGATCATGAATATTGATCCACCCTTGCCAATCACTGAGGGTTTTATGCCTGCGGAAGCTTTACATCCAGAGTTGAAGCTGAAAAAGAGTTCTGTTCTCAGATATTTGCCCATCAGGACTTAAAGATCCACAACTGGTCTGTACAAGAGGTCAAAACGGTCCTAACCTGGTCGGTGGCAGAAACCAAAGATACTTAAAGGTAATTGTCTATTTGGATTTACAGAGGTCATATTAGCCTTTTGCAAAGGCATAAAGAGATACTAGAAGATACTAAAGAATTCAATGAGATTTCTACCAAGTGAAGAGATATTTTTTCTGCTGTTTTTTAAAATCCTGCATCCCTAAGCATCTCATTTTAGACATTTTCAAAGATGGTAGACCTTGAAGTCTTTCTACACTCTGCAATATGCATATCTCCAGGCAGCTCATTCTATGGCTGTTACTAAGTAGAAAACCAATTTATGCAGTTAAAAAAAATAAATGCACAACTACTTTGAGCAAAATGAATAAGTTATATTACACATTACATTACTCTTCTGACTTGCCAAAGGTAAATTTAATTGCACGTGTTTGATATCTAAGCTTTTGAAATCTTTTGGATAAGATATGTATTTAAGATTGCAGAGTATTATTCCAGGTATAGTATTTTTTACACAGTAACATTAGTCCAGTTTTGACCAATGAGGTTATGCATATATAATACCGGTAGGTTCCCGATGGAAGCTGGAAATCACTGAAGTAGGCATCTCTACTACAGCGATCTCCACTATCTTCCAGGTCCGAGCCAAGCAGCTGCCCCGCTTCACTGTAAACATAGGAGGTTGGCCACTGGCCATGGGTGCCATTAGGAGAATGCTTTGCATTTTCTAAAATAATACATAACAATCTCTGATTGGATAAAGTAGAGAGTGTGACATCACTGTGCTCTTACTGAGCATATATATATATATATATATATATATATATATATATATATATATATATATATATATATATTCTATATCTATAATTCTGTTTTTATTGAATATAGAACATGGTAGAGTACAGAAACTAAAAATGCAAAGAAAAGCACATCTAATACATTGAAATTAAAATAAATCAATTATAGATCTAGTAACATCAAACAGATCTAGTATAGAATGTGTAACAAAATAAAAGTGTATACAAAGGGGTATAATCATAGGTCTATAACCAAAAAAAAAAAATTAAAACTGAAGATAAAGACTGAGATGCTGGGTTGATACGTGGGTATTAGGTGGGGTTTAGGGGTGTGATGCTGTACTCAGATTTATCCCACAAATCCCAAACTCTATCAAATCTGTCCACTGCATTATCTACTTGGACTGTCATGTGTTCCATTCTGCGAATTTCGTCAATAACTTGTAAAAATTTATTCTGAGATGAGGAGGGGGGGACAACCACCAGGCAGGGATCAATCTTTTAGTGATATTAAATCTTCCGGAGGGATATGTAGAGGCAAGGCTTCTGTTTTAGAGGCGGTGATTTTTAGACATGCGCAGAGTGAAATATTTTGTTTTAGAATTTTGTTTTCGTCCGAAAAATACATTTATTTAGTTACTCCTGAAATTCATTTTTATTTATTTTGTTTTTCGTTCAAAAATTGCATTCGTCCTAAAATCCACATGAATTACAGTCAAATCTGTCTTTAAGGCTGGGTTCACACTGAAGCGATGCGGGAACGCTGCAAATCCGCGGCGGGTTCCCGCATCGCATGCTTCCCGCCGGCAGTTCACACTGCCCTATGCGGACTGCTGGGAGTGTCAGTGAAACCTTAATGACACCCCCAGATCAGTTTGCATATCGCAGTGTGATCTGCAAACTCGGACAGGAATTGGATCGCATGGTGTGAACACCCATGCGATCCGATTCTGCTGCGGACCAAAAAAAGGGTCCTGTGCGAGTTTGGAGCGGGTGCGATGCGAATTCAGCCATACTATCTGTATGGCCGAACTCGCATCGCACAGGGATCAGATGTGATTTGCACTGCAGTGCGATGCGAATCACATCCGGGTCTCCCAGCCGCAGCAGTGTGAACCCAGCCTGAAGGCTTATGGTGTCTGTCGAATGTATAAAGAAGATTCGACGGAGCTGCTAAACTCTATATAGCCTATAGGCGGAGCATTTGACTCTGGAAATGTACGATTGCAGCGCCGTACAGTTTCGATGCTCCGTCGAGTATTATTATAAACCTGTGTGTTTTTCGTTGCTTTGTCGAATCTCCGTCGTTCATGTTGAATGAATGGTCTTAGTCTCACAGTGTCAGGTGTCAGATAGTGAGTGACTGATAATAACAAATATGGGCCATCTACAAGTGTTTCTGTATATATATTATATACTCATTCAAACAGAAACTGGTGATCGCGATCACTGATCAGACAGGTAACAAGATTCTATAAAAATAAATCCCCCCCACAACACAGGCAGCCTCTGAGGCTATCACAAGAACACTAGCAGTAACACTAGTATCACTATAAGATTCTCACACTAACACAATAGCAGCAGATTATTAGGAGAAAGCTAAGTTGAACTGTAGCTTGCTTCACTATTGTTCTGCTGCTGAGCTTATGCTTAATAATAATTCGGGTTCTTCGGCAATTCAAACAGACCAGCTAAGATTGACTGTCTTCTGAAATGATTCAGTGTGTGTGTCTCTCTCTGCTAGCAATCATAAGTGAAAGTAAGTTGGCTGTACGTGTGTACTCAGTTCTAGCTATTTTACTGCTCCTCCTCTTTGTTTACAATCAGCCAATAACATTCACCCTCATCATTATTTTTATTTTACTTCCCCCACCCAATTCCAGAATCTTTTCTCTCTGTCAAATCTTTTCTCTCTATGTCGAATATTTTCTCTCTGTTGAATCTTTTCTCTATATAAACTTGGACTAATAGAGTAAGGTTAGGCACATTCGACCACAGGTTCAATAGACACAGATTGTTATTGTCAGAGTCACGTCGAATCTCCTATTCTATATCAAACTGTTGTAACAACGAAAACAAAAATAAAGCATTTATTTATGTCGGATCTTTCGTTTTACGGATTCTGTGCTTTCGTTATTGTTTGTCAAAACGAAAACGAAAATACCTGAAATTTGGACGAAAATGTATTCGGACGAAAACGAATGCACATGTCTATTGATTTTGAAACCAGATAGGGAGCAAAACCGGGAAAGGAGAGAGTGTAGGGATGGGAGGGAAATGTGAGGGTGGATGAGGGTCAGCAGAATATCATCCTAGAATAGGGATAATTTATATTCTCTATGGCGCATTGGAGCCCCGCGGATATCAGGATGGGAGCTTATAGCTTCTACCAAGGGTTCCAGATATAGAATGAATAGGAGCAGGGATAGAGGGCAGCCATGTCTGATACCGTTTGATATAGGGAAGGTCTTGGACATAAATTAGGACATTTGGACCTGAGATGAGTGGTTGGACTAGAGGGCTGATAAAGCAGATATAAATGGACCGTGAATCCCAAATTTGGAAAGGTTAGCAAACATGTAGGACCAGCATAATCTATTAAACGCCTTTTGGGCATCTAGGCTGAGGATCAATGCTGGTCTGTGTACTCTGTTCAGCATATCAATGATGTCAATGATGCGCCTAGTGTTGTCCCCGGCGTGTCTAGTAGGTACAAATCCTACTTGGTCTCTATAAATCAATTTGGTTAGGAATTGGGATAAGAGATTGGCCAGAATTATAGTAAAGAGTTTGTAATCCAAATTTAGGAGTGCAATTGGTCGGTAGTTGTCTGGGATAGAGGGGTCTTTATCTGGTTTAGGATTGACCGAGATATATGTAGGAATGAAGAAAAGGTTGGTGGGGGGCCTTAACCTGTAGAAGGGAGTTGTATAAAGATAATAGGTGAGGTGACAAGATCAGTGAAAATGTCCAGTAGTAGGAATAGGGGAGACCATCTGGGCCAGGTCATTTGTGTAGAGGTAGGTGAGTAATAGTATTAGCTAATTCTTCTCCAGTGATGGGGGAATTTAAGATGTGTAGGTCCGGTTTGGTCAGTTTTGGTAGTTTTATGTCTGACAGAAAAGTCTCAAAAGTCTCCTGATCAAATGGGGGATGAAGTTCAGGGGTTAAGCAATTGTAAAGTTTAACGTAAAACTCACCAAAGACCATGGTCTGTGGGCAGTGGATAGGGGTCCCATCGGATTTTTTAAGGTGATCCGGAAAGGAATGGACGGACCTAGGGTTGAGTCTGGAGACTAGCGTTGTGTTTTTTTGTAGAACTCGTAGAGCTTTTGCTTAGCCCATAGGAGTGATTTGTCTATAGCTGACATCTCCAGGGATTTTAGACCGTTTCGTAGCAAAGTTACTGCCCGTAGCCGAGCCACCATGGGAGAGTGAATTAGGGAGCACTTAGCTGTTTGCAGTTCGGCCAATAAGGATGATTTCAGTAAAGCTGCATCCTTCTTTCTACAGGAGCTTACTGAAATACATTGCCCCCTGAAATAAGCCTTGTGAGCTTCCCATAGAGTAGATGGACTGGAGACAGTGCCTACATTGAGCTGGAAGTATTCAGTCAGAGTAAGGGAAAGTACATCTTTAGTTTTGGGGTCATTTAGCAGTGATTCATTAAGCCTCCAGTGACATTACTCAGGGTACGCAGTGGCGAAGGAAAGGTCTAGGGTCAGTGGTGCATGGTCCAACCAGGTGATGGGGCCTAAATCAGCTGACACTATGTTGGGTAGGAGGGGGGCCATCATGAAAAATTGATTAAGTCTAGAGAACATTTTGTGGGGAGGAGAATAGAATGAAAACTGTTTGCTAGTAGGGTGTTTAACCACTTAAGAACCGCTGAATGGCAATGTACATCGGCAGAATGGCATCGACAGGCACAAGCACGTACAGTGGTGTGAAAAAGTGTTTGCCCCCTTCCTCATTTCCTGTTCCTTTGCATGTTTGTCACACTTAAGTGTTTCGGAACATCAAACCAATTTAAACAATAGTCAAGGACAACTCAAGTAAACACAAAATGCAATTTTTAAATGAAGGTGTTTATTATTAAAGGTGAAAAAAATCCAAACCATCATGGCCCTGTGTGAAAAAGTGATTGCCCCCCCTTGTTAAAACATACTATAACTGTGGTTGTCTACACCTGAGTTCAATTTCTATAGCCACACCCAGGCCTGATTATTGCCACACCTGTTCACAATCAAGGCATCACTTAAATAGGAGCTGCTTGACACAGTAAGGTCCACCAGAAGATCCTTAAAAGCTACACATCATGCCGAGACCCAAAGAAATTCAGGAACAATTGAAAGAAAGTAATTGAGATCTATCAGTCTGGAAAGGGTTATAAACCCATTTCCAAAGCTTTGGGAATCCAGCGAACCACAGTGAGAGCCATTATCCACAAATGGCGAAGAAATGGAACAGTGGTGAACCTTCCCAGGAGTGGCCGGCCGCCCAAAATTACCCCAAGAGCGCAGCGACGACTCATCCAAGAGGTCACAAAAGACCCCACAACAACGTCCAAGGAACTGCAGGCCTCACTTGCCTCAGTTAAGGTCAGCGTTCATGCCTCCACCATCAGGAAAAGACTGGGCAAAAATGGCCTGCATGGCAGAGTTCCAAGGAGAAAACCACTGCTGAGCAAAAAGAACATCAAAGCTCGTCTCAATTTCTCCACAACACATCTTGATGATCCCCAAGACTTTTGGGACAACATTCTGTGGACCGATGAGACAAAAGTGGAACTCTTTGGAAGGTGTGTGTCCAAGTATATCTGGCGTAGAAAGAACACTGCATTTCATAAAAAGAACATTATACCAACAGTAAAATATGGTGGTGGTAGTGTGATGGTCTGGGGCTGTTATGCTGCTTCAGGACCTGGAAGACTTGCCGTGATAAAAGGAACTATGAATTCTGCTGTCTACCAAGAGATCCTAAAGGAGAATGTCCGACCATCTGTTAGTGTACTCAAGCTGAAACGAACTTGGGTTCTGCAGCAGGACAATGATCCTAAACACACCAGCAAGTCCACCACCGAATGGCAGAAGAAAAACAAAATGAAGACTTTGGAGTGGCCTAGCCAAAGTCCTGACCTGAATCCTATTGAGATGTTGTGGTATGACCTTAAAAAGGCCGTTCATGCTCGAAAACCCTCTAATGTAACTGAATTAGGACAATTCTGCAAAGATGAGTGGGCCAAAATTCCTCCAGGACGCTGTAAAAGCCTCATTGCACATTATCGCAAACGCTTGGTTGCAGTTGTTGCTGCTAAGGGTGGCCCAACCAGTTATTAGGTTTAGGGGGCAATCACTTTTTCACACAGGGCCATGATGGTTTGGATTTTTTTTCACCTTTAATAATAAACGCCTTCATTTACAAATTGCATTTTGTGTTTACTTGTGTTGTCCTTGACTATTGTTTAAATTGGTTTGATGTTCCGAAACACTTAAGTGTGACAAACATGCAAAGGAACAGGAAATGAGGAAGGGGGCAAACACTTTTTCACACCACTGTACATGTACGTGCTTGCCTTCCAGCGGGTGGGGGGTCCGATCGGACCCCCTTCCGCTGGCTGCGGTGGTCCGTTTCGCTTCAGGAGCGATCCGGGAAGAGGGGATGGCCGTTGGTTTCTGGCCATCCCCTCTTGATCGCTCTTGGCGAATGAGAAGCTTCCCCCGCCTATGTAGTGTAAACACAGGCAGGGAGGAAGTGATGTCATTCTCCTCGGGGCGGTCTTTTTGACTGGACTGTGAGGAGAACACATAGTAAGTGTGCACCAACACTACACTGACATGTAGGTACACATAGGCACACAAATCCCCCCCCCCCGGTCACCCCCCCCGCTAGGTAGCTAGTTATTTTTTTAGGTTCACCGCCAGGTTTTTATAGCGCTAGGTACCCCCATATACTACCCAATAATGGTTTTAACCCCCTGATTGCCCCTAGTTAACCCTTTCACCCCCTTTTGCCAGTGTCACTAAGCAATCTTTTTTCTGATCGCTGCATTAGTGTCACTGGTGCCGCTAGGTAGCTAGTTATTTTTTTAGGTTCACCGCCAGGTTTTTATAGCGCTAGGTACCCCCATATACTACCCAATAACGGTTTGACTGGACTGTGAGGAGAACACATAGTAAGTGTGCACCAACACTACACTGACATGTAGGTACACATAGGCACACAAATCCCCCCCCGGTCACCCCCCCCGCTAGGTAGCTAGTTATTTTTTTAGGTTCACCGCCAGGTTTTTATAGCGCTAGGTACCCCCATATACTACCCAATAATGGTTTTAACCCCCTGATTGCCCCTAGTTAACCCTTTCACCCCCTTTTGCCAGTGTCACTAAGCAATCTTTTTTCTGATCGCTGCATTAGTGTCACTGGTGCCGCTAGGTAGCTAGTTATTTTTTTAGGTTCACCGCCAGGTTTTTATAGCGCTAGGTACCCCCATATACTACCCAATAACGGTTTTAACCCCCTGATTTCCCCTAGTTAACCCTTTTACCCCCTTTTGCCAGTGTCACTAAGCAATCTTTTTTCTGATCGCTGCATTAGTGTCACTGGTGCCGCTAGGTAGCTAGTTATTTTTTTAGGTTCACCGCCAGGTTTTTATAGCATTAGGTACCCCCATATACTACCCAATAATGGTTTTAACCCCCTGATTGCCCCTAGTTAACCCTTTCACCCCCTTTTGCCAATGTCACTAAGCGATCATTTTTCTGATCGCTGCATTAGTGTCACTGGTGCCGCTAGGTAGCTAGTTATTTTTTTAGGTTCACTGCCAGGTTTTTATAGCGCTAGGTACCCCCATATACTACCCAATAATGGTTTTAACCCCCTGATTGCCCCTAGTTAACCCTTTCACCAGTGATCACCGTATAAGTGCCACTGGTGACGCTGGTTAGCCAGTTAGTTATTTAGGTTCCCGTCAGGTTTTTATATAGCGTCAGGGACCCCCATATACTACCTAATAAAGATTTTAACCCCCTGATTGCCCCTAGTTAATCCTTTCACCAGTGATCACCGTATAAGTGTTACGGGTGACTCTGGTTAGTTTGCTTTTTATAGCATCAGGGCACCCACGCGCAAAGCATACACCTCCCGTAGTGGTATAGTATCTGAACAGATCAATATCTGATCTGATCAGATCTATACTAGCGTCCCCAGCAGTTTAGGGTTCCAAAAAAACGCATTGTTAGCAGGATCAGCCCAGATACCTGCTAGCACCTGCATTTTGCCCCTCTGCCCAGCCCACCCAAGTGCAGTATCGATCGATCACTGTCACTTACAAAACACTAAACACATAACTGCAGCGTTCGCAGAGTCAGGCCTGATCCTTGTGATCGCTAACAGTTTTTTTTGGTAGCATTTTATATTTAAATCCTGAAGGCAGTGCTTGGTTTTCGGGGTCCCATACGTGGCTAGGCTCCCAAAAAGTCCCCCACGTGTGGTATCCCCGTACTCGGGAGAAGCAGCGGAATTTATTTTGGGGTGTAATTTCACTTATGCCCATGGCATGTGTGAGCAATATATCATTTAGTGACAACAAATTTTTTTTTTTATATTCCTGCAACTTGTGGCAATATATAAAATATTTCATGGACTCAATAATGCCTCTCAGTAAATAGCTTGGGGTGTCTGCTTTCCAAAATGGGGTAATTTGGGTGGGTTTGTGCTATTTTGGCCTTTTATGGCCTTCGAAACTGTGATAGGTAGTGAGGAGTGAAATCAAAAATTTGTACCCTTAGAAATCCTGAAGGCAGTGATTAGTTTTCGGGGTCCTGTACGTGGCTAGACTCCCAAAAAGTCCCACATATGTGGTATCCCCGTACTCAGGAGAAGCAGCAGAATATATTTTGGGGTGCAATTCCACATATAACTATGGCATGTGTGAGCAATATATCATTTAGTGACAACTTTTTGTAAACTTTTTTTTTTTTGTGTCATTATTCAATCTCTTGGGACAAAAAAAAAATTCAATGGGCTCAACATGCCCCTCAGCAATTTCCTTGGGGTGTCTACTTTCCAAAACGGGGTCATTTGGGGGGGGGGGGGGGTTTGTACTGCCCTGCCATTAGCACCTCAAGAAATGAGATAGGCAGTCATAAATTAAAAGCTGTGTAAATTCCAGAAAATGTACTCTAGTTTGTAGACGCTATAACTTTTGCGCAAACCAATAAATATACGCTTATTGACATTTTTTTTAATAAAGACATGTGGCTGAATAAATTTTGGCCTAAATGTATGACTAAAATTTAGTTCATTCGATTTTTCTTATAACAAAAAGTAGAAAACATCTTTTTTTTTTTTATTTCAGTCTTTTTCCTTTTATACCGTAAAAAATAAATATCGCAGAGGCAATCAAATACCATCAAAAGAAAGCTCTATTTGTGGGAAGAAAAGGACGCAAATTTCGCTTTGGTACAACATTGCATGACTGCACAATTACCAGTTAAAGCAGTGCAGTGCGAAATTGTAAAAAGACCTCTGGTCCTTAGGCTGACAATTGGTCCGGGGCTGAAGTGATTAATCCACCAAGTGTCAAACAGGTGGTTGGCTCGTGTCAGTTTGCAAAAGGATGTGGATAAAGATTGTGCTGGGAGGGGTATTTTAGTGTGGAATAGGGATTTTCTATCTCATGTAAGGGAGAGTATGGCACTGAAGTCTCCACCTATCACTGTAAACAGAACCCCCCCCCGACCCCAAAAAAAAAGTCCAAAATTAATCCTGAGGATGTGTAGCTGTGAAATAACAAAAAGGCCAGGTTGGCCTAAAAAAAGTAGACCTAATAACATGTGTAGGCCTGAGTAGCAACATCGACTCAGGAGTCCTCGTCCGCAGGCAGAGGACAAATGAGGGAGCAAGGCGGACTCCAACTGGTGAGAACCATGGGATACCTCTGTGCTGCTCCATTGGTAGTGTTAACAGACAAAAGACTCCATAGCCAACCTTATATAGAGATTCAGATATTCTAACAGAAAGAAATAGAAAACAACAAAGCAAAACAGCCGATGGTAAAAGAGCACAAAAAACAGAGCAGTTTATCTTCCATCACTGGCAAATCAAAACCGCGAGAAGGGGTTGCGAGGATCCATGATCCCAAGGGGATAAAAACCTCCTGAAGGACGACTCATGGAGGTTCAGGTAGGTTGTCTAGGCCGTTGAGGGCATTGAGGAGTGGAGTAAGCCTGCAATCGTTTTCCTTGCACTGTGGTCCAGATTGATGATGGGGTTGAAGGAAGTCGGGGGTAGTAGGCATTGGTTGCCCTTCATCCACCGGTAATGGTGGTAGGCCCAGGTTTTTGAGGAAGGAATCTCCTTGCAGATCCAAGAGGGTATGTTGGGCGCCATCTTTTGTTGTACTGAGATGTAACGGAAAGCCCCAGAAGTAAGGAATCTTGTGTAGCTAAAGACGAGAGGGGATGGGACGTGGTGAGCACGTTTTAGCCAAGGTAATTGGAGAGAGGTCGCTAAATATTTGAATTCTGTCCCCTTTATAATCGATATGGGATCGGTTGTGGGTAGCCAGGGCCAGCGCCTCTTTACTGTCATAATAGTGGAACCGTACCACTATGTCTCGCGGTCTGGCACCTGCAGGAGGTTTGGGAGCCAGAGACCTGTGGGCCCGATCAAGGCGCCAGTCTATGTTCACTATGTCAGGAGCAAGGTGATTAAACAGGTCTAATAACTATGGTCTGATGTTATTGTCAGCCACATTTTCTGAGACCCTGCGAATCCTGAGATTTGGGCTCCTTTCTCTGTTTTTCAGGTCTTCTTGCTGAAGTTGTAGCAGGGATACAGAGTTTTTAAGGGCCTGAACATACTGTAATGTCTCATCAAACTTGGTTTTCAAAGATGCTGTGCGCTCATCAAGCTGGTCACTCTCCCCTCTGAGTTGCTTGGAAATATTTCCCACCTTTTGGGCTATTCCCCTTATAAACTGCTGTGCTAGAGCCTGTAGTTTGACATTGAGCATTTCAGGGGATAAAGCGGACTGAGAGGGTGAAGGGAGATGTGAAAGAAGGGCTTGCTGCAAGTTGCCATCCACCATCAGGGTGCTAACTTATACCTTCGGGTTTCCTTGTGTCCTTGTGTAATCGAGACCAGGGATTGAGGCATAGTCAAGTATCGGTCCATTGTGACTACAGGCTGCAGTGCTTGCGGCGTCTGATAGTAAGGCTGTTGGTCCCTGATCTTTACCATGGGTTGCTAGGAGGCTCTGGTGGTCTATATGTCTTACCCCCATGGTGAATGTATGCCGATTAAGCTGTGCAGAGGTCACGGAGAGCAGAGCGGGTCCAGAGCTCACAAATGACACGTCCACCATCTTGAAGAGTGCGCATATGCATCCTATTGTATTTTTATTATATTCACACTGTCATTATGAGGGTTTTTTATGCCTTTTGCTGCCCAGTTAAACAGCAAGTTTGTCTATTTTAGCTTGCATTTTTACTATATTTCTGGTATGTTCTGCACATATGTTTTAAAAACAGGTTATAGTCACAGTTAAAAGAACTTTGGCACAAAGTTTTATCAAATGTACTTCCTAATCAACCTGCAATCCCTCAGCTGTCATAGTCAAACATGTAGGATGCTGTAATATGTGAATTCTTCAAATCTTTGGTTAAAAAAAAAAAACATCCCCCATAAAAAGAGAAGTTTAGTTTTTACGAACAGAATAGATCTTCATTGCAGTGTGAGAATTCCATTAGGCTGATCTTAAGATAATTACAAATTTAAATGTGTCTTGTTTTAGTCAATTAGTCACAAAGACCAAGAATGCAACCACGGCCAGAGGATATCATGCAACAGTTATAGGGATCAAAATTGTGTGGCTGCTTAAAGTATTGTGGCAGCACGCAGGTAAAATCACCTGGTTGTATTCAGGATGGGAAATATGTGTGTCCTAGATTCAGGCTTTATGCAGACTTTTACAATTAGAGGGGAAGAGTTAATGAGCCCAGCTGTAGTAAGTGGGCTCATTAAGACCTCTACAAAAAACCCCAGCATGCATAGGGAGATGCTCCATCCTGGAACCAGTTTTGTGTGTATAGACTGGGGAGTCTGAGATCTGTTCTGTGCGGTGAGTTAACGCCTGTGTGGCAAACCCCTACAATAGAGACAGGAACTGGGGCAGCACAAGGCTGCACCCAGTTGTTAGACAGGGAGTCTACGTGTGTAGTTAGAGGTCAAGCTGACCAGGATTTATTTTCTTGTTTTATTTTGTTTGGCTGTTATATGTATCATTGCATGTAGCCTAAATAAACCGGATCTTTTGTTTTTTTGCACCTACACCGCTGTCTGCTGTGCCTGACTTTGTGTTGTGAACCCATCCAGGGGGTCACACACACCCGCTACCGAGCGAACCCCCTCACAGTTGGTGGAGAATGCGGGCAGTTTTTTTTTTCAATTTTTTTTTAAAGGGCCAGCATGGAGGAGATACTGAGACAGCTGGCTCTAGCAAATGCAAATCAGCAGCAAGCAAATGCAAATCAGCAGCAAACAAATGCGGCTTTACAAAAGAGCCTTGCAGCTCAACAACAAGCCCAGCAGCAGGCAAATGCAAATCAGCAGCAGACAAATGCAACTTGGCAGCAGAGTTTGGAAGCTCAGCAACAAGCCCAGCAGCAGACAAATGCAACTTTGCAGCAGAGTTTGGAAGCTCAGCAACAAGCCCAGCAGCGATCTGAAGCCCGCTTCATAGACCTGTTGCAGAAGCAAGAGCAGAATTTTCAACAGCAAATAGAGACATTGATACAGCAACGTCCGCAGACCAATGAAGAAAGTGGGTACAATAATACCGCATCCTTTGGTGTGAGCCGTTTACTGACAAAAATGACTGGAGAGGATGATCCGGAGGTGTTTTTGACCACATTTGAAAGGACTGCTGAAAGGGAAAAGTGGCCTAAGGAGCAATGGGCTGGACTGGTGGCCCCTCTGTTAACTGGGGAATCGCAGAAAGCTTATTATGACCTAGAGCCTGACCAAGCAAAAGACTATGTGGTGCTAAAAGCAGAAATATTGGCACGGCTGGGTGTCACCCTGGCAGTCCGGGCTCAGCGTGTGCATAACTGGACTTTTCAGGTTGGAAAACCTCCCAGGTCTCAAATGTATGATCTCATTCACCTGAGCAGGAAGTGGCTGCAGCCAGAGATTTTGACCGCACCAAACATTGTGGAACGTGTGGTTATGGATGTTTCCTGAGAGCTCTTCCTACTGCCATCCAAAAATGGGTAAGCCATGGAGACCCAGAAAATGCAGATAAACTTGTGGATCTGGTTGAGAGGTACTTGGCTACAGAGAACTTGACCACCTCTTCCAGGGACTCACAGACTTTCCCCCCTAAGACCAGATCATCCCCAGTGGCGGGTAAGATGACTCCAAGGGGTGAGGGTGGAGAGAGTGAGAGGGTGGGAGTTCTACCTAAGGTCTGGCGGGAGCAGCCCAGGAAGCCCATGCTGCAAGAGGCAGCGAAAAAAATTATTTGCTACCGCTGCCGGCAAGAGGGACATATTGCAGCCAATTGCCCAGTTGTGGATGAGCCTATGCAATGTGACTTTATAAGGGAGAGACGTCAGTCGCTGTTTGCGACAGTTGCATGCACGGCCATTCGGGGACCTGAGAAACATTTATGTAAAAGATTAGATTCAGGTAGCCTGGTAACATTGATAAAAGCTGAATTAGTTACTACAGAGGTCTCTGGGAAGAACAGGGTGGTTGTTATTTGTGTGCATGGGGACACCCGAGAGTATCCTGTAACTTCAGTGTTTTTGAGACCCCCAAAGCTAACCTCTCTCATCAGGTGGGGTTAGTGTCTCAGTTACCACATGATGCTATTGTGGGAAGGGATTTTCCAAAATTCTGGGAACTCTGGGATTGTCCTGAGGCCCCCATTGGTGCCCCTATAAACCAGGAAGATGACCAGAATTCCTCTGGGAGTGGTGAGGACTCTCCTGAATTTCCCCTGTCGGTATTGGCGGGGGAAACTCGAGAAACTGGGGAGGAGCCAACATCCTCAGATGAAAACATGCCGTCTGTGGAGTTTTCGGCTCTTGAGGTTCACAGGGAAAATTTTGCCACAGAACAGTTAAAAGACCCCACCCTAATAAAGGCACGGGAAAATGTGGTGAAAGTAGATGGCGAGTTAGTGAACCCAGATAAGACTTGCCCTTATCCTTACTTCACTATGGAAAGGGACCTGCTATATCGAGTGGCTCAAAGGGCAGAAGAAACCATTGAGCAACTTGTAGTACCCAAACCTTACAGGAAGTTGGTGTTAGAATTGGCTCATGGACACATTCTGGGAGGTCATCTGGGGACAGAGAAAACCAGAGAGAGGGTATTGCAGAGATTCTATTGGCCTGGGGTCATGAAGGAAATAGAAAAGTATTGTTCCTCCTGCCCTGAGTGTCAGAAGTCGGCACCTATGCCACATTTCCGTAACCCACTGGTACCTCTTCCTATCATTGAGGTCCCCTTTGAGAGGATCGCAATGGATTTGGTAGGTCCGATAATGAAGTCTGCTAAGGGGCATCAGTACATTTTGGTTATATTGGACTATGCCACCCGTTATCCGGAAGCAATTCCTCTCCGAAATACCTCGGCCAAAACCATAGCCAAAGAGCTATCCCTTGTTTTTAGCCGCGTGGGTATTTGTAAGGAACTGCTTACGGACCAAGGTACACCCTTTATGTCCCGGGTTATGAAAGAATTATGCAAGTTGTACAAAGTGAAGCAATTGCGTACATCTGTGTATCACCCCCAAACAGATGGGTTGGTTGAAAGATTCAACAAAACCCTAAAACAAATGTTAAAGAAGGTGGTGGATAGAGATGGAAAGAATTGGGATTGTCTAATACCCTATCTGATGTTTGCCATTAGGGAGGTACCCCAATCCTCTACGGGTTTCTCACCCTTCAAATTGCTCTATGGGAGACACCCAAGAGGGCTGCTGGATATCGCCAAGGAAACTTGGGAAAATGAGAGTTCTCCTCACAGGAGTGTGATTGAGCACGTCGCCCTGATGCAAGATAGAATTGCACAGGTAATGCCAATCGTAAAGGAACATTTGACCCAAGCGCAGTTAGCACAGCAGAGAGTGTACAACCGTGGGGCCAAGACCCGTACTTTTTCCCCGGGGGATAGGGTCTTGGTGCTAGTCCCTACGGTTGAAAGCAAATTTCTGGCCAAATGGCACGGTCCATATGAAGTAATTGAAAAAATTAGTGAGGTGAACTACAGGGTTAGACAGCCAGGAAGGCGAAAGTCGGAGCAGATCTATCACGTCAATCTGCTGAAAGCCTGGAGGGATAGGGAATCCCTAGTCGCAGAGACTTTGTCACAAGTACAGCCTGATTGCTTAGTTCCTGAGGTTGGAATAGCAGACACCTTATCGAAACCCCAACAACAGGAGGTTAAAGAGTTTGTACTTCGTAACAAAGAGATTTTCTCTGAGCTTCCGGGACAAACATCTGGCGTAGAGCATGACATTATCACCCCGCCAGGAGAAAGGGTAAAACTAAAACCTTATAGAATACCAGAGGCCCGACGGGAGGCAATACGTGGGTAGGTTCAAAGGATGCTGGAATTGGGTGTGATAGAGGAGTCCCAGAGTGACTGGTCCAGTCCTATTGTACTAGTGCCCAAACCTGATGGGAGCTGGCGGTTTTGTAACGATTTTAGACAATTAAATAAAGTTACAAAATTTGACACCTACCCCATGCCACGTATAGATGAGTTGATTGACCGGCTGGGAACAGCCCGATATATGACAACTCTTGATCTCACCAAAGGGTATTGGCAAATTCCCCTGGCTGAGTCGGCCAAGGAGAAAACTGCGTTTGTAACCCCAGATGGGGCATTCCAATATAAGAGAGTTCCGTTTGGGTTACAGAATGCACCGGCAACATTCCAGCGGAAAATGGATAAGATTCTGAGGCCCCATCAGAAATATGCTGCAGCTTACCTGGATGATGTGATTATCCATAGCACAGACTGGGTCTCACATTTGCCAAAAGTACAAGCAGTCCTAGACTCTATCCGGGAAGCTGGGTTTACGGCCAATCCAAAGAAGTGTACCATTGGACAGGAGGAGGCCAAATATCTTGGGTACACTATTGGGAGGGGGGTGATAAAACCCCAAGTCAATAAAGTCGAGGCCATACAGAGTTGGCCACGTCCCAACAGCAAGAAACAGGTACGAGCCTTTCTGGGAATCGCTGGCTATTATCGACGATTCATTCCCCATTTTGCTTCTCAGGCTGTGCCCCTCACCAACCTGACAAAAGGGAAAGAGTCGGTTATGGTTAAATGGTCCCCAGAGGCTGAGGAAGCATTTCAGTCCTTAAAAACAGCCTTATGTAGCCAGCCAGTGTTGTACTCACCAGACTTCTCTAAGGACTTCGTGGTACAAACTGATGCATCAGACGTTGGGTTAGGAGCAGTGTTATCCCAGGTCTGGAACGGGGAAGAGCACCCAGTCATTTACCTCAGCAGGAAGTTGAAGTCCCATGAGGTAAATTACTCCACGATTGAGAAGGAATGTTTAGCAGTGAAGTGGGCTCTAGATTCCCTTCGGTACTATCTGCTAGGTAGGCACTTTGACCTGGTGACTGATCACGCTCCTTTAAAGTGGATGGCTCAAAACAAGGAGACCAATAGAAGGGTAAATAGGTGGTTTCTGGCCCTACAGGAATTTAACTTTACAGTTAAGCATCGCCCTGGTGTTAAAATGGGGAATGTGGATGCTTTGTCTCGGATACATGCGTGTCTGGCTGCTTGTGTTACAACCCCAAGGTTGAAACAAGAGGGGGGGGTATGTGGCAGCACGCAGGTAAAATCACCTGGTTGTATTCAGGATGGGAAATATGTGTGTCCTAGATTCAGGCTTTATGCAGACTTTTACAATTAGAGGGGAAGAGTTAATGAGCCCAGCTGTAGTAAGTGGGCTCATTAAGACCTCTACAAAAAACCCCAGCATGCATAGGGAGATGCTCCATCCTGGAACCAGTTTTGTGTGTATAGACTGGGGAGTCTGAGATCTGTTCTGTGCGGTGAGTTAACGCCTGTGTGGCAAACCCCTACAATAGAGACAGGAACTGGGGCAGCACAAGGCTGCACCCAGTTGTTAGACAGGGAGTCTACGTGTGTAGTTAGAGGTCAAGCTGACCAGGATTTATTTTCTTGTTTTATTTTGTTTGGCTGTTATATGTATCATTGCATGTAGCCTAAATAAACCGGATCTTTTGTTTTTTTGCACCTACACCGCTGTCTGCTGTGCCTGACTTTGTGTTGTGAACCCATCCAGGGGGTCACACACACCCGCTACCGAGCGAACCCCCTCACAGTATATAAAAATGTAATCACTAAAATCTCTATAAGCTTTAATATGTTTGTAGCGGTACCCCCACGGGGGCTGCTGAGTTTGTTAATTACCTTTTGTCAGATGACTCCGCTTCCGATCCCCCATGCAGTTACATGACACCAAACAGTCAGAACTATGGATTTTATAATGCTTTATTCTGGTTATAAATTGGTGGGCTGTTTAATAGGGTATATGAGATGCCCCATTCGACTCTTTTTAGGTCAAAAAGGGTACTAATCTATAGAAGTAGCTTTTGTTATTTAAGTTGATCCTTTCCTGGTTCCAATTCTCTCTTATTTTGCACTTCTGAATAATGCTGTGGATGAATGACCTCAAAGTCACAGGCCACACTGCCTATTTCCATTATTTTTGCTGTCAAACTTCCCTCAGTCCTGGAAAGTGCTGAATACTGTGGTCCTTGGATACACAGTATGAAGTTACTGAGTAGTTCTACTGGGTTGCTCTCTCCCAACCAACAGTCCATGTTCTACTCACAGAAAGTCGATTTCTAGTTTCCCCCTTCTGCTTAGTTCCTACTTCCTCCTCCATGCTGTCCGGTACATCCCCACATGGGAAGCCCGGTCTTCCTCCAGCGCTACATGCTGACTTCTCCTCCAAGGGCCAGACTTCGGCCTCCCCGGACTCGCCTCTGGCTATCCAGCTCCGGGATCTCTGAACTCTCAAGCCTTCAGCCTCCTCCCAGAGGGTCTGGGATTTCTGAACTCCCGGGCCTCTGGCCCTCCAACTCCAACTCCAACCGTGCTAGCCCCCGGAGCATGTGACCCCTCTTTTTATGAGAGACCTCCCATTAACCATTGAAATTAACCATTGGTCAATTCTCTCACATGGGTTTCCTGCCACTCAGGTCTGAGCCCATCCCCTTTTTCCAGCAGAATCCACTGTCAAGCAGAAGAGGTATCCCTGAGCACAAGTGTAGGTGGCCACATCCCCTTCTAATCTGACACTCCCATCCCCAAATAAACAACCAGGCCTAGTAAAGAGTAGGACCCTGGCTAAATTTACCTGTCTCTACATCCTATACTGTCAAAAAACATCACTAAGCACCTACCTAAAAGTAGAGGGCACTACATCCACCCCCCACGAAAAAAAAACACATTTGAAAAATGTCCCTCCTGTCAGAAATCATGAATCAGACTGAGACAGAAGTACAATTAAATCACACTTGTTTATTAAATAAAAATAAAAAGGTAAATAGAAAAAGCATAGTCAAAGCATAGCCAGAGTCCAGTAACCGGATGGAGTAGTCAGCCAGGCCAGAGTTCAAAAACCAGATCGGGTAATCAGCCAGGCCAGAAGTCAGGGATCCAAGTAGAGCAACAGCAAGCAGGATAAGGAGCCAGAAGGGATGTCAGCAAGCCAGTCTTTAAACAGAACCTCAGGAGATGGTTTCTTGTGATGTGACCAAGGCGAAGCCAGAGGTGAAGTGAGCTGGACAGCTTAAGTAGGCAGGTCAGACGAGCATGATCAGGAACAGCTGGTAACTGTGGAGAGAGATGAGAGCTGGCAATTAGCCAATAGCTGAGCAACCAGCCCAGAGAAGGAATGGCTAAGCCAGCCCCGATACCTCCTTTTGACAAAAGATGGAGGCATCTCATATCCTCAAATAGAAAAAGGAAAAGCACTCACAATGCCACATCCGTATATATCAAGGGGAACATAGGGGAAAGATACCAAATAGGTACCCACAGGTTGGACTTTTAAGGCATGGAAACAATGAGAGAATAGCAAAAAAATATTATTTATTGAAAAAAGTACATAGTATAGTAACAGTGTTCAAACAAGTAAAAACCATATAGAATGATACAATTTGTACATTGAGCCCTTGTGCGTCGCGTCTACACGTTTCGCCGCAAGGCTTCATCAGGACACGGAAAAGGTTCAAAGACATAGCAAAAAAGAGCAGGATAAATCTCACTATCTGAAATGAGATGTATTAAAATTCAAATTCAAAAAAGCATATATATATAGAAAACTTTGCATTGTATGTTGTATTAAAAAGCATGTGCTCAACTATCCAAGAGACAGAGAAGAGACAAGGGGACACACAGAGCCATAAATGGTAGAAGATACATTAAGATGGGCTACGCCTCAAGTACAAATATCCAACGGCAGGAACAATTCCAAATATATATATATATATATATATATATATATATATATATAATTGTCTAACAAGCTGTAGTAGGGTAAACAGCACGCAACAAGTTCTAATAGATAATGAAAATAAAAAGAAAAAAGTTTCTAAATAAAATGTATATATTTTTTAAAGACCAAAGTCACGAAATGTAGATCTGTGAGAATACCTACCACTAAATGTAATTACAAAGTTGCTTATAACGGGGGCAGATAAAGTCTCATATCAAAGTATAGCATCAAAGGGAAAGTCCTAAACAATCCAGGTTCCCATCCATACCCCGTTTATAAAGATTCACAGACACTGATAGTATATAGTGTATCCCAACCAGTATAGAAAGCAGCTAAAGACAAGCATCTATTATAGAGAACAAACAATTGAGAAACAATAGTGATAGTAACTGTACTGCTGAGGAGTGTTATCAAAGATACGCATTATAGCCAAGCGGGTGAAGGTTCTTACATATGTTCTGAGACAGACAGGTATATCTCTGGGAGACAGCCCGACACTGTACACAAAGCTGAGGCTCAAGCGCGGGCTATTTATAGTGGAGGAACGTATCCCCACACCCATATGAGGCGGTATCATATGACGCAAACACACTGGAGTTTAAGACATAAGAGACAAAATTAATTATGGGGATTGTAGGCAGCATGATGAGTGGTCTCCGCTTGATTCGCACATGCGTGCCAGGAACAAAAAGACACAAGGAATTGAGTTGCAGCCAAGATACATGAAGAAACCTACTGGTACCATAGTATTGACGCGCACAAACATAGAGCAAAGAAAACAAGGGAAAAAAAAGGATCAATAAAGTCTCTCACAAGTCACTGGATACCTAGTCACTGCAAAGTACCCATGGATAGAAAGCACAGGCTAGATAAAAACAAATTAACACTAGAAAAGACCAATACATATACATTTGTAAACCTTGCTTTTATTGTTCAGAGGTGTAGTAAATAATACATTTGGTCATAAAGCCAGAAAAAGTAATAATGTGAAATACATTACTGTATATTATGTCGTATCTCATTAGTCCATTTGTTAAATACCCGTGGTTCATAATGATGCTTAAAGGCTATATGATGGCCCATGGTGGTGTTCAAGAGGCTGCTGGTGGCATAGTATACATGGTCTTTTATCCTCTTCCAAAATGGCCTGATCGTCTTGCCAACATAAAAAGCTCCGCATTGGCAAAGAATAATGTATATTACTCCCCTAGTTTGACAAGTGATATGATGTTGTGTCAGGTACTCACCAGGGGCCGAAGTTCTGAGAGTGGCTTCCCTTGCAACTGGGTGCACAGTACCCCTGAGGGTGGAACAGCAGGTACAGGGCACGAAGGGGCACAGATTGCCAGCAGGTGACTGGTATGCAGGAAGTCTTCTGAGGGAAGAGTTGCCCGTGCAGATGGCCTTGGGATGTACTTGAAGAGAACATCCGGCAGGGGTTCTAACACCTGACTTGTGTGAAGGTCTGGAAGAGGGCTTGTGCAGGAACAGGCCGAGGGTCAAACACAAGTAATCAGTCCGGGAGCCAGCAAGGCTGAATGTAGAGGATAATCCAGAGGCAGGCTGAGGGTCAAACACAGGTATCAGTCCGAGAGCTAGCAAGGCTAAGCGCGGAAGACATAGGATATGCCAGTGGCAGGCCGAGGGTAAATCACAGGTATCAGTCCGGGAGCCAGAAAAGCTAAGAGCAGGAAGTCCATTAAACAAGCCAGGGGTCAAGTCAGGAGAGAATCAGAGTAGCCTTCAGGCAATCCGGGTCACAACAGGAAGTGGTAAACAGGAACAGGAAGCAGAGGAACACAGGTGAGCTGAGGAGACAAACCAGCAAAGACACAGAGCAAATGGTTGCCTTTTATAGGCCTGCCAGAGTGATCAGGTGATGTGCAAACCCGCCGTATCGCGCACCCGTGTGCGCCTCTGCGCTGGTCTACCCCGCAGGCGCACAGGGAAGCACCGACGTTGAAGTCTGTTGATCCTCTGACAGTGCCCCCCCCCAAGGGGCAGCCTCCGGATGCCCAATCTGGCTGGTAACTCAGGGTGTCTACGGTGGAAGTCCCGTATTAAGCAAGGGGCATGAATATTACTGGAGGGTTCCCAAGAATTGTCTTCAGGGGGATACCCTTTCCACTTTACCAGGTATTGAGTCCGTCTCCCCCTCTTTCGACAATCCACTATGGCCTCCACCTTGAATTCTTCTTCGCCTTCGACTTCGACCGGTGGAGGTGGTGCCACTTCTCTTCCGGGAATGGAGCTTGGGATCACTGGTTTCAATAGGAATGTATGAAACACCGGGCGCATCTTGTACGAACTAGGTAGCAATAATTCAAAGGCTACTGGGTTTACCACCCTCTTGATCTTGATGGGACCGATGAACTTGAAGCTGAGTTTTCGTGATGGGTATGGTAATCTCAGGTTAATAGAGGATAACCAAACTCTTTCCCCGATCTTGAAACTCGGACAGTTCTTCCTCTCCCTATTATAATATTCCTCATAGTCCCTCTGAGCCTTTCTCATAGCTTCTTGGATTTGTAGGAAATTGTTTTGGATTGATTTTACCCGTTCTTGTACTGCAGGAGTGGAGACTTCAGGGATGGAATCATTTTGGGAAATAAGGGTGGTCATATTGCCTCCCTGCCAGTTGTGTTTTATGCAATCTATCCCATAAAAAACTAGACATGAAGGATCTCATTGATGGAATAAATCAAAGTGCCGTGATAGGTTATGTTTCAGGAACCCTTTTCTGATATTCTTAACCACTTGCCGACCGCCGCACGACGATGTACGTCCTATTTTTGAAGAGGGATATCTCGGTAACGGCAGCAGCTGCTGCCACAACCGAGATATCCATCTCTTCAGGCGGCGGTCGGCTGTACGATAACGGTGGTCTCCGCGGCGGTTTCGCCGCGAGATCACCGCTATCGGCGGCGGGAGAGGTGCCACCCCCCCTCCCGCCGCCTTCCCGCACCTTCCGCCGCTTACCGGAGCCGTCGGTAGCGGCGGAGGCGATCGGGTCCTTTCGTTAGCTGGGCATAGAGACAAGTGAGGCTAAGATGGCCCCCACTCGTCTCTATACCATAGGAGGGCGGAAGTGACGTCAAAACGTCACTTCCGCCCATACCTCTTAAAGGTATATTTTTTTAAATGTCAGATTTTTATTTTTTATTTTTTTTGCATTTTAGCCCAAATATGAGATCTGAGGACTTTTTGACCCCAGATCTCATATTTAAGAGGACCTGTCATGCTTTTTTCTATTACAAGGGATGTTTACATTCCTTGTAATAGGAATAAAAGTGATCCATTTTTTTTTTTTTTTAAAACAGTGTAAAAATAAATAAAATCAATTAAAAAAATATTTTTTTAAAAACACCCCGTCACGACAAGCTTGCGCACAGAAGCGAGCGCAAACATGTGAGGTATCGCCGCTATCGGTAGAGCGAGAGCAATAATTCTAGCCCTAGATCTCCTCTGTAACGCAAAAAATGCAACCTGTAGAATTTTTTAAATGTCGCTTATGGAGATTTTTGAGGCTAAAAGTTTGACGCCATTCCACGAGCGGGCGCAATTTTGAAGCATGACATGTTGGGTATCAATTTACTCGGCGTACCATTATCTTTCACAATATAAAAAAAATTGGGCTAATTTTACTGTTATCTTATTTTTTTATTCAAAAAAGTGAATTTTTTCCAAAAAAAGTGCGCTTGTAAGACCGCTGTGCAAATACGGTGTGAAAAAAAGGGTGTTAGAAAAAAAACAATATTAAATGTTTGGGGGTTCTAAGTAATTTTCTAGCAAAAAAAACAGTTTTAAACATGTAAACACCAAGTCTGAAAAAGAGGCCTGGTCCTTAAGTGGTTAATGTGCTCCCGTATACGCACATATAGCGGCCTAGTGGTTCTTCCCATATATTGCAAATTGCGAGGGCATTCAATTATATATGTCACATACGTACTACGACACGTAATGAGCTCTCTGATTTTATACTCTTTATGATCTGTCTTCAATCTAAAGGTTTCCTTCCTGCAGGGTTGGGGTTTACTAACCCTACATGCCAGACATCTTTTACATTTATAAAATCCTTTTAATTCATTCAGGAACTGTATAGATTTAGGAGAGCCAATCACATTGTGTACCAAGAATTTCCGGAGTGTGGGGGCTCTTCTGTATATGAAGTTAGGTTTTTTTGGTAAAATGGCTGATAGAACTTTATCTTCCTGGAGAATGGGCCAATATTTTTTCACAATTTTATCGATCTCATAGTGTTGTGTGTTATACCCGGTAATAAATGCCAGATCTGTCTTTCGTTTTTCCTTCTTGGATTTCCTTATTAGAGTATTCCTATCAGTATTTGCAACCTCTTTTTTGATTTTTTCTAAAGTCTCATGTTCATATCCCTTTTCTACAAACTGTGTGATTAACCTGTCGGCTTGGGTGGAAAAATCATCCAATGAATCACAATTCCTCCGTAGTCTTAGGAGTTGTCCCTTAGGGATATTACTCTTCCATTTGGGATGATGACAGCTAGAGATTGGAATATAGCCATTTCTGTCTGTTTCTTTGAAAAAGGTCTTGGTGTTAGGAATTCTATTTTATACTCATTATATTTCCCACTGAAGGTTAGGCCATATTTATTGTTATCCAAGTTACTAAGGAATTCTTCAAAGGATTCTGGGGTTCCATCCCACAAGACCATGAGATCGTCTATATATCTCCGGAAAAATTTTATTTGAGGTATGTTTTTTGTATATATATATTCTTCTTCCCACATATTCATGAGGAGATTGGCAACACTCAGGGCATATCGTGTGCCCATAGCGACTCCTCTAGTTTATATGTAATAATGGTGCCCATAACAGAAATAATTACATGTCATAGCCAACCTCAAACCCTCAATAATATACTAGATTTGTTCATGTTTCATGTCAGTATGTTCATACATAGCTTTTTTCACCCCCACTAGTCCATCCTCTTGCACAATACTGGTATATAGCGAGTTCACAGCTATAGTTACCAATAGATACTTTTGTGTCCCTTTAACATTTTGTAGTTCTTCTATGAGCTATCTCTCAGATAGGATCTCCCTTTTGGAACTAATGGTTTCAAAAATGTGTCTAAATACTCCCCTAGTCGTGAGAAAACTGAGTTAATCCCACTAATGATTGGTCTCCCTGGAGGTTTAATTAGCCTTTTATGTATTTTGGGGGTATAGTACATGACCGGTGTTTTTGTAGAGTTAGACACTAGGTATTCCACTTCTTTACTATTAAGAATGCCCATTTGTTGGCCTTTCTTCACATATTTCTTCAGCTTCTCTTCATATACAGATTTAGGGTTACCCCGTAATTGCTTATATGTATTTTCTATTGTTAATAGATTTTCCATTTCTTCTTGATAGTCTTTTTTATCCAAGATTACCAGACCCCCTCCCTTGTCGGCCGGTCTTATGACAACCTCTTTGTTGTCACCTAGCTTTTTTATCGTTTTCCATATGTTCTTCGATTTTTTTCTTGTTATGTTTCTCAAGTTTTCTTACATCATTCTCTACCATCTTACTAAAAGCCCCCATACACTGGTTACCTGCCATGTTTGGGTTATAGATGGATTTGTTTTTTTAATTCTATTTGTACATAGATCGAAGCAGGCCTCTCTTTTGTTTTGGTATTCATTGCAAAATGTTTCTTCAGATTGAGTTTTCTCATGAATTTCTTTAAATCTATGTATGTTTCGAATTTGTCTATAGGCTTCTCTGGGGCAAATTTCAGCCCTAAATCCAAGATTTTCATTTCGTCTTCATTAAACTCCACTTGGCTTAGGTTGTACAGTGGTGTGAAAAAGTGTTTGCCCCCTTCCTCATTTCCTGTTCCTTTGCATGTTTGTCACACTTAAGTGTTTCGGAACATCAAACCAATTTAAACAATAGTCAAGGACAACACAAGTAAACACAAAATGCAATTTGTAAATGAAGGTGTTTATTATTAAAGGTGAAAAAAAATCCAAACCATCATGGCCCTGTGTGAAAAAGTGATTGCCCCCCTTGTTAAAACATACTATAACTGTGGTTGTCCACACCTGAGTTCAATTTCTCTAGCCACACCCAGGCCTGATTATTGCCACACCTGTTCACAATCAAGGCATCACTTAAATAGGAGCTGCTTGACACAGTAAGGTCCACCAGAAGATCCTTAAAAGCTACACATCATGCCGAGACCCAAAGAAATTCAGGAACACTTGAGAAAGAAAGTAATTGAGATCTATCAGTCTGGAAAGGGTTATAAAGCCATTTCCAAAGCTTTGGGAATCCAGCGAACCACAGTGAGAGCCATTATCCACAAATGGCGAAGACATGGAACAGTGGTGAACCTTCCCAGGAGTGGCCGGCCGCCCAAAATTACCCCAAGAGCGCAGCGACGACTCATCCAAGAGGTCACAAAAGACCCCACAACAACGTCCAAGGAACTGCAGGCCTCACTTGCCTCAGTTAAGGTCAGCGTTCATGCCTCCACCATCAGGAAAAGACTGGGCAAAAATGGCCCGCATGGCAGAGTTCCAAGGAGAAAACCACTGCTGAGCAAAAAGAACATCAAAGCTCGTCTCAATTTCTCCACAACACATCTTGATGATCCCCAAGACTTTTGGGACAACATTCTGTGGACCGATGAGACAAAAGTGGAACTCTTTGGAAGGTGTGTGTCCAAGTATATCTGGCGTAGAAGGAACACTGCATTTCATAAAAAGAACATTATACCAACAGTAAAATATGGTGGTGGTAGTGTGATGGTCTGGGGCTGTTTTGCTGCTTCAGGACCTGGAAGACTTGCCGTGATAAAAGGAACTATGAATTCTGCTGTCTACCAAGAGATCCTGAAGGAGAATGTCCGACCATCTGTTCGTGTACTCAAGCTGAAACGAACTTGGGTTCTGCAGCAGGACAATGATCCTAAACACACCAGCAAGTCCACCACCGATTGGCAGAAGAAAAACAAAATGAAGACTTTGGAGTGGCCTAGCCAAAGTCCTGACCTGAATCCTATTGAGATGTTGTGGTATGACCTTAAAAAGGCCGTTCATGCTCGAAAACCCTCTAATGTAACTGAATTAGGACAATTCTGCAAAGATGAGTGGGCCAAAATTCCTCCAGGACGCTGTAAAAGCCTCATTGCACGTTATCGCAAACGCTTGGTCGCAGTTGTTGCTGCTAAGGGTGGCCCAACCAGTTATTAGGTTTAGGGGGCAATCACTTTTTCACACAGGGCCATGATGGTTTGGATTTTTTTTCACCTTTAATAATAAACACCTTCATTTACAAATTGCATTTTGTGTTTACTTGTGTTGTCCTTGACTATTGTTTAAATTGGTTTGATGTTCCGAAACACTTAAGTGTGACAAACATGCAAAGGAACAGGAAATGAGGAAGGGGGCAAACACTTTTTCACACCACTGTATATCCCTTTTCCTATTATGTTCTTCTTCTTTTTCTTGTTCTTCCCTCCTCGACATCCCCTACTCCATTTTCTCTTTCTCCGTATCTCTGTGTAGATTCCATTCTCCTCCTGTGTTCGTTGTTCCAATTCACCCTCGGGGTCCATTGTTCCATCTCGTCTTGATATTCCTCCTGATATCCACCTCTTCTGTAATGGCCCCCTCTGGGTTCCCCTCTGTTGGTATTTCCTCCTCTCCATCCTGGAGTTCTGTAGGGGACTCTCGCTGTCCATCTCCCCGGTGGTCTGTCTCGGGGACCATTTCTGTAAAAATCCCTTTGGTCCCTCACGGGTCTCCTAGGTGGATTATCTTGTCTGCTGTTATATGGCCTGTCTTCCTGAGAATATTAATTGTATGTATAATCTTGTATTGGTGCAAAGCGGTTTCTAGTGGGAATATTATACCTTGATTGTTCATATTCCGGGGTTGCCTGATAGTTTGGTCTTCTGTTCTCTATCCTGGTGGTTTCTTGGATATTTGTTCTGAGTATTGGTCTGTTCCTTTGTACAGGATTATGATTAATTTGTGGTATTGTAGCACCTTCCGCTGTTTCCCTTGTGACTTCCATTAGAACTTCACTGCTATCTTCTATTGAACCGTCTTCCAGTTCATTTTAGAGCTCTGAACTCAGCCACCGAGAAATCTTTCCAGATCTCTGGATTTCGGCCTGTTTATTACGTCTGTCATCGTCGAACATAAATTTGTAAGTGAGTTTCCTGGCAAACAGATAGAGATCTTTAATAATCTCAAATTTGCTTGGTAAGGAATTTGGACAAAAGCTAAGACCTGGCTGTAGTAGCTCGTGTTCTATTGTCCTCAAAGGGTGGGACGACAGATTAATGACCTCCAATTTACATTGGCCTCCAGTTGGTTCAGTAGTCTCTATAGTTGGTAAAGTTGTAGAAGGATTACAAGGTACAGTGGTCGGTAGATTGGAGTCATGAATTCAAGTTTTAATACTAGGGAAGAATTGGTCGATGCGTAATTTTTTTGGATCCTTTTGGATCGCTCCAGATGGTGCTGTACTGATGGGTCTTGAGAGAGCAAAAGAGTTTGCACAATCAACAATCTGCAGTCGGTGTCTATTTCAGCCCTAGAGGTCACAGATGTAGTAGTAGAAGAAGTATCGAGAGAAACACCCGGTGTTTGACTAGGTAACATAGAAACCCCTCTGTTCACAATGGGAGTGGAGTCAGGGTGTGGTAAATCTGTATGTTTGTTAACTATTGACAGGTTAGAGTCATCTACTACTCTTTTTTTGTCAGCGCCTGTCTTATACCCACCACCAGTTTGAGGTCTTTTCCTTGAACCACGACCTCTCTGTCGTCCATGGTCAGATGTCCTTAAATTCTGTGAAATATAAGAATTGGCAGAAGAGTCTGAGTCACTAGTTCTATCTTTAGGTTTTCTAATGTTTTTCTGAGAACCTATATACTTGCAGTTAATTTGTTGGCCATTATTCTGTGGCCAGTTGTATGTATACTTTCCTGCAAATGCTAATTTGTCACGTGATAGCTTGTCCTCTTAAGCAATAAGTATTTCGTAAAATTTTGGATATGTTCCTTTAGATGTAACTCAAAAGCATTGAAATCAGGATTATTTAATTTTAAAGTATTCTCATCATATATTTGTTTTATCTCACAGTCTATCAATCTTAGTTCCTGCATATAATATTCTACCATCAATTCCATACTTTTTTGGAACATTCTTGGAGGTTATGTTCCCATCGGGTCTTAAAATCCGGCATCTGTGAAGCTTTATAAACGGTGTACGGATGGGAACCTGGATTGTTTAGGACTTTCCCTTTGATGCTATATTTTGATATGAGACATTATCTGTCCCTGTTATAAGCAACTTTGTAATTACATTTAGTGGTAGGTATTCTCACAGATCTAGATTTCGTGACTTTGGTCTTTAAAAAATATATACATTTTATTTACAAACATTTTGCTTCTTATATTATCTATTAGAACTTGTTGCGTGCTGTTTACCCTACTACAGCTTGGTAGACAATTTCCACATATTTGAAATTGTTGAAATTAACTCTGGACCTTTTATCTGCTCCTTGTAAATGGGATAATGAGGGAATAACACACACCTGGCCATGGAACAGCTGAGCAGCAAATTGTCCCATTAAATTTGGTCCCTTAACTAGATACTGACCGCCGGCTGTCAAATGACGGCCAGGCGGCGCACCTATTGTGTCGGGAGGCCGTCATATGACGGCCTCCCGTTTAAACAGGGAATGCGCGCGATCGTGCGCGCGCATCCCTGTTTCTTCGGTGGCGGCGTGTCACGGAGACACCGCTCGCCCCCGAAGGGGTTGAACAGCCATTGGTTATGATTTCATCACGGCCGATCACAGATGGTCACACCCCGACTGTGCACGGCGCATGTGCGCGATCCTGAGCGCGCTGCACATTCGCGTCGGTGGCGGCGTGTTCCCTGGGAACACTGCTCGTCACTGACACTGGTAAACAGCCATTGGCCGGCTGTTTACCCACGTGATCGGCTGTGATCCTTTCACAGCCGATCACTAAAATGTAAACAAACCGCGGTAACGAGATGTTACCGGGTTTTCCTCCTCACACACTGAGGAGGAGATTGCGGTAACATCTCGTTACCGCCCACAGTGTACACCAATCATACTGATTTCCCCCCCAATAAAGAGGACCTGTCACCACCCCTCATAGTACCTGTCAATCACAGTCCATCAGAGTACCTGTCACAGTCCATCAGAGTATTTGAGTACCTGTCACAGTCCATCAGAATACCAGAGTACCTGTCCCAGCCCATCAGAGTACCCGAGTACCTGTCACAGTTCATCTGAGTACCCGAGTACCTGTCCCAGCCCATCAGAGTACCCGAGTACCTGTCCCAGCCCATCAGAGTACCCGAGTACCTGTCCCGGCCCATCAGAGTACCCGAGTACCTGTCCCGGCACATCAGAGTACCCGAGTATCTGTCACAGCCCATCAAAGTACCCGAGTACCTGTCACGGTTCATCCGAGTACCCGAGGACCTGTCACAGCCCATCTGAGTACCCGAGTACCTGTCACAGCCCATCTGAGTACCCGAGTACCTGTCACAGCCCATCTGAGTACCCGACTACCTGTTCCAGTCCATCTGAGTACCCGAGTACCCAAATACCAGTCACCAGGCCATCAGAGTACCCAAGTACCTGTCACCAGGCCATCAGAGTACCCGAGTACCTGTCACCAGGCCATCAGAGTACCCGAGTACCTGTCACAGCCCATCTGAGTACCCGAGTACCTGTTCCAGTCCATCTGAGTACCCGAGTACCCAAATACCAGTCACCAGGCCATCAGAGTACCCAAGTACCTGTCACCAGGCCATCAGAGTACCCGAGTACCTGTCACCAGGCCATCAGAGTACCCGAGTATCTATCTCCAGCCCATCAGAGTACCTATTTGCAGCCCATGTCTCATAGAATATACGTTGGGATGTTTGCTTTCCAAAATGGGGTAATTTTGTGGGTTATTTCACTGTCCTGGTGGTCCAGGACCTTCAAAAGTGTGATAGGTAGGAATGAAATGAGATGTGTCATTTATGCTCCTAGAACGCCTGAACGTACTACTTCCATGTTTGGCCTCTCTATGTGGCCAGGCTATGTAAAAGTCCTACACATGAGGTATCGCCATACTCGGGAGGTGTAGCAGAATGTATTTTGGGGTGTAATTTTTGCTATATACATGCTATGTGTTAGAAATATCTTAGAAATTGACAATTTTGTGTAAAAAAAAATGCGTTTTAATTTTTTTCCACATATTCCAAAAACTTCTGGAAAAAAATTAACCATTCAAAAGACTCATTATGCCTCACAGATTATACGTTGGGGTGTTTGCTTTCCAAAATGGGGTCATTTTATGGGAAATTCTATTGTCCTGGTACTCTAGGTCTGTCAGGGAAATAGGCGTAACCTTGCGAGGTACGATCGTGTTAACGCGCGTCAGCGCTCACGGAGGCGCAATGTGGTTCCCGGACGAACGCCTGATGCTGCGTCCGATCGAGTGCGAGTACGCGGGGCAGGACGAACGCATAACGTTACACGTCGTAGGCGTACGAACACGATGGCGCGCTCACGACGTAACCCAAGCACCGTGCCTATTTAAACGTTCACCTGACAGTGCCGCATCGCTGGATTATCGTCAGCTTCTCCTGTGTACCTGTGCCTGTTATCCCTGCTGTCTGATCTCCTGTTACCGACCCGGCTTGTTTGACCTGCTTCTGCTACTCTCCTGGCTCCGACCTCTGGCTTGTACCCGGCATTCCTTGTCTGCTCCCGGCACCCGACCTCGGCTTGGCTTGACTTCTGCTTCCCGGTCCCCAGCTCAGGACCCATTGCTCTGACCTCCGGATTGATCTTCCGTGTTTGACCTTCGGCCTGGCCTTGACCCTGCCTTTGGACTTCCTTGCACAGTTGCCTCCAGAGACTGGTCTTCTCAGCTTTTCCATCTACTGCTGCTACCCGGCAACCTGTGCTACTGTGGGCACTGCATCCCTGTGTCATCTTCAGGGTTGTACTGCACTCGGCCGCAAGGGGAGCCCTCTCAGCATCTCGGCCTCCTTACCTCGTTATTGACAAGGTCCTTCAAAAGTGTAATAGGTGGTTGAGAAATGAGATGCGTCATTTTTGCTCGTAGAACGTCTGAAGGTACTACATTAATGTTGGTGCTCTGTATGTAGCCAGGCTGTGTAAAAGTCTCACACATGTGGTATCGCCGTACTCGGGAAGAGTAGCAGAATGTATTTTGGGGTGTAATTTGTTGTATGCATATGCTGTGTGAGAAAAAACCTGATAATATGACAATTTTGTAAAAAAAAAAAAAAATAATAAAAAAAAATCGTCATTTTGCAAAGAATTGTGGGAAAAAATGACAACTTAAAAAAAAACTCACCATGCTACTTACTTAATACCTTGGAATGTCTACTTTGTAAAAAGGGGTCATTTTGGGGGTATTTGTACTTTCCTGACTTGTTAGGGTCCGTTCACACAGGGGCAACACGACTTTCAACACGACTTTTGGAGGCAACTTGGACGCAACTTGGACACGACCTGAACACGACTTACAACACGACTTTAAGTCGCCCCAGGCCAGGCGACTTTTGCCGCGGCCAATCAGAGAATGAGCTCTCAAGAGGGAACTCCACGCCAAATTTTGAAAAAAATTTGGCATGGGTTCCCCCTCCGAGAGCATACCAGGCCCTTAGGTCTGGTATGGATTCCAAGGGGAACTCCCTACGCCGAAAAAACGGCGTGGGAGTCCCCCCCAGATTCATACCAGACCCTTATCCGAGCACGCTACCCGGCCGGCCAGAAAAGGGGGTGGGGACTAGCGTGCGCCCCCCCCTCCTGAGCCGTACCAGGCCGCGTGCCCTCAACATGGGGGGTGCCTTGGGGAAGGGGGGGCCGCGCGGCCCCCCCACCCCAAAGCACCTTGTCCCCATGTTGATGAGGACAAGGGCCTCTTCCCGACAACCCTGGCCGTTGGTTGTCGGGGTCTGCAGGCGGGGGGCTTATCGGAATCCGGGAGCCCCCTTTAGTAAGGGGGCCCCCGGATACCGGCCCCCCACCCTATGTGAATGAGTATGGGGTACAATAAACCCCTACCCATTCACCTGTAAAATAAAAGTACCAAAAAAAACACAACACAGGGTTAAAATATTTTATTGCACAGCTCCGGGGGTCTTCCGTCTTCGGGGGTCTTCTCGCCGGACTCCTCCGCTATCTTCTTGTAGCTCTTTTGCTAGCGGAGGAGTCCGGCTTTCTTCCTCCCCGCCGCCGGCCTCTTCTCCCGACTTCGGGGGTCTTGTCCCTCTCTTCGGTTCTTCTGCCGGGCCACCGCGCCTTCTTATAGCTCTTTTACAGGCGGTGGCCCGGTCTTCTGTCGTCGCCGCCGTCCGTTCTTCTTCTTCTTCTTCTTCTTCTTCTCCAGGAGATGTTGCCTCGACGCTCTCTCTGGCCGGAATGCCAGGGACGCGCTCCGCTGCCACTTATATAGGGACAATGGGGCGGTGTCACATGGCTTTATGTCACATGGGTTGGTGTCACATGGTGACCCCGCCCCCTTACGATGTCATAGTCCCCATGTGACATCAACCCATGTGACATAAAGCCATGTGACACCGCCCCATTGTCCCTATATAAGTGGCCGCGCAGCGCGGCCCTGGCATTCCGGTCGGAGAGAGCGTCGAGGCAACATCTCCTGGAGAAGAAGAAGAAGAAGAAGAAGAACGGAAGGCGGCGGTGACGGCGGCGGCAGAAGACCGGGCCACCGCCTGTAAAAGAGCTATAAGAAGGCGCGGTGGCCCGGCAGAAGAACCGAAGAGGGGGACAAGACCCCCGAAGTCGGGAGAAGAGGCCGGCGGCGAGGAAGAAAGCCGGACTCCTCCGCTAGCAAAAGAGCTACAAGAAGATAGCGGAGGAGTCCGGCGAGAAGACCCCCGAAGATGGAAGACCCCCGGAGCTGTGCAATAAAATATTTTAACCCTGTGTTGTGTTTTTTTTGGTACTTTTATTTTACAGGTGAATGGGTAGGGGTACATTGTACCCCATACTCATTCACATAGGGTGGGGGGCCGGTATCCGGGGGCCCCCTTATTAAAGGGGGCTCCCGGATTCCGATAAGCCCCCCGCCCGCAGACCCCGACAACCAATGACCAGGGTTGTCGGGAAGAGGCCCTTGTCCTCATCAACATGGGGACAAGGTGCTTTGGGGTGGGGGGGCCGCGCAGCCCCCCCTTCCCCAAGGCACCCCCCCATGTTGAGGGCACGCGGCCTGGTACGGCTCAGGAGGGGGGGCGCACGCTTGTCCCCACCCCCTTTCCTGGCCGGCCGGGTAGCGTGCTCGGATAAGGGTCTGGTATGAATCTGGGGGGGACCCCCACGCCGTTTTTTTGGCGTAGGGAGTTCCCCTTGGAATTCATACCAGACCTAAGGGCCTGGTATGCTCTCGGTTTTTTTCATAAATTTGGCGTGGAGTGCCCTCTTGAGAGCTGATAATTCTGTCAGAGTCGCCTCCGTATAAACGGAGATCCGACTTGGAGGCGACCTCCATTGAAATCAATGGGTACCGGTCGCCTACAAGTCGGATTCAAGTAGTACAGGAACCTTTTCTGAAGTCGGAGCGACTTCAGTAGTGTGCATTAAGACGGCTCTCATTCACTTACATTGATTTTTAAATGTTGTCCGACCTGAGGCGACTAGGGGCGACCTGAAGTCGGATCGGAGTTGCCCCTGTGTGAACGGACCCTTAGTATCTCAAGAAATTAGGTACACCTGATGTACTGAAGGCCTGATCAGAAGTGATCAGATTTCAGTGATTGGCACCATAGTTTGTAGACTCTATAACTTTCACAAAGACCAAATAATATATACTAATGTGGGTTATTTTTACCAAAGATATGTAGCAGTATAAATTTTGGCCAACATTTATGAAGAAAAATTACTAATTAGCAAAAATTTATGACAGAAACAAAGAAAAAGGCATTTTTTTCACAAAATGTACATTTTATTTTATTTATAGCACAAAAAATAAAAAAAACACTAGTGATTAAATACCACTAAAAGAAAGCTCTATTTGTGTGGAAAAAAGGACGCAAGTTTCATATGGATACAGTGTTGGATGACTGAGTAATTCTCATTCAAACTGTGAGAACGCTGAAAGCTGAAAATTGGTCTGGTCAGGAAGGGGGTGTAACTGCACTGTATTGAGGTGGTTAAAAAGTGTGAGGCACATATACAAACTGTTGTAATTCCTACACCGTTCACCTGATTTGGATGTAAATACCCTCAAATTAAAGCTGAAAGTCTGCAGTTAAAACACATCTTGTTTGTTTCATTTCAAATCCATTGTGGTGGCGTATAGAGCCAAAAAGATTAGAATTGTGTAGATGTCCCAATATTTATGGACCTGACTGTATCAGTGCCCATCAGTGCAGCCTCATCAGCGTGCATCAGTGAAGGAGAAAAATTACCTTCAAAAGTGTGATAGGTAGGAATGAAATGAGATGTGTCATTTATGCTCCTAGAACGCCTGAACGTACTACTTCAATGTTTGGCCTCTCTATGTGGCCAGGCTGTGTAAAAGTCCTACACATGAGGTATCACCATACTCGGGAGGAGTAGCAGAATGTATTTTGGGGTGTAATTTTTGCTATATACATGCTATGTGTTAGAAATATCTTATAAATTGACAATTTTGTGTAAAAAAAAAATGCGTTTAAATTTTTTTCCATATATTCCAAAAACTTCTGGAAAAAAATTAACCATTCAAAAGATTTTTTATGCCTCACAGATTATACGTTGGGGTGTTTGCTTTCCAAAATTGGGTCATTTTATGGGAAATTCCATTGTCCTGGTACTCTAGGTCCTTCAAAAGTGTAATAGGTGGTTGAGAAATGAGATGCGTCATTTTTGCTCGTAGAACGTCTGAAGGTACTACATTAATGTTGGTGCTCTGTATGTGGCCAGGCTGTGTAAAAGTCTCACACATGTGGTATCGCCGTACTCGGGAAGAGTAGCAGAATGTATTTTGGGGTGTAATTTGTTTTATGCATATGCTGTGTGTGAGAAATAACCTGATAATATGACAATTTTGTAAAAAAAAGAAATAATAAAAAAAAAATCGTCATTTTGCAAAGAATTGTGGGAAAAAATGACAACTTAAAAAAACTCACCATGCTACTTACTTAATACCTTGGAATGTCTACTTTGTAAAAAGTGGTCATTTGGGGGGTATTTGTACTTTCCTGACTTGTTAGTGTCTCAAGAAATGAGGTACCCCTGATGTACTGAAGGCCTGATCAGAAGTGATCAATTTTCAGTGATTGGCACCATAGTTTGTAGACTCTATAACTTTCACAAAGACCAAATAATATATACTAATGTGGGTTATTTTTACCAAAGATATGTAGCAGTATAAATTTTGGCCAACATTTATGAAGAAAAATTACTAATTAGCAAAAATTTATAACAGAAACAAAGAAAAAGGCATTTTTTTCACAAAATGTACATTTTATTTTATTTATAGCACAAAAAATAAAAAACCCACTAGTGATTAAATACCACTAAAAGAAAGCTCTATTTGTGTGGAAAAAAGGACGCAAGTTTCATATGGATACAGTGTTGGATGACTGAGTAATTCTCATTCAAACTGTGAGAACGCTGAAAGCTGAAAATTGGTCTGGTCAGGAAGGGGGTGTAACTGCACTGTATTGAGGTGGTTAAAAAGTGTGAGGCACATATACAAACTGTTGTAATTCCTACACCGTTCACCTGATTTGGATGTAAATACCCTCAAATTAAAGCTGAAAGTCTGCAGTTAAAACACATCTTGTTTGTTTCATTTCAAATCCATTGTGGTGGCGTATAGAGCCAAAAAGATTAGAATTGTGTAGATGTCCCAATATTTATGGACCTGACTGTATCAGTGCCCATCAGTGCAGCCTCATCAGCGTGCATCAGTGAAGGAGAAAAATTACCTTCAAAAGTGTGATAGGTAGGAATGAAATGAGATGTGTCATTTATGCTCCTAGAACGCCTGAACGTACTACTTCAATGTTTGGCCTCTCTATGTGGCCAGGCTGTGTAAAAGTCCTACACATGAGGTATCACCATACTCGGGAGGAGTAGCAGAACGTATTTTGGGGTGTAATTTTTGCTATATACATGCTATGTGTTAGAAATATCTTATACATTGACAATTTTGTGTAAAAAAAAATGCGTTTTAATTTTTTTCCATATATTCCAAAAACTTCTGGAAAAAAATTAACCATTCAAAAGATTTTTTATGCCTCACAGATTATACGTTGGGGTGTTTGCTTTCTAAAATTGGGTCATTTTATGGGAAATTCCATTGTCCTGGTACTCTAGGTCCTTCAAAAGTGTAATAGGTGGTTGAGAAATGAGATGCGTCATTTTTGCTCGTAGAACGTCTGAAGGTACTACATTAATGTTGGTGCTCTGTATGTGGCCAGGCTGTGTAAAAGTCTCACACATGTGGTATCGCCGTACTCGGGAAGAGTAGCAGAATGTATTTTGGGGTGTAATTTGTTTTATGCATATGCTGTGTGTGAGAAATAACCTGATAATATGACAATTTTGTAAAAAAAAAAAATAATAAAAAAAAAATCGTCATTTTGCAAAGAATTGTGGGAAAAAATGACAACTTAAAAAAACTCACCATGCTACTTACTTAATACCTTGGAATGTCTACTTTGTAAAAAGTGGTCATTTGGGGGGTATTTGTACTTTCCTGACTTGTTAGTGTCTCAAGAAATGAGGTACACCTGATGTACTGAAGGCCTGATCAGAAGTGATCAATTTTCAGTGATTGGCACCATAGTTTGTAGACTCTATAACTTTCACAAAGACCAAATAATATATACTAATGTGGGTTATTTTTACCAAAGATATGTAGCAGTATAAATTTTGGCCAACATTTATGAAGAAAAATTACTAATTAGCAAAAATTTATGACAGAAACAAAGAAAAAGGCATTTTTTTCACAAAATGTACATTTTATTTTATTTATAGCACAAAAAATAAAAAACCCACTAGTGATTAAATACCACTAAAAGAAAGCTCTATTTGTGTGGAAAAAAGGACGCAAGTTTCATATGGGTACATTGTTGGATGACTGAGTAATTCTCATTCAAACTGTGAGAACGCTGAAAGCTGAAAATTGGTCTGGTCAGGAAGGGGGTGTAACTGCACTGTATTGAGGTGGTTAAAAAGTGTGAGGCACATATACAAACTGTTGTAATTCCTACACCGTTCACCTGATTTGGATGTAAATACCCTCACATTAAAGCTGAAAGTCTGCAGTTAAAACACATCTTGTTTGTTTCATTTCAAATCCATTGTGGTGGCGTATAGAGCCAAAAAGATTAGAATTGTGTAGATGTCCCAATATTTATGGACCTGACTGTATCAGTGCCCATCAGTGCAGCCTCATCAGCGTGCATCAGTGAAGGAGAAAAATTACCTTCAAAAGTGTGATAGGTAGGAATGAAATGAGATGTGTCATTTATGCTCCTAGAACGCCTGAACGTACTACTTCAATGTTTGGCCTCTCTATGTGGCCAGGCTGTGTAAAAGTCCTACACATGAGGTATCACCATACTCGGGAGGAGTAGCAGAACGTATTTTGGGGTGTAATTTTTGCTATATACATGCTATGTGTTAGAAATATCTTATAAATTGACAATTTTGTGTAAAAAAAATGCGTTTTAATTTTTTTCCATATATTCCAAAAACTTCTGGAAAAAAATTAACCATTCAAAAGATTTTTTATGCCTCACAGATTATACGTTGGGGTGTTTGCTTTCTAAAATTGGGTCATTTTATGGGAAATTCCATTGTCCTGGTACTCTAGGTCCTTCAAAAGTGTAATAGGTGGTTGAGAAATGAGATGCGTCATTTTTGCTCGTAGAACGTCTGAAGGTACTACATTAATGTTGGTGCTCTGTATGTGGCCAGGCTGTGTAAAAGTCTCACACATGTGGTATCGCCGTACTCGGGAAGAGTAGCAGAATGTATTTTGGGGTGTAATTTGTTGTATGCATATGCTGTGTGTGAGAAATAACCTGATAATATGACAATTTTGTAAAAAAAAAATAATAATAAAAAAAAAAATCGTCATTTTGCAAAGAATTGTGGGAAAAAATGACAACTTAAAAAAACTCACCATGCTACTTACTTAATACCTTGGAATGTCTACTTTGTAAAAAGTGGTCATTTGGGGGGTATTTGTACTTTCCTGACTTGTTAGTGTCTCAAGAAATGAGGTACACCTGATGTACTGAAGGCCTGATCAGAAGTGATCAATTTTCAGTGATTGGCACCATAGTTTGTAGACTCTATAACTTTCACAAAGACCAAATAATATATACTAATGTGGGTTATTTTTACCAAAGATATGTAGCAGTATAAATTTTGGCCAACATTTATGAAGAAAAATTACTAATTAGCAAAAATTTATGACAGAAACAAAGAAAAAGGCATTTTTTTCACAAAATGTACATTTTATTTTATTTATAGCACAAAAAATAAAAAACCCACTAGTGATTAAATACCACTAAAAGAAAGCTCTATTTGTGTGGAAAAAAGGACGCAAGTTTCATATGGATACAGTGTTGGATGACTGAGTAATTATCATTCAAACTGTGAGAACGCTGAAAGCTGAAAATTGGTCTGGTCAGGAAGGGGGTGTAACTGCACTGTATTGAGGTGGTTAAAAAGTGTGAGGCACATATACAAACTGTTGTAATTCCTACACCGTTCACCTGATTTGGATGTAAATACCCTCAAATTAAAGCTGAAAGTCTGCAGTTAAAACACATCTTGTTTGTTTCATTTCAAATCCATTGTGGTGGCATATAGAGCCAAAAAGATTAGAATTGTGTAGATGTCCCAATATTTATGGACCTGACTGTATCAGTGCCCATCAGTGTAGCCTCATCAGCGTGCATCAGTGAAGGAGAAAAATTACTTATAACAAACTATGAGTTTTTTTTTCAACATTTTCAGCTTTTATTCATTTATTTAGCAAAAAAATTAAAAACCCAGTGGTGATTAAATACCACCAAAAGAAAGCACAAATCTTGTTTGGGTGCAGCGTTGCATGACTGCGCAGTTGTCATTCAAAGTGCAACAGCGCTGAAAGCTGAAAATTGGCCTGGGCAGTAAGGGGTTAAACGTTTCCAGTAGGCAAGTGGTTAAATCTGCAGATTTAACTTAAAAAATACCTGGTGATTCTGCCATGAAGGTCCTTCTTCTGGCACTTATTAAAGGGCGACAATATTCTATACCGCAAATCCTTTTTTGATGGCTCCCAATACTTCCATGTAGAGGGTGTGGCTATAGGTGCATGTTGTCTGCTGTCATACGTAAACCTGTACCTAGGGGTGTGGGAGCAGGCTGCATTTTCTCAGGAGAAATTTGCTATATTCTGGTCAAACATCTTAATGTGGTATCACTACATTGATGATGTTCTAATGTTTTGGACAGGCACAACTGAGGAACTTTATGAATTTATGACATGTCTTGGTATAATATATGTTAATTGTAGCAGTGTTTGTTTTGATACAAACCATTCATAGTGCAAACAGTGCATAAATATTACACCAATTAAAAAGTAAAACAAACTAAAAAATATCAAGTGTAAACAGTGTATAAATGGTATATCAGTAAACAACACTAAATGAGATAGAAAGAACAAAGTCCACTTCACCAAAAGTCCATGAAAAAAAATAAAAAAACGAAATAATAGTTCATAAATATATTATTGCTCTGCTTATTCAGCTGAAATTATTACTATTATACAGGATTTATATAGCGCCAATAGTTTATGCAGTGCTTTACAATAAAAGGAGGGAAGTAAAATTTACAATACAGTTCAATACAGAAAGAATATGAGCTTACAACCTAAATGAAATCCATCACCCAGTGCACTCTCTTTTAGACAGCCTGGACTCACCAGAATAGGTGGACCTATGTTAAATAACAACAGGTCAAAAAATGTTTTCAGAAGTCAGAAGGGGAACCGTGCCTTTTATCTTTAGTCCTCCAGTCCTTCAGGTGCACATGGCTCATACAGAGGAACTCTTGGTTCATTAAAAAAGGGGGGACAGAGAGGGGGACTCATTGTTTAAAATGTTAAAACTCTTCTTTATTAAATAAAATAAAACATTGCACTCACATTTAGTGTTGGGACCCTTACTTTTTAATATCTTTATGATATAGGGTCTGGGATTAAAAGTAAAATTTCAGTCTTTGCAGATGATATCAAGCTATACAGTGGAATAACATTCTTATAGGATATCTCCAATTTACAAGCCAACCTCAATGCACTATTTCATTTGGAATCTATGTGGCAAATGAGGTTTAATGATGATAAATGTAAAGTTATGCACTTGGGGGGTAAAGAATGTGCATGCATCATACATACTAGGGGAGTACAACTGGGGGAATCCATAGTGGAGAAGGATCTGGGGGTTCTGGTAGATCATAAGCTTAATAATAGCATGCAATGCCAAGCTGTGTTTTCCAAGTCCTTTCCTGTATTAAGAGAGATGTAATTTTGCCCCGTACAAATCATTAGTAAGACCTCATCTGGAATATGCAGTTCAGTTTTGAGCACCAGTTCTCAAAAAGGATATCGGGAGAACTGGAGAAAGTGCAGAGAAGGGCAAACAAACTAAGAGGCATGGAGGAGCTCAGCTATAAGGAAATATTAGAGGGACTGAATTTATTCTCTCTTGAGAAGAGGAGATTAACGGGGGATATGAACAACATGTACAAATACATAAGGGTTCCATATAGTGAACTTGGTGTTGAGTTATTCCATTTAGGGTCAAGATTTCATCTCCAAATACGGAAAGGTTTCTTCACAGTAAGAGCTCTAAAAATGAGGAATAGGCTTTCTCCAGAGGTGGTTCTGGCCAGCTCAGTAGACTGGTTATAAAAAAGCCTGGATTATTATCTAGGTGTACATAATATAACTGGGTACTAACATTTATAGGTAAGGTTGATTCAGGGAATATCCGATTGCCTCTCGGGGAATCTGGAAGGAATTTTTTACTCTGCTGCAGTAAATTGGATCATGTTTTGCTGGGGATTTTCACCTTCCTCTGAATCAACTGTGGGTTGTTTTTTTTTTTGGGTGAACTAGATGGACTTGTGTCTATTTTCAACCTGATAAGCTATATAACTATATTTGTAGTTGTCTCAATAGCTTTGTACATATATTTAGCATAATCACTCAGTAAATCGTTGCTGCTTCATCAGCTGTAAAGAGAGCCGGCGTGTGTTCCACCCTGGTTAGAACCTCAAATTGCAAGGACAACTTGCCACAAATTTGCCAGTGAAAACGCGCAACAAGTTAACAAGATGTGTTATTAACAAGACGTGAATGACATGAACGACATGGGCACTATTGTACAACATAACTGAACCAGAACTTCCAGCAGACTTGCAGGATGTTTGCAAAGAAAGTTCATCTGGAGTCATGCAATGCGGACTTGCTGCAATTGTGCAACAAATTTGTGAAGCCTGGCAAGTCTAGCAATAGCTTAGCAAGTCATTTTCAAACTTGCGCTTCAATTGCTTGCTATCAATTCAATGTACACTAAAACCAGATAATAAAAAAGATAATAAACACCGCCAAGCATAAAAACATATTCCTATTAAGTGTTAAATCCTAGCTCCACTACATGTACCAGCAAGTTATTCAATAGATACTTTAAAAATATATAGAAAGAATAAGGACTGAGGAGCTTTTTGAATTTATGGCATGTCTTGGTAATAATGACTTTAATTTGATATTCACCATGAAGTATGATCATCAGCAGGTCCCCATCCTGGACATACAAATCTGTACTTTACCGCAAGCCTACTGTGGGGAATACTTTACTACATGCAACTATTGCCCATCCTAAACCAACCTCAGGTTGTGGCGTATTCCCACGATGTAAAGTTTAAAGGATATGTTCACTTTAAAATAATATAAATAAATGCATATTTTTTTTTTGCAGGTAAATTTACAAATCTTTCTTTCAGGAGCCCTGAAAGCATTGCACCAGCAATCAGCAGATCGCTAATGCCATGCATGTCTCCTGCAGACTGTCAGTGTGAGCTATCTGGCTGTACATCATCTGGCCAAGCAGTTTTACACTAACAGGAAGACTCAATTAACTACCACGACACCGCAAAGGTTGTAGGGATTTGTAGTTCATTCATACACAGAGCTCTGTGTATGAATGATGTGGGCATGTGGGTGGAGCCCCGCACGGCCACTCTGTTTTAAAAAAATGACAGCTTGTATGGGGAACTTCTCCCCCGTAATGCTGTAACAGGGACAGAAGGCAGCGGGGAGCGGCTGCAGCAGTGGGAACATGGTACATGTCCCACCCTGAAAATGGGTGAAACATGTAACATGTTCCCAAAGCAGAACTTCTCCTTTAAATAAGAAATTCACATTATAAGGAACAGATTCTGCACAAAGGGGTGATCACATACTATCTGAAAGAAAGCCTATAGAAGGGCATTAAGACAAACCCAAAAGGAGGCCCCTGCTAAAGATAAACAAGTTTACATAATCTGACACAGTGAATATTATCACCACCTATACCAGACAACATTCTTGTATATATGGGATATAACACTGGTGTTTACTTACAAATGACTCTATTCTTCATAAATATGTTGAGCATTCTCCAGAGATCACTTACAGATGAGCTTGTTCTTTATATGATAAACTCACTAGAAGTAATTTTTGCGATAGTAAAGAGAGAGATATAAGTGAGTGTTTAAAAGGTACCTGGAGATGTGTTTCATGTGCTTTTTGCTAATGGATACATGAAAATAACACTATGTACTTGCCTAATGACAAACTATATTCATTACAGCATCCTGTTGACTATCAGACTGTACGGATGGTCTATATCATGTTTTGCAAGTGCGGAACATTGAATGTTGATAAAGCAAAACACCCTTTTTGTTGCCGGATAAAAGATCACATAGGGCATATAAAAAATGCCCAGTTATTGACATCTATAGGGAGACATGTGGGCTTGAACCACAATTATGGCATTAAAGTCATTAAAGCAGTTGTATGCCCTGACCAAAAAAAAAAAAGGCATAATGAGTTAGTATGCACCACAAACTACAAACTAGCTAATTATGAAATACTTACCTTAGAACGAAGCGCCCGCACCGCCTCCCAGTCACCACTGAGGGAGCTGACATGTTGCCTCAGCGTTTTTTCTGGGTTCGCGGCTCCGGTGCTGTGAGTGGCCAGAGCCACGATGACGTCACTCCCGCACATGCACAGAAGTTGTCAGTTTCGGCAGCGTTTGCTGGACCTTCAGAGTGCATGCGCCGCTGACATCAGCGGCCGCATCCAGGGTGATTATCTCCTAGATCGTACAAGTTTAGGAGATATTCATTTTATCTACAGGTAAGCCTTATTATAGATTATAGAGGGCCTAAGCGATGCTATGATAATATATATGCAAGAATAAAAAAATAGAAGAATCCTAAATGATAAGGCTGCAACCGTATGAAGTGTTCTGTCACTCTAAGGCCGCGTACACACGCGGGGACTGTTCGCTCAACTTTGTCCGCTGAACAGTGTTTCAGCGGACAGTCCGCTCGTGTGTGGGCTTCAGCGGACAGTTTCAGCGGACAGTTTGACGAACAAAGTTTTTCGGAAATCCCGAAAAACTGTCCGCTAAAACTTGGTTTGAGCGGACAGTCCGCCCGTGTGTAGGCTTGTTCGTCAAACTAAGTCTCGCGCATGCTCAGAAAGGATTTACACGCCGAAGGTTGCATTGCAGTGTATAGGACGTTGTTTTCTAGTCCCGTCATACGTGCCGTTCACGTCATCGCGCACGGTTTCAGCGGACTGTTCGTTCGTCGTGTGTGGGCAAGTCCATCCATGCTAATTTTGAGCGGACCGTCCGCTGAAACTGTTTGACGAACAAAGTTGAGCGAACAGTCCCCGCGTGTGTACGCGGCCTTAAGGTTAATAATCTGAATAATGGTGCACACTAATCAATTTTCTATTAAATTACTGCTCTAAAGAGGCATAGGTACTACTCATGCATCAAAAGTGCTTAAGTAATACCTCCTCCATCCATACACCAGATGGTGATAATTACCGTGCAAATATGTACAAAAATAATTACACTCAGTAATGCACAAATAATTGCTGTGCAAAAAATGCTCAATAAGTGCAAACATGTGCAAAGTAATATCCTGAATACTGTGCAAAAGATTGCTGTGCAAACTTATTCAACTAAATTCATACACCCACAAATGGAGAAATATAATTATAAGCTCCTCATTGGTATCTATGTAAAAATGCAAAATTGATGTGCAGATTAGCTCCTTATTGGTACCAAAAAAATTATTTAATATAATTATGTGCAAAATTAGCTGTGCAAATTGCTTGATTGTGTCATACAACAAGAAAAAAAGTGCTGTGTGTATTTCTTAGACTTATAATATAAGTACAAAGTGCCTAGAGTATTATCTGTGATCAAATAATAATAGTCCTGAAATAATAATACCACAAATCGGAGAAATAACATTTAACACAAAAGCTCAGTCCATTTCCACATGCATGTATATAGTATATAGTTAGTAAGGTTGAATAAAGACACCAGTCCATCTAGTACAACCTGAGTGAGTGTCTACAATTGTCCCTAACCCTGTACGTTGCACACTCACATCGGTCCCCACCCTCAAGGAGCCCACAATCCAAGGTCCCCATTCATATACTAGGGCCAATTTTGGACAGAAGCCAATTAACCTACCTGCATGTCTTTGGAGTGTGGGAGGAAACTGGAGTACCTGGAGGCACAGGGAGAACATGCAAACTCCAAGCAGGTAGTGTTGTGGTTGGGATTCGAACCAGTGACCCTATTTACTGCTAGGCGAGAGTGCTAACCACTACACCACTGTGCCGCCCACATGGCTTTAAGTACAATTACATCGTGATCACACCATGACAGATGTTAGCCTTAAGATTCCTCAAAGGTGCCACTTCTATCTTCAAACACTGTTTCAGACACTGTTGTTCGCAATCATATTTCTCATTGGCATAAAAATTAAACAGAAAAAACTTTCATTGCGCAATGATTAAAGCTCCTGTGTAACAAACACAAGCTGCTCTACTCACATAACCTGGACCGGTAGCAACGCATGTAAAACAATCAGCTTATCAAAGGCGTTCCCAACACAGTCTTCTCCACCCGCTGTGTTCACAGAGACACTACACCGAATGACGTCACTGGCTCCTCCCGACGCGTTGTGTCACATGTCACGTGACTTTATCAAGGGTAGCCACGTGATCGCTCGTGCTGTTTATATAGATCACAAATAGCATGCCTGTTGCCATAGTGACTAGAGTATCTCATTTGAGGCATCATATTGTTCAGCGCTTTACCACATAGTAACAACTTTTAATAATCAACAATAATTACAATTTGAAACATTTAGTTATCTATCAAATTTAAAAACTTTATGTCAGTATTTGAAGCTAGAAATGGCACCTTTGAGGAATCTTAAGGCTAACATCTGTCGTGGTGTGATCGCGATGTAATTACAGCGGTGCGCTGGCAGGACGTCAGAAAAAAGTCCTGCCAGCAGCTTCTTTGGAGCGGTGAAGGAGCGGTGTGTTTACCGTTCCTCCACCGCTGCTCCCCATTGAAATCAATGGGGCAGCGCTGTAATACCGCCGGCAAAACGCTGTTATTGTAAAAGCGCCCTGCTAGCGGCCGAAATGCGCCGCAAATCCAGCGGTAAAAATAGAGGCGTTTTACCGCCGACGTAAAGGGCGGTGTGGTGTGAAAGGGGTCTAAAAGCAGTGATTTAACCTCCCTGGCGGTATGATTCAGTCTGGAATTAGGTGCTGAAAGCGGTACAATTATTTTGCATGGAAATCTGGCGTTTTATTTTGTAGTCCTGTACTTCTTAGGAATAACGATCTTAAATCTCTTCAAACCAGAGTCTAGCAGACATCCCGGGTATGATAAAGTTTATAATATAATAAAGAATAATAAAAATTATTCAATAATGTAATCAAATCCTAAAACACTGAAAAGGGGACACTTTTTGGTTGTTATGGACAATCTCCAAATTCCAGGCAGAAAAAACAGTATTTATAATATAAAAGTGCATGCAGGGCACTGCACAGACCACTAGGGACAAAGGGGATGTGTAATTTTTTTATACAGTACTGTAATCTGTAAGATTACAGTACTGTGTGTGTTTTGTGTCTTTTTACTTTTTAGAATTTGCCGCCGATCTCCTCTCCCGTGCGCCGTAACGTCGCAGGGAATGGAGCTCGGCGGCATTCGGCACTGTGATTTGAGCGGAGGACAGCTCGATCACACAGCGCGGGGGACATCACTGGATTCAGGGGACAAGGTAAGTAAGTCTCACTGTGTCCTCCCCTGCATCCAGCGATGCGATCCCGAGTCTGGTTCGGGGTTACCGCTCCTGCTAGTAAATTCCCAACCCGAGCCAGACTCGGGATTACCGCTAGGGAGGTTAATAGAAAATTGAGTAGTGTGCACCATTATTCAGATGATATAATAAATAGGCTTACCTGTAGGTTAAAAATGTGCAAGAGGAGGATACAACCACTTTAAGTTTGCAGCCCTTGAATGCATTTTGGTGGATCCTAGAGGTTAAAAATTATCCTGGACTCTTTCATGCCATTTTGGTCAGCCATGCCTTTCTGTATTTCTTGATGCCTTGATGAGTAGATTTGGCTTGCCAAAGCTATTGAGCTTATTTAAAGTTTTCCTTCATATGACTTTACTTGCAAGTTTGAAAGTTCCTACCCCTCTTTATGTGTGTTGTTCTGGAGAATATTTTGTACCTGTCCCCTAATTGTCACCTGGCTCTTGTGTTGTCACCCGGGCTTCTGGTGGAGACTACAAGTGGCTGTATCAAAACATATAATGCTTTAGCAAAATAAATGTAATTCAGTTAGTCTGGGTCGGCAACCCATCAATCGTGGGCTACCCATAGGTAGGTCAGTGTAGGGGTCGGGTAGGTCAGTGTAGGGGTCAGGTAGGTCAGTGTATTGGTCAGGTAGGTTAGTGTAGGGGTCAGGTTGGCCAGTGTAATGGTCAGGTAGGTCAGTGTAGTGGTTAGTGTAGTGGTCAGGTAGGTCAATCCATGAAGGATCGCTTGGTTACTAGTCACTTTGTGTCTGATCGACAAACTAGACCCACGAGAAGGGGTACCTTCTGTTGTGGGTCATGTGATGTCTGTCAATTTATCTCTAATTCTTCATATGTTCTTTTACCCAATGGATCTCGACATGTCATTAAACACCATGTTACTTGTAAAACCATCGGTATAGTCTACCTGGCCCAATGTTTATGTGGTTGTTTTTATAATGGGAAAACGAAAACGCCCGTTCTTAAAACGAATCAGAGACCATATGTCCCCTCTACTGAAACGTCAATGTACTACTGCACTTAATAAACATATTGGCTATCATCATAATTTTGATGTAAATGTGGTACGTTTCTCCGCCCTTGAGCATGTACCAATGCATGCACGAGGAGGGGAAATAGACTCTATATTATTAAAACTGGAAACGAAATGGATACACAATGTGGACGCCATTCAGCATCCTGGTTTGAATGAATACATTACATTTAAACACTTTTTATAATTTAAGTTGTTCGGCCATATCCGGGCCTCGTCCGACATAATTGTCCGCCATGACATTGTTGTGTTTTTTTTTCTCTCTATTGAATATTAACTATATTGTATGTTTGTTTAAATACATTTCTATATAGGATATTCTATTATGATCCAATTTATTGATTTTTTGATGTTTTTTCTTTTTTTTCTTTTTTGGATATATGATTCAATGTTTTCACTATATTTATTGGAAATACCTTTTTTGGTAATTTTTTCCTTTTTTCCTTTCCTGGTTATACATCTGTAATTCCCTCTTTATTGATTGACATAATTTAGTATTTTTATCATGTCGCTTGACCCCCTACTGCTTTAGTTTCATAGAATTGCGCTATTTTATATTTGTATGTGACTGTATTTTCAGCGTTTACTCTTTCAATATAATTGCCCCTGGCTCATTTCCTTATGCCCCGCTTTGATGCTGCATTCCCCTCTGGGTGAACCAGCTGGGTTTCAGCTTTTGAGTGCCTGTATGGACGCCCCAGGCTCTGTATTGTGGAAACAGCACCCGTTGTAACACTCTCTGTTTCGGTGCAAGCCCCGTACTATCTGTCCTATCTTTCTTTTCCCCTTATCCGGTATTTCTATTCCGGAATATTCCATCTGATTTTGCCCTCTTGAGTCATCTTTGGCAATCGCGTCATCTGCATCATCACGATGACGCTTTGCTAGCTGCTAGGCATTCTGGGGATTGTAGGCTCAGTATATGGGGCGTGTTCCTATGCGGAGAGTGTCTTGTCCGCTCTCTGTCGGCGCTTGCGTCCGGCGCATGCGCGGTTTAACGTTGACATCACACGCTGCTGACGTCCGTGCATCAGCGCCCACAGGGTGGGGAGTATATAAGACCCTCCAGCCTTAGGCTGGTTGCTGGCTCTTCGGGGACGCCGATGTGTATCACACAGGTGGATAAGGTTAGTTTTACGGTTTGGCTGACTGTGTTCCACACCTTTCTAGCCTTTCTCTTAGCAGCTTAACTATATACTAAGTGTATATATACACGTTTTTTCTCTCTTGCTCTTTTTAACATTAGGGGCCATATTACCAAGCAATTTGCTCACTATCTAGCCTTGTTATGGCTAGGTTCAGCTGCCGGATACCAAGCATTGCTTTTAATTGATGAACATTCTCAAACATCTCCAATTTAGGCTCGGTTCACACAGGGGGCGATGCGAGGCGACACGACTTGCCGCGCCGCGACCTGCCGCGACCTCAGCGGCGACTTGCAAATGACTTCTGTATAGAAGTCAATGCAAGTCGCCCGAGGTCGCCCAAAAGTAGTACAGGAACCTTTTTTCTAAGTCGGAGCGACTCGAGTCGCTCCTCTTAGAACGGTTCCGTAGTACAGAACGGGGGCGACTTGTCAGGTCGCGGCACGGCAAGTCGTGTCGCCTCGCATCGCCCCCTGTGTGAACCGAGCCTGAGGATCTAGGTGAGCATATTTATAAATTCCCTCCTTCTTTCTTTTTTTTTTTTTTTTTGTCCCCAAAGTATCTGTATATCTGTTCTATTAAGGAACTTTTTCATATATAGCCCCCCTTATTTTGTCTGCATTTAGGCTGACACCACGTCCTCTTCACCATAAACCTGTTCAAATTCCCAGCGTCCCCGACATGTACTTTTTTATATCAATCCTGATCGGTATGTATGTGAGATATATATCTCCTCTGCATGCCCTAGGTTTAACGCTATAAATCCTTTTTTTTATACATATTATTTGATTTTTGATCTCTGATTTTTTATCTACAATTTATATTGATTGGCCTCCTCTCTGCCCCCTGCAGTCCCTATAGGTGAGACCTAAGGCTTGGTTGTTCCATTCTTTTTTCCCTTTTCTGGGATAGCTCCATCGATTGTGGGCCCGTGGATGAGCCAGGGGTATGTATCTAATTGTAGTCTAATTAATATCTAGAACAATCAATTTTTGTGGCTTTTTTTATTTATTAATCTATGTAAACTATTTCGGCGGGGGTAGTAGGCGGTATGGTATTATGCACTATCTATGTAAATAACTATGTATTGTTTATTATTATCCTTAGTTGCTATTCATTCTCCTTTGGGTTAAAGAACTGGTTCCCCTGAAGAAGCCATGGTTATGGCGAAACATGTTGGGACTTTCTTGACCAGCAATTCAAACTGAGTGGATTGAACATTTTTATCCTTGTATTGTGGTATTTTTGTAAAATTCCTGTCAATATACAGAATTTTTATCCAAAAATTTGTTTTTTCAATAAAGCTTTGTTGCAAAATTTCTATGTATGATATCTAACTACTCGAGATATTGGTAACTTCATGTCACATTTTACCTTTAATAGGCACCGTAATAATCCTCCCTTTCCTACATCCACATTCTCCATTTGCATTTAGGGATGAGGTGCCTTATCTATTAAATTCTCTCGCCAAACCCCTTCCCCTAGTAGGTCAATGTGTGTGTCAGGTAGGTCAATGTATGTGCCAGGTAGGTCAGTGTAGTGGTCAGATCTGGTAAGCTCACATCCTGTTTATTATAACGGTGGAAGTGCACCAGGTGGATATTCATCTAAACAATCACTTCTTTTGGACATTATTTCAATGAACTTTTTTTCATCTGTCACTATGCACTTTAGTGTTCAAGCACTATATGGACCATTTTTTAATGATTTACTTTGAACTTCATTTATTTATTGCTACAATTTTTATTATGTATGTCTCTCTACTTTTTATTCTTTATCTCTCAAAAGTTGCCTACCCCTGAGTTAGGGTTTATATTTACTTTAATGATTTATCTAGGCAGATTGCAATTTGTTAGCAATTATGATTAAATGTATGTACGTATATATAGTCTAACACTGTCAGATTTCTATGAAAGCAGTTATTTTTCAGCAGTATTAGTTATTATTTTGTCATGTCAAAAGTCTCATTAGCAAGATTTTCTTTAAGAATGTAGGTTGGTGAAACAGATGTCAGTGCTATGTTCATGAAAAGTTTCCTGTGAGCCAGTGCTTAGTACAGTTCAGTAAAAAAGGAAAAATGCCATAATACAAAATGTTTAATACGGTATTTGCCTTACTACATCTAAAGTCTTAAAAGTATGTTTTAGAAGTGAATTTAAAGAGGAACTCCAGACTCAGCATTTATGCTATATTTTATTGCTTTAAAAAGAAAAAAAGACACCAGTTTTGCGGTTCAAATTCTGTCATTTTTTTCTAAAAGAAATAAAATAAAAAAGCAAACACAGTTCTAGTAAAATTAAGACCGCTTTTTTCAGGCCTTTTAGCACTAGAAATAGCGCCTGTAAAGCGCCTGAAAACTGCCTCCTATGCCATCTGAGTGTGAAAGCCCAAGTGCTTTCACACTAGGGATGTGCGCTTGCAGGACGTTAGAAAAAGTCCTGCAAGTAGCATCTTTGGGACGGTTTGGGAGCACCCACAAAACACCCTGCCCATTGAAATGAATTCCAAAGCGCCTGAAAAGCCCCTGGGCGGCCCCAGTGTGAAAGTGGTCTACCTAAAATGTTTCTATAGTTAGATCTTTCAATTGATGTATTGCAGATCTTGTTTACATGTTTATCTTATGTGCTCAATAACATTGTTATTATATTGCATTACATGTAAAGAATTGCAGATTAGAATTACTAGACTTGGCCTAGGTTCACATTATAATGCGCACAATTACACCCACTTTCATGTAGCAGATTTTTAAAAAGGGACTGGGGCCTTTATACAGTATCTCACATTAGTGAGTACACCCCTCATATTTTTGTAAAGATTTTATTATATATTTTCATGTGACAACACTGAAGAAATTACACTTTGCTACAATGTAAAGTAGTGAGTGTACAGCTTGTATAACAGTGTAAATTTGCTGTCCCCTCAAAATAACTCAACACACAGCCATTAATGTCTAAACCACTGGCAACAAACCTCTGCAGCAATGCTGGCAGCAATCATAGATCTATTTCCCAAAGACAACCTCTGGATATAATGCTGAGCACGTGCATTCAATTTATTTGGTCAACCATGGCGAGGCCTGTTCTGAGTAAAACCTGTCTTGGTAAACCGCTGTACGGTCTTGGCCACCGTGCTGCAGCTCAGTTTCAGGGTCTTGGCAATCCTCTTATAGCCCAGGACATCTTTATGCAGAGCAACAATTCTTTTTTTTCAGATCCTCAGTGAGTTCTTTGCCAAGAGGTGCCATGTTGAACTTCCAGTGACTAGTATGAGCGAGTGAGAGCGATAACACCAAATTTAACACACCTGCTTCCCATTTACACCTGAGACCTTCTAACACTAACGAGTCACATGACACCGGGGAGGCAAAAAAGCTACTTGGCCCCAATTTGGGTCATCCTGGCTCCTCCTGCCTCTCCTGGGACAGCCCTGCCAGCGTACAAATCACTGTCAGTCCCTCTGTTTCATGGATCCTTCCTACTGTGTGTAAGGGTTAGTGTAAACCAATGCCTCTACCTTATTATCTCCAATCTTTCATAGCTGGTCCCATACTCAAAACCATACACCATACACAATATACTCCTCTTCTGCACATACTACCCAGCTACATACACTTCACACTCTTCTCCTGCACATAATACCCACCACCATACATTCCATACTCATCTTGTGCACATACTACCCACCTCTATACACTCCGCACTCCTCTCCTGTACATAATACCCACTGCCATACACTCCACACCCCTCTCCTGCACATACTGCCCACTGCCGCATACTGCCTGTACATTCCCTATTTACCATTACCACATTCTGTACTATTTAAGTAATCTCAAACTCTATTAAACTACACCTCCTTTAAGCCATGTCCAATATTCAGCTCAATTTAAACCACACCCTCATTTCGCCTCGCACCACATTTTTTTTACATCAATGCATAGGACCCACTTTTTATCTGCCACACGGGCCCACTGATTTCATGATACACCCCTGGAGTGGCACCATAATATTCCCCCTAGCTTTGTGTCTGGAGGTCAATGTCCTAGGTGACCCAGTAGTTCTGGTGCAAAAGAAAGACAGAAGTCTCCGGTTTTTCATAGACTAACACAAGTTAAATGCCTGTATCCATCAGGATGCTTACCCATTACCACGGGTAGAGGAGTCACTTATGGCATTGGGTCAAGTCAAGTACCTCTCCACCCCTAACTTGGCAAGGGACTACTGGCAAGTTCCAGTGAGAGATCAAAAGACTGAATTTGTTACTCCCCTGGGACTGTTCAAATGTAACCGTATGTTCTTTGTTCTGAATAATGCCCCAAGCATGATTAAGCGCTTAATGAAGAGATACCTGGGGGACTTCAACTTAAGAAAGTGCTAGTCTACTTGGACTACATCATCATTTTCTCCAAGACCTTTGAGGATCACATCAAACACCTGGACTGGGTGTTTACCCGACTAGCACAGTATAGGTTAAAACTCAAATCCAGGAAAATTCAGCTTAATGAAACGAAGGATTCAGTATTTGGGGCATATTGTAGAAGCTGGAGGAGTTTACCCAGACCCGGCTAAGGTACAGGCAGTGCAGGACTGGAACCCCCAAAGACTATTACTGAGCTAAACTCCTTTCAAGGATTGGTGGGCTATATACAAATGTTTATGCCTAAGTTTGCCCTGAAAGCTTACCCAGCAGCTGAATGGTCAGGCCACCAAGAAGAAAGGCTTTTATTCAACCTCTATCCAAGCCCCATGGCATTATCCACAACAACAGGACTTTGAGATGCTTAACCAAAAAAAGGGTTTTGGCACCTTTATTGGCCTATGCGTATTATTCACAGCCCTTTCAGGTGTATACAGATGGGGGTTTACAGGGCCTGGGAGCTATACTAGCTTAGGTACAAGACAGCTGCAAACAGGTGATCGCCTACACCAGCCACAGCCTCAGACCTACCGAAAATTACAGCTCCTTCAAATTTTAGCTACTGGCCTTGGTGTGGACAATCACTGAAAAGTTTGCGATGTACCTCACCGGGGCGAACATGGAGGTCTTTATGGACAACAACTCCCTTGTCTACCTGGACACAGCCAAGCGTGATTCAAGTATAATACAGTAGGCCTGGGAAACTTATCTGACATGCCAATGCTATGTCCTGCTATCCAGGGGAACGCCCAGGGGAGGATGTGGACTCTTGTTGAGAAGACATTGAAGTAGCCCCTGTTCTGCTTTTGGCAGCAACCTCATGCTCTCTCAAGAAATAGAGAGCGGTTCCCCAGGTGGAGTCCACCAAAATTTACAGCCAAGAGGAGTGGGCGCTGATTCAACAGAAAAATCCAGATCTCATGCTGGTGCAGCGCTTCCTCTTTCAGCAGCATATGCCCTCACCCCATGAGTGTCAGAAACTGTCCAACACAGCTCAAGTGATTCTAAGGCAATGGAATTGACTTGAGAGATGGGACAATGTGCTGTATCGCCAGGTGCGTATTCCTACTGAACAGGGGGACATCCTACAAATTGTGGTCCCCCAATAGCATATCCTGCAAAGTACTATATACTGTGAGCAGACACGTTGGGGCTGACAGAACTGAGTCCTTGGTCAGAAGATACTACTTTTGCCTGTGGCCGGCAGATTGGGTCCAGAAGGTTTGTTGGGAATGTGAAACCTGCTCTGTTCAAAAGCCCTGCCTGAAAGGACCACGTCAATGAGCATTACCACATTGGAGCCCCTTGTGCTGGTCACCATGGAATTTATTAACAATCTCCAGCTTGCCCTCAGGATATCAATATACCTTAGGTTTTGTCAACCACTTCACCAACTTCACAGTGGTAGTCCCCACGAAGATGGCCCCAACCATAGTAATTATTATAGGAACATGTAGTCCAACCATACGGGTGTACCAAATGGATACTCTTAGACTAAGGCCCAAACTTTGAATCCGTGATTATGTCCGAGCTGTGCCGCCTCAGTGGTATCAAGAAGTCCCATACCACCCTCTTCCATTTTCAGAGTATTGAAGGTTGCAAACTGTTCAACCACACCATGCTGGGTATGCTAGGGACTCTCAAACAAGGTCATTGAGACAGATGGAACCAACATGTGGGGGCCATGGTGTGGGCATATATCAATACCATTCACTGGACAACTGGTCATGTGCCCTTCTTCTTGATACTTGGGCCCTATGGCCAGCTACTTGTGAATCTCTTACTGGGCTCTTCTGAAGATGCAACTTCCTGGATGCATAGCACCTGGGAGCAGGAAGTCAAGCAGGTGATACTGGACACAAGGCCTTGCCCGAGGATTCTGTCAAAAAGTATCTACAGTTGCAATAGGGGGACTGGGTGTTGGTGGAAAATCCAAGAACGAGCAAGGCAGTAAACTGAGCCCAAGTGGGAGTGTACTCCCTATGGGATTGAACATTAACCCTTTCCTCCTACTCCAGTGTATGATGTAATCTCAGAGGGACCTAATCTTGTCAAGAGATGTCTCCATCTCAACCTGCTGAGACCCTGCATGGCAACTGTTCTGCCAAGCCAGCAGGAGGAGAAATATTTGATCCTGTGGATGTCCCATCTGTATGGGAAGTCCATAAAATGTTACCTGCCTTCTCTCCTACTAGAGCCTCTGGCCCTTTCTGATCTGGAAGCAGGAAGCCCCAGTACTGTGACTAAGGGCAGTCCAGCCATTCCTGCAAGTTCCACAAACTGTCAGAAGCAACCGAGAATTCGGACTTGGGCCCAGGTGATGAGAATTTATCTCCATCCACCTATGGCCCCAGAGTCATTGCCAAAAGATGGTTACCTGCAATCTGACTCCCCAGACGACACTGTTGGTGGTCGCCCTTTGCGGTCTGCCTGCGGCCAGCTTCCTATAAAGTATTCCGATTATGTTGTTTGAAGTTTTTCCTATTGTGCTTTATTTATGTTCAGCGAAGTCGCCGCTGTCCCCTGTAGTCCGTCGCATCCATCTTGTTGGTGGGGTATCGCAGCTCCGCCGCTGTCATTCGGCGAAGCCGCGATGACGTCACTCCCGCGCGTGCGCACGGGAGCCCACACGCGCGGCAGCTCCGTCGCTGAGAATGCCGCGCTCAGTGCGCCTGCACGCCGCTGTCTACGGCGCATGCGCCGTAGACAGCGGTGCCCGTTTTCGGGCAAATATCTCCTAAACCATATAGGTTTAGGAGATATTGCTTGGACCTACAGGTAAGCCTTAATCTAGGCTTACCTGTAGGTCAAAGTGGTTTGTAAGGGTTTACAACCACTTTAAACTTCCTGCATATTCACACATAAGTTTTTTCCCTTTGATCTAAGCCAGAAGAGTTACAATGTAGTTAAAAACTTGGCAGGCTGCCTGGTTTGGCAGACTGCCAGAGTGAGCAGAGAACTCTCTATACTTGTTACATGAAAGAATCGGGAAATACTGCAATGCAGATCGTCAGAGGGGGAGTCTGTTTAAGGCTCTGGCTCCCAGCCCTGGGGTGCATTTCACATGTGGGTAGTGTACAGACAGGACACAGGGACAGTGATTAGTGGCAGGGAGAGATTCCTGATGAGTAGGGAAAGGATAGGGACACGCCATCCTTCCTGGAAACCTCCCCATTTGGATACAGACTGGCCAGGCCGTATTTTGCCCCTCACAACAAGCACTGTTGGCACACCTGAGACCTGCTCTGCTACACGCTACTGATATATACTGTGAGAGTTCCTGGCCGGGTGCCTTCATTCCAAGTCTATTGTGAATTACTGGATTCTTTATTACTTTTTTTTTGAAGGATGAGCACTTCCAGCAACACTGATCATTGTGTTCTGATGGTGGGGAAGGCTACCTACTGTGAGAACACAATAGCACAGCAGGAGTGATTCCCCCATCCACCTCGAATATATGGATGGGGGAAATCAGTACACTTTTTTTTTTCAACCTATTGGTTGATCAAAAAAAAATGTATAATGTATGGCCTGCCTTACTGTCCAGCAGGGATGCATGGAAGTTTAGTTTTACAGAAAAAGTTGATATTTGCATATGATTTCATGTACCATTCTCAAGATGCACTGATTGTTTTAACATATGCTTTTCCCTAAAGGTACTGTATGATTATGTATTTTTCACATCATGCTCAATTTAAATTGTCCAGGATTGTGACAGGTTTAAATTATAGCAATCTAAAGCAACTAATCATAATCCATCATGTACTGATCTGAATTGTACAGATGTATTTCTGATTGGTTGCTATAAATCAGCACTTATCTTAGAACACCAGCCAAATTATTTTTGCTTTAAATAGAGCATGAAAAATCCTTTTTAAGTTTGTTTTTTCTTCTGTCTTTGTCTGTATTGGGGAGATCAACTATCATGTAAGGGGAAAATGGAAAAATGTATGGCTGTTAGCCAATGGAAATAGGATGTCTTCCAATGGGGACTTTTGCTCTATTGATAACTGTCAAAAGTGGGGTTTTTCCCCATTTTGGGGAGATTCACACTTTCTAAAGTGTTTCTGGGCAGTAAGTACAAGACACCCTCACTTATGGGGCTATGAATAACACTTAAAACCAGAGAGGTGCCAATCCTATCCAGAATTTAAAGCAGAACTAAACCTTCCAATTATTTAAAGCCAATTTAACTGCCATCTTTGTCCCTTTTGGACCTGCAGTTTCCATGATGCTACACTTGTGATCAGTTATGAAGCCAACCATTTGATGGCTTGAGAGTTTGGTTAAGAGCATATACAAATGTAATCATTGCCTTAGTTAGCATGCCTTAAAGGTAACTGTTTTGAGAATTTTTTTAAATTGATAGAGTTTAGTTCTGCTTTAAAGTTACACTATATAAGTATTGGAAAGAAATAGTAGATAGCATAAATAAATTTTTTAGCGCAACAATAGAACCAACGGCTAAGATCTGCCTATTGGGAAGTGGGGAGAGGGGTAGAGTTCTGAAAGATACTTTAGAGCCAGTACTGAGATGCCTCTTTCAGGCAAGAAAAATGATTATGCAGAAATGGCAGGCTCATACCTCCCCGATAGTGCAGAGTTGGGTTGAAACAATTAACTTAGTCATGGGGAATGAGAGAGTGATGTATACTCGACAGGGCAACTACAGAAATTTATCAAAATGTGGCAACCCTGGCTAGATAAAATAGGGTACTCCCCCTAAGGGGGGATGGAGTTGTATTTTGGTCCTTTTTTTTCTCACTTCTTTTTCCCCGCCTTTTTCCTTATCTGGTAGCTTTGGTAATATATAATTAGTTGATATATGTACATTAGGATGGTGTGGGGGTGAGGGTGGGGAGGGTTGGGGGGGAGGGTTTGGGTAGCTGAGGAAAGAGTATTGCTATATTATATAAATCTTGCAATATTTATAATAAGTAGAAAGGTATCTGTTACTTTTTATATTGTAATTTTTGTCATTGTTAGGCCACTTACTGTATGTAATATTACTCTATAAATTAATAAAAAAAAAGTATTAAAGTAAATAAAAAAAAGTTACACGTTAAGGAAATCCAATCTTTACTGAATAAATAATAGTGCTTCAGTTTTATTCCTGTTAAAGTGATTATAAACCCTTATATATGTAGCTCTACCCCCTAGAGGGCCACTGGATTATGGATCACCCTATCCCTGCACAGTTGGGCAACATGCTTTTTCCAACTCTCACACGAAGACAGAAATTAGTCCATGGGCTTGTTTTTGTTGTTTTATTGGGGGAAAACAACTTGGATAGGGAATAGGGATTATGGGATGCCAAACTTGACTCGATAGAACAACACAAGGACAACTTCCTTCACTCTGTACACTGAAAAATTGCAAATCGTGGACTGTATTGCCTCTGGAACATCATCAGCCTCTCTGGAAATGACAGTAAGAATTACCCTTATCTCTGTGTCCCCTTGGTGGAATTTAGCAAAGTCCCAAACATACCCTCTTCTGAAAATACCAGCCTACCTGGCTGCCTTGAAAAAAGTGTCTCGGGCAAGGGATTGGGTTTAGCTGTTGGCATTGTCCCTGTAAAGCTTTATGGATTTTGCATCTGACAGCCTCCTCCTTTTTAGGCCACAGGGGTGCAGAGGCACTCACACTGTCCCTTGATACCTACAACTTTTGAAAAGACTGCTGTTCAGGCCTCCTGCTGTCCAGGTCCTGCCATGCTAGCCAGGGTGTCTCCTAGCAAAGACTGAAGGGTAGTGGAGATCCCTTTGTCCAGCTTCTCTCCTTCCTCAGCTCCAGCCTGGAGGCAGAGCCCCCTCAGCCCGGGGTTCCCTCCTAGGCTCTATGACACAGCCTCAGTCATCCATTTTTCACCCAACTACGGCCCTGCTGACCAAGCTCCATAATATTTATGGGCTAGTTCTGACCACCCTGCCAGGCCTCCTGCCTGGGGATTGGGTAGATTCCAATGAATATGTAGATCATGCCCTCCTTGCTTCCATCCACTAGCTTCAAGTAACTTCCAGCAGCTTCTAGAACCAAGGGGCGGTATCAGAAGCCTGACATGTAGAGCCCTCCAGCCTGACCTACAGTAATCTCAACCAATTACCAGACTCACACAGCTAATGTGACTCAGGATACATTTTCCTCACACTAGACTGCACACTGAAGAGTGCTGCACAGGAGGCAATGAGCTGAAATTACACACTGCAGAGCTAAGTGAGGAGAGCTCTGAGAGGTGATTTGAAGGAAAGGTAAATGCCCTCTTCACACAGCACAAAGGAACAGAGCTGAGACTGCCAGTCACAAGTTGTGTGCTGGAGATCTCTCCCATGTCCCCTTTTTTCTCTCGATGTCACGAAAACTTGTCAGAAGTGATTCATTCTGATAGTAGAGAACCAAAGCAGTAGACAATAATGACACTTAGTGCTTTTAATTGTGACAAATACACACTATAGGGAGATATGCTTGTTCAACTTTCACTTTAACCTTGACAGTTCAAAATTGTAAAGAAGCCTAAATATATTCACAACACAAGGGATAGCTAATTAATCATTATCCACAAACAAAGAACACTAATGTTCAAATTGTCTATAATAGAGTCCCCTGATGTTATAATTTCCTCTAACGGACAACATGAGAAGAATAGAAGAGAAGGGACAGCCTTGTCTTGTAACATTATCAATTCATATCACGTTGAAATTGTATCCTTTCAAAGATTCTTCAAAGGGATTGTATAATATTTGAATTATTTTCATAAAAATGCCTCTAGATTTGAATCTTTCCTACACACAATAGTTACAGGTTGTGGTTGCTGGACTGGCTTATATATAGCATGGGATGGAAGGGTTTTCTAAAATTAAAGTGATTCCAAAGACAGAATAGGGTATGAATAGTCTGGTATGGATTTTGTGAGGGGGACCCCTACGCCATTTTTTGAAAAAAAATTGGTGCAGGGTTCCCCTTAATTTCCATACCAGACCTAAAGGGTATGGATTTTGGGGGGATCCCCATGCAATTTAAAAAAAATTTTTGGTTCAGGGTTCCCTTTAATATTCATACCAGACCCAAAGGGCCTGGTAATGGACTGGGGGTCGAGGGGGGGGGGGGGGGTTATGCCATTTTTTCCAATGAGTTTTATCTATATTGCCAAGATCCAACAATTCATGACAGCCACGATCAGTTTTAAATGACTTTTTCCTTTGGAAATATAATTTTGCTGTGGTACTGTTCTAAACTTGGGAAAACTGTGCCACTTTACAGGCATACAGACATACATATAGACGTCACCCCCCCCCCCCCCCCCCAACGATATTTAAAGGAATGTTTCATTTTTATTTTTTCACTTTAAACATTATTAAAATCCCTGCTCCTGAAAAACCATCCATTTTTAAAACTTTTTATTGCATTGATACATGTCCCTTGGGGCAGGACCCGGGTCCCCAAACACTTTTTATATCAATAACTTGCATATAAGCCTTTAAAATTAGCACTTTAGATTTTTCATGTTCGTGTCCCATAGACTTTAATGGTGTTCGCGCGATCGTCCAAATTTTTGCCTGTTCGCCTGTTTTCTGATGCGAACCGAACCGGGGGGTGGGGGTGTTCGGCTTATCCTTAGATCTCAAGTTTGCATGTAAGGTAACTTAGAGTTGTCTGCGGCCACTAATAGATAAATCATGGAAATACCCCCTCTGCTTTGTGCTCTGACCACACCACTGCTCATATGCTGTTAATTTAGGGGGTTCTGGTCTATGTTCCCATTGAGAGTTTAAGAAATGGGTAATTTGCATGAATCTGAACCACTCAGAAGCAGGCATTTCCAGTTTGCTTTTACAGTAGCTGAGCGAGAGCGGTCCCATGGGGTTAGGTAATGTCCAATGCGGTATAGCCCCTTTCCAGCCACCATCTGAAAGCCTTTATATTCACGCCCAGTGTGTATCTGAGGTTATGATAGATATGCGCAGCATAACGGCTGCATGTCTGAAGTTAAGAAGGGGAGACCTCTCAGACCATCCCAGTGGGCTATAGATTGATATAGCACGGGGGATAAAATCGGTGGACGAGCTTTCGGAGGGGATCAGAGTAAAAAATCATATGTGTGTGTTGGTACTGCTTGCCACTCTATATGCACCTAGTCAGGTTTTTCCAGGCGTGTGTAGACCATCAATAGCATTATGGTAGGCAGCGTAATAGTTCTAAAGTATATGGGAAAAGGACAATACTGCTGAATAGCTGTATAAGCAATTGGCTTTTGCAAATGGGTACATAAAATATGGCACCCCACTTACAACCCCTGTTAGGTAAGTGCTTCATCTGCCAACCCCAACCCCATGTCCTGATAAAACTACAGCCACATAACCTGCAAAACTATTATACGCAACTGCCACGATACCTAAATAAATAAATACTTACTGCATGTGCTATCCGAAAATCACCAGGGCAAACAACAAGTTAAGAGAGGTCAGTATAAGTGCCTGTCACGTTTACAGTATTCTTTCTTCAATATCAACTAAAAGCATCCACAGGAAACTATTGAACGTTTCTCACCACATTGCACTGGCCAGCAGGAAAGTTAAAACAAGCAAGGACAAAAGAAGAAAAGATGAAACTGTTAAAATTACACTCACGCTGAGTAACACCCAGGGGTATCCTATTAAAAAAAAGTAGTCTATCAGCTGTAGTTAATAAAAACAATAAAACTATATAGAAGCAAACACTTTAGGTAGACCAAGGACTTTTTCTTTTCTCAGTAGATAAAAGCATGTACTAGTAAAAGGGACTTTATATCATGTCACATATTATGTGTATTGAGTGAGGGAAAAAAAAGTATTTGATCCCCTGCTGATTTTGTACATTTGCCCACTGACAAAGAAATGATCAGTCTATAGTTTTAATGGTAGGGCTATTTTAACAGTGAGAGACAAAATAAGAACAAAACAAAAAAAGTAGAAAAACACTTTTCAAAAAAGTTATAAATTGATTTGCATTTTAATGTGTGAAATAAGTATTTGAACTCTTCGCAAAACACTTGTTGGCAATCACAGAGGCCAGACGTTTCTTGTAGTCAGGCACAAGTTTTGCATATATCTCAGGAGGGATTTTGTCTCACTCCTCTTTGCAGATCCTCTCCAAGTCATTAACATTTTGAGGCTGACATTTGGTAACTTGAACCTCCAGCTCCCTCCACATCATTTTTATGGGATTAAGGTCTAGAGACTGGCTAGGCCACTCCAGGACCTTAACGTGCATCTTCTTGAGCCACTCCTTTGTTGCCTTGGTCGTGTGTTTCGTGTCATTGTCATGCTGGAATACCCATCCATGAGCCATTTTCAATGCCCTGGCTGAGGGAAAGAGTTTTTCACCCAAGATTTGATAGTACATGGCCCCGTCCATCGTCCCTTTGATGCGGTGATGTGATCCTGTCCCCTTAGCAGAAAAACACCCCCTAAGCATAATAAATCAGAGACAAGAAAGGGAAATAGGGATTTTGGCGGTGCGTATAATGACTAAATAGTAAGCATTGTTCAATAGAATACAAAGTTAAATTACAATTACCGTATATACTCGAGTATAGGCCGACCCGAATATAAGCCGAGGCCCCCAATTTACCCCCAAAAAAACTGGCAAACTTATTGACTCGTGTATAAGCCGAGGGTGAGACATGCCTGTCCATCCCTGTGTGTGTGTCCGTCCATCCCTGTGTGTCCGTCCATCCCTGTGTGTCCGTCCATCCCTGTGTGTCCGTCCATCCCTGTGTGTCCGTCCATCCATCCCTGTGTGTGTGTGTGTCCATCCATCCATCCATCCCTGTGTGTGTGTGTCTCCATCCATCCATCCATCCATCCCTGTGTGTGTGTGTCTCCATCCATCCATCCATCCATCCATCCCTGTGTGTGTGTGTCTCCATCCATCCATCCATCCATCCCTGTGTGTGTCTCCATCCATGTGTGTGTGTGTGTGTGTGTGTGTGTGTGTGTGTGTGTGTGTGTGTGTGTGTGTGTGTGTGTCCAGCCTACCTTTGTCCCGAGCCTCCGTCCCGTGCCTTGCCTCCTTGCCTCCGTCCCGTGCCGTGCCTTGCCTCCTTGCATCCGTCCCGTGTCGTGCCTTGCCTTGCCCCCGTCCCGTCCCGTCCCGTGCCGTGCCGTCCCGTGCCCTCTTCGTCGGCGGCCATTGTAAAGTTCAAAAGCTGCGCCGCCGCCTTCGCCTGTGATAGGCGGAACACTGAATTTCCCAGCAGCCTGTGTTCCGCCTATCACAGACGTCGTATCATCCTCGTCCGTAGTACGAGGATGATACGACGTCCGTGATAGGCGGAACACAGGCTGCTGGGAAATTCAGTGTTCCGCCTATCACAGGCGAAGGCGGAGCCGGAGGCGCGGCTTTTGAATAGAATGGCCGCTGTCTGTCTGCTCGACACGCTGATCGAGCGGGCAGACAGCGATGACTCGAGTATAAGCCGAGGGGGGCACTTTCAGCCTCAAAAAAGAGGCTGAAAATCTCGGCTTATACTCGAGTATATACGGTATTTATTAAATTCAAAGTTAAAATTCATTAACAATAATTATTAATGAAATATAAAAACACAGGACAATACAATGCAGTGGTTGTTCTCGTTAAACACACATAATCCCAAAAAAGGGATTATGTGTGTTTAACGAGAACAACCACTGCATTGTATTGTCCTGTGTTTTTATATTTCATTAAAATTTAACGTTGTATCCTATTGAACAATGCTTACTATTTAGTCATTATACGCACCGCCAAAATCCCTATTTCCCTTTCTTGTCTCTGATTTATGTTTCATTTCTCAGGGATGTGGTGCCTTACCCTTTAGGTGTTTTTTGATGTTGAACCACTAAAATGCCCCTAAGCATAATGTTTCCATCTCCATGTTTGATGGTGGGGATGGTGTTCTTGGGGTCATAGGCAGCATTTCTCCTCCTCCAAACATAGTAAGTTGAGTTAATACCATGAGCTAGATTTTGGTCCCATCCGACCACAACACTTTTACCCAGTTCTCATCTGAATCATTCACATGTTCATTAGCAAACTTCAGACGGGCCTGTACATGTGCTTTCTTGAGCAGAGGGACCTTGCGGCCGCTGCAGGTTTTCAGTCCTTCATGGAGTAGTGTGTTACCAATTGTTTTCTTGGTAACTATGATCCCAGCTGCCTTGAGATCATTGACAAGTTTGACAAGGTTCAACCTCCCCCAACCTCCCCCTCCTGAACGTTGAAGAATTACATTCAGGATAGGAACCTTTTGACTGCTTTGCTGCGGGAAATTTGCCGTATTTTGCATTTTCCCATGGCCGCGGTTCATCACAGCAAAGTGTACATGAAGTCTTGGAAATTAGTTTAGGGAAAAAGTCTGTGCACATTGTTTTGGACCTATTATGCTGAGAGTTCCCAGTAAAGATTTTGAAACTTTGTCATGCCTGGTCAAAAATTACTTAAAGGGCCGCGTGGTGGTAATATGGAAGAACAGGGTCTGTAATGCGCGCACACACGGGGTGAAGGGGTCATTTGCTGTTAGTAGGGGCAACAAATACCAGAGAAGGATGAGATGATAGGTCTCATGCATAGTGAGGGAAGCGGTCGGTGCTCCAACAATAGGGAATGGACCCATGTGGCAGAGACTCTAGGGACCTAGTCACCGTTCTGTCACTGGGAGATGGGTGACAGAGTCAAGTTGGACTGGTGGAATGGGACCCTGCTCTGTGGTGTCTCTTTCAAAATGTCACATTTCGAGAAGGTGTACGTATCATGGGACTGTGAGGCACCTGTATGACAGCTTCAGGTTATGATACAGAGCCTCTGGGGTATGCAACTCGCTTCTAAGTTGCAATATTGCCATAATGTTGATGTTACATGTACAGTGCCCCACCTTGTCCCGGGCATTGGAGAGCATGTACACCGGAAAGTCCGGAAGATGGAGAAGAGTGAGAGAGCTTTTGCACATTTTCAATATGAATGTCCATTTGCAGTATTATCCCATGTGTGGTTTCTGGGGTTTTATTTGTAGCTTCCATATAAAAGTGTTGGTTCATCCATTTGAGAACAACACTCTTTTGACCTACCTATATTTGGAGGTCACAGCTGTTGGTAAGTGCATTTGGTAAAGGTGCACAACAGTATTGGAACATTTTCATTTATGCAGGGGAAATGTTGATTATTGCAGTTTTGGAATTTTCAAGAACTTTGCATTTTATTTATATGATGTTTTGCACACTTTGGACTGTTGGATATTTTTTTCATTTGATTTTGTTGAATCTGTATGATTACATCACTATTACATGTGTTATATATGAAGGGAGATTTATTTGCACATTGCAATTAAGTGCTGCATTTTTAAATATATTACCGCTGTCCATATATGGGTTTGTTTTTTCTTTTTTTGTTCTTCCAGCAGGTTAAATGCAAAAAAACTGACCCAATTCCCCCATCTACACATTAAATGTGGATACTGGAATCCTCTAAACTGTTTCACTGTATTCTGATAATGGGAAGATACAGAGATCGGCACTGCAGCCTATAGATCAACTTCTGTTCAACCAGCATGACCACTCCACTCCACATGAATGACCAGCTTTAGACCCCTTTCACACTGAATACGCTTTTCAGCCATTTTAGAGCTAAAAACAGTGCATGTAAAGCGCCTGAAAAGTGCCTGAAAAGTGCCTCTCAAGTCTTCGCAGTGTGAAAACCCAAGTGCTTTCACAATGGAGTGGTGCGCTTGCAGGACCGGAAAAAAAGTCCTACAAGCGGCGTCTTTGGGGTAGTGCTGGATCGATGTTTTTGGGGGTGACAAAAACACCTGGCCCTCTCACTCCATCTATCCCCCGGCGCTCAATCAATCAAAGGTAGAAGCAGACCCCACATATGATTAGAATGAGAGGTGTGCAGGCCCAGCAAAGGTGATGTGACTGGGTTCTGTGTCCACCATGTATCAGCTGCAGGCAGACTCTGGAGGGGAAGGCGGCAATCTGTGGCCTTACCTTATCCTTCTTGTGCTTGGTGTCCTCCTGATGAGCCAGTGTTTGGAAAAGGCCACAAAGCCCCGGTTTGATGCTGTTCCTTGGTTTTGGGCAGCCTCCACTCACTGTTGCTGTGGTAGAGGTGCGGGATCAGGACGATGACGAGGTGGTGTTGCACTGGACCTGGGGTAGGACTACTAGAAGAGGCTGTTACTGCCCCTTCGCCCCTCCTCCTGCTGCTCCTCGGAGCACATGGCCCGCAGCTTGCGGAGGGAAGAGCCAGGGCTGTTGCTTCTCCTCCTGGCCAATCACGAAAAAGGTCCCAAGACCCTGAGACTCCCTGGCCAAATGGGTCTCAGATCCCCCTTTCTGATTGGCCGGGAGGAAAAGCAGGAAGACATCATCAAATATTAATTTTCTAATGTCACACAAGTGGGTGGGCTCAAAGCACAGTGCTCTGCACCCCAAGCCCATCGTTTTTGCCTCGGGCTCTAATCATGTGCTCAGAAAAAAAAAAAAATTGAAATAGATGCTCACTGCATTGAGATTAAAATTTTAGTACCATATACAGTAGACAGCAGCGAGCCCCTGTGCATAATATTTTGTTTATACCATACAATTATGTCCATTGTGTGTCACATGTTTTTAATTATTTTCTTACCTGCTCTGTTTGCACAATTAATTGTTATCAATAAAATATATTTTTACCTTAATATCATCCATTTTGCTTTTAAAGTCTGACCAAGGGCTATTTTTGTCCTTTTTTATGAATGTTTATCTCTCCAATATGGATGTGACACACACACACACACGCCTCAAGATCTTCAGCCCCACGGCTCTCATTGGCCCTCTTATGACTCATCCCTCCTCCCTTCCTGGCAAACTCTCACGAGACTGTAATAGAACTGTGCATGACGTCATAAGCCTAGGCCTTTATCAGATAAGAAACAGGAAGTGGGCTGTATAAAAAAATACATTTTAATAGATGGAAAGTTGAAAAAATTACTGAAGGTCCACTTTAAGGGCCAGTTCACACCAGACGCAGTTCCGTTCAGTTCCATGCGCATTTTTCGTGCACTAAAAATGCATGCACAGTGTTTTCCATGTATTCCAATGGCTCTAGTTCACACCATGCAGTCAGTTTCTTTCTGGTCAGTTTCCAGTCAGTTTCTGGTGCAGAAACTGACCGGAAACTGACCAGAACTGACTGTATTGGTGCAGAAAAAACAGAACTGCATTTGGTGTGAACTGGCCCTAACGGTCAGTTCACATCAGACGCAGTTCCGCTCAGTTCCGTGTGCTTTTTTTTCTGCACTAAAAATGCATCCACAGTGTTTTCAATGTATTCCAATGGCTGTAGTTCACACCATGCAGTCAGTTTCTGGTCAGTTTCCTGTCAGTTTCTGGAGCAGAAACTGACTGGAAACTGACCAGAACTGACTGTATTGGTGAAGCAAAAACTGAACTGCACAGGACTGCATGGAACTGCATCTGGTGTGAACTGGCCCTAAACCAGCCATAAATGGGTCAGTTTTGTTTTTGGTTCAACCAGTGGGAACAAAAAAAAAACTGACCGATTCACGCACATCCTCCCACTATGTCACTGTATTTTGGCAGCAGGGGGACTTCCCTACCATCAAAATACCCAGATCAGCACTGCAGATTAGAGCCTGAAGTGCTGATCGACAAGAAATTTTGCAGCAGGGCAGTTCTACAGAAGTCAATTGGTAGATCTATATCTGTACAACCACAGTTCCGATACATGGATCAAAATTTAGCTGGATCTTGCTGAACCACCTGAATTTGACACATCTATGGATAGCTTTACTGCCTGTGTAGGATGATTAATGCCCATTATTAGTGTCAATGTGAAGTGGAAAAGTACCCCATTGTTTGTGTCATTGGAAGGAGTAGTGCCTCATTGCTGATGTAGGCAGGAGGAATTTAGTGTTTCTGAACTGTACCCAGCCTAAGCTCTACTTGATCATTCTTCTCTTTTCAGATTTTCCTAAAACTCATTGTTGTTTGCTTCAGCTTGCTGTTTTGGAATCTCCCTGGCAATAGGTAAGAAGATCCAATAACATGAGTTATGAATATTTATGTCTCCCTGGTCAATCATTAGATGGTTTATTACCAGTAGCGCATGATAGGAAATTATATAAATGTCTGGGAGGACCTTGGAGAGGTCTCTTGCCTCTGAGGCTCTGCCACAGGAGGGTGCAGTACTGTATTTTCCTGTCCTCTAAGGTATGCTGCCTGGGGTAGAGTTACTGTGCTAGAAAGGCCCAAGGTATATCCAAGGGAAGTCGAACAGGATGGGGATTGCTGTGATTAGAGCATTGCGATGAAGCTTTGCTGCTGAAAAGTTTCATGGGGAGCTGTTTGGAAGTTTCTTGCCAGTGGACATTACAAGAATATTTGGTGGCTCATTCAAGGGGTAAGTGTGCTGAGCTGAAGCTACTCTGCAGTCTAAAAAGAGCAGAGTGCTGACTCTGCATTGAGATCCATGCACCCATCCCTGTGTACCTGTCAAACTCGGATGTGTGGGTGAGTCCATATAGCTGATGTGCTGCTATTTACTTCCTATGGGTTGCTTGCACATAGCTCAGCAAAGTATATGGTCAACAAATGGCTCTGGTCACTTCCTCTGGATTTATGACTAAGGCCTTGTAGGCTGAAACACGTCAACTGGTTTTATCTATGTTTGTACTGTGTTGTTTCAATAAACATGAAGATTTTTAAGGTCAACAACTGGTTGTGCGGACCATCTTAATGGACTAAGCTCTCAAAACTTGCCTGCCAATTTTCGAGAATCACTGAGGGCAAAGTTGTACACTGTTAGTTGCTCCAGGCGGCCATTTTGGGTAAGCCAGTGTCTGTGATTGATACTTTAAGTCGTTTTTAACCCACTTTCACTACTTCATATAATCTCCTAATGACAAGTGCTCCTGTCTCTGTGTTTTATACAAAAAATGCTTCCTTTACCTTATTTCAGAGCAATTTCAGGCAATCACGTGAACGACCGGCTCTCTCCTCTGCTTGGCTGACAGCTGCAGTGGGTGGGGCCGATATTTCCCCTGCTGATGTCAGCCGGGGCAAGAGGAAGAGAGGAGAGAGAGTCGGCTGGTCACTTGATCGTTGGAGGCCGCTCTGAAAATAAGGTAAAGGAGGCATTTTTTTTATAAAGGACACAGACAGGATCTCCTGTTATTTGGACACAGAGAGGATTATATAGGATATGAAAAGTTATTTGAGCAGCAGGAGCAGAGGGGGCGGGCAGTGAAACAAGCACAGAGGAGGACAAAAGAGAGACCTGCAGATGACGGAGGCACATAAACTGATCATGGTGTCAGGGCTCAGCAGCCATGATATATAGTGGTCAATTTACAGGGGGAGGGTATAGCCAGGCAGGATCAGCCAGGTTTTTTAGGTGATGGAAAGGACCAAATTACACTGCACAAGCACTGTTGTCACAACAAGTACTTGCCGAGGCCGAGATGCCGAGAGCGGTTAGCCCTTGCAACTGCATGCACCCCGTCCCCCGGAGGTGGTACAGGGAATGAGTGGCACGCAGAAACACTGGCCACCAGCAGGTATAAATTCCTGAAGAGGGCTGAGGAGCTGAGCAGTGATTTACTGGAGATCAGGAACTGGCTGATAATCCCGTGTGTGTTAGAAAACAGTCTGGGCAGTAACAAGAGATCAGGCAACAGAGTAGCAAGTCCGAGAAGCAGGCCAAAGGTCAGATCCGTATAATCAGGCAAGGAAGTCCGTAAGGCAGGCCAAGGGTCAAATCCGGGTAATCAATCAAGAGAGTCCGTAAGGCAGGCCAAGGGGCAAATCCGGGTAATCAACCAAAAGAGTCCGTAAGGAAGATCAGGAGAGGTCCATTAAACAAGCCAAGGATCGAATCGTGGATGAGAGCAACGTAGTCAGGGACGGTCCGGGTCAAAACAGGTAATCAGGCAAAACAGCAGGAAACAGGCACAAACGGGAAGCTGACAACAAACCAGCAACCCGTTTGGATGCCAGAGCCATCTAAAATAGCCACGCCAAAGCGTGTGTGCCACGGCGTACACTCATGCACCATCGCACACACCCATTGCTCCATCGCACACATCCGTGCAGCATTACGCACACTTGTGGGCCACTGCGTGCACACACGCACCATTGTGCACACGTGCGTGCCGCACCATCGGGCCGTGCGGGCATGGGCAACCAAAGTCCATGGTCTTTTTTTTTTAGGGGGGTTAAAAATGCTTGAAATCCCACAACATCGGGAAAGCCATTTTAGTGTCGCTGTGATTATATATATATATATACACACAGTAGATCATGTGCCTACCTTTTTATAGGGGGTGCTCACATGGTAAAAGAGCAGAGAAACAGCATAAAGAAATGTATGTGTCCACCTCTTCCAGTGAGTGGGTCATTGCCCCAGTTATCCAGGAACCTTTTTTCTGGATTAAACCTGAAAGGAAGAGGGTGAGACAAATCTAGCACTGACAGGATGCACATGTAACCAGGAACTGGCTAATACCGCCTGCATACTCAGAAGACACTTTGCAGTATTTTCTCAGGTGAGACTGTTCCCTCCTACTTGACTCTATGTCATCACATCCTGACAACGGAGCTAAGAGTAAAAGAAAAGCATCTTGGGACATGTAGTCCAAAGAACCAGGGTTTGCACCCAAGTCGGACTGTTTTAGATTTCAAGTGCCAGCCAAGTGTGAGAGAAAGAACAGAATGCTGGGAGAGGTGATTTAAAGCCTGTGTAGAGGCAGGGTTGTGGCCTGTAATTCAGAGAGGGAGAGAGTCATCATAAACAGGTGCGTATGCATCCACTGCCAGCTGCATCTGATTGTCCATCGGCAGCCTGGAGGCTGCCTTAATCTTATCCATGTCAGACTCAACTGGACTGTAGTGAGGAGCGACATGGTGTTGAGCATTGTCCCTTAAGCCAGATTCTACAGTGGCCTACTGTGGAGCCTTCACGTTCCTCCTCAACATAGAAGGTCATTGGGATTGGTGAGTGGACACTTAAATATTTATTTAACAAAGAACATTCCATGCAGACACCATTGTATTACCCACTATGCCAAGTTTGAAAGGGATCCCTTGCTACACCCTAATTCATACTGAAAAAATCTAGTGTACAATACATTTTGTGCCCAGGACACATTTTGCACATCTTAAAGAGCTAGTTAAAAACATAAGCCTTCCTCCAAGCCGTCCCCTTCAAAGGACAACAGAATACCCCCTCCCCCAAGGGATAAGGACATTTGGTGCCTACCCAAGGCCATATAGTAACCAAGGACTCTATCTGCTAGAGATTAGGTAAAAGAACTTTAAAGTATCTGCTTAGTGTGAATTTAGAGTTTACACATTCCCACCATCCCTCACAGCACAGGGATTGTGGGAGCCCCTCATAATAAGCAGCCCCAGGAGGAAGTCAGCACAGCACAGGGATGGTGGGAGCCCCTCATAATAAGCAGCCCCAGGAGGAAGTCAGCATAGCACAGGGATGGTGGGAGCCCCTCATAATAAGCAGCCCCAGGAGGAACAGGCGCAAACTGGACCAGCGGTGCATGGCAGACAATCCGCTTCTCTCTTTCTCATCTAATGAAACTTCGTATTTCGGATAGGAAATTCTTCAACGGAATTTTGTATTTCGGATAAAAACCAAACTTCCATCAGCATCGACTGTCATATTGAGGTATATTTTTGCCTTTAAATTCATCGTAAAGAACGTTCGTACACGTTAACGAACCTAACAACAATTCGTATTTCGTACGAAGCGAGGCGGAATTTCAGACACGAAATACGAAGTACGAATTAATTTTAATACGAATCGGAACAGAACGAAACAAATGTATTGACGGCGCCCATGTCTATCAACAATCTGGACCATGTTTACCAGCTAGTGGACCTATAATCCTGTCACATGTATGAAATGAAGCTAAGCCATGTCAAATGGACTATACCACTGTCCCTTTTAATTCTGTTCAATATGTGTGACATGTGTTTCCAACTAACTATCTAACCAACTACAAATGCAGCAATCTCCAGAGAGTGTAATTTATAATGCACAGCCAATATCTGAGGAATAGAGTATTTGTTGAGCAACCAGTGCAAACCTGATCAGCCTAAGAGCAGGTGATGGTTCAGGGAAGGAGTCTCCCTCCTGGTAGAGAAGCTCCCCTTCATGCAACATGTGCCAGGTGACCTGGACCCCCATGTTTCATGGGCCCAGGTGTTCAGCTTGACTTCCAGAGCCCAAATGTGACCCATGCTGAAACTGCAGGGCCTTGAGTGTTCTTCAAGTCTTTGGAGGTTTCTGTGGACATGGATCAGGGGGGTGGAATGTAAATGTCTCAGACCACCATCTGAACACATATCTAGCAGACAGCCCGGCCTGGGAGGGTTCAGATTTGCTGATCCAATGAGATAGAATGTAGAATTACAGCCATGCAATGCTACCTGTACCTAAAAAAGAAGTATGGCCAAACCTTTTTTTTTTGGCCATACTTCTCTTATGGATCACAGGAGTGCAGTTTGTTCTGCACTCCTGTGACCCATTTTGAGCCAACAGTGGGCTAAAGCCTGCTGCTTGCTGATGTCACTCAGCACATTCTGGGTCAGGATCCACCCAGAAGTGTAGACCGGCAGCTGGCTCAGGCTCTCAGCGATCAGCTGAGGGCCTGAGTCAGCCCATCCTGTCCCTCCACAGCTCAATGCTCCAGTGAGTGGTGGAGGAGAGAGCAGTGAGCCCTGCTGACTGATATGTAACACTCCCTGCCCCGAGCGGAGGGGAGAACTGAGTTATCAGTGCTGTTTGATTGCTCACTTCTTACTGGAGAGACAGCAAGGGGCAGCTACCTAGGTGCGTATAAATGTTTGTTTGTTTTTTACAATCCCCAGCACCTTTAAAACATTTTCTACCTTACCTATTTTATTGTCACCTGGGAGTTGAAAAGAAAATTTATGTTGGCTATCTTGTCATTCATCTATTTTCAAGGTATTGTCATTTACTTTCCTGTTCCATCTTGAGTAAATAATTTAGCACCATACATTTGTGGGCACAGCAAAACAAAAGTTATAAAGAGAATCTCTCTCAGAGATAAATAGATCAGTCCTGTGTTTGTCTAAATGGTGACAATATACTTTAGCTTGCCAAGGAATGCAACACTTGGAAAAATCTTTTGGTCAGATAAATTCCATTTCCTGATGTTTATCACTGTTGGAAACACCAGGATATGGTGATAACCACATGCATTTTTACATGTAAACTGTACATTCTAGCATATTCAGTGTGCTTGCATAGGGCTTTTCTCATTACAGATATTAATAACTTTACAAAAAGACTCTAGGGCTTCAGTAAATTAAACTGATCGGGTATATCAGTTAAGCATATGAATTTTGGAAACAAATAAGATAAATAATTTTACAAAACAGATCCTCATTTTAGTTTTGGCAAGCATCTATTAATAAAAGCCACAAATCCATTGGACAGTATTTGGTCATTTTCTGAATAAATTGCTTTCTAATTGCTATAATCACTGTTTAACCACTTTCAGACCGGACCATTTTGCTGGTCAATGACCAGAGGTCTTTTTACAATTTGGCACTGCGCTGCTTTAACTGGTAATTGCGCGGTCATGCAATGTTGTACCCAAACAAAATTTGCGTCCTTTTTTTCCCACAAATAGAGCTTTCTTTTAAAGGTATTTGACTGACTCTGCGATTTTTATTTTTTGCGATATAAACGTAAAAAGACCGCATATTTTGAAAAAAAATGATATTTTCTACTTTTTGTTATTAGAAAAATCCAATAAACTCAATTTAAGGCCGCGTACACACGGGCGGATTGTCTGCCCAACTAAGTTCGTCAGACAATCCGACAGACAGTCCGTTCAACTTTTGAATGAACGGACTTGACCACACACGATGAACAGATAGTCCGCTGAAAACTTGCGCGATGACGTGTACAGCACGTACGACGGGACTAGAAAAACGACGTCCAATACACTGCAATGCAACCTTCGGCCGTGTAAATCCTTTCTGAGCATGCGCCATACTTAGTCCGTCCAATTTGCCTACACACGAGCGGATTGTCCGCTGAAACCAAGTTTGGACGGACAAAACCAAGTTTGGACGGACAAAATTACGGAAATTCCGAAAGACTAAGTCCGTCAGACTGTCCGCTGAAAAAGTCCGCTGAAGCCCACACACGAGCGGATTGTCCGCTGAAACACGGTTCAGCGGACTAAGTTGGGCAGACAATCCGCCCGTTTGTACGCGGCCTTAGTCATACATTTAGGCCAAAATGTATTCAGCCACATGTCTTTGGTAAAAAAAAAGTCAATAACTGTATATTTATTGGTTTGCGCAAAAGTTGTCACATCTACAAACTAAGGTACGTTTTCTGGAATTTACGCAGCTTTTAGTTTATGACTGCCTATCTCATTTCTTGAGGTGCTAAAATGGCAGGGCAGTACAAAACCCCCCCAAATGACCCCATTTTGGAAAGTAGATACCCTAAGGAAATTGATAAGAGGCATATTGAGCCCATTGAATATTTTATTTTTTTGCCTCAAGCGATTGAATAATGACAAAAAAAAAAATTATTATTTTTTTTTACACAAAGTTGTCACTAAATGATATATTGCTCACACATGCCATGGTTATATGTGGAATTGTACTCCAAAATACATTCTGCTGCTTCTCCTGAGTACGGGGATACCACATGTGGTCGACTTTTTGGAAGCCTAGCCGCGTACGGGGCCCCGAAAGCCAAGCACCGCCTTCAGGATTTCTAAGGGCATACATTTGTAATTTCACTCCTCACTACCTATCACAGTTTTGAAGGCCATAAAATGCCAAGATGGCACAAAACCCCCACAAATGACCCCATTTTAGAAAGTAGACACCCCAAGCTATTTTCTGAGAGGCATGTTGAGTCCATGGAATATTTTATATTTGGCACAAGTTGCGGGAAAATTACAAACTTTTATTTATTTTAATTTTTTTTTCACAAAGTTGTCACTAAATGATATATTGCTCACACATGCTATGGGCATATGTGAAATGACACCCCAAAATAAGTTTTGCTGCTTCTCCTGAGTACGGGGATACCACATATGTGGGACTTTTTGGGAGCCTAGCCGCGTACGGGGCCCCGAAAACCAAGCACCGCCTTCAGGCTTTCTAAGGGCGTAAATTTTTGACTTCACTCCTCACTACCTATTAGAGTTTTGAAGGCCATAAAATGCCAAGATGGCACAAAACCCCCACAAATGACCCCATTTTAGAAAGTAGACACCCCAAGCTATTTGCTGAGAGGCATGTTGAGTCCATGGAATATTTTATATTTTGCCACAAGTTGCGGGAAAATTACAAACTTTTTTATTTTATTTATTTTTTTCACAAAGTTGTCACTAAATGATATATTGCTCACGCATGCCATGGGCATATGTGAAATTACACCCCAAAATAAATTCTGCTGCTTCTCCTGAGTACGGGGATACCACATGTGTGGGATTTTTTGGGAGCCTAGCCGCGTACTGGGCCCCGAAAGCCAAGAACCGCCTTCAGGTTTTCTAAGGGCGTAAATTTTTGACCTCACTCCTCACTACCTATTACAGTTTTGAAGGCCATAAAATGCCAAGATGGCACAAAACCCCCACAAATGACCCCATTTTAGAAAGTAGACACCCCAAGCTATTTGCTGAGAGGCATGTTGAGTCCATGGAATATTTTATATTTGGCACAAGTTGCGGGAAAATTACAAACTTTTATTTATTTTAATTTTTTTTTCACAAAGTTGTCACTAAATGATATATTGCTCACACATGCTATGGGCATATGTGAAATGACACCCCAAAATAAATTCTGCTGCTTCTCCTGAGTACGGGGATACAACATATGTGGGACTTTTTGGGAGCCTAGCCGCGTACGGGGCCCCGAAAACCAAGCACCGCCTTCAGGCTTTCTAAGGGCGTAAATTTTTGACTTCACTCCTCACTACCTATTAGAGTTTTGAAGGCCATAAAATGCCAAGATGGCACAAACCCCCCCCCAAATGACCCCATTTTGGAAAGTAGACACCCCTAAATTTAGGGGTACACTAGTGAGAAAAACTGTTAGCGATCGCAGGGATCAGGCCTGAGTCTGCAAACGCTGCAGTTATGTGTGTTGTGTTTTGTAAGTGACAGTGATCGATCGATACTGCACTTGGGTGGGCTGGTCTGGGCTTGGCGGAGGGGCTAAACGCAGGTGCTAGCAGGTATCTGGGCTGATCCCGCTAACAATGCGTTTTGGGAAACCTAAACTGCTGGCGACGCTAATATAGATCTGATCAGATACTATATTACTAAGGGAGGTGTATGCTTTGTGCGTGGGTGTTAGCGGTACTGGCACTAACCTGACGCTGCCTGGGGCGACGCAGACCTTATCTGACCCTCAAACTTATATCACCCGCCGGGTGATCAGGGGGTTAAACCTTTATTAGGTAATAAATGGCGGGTGCCCTGAAACTATAAAAAAATAACTAACCAACCAGCGTCACCTGTAACAGTTATATGGTGATCACTGGTGAAAGGGTTAACTAGGGGGCAATCAGGGGGCTTTATGCAGTAGTATATGGGGGTCCCTGGCACTATAAAGAGCTGCGGTGAACCTAAATACCTACCTGCCTAACTAGCGTCACCTGTGACACTAATACAGCGATCAGAAAAATGATCGCTTATTAGGCTGGGTTCACACTGGAGCGATGCGGGAACGCCACGAATCCGCGGCGGGTTCCCGCATCGCATGCCTCCCGGCGGCAGTTCACACTGCCCTATGCGAACTGCTGGGAGTGTCAGTAAAATGTTAATGACACCCCCAGATCAGTTCGCATATCGCAGTGCGATCTGCAAACTCGGATCGCATGGTGTGAACACCCATGCGATCCGATTCTGCTGCGGACCAAAAAAAGGGTCCCGTGCGAGTTTGCGGCGGGTGCGGCGGGTGCGACGCGAATTCAGCCATACTATCTGTATGGCTGAACTCGAATCGCACAGAGATCGGATGTGATTTGCACTGCAGTGCGGTGCGAATCACATCCGTTCTCATAAACCGCTGCAATGTGAACCCAGCCTTAGTGACACTGGCGACGGGGGGTGATCACGGGGTTAAACCTTTATTGGGGGGGTTAGGGGGGTACCTTAGAACTAAAGGGGGCTAACCCTAACTGCCCTAACAGTTATTACAGTCACAAATGACACCCGCCGGGTGATCAGGGGGTTAAACCTTTATTAGGTAATAAATGGCGGGTGCCCTGAAACTATAAAAAAATAACTAACCAACCAGCGTCACCTGTAACAGTTATATGGTGATCACTGGTGAAAGGGTTAACTAGGGGGCAATCAGGGGGCTTTATGCGGTAGTATATGGGGGTCCCTGGCGCTATAAAAAGCTGCGGTGAACCTAAATACCTACCTGCCTAACTAGCGTCACCTGTGACACTAATACAGCGATCAGAAAAATGATCGCTTATTAGGCTGGGTTCACACTGGAGCGATGCAGGAACGCCACGAATCCGCGGCGGGTTCCCGCATCGCATGCCTCCCGGCGGCAGTTCACACTGCCCTATGCGAACTGCTGGGAGTGTCAGGGAAATGTTAATGACACCCCCAGATCAGTTCGCATATCGCAGTGCGATCTGCAAACTCAGATCGCATGGTGTGAACACCCATGCGATCCGATTCTGCTGCGGACCAAAAAAAGGGTCCCGTGCGAATTTGCGGCGGGTGCGGCGGGTGCGACGCGAATTCAGCCATACTATCTGTATGGCTGAACTCGAATCGCACAGAGATCGGATGTGATTTGCACTGCAGTGCGGTGCGAATCACATCCGTTCTCATAAACCGCTGCAATGTGAACCCAGCCTTAGTGACACTGGCGACGGGGGGTGATCACGGGGTTAAACCTTTATTGGGGGGGTTAGGGGGTACCTTAGAACTAAAGGGGGCTAACCCTAACTGCCCTAACAGTTATTACAGTCACAAATGACACCAATGCAAAAAAAATTTAAAAATAAAAATGCAATTGGTGTCACTGTGACTGGGGGGGCAGGGGTGATTGGGGGGGTGATCGGGGGGTGAAGGGGGGGTGAGAGTGTGCCTGGCATGTTCTACTGTGTAGTGTCGTGTTGGTGCAACTCACCGATCCTCTCTCCTCGGTGCCGGAACGAAAAATACCGACACGGAGGAGAGATTACATCACTTCCTCTGCCTGTGTTTACATTACAGGAGAGGAAGTGATGTCACGCCTCACCTCCATTCGTCAGGAGCGATCGCGAGGGGGTGGCCATGAACGAATGGCCGCCCCCTCATCCCGGATCGCTCCTGAACGGATACCGACCGCCGCTGGCACCGGGGGGGGGGCCCGATGCTATAAGGAAGTATTGGCTTAGGCAGCTTTGCTCTGCAGCTGCTTGCTTTCTTTACCGCTGGCTTCATTCAAAACACTAATGCTCTGGCATGGCGGGTAGGCAACCTGCAATCTGGGCTTGCCAAACCACCATCCCAGAGCAGAAGGTCGCGGGCCACATCAAAGGGCTCAGCGGGCCACACGTGGCCCCTGGACCACTTGTTGGGCACCCCTGTGCTATACAAATCCCAATGGCAGAAATTAAATGGGCAGAAGCAGTTTACCCTTCCTTCCTGATCAAGCGTGGGATGCTACCCCTGCCAATGTCACTGATTAAGTCTTTTGGAGATGTGGAATCTCTGCAGGACTTCGAGGCTGCCTAGCTTTGAGGGTGTTCAATAATTTCATCTAGAATAATGTTTTTGGTATAGGTTTCATGGGCACAATTAACACACAAAGACCAATTTTTCAGCACCTGTTTGACAGGTGCATATCATTGCAATTTTTTACAGCAAGGCCAATTCTTGCTTTCATCAACATTACCTCTATAGGGTTACGGGGGGAAGGTGCCATGACACCCAAAGACCAATACGCACCTGTTACATCTATCCAAAGTCAAAGTGACACCAGAATGTATAAAAAAAAAAATCTCTAATGTTGCCCCCAGTGCACTACATTGTGGCCTCATCATACACATTGGCTCCCCAGCTATTGCTGAGCAAAATAAAGGCAGCTTGCAGGGAAAATTTCATTTTTGTTGGCTTTATAAATGCAACTATTGCTGAAGCAGATTCTAGACATGGTGCAGATTTGCCACTTTACAGGTAGACTAAGGGGACTAAGCACTATATTGAAAGGAATTTGTTACACCCCTTCCTGCCCAAGTAATTTTTCAGCTTTCAGCGCTGTCACACTTTGAATGACAATTGCGCGGTCATGCTACACTGTGACCATGTAACATTTTTATAATTTTATTCACACAAATAGAGCTTTCTTTTGGTGGCATTTAATCACTCCAAGTAAAAAAAAATTGAAAAAAAAAAATAATGTTTTTCTTAGTTTCTGTCAGTAAATTTTGTAAATAAGTAATTTTTCTCCTTCACTGATGGGCGCAGATGAGGTAGCACTGATGGGCGCTGATGAGGTGGCATTTATGGACACTAATGAGGTGGCACTTATGGACACTAATGAGGCGGCACTTATGGTCACTGATTTGGTGACACTGATGAGAAGGCACAAATATGGTGCACTTATGGGCACTGATAGGTAGCACTAATGAGCACTGATAGGTGGAATTGATGGGTGGCACTTGTGGGCACTGGGCACAGATAGGCGGCACTGGTGGGCACAGATAGACGGCACTGGTGGGCACAGATAGGCGGCACAGATAGGCAACACTGATGGGCAGCACTAATGGGCATTGATGGGCAGCAGTGATGAGCATTGATGGGCAGCACTGATAGCCAGCACTGACTGACATCACTGATGGCCACTGATTGCTGTCACTTGTGGGTACTGATTGCTGGCACTTGTGGGCACAGATTGGTGCCAATTGTGGGCACTGATTGCTGGCACTTAATTGTAATCAGGGCACTGATCATCAGTGCCCTGATTACATCCCTAGATGTCCTCTGTGAGGAGATGCCTCTGATCAGCTCTCCTCTCCTCACATTCTGTCAGTATGAGGCGAGGAGCGCCAATTACCGGAATCTCCATGTTTACATGTGACCGGCTGTGATTGGACACAACCGATCACATGGTTAAAGAGCCGCTGGGTCGTGCCGTGTCCTAGCAAAATGGTGCGGCCGCGATTGCCATGCTACACGCAAGAGCAGTCGTTCTGGAGGGCCATCATATGATGTCCACCTAGAACGAGAGCCTCATTTGATGGCGAGCAGGTGGGAAGAGGTTAAAAATCAAAAAATCACTGCTCATTTAAAAATTATGTTTTTCACAAACTTTTTTTTTATTGATGCATGTCCCCCAGGGCAGGATCCGGACGACCCCTATAACCACTGTATGCCCAATTACTTGCATATAAGCCTTCAAAATGGACACTTTTTATTTTTGACCTTTGGTTCCATTGACTTTAATAGGGTTCGTTATTCGGGTCCGAACATTCACGGTGTTCGAAAGTTCTGATGCGAACCGAACAACGGTCCATTCGGCCCAGCCCTAGAAAAAAGTACCAAAATAATATAATTCATTCTTGAAGCAGCAATAAATTAACAGAAGTTTAAAAAAAAAAACATGGAAAGACTCCATTTCCAACCATCTGTTATCATCATTTTTACAATCTAATCTTTTTATGTTGTATTACTGCCCTGTTTTGTGGAGTTAATTGGATTCAACAGATTGCCATCATTTCACATGAACAACTTAATTTTTGAAACCATCATATGTCCTTGATACAGAGATTCATAAAGACGTTTTATAAAATTTAACATGCAAATACATTGAATGCGTTCTTTCCAAATGTCTGTTTATTTACTAATGGGCTTTTTTAATAAGGCAAGGAGCAATCTACAAAAGTGCAGTCATTTATAGAAACCAATCAAAAATAGGATTTTTATATACAGCTTACCTGTAAAATCCTTTTCTTGAGAGTACATCATGGGACACAGGAGCTTCATTACATAGTGGGTTATATAGGCACCTCTGGTGATTGGACACTGGTTAACCCCCAATTAAGGAGAATTCCTCTCCTATATAACCCCTCCCACATGGGAAGCACCTCAGTTTTGTAGCAAAGCAATAGGAAACCACGTAAAACCCAAGAGTGTCCCGTGATGTACTCTCAAGAAAAGGATTTTACAGGTAAGCTGTATATAAAAATCCTATTTTCTTGATCATACATCACGGGACACAGGAGCTTCATTACATAGTGGGATGTCCCAAAGCAATGCTCAGATTGAGGGGAGGGAGACACAGATCATAATTATAGACCGCCATGGACCGGAGGACCTAAGCTGCAGCCTGCAGTACACTGCGCCCAAAGGCGATATCCTCTTTCCCTCTGACATCCACCTAATAGAATCTAGTGAATGTGTGGACTGATGACCAAGTTGCAGCCTTACAGATCTGAGCCAGGGAGGCCTGGTGATGCACTGCCCAAGAAGCACTTACAGCCCTAGTTGAGTGCGCTTTCACTTGAAAAGGAGGGATTTTCCCTTTAACACTATAGGCCTGAGAAATAATCTGTCTAATCCACCTTGAGAGAGTGGATTTTGATGCCGCCTGGCCCTTCCTAGGGCCTTCCGGCAAAATAAATAAGCAATCAGTTTTCCTTATCTGAGCAGTTGCCTGAAGATAGATACTGATTGCCCTTACCACATCCAAAGTGTGCAAAGATTCTTCTTCTGCTGACTGCGGGTCTGGAAAAAAGGATGGTAGGATCTTGATTCAAATGGAATCCTGAAACCACCTTAGGCAGAAAGGACCTGTTGGGACGCATTACCACCCGGTCCTTATGAATAATTAGATACGGCTCTTTGCTGGAGAGAGCTGCTAGTTCTGACACTCTTCTAGCCGTGGATATGGCTACCAAGAAAACCAATTTTTTAGTTAAAAGAACTAACGAAGCCTGATGCAAAGGTTCAAAAGGTTGCCCCTGCAAAGCCGAGAGAACCAAATTCAGATCCCATGGGCATACCGGAGGTTTGACTGGCGTCCTTATCCACATAGCCCCCTGGATGAAAGCCCGCACCAGGGAATGCGATGCAAGTGGCTTCTGAAAAAACCCTGACAAGGCCGAAATCTGAACCTTACGGCCAAATTTATTTCTAGGCCTGACTGGAGGAAGGCCAAGATCCTGCTAATGACGTACTTTCTAGGATGCCATTCCCTGAGTTCACACCAGGAAACATATGCCCTCCAGATTTTGTAGTAAATAAGCCTGGAGGCCGGCTTTCTGGCATTGACCAGAGTAGAAACGACTGGCCCCGAAAGCCCACAGTCTCTCAGAATGTGGGTTTCAGCAGCCAAACCGTCAAATTCAGACTGTGTAAAGCAGGATGGTAAATTGGACCCTGTGAGAGCAGATTTGGCCAGAGAGGGAGGATCCACGGCCTGCCTACTGCCAACTTCATGATCTCTGCGTACCACGGTCGACTGGGCCAAGCCGAGGCTACCAAAAGAACCGACTTTGTCTCCCTCTTGACTCTTCCCAGGAAACGCGACAGAAGAGGGCACGTGGGAAGGCATAAATCAGATTGTACTGATCCCAGGGAACTGGCAGAGCATCTGACCCCTGAGCAAGTGCATCTCTTGTCCTTGACACAAATTTGTCCAGTTTTCTGTTGAACCTGGACGCAAACAGATCTACGTCTGGAGTACCCCACCTGCGACATATGTTCCAAAACACGTTGGGTGCAGAGCCCATTCTCCTGGGCACAACTGCTGGCGGCTCAGAAAATCCGCCTGCCAATTTTCCACTCCTGGAATGAAGACTGCAGAAGGGCATGGAACATGCCTTTCTGCCCAGACAAGTATGCGATTCACCTCTTTTTGCGCAACCAGACTCCTGGTACCGCCCTGGTGATTGATATAGGCCACTGCTGTGGCATTGTCGGACTGAACCCGAACAGGGAGACCCTGTAGTCTGAAAGACCAGTTTATGACAGCCATATAAACTGCCCGGATCTCCAAGACATTTATGGGCAATAGCTTCTCGATCGCAGACCATTTCCCCTGAGAGCACGTCTCCTCCAACACTGCTCCCCAGCCTGTCAGGCTGGCGTCTGTCGTAATAATCTTCCATGGAAGAGGAAGAAAAGTTTTGCCTTCCAGCAAATTCTCGATTTGTAACCACCAGACGAGACTCTTACGTGTCCCTGGGGATAGATGCATAGGAAGATCCAAGGATTGGGGCTTCCTGTTCCAAGCCGCAAGGATGCATCTTTGCAGAGGCCTTGAGTGGAACTGGGCGAATGGAACGGCCTCGAAGGAGGCGACCATTTTCCCTGACAGTCTCATGCACAGCCGAATGGGGGAAGATCTTTTGCCCAGAATTAGGTGCACCGGATCCCCAATGGCCAAGGCTTTTGGCCTTGGTAGAAACACCTTGCCCTGAGCGGTGTCGATAAGCATGCCCAGGTATTCCAACCTGGTAGCAGGCTGTAGGGACGACTTTTCTAGGTTTATAATCCAACCTAGGCGTTCCAGGTGTTCTAGCGTTCTGGTAACACTGTGGTTCAGGAGCGCTACTGTTTTCTCTATGAGAAGCAAATCGTCTAGATAAGCCATGACGGCTATACCCTGAGCTCTTAGGTTTGCCAAGAGAGGGTCCAGAATCTTTGTGAAGACTCGAGGGGCCGTAGTGAGCCCGAACGGCAAGGCCACAAATTGCAAATTGCACCGCTCTACCGCGAACCTTAGATACTTTTGGTGTGTGGGAAAAAATGGCACATGGAGATATGCATCCTTGATGTCTATTGATGCCATAAACTCTCCCCCTTGCAGGGAGGAGACCACAGTGCGAATTGACTGCATTCGGAAGGACCGGATGCGTAAAAAACGGTTCAGATCCTTCAGATCCAGGATAGGTCTGACATTTCCATTTGGCTTCGGAACGGTAAAGAGATTCGAGTAAAACCCTGAACCCTGTTCTTTTGGGTCCACTTCTACTATCACCCCCTGGGATAGTAAGTGATCTAAGGCCAGAAATAGCGGTCTTTGCTTTACTGGGTCCCTGGGGATCCTTGACCTTAGAAAGCGAGAAGGTGGAATCTCCTGAAACTCTAGCTTGTAGCCCAGAGATACCGAAGAGACCACCCAATTGTCCTGGATCTCTTCCCGCCAGGCTTCCGCAAACTGCAGGAGCCTTCCCCCCACTCGGCCGAGCGGGGGTGCCCCTTCACAAGGAAGCTTTTGGGCTCTGCTTGGATTTCGCCCCCAGGATTTCTTCTGCCCCTGGGCCCGGCCTTGAGCCTTTCCTGTAGAGGAGGGTTGAGAAGGCCGTCGTCACTGCTTAGAGCTTGATGCTCCGGGAGAGAGAGAACGCCTAAATGATGGACGTTTGCTCCTTTTGACTGGAAGGAGAGTAGATTTACCCCCTGAAATTTTTTGGACGAATTTAATCTAATCGAATCTAATTCTTCTCCAAACAAACGTTCCCCTTTAAACGAGAACCCAACCAAATGCTTGTTGCATGATAGCTCAGCTTCCCAATTCTTTAGCCATAGGGCCCTTCGCATGTGTACCAACAGGAGAGACAAACGAGATGCTTGTTGGACAGAATCCAAAATCGCATCAATCATGAAACACAGAATTTGAGGTATTTCTGCATAATTCTCGACTTCCTCACTGGGAAGGAGGCCAAGCATCTGCTTAACCTGTTCCTTGAGGAACTGACACAACCCCACAGCTGCGACTGTAGGTTGCACTACAGCGCCAGTCATGGAAAAGGAGGCTTTTAATAATGTTTCCAGCTTCTTATCAGTTGGATCTTTAAATACCTGAGCATTATCCAAAGGACAGGTCAGGTTTCTATTCACGCAAGAAACAGCCACATCGACAGATGGGACCCCCCATTTCTTGGTGAAACTTTTCTCCAGAGGATAAAGCATAGAAAACCTTTAAGGAGGAGCAAACAGTTTATCGGGATGTCCCCAATCCTCATACAACAATTTATCCATTAAGGGATGAATTGGAAAGGAAAAGGCAGTCTGTGGGATTTTCCTGACTCCCAGGGAAGAAACAGAGGATGTAGCGACCTCAGCAGCAGGCATTCTGAATGTGGTACGCACCAATTCAGTATAATACTGCACCTGTTTTCTGAGCTCCTGGGAGGAGGGGACTCTCTCCTCTTCCTCTGATTCATCCGACTGCTCAAGATCCCTGTCCCAAGATAGGGATCTCTCCTCATTGTCAGAAGTGTCATCTGAAAGAGGAATCTCAGCAGAGGGAGGGGAACTACCCCTTTTCCTGCTATCTTTCAGGGAAGCTGAAATAAAATTCATGATTCTCCCTTCAAAACCCTCCAATGTAGCCCTAAGGGAGTCCTCAGTGACATATACCGGGGCTGAAATATTAGGAGAGGCTGCAAAACCTGACAGGGGCACTGACTCATCCTGTGAGGCTGGCTCCAGTCTTGCATAGGGGATGGTAACCTACAGGCATTTTTAGAACACCTAGACCTAGGCGGTGACTTACCAGTGCCCTTGTTACCTCCCCCTGAGATCCTCTTACGAGACATAGTCCTAAGCTACAAAGCAGAGGTACAAAGTGCAATCACTGTTGTGCTTAAAGTCTCACAATAAATATATATGCTTGAACTGCACAACCTGATGCTGAGTAGGTGTCTTAGGTTTGCCTGGATCCAATCCCTTGGGATGCTTACTGCCCACAGCTCCTGTGTCTCCACTTACAGCCCCCTGATGCTCTGGGCTTTTTAAAACTGCCGCCTGGCGCCTGTGCAGTACAGCGCCGTGCACACTGCCGTGCACGGCTCGCAACCACACTCCCCCTTCCTCCATTAGCACGGGAGCGCACTCGGCACGTGTGCACGAGGACTGCCGGTATCCAGGGGGGAAGGGAATCGCCATAGGAGCTGCGTGGGACCCCCAGACTGCGTGGGACCCCTGTATTACCTTCATTGTGGCAGAGAATGCAGTGGAGACGTGAGTCATCTGGGAGAACCAGGCTTCACTGAGCGTGTGTATGTGGAAGGCATGTAAGTATACATCAGGCTGCTCTTACTCAATCTAGTGGAAACCAGGTAAGACATACAACTACTCAATGAAGAAATCCATAATATAATTTATATAGGATTAACTTCCCTTACCTGTCCTTGCCGCAGGAATTGCTGAAAACAGACAGATTCCAGCCTTCACCCATCACGGCGGGCAGAGTTGTGCCAACCTTCAGGTTTTTTTGGGGTTCCTGCTCAGAAGAACCTCCTACCTGGACCTTGTAAAAGACTCTGCCAGAAACTTTCGTGCCACTATGTAAATAGTACACCAAGTCTGGTTTTCCCAGAGCCCATTCTTCCAATAGGAGAGGACTTACAGGCAAAACCTTGTTTCTTCGGATGATGAGGCCCGGGTACCATATCATCTTGGGAGTCAAAATATAGGCCCAAGATATGGATCCGGTTTGTTGTAGCCCTTAGGCCCCTACAGGGACCTGCACAGAGCTTTCTTCATAGCACATGTTTTACGTGACCAAACCCCATAGACACAGGCGAAAAAACTGAGGTGCCTCCCATATGGGAGGGGTTATATAGGGGAGGAATTCTCCTTAATTGGGGGTTAACCAGTGTCCAATCACCAGAGGTGCCTATATAACCCACTATGTAATGAAGCGCCTGTGTCCCGTGATGTATGATTAAGAAAGTCATATTTCATCTATTAGACTGCATCTGAAATCTGATTGGTTACATAAGGGTTACTGGTCTCTGTACATCATAATTACTGTTTGCACTGCATTTAGAGTCATCTGTATGTAATATAGGGACAGTGAAATGTTTTAAATATTCACTGCAAGTGTATTTTACAGGTGCATGTGTTTTAAATTACAGTGAATAATTCCCCTGCAGTGAATGTTTAATGAATATCACATTTACTACTCTATACATATGCCCTTAAAGTGGAGGGCCACCCTAAAAAAAAAAAAAAAAAAAAAATGACATTAACATTCATAAAAATATATATATATAAAAAAATGTTTTACTTACCAGAAACCCCCGTTGCTAGACAGTCTTCCTAATCTGCCTCTTCCTATTCTGCGGCGCTTCCTCCTCTTCGGTGAGCTTCCCCGTTGTCTTCTGGGACATGTGTGTGTCCCAGAAAACAGAGGGGTCATTCCCATAACCCCGCACAACTCACGCATGTGCAGTAGGAAATGGGCAGTGAAGCCGCAAGGCTACACTGGCTGTTTCCCTTCATTAAGTTGGCGGCGCCGTCACCCGATCCAAAGAATGGATCGGCCTCGGACGGCTGACATCGTGGGCTCGCTGGACAGGTAAGTGTCCTTATTAAAAGTCAGCAGCTACAGTGTTTGTAGCTGTTGACTTTAAAAAAACAAAATGGTGGCTGGAACACCGCTTTAAGTTGTACTAGATACACGGTGTGAAAATTATAGAACTACACTGCCATCACTATAATAAGAATACTTGCTTTCTATGGCCATGTTCTAGAAAATGTTATCTAGTATTATACAACGGCACTGGAAGGGCATATATAACTTTTTGTGCATTCACTCACTGAAAAATGTTACTATGGTCTATGTTAACATACTGTTTATACGGTTATGGTTGCAACAACCATTCTCATATATTATGGTTGAATGCTAAAGCAAAGATCATAGTGAGTGCTTTGATAAAACTACTATCAAAGCCAAAGTTTGAAGAGCTATAAATGATGATGAAACTTACATGAAAACTAATTTCGCAGTGGGGTGTTAGCATACTTTATACAGTCATAATTGCAACAACCATTCTCATATATTATATATTCTCATATAGATCAATTCTGCCACCAAGTGCAGGAGTTAATAGTATTACCGTACATTTATTGCTTGAATAATATATTGCTCTCACTTTTTGAACTAAATGGTTATGATATAATTTCCACTCTATCCCTTCCTGTTGCTTTTTAATAAATGTTGGTTCACATCTAAGCGGCTTCAAGGTTGCGCGACTTTTACAGCCAACATCCTGCATGACTTCATTGCGTCTTGCTTGCGACTTCAATAACAGAAGTCAATGCAAGTCACCTCAAAATAGTGCCGACATTTTTTTCTAATTCACTGTGACTTGATTAGAACGGCCGATTAGAACGGTTCCATTACAGTTAATGGAGTGCAACTTGTCATGCGACTTTGAAATCTCAAGTCGCATGACAAGTCCCTACAGTGTGAACCGAGCCTAGGACAAGAAAGCTCAGCCATGTGTTCAGGACCATCTAAATGGTAAGAGTCATATCTGCAACAACTTTCGTACAGTCTATGGGCCCAGCCACAGCCAAAGTAGTAAATATTGCTGCAGATACAGTTTCAGGTCAAAGTTACAGCAAAAAAGTCTCTGGAAAAAAAAGGTCTCAAAGTATACAGTATGTGAGGGCTACTAAAGGTGTTTCATCAGAATTTCCAGTTGTTAAGTTCACAAACCATGACTACCAGTCCTGAACATTTTAAATTAAAATGCTGCTAATAACAAAGGGTACATGTAAAGCCCCGTACACACGAGCGGACTTTTCAACATCCAAAGTCCGATGGACTGAGTCCGTCAGACTATTCGATCGTGTGTGGGCTGCAACGGACTTTTGACTCGCCAAAGTCCGAAGGACTTTAGAATATGGAACATGCTTCAAATTTTTCCGAAGGAACTCCGCCGGACCTGGTCCCTTCGAAAAATTCGCTCGTGTGTATTCTATTCCGACGGACTAAAACCGACGTTAGGGCAGCTATTGGCTACTGGCTATGAACTTCCTTATTCAAATCCAGTCGTACGTCATCACGTTCGAATCCGTCGGAGTTTAGTGTGATTGTGTGTGGCCAAGTCCGCTCCGCCGAAAAGTCCGTCAGAACTCCGTCGGAACTCCGGCAGAACTCCGACGGAACTCCTTCGGAAGTCTGTCGGACATAAGTCCTCTCGTGTGTACGGGGCTTAAGTGTATACAAGGTCCCCAGACCAAACCCACCTACAGATGAATGGATAGATCAAAACGTTCACAGTACTATGTCCCTGAGCATAGATGGTGTTCCAATTATGCATTTTTGCAAGTGTGAAATTGCAAACCAAATGTAGGAGCTAGAGAAAGTACAGAACGTAATGAACTGCTTAATTAAAAAGCTATACCAGACTAAACTGATGAAAGAGAAGAGCATGCAGGACTAGTTAAGATGTACCTCTTGAATGATGGAACACCTGCAAACTATAGAAAGAGGGAAATAAAAGACTTTCATATAGCATCACTGCGGGTTAGTGGTCTCCCAGACCTCACTGGATATGTGGACTCAAAGTGTGCAAATGATCCTAGTACTAGCAAATCTTCAAGAAAAATATGCAATTCAATACACCTGTGTTTCTAAAGGCAAATAAGACTCTGCAAGTAAAGTCTACCAGTCTATACCATTATTGCTGTGTATTTACAAAGCAAAACTGGTATAATCGTATTGCTCTCACCAGACCATTTCCTGATGAAGACTCCTGATGAAGACACTTTATGAGTTGAAACGCGTTGTGGTTCAATACCATTGACAGATGGATATTGAAGATCTCTCTGTATGATGGAATCTAGATATGCCATATGAACCCTTGATGTAATTTGGTTGTAATCTTTTAGTCTATGTTCACGCTTTTTTTCCTGTTTCGAATATAGACATATATTTTATACTAATTTCTTTTATTTTAGGTACATATACAAAGTCCCATTTCATGTTATGTATATAACATGAAAAGAAAAAACGGATTGCAAACGGACATGCACAAAAGTATGGTGAAAACTATGATGCTACTATGCACCAGTTTCAAAGCAAAGTATTTTTAGAACTCTGCTGGTTATAGTGGCCCAATGAAAAATTCTTGTGAAACAATGACAGCAAAAGAGCCTTTGAAAAACAACAAAAGGAAAAGTGAATGGGATTATTAATTGTGCCGAAAACCCCCACAGAGAAGTCATATTCACAGTCATATTCATAAAACCAAGAATTGTATTACAGTTTATCATTAAAAAGTTTTCGGGGAAGTGGTTCTCTAAAATACATCAAGTAATGAGATGTAAATTGCTCAGTTACCCTGAAATATCATCCTCCCCCATTTATGGTTGAAGCCCTATGGCCGATAGGCATCCGAACAAGACAAACTTACCATAAGATTTACCACATGAAATGGACCTGAAGTGTGTCCTGGTCTAATGGACTATATACCAAAATAAGGGGGCATACCCAAGATCAGAAATGAATATTCATGAAGAGAAATGTTTGAGAAATGCCCTAAAAAAGTGGATGGGAGTGTAGGTATCGTGCACAGGAAACCGACGAAGACCACAAGCGAGTGGGCAAACGCAAGTAAAGTAAATACCCCCCAGGCTCCTCCCATAAATTCAGGCCACCATACTGGCCTTCCTACATATCAAGCACAATAGGAGAGGTCAGCTCTCTACAGGAGATGTGTTACTGGCCAGATCACCAGGTGAAAACAGAGGGGAAAAACCCAAAGAAAAGAAAACTGATTCAGCCACCACAAGTAATGATAGGTAAGCTAAAACTTGGTAAAATTGGTAAAAAAAAACATGAGAAAATTAAAACGTATGCAGCCACCACAAGACCTGGTAAGCTGAAAAATGTACAGTTTTTATTCTAATATTTAGATATGTGTTAAATATATTATTATAGGTTTCTACTTTCGGGACATATTTTTTTCCAAAATGTTAAAAGCTTGTTACTACATCAAGGTTTAATTTATGAACACATCCTAAAATACCTTAAGCTGAATTCCTCTTCTTATCAGTCTTACCAGTCAGTGTTTATCTGTATGTCTGTCAGTGTATATTGGTTAGTGTGTGCTTGCCAAACATAGGAGATCTGTCAGCCTCTTGACAAACTAATAACATTATTTAAAAAGTGATAAAGTGTATACAAATTGAGTACAATAAAAAAACAAAAAAGTAACCCCAAACCCCCCCCCCCCCCCTCATGTGAAAATAGAAATGCGCTTGTGTAAATGTTCTGAGGTACCTTGGTGAAATAAATAAAAAATTCCCAATTTATGTATATAAGCCAGTGAATGTAATCCATTTAATTACACAAAAGCATTTTTACAATCTTCCAGCCACCAGTGTCCTAACAACCAGTGACTAAGGATGAGCCGAACACCACCCCCCCCCCCCCCCCCCCCCCGTTCGGTTCGCATCAGAACTTGAGAACAGGCAAAAAATTTGGACGAACATACGAATACCATTAAAGTCTATGGGACACAAACATGAAAAATCAAAAGTGCTAATTTTAAAGGCTAATATGCAAGTTATTGCCATAAAAATTGTTTGGTGACCTGGTCCTGCCCCAGGGGACATGTATCAATGCAAAAAAAAGTTTTAAAAACTGAAGTTTTTTTTCAGGAGCAGTGATTTTAATAATGCTTAAAGTGAAACAATAGAAATGAAATATTCCTTTAAATATCATGTATGGGGAATGTCTACAGTGTGCCTGTAAAGTGACGCAGTTTTCCCGTGTTTAAAACAGTACCACAGCAAAATGACATTTCTAAAGGAAAAAAGTCATTAAAACTGATCGCAGCTGTAATGTATTGTCGGGTCTTGGCAATATAAATAAAACTCATTGGAAGAAATGGCATGGGTCCCCCCCCCCCAGTCCATTACCAGGCCCTTTGGGTCTGGTATGAATATTAAGGGAAACCCTGAACCAACATTTTTTAAAAAAAATTGTGTGGGGGTCCTCCCAAAATAAATACTAGGCCCTTCAGGTCTGGTATGGAAATTAAGGGGAACCCTGTGCCAAAATGTAAAAAAAGGGCGTAGGGGTCCCCCCAAAATCTATACCAGATCCTTAGCAGTGGACGCAACCTGGCAGGCCGCAGGAAAATAGGGGGGACGAGAGAGCGCCTCCTCCTGAACCGTACCTGACCATATGCCCTCAACATGGGGAGGGTGCTTTGAAGTAGCCCCCCAAAGCACCTTGTCCCCATGTTGATGGAGACAAGTACCTCATCCCCACGACCCTTGCCCGGTGGTTGTGGGGGTCTGCAGGCAGGGGGCTTATTGAAATCTGGAAGCCTCTTTAACAAGGGGACCCCCAGGTCCCGGCCTGCCCCCTATGTGAATTGGTAACGGGTACATTGTACCCCTACCATTTCACAAAAAAAAGTGTCAAAATAGTAAAGAAGACAGGAGACAATTTGGGACACATCATTTATTAAAAAATAAAAAAATAAACATGTCCCGCAATGTCCATTTATCAGAGGATGTCCTACACAGACATCCAATACAGGTGATCAGATCGTTGGGCTGCACCAAGGAATCCAGAACAAACAAGTCTGTGAGCTATAGTTTTGGCATAGATTTTCAGATCCTGATTGAGAAGTGAGATTGGACAGAACAAACAAGTAAGTGAAAAGGGTAAGTTTATTTAAGATAAAGACACACATGCAAACCAAACAGCAAACCATAAACAAGTAATAAGTGCAAGACACAGCAAAACCCCCAAAACACCTAACTAACTATCTAACTAATAATTATATATTCATAAGCACAGGAAGCCAAGTATGAGGAAAACAAACTGTAATGGGAGCAGGGAGCAAGCACAGGGAACAGGTCTTAAGGACAGGGTACAAGGATTGGAGTCCAGGGCAAAAGCAGGAACAACAGCAGGTTCAGGCAGGGACAAGGCTAGCAGACAGAATTCTGAAGCATTTGAGCCTTGGTTAACCTCTTAAGCCCCAGATCATTTTGCTGGCCAAAGACCAGAGCACTTTTTGCGATTCGGCAAGTTGTCGCTTTAACTGACAATTGCGCGGTTGTGCGACATGGCTCCCAAACAAAATTTATGTCCTTTTTTCCAACAAAAAGAGCTTTCTTTTGGTGGTATTTGATCACCTCCGCGGTTTTTATTTTAAAACAGTGACAATTTTGAAAAAAAGCATTATTTTTTTACATTTTGCTATAATAAATATCCCCCAAAAATATATAATTATTTTTTCCTTAGTTTAGGCCGATACGTATTCTTCTACATATTTCTGTTAAAAAAAAATCACAATAAGCATTTATTGATTGGTTTGCGCAAAAGTTATAGCGTTTACAAAATAGGGGATAGTTTTATGGCATTTTTATTATCATTATTTTTTTTTACAGCGGCAATAATAATTTTTTATCGTAACTGTGACATTATGGTGGACGCATCAGACATTTTTGACACATTTTTGGGACCATTGTCATTTATACAGCAATCAGTGCTATACAAATGCACTGATTCCTGTGTAAATCACACTGGTAGTGAAGGGGTTAACCACTAGGGGGCAGAGTAGAGGTTAAGTATGTCCGGGGAGTGATTCTAATTGTGGGGGGGTGTGGCTACATGTGACACGTCAATGATCTCTGCTCCTGATCACAGGGAGCAAAGATCAGTGACACTGTCACTAGGCAGAATGGGGAGATGCTTGTTTACATTAGCATATCCCCGTTCTTCCTCTCCGTGAGATGATTGCGGGTATCTGTCAGCAGAAGGGCTCATACAGGCAAACAGCCTCCCTTTCGGAAAGTGGTTAAGGTCTTATATAGTCCAGCAAACCCCAAGAGGTGTGCTTGATAGCTGGTTGTTGATAGTCTTGGCAAGGAGACACCCGCTGGTGGCCACCAGAACTTCACCTTTTGGTACTGAGCGTAACAGTGCCACCAACAGGTGAAAGCAGTAATGACACCGTTCCTGACACCATCCATCTTCTATCACACCGCCCAACGAACCAAAAAAAGAAATAAAAATGCACCAGCTCTGTCTCCACGGGAGGCTCTCGCCGAGTGACGCTTCTTCTCTGTGACAGCTGTTATATAGCTGAGGAAGAGGCCACCCGGTGATGTAAATGGGTGACCCCGCCCTCCTCTGACACCTTGTGACATCAGGGGAGGGCGGGGCCCCCATTTATATCACAGAGTGGCCCCGCCCTCAGGTATAAAACAGCTTTCATCGAGAAGAAGCCTCACTTGGTGGGAGCCTCCCATCGTTTTTTTTCTTTTTTCAGTTCGTCAGGCGGCGTGATAGAAGATGAATGGACGTCGCTGGACATTTTTAATAAAGGACTTGTCCCAAAGTGTCTCCTGTCTTTTTACTATTTTTTACACTTTTTTGTGAAATGGTAGGTGTACACCGGTTACCAATTCAGATAAGGGGGAGGTCGGGATCTGGGGTCCCCTTGTTACCCACCCGCAGACCCCCACAACCACTGGGCAAGGGTTGTAGGCATGAGGCCCTTGTCCCCATCAACATGGGGACAAGGTGCTTTGTTGGGCTACTCCAAAACATCCTCCCCATGTTGAGGGCATGTGGCCTGGTATGGTTCAGGAGGGGGGAGTGCTCTCTCGTCCCCCCTATTTTCCTGCGGCCTGCCAGGTTGCATGCTTGGATAAGGGTCTGGTATGGATTTTGGGGTACGCCATTTTTTTTTTTTATGCAGGGTTCCCCTTAAAATCCATACCAGACCCTTCAGGTTTGGGGTGGCCTTATGCCATTTTTTTTTAAATTTGGAGCAGGGTTCCCCTTCATTTGCATATCAGACCTGAAGTGCATGGTATGGATTTTGGGGGGGGGCACACAATTTTTTTAAAATTTGTGGTCCAGGGTTCCCCTTAATATTCAGAACAGTTCCTGGTAAAGGACTGAGGGGGGAACCCATTCCGTTTTTTTCAATGAGTTTTATCTATATTGCAAAGACCCGACAATACATGCCATGATCAGTTTTAAATTACATTTTGCCTTTAGAAATGTCATTTTGCTGTGGTACTGTTCTAAACACGGGAAAACTGCGCCACTTTACAGGCATACTATAGACACCCCCAACCTTTTTATTGTTTCACTTTAAGCATTATTAAAATTACTGCTCCCGAAAAAACTGTGTTTTTTAAAACTTTTTTTGCATTGATACATGTCCCCTGGAGCAGGGCCCGTGTCCCCAAACACTTTTTATGAAAATAACTTGCATATAATCTTTTAAAATTAGCACTTTTGGTCTTTCATGTCCCATAGACTTTAACGGTGTGTGGCTTTCGAATTTGCCGCTAACACCGTATAATGTTCGTAGTTTGCCAAACGTCCGAACAACCAAAGTTCAGTCCCAAAATTATGCTCATTCGCCTATCCCTACCAGTGACGTCATCAGTTGATAATAAGAATGTCGGGCACCTACACAGCACCCCTCCCCTGACCTTCTTCATGGGGTCTCAGTAGATGAGTGATGGAGAGAAGCAGAAGAAGAAGAGAGACATTGGAATACTAGTCATTACCAGTGTGCAAAGGTGTATTTGTTTTCGAAGAATACAGCACCTCTAATGCTGGGTGTCCTATGTGTGGGGATGTTGCTGTGTTATATAAAGATATTAGTTTCCTTTTTTACATTTTAAAATGGGGTGCATAATTTGAAAGGGTGCCTTGACTTAAAAAAGGTTTAGAAACACTGCCCTGTTGATATAGGTTTGCTTTCTGCTGAGAGAGCCTCCTGACTCTTCCACGGTTTTATTAGGTTGACATGGAATTTTTGGAGGGACTTTCTTTTGCTGGGTTGGTATACTCAATTGTTGACATGACTGATTTTCTCTGTGATCCCATAGAGAACTGCCTCTTTGCCAAAAGGGTAATTTTTAAAGTGGGCATGAAAAATAAGACTTTGTCTGCTAGGTTGAGGTTAAGATCAAACAACACTTGACTGCTGTAGGAAGAATCTACAGTATATAGTCATTTTGTCTGTTTCTATATGGTTCTGTCCAACCAAAACACAGAATTTTATATCAGAAGGAATCATGACTGTTGCATAACAGATGTGATCACCAGTATTACATATCTCCAACCTCTTGACCTTATACTTATCAATTGAGACCACACCAAGGTTGGAGTAACAAAAAAGGCCATAGCAGCCTACTTTATTTAAACAAATATATATATCTATATATATCTTCAAATTGACATAAAACATACTGTAAAAGACAACATCTGTTATTCAACCCCATCTATCTAGCATTGGTCTATGCAGGAACTTCGTAACCATCTGTGGAAAGAACAGTATTACACTGCGGTCCCTCTCCAAGTGCATTAATAGGCCTCCAGCCGACAAGCTGGCTCAGAGACAACCACTGACCACAGTGCCCCCATTACCACTTCCCGGCTAACCTCTGTTAGCTGGAAACCACTATCAGGACCCATACCAACGATAGTTTCCAAACACTTTCTTCTGACATATCTTTCTTCCCCTGCAAAGACCAACACCCGGCGCTGCCACAACATTCAATCCTCTGAAAACCTATCTTAAATGGAACAAGAAAACAACAACCTACCAGATGTAAATTGAACCACAAAATTTTAGGGAGGGTGGGCGGGAACTTTCCCCCACGCTGTGGTGACTCATACCATGCAGGGATTCCTTTTAACACTTCCCTTAACCCCTCCCCCTCGGCCCCACAATAACTCCCTCCTCTCCTTCTGAATTCCCACTGTTAACCCTGTCATGTTCGCCCTTCACTTATGTATTTTTTTACTATGCTCCCGGCCCTCTTGACTGTTGCATAACAGATGTGATCACCAGTATTACATATCCCCAACCTCTTAACCTTATATTTATTAATTGAGACCACACCAAGGTTGGAGTAACAAAAAAGGCCATAGCAGCCTACTTTATTTAAAGATATATATATATATATATATATATATATATATATATATATATATATATATATATATAATTAACATAAAACATACAAGACAACATCTGTTATTCAATCCCATCTATCTAGCATTGGTCTATGCAGGAACTTCGTAACCATCTGTGGAAAGAACAGTATTACACTGCGGCCCCTCTCCAAGTCTATTAATAGGCCTCAACCCGACAAGCTGGCTCAGAGACAACCACTGACTGCAGTGCCCCCATTCCGGCTAACCACTTAAGCGAGGTTAGCCGGAAACCACCATCAGAGTCCATACCAACGATAGTTCCCGAACTCTTTCTTCTGACATATCTTCTACCTTCCCCTGCAAAGAACAACGGAGGCTTGTCCCTTTGCACATAACAATGCACTTCCGAGACCAACCTACCCCATAACATACCCAGGATCCCCAACCACCTAATGCAGGTCTCCTGTCTTGCAAAGCCTAACTGCCTGCCCTCATGTCTAACGTTTCCCCTCTGAGCCCCCCCCAGCACACATAAGAATGGCCCATTATCCAGACCAGTCCAGTCACCCGAACCTGAAATTAGAAGAGAACAAAACACCATACCATGATCACTAGTATCCTGCTCCGCACCCAAACAAACTGAAAATGACTTCACCATACCGTGTTACAACCCCACCACCAAGTGAGGCCAAACATATAACTGGGACCTATTTGATTCTCACCCCCCAGACCATTTTGCTGCCTCCACTTCCATCCGATTCCTGGCTACCTCAGTTGCTGTCCCTATCTGTAATGAATGAGCTGAAAATTTCCTCTCATCCAACCCCAAGGCCCATAAGCATTTTTTAAATACTGCCACAAATTGGAAACGTGACAAAGGGGCTCCATCTACATGCACCAAAAGGGGGCCATTCACTGCTGGGCAAATATCCAAAAACCCCTTTACTGCCCCCACTGTGCACAGAGGCGAATCCCTCACCGGAAACACCTGTACCAACCTCCCTTTGCCCATTTGATCTGTCTTCGATCTACATAAAATTAACGACTACCCCTCATCTCCACATGTCACCTACTGCCTCTCAATCCCCCCTTGTACTTTCTTTGAAGGACTGACCAGCTCCCCTATTCTGAACGCTCCAAAAAACGCCAGCAAGAATGCTGCCTTGAACAAATGAACCTCATATTCTGAGGAACACACCCCTCCCAACCGTGCCACAATACCCAACATAATTTCAAAAGTTACTGGCCTCCTGGTATCCCTGCGGACCACCGATCGCCTATAACCTTTTAATGCCTGTTGTACCCAAAAGTCTTTTGTAAAATCGGGCTGCCCTTGTAATTTGAACAAGAAAGCTTCGTATTTATACCCGACGTGGACACACCCTCTTCCATTTTCCTTGCAACATAGTACAGCACCAGTAGCCGTGGCTCCTCCCCAGTCGGATCTGCGCCCAACCCTTGAACGAATGCTAGCCACTCCCGCCATACCTTTGTGTATGCTGACTACGTAACCTCACTTACCAACTTCTTTATTCATCCAGCGATGTGGCCAAAGCTATCCCCCACAACCAGTCGGGACAAGATACCCCCAGCTGCTCCGTGTCCGGTGCCAACTCTCAGAACCTGTCCCACTGGAAGCGAGATAATGCATCAGCTATAATGTTTAAGACACTTGTAAGGTGAATGAAAACATTCAGTTGCAAACATCTCAAAACCAAATGTTGCAGTAACCTAATCACTGACGGAGATGAAGCCATATTGTCCCCATGGAAACGCACCTTCAGATCCCTGAACGATGCTCCCCCCAATTCCGCCGCCAGCACCACCGGAAACGGTTCCAGCAACACTAGATTCTTTGTGAATCCTGCTTCAACCCATGACTTTGGCCAAGGACCTGCGCTCCATTGTCCTTGGAAAAAAGCCCCCCAAAAAAGCACCAAAACCAGTGGATCCGGCCGCATCCGTGAAAAGCTCCAGATCAAAATTGCTAACCAGTCCGGACATCCATATCGCCCTACCATTAAAGGACTCCAAAAAGGTATGCCATACCATCAAGTTTTCCCTGTGCGTTTTGACCAGTCGTATAAAATGTTTTGGGGATCTGATTACCGCTGTACTTGCCGCCAGCCTGCGGCTAAGAATCCGCCTCATTGGCAGAATCCAACACGCAAAGTTCAGCTTGCCCAATAAAGATTGCAGCACTCACAGCTGAACTTTGCGCAATTCCATCTTCCGGGAATCGGCATTACATCGCATCCAAATCCAGGACAATGCCCAGGAACGTGATGACCGTGCTGGGTCTCTGCATCTTCTGTAATGCCATACCTATAAAACCTTTGAAAAACAGCGCTGGTCTAAACAAAGTGCTAGACAAATATGTATGAAAAAATCAAGTGTAAATAAAACAAAAACTTGATATTAGTGTTAATACTGACAGTAGTAAGTTCTTGCTGCAACCCAATGCGAGACACACACAATATACAACAATCAAAAAATATGGCTGCGCTAAAACTTATAAAACAAAATTATAAAGTGACATAATTTTTCTAATTTTCAAAAAATCCCAAAAACATGCAAAAATAGTGCCAAAGTAATAATTTCCAGGCATATAAGCAGTCCAAAGAAAAGGAAAGATGGATAGGATGCTGAATCTTAGTCCATTTTCGGTGACTCTCAAAAACCACCCTTTACACACGTAGCAGGTGCACCCAGAGTAGAAAGAGATTATCCACCACCAAATTAGAGGAGGCTTACCAGCTGTCAAGATCTCTTTTTAAGGAGATCATACGGGCTTGTAAAATGTTACGTTCCTGGTCCCCACACTGGGCTCTGTTGGTAACACCAATCTATCTGCTCCCTCTTTATGGTATATCTCGTTCCACCACAATCATTTAGTACGGCAAAGAGAGAAGAAAAAAAGCTCCCATAGCATAATTCCGTAAAGATTTATTAAAATATAAAAAGTAAAGTAACAACTCACGAATTCCCAGCAGAGTGTAAGCGTATAGCGTATAAAAAACAAGCCGGCCGGCTCTCTCTTGTTTGCACTGCCCGCCCTTCCGGATTAACGTGGAAATGCGGTGACGTCAGCACGCCGCTCACCCTACGTCGTTTCGTCAAAAGTGACTTCTTCCTGGGGTCCATACCTATCTGCTATGTGCTGCAATGTAGCCAAAAGCACAGTGCAGATCCTGGAAGCAGCTGGCCCTATGCAAAGGAAACGTCCAAATTGTTCAAACAGTGCACAGGATATGGAACAACCCATCGGTAAGCATTGATCGACGTAAAATTTGTCATTCCAATGACACCCCAGCAACCTGAAACTATCCAGGTGAACTGGCAGTAACCAGAAAGCTGATTCCACATCCACCTTGGCCATCAAGGCTCCTTTTCCGTATTGGCTCACCCACCCTACCACAGCATCGAACGATGTATAGGTCACCGAGCATGCCTCCTGATCTATCGCATAATTCACTGACCCACCCCTTTGGAAAGGACAGGTGGTGAATGAGCCGAAATTTGTTGGGCTCCTTTTTTGGCACTACCCCCAAAGGGAACACCACCAAATCAGCCCTCGGGGGTGATGGGAAGGGACCACCCATTCTACCCAATGCAACCTCCTTCTTTAGTTTCTTGGAAACCACCTCTGGATGTTGCATGGCCAACCTCAAATTGGGAGATACTGGGGGAATAACCGCTAACGTACAGGGAATCCAAAATCCTACCATGAAACCTGCCTCTAACAACTGAGCCGCATTTTGAACCGGATACCTACCGAGGAACGGCCGCATCCTTTCTACCATCACTGGTGTCTTCCCTCTTGTTTCCAGCATCCCCGGAATGACCTTTTCCCTGTTTGAAGCATCTGGATGCCGGATGAGACCCACCGCACCCGGAACACTCGTGCTTGTACCGGCATGTCCCTTCAAATTTACAGGTCCCTGAATTGTATTGCCAACAAAGCCCTTTTTTGTTTCCGGCCGATTGTCCCTGGGGCGAAGGTCCACTGCCCCCCCCCCCCGAAAAAACTGGCTAGGAGCCCACGCAGACATCAAGCACATCCACAGGCTGATGTCCTTTTGGTCCCATCTCAACGCCAGACGTACCGCTCTCCGTTGACGAAACTGCTCATCGTACCTCAGCCACGCCGTCCCGCCACCCACATATATGCCTCTCCTATCGAATCCTAGTAGCAAATAAGCGCCGAACAGTATTCGGGGTTCTTTTCCCAAATTACACTTGCCATGATGGCAAATGCTTGTAGCCAGTTGGCGAATGTCCTCGGGATCAACCTGTACCTCCTCTTTTCTTCATCCTCCTTCTTTGTATCGTCAGGTTTCACCCTATCCAGGTTGAACTTTTCCAACGGCAGTAGTGAAATTATTTCCACACACTGACCCTTCCACAGCTTTTCTCATACCTCCTGCTTCCAGTGAGCCCCTAATGGCCCTTCTTAGCAGATGTTGACCTCACATTTTGTGGCATCAGCTAACCTGGTGATGTCCTGTTGCCCTGCATTCTCCCCTGCTACTGCCAACTTGACCACCTCCTGCGGAACACTACTCGCCATGGCCACCACGGGGGGAGAATTCGCTACAGTCGGGGCTGCTGTTACCTGAGCACCCCCTACCGTGCCAGCCTCCCCGGTTCCCCCCACTGGTGGGACCCATGCCGCTGTCGGCCCAGAGGAAGCTCTTTCTGCCATATCAAAATTCTGCACCAATTCCTTTATGCCTGTTAAAAAGCCCAATAATCCCACAGTCCTCCACCGCCTCCTGTACTCTTTTCCATTCCCCCTGCCAGACCCCCTGGCCCTGTGCTACCTGGCACTCCCAAAACAGGTAATTGAAAAAGGTGACTTACTGGGCTGCACAGGCATTGCCCCATCAGCTGACTGCCTGTTCTCCACCACAGCTGTTCTCCCAGAAAGGGGGACCGCCTCCTTTTCCGATCCAGACACTTCACCAGAGGACCTCCGCTCCGCATCCTCCTCTTCTTCTGAAGAAAGCCCACCCAGCAAGTCTGCCTTGGCTGCCGCTGGACCCGATGACAGCTGACCCCGCCTCCGTGCAGAGTATCCACCCATGGATTTTTGGACAGCCTTGCTAGGAGCAGTGCGGAATACCTCAGCCCTGCCAGCCTCCTCTCTTCCGGGTGGCATCCCTGGCCACCCATAATCCCTCCTACTCAGGTCCCCTGCCGAGGCTGTGGAAGGCCCGGGATCCCTGCTTGCACACACCTGTCTGCACGTCCTGTAGCCTGTGGTGCCATCCTGGGGGCGTTGGCCCGTGCTCACTGAGTCCCTCCGTCTGCTAGGCCGCACCACCATCCCTCGTGCTACCTACTGCCCCTGCAAGGATCTCCTGGGTTGTGCGGGTGCCCGCACAGGGCTCCCCCGTCTGCTCCTGCTGCCCCCACCAAGGGTCCCATCTGGCTGCTGCCCGACCGCCGCTGTGTCCCCGCCTGGCAGTCTGGGGAGAACTGCTCAGGCCGCCTGCACCTGCGGGCCTTGGCCCCGCTCCTTCCCCCTGCACTTGCCTCGGGTTCTGGCTGAGATATAACAGTCCCCAGTGTCTCTTGTAGCCAGGCTGAGTCATGCACCGCTGCCTCCTCCCTAAGCTGAGCAAGGATCCTCTCTACCTTGCTCCCTGGAACTTTCCCCCACGCTGTGGTGACTCACACCATGCGGGGATTCCTTTTAACACTTCCCTTAACCGCTCCCCCACGGCCACACAATAACTCCCTCCTCTCCTGCTGAATTCCCACTGTTAACCCTGTCATGTCCACCCTTTGCTTATGTATTTTCTTACTTTGCTCCGGGCTTTCTTTTTCATGTCCCTGAATCATTTTGGATTTTGTATGGGATGAACTATAAACCATCTGATCTAAAAAGGACAAATATTTTGCAGACAGTGAGGTGCCTAATGTCTACAGATCTCTGCTTTCCTGTTGTTTTTGGAGTTGCCCAGTCTAAAAACAATTGTGAGCCTGTGAGGTGATAGTTTGTTAACCCTTATCTATGGCCCACAAAACTCACTGGTAGCTAGGTGTCATTTTCTCAAATGTCCAGACCCAGCTTTAAATTTCAAAGATGAACATTTATCCACTACTGACCACTGAAATTATAAAATATCCGTGATAGCAGCTAATTTCTATTTTTTTATGTCAAATCTTCCCTTTCAAAATGACACCTAGGTGACCCTAAATGTGTAAGCCTACATGTTTACATCAAAGATTCTGCCTGGCAAGGCAGACCAACCATAAGCATTCCCATGTTTGCTCTCTCTTTGTGCTGAATGGCAAAATTGTACTGCTGGAGAACTATATTCTAGTGCCACAACTTCCCATTGTCCCCAGCAACTTTGTGCAACCAGCTAAGGTGGTGAAGATCAGTAATTCCCGTGAACTCACAGATATATGGATAATGCTGCAGCTTTAGAAGGCCACATGCAATTGCCAGGTACTCCTTCTCTACAGGGCTGGACTGGGAATAATTGCATACGTCATTATTTGCTTGTTCATAAAAGGGAAAACCCTGCATTTTGAAGACTGTATTATATATACAGTAGATAAGACAGATATGAAAGCACATAGGATTTATATATATAAGAGCAAGGCTTTATATATATAAGAGCATATTCCAGTTAAAAGTGGTAAAAGTGCAGACATGGTACAGGATGTGGTCATAGGCTGTGCGGACAAGGTACAAGAGATGCCATAGGCTGTGCGGACTTGGTATAGGAGGTGGTCATAGGCTGTGCATATATGGTACAGAAGATGTCAGAGGCTGCGGACATGGTACCATTATTACAGGAGGAGATGTCAGAGGCTGCGAACATGATAAAGGAGGATATGTTGAGGCTGAGAACATGGGACAGGAGATTATGTCAGAGGCTGCTGACATGGTACAGGAGGAGATGTCAGAGGCTGCAGACATGTTACAGGAGATATCAGACACTGCAGGCATGATACAGGAGATTTCAGAGGCTGCGGAAATGATACAGGAGGTGGTCATAGGTTGTGCGGACATGGTACCGGAGATGTCAGAGGCTATGCGAACATGGCATAGGAGGTGGTCATAGGCTGTGTGGACATGGTACAGGAGATGTCAGTGGCTGCGGACATGGTAAAGGAGGAGATGTCAGAGGCTGTGGATATGGTAAAGGGGGAGATGTCAGAGGCTGCAGACATGGTACAGGAGGAGATGGCCAGAGGCTACAGACATGGTATAGCAGATGTCAGAGGCTGTGGACATGGTACAGGAGGAGAGGATCAGAAGCTGAGGACATGGTAGAGGAGAAGATGATCAGAGGCTATGGACATGGTACAGGAGGAGATATCAGCGGCTGCGGACATGGTACATGTCACATTAGATTGAAGCCATCCACCAGAAGAGCTGCTTGTGGCAGCAAAAAGCGTGTTGTCAGTGAAGATATCATATCCAATGCTCCAGGAGTTGAGGAGGGCCACTGTGGAACACCTATTGGTTCCTTTCTCAAACCATGGAAAATCATAGTTTTAATAAAGAGAAGGGGTTGGGGTGGGTATTCCGGGCTCAGCCAATCACAAAACACTCAGCAATAAAGAGGTAGTGCAAAGGTAGAAAGAGAGCAAAGGAAAAGACGAGCACAAAACCACATCCCCTGCATATAATGCCTCTTTGGTGCTGTGGAACTACTGAGCCCAGCGGACCGATGTCACTCATAATCAACTGCCGTGAGTGGGCTTCCATCCAATGTGGCATGGCTGCAGATAAGCTCTTTGATTTTATATTTCTGTGAGTTAGCATTTAGCTTTTTAATTGTAATAAACCGATTGACGCTGCACTTAGCTGGTGCCCCCTTGTGTTCCTTTTTTGTTATTTCAGAGATTTGTTCCTGTCTCAGGTTGAGCTGCCTACTGAAGTACAACATCCTTCTTATGTTTTTTTTTTTATAAACTTATGAACATTTTTTTAACTACCTATGCCACACAAGTCTTTCCATTTATCTAGGGGGTAGAGGCTTAATCATGTGGATGGTGCATTAGCATTTGTTTGCACCACACGGATTGCCTGGGACAGTCCGGCATTTTGCAGGTTTGTCCCAGGTACTGGGCACCTTTTTTCCGGGACAATACAGTGTCCCAGAATAAAACTGACACAGCCACCCTGCACAGTGTATTCTGCACCCTGATTGAGCAAAGCTTTGGAACATTTATTTATTGGGCAAAGCAAAGGGGGACATTTATTTTTTTGTTTTTTAATAAAGAAATTGTCAAAAACTGCCTCCTGTCCTTATTCACTTTTACACTTTTTTGGTGAATGTGTAGGGGTACAATGTACCCCATACTCATTCCCATAGGGAGAAGGCGGGATCTGGGAACCCCCTTGTTAAAGGGGGCTTCCAAATTTCGATAAGAACCCTGCCTGCAGACCCCTGAACCACCGGCCAGGTTTGTGGGGATGAGGGCCTTGTCCCCATCGACATGTACCATGGGAAGACGGTGTTGAAAAAGCTTATAAAAGAAAAAAGGACCAAGTACTCCGAACTGACAAGTGAAGCTGCTTACAAAGGCTGGAAAATCAAGATTTCCCCTGTTGAAGTAAACTGGAGGGGTTTTGTTGCTACATCCACAACCAGCCTTCTGAACAAGATGGGAGTGGGGGATCACTACCTCCAACAAGCAATCAAGTAAATGTTAAATGCAGCAGAAAAAAGCATGAATTGAATTTTGATTAAAGCCGAACTCTGGGCAAAAGAAAAAAAATATCCCTTGCAGTGGGGCTGTGCCATTTATTGGAACAATAAAATAAGAAATAATCTGTGTTATTTATTCTATGTTGTATTTTATCAGTAGGGATGAGCTTCGTGTTCGAGTCGAACATACGTTCGACTCGAACATCGGCTGTGCGTCCGTTCGGCGAAGTCCGAACATTTTGGTCCGTTCGCACCAAATTTGTGTGGCGCTCACAGCCCACAATGCACTGCGATGGCGCAGTGCATTGCTGGCTCATGATTGGCCAAGCATGCACTGTGACCCCGCATGCTTGGCCAATCGCAGCGCCAGCAGGGAGGAGAGCCATGATTGGCCACAGGCAGGATGCCTGTGGCCAATCATAGCTCAGGCTGTGTAGTGCTGTGCCAGCGCGGCGGCCTTGTGTAGTGTGTTGGCGTCTGAAGCAGTGGGTGTTCTGTGTACCTTCAACACTGTACACACCGATCGTTTCCGGCCGATTTTCGATCTTGCTGTTGTGTAGTGGTTGTTGTCTGCGTGCCCTGACCGCAGTATACACCGCTATATTCACCTCACCTATATAGCTAGTGATCTATCATTTATAATAGAGCTTGCAGTCAGTAGTGTTAGGAGCTTGTGCGTGCTGTCTGCGTGCTCTGTACCCAGTACACACCGCTATATCCACCTACATATCTGTTCTCTATTTGAGCCCACTTGCCATCTGCAGGAGTTATTGGAAGTTGTGTGTGCCTCCAGCACAGCACAGTATACATCTGTATATGCCCCTTTATCTCTGGTGTTCTATAATAAAGGCATTTTCAGGAGTTAGTGGGTGTTCTGTGTACCTTCAACACTGTACACACCGATCGTTTTCGGACGTTTTTCGATCTTGCTGTTGTGTAGTGGTTGTTGTCTGCGTGCCCTGACCGCAGTATACACCGCTATATTCAACTCACCTATATAGCTAGTGTATTGCTCCGTCGAAATTTAGCTATCCGAATTTCCGCCAGGCAAAAATTGATAGCAGGTTCTCAATTTTCCCAATGTAATAACTTTCTATCGGTTATTCCAATCGTGTGTATGCAATTCCGACATGCCAAAAATCACGCTTGCTCAGATTCAACTACGAGACAGAAGCTGTTGGCTACTGGCTATTGAACTTCCTTTTTCTAGTCACGTTGTACGTGTTGTACGTTGCAGGTTGCAGTGTGGTGGCACCAGCACCAGTGCCTAAGGCCCAATTTTTCTGCCCCTGTTTAACAGGGGCGTTTAAGTACAATTTTTGATGCAATGCTTTGCAGCAGGGCTAATTCCTGCAATAAAACTAGAGTATATGGGAGAGGTTGCAGTGTCGTGGCACCAGTACCAGTGCCTAAGGCCCAATTTTTCTGCCCCTGTTTAACAGGGACATGTAATTACAATTCTTGATATAATATTTCACAGGAGGGCCCGTTCCTGTGCCCACCCAGAGTAACTGTGAGGACTTGTAGTGTTGTGGCACCAGCACCACAACCACCAAAGGTCAATTTTTCTACCACTGTTCAACAATGGGATGTAATTACAATTCTTGATATAATCGTTCACAGCAGGGCGCTCCAGCGCCCACCAAGAGTCACTTTGAGGGCTTACAATGTTGTGGCAAAACCAACACCTTGTTCCGCCATTTCTGCAGAGCATATAGGGCAGGCCCCTACTTTCAAACATCCAACTTACAAACGTTTCCTACTTGCAAACGGAAGGAGACAACAGCAAGTGAGATGAAAAAAGATGGACGACAAAACAAATTATACAGGGGTGATAACCCTTCCCTATGTTTTCCAAAAAGCTTAAATTATTTTTTTTGACTGGAGCTACACTTTAAAAATGTACCAGTTTAAAATTACAAACAGATTCAACTTAACACAACAAACCTACACAGTCCCTGTCTTGTTTGCACCGCCTGTATACTGCTGTTCTGAGTATATAGGGCCTGGGGGCCACACGTATTTCCCTTTTTTAATATGGGTACGGGGTTCCCCTTAATATGCGTACAAGACCCAAAGGGGCTGGTAATGGGCAGGGAGGGCTATACCCATGCCATTTTTCTCAATGATTTTCAACCATATTGCAGGAACCAGATATAACATTAAAACCGCAAGCAGCTTTAAATGACGTTATTTCCGTTAAATGTCATTTTGTGTAGGGACTGTTCTAAACACGGGAAACACGTGGCACTTCACAGGCATACTACAGACACCCCCCAGGCACCATATTTAAAGGAATATTTCACTTTTTTTTTCCACTTTAACCGTCATTAAAATCAGTGCTCCCGCCAAAACGGCCATTTTTAAAAACATTTTAGGCATTGACCCATGTCCCCTGGGGCAGGAGCCAGGTCCCCAAACCCTTTTTAGGACAGTATCTTGCATATTAGCCATTAAAATTAGCACTTTTAATTTCGAACGTTCGAGTCCCATAGACTTCAATGGGGTTCTAACGTTCGTACGAATTTGGGGTCCGTTCGAAAGTTCTGGTGCGAACCGAACCGGGGGGTGTTCTGCTCATCCCTATTTATCAGTATGGACAGTTTAATAGAATATAGTTTTAATTTAGTTTTACTTAATACTAATTGCTGTAATTGGTAATCTTATTGTGTCAGTGTATCTTTTTCCATTCATTATTGTGACCTTGTATTGCCTTTGTTGAATGTAACTTTATCTTAATAATTTTCCTTTGGGATTAATAGAGCATATTATACTGCGTACACACGACCGGATTTTCGAAGGACTTGGTCCGGCGGACTGGAATCCGTCAGACAATTCGATCGTGTGTGGGCTCCAGCTGACTTTTTCTTCCCAAAAGTCCAGCGGACCTAGAAATAAAACTTGCTTCAAATCTTTCCAACGGACTCGAGTCCGGTCTAAAAATCCGGTCGTCTGTGTGCTAGTCCGATGGACTAAAACCGACACTAGGGCAGTTATTTGCTAGTGGCCATGAACTTCCTTATTCTACGTCATCACGTTCAAATCCGTCTGACTTTTGGAGTGATCGTGTGTGGCCAAATCTGTTCATTTGAAAGTAGACCTCAGCTGCAAAGTCCATTGGATTGTCCGCCGGACCAAGTCCATCGAAAAGTCCGGTCATGTGTACGCGGCATTAATCTGATACACATACCCGATCCTCCACTTCTCCCAGTAGCTAAACTGGTCCCTGTAGCTTCTGCGCCCCCGCACTCTAGCAGTCTAGGGTCCTGATGTGATCAATACCTGCTCTAGACATGAAGGCTTTGAGGCACAGTCTACTGCCCAATTTTTGAGGGAGCAACTCTTGCAGGGGGAGCAGAGGATTAATTCAGTAAACCTGTTTCTCCTTTCCCCTGGACAGTACAAGCTATTACTTCTTGCTGTGTGGACACAGCCCCGTTTCAAGGGATTCTTTTTTATTTGCCTAAAGTTAGACTTTCAGGCTGGGTTCACACTACTGGGAATTGGATGCGGATTTCCCTGCATCCATTTTGCATGTCAGGAGATTGTGACTGGCTCTCACATCTCCGGAGTGGCTCCGGTGGGAATTGCACAAGAGCCCTGTGCGTCTTCTGGTCCGAATTCAGCCAAACATTTGGACTAAAATTGGACCTGAAACTGTAAACAGTGATGCATCGGACCCCTGCTGTGAGACTCTCCGTGCTGCAGCATGAATCCAGCCTAAAAGGAAGAACAACAACTGACTTACCAGATGAGAAAGGAGGGTATGGAACTGAGAATGGTGTACCTGGAATGCCACGCATCACCATCCCTCTGGAGATGTAGTGGGATCATAAATTAAATTAGAAAGAAAGTTGCTCAGCTGATGACCCCAGTGATGTACCTACCCTCCCCCTTTTCATCACACCAATCCCAATATCAAGAATTCAGACTTACTCCTGACTGCTATTAAAACATTCCTAATAGCTCTACTCTACTGTAAATTATGAACAGTTAGGAGCTATGCACTTCTTACTCATTTTCTTTCAGTGGCAAAGCACAAATGAGACAGAATAAAGAAAATGTTAATTGTTGAGGAGGCGGAATAAAAATCTAATACATTTATTTGTTCCCATGACAAATTTACAGCAGCAGTGATTTAGCAGTATTCCCGTTTGTGTTAGTGATCTTAAGAGTAAGTCATCAGCGAAGCTAGACATTCTTTCGCTTGGAGTAAATAATCAGATCAGCACCCCCTCCCCCCCCCCCTCAAAAAAAGGATGGTCAGTCAGTAGGGCAGAGGTTGGTGTCAGAAGGGTAGTAGACAGTGTCAGTTTTTATTTTCATTACGTTATTTTTTAAAATATTTTTAGAACTGTATTATTATTTTTTTTATTTGTTTTACATTTTTTTAGGGCTCTAAAGGAAGTAGAGCCCGGAGAGGAGAGGTGGCATTTAGTGGAATTGTAGGGCTGTATTTTCCAGCAACTGAATGACAGCAGGATGGAAGGAAGAGAAGCAGGAGGAAGCAGGAGGAAAATACAGCCCATCAATCTCACTAAACGCCACCCCTGCCGCCAGGTCATACAGTGCCCAGGACAAAGATAACAAACTGCTCCCCCTCCATCCCAATGTGTGCTCACAGTTCACACCCCAGTCTCAGTGCAGATGCAATGGAGGCAGCTTCTGCTTCTTTCCCTCTCTGGTCCTGTGATATGTCACATGACAAGAGGAGACAGAAAAAAGGCAGTCTGCCTTGCTCCCCAGTGGAGCAGTGCTGTGACTAAGGTGTGCTCTCAGCAGTCTCCCACTCTTCTGCCCACGGTAGGATGCTATTGGTGAAAGGAGAGCAGCATCCTCCCTCCAGCAGCTGCAGGAACCCCTGCTCTTTCTGACAGCAGTGACACTGCAGTCACTCAAATATGGACATTGTTAGGTGTGCGAAAGACCTATGGCACCCATGGGCACATTGAGTGGCATAATGATGTGACGTGCAGTGTGGTAGGTGTGGCAAAATTGCGATAACAGCACTAAGTGCCCGGTCACACGTGAGATTGTGGGCAGTAAAACTAGGCAGTTGAGCAATCATTTTACTGCCCCCTGATGGCCCTAACATAAAGACTAAACACTAAAGATACAGCTGCTCAAGGCTATACACGTACAATGGCCATGATGCTGTGCTTTGCTGCTGTGGCAAAACTTAAGCAGCAAATCACTTTTGGTAGGGGGTGTGGCCTGCCAAACTTGACTAATGCAGTTTTGCCCAAACCACAATTTTTAAAGTGGTAGTAAAGGCTTAAAAAATAAATCCCTGCAAAGTAAAGGCATACTGTGTAGGATGAATCGCATACTAGCACATTATAAAATACTTACCATGAAACTAAGAAGTGTGCTGTCACCCCTGCAAGCTTTCATCTTCACCCGCTCTTCTTTCTGGGTTTGTGGGCTACAGCCACTTGAAAGGCTTGGCACAGGGCACACGGCTCTGAAGGAACAGAGCAGGTATGCTCCCGGTAAATTTGTTTATGGACAGTGAGGCCAGAGGCTCGAAAACGCCGTTCAAGAACCCGCCCCACTGCCTTCATCTTACGAAGCTCATCTGTATACCACGGGGCTGAGTGAGTAAAAGTAACAGCTCTCGTTTTAAGTGGGGCATAAAAGTCCAACAGACTGCTAAGCTGGCTATTATAATAAGCCACCGCATCATCAACAGAGCAAAATTGTGTAGATAGATGCTGAAAATCCATTGCCAAAAGTTCAGGATTTATATTTTTTAAGTTTCTAAAACAAATGTCCCGCTTGGGCTTATAACAACTGGATGATGATATCAAATCCATTGAAATAGCCATATGGTCTGACACACCTAGGTCATACACCTGCAAATTAGTCAAAGGAGCAAAATTCGTAATGACCAGATCCAAGGTATGCCCCCTAGTATGTGTGGGGACATCAACGAGTTGTTTTAAATTAAAACAATCCAGCAGCTGAAGAAATTCCGCTGCGGGATGGCACGAAGGGGTATCAACATGAATATTTAAATCTCCTAAAATAATAACATTTACATTTGATATACAAAAGGTTGTTAAAAGATTTGACAACTCAGCAATAAATGATGAGCTAATTTTCGGTGGCCTATAAACAAGAATGAACAACACAGGGAAAGGAATTTTACATTTAAAAGCAAGACATTCAAATGACACTAAATCTGGTACTAATTGCAAAGATAGCTCCAAATGGCTGCGGTAGATAACTAACAGACCCCCACCTCGCCCTGTGCTACGGGCTATTTCAAGATAACTATACCCTTTAGGACAGCTCTCGTTTAAAGAAGAAAAAATATTTGGCTGATGCCAAGTCTCTGTAATGAACATAAAATCCAAACATTTATCCAGAATATGATCATGAATAAAACACGATTTGTTTGTAATAGATTGTGCATTTAAAAGTTCAATTTTGCTACTTGAAAACGCAACACATCTTCGCACTGGTCGCAACAGACTAAAATCCACCCCACGTTTCTCCTTCAACTCAGCAAGCGATGTTGCCATAGAAATGTTTAAACCACATAACTGATGATCACCAGCGCGCCGCTGACGCATGCGTGAAGTAACAGTTCGTATTGCTGACCAAAGAGTCGGGATGGTATGATTAGTCTGTGAACAGACAAACTTTCGCCGAGAGCTTCTATGGATATAACGTGGGCGGCGGAGTAGTCCCAGCTTTTTAGGTAGGTAGGTAGGTTCTGCTACCTACAGGTACCTTTTATTATAAGCTTATCTATAGGTAAAATTAGAAATTATTTTACTAGCACTTTAAAGGGGAGAGGTTGGGACAGTAAAAATGTGACTTGGCCACATGTCGATACCCCTTCTCCCACTGTAAGAGTAAAGAAGCCCTAACATTGAATAGCATTGAAAAAGAAAAAAGCATCAAGTACAGTACCTCCAGAATAACCCAACAAATCTCACAGAGTCATTATAAGAAGTACTAAAAAGATCCACTGAGCAAAAGTGAGCAATCAAATCCTCAACTGAGTACAGTAGAATATACAGTGATATTCACACCCCTTGAAATTTTCCACATTTTGTCATGTTACAACCAAAAATGTAAATGTATTTCATTGGTATTTTATGTGATAGACCAACACAATGCGGCACATAATTGTGAAGTGGAAGGAAAATTATTAATTGTTTTTCAATTTTTTTTACAAATAAATATGTGAAAAGTGTGGTGTGCATTTGTATTCAGCCCCCCTGAATCAATACTTTGTAGAACCACCTTTCCATGCAATTACAGATGCAAGTCTTTTTGGGGATGTCTCTACGGGCTTTGCACATCTAGAGAGTGACATTTTGCCCATTCTTCTTTGCAAAATAGCTCAAGTTCTGTCAGATTGCATGAGAAAGTCTGCGAACAGCAATTTTCAAGTCTTGCCACAGATTCTCAATTGGCTTTAGGTCTGGACTTGGTCCATTCTAACACATGAATATGCTTTGATTTAAACCATTCCATTGTAGCTCTGGCTGTAAGTTTAGGGGCGTTGTAGTGCTAGAAGATGAACCTTTGCCCCATTCTCAAGTCTTTTGCAGATGCCACGTACACACAAGCGTAATGTCCGACAGAAAAAGTCAGACGAAAGCTTTTCATCGTATATTCCGATCATGTGTAAGCCTCATCTGAAAATTCTGACGGACTTAGAAATACAACATGTTTTAAATATTTGCGACGGAACCAATTCCTATCGGGAAAACCGCTCGTCTGTATGCTGTTCCGACGGACCAAAAACGATGTATGCTCTGAAGCAGCGCATTCTTTTCTTCTTTATAATGCTAGAAGAATGAAGTTGTTTGCTGCTCATATTCACACAGACTTCTCACAAATGTATTTCTTGATTATTTATCCTGATCTCATGAATAATATTGTATTATTTAAAAGCCAGATCTCCATAATAATGTTTACAATTATTTTTTATAGTCATCTTTTATTATTTTTTATTTCATCAATTTTTTTTAGGATTAATAAAAAAATATTTAGTTATCTGAAGTTACCACAATAACATTCTTATCTAGTATTTTTTATTAACCTCAACGAGGTTGGTGTCCCTTGTTAATTTGACATTGTCTTTTTGAAATGTACATGCCTACTCACAAACAAGCTGTCCTTTTTGTAGAAAAACACATAAGAAAATATTTTCTGAAAATAAAATATCCATTTATTCTGGGTAACAAAATAAAGAGGAAGGCAACGCTGGAGAAACTTTTGGAATTTGTGAAGCCTTTTGCCCCCTAGGGCACACATCAAGTTTGTGGAAAAGAAAATTGGAAGCTTGAGGAGTCCATATAATTTTGGTGCCCGATCTGGTTCAGGAATCCCAAAGATTAGGACCAGCAGCAGATGACATGTGGTACTACACCAGCCTGTGTCTTCTGTCAGACCAGACTGAACTCAGGTCATCACTTTCTTCTCTTCGCTGCACGCTTCCATGCAGCCTTCCCTGAACCCTTCCTTGGAGGCTGTGGCTCTGGTGGTGCACTTGTGGTCGGAGGAGCAGGAGGAGGAGGATGGACTTGCTCATATATGTGGCTGCTCTCAGTCAGCTGGCCTCTCAACCCCTTCTCAAAGATAATTCCCTCACAGAGGAGGCATTGGCCCTTCTCCAATTCTAGCAACCTGGTGGCTAGATAACAGCCGTAGGGCTCTTCGGCATTGGGGGGGGGCTCCTGAGGACATTGCTTGCTTCCCTAACGAGGCCCAGTGCTGCCTCCTCCGTCATTTTCCCCTTCCTGGGCCTTTTGGTGGTAAGGCAGAGGGGAAGCACCAGGGATTGGGTGAGGCTCCCACTGGGCCCGCTCACCCCTTGGCTGCCACTGGGCATGGCCTGCTTCTGGCTGACACTGGGCCCGCCCACCTCCTGGCTGACACTGGGCACGGCCTCCTTCTGGCTGCCACTTTCCAGATCCTCCTCCTGGCTGAGCTCATCCTGTGTATAAAAAAGGAACATAGTTTTAGTTTTTGCTTCATCAATCACAATTTTCAGCTCATGACTTGCAAATTCAATGTTAATAAATAGAAAAGGATATCATTCTGATCTCAGCATTTTTCAAGCTGGTCACAAACATTTTTGGCCACTACTGTCAATTGATATGTATAAATAATTTTTGGGATAAAATCATTAATTTTGTAATCAATTATCACATATAGTTAACATCATTAATATTAGGACAATAAATATGTCTAAAAATAATATACCTGGCTCCAGCTGGGTGTATCCACTTCTTTCAGGATGGAAGGCCCAGGTTGTTCCTCGTCAGCCTCTGCTGGGGTTGAGGGAAGGGTGGAAGAAAGGTTGCAGGGAAGATTTGAAAATGATTCCCTGGCTTCAGTCTGGTTGTCCATTCTCTGCTGATGCTCCTGATCGGAGTGATTTCTGGATTTTATCATGCTCCTTCTTATACATGTTCCTCAAGATCCCAATTTTCTTTTGCAAGAACTGGATGGTTGCATCTGGGACCCGAGTCTTCACAAATTCCAGAGGTTTCTCCAGCATTGACTTCCTAGCTTGTTTATTATAATATAAACTGTTTCACCTCTCACAAATTCCGCATCTCCCTGTACTTGTCAATGAAACTGGCCATAAATTCTGGGTCCTTAAAGTGATTCATATTTTCTGCAAAGACAATACACAAGACAAAAACACTAATGTCCGCCTAAACTCTCATAATCTTATCCAAATATAGGCCTCACAATCTTGAAGCAGTATAGGCCACTGATGTTCCAAAGTTAGGATTTTACCTTTTGTTAGAATGTTCGTCCTCCTTCCTCAGCACAATAATCGAACGTATGACACACGCGTGTTACTTTTTATATACACTGCGCATGCATCGCCCACCCCTGACATTATTTCTAGTGTATTCCTCGCCCCTTCTCTTCGGTGCGCAGTAGGAGTGACATGGTGGAGACACAGCAGGTGTGTGATTGGAGTAACAAGGAAGAGGAAAGCCCAGAGGCCGAAACATCCCTGAGGCGACGATTTAAGCCTACAAATATGTCCTTTCTTGAGATGGTAGAGATAGTGGACATCTTGGGGAGGAACGACTATGATGGCAAGATTGGACTGTACACAAACCCCAATGTGAGAAAGGCCAAAATTATGACAAAAGTTGTGAAGAGTCTGCACACAAATTTTGTAGTACAATGAGCAAAGGAGAAAATAAGGAAACACTGGTCAGAACTGAAACTGAGGGAACAGGGTCAGTATAGGAGCATCAAGAGAGTGCTTAGAAAAAGTAAGTCGTTTTTGTGTTACGATTCTTTATTATTACATGCATGCTGCGCCATGTGATTTTCTTTACTGTAGGACATTTTAAAATGGCAAGTTTCAGGTTAGTGGGCACAGTAAATGGGTCGTAGGAAACATTGTTCACTCATTAATTCAATGCTTTGGGCAGATACAGGTTAAATACATTTGGTCACGCCTAAATATCTGTGTTCTAAAGTATACCTTTTGTTTCCTTCTCATAGGGGACCAAAGACTTGGAGGACACCTCTCAACAGAGAACACCAGGAATTCCCCACCTGAGAAAGAAGGGGAACTCCAAACACCACAACCCGAGGATCTGGAGGAAGGATAGGTGGAGGAACTTGGCAAACTTATCACCACAACAGGTGAGTGTCTGACACCCCAGCTTCAGGTATGCCTGCATATTTATAAGTCATGTTTTTCCAATTTTTTTTTAGGTGATTTGCTGGTTGTAAGAGCAAGCTCAACATTTCACAAGTGCCAGTGTACAACTACTAATCAAGGTCATAATGACATGGAATCGTGAAAATTACATCAAGAAACAAGCTAAATTTTATGCAGCAATAAATGAAAAACATGATTGATGTGTTGGGGAGCATTTAAATCGATCTTCAAAATACAACCATTTTCTCATTTGTTGTTGTCTTATTAAAAACACTTTTTTTAGGAATTAGTAAAAGCCAAATTTTGAAGATGCACACAGTGTGTCAACATGTGCTATCTGCCATCAGGGGTTTTCAATGTACGCGTTTGGTGGGTGCAACCCCTTCCTCCCAAATGAAGTAGGTGAGAGGAAGTTGTTGCCCCCCCAAAACATGTCCATTGATCCCCCATGATGGGAGATAGCACATGTTGACATTAGGCATGGGATCAGGAGGGAAATCCCCAATTTGTGTGCATCTTCAAAATTTGGCTTTTACAGGGGTGACATCACCCCATCTGATAAAGGCAATATCAAGACACTTTGGACACTAAAATGTTTGATATTGCCTTCTGTTTTTCTATGTTGAACTTTGTAAGTTCCAGAGTTTTGTATGTTATTCGTCCACATCATGCCACCACCCCATTCGGGGTCTTACTATTATAGCTATAAGGGGTTTAATAGTGTAGTGTTAATGGCGGTGGTGTCGGCACAATATGAGTTCCTCTATGTGGACGTAGGGAAGAATGGCCGGATGTCGGATGGAGGAGTCTTTGCCCAGCCACCTGATGCGGATAACGAGAAAGGACTTCCCTTTGTCTTTATTGCAGATGAAGCCTTTTTCTAGTCCTGTCATACATGCTGTACATCACCGCATTCTTGATGATTGGACTTTGGTGTGATTGTGTGTACGCAGGACAGTTTCAGCGGAATTCCATCGGAACTCCACCGGAAAAACCTTCAGAGTTTATTCCGACGGGAAAACCGGTCGTGTGTACAGGGTATTACAGGTTTTCTTAGAAGATTGAGCTGTATTTAGCTCCATCCATCTTCCCATAAACTCTGACCAGCTTCCCTGTCCCTGCTGAAGAAAAGTGTGTTTAGGGTGATGTGAAGTGTTCGTTTTCTGTCACACATAGAGTTTTGCTATTAGGCCAAAAAGTTTAATTTTGGTCTCATCTCACCAGAGCACCTTCTTTCACTTGTTTACTGTGTCCCCCACATGGTGTCTCACAAACTGCAAACAGGACTTCTTATGGCTTTCTTTCAACAATGGCTTACTTCTTGCCACTCTTCCAGAAAGGACAGATATGTGGAGTGCACGACTAATAGTTGTCCTGTTGACAGATTCTCCCACCTCAGCTGTGGATCTCTGCAGCTCCTACATAGTTACCATGGGCCTCTTGGCTGCTTCTCTGATTAATGCTCTGCTTGCCTGGCCTGTCAGTTTAGGTGGCCGGTCATGTCTTGGTAGATTTGCACTTGTGCCATAATCTTTCAATTTTCACTTCGCGCCCCTGTTCTGGGATGCCATCATATGACGTTGTCCCAAAATGAGAGCCGCACCGCCCCACTGTCATTTGACGGTGGGCGGGCAACAAGCAGTTAAAGGAATAAAACATGGGAGAATATGCATATATTACAGAGATTAACTGCAGATTATTATTTTTTTTGCTCTGACATATACTCTCTTTAGACTAATGCTCACTCACCATCCTAACCCACTAACTTCAGTACTTGAGAATTATTATTTTCACTGACACCAACCTCACACTGATACCAACTATAGGGCTCTATGTCTCCTCCCAATGATCACTGATGTCAAGGTTTTTTTTTATCACACTAACCATTTTTTCTCTCTCAAGGGCTACCAACCCTGGCAGGGATGTAGATAAGGGGGGGTTAGGGGGGTTCAACCCCCCCCCCCCCCCAGAGCAGCAGTTAATGTCACAGCAGTAGGCTAGTGTAGCCTATCAGGGGCAGGAGCCGCACTGCCACTGGGAAGACCAGTTAAAAATATATTTGTTCCTGGTCTGCCCGCATTGTAACGGGTCGACACATGGGAGGTCTTGTGTATTGTCAGGAGGGAGGGCAGAAGACACTTATGATGAGTTGACTAAGGAGACAGCAGGGGGAGAAGCTGCAACCACCTCAGCCAATGGGTACTCAAAGTGTATTGTCCTCCCCTCCAAATTCATCCAGCGGGCTTCTTGTCTTAGGCCCCTACCAAACGGGGGGGCGTCAGTGGTAAAGTGCCACTATTTTTAGCTGCGTTTTACCGTCGTATTTGCGGAGGTATTTGGCCACTAGCGGGGGGGCTTTTAACTCCTGCTAAGGGCCGAAAAATGGTTAATACCACCTGCAAAGCGCTGACGCAGCAGAGCTTTGCCAGCGGTAGAGCCACGCTGACTTCAATGGGCAGGAGAGGTGGAGGAGCAGTATACACACTGCTCCTTCACAGCTCCAAAGATGCTACTAGCAGGACTTTTTTTTACTGTCCTGCCAGCCCACCGCTCCAGTGTGAAAGCCCGAGTGAATGAAGCAGGTCTTTCAGGGCACTTTGCAGGCGGTATTTTTAGCGATGTAGCGCCTGCAAAGCGCCCCAGTGTGAAAGAGGTCTTGGGGTGTGTGTGGGTAGAAGGCTGAATAGAAGCTGCAGAATTGAATGAAATGAGTGAACTTCCTGCAGTGATCAGAGGCGAGAGAGGAGAAAGGTTCCTTTCACTTTCACAAGTTTACTTTCATTTCCATCGGCATCTCTCACTCCCGGCTTCATTTCCCCTCCCTCTGTCTACTACTGAAGTAAGACTCAGGCTGAACTGTTTGCTATTCTGTTACTACTTGTGACAGGAGTAGGGATGAGCCGAACCCCCCCCCCCGGTTCGGTTTGCACCAGAACCTGCGAACTTACCGAAAGTTTGCGCAAACTTTAGAACCCTGTTAAAGTCTATGGGACTCGAACGTTTGAAATCAAAAGTGCTAATTTTAAAGGCTAATATGCAAGTTATTGTCCTAAAAAGGGTTTGGGGACCCAGCTCCTGCCCCACGGGACATGTATAAATGCAAAAAAACGTTTTAAAAACAGACGTTTTTTCAGGAGCAGTGATTTTAATGATGCTTAAAGTGAAAAAAACGTGAAATATTACTTTAAATATCATACCTGGGGGGTGTCTAACATTGTCTATAGTATGCCTGTAAAGTGGCGCGTGTTTCCCGTGCTTAGAACAGTCCCTGCACAAAATTACATTTTTAAATGAATAAAAGTCATTTAAAACTGCTTGCAGCTTTAATGTCCCGGCAATATGGTGAGACAAACGGCATGGGTACCCCCCCCCCAGTCCATTACCAGGCCGTTTGTGTCTTGTACGGATATTATGTGGAACCCCGCACCCAAATAAAAAAAAGGAAAGGTATAGGGCCCCCAGGCCCTATATACTCAGAACAGCAGTATACAGGCGGCTGTTTAGGTTTGTTGTTAAGTAGAATCTGTTTTAAATTGGTACATTTTTAAAGTGTAGCTCCTGTCAAAAAATCAATTTTTAAGCTTTTTGGAAAACATAGGGAAGGGGTATCACCCCTGTAACATATTTTTTTTGCTGTCTGTGCACCTCTTCAGAAGATTTCATCTCACTTTCTGTCCCAATGACAAATGTTTTTTTTTTAATTTTGAGTTTTTAGTGAAACAAGGATTGGTGATAAAGCATCAGTGGAGAGGAGACACGTTTTTCCCAACTTTTACAGGAGATAATTTCCCTTCCTAGGGGTAGATTTCATCTCACTTCCTGTTGTCTCCTTCCGTTTGCAAGTAGGAGTCTTTTGAAAGTTGGATGTTTGAAAGTAGGGGCCTGCCCTATATGCTCTGCAAAAATTTGGGCCTAAGGTGTTGATGTCGCCACAACACTGTAAGCCCTCACAGTTACTCTTAGTGGGTGCTGGAACACCCTGCTGTGAAGTATTATATCAAGAATTGTAATTACATGCCATTGTTGAACAGCGGTAGAAAAATTGGGCCTTTGGTGGTGGTGGTGGTGTTGCCACAACACTGTATGCCCTCACAGTTACTCTTGGTGGGCGCAGGAATGGGCCCTACTGTGAAATATTAGATCAAGAATTGTAATTACATGTCGCTGTTGAACAGGGGCAGAAAAATTGGGCCTTAGGCACTGGTGCCATAACACTGCAAAACCTCACAGAAACTCTAGTTGGAGCGCAGGAATGAGCCCTGTTGCAAAGTATTTCATTACATTTTTTTATTACACGCCCCTGTTAAACAGGGGCTGGAAAAATTGGGCCTTAGGCACTGGTGCTGGTGCCAGTCCACTGCAACCCCTCACAGATACTCTAGTTGGAGCGCAGGAATGAGCCCTGCTGCAAAGTTGTCAGAAACCATAAACCAGACCAAAACAGAAGTACAATTAAATCACACTTGTTTATTAATAAAAAATAAAAATGTAAATAGAGTAAGCGTAGTCAAAGCATAGCCAGAGTCCAGTAACCAGATCGAGTAGTCAGCCAGTCCAGAGTTCAATAACCAGATCGGGAAATCAGCCAGGCCAGAAGTCAGGGATCCAAGTGGAGCAATAGCAAGCAGGGTAAGGATCCAGAAGGGATGTCAGCAAGCCAGTCTTTAAACAGAACCGCAGGAGATGGTTTCTTGTGATGTGACCGAGGCGAAGGCAAAGATGAAGTGAGTTGGACAGCTTTAAGTAGGCAGGTCAGACGAGTAGGATCAGGAACAGCTGGATGACTGTGGAGCGAGATGAGAGCTGGCAATTAGCCGACAGCTGAGCAGCCAGCCCAGAGAAGGAAGGGCTAAGCCAGCCCTGACAAAAGTATTGCATCGAAAATTGTAATTACATGCCCCTGTTAAACAGGGGTTGAAATATTGGGCCTTAGGCACTGGTGCTGGTGCCACAACACTCACAGATATTGTAGTTGAGCACAGCAATGTACCCTCCTGCAAAATATTGCATAAAAAATAGTAATTACACGCTCCTGTTAAACAGGGGCTGAAAAATTGGGCCTTAGCCACTGGTAGCGGCACCCAGAACCAAAAATATTCTTACAGGAATATTTAGATAATAATAATTAGAGGATAGTCGCTTAGCATTACAGGATAGTCACTCAGCATCAGTATAGGCAGTCTTGAAGGGATCTGACATTTCAAAAAAAATTATTCAGTTACATCAGCATCAGGTGCTTGGTTGTTGGTGGTGATCCAAGACTGATTCATTTTTATGAAAGTCAGTCGATCAACCAAGTCGGTGGACAGTTGCACCCTGTGATCGGTTACAAAGCCTCCAGCAGCACTGAATGTGCATTCTGAAAGAATGCTGGATGTAGGACAGGCCAGTAGCTCTATTGCATACTGTGCAAGCTCTGGCCAGTGATCCATCCTCAAGACTCAGTAACCCAGAGGATTTTCAGTGGGAAAGGTGTCCAAGTCTGATCTTGCCCCTAGGTATTCCTATACCATGTAAATCAGACGCAGTTAATGGTTGCTGGAACCGATCATACCTTGGGGCTGCGGACTAAAAAATTGTCTGAATGCATTGGTCAGATGGCCACCTTCTCCACCGCTCCTTCTGTGACTGACTAAAGCCTCAGCAACACGTTGTCCAGGACCAGGAATTTGTAACCTCCTAGTCTCTGAGAACGCATTGCACAGACCTTTCTGCAAAGCCTCCCGAAGATGTTTCATCCTCTGTTCCCTCTGCGATGGCAAGATAAGGTCCTCAACCAAGCTTATGTGGATCAAGGTGAGTTGCCAGGCAGTAATGATCCCTCCCCTTGATCCGACACATTTTCCGCAGGCTTTACAGGATCAGGGAGGCCATGCAGCGTAGGTTAGCTGAGGCATTCGGTTTGGAGTCCTCTGGGTCAATAAGGATGACATGATCCGCAGCCACCTCCTCTCAGCCATGTACAAGTCCATGAGTTTCTTGGAACTGTAAATGATCCCTTAAAGACAGCTGCTGATGCTGAGTGCTAGGCTCCACCTCCATACTGACACAATTCTCCTCCTCCTCCTCATCCACTTCCTGCGATTCATTTTGATAACTGTCAGCCCGTCCACAGAGTCAGAGTCTCTGGCAGCACTGAATACCCATTCAGAAAGTGTGCTGGATCCAGGGCAGTCCTGCAGCTCTATTGCATACTGAGCAAATTCTGGCCAGTGGTCTATTCTCATGACCCAGTAACCCAGTAAATTGTCAACTGGAAAGCTCTCAATATCTGTCTTCGACCCTAGAAAATCTCCCAACCACTGATAAAGATTCTGCCTATGGAATGTTGAAGGTGAGAGCCCTGGAGCGCCGAGGACTAAAAAAAATTTGAAAGGCATAAATGAGGCAGCCCCTTTCCCCACCGCTCCCCTCTTGACCAAAAAAACCCTCAAAATTATGTTTTCCACCAGACTGTAACCTACCAGAGTCAGGAAAGGTGTAACATAATTTTCTTTTTAAGATGTCCTCAAGAGATTTCATCTTCTGCTCTGTGGGAACGAGATGAGTTCTGAGAATTTCCCCTTATAACGGTGGTCAAGGATGGTTGCCAACCAATAGGGATCCTTCTCCTTGATGCCACATAGTCTTAGGTCCTTTTGCAGGCAAGTTTGCAGAGACATGAGAAGCAGACTCCTCAGGGTCACTGAGGATTACAGTATCTGGACCTGCCTCATCTCAGCCACATACTGCTCCCAAGGGTTCTTGTTAAGGGTTGACATATGTCTTGCTCTGCCAGAATACTCCTGCTCCTCCCTCTCCTCTTGCGTGTTCTGTGGCGTAGGAAGAATAGGGTCTGCAAAAAGTGGGCCTTGAGAGGAAAGGAAGTCCTCCTCTTCCTTCTCCTGCTCAGCCTCAATGCCCTGTTGTCAGGTCACCTGAGACCAGGTGACAGATGCACTCCGTAGAAGTCGGAAGTGCACCGCTAGGTAGTGGACCTTAGGACTAACTGCTGCGGATTGTACCCAGGGAGAGTCAGGACACCGGTCTACAGGATCACTAACACAGATCCCAATGGGAGCTGGAGCATAGATTCCCCAGGGCACGGAGTCTAAGAGCCAGCGGGTGTTCGCCAGAGCCTCCAGTGGTGAGGATGGACTTCGCTGCAGTCTGGCTCCAGGTCGTGGCCCCTAGGGTCTCACAGCTCACGCTCACAGTAGACTACAGGAGAAGGAAGCAGCAGGCTGGAACGACAAAGATAGTAAGGAGATATGGTAGAGGTCAGGGCAACTAGCAGACAGGAACAACAGAGTACACGCCAAAGGTTCAGGGTCACAGGCAGATAGGGATGGTCAGGGACATGCAAAAGGTCAAGGTCACAAGCAGACAGGAATCGTTGAGAACACGCCAAGGTCGGTAACAGAGTCAAACATAGAGCACACAGCAAACAGGAACCAGGAAGCCAAACACACAATGAATACACAATGGTTGATCAGCACTGTTGGCTTGCAGTGCACAGGTTAATATAGGGTTCCCTGATAGGGCCTGGGGTGGAGCCATGCTTAGAGGAGAGGTTAAAAAAACCACCAGGTGGAAGTGGCTTGCCTCTTAGTCAGAACACATGAGGGGAGGTAAGCAACCAGAGGAAGATCACTGCATAACCATGACACCTGTCCATGATGCCATGCAACGTCTGCTCCACCAGGAGCACAAGAGGGATTGTGTCACTGATGCATGCATTGTCACAGCTCACCATCTTTGTGGGCTCCTCAAATGATGACAGTACAGTGTATGCATCCTTTATCAGCAGCCATTGGAGTGGGTAAAAAAAGCCTAGCTGGCTTAAGTCTGTTGTTGTGCCATACTCAAACAGATACTTTACTGCATGTGCAGCTGCTGCAGAATTGCCAAAGTCGAGTTCCACCTGGTGGACATGTCCCAAATCAGCCGGTTTATGGGCAGGTGGAATTCCAACTGAATTTACCACCAACCAAGCACTGGCTGTGTGAAATTACCAACTGAAATGGCTACAGACTCTTCTGGCCTGCTTCAGCAGATCTTTCAACCCTGGGTACCTTTGTAAAAATTGCTGCAGCACTAAATTGAGGACATATGCCAGGCATGGCACATGTGTCAACTTTCCCTGTCTAAGGGTGGACAGAAGGTTTGTGCCATTATCGCACACCAGCCTGCACAGTATATAAGACTGAGAGCTTAGTAGCCAGCCACACTTCCTGATGATTTCTAATTGAGAGATACTTAATGTGATTGTAGCCGTATAATTGAGAGATGAAACCTGATGTACGAGCAGGGGCGAACGGTTGTCTCGGCTCACTGTGTCCATACACAGATAGCATCAGCTTTCGCTTTCAGAGTGGCAGCAGTTATAATATTTACAGGCATATTATCCCTGTGTACCGGGGAGGCACCTAAAGGGTAACTCAACTTCTTATGGGGAGCAAATAAAGAAAAAATATAGCGTATACAATTGAGACCCAAGTCATATTGTGATTGAATGTTTTTAAAAGTACCCTTCCATTTCAATCTGTAGAACTGTAATTTTCTGAAAATGCAATGCAATATGGCTACCTGGAGGTGTTCTGTTTACAGAATGTACAGAACCCCCCTCCCCCAACATAATTTTCTGCTTGTGTGATTGACTTATACAATGTCATCTTTGGTGAGACACTCCTTATAGAGCATAAGGTCTAAAAGGATGCAGACCCTGACACTTTCCTTATTAGTGCAATAATTCTGCAGAAGCTGGTTGATAATTATGAAACCACTCCCATTAGACTTACGCAGCACATGGGCACAAAGGAACAATGTGATTTCTTCAGAATAACGAAAGGTAGGAATTTGCAACAAAGTTTGTTAAAATCCTTGTACTGTACATAGATCACCCATAGGAAAAAAAAAAAATTCTCAACAAAAGTGTAGTTATGCTTTAACAATGTGAGTAGTTTAGTATTATCATGTTTTGATGTGTTTTAATAAAGATGTTTTTGCACGATGATATCCCTCTCTGCTTTATACACATGTTGAGCTCCAAATAGTCTGTGTAAAAAGAAACAGCATTAAGGACATATCAAGGGCAAAGAGGTCAACTACATTTGGTGAGTATGGACCCATTGGGGGTGGAGCACAGCACACATGGAGTGAATTGAAGTGGAATAGCACTGCACTGACACTTTAAGATGCACTGGCATCGATTATTAGAGGATGTGATGGATCTATAGACCAACAAATTTTTTCGATGAAAGCTTTGCACTTGCTTATCACAATGGACTTCCTTGTTTGAATATTTAATGAATATTATTTTTATGGAGTCACGGATTGCACTTTAATTCAGACACTGGCACTTTTTGCCACATTTTACTTTAATGATATTTGTAACAAACATTTTATTAATTTAAATTAGGCTCTTTTGTTTTTGGCTGTATCCAGCACATATACTAAAAAATACTCCACAAAATTTTTTGCATTATTAAAATATATTTTCTATCTAAAATATATTAAAATGTATTTTGAATTTAAGGGGAACTGTCCTTTCTTGGAAGTATATTATACATACTGTAAGTTCTTTATATCCATGAATTTTTAAGTTCAGAAATGTGATATTTTGTATAGTTCCAATATTAGCCCTTTCAAAATGCTCTATTATCAGAAAATGAATATTGCAAATCACAGGCTCTTATATGGAAGGAACACAGTGTGGTTCTAATGCCCATTTCAAAAAAAAAAAAAAAAACATTTAATTAGAGACCACTGTAGGGAAAGAACAGTCGGGTTGCTGTTCTTAGAAAAAAGCTTTCTGAACTTCAAACAAAAGCTAATTTATAAGTCATTTAAAATCTCTTTTGATTGCAGTTTTCCAAGTCGCCTGCGTCGCCTGACATTGATTGACTCATTCTGGTATTTACAAACCGTTCATAGGTAGCTGAATCACATGAAAAATTGGGAACAAGTTCGCTTGATATTGTTGATGAAAGGTAGTGGGAGGGAAATTCCTTTATACCTGACTTTTTATAGTCTTGAGATTGCTGTTTCATAAGCCTTCTCATTGTGTTGGTGTGATTGCTGCACGTGGGTGTTTAAGCAAGAGAGAGAAGGAGTTGCTTAAAGTAATATATATTTGATTATGCAGGATTGCAGAAAATAAATATGATACAAATAATGTCTATGATGATATAATTCCTGTGGAAAAATTGGGAACATTTTACAAAAAGAGTTTGCATTTTTGCTGTAATGTCATATAACTGATAGTGAAATCCATGTTAATCTTTGAACAATCATTTTTAAGGTTTTAAATAGTCTGAGCCCCCAGAATATTGGTTAAATAAAGTGGTTTATACTTTAGGCAAAGGAGTAGAAAACAGTGAACTGCTAATGTTTTCCAGTACAGTGAAGTTGAAATCAAATAAAGATGGACCAATTTACCTAAAGTGACGCTGTCACCACAGGATCACTTTGATACTTAGCACACAGTAAAATAAGAACATCTATACTTATCTTTCAGAAGGCCCATTGCCTTACTGTTCCTTGGCAGCTACAGGTATTTGACACTTTCAGGTTCACACATCTGGCATCTTGTATTGACATATGAGCTGGTGGGAGTAAATAAAGCCTTTAAAAAAAAAAAGGTACATTTTTGGAAAGGCCCAAACATGGCGGAGCGTGTCTGTGTCAAGTCAACCTTTAGAAACAGTGAGGAAAGACCACAGAGACAAATTTGGCCAACCCCTGAGGCATCATGTATCAGTATATTATTAGTTTATAGTAGCTTTAACTAAATTGACTTCATTGCAATGGATCTTTGTGCCTCTTTGGGTCTTTCTTCCAGTATTCAACATAGGGTAAAGGTGCTGAGTTTTGATCCCCAAAAGGACAGATATATAGCAGAAATAATGCCTCTGCCCTGGGAGTTTTAATGTTCAAAACTAGCTAGCCTTTTAGGAAACAAAGAGTTCTGGGCTAAAGGAATAATGTGACTGTAGCACCCTCTAGTGTGTGTTAGAAGTAGTTGTCAGTGTAGGGAAATTTAGACTTGGATGAGGGTCAGGCCAAGGCTGTGAATCTGGGTCAGATTTTAGTTATTTATGGGCTGGATGACTCATCTGGCAGCTCTCTCTCTGACACTTCCCCCTGGTTTAGAGAGGACCGTAGTGAGCGGACTGCAGGGGAGCATAGCGGAGGGCCGGGCCTGACAGTGTGTCTAGTGACACACATGGTATCACGTGGGTGGGCGGAGATGGAGTATGACCATTTAAAAGGGGGGCAGAGCCGAGCGGGGCCAGTTCAGAGAGTGCGGCACACGAGGAGGCAGGTTTTCCCACCCACCCTCCCTTAGGGTTGATGTGTTGACTGGTGTTAATATGTCATGTTGTTTTTTGCAGGATCGTGTGAAGATGGTCGTCATGACAGCTGGGGGGGGTTGGCGGTGTTTGTTTGTTGGTCAGTGATGGTAGCAGTAACGGATGTGGAAAAAGGGGTAGTATGGCCCCTCCGGTGTATTACATCAAAAGGTTGATGAATACTTGGTGGTTACACTGCGGGAAAGGGGGTTGTCTCCGAGCGGTACAGCTGGAGGCCTATGATGTTTGGTAAACGGTCCCGCAGTGTACTGGTGAGATATACAGTGGAAAAAGGAGGTAGCTCCGTCACTGAGCAATAAATTGGGTTGAAACATGTTGTTTCTCTGTTTTATATATGTTATTTATATTAAAGGTTTTTTGGAGTTTTTTACTTCAGTTGTTTAATAAAGGCTGCTATACAAAGTAACTGAAGGAAGGATTAGGAGGTGGTCCGGTGCCGTCTTGGTTTGTGGAGAGGCCCAGCAACTGTAGAAGCATCCAGGAGAGGATTCTTCGGGAGAAGGCCACGCAAAGGCTGGCTTCTCAGAAGAAGTCTGGAGGTTAAGTTGAAAGGCCGAATCTGATCTCGTATGGTATCGCGGACCGGCTGCAAGACACTGGTACCATACGAGGATTCTCTAAGATTTCTACATCTTTCAGTTATTCAAGTGTTCTACAACAAGTCTGTGGCAGAGAATTTATTCAGGTGTCCTATAGCAAGTCTGTGGCAGAGATTTCGCTTTATTTGAGCACTCTATCAGCTGCTAGGCCTATTGAGAGAAGGGCTATCCAATAAGGGTGAGGATCCAGCTGTGAATGGCTATTCTCTGGATTTCTTAATGTGAGAGACTCTTTTCTACTTGACTTAATTCCAAGAGTACCTGGACTTTTCTACCTAAACCCTCTAACCCTATTTTGAGAGACTGTGTTTCGTTTATTCTTCTTGCAAATAAAAATCCTTTAAGCGGATCTGGTGTCAGTCTCTGCAGTTCTTGGGCCATCTACCTCGGGAAACCCCTAGACATACATGAGGACAAGAAGGTAACGGTAAGCCCAATTAAATCAGCCGCTCCTTCAGGGGTCAGTGCTACACAAGTTATGATCCCTCAATAAACAGAAAAAAACAACAAAGTCACGGACTGTTCTATGACACTGGAGTGCCTGTGGAAATTCGTGTGCCTGGCTGTGCAGGGTGGGGAATCCCAGTTACTTCAGCTTCTTAGGGGGGACGCTACATAACATTTAATTTTTAAATATTGAAAAATCTCAGAAGGGTGTACTTTTATGTTTAATTTGCAGGCTGTTAAAGGGTAAGATCCCATCAAGGGAGAAAAAGTTGTATTTGTGATGCAAGCCACACATGATCAAGTGTTGGAATCTTCTAGGTTCAGGACCATTTGTTTTGACTTCATCCTAGAGAAAGCACTACGTTATCAGCCCACAACAGGAAATTAGGAGTTGAATGTATATTTGTCAGATCAACAAACATTTTTCTGCACTTGCAGGGTCTTTAAAATAAAACATATTGGGAGGTGCATATATTTCAGAGATGTATATATCCCCTCCTTCTCTCAAGTTGCAGAATACATATTGTAAAGACTTTAAAGAGGAAGTAAACCCTTCCAAACAACTTGGACCTATAGGTAAGCCTAGATTAAGGCTTACCTGTAGGTCCAAGCAATATCTCCTAAACCTATATGGTTTAGGAGATATTTGCCCGAAAATGGGCACCGCTGTCTACGGCGCATGCGCCGTAGACAGCGGCGCGCATGCGCACTAAATGCGGCAAATCCAAGAATGGATTTGCCAAATTTGTCGACTCCCGTGCGCATGCGCGGGAGTGACGTCATCGCGGCTTCGCCGTATGAAAGCGGCAGAGCGGCGAGGCGCGACTCCCGTGCGCATGCGCGGGAGTGACGTCATCGCGGCTTCGCCGCTGTCATTGGTCGGAGCTGCGAGACGCCACCAGCAAGATGGACGCGGCGGACTACAGGGATCAGCGGCGACTTCGCTGGCTCCTGTGTCAGGTAAGTGACACATAATGAGCTACTATGCGATGCATAGTAGTCCATTATGCTTTACCTTTGCAGGGAAAAAAAGAGGAAGTAAACCCATCAGGGTTTACTTCCTCTTTAAAGCAAATAGTGTCCAAGTCATCTCATAGACCACTTAGTTACAGCATGAAAAGCCACAGATTGTCTAATGGTTGCCTAAACATCTACTATTATTTCCACTGGGTGTAAACAGAGTTACATAGGCCTAATTGAAAAATCTTGGGTAAAATGATTGCCGACTGCATCACAAGGATGTACGGCAGCAAAGAAGATTCCCTGCTGAATCACGTACCTAGTATGAGATCCACGCTCTTGGGCATGGTGTGTGTGTGCCCGCTTGCCCAGCTATGCTGAGATTCATCACAGCACATGCCGATCACCAGGTTCTGGCCAATGATTGACCACCGAACCCGGTGATAGGTTCTTAGCTTCCCCAAACACAGCTCTGTGAATGTAAACACAGAGCTGTTTTCAGTGATGGGGGTCTTGTTGTTTTCTAAACAGGTAATCAAAACAACTAGATCCCTAATGAAAGCAGCACACAGTATACACATACACACTTGTTTGGCACACATTTAACCCCTTGATCGCCCCAGATGTTAACCCCTTTCTGCTCAGTGTCACTAGTACAGTGACAGTGCATATTATTAGTAATGATCACTGTAATAAAATCACTGGTGATATCAGTGGCAGTTAATTAGTTCCCCCCAGGTTCAGTTAGTGTCAGATTTTCCGCTGCACTATCACAGTTCCATTAAGTTGCTGATGCCCTCCCGGCAGCATTACTAGTATAAAAAATCAAATAAATATAAATTCCAGTATATATTGTAGATAGTCATCCTGGAGAAGGTTGATAAAAGAGGGTAAGTACTGCCCTTTTAGGCCTACTTATTAGGCAGCTGATCAGAGAGGCTGAGAGGAATGGCTGCGTTGCTATTAGAGCTGAAGAGTGCTTGTTGCTGGAAGGACATCTGTTGCCTCTGACTTGATCCTGCTAAGTGGGCTTGCCTCAACTGGGACTTTGCTATGTGATATGCTGTGGCTGGGATGCTGAGCATGATTCAAAAGGATGATCTTTAGGGATGAGCTTCGAGTTCGAGTCGAACTCATGTTCGACTCGAACATTGCCTGTTCGCCTGTTCAGCGAACAGTGAACAATTTGGGCTGTTCGCAGCAAATTCGAAAAGCCGGAACACCCTATACAAGTCTATGGGAGAAATCTAAAGTGCTCATTTTAAAGGATAATATGCAAGTTACTGTCCTAAAAAGGGTTTGGGGACCTGGGTCCTGCCCCAGGGGACATGGATCAATTCAAAAAAAAGTTTTAAAAACGGCCGTTTTTTCAGGAGCAGTGATTTTAATAATGATTAAAGTGAAACAATAAAAGTGTAATATTCCTTTAAATTTCGTAGCTGGGGGGTTTCTATAGTATGCCTGTGAAGGGGCGCATGTTTCTGGTGCTTAGAACTGTCCCTGCACAAAGTGTCATTTGTGCAGGAAAAAAAGTCTTTTAAAATCACTTGCGGCTAAATTGTCGGCTCCCCGTAATACAGAGAACACTCAATGAGTGTTCTCTGTATTAGCCGACAATTTATTAATTCATTGATAAAAAAAAAAGCGTGGGGGTTCCCCTAAATTCAATTACCAGGCCCTTCAGGTCTGACATGGATATTAAGGGGAACCCCGTGTCAAATTAAAAAAAAATTGACGTGGGGGTCCCCCTAAATATCCATACCAAACCCTTCAGGTCTGATATGGATATTAAGGGGAACCCTGCATCAAATTTTTAAAAAAAATTGACGTGGGGTCCCCCTAAAAATCCATACCAGACCCTTTATCCGAGCACGCAACCTGGCAGGCCGCAGGAAAAGAGGGGGGGACGAGAGAGCGGCCCCCCCCCTCCCTCCTGAACCGTACCAGGCCACATACCCTCAACATTGGGAGGATGCTTTGGGGGTCTGTGACCCCTCAAAGCACCTTGCCCCCATGTTGATGAGGACAAGGGCCTCATCCTCACAACCCTGGCCGGTGGTTGTGAGGGTCTGCGGGCGGGGGGCTTATCAGAATCTGGAAGCCCCCTTTAACAAGGGGACCCCCAGATCCCGCCCCCCCCTTTTGGAAAGGTTAGGGGGTACCCATTTCACAAAGAAAGTGTAAAAATGGTTAAATAAGACCAACACACTTTTGAAAAATTCCTTTATTAAAAATAAAAAAAAGATTCCAGTGGTGCTAATCCACTCTTGCTATCCAGCGACGAATCTCCGGTGTCCAGCGATGGATGATCATATCCAGCAACGGGGGATCTCTCAGTCCAGCGCTGTCCATACATCCGTCTTCTGTCTCCACTCCGGAGACACTGCAGAGAGCCCAGCGCTGACGTTTCTTATATTAGGAGTTCGGGGCCACCCGTCACCTGACCCCGCCCCCTCTGACGCTGGTGAAGGGAGCCAGGGGTTCCCCAGTGACGTATGGGTGACCCCGCCCCCTCTGATGTAACGGAAACCATTTTTACACTTTCTTTGTGAAATAGTAGGGGTACTTTTGTACCCCCTTACCATTTCAAACAGGGGGGGGCCCGGGATCTGGGGGTCCCCTTGTTAAAGGGGGCTTCCAGATTCTGATAAGCCCCCTGCCCGCAGACCCTCACAACCACCGGCCAGGGTTGTGAGGATGAGGCCCTTGTCCTCATCAACATGGGGACAAGGTGCTTTGAGGGGTCACAGACCCCCAAAGCATCCTCCCAATGTTGAGGGTATGTGGGCTGGTACGGTTCAGGAGGGAGGGGGGCCGCTCTCTTTTCCTGCGGCCTGCCAGGTTGCGTGCTCGGATAAAGGGTCTGGTTTGATTTTTTAGGGGGACCCCCACGTCAATTTTTTTTAAAAATTTGATGCGGGGTTCCCCTTAATATCCATGTCAGACCTGAAGGGCCTGGTAATTGAATTTAGGGGAACCCGCACGCTTTATTTTTTATTTTATTTTTTTATCAATGAATGAATGAATTGTCGGCTAATACAGAGAACACTCATTGAGTGTTCTTTGTATTACGGGGAGCCGACAATATAGCTGCAAGTGATTTTAAAAGACTTTTTTTCCTGCACAAATGACACTTTGTGCAGGGACAGTTCTAAGCACCAGAAACATGCGCCCCTTCACAGGCATACTATAGATACCCCCCAGCTACGAAATTTAAAGGAATATTACACTTTTATTGTTTCACTTTAATCATTAATTAACTGCTCCTGAAAAAACGTCCGTTTTTAAAACTTTTTTTTGCATTGTTCCATGTCCCCTGGGGCAGGACCCAGGTCCCCAAACCCTTTTTAGGACAGTAACTTGCATATTACCCTTTAAAATGAGCACTTTAGATTGTGAACGTTCGAGTCCCATAGACTTTAATAGGGTTCTAAAGTTCACACAAAGTTTAGGTCTGTTCGCAGGTTCTGGTGCGAACCGAACAGGGGATGTTCGGCTCATCCCTAATGATCTTAAACTGCTAAGAAGAGTTTGTGTGTTGTTTGGGTTGCCAATGAGGACAAAGCCTGTCAATTTTCTGTTGCTTTTGCCGAATAAAGCCTTTTAAGTTGACTAAACTGTCTCACAGTTGGCTGTTCACCCCTCTGATCCCTTACAATATCCCATGGTTTGTAGACATGTCACACAAAGCAATCAATATACATTTATTGAGATTTTTCACCAAAGGCATGTAGCAGAATACATGTTGGTCAAAATTTGTTAGGAGATTTGATTTTTTTAATTGTTTTATGAGATATGTTTTAAAGCAGAAAATATATTTTTTTAATTTATTTGTTTTTTCGTTTGTATATTAAAAAATAAAAAACCCAGTGGTGGTCAAATACCACCAAAAGAAAGCTCTAGTTGTGTGAAAAAAATTATATAAATTTAGTTTGCCTTCAGAACTGCCTGAATTGTTCATGGCATAAATTCAACAAAGTGTTGAACCAAGAGATTTTGGTCTATATTGACATGATAGTGTAGCACTAACCCCCGAAGCTGCTGGTTTGATTGGGCTTACTGTTACATTCTTCACCTCGATTTGCGTGTCTAGGGGTTCCCGTGGTAGATGGCCCAGAAACTTTAGAGACTGACAACAGATCCGCTTGAAGAGATTTTTATTTGCACAAACGTAGTTAACGAACAGTCTCTCAATATAGGATCAGAGGGTTAGGAGAAAAGTTCAGGTACTCTTAGTGTCAAAGTCAATAATAAAGAACTCGCTTACTTTTACTGAATCCAGAGAATAGCCATTCACAGCTGGATGTTCACTCTAGTTGGATAGACCCTCATTTACAAGGCCTAGCAGCCAACAGGGTGTTTAAATCAGGAATAAGTCTCTGCCACAGACTTTGTTGTAGAACACATAGGAATAAGTCTCTGCCACAGACTTTGTTGTGGAACACATAGGAATACGGAAACTTGAATACTTGCAGAACACTAGTGTGGTACCAGTATGTTTCAGCCAGTTTGGCAACACCTCACGAAATTGGATTCAGTTAGGTCCCTTGCGGCCTTAGGCCAACCCTTGCGTGGCCTTCTTCTGAAGAGTCCTCCCCTGGATAGCTACAAAGTTGCTGGGCCACTCCACAACTGGAGACAGCACCAGACCACCTCTGAATCCTTTCCTTAGTTTCCTTGCCTCGGGCTAGCTGGCCCAGAGACATAAAGTTGGGTGGCTCAGCACCCCAGGCCATAGCCTTCCTGGGGGCTGGTCAGGAGGACCAGGACCATGGAGTCAGAACATACTTCTGGACCGGAACCCCACATGACATCCGCATCTTAAGTACCCTCTCCCAGAAAGCACAGCAAGAGTGACACTCCCACTGGGAAGGCTCCTAGAGAAAGTGACCTAAAAGCACCCAATCAGACTGTGTTTCCATGCCTGCCAGAAGAGACAATGCCCCCTATGGCCAGGCTGAACACCCTATAGTCCAGTCAGACTGATGCTAAGGTCAAAATTTGGAATAATTATACCTAAACCAAACTGTAGTTTAGGTGTAACATTAAATTTCAAAAACATGGCGCGTGCTCTTCAGGAGCTAGTGCTACAATAGCAGTTTCTGCAGATTTGTTGGCTGCACATTCATCATGCAAATCTCCTGTTCCACCATATCCCAAAGGTGCTCTATTGCATTGATATCTTGTGACTATGGAGGGCATTTTTAGTACAGTGAACACATTGCCATGTTCAAGAAACCAGTGGTGAGATGATTTGAGCTTTGTGACATGGTACATTATCCTGCAGGAAGTAGCCATCAGAAGATGGGTACACTGTAGTCATAAAGGGATGTACATGGTCAGCAACAATACTCAGGTAGGCCAGGGCATTTAAACGATGCTCAGTTGGTACCAAGGGGCCCAAAGCATGCCAAGAAAATATTCCCCACACCATTACACCCCCACCATCAGCCTTTATGTTCCATATGAGTTTCTAATAGGCCCATGTTTAGCTATTTTTTGACATTCCTGTGGCCTTCTTTCACAATCTTTCTCATTATATTTAGTATTATTTAAAGTAATCTAATCCTACTTGAAAGCATGAAAAGAATGATTTCCTTGGGGAATGTATATGCCACAGGGACTAGGGCTGCCCATGACTCATGCATTATAAGAAAAGTTGTCCTGTGAATCATTGTGTTCTTGTTGTTACGTGTAAACCTATACATGTTATAACTCATGTTGGTGAAGAGCCAAGCTAAGCTTCAAATATGTCAGATACAAAGGGAGCCTGATCAAGACTCTAAAGGGCTCCAAGCAAGATATTTTATATAGGTCCCCATTTTTAATGTTTCTGGTCAGCTTTTTTCTTTAACCACTTGCTTACAGGGCACTTAAACACCTTCCTGCCCAGACCAATTTTCAGCTTTCGGTGCTCTCACAATTTGAATGACAATTACTCAGTCATGCAACACTGTACCCAAATGAATTTTTTGTCCTTTTTTTCCCACAAATAGAGCTTTCTTTTGGTGGTATTTGATCACCTCTGGGGTTTTTATTTTTTGCGCTATAAATGAAAAAAGACCGAAAATTTTGAAAAAAAACGCATATTTCTTTGTTTCTGTGACAGAATTATGCAAATTATTAATTTTTCTTCATAAATTTTGGTCACAATTTATACTGCTACATATCTTTGGTAAAAATAACCCAAATTAGTGGATATTATTTGGTCTTTGTGAAAGTTAGAGAGTCTACAAGCTGTGGTGCGAATCGCACAAAATTGATCACATCTGATGTACTGGTGGCCTATCTCGCTTCTTGTGACCCGAACAAGCCAGGAAAGTACAAATACCCCCCAAATGACCCCTTTTTGGAAAGTAGACATTCCAAGGTATTTAGTAAGAGGCATGGTGAGCTTTTTGATGTTGTCATTTTTTTCCCACAATTCTTTGCAAAATTAAGATTTTTCATTTTTTTTTTTTTCTCCACAAAATTGTCATTGTAATAGGTTATTTCTCTCACGTGGCATGTGTATACCACAAATGACACCCCCCAAAAAATTCTGCTACTCCTCCTGAGTATTACAATACCACATGTGTGGGACTTTTTCACAGCCTGGCCACATAGAGAGGCCCAACATGCAGGTAGCGCCATCATGTGTTCTAGGAACATAAGTTACACATCTAACTTGTTGACTATTTATTACACTTTTGAAGCACCAGGACAATGACACGTGACACTGATGACAGATGGCACTGATACGTGGCAATGATGACAGGTGGCACTGATGACAGATGGCACTAATATGTGGCACTGATGACAGATGTCACTAATATGTGGCACTGATGACGCGTGGCACTTATACGTGGCACTGATGACACGTGGCACTAATACGTGGCACTGATGACACGTGGCACTGAAACGTGGCACCGATGACAGATGGCACTAATACTTGGCACTAATATGTGCCACCGATGACAGATGGCACTAATACATGGCACCGATGACGCGCGACACTGATGACAGATGGCACTGATAAGTGGCATTGATGACACGTGACACTGACAACAGATGGCACGTGACACTGACAGGTGGCACTGATGACAAATGGCACTGATACGTGGCACTGATGACAGATGGCACTATGTGGCACTGATGACACGTGGCACTGACGGCAGGTGGCACTGACAGCAGGTGGCACTGGGGGCAGGTGGCACTGGGGGCAGGTGGCACTGGGGGCAGGTGGCACTGACGGCAGGTGGCACTGGGGTGGATGGCACTGGGGGCAGGTAGCACTGGGGTGGATGGCACTGGGGGCAGGTAGCACTGGGGTGGATGGCACTAGGGGCAGGTAGCACTGGGGTGGATGGCACTAGGGGCAGGTAGCACTGGGGTGGATGGCACTGGGGGCAGGTAGCACTGAGGTGGATGGCACTGGGGGCAGGTAGCACTGGGGTGGATGGCACTGGGGCAGATGGCACTGCTGGGGGCGGATGGCACTGCTGGGGGCGGATGGCACTGCTGGGGGCGGATGGCACTTTTTATTTCATTTTTTTAATTTATTTTTTTTCCACAATCAGAACGGCTGCCGCTGCAGCCGTTCATCTCTCCCCTCTCGCACTGTCTGTGCGAGGAAGGAGAGCGGCGCTGCGAGATGATCTCATATGTTTACATATGAGATCATCTCCCATTGGACACGCCGATCACGCTGTAAACGGCCGCTGTGATTGGCCGTTTACAGCGATCTGTGTTTGCCTGTCCCCGGGGGACACGGCGAACACAGAACTTCCGCGATGCGCGCCCGCGGCGGCGCGCATTGCGGAAGTAAACATCAGGCCGTCCAGGGACGACCGCCCGGACGAACGTGCCTGCTCTACGGCCGTCATTCGGCTATAGGGCGGGCGCGAGGAGGTTAAACTTGTTATCATAACTATCATAGAAGAGTCAATCTGACAGTATTTTATGTTGACAAACTGCTAATGAGAAAAGGACCAGCATTTTTCCATCCAATACCATATGTGGCTCACATACTGTATGTGGATCACAGAGTTCTTATTTTCAATAGGGTCAAGGTTTGGATTTTGATTATGATGTCAAACCTTGTAAAAATTACATGGGATTGTACACCACATTAACATCCATCATACCATAACAGCAAAGCTAAATAATAAAGTAAAATAAAGTAAATACACAGCAAACATTAATAAACACAAAAAAAAAAGATAGCGCTCCTGCTGGAAAAGAAAGCACATCTTAGCCACTTAAGGTGGGAGTAAACGCTGCATTACATTTACCTATAGGTAAGCCTATAGTGAGGCTTACCTATAGGTACAGTAAATATCTTCTAAACATGCACTGTTTAGGAGACATTTGCTTTTGATGCAGCTGGTGATGTCACCGACACATGCGCTCTGAAGGAACAGCATGCTGTGTCGTTCCTTCAGAGTCCTGCGACTTGAAGAAGTGACTTTATCGCGGTTCCAGCCACTCACATAGCCAGAGTCCGCAAACCGGGAAGAAAGACTGGGTAAAGATGGAAGCACCTTCAGCAGTGACAGTGAGTCACTGGAAGGCTTCATTTTATGGTAAGTTTCACATAATGTTCTAGTATGTGAAACATACTAGCACATTAAGGCATTGCCTTGCAGGATTAAAAAGAGAAAAAAAAACGGTTTACTACCGCTTTAATCCTGCATGTATAGAAATCAAAGTCCAAAATGTACTCTCTAGGAGCAGTCTCAAGTTAGCTCTCCTCTTCCTAGATTTCTCTCTGTTAATCAAACTTGCTGTATTGCAGGTCATATGTCGAAATGTCAAAAGCCTGACCACACTGAGCTTGTTTGAGCAGTTGTGCAGTTTCAGTTCACTGAGCTCCAAGCCTCAGCAATGGTGGATGATACTGCATAGCTCCCCACTTTCCCTGATTTTGAGAGACTGTCCCTGATTTCGAGGGACTGTCCCTGATTTAGAACAAAGTCTCTCTTTGCTCCTCATTTATCCTTCATTTTGGTCTGATCTATATAATTTTTATATACAATGCACTTTCTATCTTTCAAAATATGTTTTCCAGTGCTAAACCTTTTATGCAATTTATAAATGTCTACATTTGTACATTTCAAAAGCCAGTATAAAGAATTAGTAATGGTAAAAAAAATGCACTTTTGGGTTTAGCTAATTATTTTTGTATTATTCTCTTTTAAGGGGGCATGGCAGGGGGTGTGTCATATGCCTACATACTTTTGCTAATAGGTGTTCCTCATTCCTATCTTAAAGTGGTTGTATTGTATAGTCACTCACAGCGCCGGTGCCGCGATACCCGGAAGACACCCAAAGGGAACATGTCAGCTCCCTCGGCGTGGATGTCAGGGCCTCGTTCTAAGGTAAGTATTTCATAATGAGCTAGTATGCGGTGCATACTAGCTCATTATGCCTTTTCCTTTGCAGGTCAAAAAAAAAAAACTTCAGCGGGTTTACTCCCGCTTTAAAAAGTTGGGAGATATGATACTGTCCCAGCTTCCTGATTTCCAAGCCTCTCTCTGGATCACTCTTCCAGCTACAGGCATTCAACTGACCAAGCATTCCTGTCAGCTTTTCTCCAATGTTACTTCTTTTGATCTTGGGCCGATCTGTCTCTCCAAAGGATGCTGTGTTACGCACATTTTTTACCCTTACTTCGGAGCCTACACTCTCCTTGAAAGCAAAACAGAAATAAAACTTCTCCTTTTACAGTACTAACATAAAAAAGCTTTATTCACAATACAAATGTATAAAGTATAGCCAGGTGACCCAGGTGTCTCATGGGCCTTGAGTGTTTGGCTAAATTCCAGAGCCCTAATCTGAACCAAGTTGGAACTGCAAGGCCCTGCTTGAAGTGTGCTCCAGGCATTTGGAGATTATTGAGAATTTGTGTAGCACTACCTCAATGGGAGCTGAGTGTACAAACATACAATATCGTAGGAAAATCATCAAAAGTAATACTTACTACCCAATAGTAGTTAGTAGTGCTACATCAAAGAAAACAGGCACCATCCCAGGAAGTAATATAATACAATATTATCATCCAACAGGGTTGGTAACTAGGCAAGGGTAAAATGGATTAACAATGGTAATAACACAAATTAGAATACAAAGTGGTTAACAGTATGGACTAGGCATAAGATGACATTTGGAATTCAAATCAGTATAAACAGTAGCAAGACTGTCTCAAGTGCAGCAGTGAGCAGCAATGGAGTTTACTCTAACAAGTAATGAAATGATACTGCCAGAGTGCACTCATGGTGGCAATGCTAGTCTCAGACTGACTGGATAGGAAAACAATTCATTTTTTTTGGTGAGTCCCATAAAAAATGTGAGGCCCAAAAAAAAACCTTTAACTCCTCCACTGTTAGATCTCTCCACTCGTAGGGACGGGCATAATAGGATGTTGGATTATTCAAAAGAAATTGTTGTGCATACAGGTTGCACTGGGCCACAATTGATGCTAATATGTCCTCCGTAAAAATGTAATTAAAAAAATTGATTGGGGAAAAAATCTCGGTGTCCACCTGAACTCCTGGCTGGGCAGTGAAAGAGGGGATGTTAGCTTCTCCTAAATTAGAAGAAAGCCACATGGAGTTCTGAAGGGCATGGGGAAGGCTGGCATGGGTCCTAACCCTTTTGGGCTGAGGTGATACCCCATTGGCACTTGGCCTTTCTTGCCGAGGTACTGCGGTGCTGGTGGATGCAACTGCCTCCTCACCAGAACGCCTTCGTTTTGCGGGCAGAATATCTTCCTCCACTGAGTCTGTCAGGGTTCCACTACTGAGGACTGGTTATTTTACGTCAGACTCAGAATCCTGCACAGATGAGTGCTAATAAGCCTGCACTGATGAGGTGGCACAGATGTGTGCTAAGCCTGCACTGATGAGCACTGATGTGCAATGATTGATGGCACAGATGTGCACTGATGAGGTGGCACAGATGGGCACTGATCGCACAGATGTGCACTGATGAGGCAGCACAGATGTGCACTGGTTGCACAGATGTGCACTAATGAGGCGGCACAGCTGGGCACTGATGAGGTGGCACAGATATGCACTGATGAAGTTGCACAGATGGGTACTGATGAGGTGGCACAGATGGGCACTGATAATGCAGCACAGATGTACACTGATTGCACAGATGTGCACTAATGAGGTGGCACAGATGGGCACAGATATGCACTGATAAGGTGGCATAGATGGGTACTGATGAGGTGGCACAGATGTGCACTGATGAGGTGACACAGATGTGCACTCATTTATTGCATAGATGTGCACTGATGAGGTGACACAGATGGGCACTGTTGAGGTGGCACAGATGGGCACTGATGAGGCGGCACAGATGGGCACTGATGAGGTGGCACAGATGTGCATTGATGAGGCGGCACAGACGGGCACTGATCACTGATGGCACAGATGGGTACTAATTATAGATGGCACTGATGATAATTGGCACCATGGCACTGTGGTACTGATTGGGCACTGTTTGGACACTATATGTTGTGTTTTTTTTACTGTAATGCTCAGGAATCACTCACAGATTTTCACAGATCCTTTCTCTCCTCACATGCGGTCTCTGTGAGGAGAGAGCCGATGTTGTGTCGATTATTTTCCCCCGTCCCCGCTTGCCAAGTACAGAGGACAAGGAGACGCCAAAGGTCTTCCGAAGATAAACAGCGCCTGCACACTGAGTCCAGGTTCAAGCCCCACCAAGTGGATATAGAGTTAGAATAAAAAATTGCAGAGCGAAGCGAGGCCGTGCCCGAAGCGTGGCGAATTAATCGAGCCTGAGAGGGGCCCTGTTATTAAGTTCTACCATATGTCCACTTGCATGGTGGGGCTTGAACCTGGACTCGGGGCAGAAGGTACTATCTTCGGAGACTTCCCGAATGGGAAAATCATACTAGAGAGGCTGTTACTAGAACCCATTTCAAGCTCGAAAAATGATAATGCTACACTGGAAATCAGAGACTCCTCCTACGGATAAAGAGTCAATGGTTGCTGTGGGAAACACCATTTGTATGGAAACGCTTATTCACCAGCATAGGGGGTGTGCACATAAATATGAGAAACTTTGGGATCCATGGCTGGATGTGCCTGGGCTTGCCCTGGCAGATCTGACCATAGATAGGCTTCTGGGTCTTAATGTGGGCTGATTGTATAATCTGTGTGTGTATGTATGTATAGTGTATGGTGGGGGAGGGGGGGTGTATGTATGTATGTATATTGTATGGTGGGTGAGGAAAGAGGTGAAAGTACTTTGAAATCCTGACATGGCAAAAACTTACCTTACAAGTTGAGTTCCAGTCCCAGCACGATCTCTGCACACTTTCCAACAGAGCAGCAGGGAATTGGGGACCACCTCCTTGTCCCTTCTGCAGCCAGCCAGAGGACTCACGGAGAGCACCCGGCAACATGGAGGCTCCGGCTCTGCCTCTGTGTCCCTTCCCCCACTCAGGCAGCAGGGGCAGAAATCAGGCGGCGATGCGGACCCGAACTTGAGGAGACACAGCCGCACTGATGGTACAGCTTCGACACAGGCACAGGGAGCCACTGGCGGGTCTGAAATGAATAATGTGCCCGGGTCTCAGGCGGGCAGAAACCCGGGCACATGTTTCAAAACCTGGACTTTCTGGGTGAATCCTGGACAGGTGGCAACCCTATGTAGCTCCCAAGTTAGGAAAAACTCCAGGATAGGGATGAGTCGAACACCCCCCGGTTTGGTTCGCACCAGAACTTGCGAGCGGACCCCAAATTCGTACGAACTTTAGAACCCCATTGAAGTCTATGGGACTCGAACGTTCGAAATTAAAAGTGCTAATTTTAACGGCTAATATGCAAGATACTGTCCTAAAAAGGATTTGGGGACCTGGCTCCTGCCCCAGGGGACATGGGTCAATGCCTAAAATGTTTTTAAAAATGGCTGTTTTGGCGGGAGCACTGATTTTAATGACGATTAAGGTGAAAAAAAAAAAGTGAAATATTCCTTTAAATATGGTGCCTGGGGGGTGTCTGTAGTATGCCTGTGAAGTGCCACGTGTTTCCCGTGTTTAGAACAGTCCCTACACAAAATGACATTAAACGGAAATAACACCATTTAAAACTGCTTGCGGTTTTAATGTTATATCTGGTTCCTGCAATATGGTTAAAAATCATTGAGAAAAATGGCATGGGTAGCCCTGCCTATTACCAGCCCCTTTGGGTCTTGTACGCATATTAAGGGGAACCCAGTACCCATATTAAAAAAAGGAAATGCCTGTGGCCCCAAGGCCCTATATACTCAGAACAGCAGTATACAGGCGGTGCAAACAAGACAGGGACTGTGTAGGTTTGTTGTGTTAAGTTGAATCTGTTTGTAATTTTCAACTGGTACATTTTTAAAGTGTAGCTCAAAAAAACTATTTTTAAGCTTTTTGGAAAACATAGGGAAGGGTTATCACCCCTGTATAATTTGTTTTGTCGTCCATCTTTTTTCATCTCACTTGCTGTTGTCTCCTTCCGTTTGCAAGTAGGAGATGTTTGTAATGCCGCGTACACACGAGCGGATTGTATGGCGTACTTAGTCCGTCATACAATCCGACGGACAATCCGTCGTAGTTTCCACTGAATGAACTTGACCACACACGGATACACAAACAGTCCGTCGAAAGCTTGCGCGATGACGTGTACAGCACGTACGACGGGACTAGAAATAGGAAGTCCAAGACACAGCAAAGCACCCTTCCGCCGTGTAAATCCTTTCTGGGCATGCGCCATTCTTAGTCCGTCGAACTAGCATACTGACGACCGTATTGTCCGCTGAAACCATAGTACGACGGACAGAATTTCGAAAAAAACGAAATTCTTAGTACTCCAGACTGCACGCTGAAAAAGTCCGCTGAAGCCCACACACGAGCGGATTGTCCGCTGAAATGTGTTTAGACGGACTAAGTACGCCATACAATCCACTCGTGTGTACGCGGCATAAGTTGGATGTTTGAAAGTATGGGCCTGCCCTATATGCTCTGCAGAAATGGTGGAACAAGGTGTTGATTTTGCCACAACATTGTAAGCCCTGAAAGTGACTCTTGGTGGGCCCTGCTGTGAACGATTATATCAAGAATTGTAATTACATGCCATTGTTGAACAGTGGTAGAAAAATTTACCTTTGGTGGTTGTGATGCTGGTGCCACAACACTATAAGTCCTCACAGTTACTCTGGGTGGGCACAGGAACGGGCCCTCCTGTGAAATATTATATCAAGAATTGTAATTACATGTCCCTGTTAAACAGGGGCAGAAAAATTGGGCCTTAGGCACTGGTGCTGGTGCCACCACACTGCAACCTCTCCCATATACTCTAGTTTTATTGCAGGAATTAGCCCTGCTGCAAAGCATTGCATCAACAATTGTAATTAAACGCCCCTGTTAAACAGGGGCAGAAAAATTGGGCCAGGACAGTCACTCAGCATCAGCATAGGCAGTCTTGAAGGGATGTGATATTTCAAAAAAAATTATTCGGTTACATCAGCTTCAGGTGCTTGGTAGCTGTGGGTGATCCAAGACTGATTCATCTTGATGAAGGTCAGTAGATCAACTGATTCGGTGGACAGGCGCACCCTGTGATCGGTAACAAAGCCACCAGCAGCACTGAAGGTGCCTTCCGAAAGAACGCTGGATGCAGGACAGGCCAGTAGCTCAATTGCATACTGTGCAAGCTCTGGCCAGTGATCCATCCTCAAGACCCAGTAAGCCAGAGGATTTTCGGTGGGAAAGGTGTCCAAGTCTGACCTTGCCCCTAGGTATTCCTGCACCATGTAAATCAGACGCTGGCGATGGTTGCTGGAACCGATCATACCTTGGGGCTGCAGACTAAAAAATTGTCTGAAAGCATCAGTCAGACGCCCACCTTCTCCACCGCTCCTTCTGACCGATGCCTCAGCAACACGTTGTCCAGGACCAAGAGTTTGTAACCTCCCAGTCTCTGGGAACGCGTTGCACAGACCTTTCTGCAAGGCCTCCCGGAGATGTCTCATCCTCTGCTCCCTCTGCGATGGCAAGATAAGGTCGGCAACCTTACCCTTGTACCGTGGATCAAGGAGAGTGGCCAGCCAGTAATGGTCCCTCTCCTTGATCCGAACAATACGAGGATCCTTCCGCAGGCTTTGCAGGATCAGGGAGGCCATGCAGCGTAGGTTAGCTGAGGCATTCGGTCCGGAGTCCTCTGGGTCTCTAAGGACAACATGATCCGCAGCTACCTCCTCCCAGCCACGTACAAGTCCACGTGTTTCTTAGGACTGTAAATCATCCCTACAAGACTGCTGCTGCTGCTGCTGCTGCTGCTGATGCTGAGTGCCAGCCTCCACCTCCATGCTGACACAATCATCCTCCTCCTCCTCTTCCTCCTCCTCATCCTCTTCCTGTGTGATGGGTGGCACAGCAGGAACACTGTCTGGATAAAGGGGGCCTTGAGAGGCAAGGAAGTCCTCTTCTTCCTGCCTCTGTTCTGCCTCAAGTGCCCTGTCCATTATTCCACGCAGCGTATGCTCCAAGAGGTGGACAAGAGGTACAGTGTCACTGATGCATGCACTGTCACTGCTCACCATCCTTGTGGCCTCCTCAAACGGTGACAGGACAGTGCATGCATCCCTGATCATGCCCCACTGGCGTGGTGAGAAAAAACCGAGCTCCCCTGACCCTGTCCTGGTGCCGTAGTCGCACAGGTACTCATTGATGGCCCTCTGCTGCGTGTGCAGCCGCTGCAGCATGGCCAACGTTGAGTTCCACCTGGTGGGCATGTCACATATAAGGCGGTTCTTGGGCAGGTTCAACTCCTTTTGGAGCTCAGCCAGCCGAGCACAGGCATTAAATAATCGGCGGAAATGCACACAGACTTTCCTGGCCTGCTTCAGGACATCCTGTAAGCCGGGGTACCTGCCCAAGAACCGCTGCACCACCAGGTTAAGGACGTGAGGTACACAGGGCACATGGGTCAGTTGTCCCTGTCTGGGAGGGCGGAGAGGAGGTTGGTGCCATTGTCGCAAACCACCATTCCTGGCTTAAGCTGGCGTGGCGTCAACCACCTCTCGGCCTGCCCCTGCAGAGCTGACAAAACATCCGCCCCAGTGTGGCTCCTGTCCCCCAAACAAACCAGCGCAAGCATGGCATGGCATCGTTTTGCCTACGTACTTGCGTAGCCCCTCGAACGCCTACGGAGCACCGCTGGTTCTGAGGACAGAGCACTGGAAGAGGCCATGGAGGAAGAAGAAGAGGAGGGGGTGGAGGAGAGAGGTGTGTCACAACCAATAGTAGCATTTTGGAGGTGGGGTGGCAGAACAACCTCCAACACTACTGCACCTTGTCCTGTATCCTTCCCAGCTGCCAGAAGAGTGACCCAATGGGCCGTGAAAGACAGGTAACGTCCCTGTCCATGCCTGCTGGACCATGAGTCAGCGGTAATATGCACCTTACCGCTGACCGCCCTGTCCAGCGAGGCAAGGACATTGCCTTCCACATGCCGGTAGAGAGCCGGAATCGCCTTCCGTGAGAGAAAGTGGCGTTTGGGGACCTGCCACTGAGGAACCGCACATTGTACAAACTCACGGAAGGGGGCTGAGTCTACCAACTGAAAATAGATGAATCGTTAAAATTGCGCTATGGACAGATTCTATAAAGATTACAAACTGGAAAGATGGATGAAAGAAAAAATATAAAATGAAAAATAAGTCTCAAGGGGTTAAAGCTGCCTATGCCTAGATCCTCCTCCTTTATGTAAAGGAGTGGGCCAGAGATGTAGAATTTAAATTAAGCTTTGGCGCTAGAACCCTTCTTATCGTGCATCTAAGTGCAAAAAATAAATGTGTTTTTATTATATAATCTATATATGACAATTTATTCAGTATTGCTATTATCTAGCCTTTATGTGTTTTATTATTGTGTGTGTGTGTGACAACCAAAAATATATATATTAACCAAAAAATATTAACCAAAAAAATGTATGTATTCTGACTGTGTCCACCATACGGTGGTGTTTACTAAATGTCTGTATGCGTACTGCTCGCAACTCCGTGATGGTTTATATATATTGTAAAGTACCCAAAGTGAACAGCCAAAAAATATGAACTATATATATAAATAATAAAACAACAAAATATTTAGTGATCTAAACTCAATATTCTATAACTGCGAATCCCAAAAGTGACAGTACAAAGTGATCATGCAAATAGCAAAAAAAGTCCTTCAATATCCAAAAGAAATTTTCCAGAATCGCATCTCTAAATTGCTGAAAAATCGCATGTAGTCTTTAAAGCAAAGAGTAAGGTAAAGTGACTAGTGCAGGAAGGTTAGGAACATTCCTCTCCGGTGCGCCACTCAGTGTTGAAGAGATATAATTGCGCTCACCAGAGAAAATACCCTCAGAAGGGTTAGCCGAGCGTTTACAGTATAAGCCACTGTGCTGCTTTCTTTAGACTCTGCTCCTGCTGTACTGGAGGAATGTTCACCCTTTACTTCCACATATGTTCCATTATTAAGTGCATAGAGGAGGAAACAAAAGTATATCCATAGTGCAACACTGTATTTAAACTTTTTTATTCAGTGTATAGAAAATTACTCACAATATCTTTAAAAACAGATCGCGTGTGTGTCGGCTTCACCGGGGACTGCTGCCTGTTACCAATGTGAAGGTGCACGTCCTTGGCCACTCCCTACGCGTTTCGTCAGAGCGACGTCATCTGGAGCGCTCCATATGACGTCGCTCTGACGAAACTGTCTGCCTCTCCTTGCTGGCCTTCCAGACATGGTAATGGCCTGAAGGGAGTTGGGTAAAACAGCAGTTGGGTAGTGTATATTGTGCTGGAGGCACACAACACCCACTAACTCCTGCAGATGCCTTTATTATAGAACACCAGAGATAAAGGGGTATACTGTAATGGAGTCACACAACACCCACTAAGCCCTGCAGATGCCTTTATTATAGAATACCAGAGATAAAGGGGTATACTGTAATGGAGTCACACAACACCCACTAAGCCCTGCAGATGGCTCTATTAGAGAACAGCAATAAAGGGTAGATACAGGTGTATATTGTGCTGGAGGCACAAAACACACGCTAACTCCTGCAGATGCCTTTTTTTATAGAACACCAGAGATAAAGGGGTATATACAGATGTATACTGTGCTGTGCTGGAGGCACACACAACTTCCAATAACTCCTGCAGATGGCAAGGGGGCTCAAATAGAGAAGAGCTATGTAGGTGGATATAGCGATGTGTACAGGGTACAGAGCATGCAGACAGCACGCACAAGCTCCTAACACTACTGACTGCAAGCTCTATTATAAAAGATAGATCACTAGCTATATAGGTGAGGTGAATATAGCGGTGTATACTGCGGTCAGAGCACACAGACAACAACCACTACAGAAGAGCAAGATCGAAAATCGGCCGATAACGATCGGTGTATACTGTGTTGAAGGTACACAGAACACCCACTAACTGCTTCAGACGCCAACACACTACACATTATATAGTGTGGGGCGTGTACTACACAGCCTGAGCTATGATTGGCCACAGGCATCCTGCCTGTGGCCAATCATGGCTCTCCTCGCTGCTGGCGTTGTGATTGGCCAAGCATGCGGGGTCACAGTGCATGCTTGGCCAATCATGAGCCAGCAATGCACTGCGATGACGCAGTGCATTGTGGGCCGTGAGCGCCACACGAATTTGGCGCGAACGGCCCATAACGTTCGAAATTCGCCGAATGGGCGAACAGCCGATGTTCGAGTCGAACGCATGTTCGACTCGAACACGAAGCTCATCCCTACTCCAGGATATTACACTATGGAGAATTGTATTCCTCAAACCATCCATATGCATGAAGCCTATAACATAATGCTAACAAAACAAATGCATTTTTTTTATAAATGGCAATTTCAGTAAACTCTAGCAACTAACTAGTGAAAATGGAGTTTGCATGGTTGATGTAGGTTCCTGCTACAGATACAGTTAAACATTTTAAGCCGCAACATAATTTTGCCATGACCGCCTTGCTAATGTTCAGAACATTTTGCAGACCAATAATTACATTTAGTACAACTTTTTAAAATTTTGAAATCTCAAGTTTTTCCTAAATTAATTCTCCTTTGTGCTGTGTGTCAAATCCTCAAGGCTGTTTCTATAGCAAATGATAATCAAAACCACTTAGAATACGCTATAATAAGAAAAGGTGCTTTTAAGACAGCAGTACATTCAAATATAACATTTATAAAATACCCGATTTTATCTTTACTATAGGCAGACAGAAAATCATGAAAATTTATTTTCTCCAGGCTGTGTGACTGTAGGTGATTTTTAATGCTTTCAATTAGGAGTTTTATTTAAAAAAAAACATTCTTTTATATAACATAGACAGGTTCTTCAGTAAAAAGCACATAGACTATTTACATGTCTCTACCCCCATAAGCTTATACTCTAATGTTGTAAACAAATCATACAGACTCAAATACTAGGCAAATGTAGAGGCAATGCCACTCAGCAGAGCTAGTGATGTAGAAAAACTGTGAGGTCCAGTTCAAATACACTATATCAGCAAAAGTATTGGGACACCTGCCTTTACATGCACGTCGCACATGAACTTTAATGGCATCCCAGTCTTAGTCTGTAGGGTTTAATACTGAGTTGGTCCACCCTTTACAGCTATACCAGCTTCAACTCTTCTGAGAGGGCCATCCACAAGGTCTAGGAGAGTGTCTATTGGGAATATTTTACCATTCTATCAGAAGCACATTTGTGAGGTCAGCCACTTAATTCATCCCAAAGGTGTTCTATCGGGTTGAGGTCAGGACTGTGCAGGCCAGTCAAGTTCTTCCACCCCAAACTCGTTCATCCTTGTCTTTGTGGACCTTGTTTGTGTACTGGTGTGTACTGGTGCGCAGTCATATCTGAACAGGAAGGGACCATCCCCAAACTGTTCCCACAAAGTCAGGAGCATGAAATTGTCCAAAATGTCTTGGTGTGCTGATGCTTTAAAGCGGTGCTCCAGCCCTCCACGGAACTAATAAAAAGTTAGCAGCTACACATGTTGTCGCTGCTGACTTTTAATAGACACTTACCTGTCTTGGAATCCATCAATGTCAGCACACCAGCCAAAGTTTCTATCGGCTTTTGGGTGCTGCCGCCACCATAGCCTGTAAGAGAAACCGACAATGAAGCCTTGCGGCTTCATAGCTGATTACCTACTGCACATGAGCAAAGCCCTCTGTTCTTTCTGAATGGCTCGGCAGTGGGGTGAGAAGGAGGGAGGTCGAACTTCTGACCAACCTTGCTACGGCAAGGTCCGACAGAAGTGGGGATGAGTACCTGTCAAAACAGGTACCCGCTCCCCCCCGAAAGGTGCCAAATGTGGCACTGGAGGGGGGGGAGACAGATAAGCGAAGCTTCCACTTTTGGGTGGAACTCTGCTTTAAGAGGTCCCTTCACTGGAACTAAGGGGCCAAGCAAAACCCCTGAAAAACAACCCCACCACCATAATCCCCCCTCCACTAAATGATTTAGACCAGTGCACATAGAAAGGTCCATAAATAAATGGATGAGCGCATCCCAATACTTTTGGTAATATAGTGTATATTGCAGTAACCAGCGCTTTTCCACACTAGAAGAGCACCACTCACTGCTAGGACACACAGAAAACAATGTGCTGCGGTGATCCTGCAATAAAATGCAGACATGTCTTTTCCAGTTCTAGCTCCACAGGCGAAGGGAGTAAGATACGGCAGTTCCAGACACATCTGCTTACAAAGCCTGCCCTTCACAGCTTGCGGGCATGCATCAGCTTCTACCACCCCATCTGTGTCCTCTCCAGGGATTGAGGCATGGACCCATTTATAGTTCACAGCGGCTCAGGCATGGTGACCTTGGCCAACGATGTGGGTGGACATCACACCCACTCTCCCAGATGAACAATACAGTAAAATGTCCCAAGTTGTGGCTGCCATTCTGTTCCCAACTATCATTGCTGTGATAGACAGGGGTATAGCAGCTGGGATAACAGAGCTCAGAAAGGAGCCGGGAGAACACACCAAAAGGTTAGCCGAGTTTGAACACCGCCTGAAATAAATTATTGAAATAATATTACCCGGGTGGTGGCTATGGATTCGCTCTATTTATTCCATATATGTATTAACTTGTCTATTCCTATAGTTAGCTAGTCTATAAAAACTCTGATAATGTTACTGTTGATAGTACAATGATATAAGGTTAGCTATGAAAATAACCACACTGCTTAGTAAAACAACGTCTTATTTATTTCCAAAGAACACAGGAAATGCTAACATAAAAACACTAAAGGAAAATACTACAAAGCATATAACAAAAGAGCATCAATTATACTTATTGTAAGGCAATCATCTAGATCAGTGATGGCGAACCTTGGCACCCCAGATGTTTTGGAACTACATGTCCCATGATGCTCATGCACTCTGCGGTGTAGTGGAGCATCATGGGAAATGTAGTTCCAAAACATCTGGGGTGCCAAGGTTCGCCATCACTGATCTAGATATTGCCTCAACTGGGCTCAAAATGGCAAAAGAGAGCTATGAGGCTAAGAGAAGCAAGAAAGGCCAGAGAGCAAAAAAGGGCCAATTTCCCTTCTATGTGCACTTTTAAACTCCACTCATACACCATCCAGACCCAACCCCATTGCCAGCCCATATAGGTTTCTGAAAAATTAAAGTAGTTAATAGGTAGTCCTTCTTAATATATTATATTTCTGTACGTCCTGCTGTATTGGTCTCTAGGGGCAGTATTCGTCATCTTCAGTGATAGCTAGCCCTTTGATCTTCTGTAATCATCTTGGCAGCCATTGTTCTCTTTGAAGCTTGCTTGCAGAATGTTAATCAAGGATTTCAATCTTATCACACCAGTAGGTCAGGAGCCAAGCATTTGTTCCCATACCCCCTGCCTGGGGCATGAATCAACACCCTGCTGGGTCAACTTTCAACTTAAGTCACCTGGTTGTATCAACCAGACAGAAAACTCCAGAAATTTGATATTGAACCTCGTTGCCTTCCAACACCGCCTTATCGACCTGGAAGATGAAATGCAGACCTCTCAGGCAAGTGGCCAAAAGTTTTCCCAAACACAGCAATATATACTGGAGAAACTTGATGATCTAGAGAACCTTTCCCGCTGGAGCAACTTGAGGGTAACCGGCTTGCCCAAAACATTTAACGCAGTTCACTGCAAGAGTTTTGACTGTGCTTATTCCAGAAACACTGGGGAGTGCAGCACTGTGGGTAGTGGAGAGATCAGCATGAGCTTCCCCTCATTTCAGAGCTTCCCCTCAGATCTAGAGCAACAGTATATTAGCCTTTAGTAAATCAACCTCATTGTGTTATTTGTGATCATTTTTTTTCACTCTGCCTGCTGGTTTAAAGTGGTTCTAAAGGCAGAAGTTTTTTTTTATCGTAATGCATTTTATGCATTAAGATAAAAAGCCTCCTGTATGCAGTAGCCCCCCTCAGCTCCATAATACTTACCTGAGCCCCATCTCGATCCAGCGATGTTGCACGAGAGTCTTGGCTGTCCTGCTGAGACAGCAGGGGAGAAACACCATTGTACCCCTACATTGTACCCCTACCAATTCACAAAAAAGTGTCAAAAATAATAAAAAAGACAGGAGACACTTTAGGACAAATCCTTTATTAAAAAATAAAAATGTCCCATGATGTAGATCCATTTCATGCCGCCCGACGTACTGAAAGAAATAAAAGCCACAACAGCTCTGCCTCCATGGGAAGCTCCCGCGGAGTGACTCTTCTTCTCGGTGACAGCTATTATATAGTTGAGGGCGGGGCCACCTGGTGATGTAAATGGGTGACCCCGCCCCCTCTGACACCACGTGACTTCCGAGGAAGATGTGGTCACCCGTTTACATCACCGAGTGGTCCCACTTTCAGCTATATAACAGCTCTCACCGAGAAGAAGCGCGGGAGCCGTCCATGGAGGCGGAGCTGTTGCATTTTTTTTTGCCTCATCGGGCAGCGTGAGATGGATCTATATCGTGGAACATTTTTTTTTTATTGTTAATAAAGGATTTGTTCCAAAGGGTCTCCTGTCTTTTTTTTACTATTTTTGAATTTTTTTTGTGAATTGATAAGGGTACAATGTACCTGTTAACAATTCAGTTAGGGGAGGAGGCCGGGATCTGGGGGTCCCCTTGTTAAAGGGGACTTCCAGATTCCAATAAGCCCCCCGCCCACAGACCCCCACAACCATCGGGCAAGGGTTGAGCAGGTGAAGCCCTTGCCCCATCAACATGGGGACAAGGTGCATTGGGGGTGACTCCAAAGCATCCCCCCATGTTGAGAGCACGTGGCCTGGTTGGTTCAGGAGGGGGGGTGCTCTCTCATCCCCCCTCTTTTCCTGCGGCCTGCCAGGTTGCGTGCCCAGATAAGGGTCTGCTATGGATTTTGGGGGGATCCCTACGCCATTATTTTTATTTTGGCGCAGGGGCCCCCTTAACGACTTGCCGACTGAGCCATAGCTGGAAGATGGCTACAGCACAGTCGACTTATTCTGGGAGGGCGTCCATGGACGTCCTCCCAGAATTTTGCACCTTTGCTCCCCCTGAGGCGCACACACTCGGGGATATCCGAGACCACCAGGTCCTCACGGGTCACAGTAAATGGCCGCTGACAGCAGCCGTTTACCACGTGATTGCTCTGTCAAATGACGGAGCGATCACTTGTAAACAAAGCGGTTCCTCTCTCCCTTCTCTGTACTGATCGGTACAGTGTGAGCGGAGAGGGGAGGGATCAAGTGCTGCAGCGCTGTGGGCTGGATGTGTACTGCCCACAGCGCTGATATGTGACAATTCCTGCCTCATCCAGCCATCCATCCTCAGCAATACTCATCCATCCTCAGCAATACTCATCCATCCATCCTCAGCCATCCATGCTCAGCAATACTCACCATCCATCCTAAGCAATACTCATCCATCCATCCATCCATCCATCCTCAGCAATACCCATCCATCCATCCAGCCTCAGGAATACTCATCCATGCTCAGCCATCCTCAGCAATACTTATCCATCCATCCTCAGCAATACTTATCCATTCATCCATCTTCAGCTATCCATACTCATCCATCCTCAGCAATACTCATCCATCTATCCATCCTCAGCCATCCATCCTCAGCAATACTCATCCATCCACACTCATCCATACTCAGCAATACTCATCCACCCATCCATGCTCAGCAATACTCATCCATCCATTCCTACTCAGAAATACTCATCCATCCATCCATCCATGCTTAGCAATACTCACCCATCCATGCTTAGCAATACTCATCCACACTCAGCGATACTCATCCATCCAGGCTCAGCAATACTCATCCATCCACCCATCCATACTCAGCAATACTCATCCATCCATACTCAGCAATACTTATCCATCCATCCATGCCCAGCAATACTCACCCATCCATGCTTAGCAATACTCATCCACACTCAGCGATACTCATCCATCCAGGATCAGCAATACTCATCCATCTATCCATACTCAGCAATACTCATTAATCCATCCTCAGCCATACCTAGCCATCCCATCCACACTCAGTCATACCCGACCCAGCCATCCCATCCATACTCAGCCATACCCAGCCATCCCATACATACCCACTCAGCCATCCCATCCATACCCAGCCATCCACATTCATGGCTCAACCATGCTTAGCCATCCTCATCCACAGCTCATTCATGCCCCCACAGTGCCTCAAAGTGTAATAGGTAGTCAAATTAGATTGGACACTTAGGCCCCTAGAACTAGAGGCATATCTAGTGAAAATGGTGCCTAACAAAACTACAAGTCAAGCTCTTTAATCTTTCAATTAACAAATTATGGATTGGCACTAAATAAAGTGCCTGATAGGTCAGTTTGCCCCTGCTCATTAAACATTCTACATTAAGTGAAAGTTCTTGTACTGCAAAGTTTGGACTACATGAACTTTCACTGAATGTGGATTGTTTAAAGCGGGAGTTCATTTGTTTTTTTTTTTAAAAAGCCAGCAGCTACAAATACTGAAGCTGCTGACTTTTAAAATAAGGACACTTACCCGCCCAGCGCGCCCGCGATGTCGGCACCTGAAGCCGATCTCTCGATCGTCTCTCAGGTGCTTCCGCCGCTATCTTTGGTATGGGAATCAGGAAGTGGAGCCTTGCGGCTTCATTTCCCGGTTCCCTACTGCGCATGCGCGAGTCACGCTGCGCAATAAGGATGGTCCTCGCTGTCTCTGGGATCCATGTGTTTCCCAGCAGACAGCGGGGGACCTGCGGAAAGGGGCGTAGATTCTGCGGAAAGGGGCGTACATTCTGCAGATATCTATGCCGGAAGTGGGTGCAGGTACCTGTACTGTACAGGTACCTGCACCCCCCTCCCCCCTGAAAGGTGCCAATTGTGGCGCCGGAGGGGGGGAGGGTTCCAATGAGCGGAAGCTCCACTTTAGGGGGGTGGAGCTCCGCTTTAAGGAGCTTGTTGCACAAATCACCTTATTACATTTTATGATATCTATTTATTTAATCCTTATTGAGCACTATTTGAGTGTGTGTGCCAAGCAGAAGCAGCCAATTAAATATAGTGCTCCATATGGATTAAATAAATATGCATAGCCATAAATATCAGAAATAAAAATGTAATAATGTGATTTGTGCAACAGCAGGTACTACTTTAAATAGACTATAGATGCGACTACAGGAGATGACCAGACTGCGAATGCGACATACTACAGGAGATGACCAGACTGCAAATGCGACATACTACAGGAGATGACCAGACTGCAAATGCGACATACTACAGAAGATGATCAGACTGTGAATGCGACATACTACAGGAGATGGCTAGACTGCGAATGCGTAATACTACAGGAGATGACCAGACTGCGAATGCGACATAGTACAGGAGATTAGTGATGGACGAACTTCCGACGGGACGTTTCGCGAACGCGAAACGCGAACGGACACAAACGTTCGCGAAAACGACCGTTCGCCGCGGGCTCCATTGACTTCAATGGGAGGCGAATTTCGCAAACCTTTAGGTCGAATTTGCGGCCACGGGGTAATTATTAGGGGGTAGCACGTAGTCCCACCACCTGGACAATAGCATAATACATGTATGAGGTGAATTTGGGATCGATAACTACAAGCATTTTTTTTTTATTTGGGAAATTGTTCTGACAATTCAGGACTATGGAGCTAATGAAGGCAATGGAGGAGAGGGAAGGTCAGGGACCAGGGTAGGCAAACAAGAGGGTGCAGGAGATACAGAGCACTGACAGCAGCACCGTAATACAGAGCACTGACATCAGCACCGTGACATACAGCGCTGACAGCAGCTCCGTGACATACAGCGCTGACAGCAGCTCCGTGACATACAGCGCTGACAGCATCTCCGTGACATACAGCGCTGACAGCAGCTCCGTGACATACAGCGCTGACAGCAGCTCCGTGACATACAGCGCTGACAGCAGCACCGTGACATACAGCGCTGACAGCAGCTCCGTGACATACAGCGCTGACAGCAGCTCCGTGACATACAGCGCTGACAGCAGCTCCGTGACATACAGCACTGACAGCAGCTCCGTGACATACAGCGCTGACAGCAGCTCCGTGACATACAGCGCTGACAGCAGCACCGTGACATACAGCGCTGACAGCAGCTCCGTGACATACAGCGCTGACAGCAGCTCCGTGACATACAGCACTGACAGCAGCTCCGTGACATACAGCGCTGACAGCAGCTCCGTGACATACAGCGCTGACAGCAGCACCGTGACATACAGCGCTGACAGCAGCTCCGTGACATACAGCGCTGACAGCAGCTCCGTGACATACAGCGCTGACAGCAGCTCCGTGACATACAGCGCTGACAGCAGCTCCGTGACATACAGCGCTGACAGCAGCTCCGTGACATACAGCGCTGACAGCAGCTCCGTGACATACAGCGCTGACAGCAGCTCCGTGACATACAGCGCTGACAGCAGCACCGTGACATACAGCGCTGACAGCAGCTCCGTGACATACAGCGCTGACAGCAGCTCCGTGACATACAGCGCTGACAGCAGCACCGTGACATACAGCGCTGACAGCAGCTCCGTGACATACAGCGCTGACAGCAGCTCCGTGACATACAGCGCTGACAGCAGCTCCGTGACATACAGCGCTGACAGCAGCTCCGTGACATACAGCGCTGACAGCAGCTCCGTGACATACAGCGCTGACAGCAGCTCCGTGACATACAGCGCTGACAGCAGCTCCGTGACATACAGCGCTGACAGCAGCTCCGTGACATACAGCGCTGACAGCAGCTCCGTGACATACAGCGCTGACAGCAGCTCCGTGACATACAGCGCTGACAGCAGCTCCGTGACATACAGCGCTGACAGCAGCTCCGTGACATACAGCGCTGACAGCAGCTCCGTGACATACAGCGCTGACAGCAGCTCCGTGACATACAGCGCTGACAGCAGCACCGTAAGCAGCCCCAGGAGGAAGTCAGCACAGCACAGGGATGGTGTGATCCCCTCATAATAAGAACCCCCAGGAGGAAGTCAGCACAGCACAGGGATGGTGGGAGCCCCTCATAATAAGAACACCCAGGAGGAAGTCAGCACAGCACAGGGATGGTGGGAACCCCTCATAATAAGCAGCCCCAGTAGAAATATGACACCGCTCAACCTCTTCAAAGAGGAGGGTAGGGGCATATAGTACGGTGTGCTTTTTTGGGTCAGGGAAGTGAGCCAAATGAATTAAGAAGGTCTGTGTGCTTGATTCCAAAAATTGTTTATAGACATATACATGGTCTACTGATCACATGTGTTGAATTCCTCCGAGATCCATGCCTCATTCATTTTTAGAAATGTGAGGTAGTTAACACTGTGGTGAGCTAGGCGAGTACGCTTATCGGTCACAATCCCCCCTGCTGCGCTGAACGTCCTTTCGGACAGGACACTGGATGAGGGGCAAGCCAACAGTTCGATTGCAAATTGGGCAAGCTCTGGCCAGAGGTCAAGCCTGCCCACCCAGTAGTCTAGGGGTTCATCACTCCTCAGAGCGTCCACATCGGCCGTTAACCCAATGTAGTCGGACACCTGACGGTCTAGGCGTTCCCTGATGCTGGATCCGGATGACACCTGTCGATGGGTCGGCTGAAAGAATGACCTCATATCCGAAGTCACCAACACATCTTCAAACCGGCCTCTTCTTGCAGGCGCTGTTGGATTGGTACCCGCAAATCCTTCTCTGGGAGTGGGAATTGCTCCTCTGCCAGCGCACGCAAAAGCAGAATGCAGCATTTCTCGAAGCAAGGCCTGGAAGTGCTGCATTCTGACAGCCCTCTGCGACGGCGGTAACATTTCCGCCATTTTGTGTTTGTACCGGGGGTCTAAGTACGTTGCCACCCAGTACTGGTCCTTGACCCTCATGCTTTTTATACGGGGGTCCCTATTAAAACACTGGAGCATGAAGGCCCCCATTTGCACTAAAGTGGAAGCGGTGTGGTGGCCTGGCTCCTGCTCATCATCCAGGATAATGTCGTCCTCTTCATTCTCCTCTCCCCATCCTCGCACAACAGGGATCCCAGAAAGGTTTAAAGCATGCTCTTCTTGCTCCTGCTCATCCGCCCCGGCACCATCCTCCTCTGACTCCTCATCAGACTCCTGTTGTTGACTTGTCTCAGATAGAGTAGCCCCCCCTGGGAATTCATCCAGCATTGCGACTTCCTCATCTTCCCGCTCCTGCTCCTCCACAGCCTGATCAATGACACGACGCAATGCACGCTCCAGAAAGAAGGCATAAGGTACCATGTCACTGATGGCGCCATGGCTGCGACTGACCAGTTTGGTGATCTCCTCAAATGGCCGCAGAAGTCTGCATGTGTCGCGCATGAGCAGCCACTGGCGCGGTGAAAAAAAACCCAGCTCCCCAGAACCGTTTCTTTCGCAGAGTTCATACAGGTAGACGTTAACTGCACGTTTCTGCTGGAGCAGCCTATCAAGCATATAGAAGGTTGAGTTCCATCGCGTCGGGCAATCGCAAATAAGACGTCTGACCGGCAGATGGTGTCGCCGCTGAATGTCAGCAAGGCGAGCCATGGCCGTGTAAGATCTTCTGAAATGGGCCGAGATTTTCCTTGCCTGCCGCAAGATGTCCTGGACCCCAGGGTATTTGACAAGGAATCGCTGCACGACCAAGTTTAAGACGTGTGCCATGCACGGCACGTGCGTGATTTTGCCCTGTTTCAATGCGCTAAGCAGATTGGCACCGTTGTCACACACCACTTTACCAACTGTCAAATTGAGCGGTGTTAGCCACTCATCTGCCTGTGAACGCAAAGCTGAAAGGAGTGCCGGGCCAGTGTGGCTCTTTGCTTCCAGGCACAACAGACGCAGCACGGCATGGCAACGTCTCACCTGGCATGTGGAATAGGTTCTGGGGAGCTTGGGCGGTGCAGTGGAAGAGACGCTAGCAGCGGAAAAGGAGGAGGCAGCTGAGGAGGAGAGGGAGGAGGATGGAGTAGGAGGAGGAGAAGAAGAGTCAGGCCTGCATGCAATCCGTGGCGGTAAAACCAAATCTACACGGGTGCCACGGGTTACATGCTTGACGGCCGTCAGAAGGTTCACCCAGTGGGCAGTAAAACTGATATACCTTCCCTGCCCGTGTTTGCTAGACCACGTGTCTGTGGTCAGATGTATCTTGGCACCGACACTGTGTGCCAGAGATACATTCACTTGCCGCTGAACATGGCCATATAGCTCTGGGATGCCCTTCTCTGAGAAATACTTCCTTCCTGGGACCTTCCATTGTGGTGTTCCAATGGCCACAAATTTGCGAAAGGCCTCCGAGTCCACCAGTTTATATGGCAGTAGTTGGCGGGCTATGAGTTCTGACAAGCCAGCCGCCAACCGTTGGGCAAGAGGGTTATCCGGCGTCATCATTTTTTTACGCTCAAACATTAGGCCCACGGAAGCCTGCCTTTTTGCAGAAAAATGTGAGCTTGGCGTGATGGAAGGTGGAGTGGAGGACAATTGTGAGGAGAGAGGAGAAGGAGAAGTAGAAGACGAGGCTGGACGGTGAGAGCCTGCAGTGTGGCTTTGTGTGTTCCGTTGCTCCCACTGGGCTCGGTGATGGCTGCTCATGTGCCTTCTTAAGGCGGTCGTCCCTAGGTGAGTATTGGGCTTACCGCGACTAACGCGTTGACTGCAAAGATTGCAGATGGCAACGCTATTGTCAGCAGCGGACACGTTAAAAAAAGCCCACACTGCGGAGCCATGTGCCGGTGTCCTGGGAGCGCCAGATGTGACCGTACATGGTCGATGACTCGCTCCTGATACATTTGCAGTCTGCTTTGTCCCTGCTGTGCAATGTAAGTCATTGCTGCTTCTCCTCCCTATCTGCTGGTCCATATCTCCCTCTGAACTCCCCTCCTCTTCCTCTCTTGTGGGCACCCACGTGACATCACTAGACACGTCATCATCAACGTCACCTTCCCCACCGCTATAAGTAGAGTAGGCAGCAACACCGGGGACCAACCTCCTCCTTGGGCTGATCTGGGTACTGGCGTCAGACTGCTGAGTAGCGCTTGTTGCTACCTCCTCTTCCTGATCCAATACCAAGAGTGGCTGCGCATCAGAAATGTCCTCTTGATATGGATCGGAAAATAATTCCAGTGACTCAAGCGGAAGGTATGTGGTGGTGGTGGTGGTGGTCGTGTTGTTGGTGGTAGTGTCTTTGGGGGTGCACATAGCAGAGAGTGAAGAAGAGGGTGCAGATCGAGAGGATGAGGAGGGTGCAGAAGAGTAAGGCTGAGCGAGCCACTCAACCAAGTCTGGTGCATCCTTTAAAGTAATTGAACGCACCTTCTGCAACTTCCCACTTTGGCTCAAGCCTGTTGCTCCTGCCCTACCCCTACCACCCCTGCGGAAGGGCCTGCCTCTTCCTCTGCATGTCATTTTTTAAATGACCCTGTGACAAAACTCTTAGTCCCTATACCGCTGAAGGACTGCTGCAGTATAGGTGAGCGGTCAGCAGTGGTGCACGTCAACCCTATCTATTGTGGACCGATAGCGGTCCTTACAGAACAGCAGACTGTACCGCACTCAAGCCTATGTACCGTAGCACCCTATACCAAGTTACCAGTCCTTATAAGAACTTTTGTGGACCAAGCAGGTTGTGTATTAGTGTTTAGCAGACTGTACGTCAGTCCCTATACCGCTGAAGGACTGCTGCAGTATAGGGCAGCGGTCAGCAGTGGTGCACGTCAACCCTATCTATTGTGGACCGATAGCGGTCCTTACAGAACAGCAGACTGTACCGCACTCAAGCCTATGTACCGTAGCACCCTATACCAAGTTACCAGTCCTTATAAGAACTTTTGTGGACCAAGCAGGTTGTGTATTAGTGTTTAGCAGACTGTACGTCAGTCCCTATACCGCTGAAGGACTGCTGCAGTATAGGGCAGCGGTCAGCAGTGGTGCACGTCAACCCTATCTATTGTGGACCGATAGCGGTCCTTACAGAACAGCAGACTGTACCGCACTCAAGCCTATGTACCGTAGCACCCTATACCAAGTTACCAGTCCTTATAAGAACTTTTGTGGACCAAGCAGGTTGTGTATTAGTGTTTAGCAGACTGTACGTCAGTCCCTATACCGCTGAAGGACTGCTGCAGTATAGGGCAGCGGTCAGCAGTGGTGCACGTCAACCCTATCTATTGTGGACCGATAGCGGTCCTTACAGAACAGCAGACTGTACCGCACTCAAGCCTATGTACCGTAGCACCCTATACCAAGTTACCAGTCCTTATAAGAACTTTTGTGGACCAAGCAGGTTGTGTATTAGTGTTTAGCAGACTGTACGTCAGTCCCTATACCGCTGAAGGACTGCTGCAGTATAGGGCAGCGGTCAGCAGTGGTGCACGTCAACCCTATCTATTGTGGACCGATAGCGGTCCTTACAGAACAGCAGACTGTACCGCACTCAAGCCTATGTACCGTAGCACCCTATACCAAGTTACCAGTCCTTATAAGAACTTTTGTGGAACAAGCAGGTTGTGTGTTAGTGATTAGCAGACTGTACGTCAGTCCCTATACCAATGAAGGACTGCTGCAGTATAGGGCAGCGGTCAGCAGTAGTGCACGGCAACCCTATGTATTGTGGACCGATAGCGGTCCTTACAGAACAGCAGACTGTACCGCACTCAAGCCTATGTACCGTAGCACCCTATACCAAGTTACCAGTCCTTATAAGAACTTTTGTGGACCAAGCAGGTTGTGTGTTAGTGATTAGCAGACTGTACGTCAGTCCCTATACCAATGAAGGACTGCTGCAGTATAGGGCAGCGGTCAGCAGTAGTGCACGGCAACCCTATGTATTGTGGACCGATAGCGGTCCTTACAGAACAGCAGACTGTACCGCACCCAAGCCTATGTACCGTAGCACCCTAGACAGACCAAGTTACCAGTCCTGATAAAGAGCTTTGTGGAACAAGTGAGTTGTGAATGATTAGCAGACTGCAGCAGAAGGGCAGCAGTCAAGTATAATATTCTTTCTATATTTGGAAGAAAGAATATTATACGTGTACAAGCCTATTACCGTACCACTGATACCAGTCCTGAAAAGAACCTTTGTGGAACTAATAGTAACAGCAAGTCTTTAAAATTATCCTCACTGCCTGACACACTGCTTCCTGCCTGTCCCTATACAAATTGGCAAAAAAGAGTAGGCTGGAACGATTAGCTGGAACAGCTCTTTTGTGGACCTGATAGTAACAGCTAATGATGATGATGATGATGATGATGAAGAAAGACTAATCTGGCTGAGCTGTCCCTAAAATAGCAGCATACAGCGCTCTGTCCCTTTATCTAAACTGACAAAAGAAACTCAGGCTGCTGACCTAACACCTATACCAGTCCTGAAAAGAACTTTTGTGTACCAAATAGCTAGCGTTTTCTCTGTCCCTACTCCACACAGGATCCTTTCCCTACAGTGACAGAAGAAAGAATGTAAAATGGCCACCGGATCGGGTGTATTTATAGGTTAGGGGGAATGTCCAAGTGTCCATGAGCTGTCATGTCTCAATTGGTTGTCCTGTAACACATGATAAACGTGTCACGAAAGGTTAAAGTTCTTGTATACATTAAACACGTAAGTCCGCCGGGGCGAACGACGGAAAAAGGCGTTCGAACCCGCGGACGGCGAAAGTCGGAAATTCGCCGCGAAACGACCGCCGGGCGAACCGTTCGGCCATCACTACAGGAGATGACCAAACTGAGAATGTGACATACTACAGGAGATGACCAGACTGCGAATGTGACATACTACAGGAGATGACCAGACTGAGAATGCAACATACTACAGGAGATGACCAGACTGCAAATGCGACATACTACAGGAGATGCCCAGACTGTGAATGCGACATACTACAGGAGATGACCAGACTGCGAATGCGACATACTACAAGAGATGACCAGACTGCGAATGCGACATACTACAGGAGTAGCCAGTTTTAAAATGTAAACTTTCAGCAATGCACAGCTATACCGGGGGGGGGGGGGGGGGTAAACAACATTGTCAGGGAGGGTTTAATAACAGTGAGTCTATAGGAAGAAAGACCTACCTGGCCAGCCAAGCTCACCTCCCGCTCTCAGAGGTCCGGAGGTGGAGCTTTCCATGGGAGGGTGGGGCTTTTGGAGATGGGCGGGGCTGATGACAGTAGGGGGCGGGAATATTTGTGGTCCAGGAGAGGCGATCTCAGTACTGCGAGGCACATACAGAGTACATGGGGCAGGCAGGGCAGGGTCAGAGCATCAGTGGAGTTCCCTGCCCCACCCCTCACTGCTGACAGAGCCTCCTTCAGCCTTAGCCGAGCCCAACAGCCGGCTATCTGACAGAACATCGGTGCCGCAATCCAGCAGGGTGGCCGGCGCTGGGTACTATATTAGTCTGGGAGGACAGGTGGGGATTTTTTTTCATGTGGAGGGTGGCTTCGCCACCCCTTCCACCCATGGCGCCCATGGCACTTGCCATGGCTGCCATACCTTAGATACGCCACTGCCTAGAACACCTGATGGTACTCCCTGCATGTTGGGCCTCTGTTTGTGGCCACAGTGTGTAAAAGTCTTACACGTGGTATTGCCATACTCAGGAGGAGTAGCAAACAATGTTTTGGGGTGTCATTTTTGCCATGTACATGCTATGTGTTTAGAAATATTGTATAAATGGACAACTTTGTGTAAAAAACATGGGTTTTCATTTTCTTTGCACATTTTCCAAAAACTTGTAGAAAAAATGACATGTTAAAAAGACTCAATATGCCTCATAGATTATATGTTGGGATGTTTTCTTTCCATAATGGGGTCATTTTTTGAGCGTTTTTATTGTCCTGGTGCTCCAGGGCCTTCAAAAGTGCAAGAGGTAGTTAAGAAATTAGATGTGTAATTTATGCTCCAAGAACGACTGATGGTGCTCCCTGCATGTTGGGCCTCTGTATGTGGCCACGGTGTGTAAACGTCTCACACATGTGGTATTGCCATACTCAAGAGGAGTAGTAGAATGTATTTTGGGGTGTAATTTGTGGTATGTCTATGCTATGTGTGAGAAATAACCTGCTAATATAAAAATGTTGTGAAAAAAAGAAAAAAAATCTTGATTTTTCAAAGAATTGTGGGAAAAAATGACAACTTAAAAAAACTCACCATGCCTCTTTCTAAATACCTTTGGATGACTACTTTCCAAAAATGGGTCATTTGGGTGGTATTTGTACTGTCCTGGCTTGTTAAAGTCTCAAGAAATGAGATAGGCTGTCAGGTGTGATACATTTTCAGTGATTGGCACCATAGCTTGTAGACACTATAACTTTCACACAGACCAAATAATATACACCGATTTGGATTACCGTATATACTCGAGTATAGGCCGACCCGAATATAAGCCGAGGCCCCCAATTTACCCCCAAAAAAACTGGCAAACTTATTGACTCGTGTATAAGCCGAGGGTGAGACATGCCTGTCCATCCCTGTGTGTGTGTCCGTCCATCCCTGTGTGTCCGTCCATCCCTGTGTGTCCGTCCATCCCTGTGTGTGTGTCCGTCCATCCCTGTGTGTCCGTCCATCCCTGTGTGTCCGTCCATCCATCCCTGTGTGTGTGTGTGTCCATCCATCCATCCATCCCTGTGTGTGTGTGTGTCCATCCATCCATCCATCCCTGTGTGTGTGTGTCTCCATCCATCCATCCATCCCTGTGTGTGTGTCTCCATCCATCCATCCCTGTGTGTGTGTGTCTCCATCCATCCATCCATCCCTGTGTGTGTGTGTATCCATCCATCCCTGTGTGTGTGTGTCCGTGTGTATGTGTCCGTGTGTGTGTGTGTGTGTGTGTGTGTGTGTGTGTGTGTGTGTGTGTGTGTGTGTGTCCAGCCTACCTGTGTCCCGAGCCTGTGTCCCGTGCCTTGCCTCCTTGCCTCCGTCCCGTGCCGTGCCTTGCCTCCGTCCCGTGTCGTGCCTTGCCTCCGTCCCGTCCCGTGCCGTGCCGTGCCTTGCCTTGCCTCCGTCCCGTGCCTTGCCAGGATCGCCGCTCTTCGTCGGCGCCTCGGCGGACATTCTACCATTCAAACGCCGCGCCTCCGCCTCCGCCTTCGCCTGTGATAGGCGGAACACTGAATTTCCCAGCAGCCTGTGTTCCGCCTATCACGGACATCGTCTCATCCTCGTCCGTAGTACGAGGATGAGACGATGTCCGTGATAGGCGGAACACAGGCTGCTGGGAAATTCAGTGTTCCGCCTATCACAGGCGAAGGCGGAGGCGGAGGCGCGGCGTTTGAATGGTAGAATGTCCGCTGTCTGTCTGCTCGACACGCTGATCGAGCAGGCAGACAGCGATGACTCGAGTATAAGCCGAGGGGGGCACTTTCAGCCTCAAAAAAGAGGCTGAAAATCTCGGCTTATACTCGAGTATATACGGTATTTGTACCAAAGATATGTAGCAGTATAAAATTTGCCCAAAATTTATGAAGAAAAATTACTAATTTGCAAAATATTATAACAGAAACAAAGAAAATGTATTTTTTTTTACATAATTTCTGGTCTTTTCTCATTTATAGCGCAAAAAAATAAAAAACCAAGCTGTGATTAAATACCACCAAAAGAGAGCTCTATTTGTGTGAAAAAAAGGATAAAAATGTCATATGGGTACAGTGTTGAATGACTAATTGTCATTAAAAGTGCAAGAGCATCAAAAGCTGAAAATTGTTCTGGTTAGGAAGGGGGTTTAAGTGTCTGGTATGGATTTTGTGGGGACCCCTACGCCATTTAAAAAAAAACTGGCACAGGGTTGCCCTTACTATCCATATTAATTTAGACTTGAAGGGCCTGGTATGGATTTTGGGGGACCCCCACGCAATTTTTTTTTTTTAAATTGCAGTTTTTTTCAATTAGTTTTATCTATATTGCGGAGACCCGACAATTCATTAGAGCTGCGATCAGTTTTAAATGACTTTTTTCCTTTAGAAATATCATTTTGCTGTGGTACTGTTCTAAACACGGGAAAACTGTGACACTTTACAGCCATACTATAGACACCCAACCACCCCACCCCCGGCACGATATGTAAAGGAATATTTCATTTTTATTGTTTTTATTGCTTCACTTTAAGCATTATTAAAATCACTGCCCCTGAAAAAACGGCCATCTTTAAAACTTTTTTTTGCATTGATACATGTCCCCTGCGGCAGGACCCAGGTCCCCAAACACTTTATATGACAATAACTTGCATATAAGCCTTTAAAATAAGCACTTTTGGTTTTTCATGTTAGTGTCCCATAGACTTAATGGGGGTTCCACGACTTTCGAATTTGCTGCGCCGTAGCTATACGTTGGCTCGCAGGATTGGCATAGCAGGCTGCCTGCTGCACAGTGGGGGTGCTGATGCTCATGGCCGACAGTCACGATGACCGCCGGCCACGAGCGATCATGGGCATGAGAGGTAGAACAGGGAAGTGTGCGTGTAAACACACAAATCCCTGTTCTGTGAGGAGAGGCGTGACAGATCATGAGTTCCTATTAGCTAGGAACCAAAATCCGTCGCTCCCTCTAGGTCCGTCCCCTTCCCTATAGTTAGAAACACAAACAGGGAACACAGTTAACCCCTTGATCGCCCCCTAGTGTTAACCCCTTCCCAGCCAGTGACATTTTTACAGTAATCAGTGCATTTTTAAAGCACTGATCGCTGTATAAATGCCAATAGTCCCAAAAATGTGTCAAAAGTGTCCGATGTGTCTGCCATAATGTCGCAGTCCCGATAAAAATCGCAGATTGCTGCCATTACTATAAAAAAAAAAAAAATGTTATAAATCTATCCCCTATTTTGTAGACGCTATAACTTTATATATGCTTATTGTGATTTTTTAATGATAAACATGAATACACATGAATACATATCGGCCTAAACTGAGAGAAAAAAAGTCCTTTCTTAAAAAAAAAATTGGGAATATTTATTATAGCAAAAAGTACAAAATATTGTGTTTTTTTCAAAATTGACGCTATTCTTTTGTTTATAGCGCAAAAAATAAAAATGCAGAGCCGTTCAAATAACACCAAAAGAAAGCTCTATTTGTGGGAAAACGTTTCACGACCGTGCAGTTGTCAGTTAAGGTGACACAATGCCGAATCGCAAAAAATGGCCCGGTCTTTCAGCAGCCAAATCTTCTGGGGCTGAAGTGGCCAAGGCCAAGTTCACCTTTTGAACATGTTACATGTTCCAGCTCCTGCACCCCCCCCCCCCCATCCCTGTGATAGTGGACAGGCATTGTTCTTCCTGCACCCTCTGTCACTTTTTGAGAACAGCACAGAGGTGCAGTGGCGGAATTATAGGGGTCGCTGAGATCGCCAAGGCGACCGGGTACCATGCTTGAGGGCTCCCTGTAAATCTCAAGGAGTGGGGCGGCTGAGACCGATGACTCAGAGTCATCACACTGCTTACAACTAAATTTAAAGCACAGTGTGTGCTGTGCTCTTTGTCTCCTCCTACAGTGCAGTACCCAGCAGGAAGAGGTAAGATAAAGAAAGCACTGCCGTTTTTGAAAAGACTTTCTGTATGTATGTATGTGCATGTGTGTGTGTGTGTATGTGTATGTATGTGTGTGCATGTGTGTGTGTGTGTGTGTGTGTATGTATGTGTGTGCATGTGTGTGTGTGTATATGTATGCATGTGTGTGCATGTGTATGTATGTGTATGAATGATTGTGTATGTGCATATGTGTGAATGTGTATGTGCATGTATGTGTGTGCATTTTTATGTGCATGTTTGTAGATGGCGAGCGGGCGGGGGGCACACTGAAGGCATTCAAGGGCACACTAGCAGCATTTGATGGGCACAGTGGCAGCTTTTGATGGCACACTGGCAGCATTTGGCACAATGGCTGCAATTGATGGCACAGTGGCAGCGTTTAATGGCACAGTGGCTGCAATTGATGGCACAGTGGCGGCATTTGATGGCACAGTGGCAGCGTTTGATGGCACAATGGCAGCGTTTGATGGCACAGTGGCTGCAATTGATGGCACAGTTGTAGCATTTGAGGTCACAGTGGCAGAATTTGAGGGCACAGTGACAGTGTTAAATTAGCACAGTGGCAGTGTTTGGCACAGTGGCTGCAATTGATGGCACAGTGGCAGCATTTGATGGCACAGTGGCAGTATTTGAAGGCACAGTGGCAGCGTTTAATGGCACAATGGCAGCGTTTGATGGCACAGTGACAGCGTTTGTTGGGAACAGTAGCTGTGATTGATGGCACAGTGGCAGCATTTGAGGGTACAGTGGCACTGTTTGACGGCACAGTGGCTGCACTTGATTTAAAAAAAAAAAAATTTGAGCACCAGCCGCCACAGTTTAGATGTATGTTTGCACATTTTATGTATGTGTGTTTAATCCTGCAGCCGCTGAATGCCTGCAGGAGGGAGAGGAGGAGAAGTGGGGGGGAAATGGAGAAATTGATTCCTTTACATGCAGCCACCCACTTGCAACCGGGCCTGTTGTTCCGCCACCGGGCTTGGAGGAAAGGGCCCTATCAGGGGGGCCCTTCATGGTTTCTTGCATAGGGGCCCTGAAGGTTTTAGTTACGCCACTGCACAGGTGTGCAGGACTCTGCCCACACAGTCAAGTCATTCATTCACAGGTTCCACCGCAGCCGACAGACATGTAGTTTCAATGGGCTGCGGGGCACTGATGAGAGCTCTTAGTCCACTGACATGTCCTTTGACTTTTTAACAGACAGTTCATACAGAAGCACAGGCTGAAAGCCAGAGAACAGGTCTGCAGAAGCACACATTGTTCCCAAGATCTACTGATCACAAGTGCAAAGTTTTCCAGGCTCCCGCAGGAAAAGATAATACAATTTTGTTTTCTCCAAAAATGTGTGCATTTATTTTTTTATTTTATTTTTTATAAAGGGGAACTTATCCTTTAATTTCATTGACAGAGTCACAATAATTTGCCTGACTCATTTAAACCATTCATTGAAAAGGGAACATTGTGCTATAACAAATTCAGTTAAAGGCGCGGTAAAACTGAGAACAAAATCCTTGTCTGTGCCCGTTGACACAAAAATGAAAAAAGCAGCTTCGAGCACCAAAATAACCCATATAGACTCTATTATAGTATGGTGTTATATCTAAAACAGATTTTAGGTGGAGAGCACAGGGAGGGTGGTGGAGAGCATGGGGGGAGGTGGAGAGCGGGGGTGGCTGGTGGAGAGCATGGGGGGGAGATGGAGAGCACAGGGAGGGGGGTGGAGAGCTTGGGGGGAGGTGGAGAGTGGGGGTGGCTGGTGGAGAGCATGGGGGGAGGTGGAGAGCACAGGGAGGGTGGCAGAGAGCATGGAGGATGTGAAGAGCGCATGGGGGGTGGCGAGCACAGAGAGGGCGGTGGAGAGCATGGGGGAGACGGAGAGCGGGGGGGCTGGTGGAGAGCATGGGGGGAGTTGGAGAGCACAGGGAGGGTGGTGGAGAGCATGGGGGATGTGAAGAGTGCATGGGGCATGGCGAGCACAGGGAGGGCAGCGGAAAGCATGGGGGAAGGTGGAGAGCACAGGGGGGGCTGGTGGAGAGCATGGGGGATGTGAAGAGCATGTGGGGACGGTGGAGAGCACAGGAGGGCAGCAGACAGCATTAGGGGGCAGCGGAGAGCATGAGGGAGATTTGGAGAGCACAGGGGGGAAGCGGAGAGCGAGGGGGATATGAACAGCATGGGGGGTGAGCACAGAGCATGAGGGGTGGTGGAGAACAGGGGGGTGGAAGAGAGTATGTGGAAGATGGAGTGCACTGGGGGGTGGCAGAGAGCATGGGAGAGGTGGAGTACACTGGGGGGGGGTGACAGAGAGCATGGGGGAGGTGGAGTGCGTGGGGGGGGGGGGGTGGTAGAGAGCAAAGGGGTGGCAGAGAGCATGGGAGAGGTGGAGTGCGCTGGTAGGGTGGCAGAGAGCATGGGAGAGGGGGAGTGCACTGGGGGGGTGGCAGAGAGCATGGGAGAGTTGGAGTGCACTGGGGGGGCAGAGAGCATGGGGGAGGTGGAGAACACTGGGGGGGTGGCAGAGAGCATGGGGGAGGTGGAGAGCACTGGGGGGGTGGCAGAGAGCAGGGGGGGGGGGCATAGAGCATGGGAGATGTGGAATGCACTGGGGGGGTGGCAGAGAGCAGGGGGGTGGCAGAGAGCATGGGGGAGGTGGAGAGCACTGGGGGAGCAGAGAGCATGGGGGAGGGGGAGTGCACTGGGGGGGTGGCAGAGAGCAGGGGGGAGGTGGAGAGCACTGGGGGGTGGCAGAGAGCATGGGAGAGGTGGAGTGCACTGGGGGGTGACAGAGAGCAGGGGGAGGTAGAGTGCACTGGGGGGGCAAAGAGCATGGGAGAGGTGGAGTGCACGGGGGTGGCAGAGAGCATGAGGAGGCAAAGAGTATGGGTGGTGTGGAGAGCCTGGGGGGAGGCAGCAGAAATAAGCAGGATAGGAGGAGCAGTGGAGGCAGCTGCATATAGAACAATAATTTTCTCCATCTTCCTCCTGCTTCTCCTCTACTTCTCACAGGCATTCCGATACTGAAGGAAGAAGATGGAGAGAATGATTTTTCTATATGCAGCCGCCCCCACCGCCCCTCCTATCCAGGTTACAGGGGGTGAGCGCAGAGCATGGGGGTGCACTCACGTTTTCTGTTATCCGGCTTCAAGTTGTGAGGCTCCTCCCCCTTCACAGCCACACCCCCTGGTACCGATGGCTGACCTATACGGGCAGCCGCGGAGAGGCCGAAGGCTTCTCATCTAGCTCCACCCCCTCTATGTTTACATCCCCCAGGCGCCGATGGGCTGAGTTTAACGCGCGGGGATAAAAAAGGGCCTTGTGCCCCGCATGGGCTTGCAGCCCAGTGGCCGCGGCCCACTGGGCAATTGCCCAGTTTGCCCTATGGTCAATCGGGGCCTGGTAGTAAGTAATGATCAGAGGACAGTCAATCCAAGTAGCAGTAGTTAATGGTGGACAGTCCAAGGCCCCACATTCGGAGATCATGGGAGAAATCTTTGTGTTTATGGTTACCTTGTGTCAATGCGCAACTGTCTGTACCCAGTGCAGTTTCTGGCATTCAGTCGCAGGTATCAATTAAAATTTACTACTTACTACTCCTTGCTAACTCTGCTGGTGAGTAGCGCATGCTAGATTTTGGCCCTTATGTTACTTTGTACAAAGGTCATCCACATTTGTATTTTGTACAAAATTCAACATGTACTGGTTGTATATTTATTTAGCTTTTTCAATAAAAACTAAGTGAAAGAAAGTCACTACTCACAAGTCCCCAGGACAGCTGCCTCTTTCCTGGACACAACCCAGAGAGTTCTATGGCATACCTGCCAAATCTTTAAGATGAGAATGAGGGACACCTATCAGCAAAAGTATGCAGGCATAGAACACACCCCTTGTCACACCCCCTTAAATGAGAATTGTACAAACAAACAAGATTAGTTATACCCACAAGTGCTTTTTTTTACAACTACTATTCCTTTATATTGGCTTTTGGAATGCACAAATGCAGCAGTTTAGAAATCAAATGAAAGGCTTAGTACTGGAAAACACTTTTTGTTAGATAAAATGTGCATTTTATATACATCTAAATGGATCAGACCAAAATAAGGGACAAATGAGGAGGAATGAGGGACAGAGGGCCTTTGCTCCAAATCAGGATGCCCTCAAAATCAGGGATAGTTGGTAGCTATGCTATGGAACCTCTCAGGACTAGATCCTTAGTGGTGTGGGCAACATTAATGCATGCCTTTAGTCTTGGGGCTTCTAAGGTCTCTTAGGCCCCTTTCACATGATCGGACCATCTATCCGTTTTTAATTCCATCTATCAACGGACGACAATGCATTCCTATGGGCAAGCGGGTGACCATCCGTTACCATCCTTTAACCTCCTCTTCCACTTTTTTAAGGTACAAGGCTACGTCGAGATCCGTGAAAATGGATATTAACTGACATTAACGGACAACGTCCATCAACGTCCGATCAGTTAAGATCTGTTTTGAAGAAATACTTTTTTTTTGTTTGTCTGTGAACTCAACCTATGACCCAGGCAGTAGATGGACAATAGGAATTACATTGGATGTACATCCCCAAGGAGAGACATGGCTAGAGATAACTCCCAGGACCAACTAATAAACCTGGTGCATGAAAGGCCAGGCTTGTGAGACTCAACATGTCAGTAGTGACAGAATGGCAACAAAGCAACTATAGGATGAAATCCCAAAGCTTGTGACACCAAATTGGTTCACCATGACTCCCAAACAGCGTGATCAATGTGGTAAGTGTTGCCCAACTGCAGTATGCTCTCTTGTCACTGTTTTTATGGAATCATGAGATTATGGAAACATGCGAGTTATGTTCTGTTCAGTCTCTCGCTGCAGCAGAGCCAAACCCTGTGGCACTCTGCTTTGTATGTATTGTTATTTACCGTTTGTAGAAAAGCATGTCAAATTTGAGGTCAGTGCACATACTTCCTGGCCTCTCTGAAGTGTGCGCACCTTTGTCCCAGAAGGACATAATTTTTGTGTCTTTTGCTGTCCTTGTTGCATGCTAAATTTGTGGTGAGCTAAGCATAAAAATATTGCTGTTCATCTGAATATGTTGACAGCATTCTGTGCACATGATGTTTAATATTGGGAATAAGCAAGGGCCTGCTGACTCCTCCACAGACTATGGAGTCCTATTGGTTATAGGTTTTTTCTTAGCCATTTTCAAAGAGATTTAAATGATGAGGCAAGTGGTTCTGGAGCTACCAAAAAGAAGGAATCAGTCTTCTTCGAAATGTTGTCCTTCCTAAGGAAAGTCATGGACGTTAGACCATAAGTGAAGTCTGGATGTTCCATCTAGAAAAAGTATGTCTCCATATAGTAAGGTTTTGTGACCAAATGTTCCTCCTTTTTATTGTAATACATTACCAAACATCTCAGAGTGTGAGGAGAACACTGAAGATAATGAGAAGCAGTGCAGGTAAGTGAACAAGCCACATAAGAGGGAGAAGGCCAGTCCCAGTCTGTGGGTGAGACTGCCCCCTTTACTGCCCCCTTAACCTCTCCTCCTTTGGCAAAGTTGCAGGGTGTGCACGTGTCCTGGCTGTGATGCTTTAGCAGGATCATATCCCAAGCTGCAATCCCAATACGCATTTGCCCAGTGTTAAAACAGACAGTTAAGGAGGCAATATAACACCTCACTGCCTGTATATTGCTCTCTAAAGGGCAGCTGCTCACCATGGCACCTAGAAAACATCAGTGATCGCTGTAGTAGTTGTAACTGGACCAATGATAACTATGAAAAAGAAAAAACTAGAATTCAGCATATATACTTGCACAGAATAAAAAGAAACTTGTGTAGCACTACCCCGTATAAGGTGACTGGGTTCCCTACTCCTACACAGCCAGGTCTGTCACGTCACCGAGTGGCCCCACCCTCAGCTATATAATAACTGTCACCAAGAAGAAGAGTCACTTGGCGGGAGCCTCCCATGGAGGAGGGGCTGTTGCGTTTTTCTTTTCTTTTTTCAGTTCGGAGGGCGGCGTGATAGACAATGAATGGACATCGCGGGACATTTTTATTTTTTTTATCTTTTAATAAAGGACTTGTCCCTAATTGTCTCCTGTCTTTTTTACTATTTTTGACACTCTTTTGTGAAATATACCCCGTTACCAATTCACATTGTTAAAGGGGGCTTCCAGATTCTGATGTTGATGGGGCCCTCGTCCCCATCAACATCAACTACTCCAAAGCATTCTCCCCATGTTGAGGGCATGTGGCCTGGTATGGTTCAGGGGGCTCTGTCCCCCCCTCTTTTCCTGCGGCCTGCCAGGTTGCGTGCTAGGATAAAGGTCTGGTATGGATTTTGGGGGGGGCCTCTATGCCATTTTTTTTTTATTTGGCACAGGGTTTCCCTTAACTACTTTAAGACTGGGCCTCTTTTTTAGATGTGTTGTTTACAAGTTAAAAACTGTTTTTTTTTCTAGAAAATTACTTAGAACTCCCAAACATTATAATTTTGTTTCTAACATCCTAGAGAATAAAATGGTGGTCGTTGCAATACTTTCTGTCACACTGTATTTGCGCCTCGGTCTTACAAGTGCACTTTTTTTTAAAAAATTTACTTTTTTGAATAAAAAAATATGACAACAGTAAAGTTAGCCCAATTTTTTTAATTGTGAAAGATAATGTTACGCCAAGTAAATTGATACATGTCACGTTTCAAAATTGCGCCCGCTCGTGCAATGGTCGACAAACCTTTACCCTTAAAAATCTCCACTGGCGACATTTAAAAAATTCTACCAGTTGCATGTTTTGTGCTACAGAGGAGGTCCGGGGCTAGAATTATTGCTCTCACTCTACTGATCGTGGCAATACCTCACATGTGTGGTTTGAACACCGTTTTCATATGCGGGTGCTACTCACGTAGGCGTTTGCTTCTGCACGCGAGCTCGGCGGGACAGGGCGTGTTTAAAAAAAAAAATTCTTATTTATTTTACCTTTTACTTTTTAGTTTAACACTGTTTAAAAAAAAAAAAAAATGTAATTAAAAAAAAAATGCCCCTTTAAGAACTATGGGTGGAAGGGACGTTATGATGTTGCTTCCGCCCTGCAGTGTCATGGAGACGGGTGGAGGCCATCTTCCCCTCACTCGTCACCATGTCAGTCCAGGGGACAGACGCGATCGACTGCACTGCTGCTGACGGCTACGGTAAGCGGTGGAGGGCAACAGATCACGGCGGGTGGGCCTCTCCCGCCATAGATAAAAGTGAACATGCGTGAGGGCCGACCAGTTTGCCTGACATTCTTTGAACCATTAAAATTCAGTCAAAGTGTGTTAGTTCGAGCACTAATACACTGACCAAGAATTCTCTTGCCTTTGTGGCTGTGTGTGGTGAAGAGATGAGCTTGGGCGTGTTATTTGGATATACCGTACCATTGCCAGGAATGCACCCACCATTGCCAGGAATGCACCCACCATTGCCAAGATTTCACTCACCATTGCAAGGAATGCACCCACCATTGCCAGGAATTCACCCACCATTGCCAGGAATGCACCCACCATTGCCAGGAATGCACCCACCATTGCCAGGAATACACTCACCATTGCCAGGATTTTACTCACTATTGCCAGGAATGCACCCACCATAAGCCAGGAATGCACTCACCATTGCCATTAGTGCAGCCTTGCAGGGGACATGGAGGGGGCAGGACGAGCGCCAAAGAACAGGAGAATCTTCTGTTTACACAGCGGCCTCTAAGAGAAACTCCTGACCTTCTTTGATGGACAGAACAGTCGTCCAATGGCAGAGACGGTACTGCCTACTACAGAGGCAGCCATGTAAACAGGAAATACTCCTGTGTGCACGGCACTCGTACCACCTCCTATCTCCAAGGCAGCCAGACTGAGCCTATATATCTTTTGTGGCCCCGACGCTGGGAGATTGTCGGGGGCCACAAAAGATATATATGTTTAGATAACCAGGCGGGTCGTTCAAAACCGGAACGCGGGCCGGACTTTGGACATGCCTGCACTAGAGGGTTCTACACTTGCATTGGTTTTTACTTTGCTATTTGACCAGTCATCATTTGTCAGCTGACATTTTAGTTCAAAGGTGGTTGGAAAGTATAATAAACAATGGTATTTCTTGGCTTTATAATGTCTATCTGTAAGAACAGTAGAATGTTTGGAAATGCTTGGTACAGTGCAGAACACAAAAAAAAAAGCAGCACATCTAAGATTAGTGAGCATCCCAATTCTGATCTCATGTAAAAAGTTCCTTTATTCCACTATTGATAATAATGTTAGGTGCAGAGACACAAGATACATGGCACAAATACAGTAGCAGGAGGGAATCACCTACACCTGCCAGCTTTCATTTTTAAAACATGAGTTGTCCTAACCACAGGAATTCAAAGCCATCCTTCCGGGAAGGACTGTTTCTTGCTTTGAAGACAGTTAATCTTCACTTTCCCACGCTCAAAGGTTAATAAATCCAGTTTCGATTAGTCATTTAGGCTAGGTTTCTATTATCATGGCAACCATTGAACCTTATCCGCACTCCAACAATGATCAGTGGAATTCCTCACATTCTTTTAATAGCACTAAAGACAGATAAACAGTAGTCAAATGTCATGAAAATTATGTACTACATAGTCACAAATTACTGCCCGGAATATATTTTCTCCTCTAATTATCAGATGAGATTGTATGCAAGAGTGTTTTCACTTTTAGTAGGCTAATAATTATAACTTTTATTGAAAATCTAGCCATTGAAGTCTTTATATTGGTTTTCAAGGTTTGTGAAAGAACTAAAACAAGAATTCACTTTGCATTTAAAAACAAATCACATTGTTTTAATTTGCATAATAAAATTATAAAGGCTGTAGGATTTCACTAATAAGCAAATAAATCCAACACTGCATCTTAAAGGAAACCGGTAACAATCGAAATATGGAGGCTGCCATTGCTGACTTCCCTCTGAAAATACCAGTTGTCTCATTCTGGTCTCAATAGATTACAGGTCACTGGTCTGGAATGAGCATACAGCTAGCAAAGTTTAAAGCGCAACTAAACTGCATCTAAGCAGTTTAGTTCATCTTTATATCTTTAACGCTATTTAATTAATCTTTATTATTCAAAGTAAACTCACCCATCTATCCATGTCCCCTTGTTTTATATTGTTGAGAAATCAGTTTGAAAAACACCCCCTCTCCCTTAACAGTTCTAGCTGTGGTATCTTGAGCAAGGGCAGATGATTCATGTAGCCTTTACTTCCTGAAATCCATCTGCCCTTAGCTTGGGCTTGCAGACAGGGGGGTGTGTTTAGCTAAAAAAAGCCCCTCCTTCAAATGAAAGAAAAAATGCCCATGAAGACTCTTGGGATGTATGACATAATTTGTGGCCTAGGTCAGAATCCAGGAAGCAACTTAAGAAAGTTCTAAAGTTCTAAACAAGTTCTAGAGTTCTAAACAGGTTCTAAGCAAGTAGATTATATTATAACTTCCTATCTATGGTATCTACTAATCTTAGCAGCATAAAAAATGAAAATAGTTATTGCTGATTGAGAGAGCCTAGTTACGCTTTTAGGAAAATCAGAATGCCTGATTTGACTATTTTCCCACCATCCCCTGGGCTCCATCAATCCCCAAGATTCCTGGCCACACTTAAGGATATAAAGGACACCAATGACCACGTGAGCTGTAACCAGGCACTGGGCATTCCAATGTTGTATCTGGCTTGTGGGCCATTGTAGGGTTGACAATGGACCTTTCCTCCATTTTTTCCCATTAACTTGTTGGCGGCAAATCTGGGTCTCATGAGAGAACTACCCATATGTGGGTTCTTCTGGGCTATGTTAGGCATTGATACAGGGTCACAACATCTTGTGCTGCGCTAACAAAATTGATAATCAACATACATGTCATATAATCAGTTCATGTGCACCATAAATTAATCAAGAGATCCTTCAAAAGTCCGTCACCAATGGTAAAAAAAATCCTTGTGTAAAACCGCCACCTCTTAGGGAAGAAATGCACACTTACCAGCAGCAAATGACCCTTTAGCCCTAGAAAGGTCATAAAAGCTTATAACGATATAATCTGGTTAGAGGTCATCAGGAGTGGCTCTAGACCTTCTCCCCAAGGGACAAGAAATTTTATGGTGGTCCTCCGCAAAATATCCTCTTGCAGGAATTCACATAGGGATATGAAAATAAAGCACTCCAATAGTTTAAAACACTTTCGCATAGTTTATTAAAATTGCACCTACATCAAAGTGAAAATAGTAGCGCCGTACAATACAAAATCCTCACCGGCAGGATACAGACAGAATGGAACACCTGTACTTCTGAGAATGCGGGAAGTCACTGGGTCACTGTACCATGCACTTGGGGTACCTTTAATCTGTGCCGTAACATGCCCCGGGACAAGGCTGAAGCTGCCATGGAAGAATACTGAATCTTAAGGCAGTCCTCTGCTTTTAAAGATTAATGTACACCACATACACTTGCACTATACCTCTTCAGTTTGTAATGATAATGAGTACTCTGCCCCTCACAAAGCTGTGTGAAAGGGCAAGGATGCCTGCTGTTCAGAATGACATGCCATGATAGTATGTAACACAAGTATGAATAGCAGCAGTGGTACCCTTTTCTTTCTCCATCCAGGAAGCATCTGGTACAATACACAAACTGTTAGCAGATGACAGAACCTCCTTATCAGGACAGACCCTCTCATGCCTATTAGCCAAATCCACACTGCAGTCTGGAAACCGTAATAAAAATGTCCGCCTTGCTCGCTTGAGTGATTGGAGTTTTAACAGATACCTGCCAGCTCCCCCCATAGTAAATACTATAGTAATACACATTCCTGATAGACTGGGTATCTGCCAAGACTCTAAAACTTCAGTATATTTAATAACAGCACAGCCAGAAAAAGGACATACTTACCTCCCTCCGTTAATTTGTAGCATTTTAAGTCCAAACACCCCTATATTATATGGGGAACCACTGGAGCACCTTATCCCTCCTTGGTACATTAGACAACCCAAACTTGCCATTTTTATACCTATTTAGAAGCTAATATAATGCTGGACAATAATATGCAGGTTAGAAGACTGTATTGTGTAGCTATACAGGGATATTGTTACTTATAGAGAACTGTACATGGGGTACAGTCATAAACACAGTGACATCCCAGGGCCACTCCTTAGCCGCCTAATTGGTAATCAATAAATTTTTATCGCACTGATCGCTGTATAAATGCCAATGGTCCCAAAAATGTGACAAAATTGTCCAATGTGTCCACCATAATGTCGCAGTCATGATAAAAATCACAGATCGCCGCCATTACTAGTAAAAAAAAGAATAAACAATAAAAATGCTATAAATCTAGCTTTTTACGGGGTGCCACCACCATTTCAGATATGGGGAGATGTAACATTCACCCATTAGTTTACACTACAGCTGTCCCCTTCCCATGTGTGTCCCAGTTTCTGGTGGTTTGGTGGTTCCGTCACTACTGGGAGCTGCAATTCACACTCAGGGCTCTTCCCTCCTCTCCTGTTCTTTTGGGGTGCTGAGGGGTGGGGGCGGGCGCTTGATGTGCATCGATGTCACACCCTACACACTGTACATATGGCATAATTCGTGGTGCCATGCGCCAGAGCAGTTTCCTCCGTCTATGGTTGTCATGAGGGAGTGTTTGGATGTCGCACTACCGAGCGACTATAGCCACCCGGGTGGCGGCGCCATCCCTCATTTGACATGCTTTGCGTGGCATTGGGAGGGCCCTGCGGCTGCACCTCCATATAAATACCACTTAGGTGGAGCACTTTTCTTTCCATCCCAGACTAATCTGGGTGCACATGCACATTTCTGGACTATGCGTCTTGTTCTTAGGACTAAGGTCTATGTTTCTTCTGTCTTTGGCATCATCTCTGTGGGCTTTAGCTCTCACCTGATATATGCAATATTTGTATACTTACATTTTTTCATAATTTTTCACAGTAGTCCTTGGAATTACTATGCTACCACCTTTTATCCCAGATGGGACAATAACTTCTTACATGTGTTTACCCACTTTTGTTTGTGCTGATCTATTTGCCACAGGACCATACTGAAATAGCCCCCAGAGATGATGCCCACAGATGATGTCCTCGGCTCCTAGTACCCTATTGGGAATTTTTAGGGTGATCTGTAAGGTAAAATGAGGGTTATTTTTTCCTCTCCTCCCTCTTCCACCCTCCCTCCCTTTTATTCATGGCAGACCACTAGATCAGACTGGTTATGTATTTTTTCAGATATATCTAGATGTACCCCACATCTGCTCCTGATAAGTGGAAGATATCCACGAAACACGTAGAAATTTTCTTTGCTGCAACATCACCACAACCATAAGTCTGCTATCAAATTACCCAATTGGGGGTTTTTAGAATCATGATTTACCTTTATTTTTCTATCATCCATGTGTAAATAGGGAGGATGTAGCTACTCATCTACATTATCATATACAAAGCTATCATGTTGAAATATGTGTACAGATATAAATTAAATATTTTCTTTATATCAGCATTACTTTTAGTCTATTTTATTTCCCTCATGATCTTATATGTACATGTTAATAAATATATTACTGTCATTTTAAATTTTACTTGCAGCCGTATGCCTCATTTAAAGTCCCAAACCTTATTTTCTTTATCTATTTATGCATGTTCTACACTTGTGCATTTAAAGAAACGGACTTGAACTAAAAAAGTGACCATCTTTTTTGGTGGGTATGGGATTGTTTTTACCAATCTATCTCTGAGGATTGGAAGATGTCTATATATGAATTTAGGGTGTCTTGGGAGTACCTTAGCTAGTATTTGATCATTTTATAAAATTGGTCAGTGTTTTCTCACTGCTTTCTCTAATCTAGTAAACACTAGTAGTTTTTTTCATTCAGTCTAGCAGATTGGACAGATTTTCCCACCTGAGCTGTGGATCTCTGTAGCTACTCTAGAGTTACCATGGGCCTCTTTGCTGCTTCTGTGATTATTGCTCTCCTTGCCCGGCCTGTCAGTTTAGGTGGATGGCCATGTCTTGGTAGGTTTGCAGTTTTGCCATACTCTTTCCATTTTCAGATGGTGGATTGAACAGTTCTCTGTGACATCTGTTAAACTTCTACACAACTTTATCCCTGAGCTGTCTGGTGTGTTCATTGGCCTTCATGATGCTGTTTGTTCACTAAGGTTCTCTAACAAACAACATATGAGGGCTTCACAGAACAACTATATTTATACTGAGATTAAATTTCACACGGGTGGACTCTGTTTACTAATTAGGTGACTTCTGAAGGCAATTGGTTCCACTAGATTTTAGTTAGGGGTATCAGAGCAAAGGGAGCTGAATACAAACACACACCACACTTTTCAGATATTTATTTGTAAAATATTTTGAAAACCATTTATTATGTTCCTTCTATTTGACAATTATGTGCCACTTTGTGTTGGTCTATCACATAAAATCCCAATAAAATACATTTACGTTTTTGGTTGTAAAATGCCAACATGTGGAACATTTCAAGAGGTTTGGAAACTTTTTTAAGGCACTGTAGGTATAGGTGTGACAGTATTCAGGAGTTGTCCCCCATAAGGATAATAGGGTGTACCAATATGGTGATTCAGGTGACATAGAAGCATAAAAAAAGACCAATAACCGGTGGCTCTAGCTTCTAATGATGCACTATGGGAGGGGTGAAACACATTATGTGGAGTCAACCGGTGATGTCACATCCAGCCAATGAAGTGCACACTGAGGTGGTGCTTCCGAGTCCAATATTCATACATGCGATTGTACCTTTTCAAATAGTAAATGTAACTATTTATTTTTTTTCTATTTTTAATATGGGGATTTTCCCTTTTCTATCCTTTTACATGTGAGAGATACAAGGCTTTTCTTAAATACTGCCAGATGAAGGAGGAGGGGAGAGCATATTAAAGGAGCACACAGGAGCCTGAGAATATCTGCTTCAGGATATCTGCATCAAAAGCGTTTTTGACTCATATTCTTTACAGAGAGTCCATATCCTCTGGTGAGTTAAGGCACAGGAGAGGGGACAGCATGGTGTCTGTACTTCATAAGAAGTTATGTTACTGGCACAATAATGCACTAACACAATAGCTGGAGCAATATTGGACTATTTTTTATATCAGTTTTTTTTCTTTGCACGAGTATTATTATAGTTTAATATATAGAATTATTGATGGTATACCTAAAACATATTATTTTGATATCTGGAATACTATTGTAAGGGGAGGTTGGAAACATTGTAGTTGTGTTAATATAGTTGTTGAATATAGTACACTTACACGTATAGTAGCACTGGTTAAAGGGGTAGCGCTGTGAGTTCTTCTAGTATATCATCTGAGGCAACTGCGCCTTTGTAACAGCAGCAAACCCTTCATGCATTAGGCTTTTTTTTATTAATATCATAATATTCTCACCTGATTATACTGTATATACATCCTTATATTATTCTTTTTTTTCCACAAATCATTTTTTGGGATTTTAATTTAGAAACATTTGACACGATCCTAGCGTGGGTAAATAAAGAGAAATACTAACTCACAGACCCCAATTTTATAAATGAATTTACTGTAAATTCAATGCATTACCTTAATCTTAGAATTAAATGACAGCCGTCTGTCATTCACAACCATGAGCATTGTTAGTCCACACTATGAAACCTGACTTTTCCTTAGAGCTGTCAGCCATATGACCACAATGCTATGAACCATACACAAGGATTACAGTAGCTGGTCATTGTAGTACCCGCGATAGATGTTTCTGCATTACTCCCATCCCCTCAGGCAACTACTTGCATCACCCCACAAAATACTACTTGCATTTCCCACAGATCTGTGGACAGCTTCAAGGCAGATGATCTGGTAATTGCCGTGTTGTCAAAAAGAAGAGAAACAATGCTACATACATACGAAGACTCATGTATATTAAATACCCATTGCTAAACTGGTTTCATATTGTAGCATTGTAGCAATAATAACATGCAACATTACTAATGCACTTTAATGAAATCTTAAAGTGATATTAACCACTTTCAGACCAGACCATTTTGCTGGTAAATGACCAGAGGTCTTTTTACAATTTGGCACTGCGCTGCTTTAACTGGTAATTGCGCGGTCATGCAATGTTGTACCCAAACAAAATTTGCGTCCTTTTCTTCCCACAAATAGAGCTTTCTTTTGATGGTATTTGATTGCCTCTGCGATTTTTATTTTTTGCGATATAAACGTAAAAAGACCGAAAATTCAGAAAAAAAATTATATTTTCTACTTTTTGTTATTAGAAAAATCCAATAAACTCAATTTTAGTCATATATTTAGGCCAAAATGTATTCAGCCACATGTCTTTGGTAAAAAAAAAGTCAATAATTGTATATTTATTGGTTTGCGCAAAAGTTGTCACATCTACAAACTAAGGTACATTTTCTGGAATTTACGCAGCTTTTAGTTTACGACTGCCTATCTCAATTCTTGAGGTGCTAAAATGGCAGGGCAGTACAAAACCCCCCCAAATGACCCCATTTTGGAAAGTAGACCCCCTAAGGAAATTGATAAGAGGCATGTTGAGCCCATTGAATATTTTATTTTTTTGCCTCAAGCGATTGAATAATGACAAAAAAAAATTTTTTTTTTTTTTTACACAAAGTTGTCACTAAATGATATATTGCTCACACATGCTATGGGCATATGTGAAATGACACCCCAAAATAAATTCTGCTGCTTCTCCTGAGTACGGGGATACCACATATGTGGGACTTTTTGGGAGCCTAGCCGCGTACGGGGCCCCGAAAACCAAGCACCGCCTTCAGGCTTTCTAAGGGCGTACATTTTTGATTTCACTTCTCACTACCTATTACAGTTTTGAAGGCCATAAAATGCCAAGATGGCACAAAACCCCCACAAATGACCCCATTTTAGAAAGTAGACACCCCAAGCTATTTGCGGAGAGGCATTTTGAGTCCATGGAATATTTTATATTTTGCCACAAGTTGCGGGAAAATTACAAACTTTAATTTTTTTTTATTTTTTTTTCACAAAGTTGTCACTAAATGATATATTGCTCACACATGCTATGGGCATATGTGAAATGACACCCCAAAATAAATTCTGCTGCTTCTCCTGAGTACGGGGATACCACATATGTGGGACTTTTTGGGAGCCTAGCCGCGTACGGGGCCCCGAAAACCAAGAACCGCCTTCAGGTTTTCTAAGGGCGTAAATATATGACTTCACTCCTCACTACCTATTACAGTTTTGAAGGCCATAAAATGCCAAGATGGCACAAAACCCCCACAAATGACCCCATTTTAGAAAGTAGACACCCCAAGCTATTTGCTGAGAGGCATGTTGAGTCCATGGAATATTTTATATTTTGCCACAAGTTGCGGGAAAATTACAAACTTTTTTTTTTTTTTTTTTTTCACAAAGTTGTCACTAAATGATATATTGCTCACGCATGCCATGGGCATATGTGAAATGACACCCCAAAATAAATTCTGCTGCTTCTCCTGAGTACGGGGATACCACATATGTGGGACTTTTTGGGAGCCTAGCCGCGTACGGGGCCCCGAAAACCAAGCACCGCCTTCAGGCTTTCTAAGGGCGTTACAGTTTTGAAAGCCATAAAATGCCAAGATGGCACAAACCCCCCCCAAATGATCCCATTTTGGAAAGTAGACACCCCTAAATTTAGGGGTACACTAGTGAGACTAGGTAATAAATGGCGGGTGCCCTGAAACTATAAAAAAATAACTAACCAACCAGCGTCACCTGTAACAGTTATATGGTGATCACTGGTGAAAGGGTTAATTAGGGGGCAATCAGGGGGCTTTATGCGGTAGTATATGGGGGTCCCTGGCGCTATAAAAAGCTGCGGCGAACCTAAATACCTACCTGCCTAACTAGCGTCACCTGTGACACTAATACAGCGATCAGAAAAACGATCGCTTATTGGGCTGGGTTCACACTGGAGCGATGCGGGAACGCCACGAATCCGCGGCGGGTTCCCGCATCACATGCCTCCCAGCGGCAGTTCACACTGCCCTATGCGAACTGCTGGGAGTGTCAGTGAAATGTTAATGACACCCCCAGATCAGTTCGCATATCGCAGTGCGATCTGCAAACTCGGATCGCATGGTGTGAACACCCATGCGATCCAATTCTGCTGCGGACCAAAAAAAGGGTCCCGTGCGAGTTTGCGGCGGGTGCGGCGGGTGCGACACGAATTCAGCCATACTATCTGTATGGCTGAACTCGAATCGCACAGAGATCGGATGTGATTTGCACTGCAGTGCGGTGCGAATCACATCCGTTCTCATAAACCGCTGCAATGTGAACCCAGCCTTAGTGACACTGGCGACGGGGGGTGATCACGGGGTTAAACCTTTATTGGGGGGGTTAGGGGGGTACCTTAGAACTAAAGGGGGCTAACCCTAACTGCCCTAACAGTTATTACAGTCACAAATGACACCCGCCGGGTGATCAGGGGGTTAAACCTTTATTAGGTAATAAATGGCGGGTGCCCTGAAACTATAAAAAAATAACTAACCAACCAGCGTCACCTGTAACAGTTATATGGTGATCACTGGTGAAAGGGTTAACTAGGGGGAAATCAGGGGGCTTTATGCGGTAGTATATGGGGGTCCCTGGCGCTATAAAAAGTTGCGGCGAACCTAAATACCTACCTGCCTAACTAGCGTCACCTGTGACACTAATACAGCGATCAGAAAAATGATCGCTTATTAGGCTGGGTTCACACTGGAGCGATGCGGGAACGCCACGAATCCGCGGCGGGTTCCCGCATCGCATGCCTCCCGGCGGCAGTTCACACTGCCCTATGCGAACTGCTGGGAGTGTCAGTGAAATGTTAATGACACCCCCAGATCAGTTCGCAAATCGCAGTGCGATCTGCAAACTCGGATCGCATGGTGTGAACACCCATGCGATCCGATTCTGCTGCGGGCCAAAAAAAGGGTCCCGTGCGAATTTGCGGCGGGTGCGATGCGAATTCAGCCATACTATCTGTATGGCTGAACTCGAATCGCACAGAGATCGGATGTGATTTGCACTGCAGTGCGGTGCGAATCACATCCGTTCTCAAACCGCTGCAATGTGAACCCAGCCTTAGTGACACTGGCGACGGGGGGTGATCACGGGGTTAAACCTTTATTGGGGGGGGTTAGGGGGGTACATTAGAACTAAAGGGGGGCTAACCCTAACTGCCCTAACAGTTATTACAGTCACAAATGACACCAATGCAAAAAAAAAAAAATGACATTGGTGTCACTGTGACTGGGGGGCAGGGGTAATTGGGGGAGTGATCGGGGGGGTGTGAGTGTGCCTGGCATGTTCTACTGTGTAGTGTCGTGTTGGTGCAACTCACCGATCCTCTCTCCTCGGTGTCGGAACGAAAAATAACGGCACGGAGGAGAGATTACATCACTTCCTCTCCTGTGTTTACATTACAGGAGAGGAAGTGATGTCACGGAGCATTTTCATTCGTCGGGAGCGATCGCGAGGGGGTGGCCATGAATGAATGGCCGTCCCCTCGTCCGGGATCGCTCCCGAACGAATACCGACCGCCGCAGGCACCGGGCGGGGGCCCGATCGGGCCCCCGACCCGCGGGCAGGCAAGGACATACATGTAAGCCCTTATGCCTGCCCGTGCCATTCTGTCGACGTACATCGTCGTGCGGCGGTCGGGAAGTGGTTAAACACACCCTGTTTAATTCACATTGTCCATTCTATTTCTGTATGTGGATGACCGCACTGTAATTATTTTAATTTAAAAAAAGACATCTAAGTACCTTTTTCCTAATTAATATACAGCTGTCGCATGACCTAGATCTTTCCCAGCCTGTCTGTTGAGAAACATAAAGCAGGAGGAGCTTCTGGTCCTCTGCTGCTGGTAACATGTTCACAAAAAAGCCTTTGAAATACTGAGTAAAAGTAAATAATATCAATGGGATTTCTGTGAGTCACAGGCCCTCCAGCCTGTGTCTTAGAAAAGGAGGGAGGTGAAACCTCCATTAATTTAATAGACATATGTTTAGCTGGTTGGTGGGCATGGAGGAGGAGGAGGAGGAGGAGGAGGAAGGAAGTGTGCTGACCTTTTCCACTGTGTATACACCCACATGGGCTGCTCAAATGTCATACGGAGGAAATGTTCAAAATAGAAATTTACTGAAAACTGAACATGTGCAGAGCTGCCACCAGAGCTGCATAATCCCCACCTGAATTGTGGAAATGAACAGAAGATGGAATCAGAGAGCAGCAGGATCATCCATGTTTTTTGAAAATACAGAAAAGGAATCTCATAGTGACTGAGTGAGTATGAACAGCGTGTAATGCACCATTTATTAATATTTTTTTATGATGTGGGTTTAGTGAAACTTTAACTACATTTTAGCACATTGAAAACACTCTAAAATGCAGAAAAACTGTCAATGGGGGCATAATAAAACATTATTTTTAGAGCTACAGTACACAATGCACTGTGCTTCAGTGCTAATATCAGTAGCTTACGCAATCACTGTAAGGCTTGTTTCACATTCATGTTCTTAGATGTACAGCTTTTATTGCATGCATTGGTGCTTGTTAAAGCACATTTGGATATTTGCATTTTTATGTGTAGTTGTGTGTTTTGCATGTGTGTTAAAGTAGTAAATTCAGAATGCCATAATAGTTTTAAACACACATTCACACTGCAAATATCATTATAGTACAAAACTATATATTATTGCACCATGTGAGTGTCCTTATTTTTGTTGCAGGTGTAGCACTGGGATTTTTGCTATATAATAATACAATGTTATTAGATTAGTATTCGGCTCCCTGTAGTGGCCAGAATATTTATGCTCTTATGACTTAAAGAGTTATTTGTGAAAAGCATCACCTACCCAAATTGCTCACTTACCTACCCATGAAGCTAAGTGACAGAACTCCATGCTGGGTAGGATATAAAAGGCCCCGGCGCGGCCATTTTCTATAGGTGGGAGTGTGTCTGGAAGAGCCTGCTTGGCGTGGAACGGAATTCGAGCCACCGGTGTGCTGGAGCAGCAGAGTGACCGGATCGGAGGATCCAGAACACTTGACGGAGCCAACCAAAGGTCCCGGTCAATTTGCAGAGCAGTACAGCTTGACAGTACTGGCTGATGGCAGGACTGAGAGCAGCGTAGCGGAGTCATCAAACTACCCAGACCTGGTGTGGTGAGAGGGCTGTTGCCCAAGATTCATATAACACTTAAACTACACGTTACAAACTACAACAGAGTGTTGCTGAGATCTGCAGCTCCACAAAGGATCTCACGTAGATAGACTGTGCTTAACTAGGCCTAAAAGCCTGCCTTTCTTTAACTACTGAGTGATGTTCTAGTTAACCTGGCATAGGAAAGGAGAGAGTTACAAGTGTGTTACATAACCAAGTTTGCAGCTACTCATCATTCTTATTCTACTTTGCCCTCTGCTTATGCATCGGATTACAAATACTGCAGTTAACTGAGCTAGCTGAAGAAAGAAGACAAGAGACTTATCATCCAGTATAAGATCTTCTATCCTGCAGTGTGCCGGATAGTGTGCAGTGTGCCCTTGAGCATATGTACTATAACATACAGGTATTCAGTGTGGCATAGCAGACTACAAGTCGTGTGTGTTTGTGTGGCAGTACTGGAAGTGGGAAAGTGCCCAGTGTTACGGTTTTGCCACCCTGAGCACCAGTCCCACTTGGGGACATGCCTGCATGTAATATTCAGTATATCTTCGGGTCTGAGTATTTGAATGCTCTTCTATTATTGCATGTTCTGACCTTGTACGTTACCATCAATCTTGTACTACTTTGTATACTATCACCTGTTACTGTGTTCGTGATTTTGAACCAGTTTCCAGTAATATGACTGGTTGGTTAAAGCATGATTGGTGTGAGATTGTTTCTAAACTCTATACAGCAGGTGGATACCCAGGTAACGGTAAAAATAATGTGATGTCTGATGTAATTGTTGGGTCGTTGTTACCATTGGGTTTCACATCAATACCACTACACAGCTGTGTCAAGGAGGTGCTGATAAATTTCTTAAGGTGAGCAAGAGCAGAGTATAAGCCCAAATAATCACCAGCAGCGCCTTAGTGGTAAGTGCTACACAGGTAATATTTAATATTTCCGGCTGGCTGAAGCAAGTGATATCTTTGGAGAAATGTTTGCATACACACTATGATTTTGCCAAGCCCTTTTCTGGAATTATAGTTGCTATGGTGCTGTATATTAGTCCAACCAATGATACACCATATTCAAATATAATTCTCATGATTTTCACAGGAATATACTACAATGCCATGGAGTAAGGCATACCTCACCACAGCACATTGCTCTACACATCAAGGGCACAAGTTAGTGTTCATTATCTGCAAACTGAAATGTGCTTGCACATGTAACATAATCAAAAGGGGCAAAAGGGCAATATCTCCTTAAAGTGGAACTGCAGTCTGCTCACATAATTTGTAATAAAAACATCTATGCCATTCTGAAGCTTCCTTCCAACCACTTTGCATATTATTCTATGTATGCTATAATTCTGTACTCACCAAATATGCTGCAGAAATCTTCCTCCACTAAGTCTGGATGCAACCATTTTTAACTGTGGGCAGCTGAAAGCTGCTGCCTGCTTACTTCCTGGATTTACACAGACACACAGAAGCTCACTTCCAGCTCTGCAGCTTCCATTGGTCCTCTTATGACTCATGCACCCTCCCATGATGTAATAAGCCTAGGCTAATGACCAGACAAGAAACAGGAAGTGGGCCGTATAAGTTATTTACTGGCAGAAAAAAAATGTTTTACTAACCAAAGTTAAAACAACAAGGGCAGAAGATTTAATAGGTAGAAAGTTGAAAAAAAATACTGAAGGTCCGCTTTAATGAAACAAATTTAAAAGCTTTTAAAGCAACCCATGGGTAAGTTATATAAGGCCGCGTACACACGGGCGGACTGTTCGCCCAACCTTGTCCGCTGAACAGTGTTTGGGCGGACAGTCCACTCGTGTGTGGGCTTTCAGCGGACAGTTTCAGCGGACAGTTGGACGGACAAAGTCTTTCGGAAATTCCGAAAAACTGTCCGCTGAAACTGTGTTTGAGCGAACAGTCCGCCCGTGGTTGGGCCTGTCCGCTGTACTTTAGAAATGAGCGGACTGTTCCCGCTCGGAAAGTCCGCCCATTTCGAGCGCGTCTCCAGGTAGGCGGGGCCCGCGAAGGAGACGTCGCGGGCTCCGCCGCCTGGAATGGGCTTAAAGGGGAACCTCAACGCCGAAAAAAATCGGCGTGGGGGTTCCCCCAAAGTCCACACCAGACCCTTGTCCGAGCACGCTACCCGGCCGGCCAGGAAAGGGGGGCGAGCGAGCGCGCCCCCCCTCCTGAGCCGTACCAGGCCGCGTGCCCTCAACATGGGGGGGTGCCTTGGGGAAGGGGGGGCCGCGCGGCCCCCCCACCCCAAAGCACCTTGTCCCCATGTTGATGAGGACAAGGGCCTCTTCCCGACAACCCTGGCCGTTGGTTGTCGGGGTCTGCGGGCGGGGGGCTTATCGGAATCCGGGAGCCCCCTTTAAGAAGGGGGCCCCCGGATACCGGCCCCCCACCCTATGTGAATGAGTATGGGGTACAATGTACCCCTACCCATTCACCTGTGAAATAAAGTACAAAAAAAAACACAACACAGGGGAAAAAATATTTTATTGCACAGCTCCGGGGGTCTTCCGTCTTCGGGGGTCTTCTCGCCGGACTCCTCCGCTATGTGTGTGTAGCTCTTTTACTAGCGGAGGAGTCCGGCTTTCTTCCTCCCCGCCGCCGGCCTCTTCTCCCGACTTCGGGGGTCTTGTCCCCCTCTTCGGTTCTTCTGCCGGGCCACCGCGCCTTCTTGTAGCTCTTTTACAGGCAGTGGCCCGGTCTTCTGTCGCCGCTGCCTTCCGTTCTTCTGTCGCCGCCTTCGGTTCTTCTGCCGGGCCACCGCGCCTTCTTGTAGCTCTTTTACAGGCGGTGGCCCGGTCTTCTGTCGCCGCTGTCGCTGTCGCCGCCTTCCGTTCTTGTTCTTCTTCTTGTTCTTCTTCTTCTTCTCCAGGCGATGTTGACACGTCGCTCCCTCCGGCCGGAATGCCAGGGACACGCTCCGCTGCCACTTATATAGTGACAATGGGGCGGTGTCACATGGTATATGTCACATGGTATATGTATGCAACTGTGCATAGTAACCAATCAGTGTCTACTTTCTAGTAAATTTTGAATAAAACATAATCATCGGACTTTAAAGTCCAATGATTACTTTCTAATATATTTTGTGCATATGTTTTGTATGTTGTGGCTTGTGAGCGGCAATTAGTTAATATTGTAGGTTTTAGTGTCAAACCTTAAAGCGGTAGTAAACCCGCAATGTTTTTTTTTTTTTTTTTAAACCTGCAAAGCAAAAGGCATAATGAGCTAGTATGCACCGCATACTAGCTCATTATGAAATACTTACCTTAGAACGAGGCCCCGACATCTGGCCCGATCCACGCCGAGGGAGCCGACATGCTCCCTCGGCGTCTCTTCCGGGTATAGCGGCTCCGGCGCTGTGAGTGGCCGGAGCCGCGATATCGTCACTTCAGTCCGGCCGCACGAGCGCTGCCGGATTTTCACGGAGAGAACCCCCTTGTGCGCATGCGCCGCTGCAGTCAGCGGCGCATACCGAGGGGAATATCTCCTAAACCGTACAGGTTTAGGAGATATTTTTTTTACCTACAGGTAAGCCTTATTATAGGCTTTCCTGTAGGTAAAAGTTAAAAAAATGACCATACTACCACTTTAAAGGGGTTGTAAAGGTTTGTTTTTTATTTTCTAAATAGTTTCCTTTAAGCTAGTGCATTGTTAGTTCACTTACCTTTTCCTTCGATTTCCCTTGTAAATGTTTTTTTTCCTTGTCTGAATTTCTCACTTCCTGTTTCTCCTCAGTAAACTTCACACCATCATCCGAGCTGTGTTTAGTCAGCCAGAACAGCTTACTGAACAGCTTACTGAGGAGGAACAGGAAGTGAGAAATTCAGACAAAGAAAACAAAGAAAAAAACATTTGGAAGGGAAATCGAAGGAAAAGGTAAGTGAACCAACAATGCACTAGCTTAAAGGAACCTATTTAGAAAATAAAAAATGAACCTTTACAACCCCTTTAATTGAACAAGCAACAGTTAGAAGCTGATTGGTTACTATGCACATCTGCACCAGTTTCTGTGTGCACCTGTTTTAGTTAATCTCCCCCAAAATCAAGGGAGCTATATATAGTCTGTATGCCAATTAGTGTAGTCAGTGTATCCCAGTTATCTCAGATAAGAAAAAGTAGACCTCGGTATAGATATCGGGGTCTCTAAAGTGGTTACTTCAAAAGACTGTGGATGTGGATTCTGCACAGATTTAGAAAACTACAAAAATTGTTTAGTAAATTATATTCAACTAATCATAATATAATGCTAATTATAAAAATATAATTATATAATGACATGCATCCGCTGACAAGTGACGCGGCAAGTGACACACTGCATCTACTGACAAGTGACGTGGCAAGTGACAAGCTGCATCTGGTGGCAAGTGATAAGCTGCATCTGCTGTCAAGTGACGTGGCTATTGACATGCTGCATCTGCTGTCAAGTGACGTGGCAAGCTACATGCTGCATCTGATGGCAAGTGACGTCGCAAGCGGCACACTGCATCTGGTGGCAGGAGACAGTGGCAAGTGACATACTCAGGCTCCCACTGATTCTGCATTATGGTGAGTTGAACTATTTCATTATATATTACAATGTAATAATAAAAAATAATATGAAATAATGCTCTTCAATAGTCCTGAAACCATAACAACCTCGGTGCTGTGATGATTGAAGCACCAACACCAGGTGTTTGGAGTAAAGTGAGCCGGTCTGGATTTTTGGCCCAGTCCAGCCCTAGGCAAAGCACTCGCTGCCATACCCACACAGCGGACTGCCTGCCCATCCTCTCCACAGTCCCCACCCCCCATTGCTGCAGACAAATTCCATGTTGGGACAAGCGGCAGAAACTGCAGGAGAAATTCAGCTGACCAGCTGACAGCCAACGGCAAGAAGGGGGAAGAGGTTTCTGCTGTGAGCTGAGACCCCATGTTGCAAAAGCCATCGGTGGAGGCATGATCGACATGTAAGCAAGCAAGTGCCAGCACCATTGATCCCATGTCCACCACCACTGCCTCTGACTAAATGCCCCCTCCCCATCACCGCTGCCTCTGTCTGAACCCCCACCACTGCTGCTTCTGACAGAATCCCTTCTCCTCAACACATCTGCCTCTGACTGAACCCCCCACCACCGCTTCTGTCTGAACCCCCCTTACCACCACAGCTGCATTGGATGGAACCCCCCACCACCACTGCTGTTGAATGTAAATCTGACTTCCTAATACATTTAACTTTAGCTTTAATTGTTATGATATAAAATAATACATGTGGGGGTCTTTTGGTGAGCTTGATTTTTTTTTGGGGGGGCAGCATTTCATTCTTGGGCCCAGACAGCCCAATGTATTGGGCCAGCCCTGAGTGGCTCCAACCAGAGCTGACAGATTTTTTTTTGTTCAGCCCGCTGGGTTGAACAGAAAACAATCATAGTGTGTACCAGGCTTATGTTAACTGGCATATAGATCCCTCCTAAGTACTGCCCTGGCCAAAAGTTTCGAGAATGACACAAATTGATATTTTTGCAAAGTCTGCTGCCTCAGTTTTTTTATGATAATTTGCATATACTCCAGAATGTTATGAAGAGTGATCAGATGAATTGCAATTAATTGCAAAGTCCACTCCTTTTCAGCCATGCCACAAAAGTACCAGCTGACATCATGCCAGTTATTCTCTCATTAACACAGGTGTCAGTGTTGACGAGGACAAGGCTGGAAACCACTCTGTAAGCCCTTGTACACACGGTCAGAGAATCTGTCGGAATGAGTCTTATCGGACCGTGTCATCAGATAATCCGATTGTGTGTGGTATGCATCGGACTGATTCCGTCCGAATCTCCGTCCGACCCAATTTTCCAACATGTTGGAAAGATTTCCCGACCAACTGGGCCGGACGGACCTAATCCGATCATGTGTACAGCATTTTCATAGGACCTAGTGCCACACATGCTCACATTCAAATTCCGACACGGAAGTACTCGTTCAGGTAAAACTACTGCTCGTAAGCGATATAGCACATTCGTCACACTGCAATGTTAAAAAATCATTCATCAAGCGCATTCTCTTGTTCTTTCCAATGCTGCAAGAACCAACTTCTTTTGATGCTTACAGTCACACACACTTCTCCCGAAACGGATTTCATTACTCTTTTTTAACCATTTCAGTAATACAATTTTAGTTTGCGTCATATCTACACAATGTTTGATTGTTTTTTTATATTTTTGGGATGTTTTTTTTGGGGGGGGGGGGGCTTCCCTAAAAATCTCCTTTAAAGACACTTTGCTCATTTATCCTTATTTTTATTTTTATTTTGTGTAAACTTACAACAACAACATTATTTGATTTTTGAGATTTTGTTTTTCTTTTTTAATCTACAGGAGGTTGTTTAGTGTTAACACCCCTTGTTATTTATTACCCCTTGGAAATGTACCTGCCTGCTCACAAATAAACTGGCCTTTTGGAAGGAAATCACATACGCAAGTATTTCATCCAAACAAAAGATACCTTTATTTCGGTGTCAGTAACAGATAAAGAGGGAGGCAGCAATGTGGAAACTGGGGAGATTTGTGAAGCCTTTGGCCCCCAGGGCACACATCAAATATTTCAAAGCAAAAATTGGTGGCCTGAGGAGTACATATCTGAGGGAGAGAAGTCTGGTCCTGAAGTCCATGAAACCCGGAACAGCAGCAGATGACATCTATGTTCCCAGGCTGTGGTACTACAACAGGATGAATCTTCTGGCAGACCAGACTGAACCCAGGTCATCACACTCTGGTCTTCCTTACACGCTTCCTTCCAGGCTGTGGCTGTGGTGCTGGAGGTGTGGCAGAAGGAGGAGGAGGAGGAGGAGCAGGGGCATGGGCCAAATGACACAAGTGTGATTCTTGTGTCATTTGGCCCAACATACCCGTGTTGAGGGTGTGGAGAATAACCTCCTCACACAAGATCTGTTGCCCCTGCTCCATTTTCTCCAGCTTGCACACAGTCAAGGCAGCTAAGGCCTCTTGGTGTGTTGGTTTTGCTTGTAGTGCCGCAGAAACCTCACCAATCAGCCTCAGGGCCGACTCCTCCACATTACCCCCCTTTCTCGCCCTTTTGCGTGGTAGGCGGAGGGGAGGGACCTGGCATTCGGTGAGGCTCCTTTGGCTGCCCACCGCCTGGCTGCCGCTTACCCCCGCCTCCTTCTGGCTGCCACTTTCCACAGCCACCTCCTGGCTGCTGCATTCCACACCCTCCTGGTCGTGGCTGAGTTCTTCCTGTGTATGAAAAAGGGACATCGTTTGAGTTTTTGGTTCATCAAACAGACACAATTTTTACATCAACACTGTTGCAAATTGTTAACCAATAGAAAAGACTATCATTCTGAGCCCAGCATTTTTCTTTCTTGTCGCAAAGGTTTTGGCCACTACTGTTTATTGATACGTGAAACACTTTCTAAAATCAGCAATTAGTGAGCAAAAATCAAGTTAACATCATTCATTTTGACTCCACAAATATGTACAACAATACTATACCTGGCTCAAGCTGGGCTCCTCCAGTTCTTCCTGAGTGGAAGGCCCAGGTTGGGCATCGGAAGACTCAGCGGGTGTGGAATGGAGCATAGGACGCGTGGAAGGAAGAGTAGAGAGTGATTGTCTGGCCTCAGCCTGGTCTGACAGAAAACTCATCCTGTCATAATACCACAGGGTGGGAACATAAACCTGAGCTGCTGAATTTCCTGATTTCATGGACTTCACCACCTTATTCCTTTCCTTCAGATATGTACTCCTGAGGTTCCCAATTTTCTTTTTGATATATTTCTCATCTGCCCTGGGGACCAACGGCTTCACAAACTCAACCAGTTCCATTATTGCTGCCTGCCTCTTTGCTCTGCTACTGTATAAAGGATGGGTGTTTTGCCACAGGACTGGCAGGTCTCGATATTTATCGATGAATAGAGGGAGGAAGCTGTAGTCATTAAAGCCGTCCATGTCTGCAAGACACAACACAAGACAAACACTAATGTCAGGCTAAACTCCACTAATGCAGGCCTCAATCTAGAAGCAGTGTAGCCTAGTGATGTGCCAAGTTCAAAATTGTACCTTTGTTTGCGCGTTCGTTGCCTCAGCTTCTCCCTTTGTTCACAGATCGTACGGACGACACACGCGTGTTACGTTTTATATACAGTGCGCATGCGTGCAACTCCGCCCGCCCCTGACGTTCTTTCCAGACTATTCCCCGCCCCTTCGCTTCCGGCGCAGTGGGCAGAGCACACAGGTGCGCAATAATAATTACATTAAATGAGGAGGAGGGTGAGGAAAGGCTGGAGCTTGAAACGTCCCGATCCAGGAAGACAAGATTTAAGGCCGCAAATATGTCTTTTGGAGAGATGTTGGAGATGGTCGACATATTGAACAGGACCGACTATGATGGGAAATATGGACTTTACCCAAACCCAAATATCAGAAAGGCCAAGATCATGAATAAAGTTGTGAAGTGTCTTCTGCATAATTTTGGTGTACACCGATCCATGGATCAACTGAGAAAACGCTGGTCAGACCTGAAACTGAGGGAGCACGAGCAGTACATAAGGATCAAGCATGTTCTGGACAAAAGTAAGTAGTTGTGTGTTCATATGATTATTATTGCTTGCATACTGCTCCATGTGCTTTGAGTTCATGTTGTGCATTTTAAAATGGCCACTTTCAAGTTCATGGTTTCATTCGTTCGTAGGAAACTTCGTTATGCAGATAAGTATTCTAGCTGAACACAGTGTCCCCAATAATGTTCTGACCTTGAAGCTCGGCCAAAATAAACAATTGAACAACACTTCCAAACAATGTTTCATATTGTTAATTATGCCCTCTGTGTGATAATTATTAAATTTTTACAAATCTCATAGGGGAGAGAAGACTCGGCAAGTATGAGGACACCAGGGACCCCACCCCTCACAAAGAAGAACAACTTCCAAAAGAACAAACAGAGGAGCAGGAGGAGGAGGAGGAGGAAGGAGAGATCATGCAGGATGTGCAAATTGTCACCACAACAGGTGAGTGTCGGAGAACACAGCTTCAGGTAAGCTCATCAATGTATGTCACCATATTTAAATTACATGTTTTTTTTTCTTTTGTTTTATAGGTGATGATGAAGACGATTTCCGTTTTACCAGTGAAAGTGCCCAGGTCAGGAAGATAATGGGGTGCAATGGGTATTGGGAACATATCCTACAAAACATCAATGATGTTAATTTAAATTGGAAAAACATCATTGATGTTTTGGGGAGAGTGAGAAACACCCCAAACTAGATAGGGTCTTATTTTTGGAATTTTTTTTGTCAATTCTGATTTTATTTCAAGTTTTTGTAGAACATTACGCATATTTAAACAAGTTCCCAACTTACATATATAATAAATACACATCTTAACTACTTTAACACCGAAAAAAAAAAAAAAAAAGAGAGGAAGAAGAAAAAAGAAAAAATACCCACAAAAAAAATGGAACAAGGGGGCCCCCACCCCCTTTCCCTCCCCTCCCTCCCCTCCATCCCTTCCCCTTTTCTCTCCTCCAGCATAGTCTTTCCTACCATTTCTTTCCTCCTTCTACCTTCAGCTTTTTACCAATTTCCTATACTGCCTCCATGGGTTCCAAACCAGGAGGCATTTTTCGTACGTATCTAATTCGTGTGCTATAAATATCTCCATCCTCTCTATATTGTCCATTTCTAAGGCCCATTCGTTTATCGTAGGGGACTGAGTTGATTGCCAGTGACGCGGTATCACAGTTTTTGGAATTTTAAGACCAAAATGTTGTAGTTCTCCAAATTCGACATTTGGAAGATGCACAGAGTGTGGAAACATGCATTATCTCCCATCATGGGGGATCAATGTATGTGTTTTGTGTTTAGTGTCTGAGATGAAGGGGTTGCAGCCCCAAAGCATGTACATTGATCCCCCATGATGGGAGCTAGCACATGTTGACACACTGTGTGCATCTTCCAGATTTTGATTTTTCTGGGGTGACACCCCATGTGATGAAGGCAAGATCAGGCCAGTTTGTACATACTCATGTCCGATATTGTCTTCACTTTTCAAAGTGGAACTTTGTATGTTCCTGTGTTCTGTATTTTACAGTTAGATATATGCCTGTTTACACCAAAACAATAATTAAAACAAATTAAAAAAAAAAATCTTTTTTGAAAAAACAAATTTTCTAGGTTGGTTGTACAAACCTTTTCCAAACGCACATGTGAATGTGGTTGGAGTAAACAGTTCAATTAGCAACAATGTGTGGCTTTTTTGTTCATGGCACCAAAAATTTATTTGGAGTACAATTTAAGTTTGTGCTGAGAAGGAGTGTGATTTACTAAAGGCAACTCCACTTTGCACTCCCAGGGCAGTTGCAGGTGTACTTTTGCAGTGCACTTGTAGTGCATAGTGGATGTGCCTTTACTAAAAAAAACACCCACAGTGATGTGTAAATTTGGTCAATCATGCCATTTTCCTGCCATGGTTCTGAAAATGAGCACGATTTGGGTCACTAATGCACTACATACATTAGTTACCAAAAAAGAAGGTGTGTGTGTAGCAGACCCACAACATAATAACATTATCTGAAGAAGAGACTGTCCCCTCATCTCGCACAGAACTTGGGTTTGCACTGTTGGTGAAAAAGGCACAACTTTATCAAACATAATTATACCTAGGAGACACATAAAACCAAGCCAAGCAGTAAATGAAGGAGTTTCATATAATAATTTAATTTTTAAATGCTGCTCAGACATTGTCGGGCATATCAATGGCCCCCCTACCCACAAAGTAGTCCATGTATTGTGTTCTAACCTCACGGGCGCTTTGGGGGGGCGAGCCAGGATGAGCATGTTGAAGGCCCGTGAGGTTATCTGCATTGTCCATCAAGTCTGCTTCTTGTTGGCCAACTGAGACTGCATAGTTAGCAGAAACTTTTTTCAAAAAATTGTGCAGAACACAGCACGCCAGCACTATATGATTGAGTTTTTATTCCGCCATGTGAATAGGCGTAAGAAAAAGGCGGGATCGGCTGGCCAGTATACCAAAAGTGTTCTCCACCACTCTTCGAGCTCTGGACAGGCGGAAATTAAAAATCCTATGGTCTGGGGTGAGGGTCCTCTGGGGGAAAGGCCGCATCAGATGGTTCGTCAGGGCAAAGGCCTCATCCACGACGAAGACGAACGGGAGTCCTTCCTGATTCTCCTCTGGGGGTGGCAAGCCCAGACTGCCACTCTGGAGACGCCAGTAGAACTCCGTCCGTGAGAACACTCCACCATCCGACATCCGTCCATTTTGGCCCACGTCCACATACAAAAACTCATATGTCGCAGACACCACCGCCAACATCACGATACTATGAAACCCCTTATAGTTAAAATAGTATGACCCCGAGTTGGGTGGTGGGACGATGCGGACTTGCTTCCCATCTATTGCTCCTCCACAATTGGGAAAGTCCCAACGACTGGCAAAGTGGGAGGCCACAGTCTGCCATTCCTGTGGCGTTGAAGGACACTGTGGATTGAAACAAGAACAAAAATTATTAGTTTGACCAATCAACATTCCAAGCAGATTAGCCACAAACATTTTGGGGCAAAATTTGTTAAACATTTTGTGAACTGAGTATTTAAAGTCTAATGTCCCCTTATGAGAGTCATCACCCCCCCCCCCCCCCCATCTGATGGGCCCTTGCTAAAAAATGAGGGGGTGATGTTTAGGACAGGTAACCCTCTCCACTTGATTGAGAGCTGAATGGCTAAATAATGTGTGATACTTTGGGAAGCCCCTCCTTAGTTACACTATTGGCAGCCCACCGGACAGGTAAGAAGTGTCAGAATAACAAAAAATTATCAAAATGTAAGCACTTTTTGACATTCTGCTACTACATATCCAGATAATTAATAGGTTAAAAGCCAAAAAAAAATAAAAAAGTTAAAGTATTGAGGCAGGCCCTTACACTACATGCTTAGGTGAATTCATCCATAAATGTGAGCATCAAAAAGGTAGGTATAGTGTGTATTGGGTTTGGTAAAGTCATCAGATAGAGGATTGCTATCAGCTGGCCTAGCAGTTGGGGGGAGGGGGGTTCCTAATGAGTTTGGCACAACCAATCCCCCCCCCCCCCCCCAAAAAAAGAAAAAAAAACACTCTGCATGAATTGAAGCACACACATCACATTTGT